>NC_082681.1:30184911-31569102 GCF_025265405.1 Mesoplodon densirostris | reverse complement strand
TTTTATACAGTAGGTTCTTATTAGTCATCAGTTTTATACACATCAGTGTATACATGTCCATCCCAATCACCCAGTTCAGTACACCACCATCGCCACCCCCACCGTGGCTTTCCCCCCTTGGTGTCCATACATTTGTTCTCTACATCTGTTTCTCAACTTCTGCCCCACAAGCCAGTTCATCTCTACCATTTCTCTAGGTTCCACACACATGCATTTATGTACGATATTTGTTTTTTCTCTTTCTGACTTACTTCACTCTGTATGACAGTCTCTATATCCATCCACGTCTCAACAAACGACTCAATTTCGTTCCGTTTTATGGCTCAGTAATATTCCATTGTATATATGTAGCACAATTTCTTTATCCATTTGTCTGTCAATGGGCATTTAGGTTGCTTCCATGACCTGGCTATTTTAAATAGTGCTGCAATGTACATTGGGGTGGATGTGTCTTTTTGAATTATGGTTTTCTCTGGGTATATGCTCAGTAGTGGGATTTCTGGATCATATGAGAATTCTATTTTTAGTTTTTTAAGGAACCTCCATTCTGTCCTCCATAGCGGCTGTATCAATTTACATTCCCACCAACAGTGAAAGAGGGTCGCCTTTTCTCCACACCCTCTCCAGCATTTGTTGTTTGTAGATTTTCTGATGATGCCTATTCTAACTGGTGTGAGGTGATACCTCATTGTAGTTTTGATTTGCATTTCTCTAATAGTTACTGATATTGAGCAGCTTTTCATGTGTTTCTTGGCCATATGTATGTCTTCTTTAGAGAAATGTCTATTTAGGTTTTCTGCCCATTTTTGGATTGGGTTGTTTGTTTCTTTAATATTAAGCTGCATGAGCTGTTTATATATTTTGGAGATTAATCCTTTGTTGATTCGTTTGCAAATATTTTCTCCCATTCTGAGGGTTGTCTTTTCATCTTGTTTATGGTTTCCTTTGCTGTGCAAAAGCTTTTAAGTTTCATAGGTCCCATTTGTTTATTTTTGTTTTTATTTCCATTACTCTAGGAGGTGGATCAAAAAAGATCTTGCTGTGATTTGTGTCAGGGAGTGTTCTTCCTATGTTTTCCTCTAAGAGTTTTATAGTGTCGGGTCTTACATTTAGGTCTCTAATCCATTTTGAGTTTATTTTTGTGTATGGTGTTAGGGAGTGTTCTGATTTCATTCTTTTACATGTAGCTGTCCAGTTTTCCCAGCACCACTTATTGAAGAGACTGTCTTTTCTCCATGGTATATCCTTGCCTCCTTTGTCATACATTAGTCGACCATAGGCACGTGGGTTTATCTCTGGGCTTTTTATCCTGTTCCATTGATCTGTCTTTCTGTTTTTGTGCCAGTATCATATTGTCTTGATTACTGTAGCTTTGTAGTATAGTCTGAAGACAGGGAGTCTGATTCCTCCAGCTCCGTTTTTTTTCCCTCAAGACTACTTTGGCTATTCGGGGTCTTTTGTGTCTCCATACAAATTTTAAGATTTTTTTTTCTAGTTCTGTTAAAAATGCCATTGGTAATTTGATAGGGATTGCATTGAATCTGTAGATTGCTTTGGGTTGTGCAGTCATTTTCACAATATTGTTTCTTCCAATCCAAGAACATGGTATATCTCTCCATCTGTTGGTATCATCTTTAACTTCTTTCATCAGTGTCTTATAGTTTTCTGTATACAGGTCTTTTGTCTCCCTAGGTAGGCTTATTCCTAGGTATTTTATTCTTTTTCTTGCAATGGTAAATTGGAGTGTTTCCTTAATTTCTTTTTCAGAGTTTTCATCATTAGTGTATAGGAATGCAAGAGATTTCTGTGCCTTAATTTTGTATCCTGCAGCATTACCAAATTCACTGATTAGTTCTTGTTGTTTTCTGGTGGCATTTTTAGGATTCTCTATGTATAGTATCATGTCATCTGCAAACAGTGACAGTTTTACTTCTTCTTTTCCATTTTGTATTCCTTTTATTTCTTTTTCTTGTCTGATTGCCATGGCTAGGACTTCCAAAACTGTCTTGAATATTAGTGGTGAGAGTGGACATCCTTGTCTTGTTTCTGATCTTAGAGGAAATGCTTTCAGTTTTTCACCATTGAGAATGTTGTTTACTGTGGGTTTGTCATATACGGCCATTATTATGTTGAGGTAGGTTCCCTCTATGCCTACTTTCTGGAGAGTTTTTATCATAAATGGGTGTTGAATTTTGTCAAAACCTTTTTCTGCATCTATTGAGATGATCATATGGTTTTTCATCTTTAATTTGTTAATATGATGTATCACATTGATTGTTTTGTGTATATTGAAGAATCCTTGCATCCCTGGGATAAATCCCACTTGATCATGGTGTATGATCCTTTTAATGTGTTGTTGGATTCTGTTTGCTAGTAGTTTGTTGAGGAGTTTTGCATCTATATTCATCAGTGATATTGGTCTGTAATTTTCTTTTTTTGTGGTGTCTTTGTCTGGTTTTGGTATCACAGTGATGGTGGCCTCATAGAATGAGTTTGGGAGTGTTCCTTCCTCTGCAGTTTTTTGGAAGAGTTTGAGAAGGATGGGTGTTAGCTCTTCTCTAAATGTTTGATAGAATTCAACTGTGAAGCCATCTGGTCCTGGACTTTTGTTTGTTGGAAGATTTTTAATCATAGTTTCAATTTCATTACTTGTGATTGGTCGGTTCATATTTTCTATTTCTTCCTGGTTCAGTCTTGGAGGGTTATACCTTTCTAGGAATTTTTCCATTTCTTCCTGGTTGTCCATTTTGTGGGCATAGAGATGCTTGTAGTAGTCTCTTAGAATGCTTTGTATTTCTGTGGTGTCTGTTGCAACTTCTCCTTTTTCATTTCTAATTTTATTGATTTGAGTCCTCTCCCTCTTTTTCTTGTTGAGTCTGGCTAATGGTTTATCAGTTTCGTTTATGTTTTCAAAGGACCAGCTTTTTGTTTTACTGATTTTTGCTATTTTTTTTGTTTCTATTTCATTTACTTCTGCTGTGATCTTTATGACTTCTTTCCTTCTGCTATCTTTGGGTTTTGTTTGTTCTTCTTTCTCTATTTCCTTTAGGTGTAAGGTTACATTGTTTATTGAGATTTTTCTTGTTTCTTGAGGTAGGCTTGTGTAGCTATAAACTTCCCTCTTAGAACTGCTTTTGCTGCATCCCATAGGTTTTGGATCGTCGTGTTTTCATTGTCATTTGTCTCTAGGTATTTTTTGATTTCCTCTTTGACTTCTTCAGTGATCTCTTGCTTATTTAGTAACGTATTGTTTAACCTCCATGTGTTTGTGTTTTTTACGTTTTTTTCCCTGTAATTCATTTCTAATCTCATGGTGTTGTGGTCAGAAAAGATGCTTGACATGATTTCAGTTTTCTTAAATTTACTGAGGCTTGATTTGTGACCCAAGATGTGATATATCCTGGAGAATGTTCCATGTGCACTTGAGAAGAAAGTGTAATCTGTTTGTGGATGGAATATCCTGTAAATATCAATTAAATCTATCTGGTCTATTGTGTCATTTAAAGCTTCTGTTTCCTTATTTATTTTCATTTTGGATGATTTGTCCATTCGTGTAAATGAGGTGTTAAAGTCCCCCACTATTATTGTGTTACTGTTGATTTCCTTTTTTATAGCTGTTAGCAGTTGCCTTATGTATTGAGGTGCTCCTATGTTGGGTGCATATATATTTATAATTGTTGTATCTTCTTCTTGGATTGATCCCTTGATCATTATGTAGTGTCCTTCCTTGTCTCTTGTAACATTCTTTATTATAAAGTCTATTTTATCTGATATGAGTATAGTTACTCCAACTTTCTTTTGATTTCCATTTGCATGGAATATCTTTTTCCATCCCTTCACTTTCAGTCTGTATGTGTCCCTAAGTCTGATTTGGGTCTCTTGTAGACAGTATATATATGGGTCTTGTTTTTGTATCCATTCAGCAAGCCTGTGTGTTTTTGTTGGAGCATTTAATCCCTTGATGTTTAAGGTAATTATCAATATGTATGTTCCTATGACCATTTTCTTAATTGTTTTGGGTTTGTTTTTGTAGGTCCTTTTCTTCTCTTTTGTTTCCCACTTAAAGAAGTTCCTTTAGCATTTGTTTTAGAGCTGGTTTGGTGGTGCTCAATTCTCTTAGCTTTTCCTTGTATGTAAAGCTTTTGATTTCTCCATCAAATCTGAATGAGATCCTTGCTGGGTAGAGTAATCTTGATTGTAGGTTCTTTCCTTTCATCACTTTAAGTATATTATGCCACTCCCTTCTGGCTTGTAGAGTTTCTGCTGAGAGATCAGCTGTTAACCTTATGGGAGTTCCCTTGTATGTTATTTGTTGCTTTTCCCTTGGTGCTTTTAATAATTTTCTTTGCTTTTAATTATTGATAGTTTGATTAATATGTCTTAGCGTGTTTCTCTTTCCATTTATCCTATATGGGACTCGCTGTGCTTCCTGGAGTTGATTGACTATTTCCTTTCCCATATTAGGGAAGTTTTCAACTGTAATCTCTTCAAATATTTTCCCAGTCCCTTCCTTTTTTTTGTTCTTCTTCTGGGATCCCTATAATTTGGATGTTTGAGTGTTTAATGTTGTCCCAGAGGTCTCTGAGACTGTCCTTAATTCTTTTCATTCTTTTTGCTTTATTCTGCTCTGCAGTAGTTATTTCCACTATTTTATCTTCTGAGTCACTTATCTGTTCTTCTGCCTCAGTTATTCTGCTATTCATTCCTTCTAGAGAATTGTAAATTTCATTTATTGTGTTATCATTGTTTGTTTGCCCTTTAGTTCTTCTAGGTCCTTGTTAAACGTTTTTTTGTATTTTCTTCATTCTATTTCTAAGATTTTGGTTCATCTTTGCTATCATTACTGTTAATTCTTTTTCAGGTAGACTGCCTGTTTCCTGTTCAGTTGTTTGGTCTCGTGGGCTTTTACCTTGCTTCTTCATCCGCTGTGTATTTCTTTGTCTTCTCCTTTTGCTTAACTTAACTGTGTTTGGGGTCTCCTTTTCGCAGGCTGCAGGTTTGTAGTTCCCCTTGGTTTTGATATCTGCCCCCAGTGGGTAAGCTTGGTTCAGTGGGTTTTGTAGGCTTACTGGTGGAAAGGACTGGTGCCTCTATTCTGGTGGTTGAGGCTGAATCTTGTCTTTCTGGCGGCAGGACCACATCCAGCGGTGTGACTTGGGATGTCTGTGAACTTTTTATGATTTTACGCAGCCTCTCTGCTAATGGGTGTGGTTGAGTTCCTGTTTTGCTTGTTGTTTGGCATGGATTGTCCAGCGCTGGAGGTGGCTGGTCGTTGAGTGGAGCTGGGTCTTTGCATTGAGATGGAGATCTCTGGGAGAACTTTCCCCGTTTGATATTACATGGGGTCTGGAGGTGTCTGATGGTCCAATGTCCTGAACTAGGCTCTCTCACCTCAGAGTTTCAGGCCTGACCCCCGGCTGGAATACCATGACCTTGTCAGCCACATGGCTGCTAGTGTTTGAGGGTCTCCTGCAGAGGCGGGGGTGGCTGTGGCTCACTGTGGGGACAAGGAAACTGGCAGCGGAAATTCTTGGAAGTACTCCTTGGTGTGAGCCCTCCTAGTGTCCGCCATTAGCCCCACCATAATTTACTTTTCATTTATTTATTTTTTTTGGCTGTGTTGGGTCTTCATTGCTAGTTGTGGTGAGCGGGGGCTACTCTTTGTTGTGGTGCACGGGCTTCTCATTGTGGTGGCTTCTCTTGTTGTGGAGCACGGGCTCTGGGCCCCTGAGCTTCAGTAGGTGTGGCATGTGGGCTCAGTAATTGTGGCTCGTTGGCTATAGAGCATAGGTTCTGTATTTGTGGCTCGTGGGCTCTGGAGTGCAGGCTCAGTAGTCATGGCTCACAGGCTTAGGTGCTCTGTGGCATGTGCGATCTTCCTGGACCAGGGCTTGCACCCATGTCTCCTGCATTGGCAGGTGGATTCTTAGCCACTGCACCACCAGGGAAGTCCAATAATAGTAGACTGATTAACCATTCAAGTCATCATGTGTTAATTGAATGCTCACTGTGTGTGGGCACTGGGGATACAGTGTTACCGAAACACCAGAATTACCCTCTTGAAACACAGGATCTAATTGTAGGCACTGTCCACAATGATAGTCACTAGCTATGTGTAGCAATTTGAATTTAAGTTATTTAAAATTAAATGGTTAAAAACGCAGTGTCTCAGTTACATTAACAACATTTCAAGTGCTAGTAGCCAAATGCAGCTAGTGACCCCTGTACTGGGCAGCTCAGATATGGAACATTTATTTTCCATTATCTTCAAAATTTCTATTGGACAACACTTAGAGAATTAATAATGATTGTTTTGAGTGAGAAAGAAGACAGACGAGGTTTTTAAGAATTATTGAATGGGTGATCTAGTCCAGGAGGCTTTCCTGAGTAAAGTGACATTTGAGCTGAGCTTTCAGTCTGAAATAACTAAGCCAGTATTGCCAAGTGAGGAGCCTTCCACAGATACTCCCTGCTGTGAGGTAAGGTAACTTTCAGGGAATGACAGCTGTGGTCCAGGGTATAAAGGCATCTATCTTCTGCCTTCAGTGGACCCAACCTTGGCCAAGCAAGAGAGAGCAGAATAGAGGAAGGTACAGAACTATCTCACATCTGTGCCCATTAAAGTCAGGACAGCAGAATCTGAGGCCATGAAGTGAGGTCCTGCATTCATTTTTGGTGCTTTGTAAAACAGTTATATAGCTTTCTTTGAAATACTGTGGGGAGATCCAAGCCTGGCTGTCAATATTGTTTGATAGAACAGTGATATGATTCAGAGTGTATCCTAGCAGGGGAGAAGGTGTTTGTGCTTGGGTGCATGTGCTGGGTCAGGAGCTACATGCTCCATGAGCCTCTCTAGCCTGCAACTAGAGGGGTGAAGGGTATTTAGACACCCACACATCTACGGGCAGAAAGTTCAGTTAGGGTTTACAAGCTAGCTAAGATGCAACCTTGTGGCATTTGCTGTATCTTCAAATTAATTAGAATGGAATGTGATTGCAGTCTGTCTCCATCGTCATCTATCTATGTCTGATCATTTATGTGTGTTATCTCTCTCTGTCACCTATCATTATGATCTGTTGTATATCTGTTCTCCAGAAGTCCCAAGCAGAGTTTTCAATGCTATACAAATCCTAAATCCCTCCTTTCTGTGTGTTCCACTCAGGCCCAGATTCTTTCTTTGACCAGGGCCCCATGGAACGAGGTGTGGGAGGGCCAGGCTGTTCTCTCCAATGTCAACATCATGAACTAGGAATATTTTGTATTTACTTTGCAGAGACAGAAAACAAAGTCTCCAAAAGATGAATTTGACTTGATAGATAACATGATATCACCACAATTGGTTATGTCAGTAAAAACCACCAATAAAAACTATCTATTGGTATCATAGAAATGGGCAAAAAATCAGGTAGATTCTATGAACGTCTCAACTCTCAGCCAACCATATTAGTATCATATGGGTGTCCCAGTACTGGGAATTGGAATGGCTCAGTTCTCCAAATGCTTCCCGGTTTTTAAACCCCAGAAACAACTATGTCAGCCTTTGCACATCTGCCTGCTGTTTGTCTCACTTCCATCTTACAGTGCTTTTTTAATGCATCCCATTGCTACTATTTTTTTGGAGGGGGTGCTGTTTCTGTAGATGATAGTCTCTTTAAAAAATACTGCTTCTTCCTCTTTGATTTAGCTTCCTGCTTGCAGCTGCCCTCAGAGACCTTGACTCACTGGATGTGGCTGGAATCCAGGTCCTGTCTCTTTCAGTTTTCGTTGCATGTTCTGAGCTTTGTCAGAGCTATTCTATATTTGATTTATCTTCTGCCAGGATGGTGGCTCCATATTCAGTCTGTGTGCCAAGTGCTTCTGAGGCAGCCTTTCAAACCAGATAATTTAATTTCTCCATTTTCGGAAAGCAAAGAGCAGGCTACCTTATTAACTGGGAATGTGCTTATTTGGTACCGTGTGGGGGCTGACATCCCCCTGAATCTTAGGAAGCTCATCTTGTTCCTGAGGTTTAATTCTCCTTCTTAAAAATCTCTGCATCTCTCCCACCCCCCACCCCCACACATATTCTCAAACGCAGACATACATACGTACTTCCAACTTTTCAAGTTCTATCAGTTCTTTGAGGCTCAGTTTAAGTCTCTTCCTCTCCATGTACTCTTCCCCAGTAAGGGAACCTGCATTGCTTTTTCTCTTCTCCTATGGCACCTATTGTCTGCAATATACAATTTAACATGTGCTTATTATACTGTCTTCTACTATCCGTTGAACTTTAGGTTGCATGCAGTGGTGGCAAGCCATTGTAGAATTGTGTGTGGAGTAGTTACATGGCCTGATTATTGATTAAAATAGATTACTCTGATGGCATGGAGGCTGATTAGGAGGTTGAGATAATGGGGGACTGATGGAACGAGTACCATGGCAATAGGAATTGAGAGTAAACACAGATTTTAGAGGTGTTAGGGAGCAAAATTGTTAGGACGCAGTGACTGATTGGATGAGAAGGGCCAGAGGCAGGGAGGAGAAGTCTAGAAGGACTCTCAGGTTTCTGGTTTGGATCATTGGGTAGGTCGTGGTGACACTCACTGAGGCAGGAAACAGAAGTAAGCCCACTCCCTCATTGATCTCTTCTTCCCTCTGCAATCCCATATGGGTCCCAATAGGTGCTCAAAAATGCATGATATTTATTTAATTTTATTCTGTTAAGAGAGAAGAGAAAGTCTTGCTTTTTTGTGTGTGTCCTGCCTTAGCTTATGTAAGATACTTCCTGCCGTGGACGGCATCTTAGTTTCATGGCCTCTTTGCTGTTGCTACTTTATGACTCTCCTCTCTGCTGCTGTGATCTATTTTTGTACTTCTGTGGTCTTTGTACTTCTGTGGTCTCTGGTGCAGGTTCTGGACTCACTGCTCGGCTTGCTGTTCTTGTTAGTGCTACATACTCTGACCTTTGTCCACACAATGATTTAATAATTGTAATCACTTAGATTTGAACAGTGATTTGGAGCTTAGAAGGCATGTTCGGATATACTTTATCTCCTTTGATCCCTATTACTACATGTGAGGTAGGGAGTGAAGTAGGTTTAACTGTCCCTGTTTCATAGATAAAGGAGTTTAGGTGGCAGAGATGTGACCTGTCAAACATCACAGATCTGGTAAGTGGTATAACTGGGACTCTGCCTCCACATTCATTGTACTTTAATTGTACAATTTGATTCTTGCCTTGCTCTCTGGTACCCATGTGCTTCCAGACTCCTCATGGCCTGTCTGATTTCTACCCTCTGCCATGTTATGACCTCCAGTACAAGTACACTGTGACCTCCTGCTTTCAGTTTACCTCCCTTGCTCACACCTATACCTTGCCCTGTATATATACATCTCTTGCTTTGGCTTTCCCAGTCCAGGCATCTTTCCCTATCCCTGTATTCCTTGTACCACAGTCCTGGCATTTATGCAGCAGGACTTGCAGATGGATTTGTGGCACTAGAACTTTTCTTCCCAAGAACATAAAGAAACACCCACTTTCAGTCTGTTGGAAGGAAACCTGACCTGAGGAAATATTGGCCTTTGGACTCTGTTACTTGCAAAATGTTAAATTTGTGGATATGAGCAGTGAAAGAAGACATAATAAGTGAGGCAAGTTTTCCAAACCACATCCTGCTTCCTCCAACACAGATCTCCTTTAAGGGTTTCAATGGGCTACATTGCCTGAGCCTCTGTCTCCCTGTGAGTATGTGAATCTCCAGACTCAAATGTTTGGTACTGTGCATTTTGGACCACTTTTCATAAATATGGTAGCAACAAACAGCTCTCAAGAGTGTATAAATTGTTGGTAGAAGATTGTATAAATTCTTCTCAACACTGAAATTGTTTTTAATGGGTGGCCCTCTTGGTACATGAGTCTGTGGACCCAGTGGGGGCCAGTGTTGCTCAAGCTTCCTTAGCACTTCAGCATTTTATAGTTGAGCAGCAAGTACTTGTGAAACACCTACTGTGTAACAGGGGTGTTATAAACAGACTCCTTGCTCTTGAGCCTACCATCTAGTTGGGTAGGCCTTACATTTTTTCCACCATGACTGAGCAGCACACAATTATAAATGTATGCTAGGAAGATTGGGACAGAAAGTGAGATATGCACCAGGCTACTTAAAAAAGCTTCCTAAAAGAGGTGACATTTGAACTGATGCTGAGAGAATGGGTAAGGTTTTGATTGCAGCGTGTGTTAAGTCAGTGTTGGTGCTGATATTCTGAATGGTGGAATGGCATGATAGAAACTCTATATTTAATTTTTTATCAAAGAGTATCTCTCTCCATCTCAGGTGACAAGTTCAGGAAGGGGCCTGTCAAATATTTTTTTTTCCCCATGATGCCAAATCTTACACTCTGAGTTCCCCAATTTTACAGTTTCATTCTTTTGCAATATGATTTTAGGCTCTGGTGTGAACTTAGTCCAGGAGACTCCTTTCCCAAGTCAGGTTTCCTTCCACTCTAGGTGAAAACTGAGTTTGTACTTTTGAGATAATTGTTCTAAGAAGACGGTGCTGCTAAAATACAGGCTAGAATAGAAAAGTTAACTTTGTATAGCTCCTAGATGCAATTTTCTCTATTATTCCTTGGCAAAGATGATGCTGTGACTGGGGAGCCTTCTCAGAGTGACAGATCTGTGTGGGCTGAAGCCCTAGTTTGATCATGAGGGGGCAGGAGATGGAAATTTTTTTCTCTTCTCTATGATGGGTTCTGATGCAGGCAACTATATGCTCTGGGAGCTGTTGTTGAGGGCATGATGTAGGCCTTGTTTCTCAGTGGAACATTATGGAGCAAACAGCATCTGAAACATGTTTTGCAAGAAGGGCAGAGGACAGGATATGCTAAGCAGAGGAAATAATAATTTTTTGCATAGAACAGATTTGTCGGAGCTGTGGCCTGCAGAAATGTTGCATCCAGTATCAAACCCAATTGCTTCATCCAGTGTTTCACTTTTTCAAAGATTTTCCTAGATGATAGGGTGGATTGAGGTAGGATATTCCATGTCTCAATTTGGGGGAGGGGATTGTTAAACAAAAGTGGGCTGAAATAGTTGGCCCTAGGCCAACTGTGAAGTTGGAAAAATATGTCTAATTTCCTACCTTTCTTTTGGTTTTTCCCACTTCTCTCTTACTTTTCTCCCCTGGGGAATCTAGAATCCCCCTCTGTTAAGTCTATACTGAAACCTCAGTGGTAACTTGCAGGGAGAGGGGAATATGCCTGGGATGCAGGGGTGGTGGCAGGACTGCCTGATCTAAAGGACTCTGTCTCCAGAAGAGTAGGCAGCAGTCTAAGCATGATGCCCTGAGGATGTAGCAAATTCTTGTTCATTATGGGCCGTTGTCTACATCCAAGGTTAGGAATTGATCAACCTAGGAATTATCTAATGAAAGATGATCAAGTCTTCTAAACAGAAACTATAAATTTTGGAAAGAAAAGAAATAAGTGGGGGATATTTATGGTTTAGAAGTCTCAGTTTTTTAAAGACAGGGATAGAAAGTGCCTTTCAAGGATAGAGAGTGGCTACCGCCATTTCCTCTATCTAGGGTGGGCCCTAATGGCCAGAGGGGCCTCCTCCAGTCTCTGGAGAGGCCTGCACTTTGATCTACTGCCTGGTCATCTGTGGTTGTTTTTATGAGTTCTGGATTGGATTGTCTCTAAACTGCACCCCTAACTGTTGTGTAACTTCGGACAGCCCTTTGGACTTTTGTTTCTTAATTTATAAGATGGAGAAAGCTGTACTCATAGATGTCAAAGTTATCTTCCAAGTCAAAATGTCATGGAATCTTGGACTCTTTTATTGGAATCTAAGTCATAATGGAATCAAGCAAAAAAAGAATGCAGAACACTGAACCCAGCATTTCATCTGAGAGTCATGCAGAAGAAGCTCCCCTGTCTCTTTCCTGCTCAATCTCCTCTTCATCATACTTTCCCCTCTGCCCTAGCTTGGCTTTTGGCTCCCTCCCTTCCTTCTGTTCTGCCTCTTGTCCCTATGACTTCCCTGTCTCTTCATTCTGTGCCTGCCTCAGTCACCAGTTACTCAGACTAACCTGGTCCTCTTCTTACCTCATGACCAGACTGTCTCCCTCTTCTTATCAGTTTCACCCCTTCCCACCTCCCTGCCTGGGTCACTTCTACCCTTGCCTGTCCTGTCTGCTCTTCCTACTACTTGCCTTCCTCCTCTTTCTCTCCCTTCCATTTGGCACCCCTCTGACTTGCTTGCTTCTCCCACACCCCTCCTTTACCCCTGCCCCTCCTCCTCATTCTGCTTCTTCCCCCACCTACATGGGCCTTGGGCCCAGATAGGCCCCCCTGCTCCTGCTCCCTGCTCCTTGCTCCAACCAGGCCTGATGATTCCCACACTCCATCATGGGGGCCTCATGTCCCTACCAGTGGGGCACCTGGCCCATCCCAGAACTCCTGGGAATACAGTACCCAGCATCCTGGTGACTTGGTGGACATGGGGACCACTGGATGATGACCAGCAGATGTATGACCTGGAGAGTTATGAACCTCAGATAAGGGCCTCTTTCCCAAGATGGGGTCCTCTGCTACCCTCCATATCTTTGTTATCTTGCTGCCTGAGTTCAACGTATGCTTCCATTCTCATCTCTTATATCAAATATAAATGGAGATTTTATGGTTTTTACATGAGAGACTCCATAGGGAGTGAAGCTTAGGGCAAATTGCAGGTGGACTCTGAATTCTAATCCTATTCATCTCAACACTTAAGTCATGGACACTGATACACATGCAGACACACGCTGTCCTATACCAATAATTTCTGGTCATCATAACCCTGTACAGAGATCAGCTTGGAAGTGTGAGGGAACTTTGATCTGATGATGATGTGAATGGAATGCTCCTGAGATATTCTATCTTTGCAGCCCTTTTATACAATCCAGAAAACTTGGTTTGGATCTCTTGGTTTGCTTGTATATCATGTTGATCAGTTGAGGTCCATTTGACTATAGAACACATTTTAGAATTCTCAGTGTTTTAAGATGTCAGTTTTTCCTAAATCTATCTATAGGTTGAGTGAAAATCTAATCACTACCTCATCTTTTTTACATGGAAATTGATAAGCTTTTTCTAAAATTTATGTGGAAATACAAATACCATAAAGTACTTTAAAAACCTTGTAAAAGAGTAGTTAGAGAACATATGCTATTAAATATAAAGGTTTATAAAGTCTTATGGGCTCCTGTGAAACATGGAGTAGTATTGATCAGGAAGGGAGAAATAGACCTATGGAACAGAAAACAGAGTCCAGAAACAAACTCACATGTATGGAACTTCGATGTATGACAGAGTTGGAGTGGAGATCACTGGGTTAAGGAGAGGCTATTAAATAAAAGAAGCAGGAAACATTGGTTACTCAGTATGGAAACAATATGGGTTTTTACCTCTCACATTATATATAAGTGTTAACTTCAGAAGAATTAATAATTTAAATGTCAAAAGCAAAACTACATGCTTAAGTAAAAAACATCAGTGAACATCTTTTTGACCTTAGGGTAGCAAACTATTTCTTAAAAAGACATAAAGTACAATCAGAAAAAACTAATAAGCCTGGTAAAATAAATGACATTCAATTACAAATTTTTGTTAATGAAAATACCACTTACCAAAAGTGAAAAGACAAGCTACAGGCTCTGAGAAGTTATTTGTAACACACAAAATCAATGCAATGTTGGTGTCAAGAATATGTAAAGAACTCATAAAAGATAACCTAATAGAAAAGTGGACAAAAGACATGAATGTTATAGATGAAGAAATAAATACAGTTAATAATATATGAGGAACTCAACCTCACTGATGATTAGGAAAATCCAAATCAAGACATGAGATAATATTTTTTTACCACTCATTTGAAAATGATTAAGAAGTTTGACAATGCCAAATATTAAAGGAGAGGAGGATAAACAATATCATCTGTATGTTGATTCTGGAATTATAAATTGGTACAACTACTTTGGAAAACAACTTAATCATTATCTTGTAAAGTTGAATATTCACATTCACTATGACCTAGCAGTTCCACTCCTAGGTATATTCCCAAGAGAAACATTAGCAACTGTAAACCAGGAGTCATGACCACAAATATTCATAGCAGCATTTATTATAATAGTAAAAAACTAGAGGTCATCCAAATCATCATCAACAGGAGACTGGGTAAATTGTGATATATTGACATAATGGAATATTATAAAGCTTTGAAAATGAATGAACTATAACATGCATTAGCCTGGGTAAATCTTAATAGCATAAATTGGAGTAAAAGATGTAAGTTCCACAGATACTCTATACAGTATCATCCCCTTTGTATAAAGTACAAATCCAAGCAAAATCAAATATCATATGGCTTAGGTGTATTACACACACACACACACACACACACACACACACAATAAAATTAAAGAGAAAAACCAACACGGTAAACATAATCCTAAAATTTGGTATGGTGGTTATCTCTGAGGGTGAGACAGGAGAGTCGAATGGGGAGGAGCACATAGGTATAGGTTATTGACAATGTTCTAGTTCCTAAATTGGGTTAGTGGGATCGTGGGCTTATAATATTATTAAAATAATGAATTAATAAGTAAATAAAAGAGTACCATGCGTGGACCAACCATGATAGTCTGTTGTGATTAAGGACCCATTTTTGTGCATCTGAGATAATCCAAACGAATGAACCCCAAACTAGTAGGATTAAGCAATAAGTATATTTTTGTAGACTATTTCCACCAGGTTGTTGGCTGGCGAAAAAAATATGGAATTAACTGTCCTCCACATATTTTACTTAAGCTTTGAAAAAATCCATTGCAAGCTACTAAAAAAAAATAGTAACTACTTTAAAAAAAAGTAACTACAGGGCTTCCCTGGTGGCACAGTGGTTGAGAGTCCACTTGCCGATGCAGGGGACACGGGTTTGTGCCCCGGTCCGGGAAGATCCCACATGCCACGGAGCAGCTAGGCCTGTGAGCCATGGCCGCTGAGCCTGCGTGTCTGGAGCCTGTGCTCCTCAATGGGAGAGGCCACAACAGTGAGAGGCCCGCGTACCGCAAAAAAAATGAAAAAAAAAAAGTAACTACAGAGAAAGTTAAAGTGTACACTGCTATCTGATTAGATAGTGGCTAAAATATACATGATAACAGGTAGGCAATGAAAATGCTCTGAGAACCCTACAGGACCACTCTTTGTGAAGGAATGGCTGGCTGTGTAAATGCAGGGGTGTATTAAGTACTTAAGTGCCCATAGCTGCTTTGGCTGAGGGAAGGAGAAACTGTGGAATTCCAGCCTGTTCAGTATGTATATTAAAAATTCTCTTGCTCTGAAAACTTTTTTCTTCTATGTAGACAGTCACAAAAAGTGAACCCAAACATTTGATTTGGGGTGGAAACACAGTATAGCTGCATTCCAGCTTTTTGCCTGAGAATATAACTCGACCTTTTTGTGAAAGCTTAATGGTACTACAATGTATTCATGGAGGATTGTTTGAAAGATACACAGTTCCTCAAGATGAGTCCTAAAAAATTTGGAGGTCCAACAGCATCAGCATCAGTTGAGAGCTTGGAAAAAAAAATGGAGAATCTCAGGACCCATT
Source organism: Mesoplodon densirostris (assembly GCF_025265405.1). Classification (NCBI taxonomy): domain Eukaryota; kingdom Metazoa; phylum Chordata; class Mammalia; order Artiodactyla; family Ziphiidae; genus Mesoplodon; species Mesoplodon densirostris. The sequence goes on along the minus strand of NC_082681.1, from coordinate 31,553,477 downwards.
CCAAACCCACTGTATCAGAATCTGCATTTTAACAGGATTCCCTAGGTGTTTTGTATGCACGTTAAAGTTTGAGAAGCAGTAGTTTTGAGCAAGAGTCCTTACCTGAAGCTCAACAGGGGCTGGCCTGCAGGAAGTCGGTGCACACATTGAAATTTTATGCAAAATTTTGAGTTTTTGTGAATAAATATTTTTCTGGGTTTTGTTGTATGGTTTACTACTGGATCAGGCCAGATCGTTGGAAAGCTGTGTACTTAGTTCCCAAGCTTTGGATAATTGTTTCACAGAGCATGCTTTAGTTTTGTGTCTCATTTACTTGCGTTGAAGAGCACTGTGAAAAGCAGCTGTTGAAACTTACTGCTGGATACTACTGAGAATATTATACACTACGCAGGTGATTCCAAGGCCTGATTGCACAAAAGAATCATCTGAAGTGTCTATAAACTACCGATCTGAAGTACTGCTTGGGAATATGTATTGTTAACAAGCACTCATGATGATTTTGATGAAACAAGTCCATGGAATAGTGGTTTGGGAAGTTTTACTATACTATGTAGTGTCTCTTTCTTAAAATCTATAGGGGTATTTTTTTCTATCTTTTGTAGCAGGGAAAGCCTTTATTTCTTCTGGGTAAATGATATGCAGTTGTCATATGGATAGTATAAGTTTATAACTTAACATGTATCACTCATAAACTTACAAAATCCACATTTGTGACCTACTTTTGATAATTATATAGAACCTTCTGTTATATATTTTTGTGTTTGTAAAAGTTTTGTGTTACCTTCGCCTTCATTTTACTTTGTTTCCAAGCTGAGCTGATATAACTGCTGTTGAAGATAAGAAAATTGATGTTTTTGTAAATTTGAATAGTCTTTTGTAGGGGAAATTATGATATGTATCAGGCTGTTGGAAGTAGTAAAAGAGATCACAGATTTTTATTACTACTGTTATGGACCCGTGGGTGTTAGGAGTCCCTAGATGTGAACCATTGCCTTAAAAAATTATTCTAAATTCAGGACATAATTTACATTTCAAAATCCAGCAGTTGGCCTACACGTTAGGAGATTTCTATTCTGGGTATAGTTGTGCCAATAACGAATTCTGTGACCTTGTTCAAGATAAATATATTTTTTGTTGGCCTCTATGTTCTTTTTTTTCCTATTTCCTCTTGATCTTATTTTCTTAATTTAATTTTATTTATTTTTAAACAACAGGTTCTTATTAGTTATCCATTTTATACATATTAGTGTATACATTTCAATCTCAATCTCCCAACTCATCCCACCACCACCACCCAACCCCCCCACCACTTTCCCCCCTTGGTGTCCATATGTTTGTTCTGTACACGAGTGTGCCAATTTCTGCCCTGCAAACTGGTTCATCTGTACCCTTTTTCTAGGTTCCACATATATGCATTAATATATGATATTTGTTTTTCTCTTTCTGACTTACTTCACTCTATATGACAGTCTCTAGAGCCATCCACGTCTCTAATAATGACTCAATTTCGTTCCTTTTTATGGCTGAGTAATATTCCATTGTATATATGTACCACATCTTCTTTATCCATCTGTCTGTTGATGGGCATTTACGTTGCTTCCATGTCCTGGCTCTTGCAAATAGTGCTGCAATGAACATTGAGGTGCATGTGTCTTTTTGAATTATGGTTTTCCCTGGGTACATGCCAAGTAGTGGGATTGCTGGGTCATAGGGTAATTCTATGTTTAGTTTTTTAAGCAACCTCCATACTGTTCTCCATAGTGGCTGTATCAATTTACATTCCCACAAAGAGTGCAAGAGGGTTCCCTTTTCTCCACATCCTCTCCAGCATTTGTTATTGGTAGATGTTCTGATGATGCCCATTCTAACTGGTGTGCAGTGATACCTCACTGTAGTTTTGATTTGTATTTCTCTAATAATTAGTGATGTTGAGCAGCTTTTCATGTACTTCTTGGCCATCTGTATGTCTTCTTTGGAGAAATGTCTGTTTAGGTCTTCTGCCCATTTTGGATTGGGTTGTTTGTTTTTTTAATATACAGCTGCATGAGCTGTTTATATATTTTGGAGACTAATCCTTTGTCCGTTGATTCATTTGCAAATATTTTCTCCCATTCTGAGGGTTCTCTTTTCGTCTTGTTTGTAGTTTCCTTTGCTTTGCAAAAGCTTTTAAGTTTCATTAGGTCCTATTTGTTTATTTTTGTTTTTATTTCCATTACTATAGGAGATGGATCAAAAAATATCTTGCTGTGATTTATGTCAAAGAGTGTTCTTCCTATGTTTTCCTCTAAGAGTTTTATAGTGTCCAGTCTTAACATTTAGGTCTCTAATCCACTTTGAGTTTATTTTTGTGTATGGTGTTAGGGAGTATTCTAATTTCATTCTTTTATATGAAGCTGTCCAGTTTTCCCAGCACCGCTTATTGAAGAGACTGTCTTTTCTCCATTGTATATCCTTGCCTCCTTCTTCATAGATTAGTTGACCATAGGTGTGTGGCTTTATGTCTGGGTTTTCTGTCCTGTTCCATTGATCTGTATTTCTGTTTTTGTGCCAGTACCATATTGTCTTGATTATTGTAGCTTTGTAGTATAGTCTGAAGTCAGGGAGTCTGATTTCTCCATCTGTTTTTTCCCAGAAGACTGCTTTGGCTATTCAGGGTCTTTTCTGTCTCCATACAAATTTTAAGGTTTTTTGTTCTAATACTGTAAAAAAAAAATGCCATTGGTAATTTGATAGGGATTGCGTTGAATCTGTAGATTGCTTTGGGTAGTATAGTCATTTTGACAATATTGATTCTTCCAATCCAAGAACATGGTATATCTCTCCATCTGCTTGTGTCATCTTTAATTTCTTTCAGCTGTGTCTTATAGTTTTCTGCATACAGGTCTTTTGTCTCCCTAGGTAGGTTTATTCCTAGTTATTTTATTCTTTTTGTTGCAGTGGTAAATGGCAGTGTTTCAATGCTTTCTCTTTCAGATTTTTCATCATTAGTGTATAGGAATGCAAGAGATTACTGTGCCTTAATTTTGTATTCTGCAACTTTACCAAATTTATTGATTCGCTCTAATAGTTTTCTGGTGGCATCTTTAGAATTCTCTATGTATAGTATCATGTCATCTGCAAACAGTGACAGTTTTAGTGCTTCTTTTCCAATGTGTATTCCTTTTATTTCTTTTTCTTCTCTGATTGCTGTAGCTAGGACTTCCAAAACTATTTTGAATAACAGTGGTGAGAGTGGATGTCCTTGCCTTGTTCCTGATCTTAGAGGAAATGCTTTCAGGTTTTCACTATTGTGAATGATGTTTGCTGTGGGTTTGTCATATATGGTCTTTATTATGTTGAGGTAGGTTCCCTCTATTCCCACTTTCTGGAGAGCCTTTATCATAAATGGATGTTGATATTGTCAAAAGCTTTTTCTGCATCTATGGAGATGATCATATGGTTTTTCTTCTTCAGTTTGTTAATATGGTGTATCACATTGATTGATTTGCGTATATTGAAGAATCCTGCTTCCCTGGGATAAATCCCACGTGATCATGGTGTATGATCCTTTTATTTTTTTATTTTTATTTTTTATTAGTTTCTGCTTTATAACAAAGTGAATCAGTGTATGATCCTTTTAATGTGTTGATGGATTCTGTTTGCTAGTAGTTTGTTGAGGAGTTTTGCATCTATATTCGTCAGTGGTATTGGTCTGTAATTTTCTTTTTTTTGTAGTAACTTTGTCTGGTTTTGGTATCAGGGTGATAGTGGCCTTGTAGAAAGAGTTTGAGAGTGTTCCTTCCTCTGCAAACTTTTGGAAGAGTTTGAGAAGGATGGGTGTTAGCTCTTCTCTAAATGTTTCATAGAATTCACCTGTGAAGCCATCTGGTCCTGGACTTTTGTTTGTTGGTAGATTTTTAATCACAGTTTCAAGTTCATTACCTGTGATTGGCCTGTTCATATTTTCTATTTCTTCCTGGTCCAGTCTTGGAAGGTTATACCTTTCTAAGAATTTGTCCATTTCTTCCAGGTTGTCCATTTTGTTGGCATAGAGTTGCTTGTAGTAGTCTCTTAGGATGCTTTGTATTTCTGTGGTGTCTGTTGTAACTTCTCCTTTTTCATTTCTAATTTTATTGATTTGAGTCCTCTCTCTCTTTTTCTTGATGAGTCTTGCTAATGGTTTATCAATTTTATCTTCTCAAAGAACCAGCTTTTAGTTTTTTTGATTTTTGCTCTTCTTCATTTCTATTTCCTTTACTTCTGCTCTGATCTTTATGATTTCTTTCCTTCCACTAACTTTGGGTTGTGTTTTTTCTTCTTTCTTTAGTTTCTTTAGGTGAAAGTTTAGGTTGTTTATTTGAGATGTTTGTGGTTTTTTGAGGTAGGATTGTATTGCTATAAATTTCCTTCATAGAACTGCTTTTGCTGCATCTCATAGGTTTTGGATCATTGTATTCTCATTTTCATTTGTCTCTAGGTATTTTCTGATTTCCTCTTTGATTTCTTCAGTTATCTCTTGGTTATTTAGTAATGTACTGTTTAGCCTCCATGTGTTTGTGTTTTTTGCGTTTTTTTCCCTCTAATTGTTTTCTAATCTCATAGTGTGGTGGTCAGAAAAGATGCTTGATATGATTTCAATTTTCTTAAATTTACTGAGGCTTGATTTGTGACCCAAGATGTGATCTATCCTGGAGAATGTTCCATGTGCACTTGAGAAGAAAGTGTAATCTGCTGTTTGTGGATGGAATGTCCTATAAATATCAATTAAATCTATCTGGTCTATTGTGTCATTTAAAGCTTGTGTTTCCTTATTAACTTTCTGTTTAGATCTGTCCATTTGTGTGAGGTGCTGAAGTCCCCCACTATTTTTGTGTTACTGTCAGTTTCCTCTTTTATAGCTGTTAGCATTTGCCTCATGTATTGAGGTGCTCCTACGTTGGGTGCATATATATTTATAATTGTTCTACCTTCTTTTTGGATAGATCCCTTGATCATTATGTAGTGTCCTTCCTTGTCTCTTATAACATTCTTTATTTTAAAGTCTTTTCTACCTGATATGAGTATTGCTACTCCAGCTTTCTTTTGATTTCTGTTTGCATGGAATATCTTTCTCCATCCCCTCACTTTCAGTCTGTATGTGTCCCTACGTCTGAAGTGGGTCTCTTGTAGACAGTATATATATGGGTCTTGTTTTTGTACCCATTCAGCGAGCCTGTGTCTTTTGGTTGGAACACATAATCCATTCACATTTAAGGTAGTTATCGATATGTATGTTCCTGTTACCATTTTCTTAATTGTTTTGGGTTTGTTTTTGTAGGTCCTTTTCTTGTCTTGTGCTTCCCACTTAGAGAAGTTCCTTTAGCATTTGTTGTATAGCTGGTTTAGTGGTGCTGAATTCTCTTAGCTTTTCCTTGTCTGTAAAGCTTTTGATTTTTCCATCGAATCTGAATGAGATCCTTGCTGGGTAGAGTAATCTTGGTTGTAGGTTATTCCCTTTCTTCACTTTAAATATGTCATGCCACTCCATTCTGGCCTGTAGAGTTACCACTGAGAAATCAGCTGTTAACCTTATGGGAGTTCCCTTTTATGTTGTTTGTCGTTTTTCCCTTGCTGCTTTCAGTAATTTTTCTTTGTCTTTAATTTTTGCCAGTTTGATTACTATGTGTCTTGGCATGTTTCTCCTTGGGTTTATTCTGTATGGGACTCTCTGTGCTTCTTGGAGTTGGGTGGCTATATTCCTTCCCATGTTAGGGAAGTTTTTTTTTTTTTTTTTTTTTTTTTTTTTTTTTTTTTTTTTTTTTGCGGTATGCGGGCCTCTCACTGTTGTGGCCTCCCCCGTTGCGGAGCACAGGCTCCGGACGCGCAGGCTCAGCGGCCATGGCTCACGGGCCCAGCCGCTCCGCGGCATATGGGATCCTCCCAGACCGGGGCACGAACCCGTATCCCCTGCATCGGCAGGCGGACTCTCAACCACTTGCGCCACCAGGGAGGCCCTAGGGAAGTTTTTGACTATAATCTCTTGAGATATTTTCTCTGGTCCTTTCTCTCTCTCTTCTCCTTCTGGGACCCCTATAATGTGAATGTCATTGCGTTTAATGTTGTCCCCGAAGCCTCTTAGGCTGTCTTCATTTCTTTTCATTCTTTTTTCTTTATTCTGTCCCGCAGCAGTGAATTCCACCAGTCTGTCTTCCAGGTTACTTATCCGTTCTTCTGCCTCAGTTATTCTGCTATTGATTCCTTCTAGTGTGGTTTTCATTTCAGTTATTGTATTGTTCATCAGTGTTTGTTCTTTAATTCTTCTAGGTCTTTGTTAAACATTTCTTGCATCTTCTCGATCTTTGCCTGCATTCTTTTTCCGAGGTCCTGCATCATGTTCACTATCATTATTCTGAATTCTTTTTCTGGAAGGTTGCATATCTCCACTTAATTTAGTTGTTTTTCTGGGGTTTTATTTTGTTCATTCATCTGGTACATAGCCCTCTGCCTTTTCATCTTGTCTATCTTTCTGTGAATGTGGTTTTTGTTCCACAGGCTGCAGGATTGTAGTTCTCCTTGCTTCTGCTGTCTGCCCTCTGGTGGATGAGGCTATCTAAGAGGCTTGTGCAGGTTTCCTGATGGGAGGGACTGGCGATGGGTAGAGCTGGCTGTTGCTTGGTGGGCAGAGCTCAGTAAAACTTTAATCAGCTTGTTTGCTGATGGGTGGGGCTGGGTTCCCTCCCTGTTGGTTGTTTGGCCTGTGGTGACAGAACACTGGAGCCTACCTGGGCTCTTTGGTGGGGCTAATGGTGGACTCTGCGAGGGCTCATGCCAAGAAGTACTTCCCAGAGCTTCTGCTGCCAGTGTCCTTGTCCTCACAGTGAGCCACAGCCACCCCCTGCCTCTGCAGGAGACCCTCCAACACTAGCATACAGGTCTGGTTCAGTCTCCTACAGGGTAACTGCTCCTTCCCCTGGGTCCATTGTGCACACTGCTTTGTGTGTGCCCTCCAAGAGTGGAGTCTCTGTTTCCCCCAGTCCTGTTGAAGTCCTGCAAGCAAATCCTGGTAGCCTGCAAAGTCTGATTCTCTATGAATTCCTCCTTCTGTTGCCGGACCCCCAGGTTGGGAAGCGTGATGTGTGGCTCAGAGCCTTCACTCCAGTGGGTGGCCTTCTGTGGTATAAATGTTCTCCAGTTTGTGAGTCACCCACCCAGCAGTTATGGGACTTGATTGTATTGTGATTGCACCCCTCCTACCATCTCATTGTGGCTTCTCCTTTGTCTTTGGATGTGGCGTATCTTTTTTCGTGAGTTCCAGTGTCTTCCTGTCGATGACTGTTCAGCAGTTAGTTGTGATTCCAGTTCTGTTGCAAGAGGGAGTGAGAGCACGTCCTTCTACTCCACCCGCTTCTAAGAGTCTTGGCCTCTATTTTCTCATGTTCAAAATGGGCACAGTAAGTCCTTTTCACCTTACAGGATTATTATGAAAATCATATGATAAACTTTGAGCACCTACTTTGTGCTCGACACTTTTCATAGACATATATGTATTAGTTCATTTAATTCTCTAAAGAACCCAATGAGGTAAGTATTCTTTTTGCCCAGTTTACAAATGAGGAAATTTTTTTTTTTTTTTTAATTTTTTTTTTTTTTATTTTTATTTTTTTATTTTTTTTTATTTTACAAATTTAATCAGTTATACATATACATATGTTCCCATATCCCCTCCCTTTTGCGTCTCCCTCCCACCCTCCCTATCCCACCCCTCCAGGCGGTCACAAAGAACCGAGCTGATCTCCCTGTGCTATGTGGCTGCTTCCCACTAGCTATCTACCTTACATTTGGTAGTGTATATATGTCCATGCCGCTCTTTCACTTTGTCACAGCTTACCCTTCCCCCTCCCCATATCCTCAAGTCCATGCTCTAGTAGGTCTGTGTCTTTATTCCTGTCTTACCCCTATGTTCTTGATGACATTTTTTTCTTAAATTCCATATATATGTGTCAGCATACAGTATTTGTCTTTCTCTTTCTGACTTACTTCACTCTGTATGACAGACTCTAGGTCTATCCACCTCATTACAAATAGCTCAATTTCATTTCTTTTTATGGCTGAGTAATATTCCATTGTATATATGTGCCACATCTTCTTTATCCATTCATCCGATGATGGACACTTAGGTTGTTTCCATCTCCGGGCTATTGTAAATAGGGCTGCTATGAACATTTTGGTACATGTCTCTTTTTGAATTATGGTTTTCTCAGGGTATATGCCCAGTAGTGGGATTGCTGGGTCATATGGTAGTTCTATTTGTAGTTTTTTAAGGAACCTCCATACCGTTCTCCATAGTGGCTGTACCAATTCACATTCCCACCAGCAGTGCAAGAGTGTTCCCTTTTTTCCACACCCTCTCCAGCATTTATTGTTTCTAGATTTTTTGATGATGGCCATTCTGACTGGTGTGAGATGATATCTCATTGTAGTTTTGATTTGCATTTCTCTAATGAGTAAAGATGTTGAGCATCCTTTCATGTGTTTGTTGGCTGTCTGTATATCTTCTGTGGAGAAATGTCTATTTAGGTCTTCTGCCCATTTTTGGATTGGGTTGTTTGTTTTTTTGCTATTGAGCTGCATGAGCTGCTTATAAATTTTGGAGATTAATCCTTCGTCAGTTGCTTCATTTGCAAATATTTTCTCCCATTCTGAGGGTTGTCTTTTCGTCTTGTTCATGGTTTCCTTTGCTGTGCAAAAGCTTTGAAGTTTCATTAGGTCCCATGTGTTTATTTTTGTCTTTATTTCCATTTCTCTAGGAGGTGGGTCAAAAAGGATCTTGCTGTGATTTATGTCATAGAGTGTTCTGCCTATGTTTTCCTCTAGGAGTTTGATAGTGTCTGGCCTTACATTTAGGTCTTTAATCCATTTTGAGCTAATTTTTGTGTATGGTGTTAGGGAGTGATCTAATCTCATACTTTTACATGTCCCTGTCCAGTTTTCCCAGCACCACTTATTGAAGAGACTGTCCTTTCTCCACTGTACATTCCTGCCTCCTTTATCAAAGATAAGGTGACCATATGTCCGTGGGTTTATCTCTGGGCTTTCTATCCTGTTCCATTGATCTATCTTTCTGTTTTTGTGCCAGTACCATACTGTCTTGATTACTGTAGCTTTGTAGTATAGTCTGAAGTCAGGGAGCCTGATTCCTCCAGCTCCATTTTTCGTTCTCAAGATTGCTTTGGCTGTTCGGGGTCTTTTGTGTTTCCATACAAATTGTGAAATTTTTTGTTCTAGTTCTGTGAAAAATGCCATTGGTAGTTTGATAGGTATTGCATTGAATCTGTAGATTGCTTTGGGTAGTAGAGTCATTTTCACAATGTTGATTCTTCCAATCCAAGAACATGGTACATCTCTCCATCTATTTGTATCATCTTTAATTTCTTTCATCAGTGTCTTATAATTTTCTGCATACAGGTCTTTTGTCTCCTTAGGTAGGTTTATTCCTAGATATTTTATTCTTTTTGTTGCAATGGTAAATGGGAGTGTTTCCTTGATTTCACTTTCAGATTTTTCATCATTAGTATATAGGAATGCCAGAGATTTCTGTGCATTAATTTTGTATCCTGCAACTTTACCAAATTCATTGATTAGCTCTAGTAGTTTTCTGGTAGCATCTTTAGGATTCTCTATGTATAGTATCATGTCATCTGCAAACAGTGACAGCTTTACTTCTTCTTTTCCCATTTGGATTCCTTTTATTTCCTTTTCTTCTCTGATTGCTGTGGCGAAAACTTCCAAAACTATGTTGAATAAGAGTGGTGAGAGTGGGCAACCTTGTCTTGTTCCTGATCTTAGTGGAAATGGTTTCAGTTTTTCACCATTGAGGACGATGCTGGCTGTGGGTTTGTCATATATGGCCTTTATTATGTTGAGGAAAGTTCCCTCTATGCCTACTTTCTGCAGGGTTTTTATCATAAATGGGTGTTGAATTTTGTCAAAAGCTTTCTCTGCATCTATTGAGATGATCATATGGTTTTTCTCCTTCAACTTGTTAATATGGTGTATCACGTTGATTGATTTGCGTATATTGAAGAATCCTTGCATTCCTGGAATAAACCCCACTTGATCATGGTGTATGATCCTTTTAATGTGCTGTTGGATTCTGTTTGCTAGTATTTTGTTGAGGATTTTTGCATCTATGTTCATCAGTGATATTGGCCTGTAGTTTTCTTTCTTTGTGACATCCTTGTCTGGTTTTGGTATCAAGGTGATGGTGGCCTCGTAGAATGAGTTTGGGAGTGTTCCTCCCTCTGCTATATTTTGGAAGAGTTTGAGAAGGATAGGTGTTAGCTCTTCTCTAAATGCTTGATAGAATTCGCCTGTGAAGCCATCTGGTCCTGGGCTTTTGTTTGTTGGAAGATTTTTAATCACAGTTTCAATTTCAGTGCTTGTGATTGGTCTGTTCATATTTTCTATTTCTTCCTGATTCAGTCTTGGCAGGTTGTGCATTTCTAAGAATTTGTCCATTTCTTCCAGGTTGTCCATTTTATTGGCATAGAGTTGCTTATAGTAATCTCTCATGATCTTTTGTATTTCTGCAGTGTCAGTTGTTACTTCTCCTTTTTCATTTCTAATTCTATTGATTTGAGTCTTCTCCCTTTTTTTCTTGATGAGTCTGGCTAATGGTTTATCAATTTTGTTTATCTTCTCAAAGAACCAGCTTTTAGTTTTATTGATCTTTGCTATCGTTTCCTTCATTTCTTTTTCATTTATTTCTGATCTGATTTTTATGATTTCTTTCCTTCTGCTAACTTTGGGATGTTTTTGTTCTTCTTTCTCTAATTGCTTTAGGTGCAAGGTTAGGTTGTTTATTCGAGATATTTCCTGTTTCTTAAGGTGGTATTGTATTGCCATAAACTTCCCTCTTAGAACTGCTTTTGCTGCATCCCATAGGTTTTGGGTCGTCGTGTCTCCATTGTCATTTGTTTCTAGGTATTTTTTAATTTCCTCTTTGATTTCTTCAGTGATCACTTTGTTATTAAGTAGTGTGTTGTTTAGCCTCCATGTGTTTGTATTTTTTACAGCTCTTTTCCTGTAATTGATATCTAGTCTCATAGCATTGTGGTCGGAAAAGATACTTGATACAATTTCAATTTTCTTAAATTTACCAAGGCTTGATTTGTGACCCAAGATATGATCTATCCTGGAGAATGTTCCATGAGCACTTGAGAAAAATGTGTATTCTGTTGTTTTTGGATGGAATGTCCTATAAATATCAATTAAGTCCATCTTGTTTAATGTATCATTTAAAGCTTGTGTTTCCTTATTTATTTTCATTTTGGATGACCTGTCCATTGGTGAAAGTGGGGTGTTAAAGTCCCCTACTATGATTGTGTTACTGTCGATTTCTCCTTTTATGGCTGTTAATATTTCCCTTATGTATTGAGGTGCTCCTATGTTTGGTGCATAAATATTTACAATTGTTATATCTTCTTCTTGGATTGATCCCTTGATCATTATGTAGTGTCCTTCTTTGTCTCTTCTAGTAGTCTTTATTTTAAAGTCTATTTTGTCTGATATGAGAATTGCTACTCCAGCTTTCTTTTGGTTTCCATTTGCATGGAATATCTTTTTCCATCCCCTTACTTTCAGTCTGTATGTATCTCTAGGTCTGAAGTGGGTCTCTTGTAGACAGCATATATATGGGTCTTGTTTTTGTATCCATTCAGCCAGTCTGTGTCTTTTGGTGGGAGCATTTAGTCCATTTACATTTAAGGTAATTATTGATATGTATGTTCCTATTCCCATTTTCTTAATTGTTTTGGGTTCGTTATTGTAGGTATATTCCTTCTGTTGTGTTTCTTGCCTAGAGAAGTTCCTTTAGCATTTGTTGTAAAGCTGGTTTGGTGGTGCTGAACTCTCTCAGCTTTTGCTTGTCTGTAAAGGTTTTAATTTCTCCATCAAATCTGAATGAGATCCTTGCTGGGTAGAGTAATCTTGGTTGCAGGTTTTTCTCCTTCATCACTTTAAGTATGTCCTGCCACTCCCTTCTGGCTTGTAGAGTTTCTGCTGAGAGATCAGCTGTTATCCTGATGGGGATTCCCTTGTGTGTTATTTGTTGTTTTTGCCTTGCTGCTTTTAATATGATTTCTTTGTGTTTAATTTTTGACAGTTTGATTAATATGTGTCTTGGCGTATTTCTCCTTGGATTTATTCTGTATGGGACTCTCTGTGCCTCCTGGACTTGATTAACTATTTCCTTTCCCATATTAGGGAAGTTTTCAACTATAATCTCTTCAAATATTTTCTCAGTCCCTTTCTTTTTCTCTTCTTCTTCTGGAACCCCTATAATTCGAATGTTGGTGCGTTTAATGTTGTCCCAGAGGTCTCTGAGACTGTCCTCTGTTCTTTTCATTCTTTTTTCTTTATTTTGCTGTGCAGCAGTTATTTCCACTATTTTATCTTCCACCTCACTTATCCGTTCTTCTGCCTCAGTTATTCTGCTATTGATCCCATCTAGAGTATTTTTTATTTCATTTATTGTGTTTTTAATCGATGCTTGATTCGTCTTTAGTTCTTCTAGGTCCTTGTTAACTGTTTCTTGCATTTTGTCTATTCTATTTCCAAGATTTTGGATCATCTTTACCATCATTATTCTGAATTCTTTTTCAGATAGACTGCCTATTACCTCTTCATTTGTTAGGTCTGGTGGGTTTTTATCTTGCTCCTTCTCCTGCTGTGTGTTTTTCTGTCTTCTCATTTTGCTTATGTTACTGTGTTTGGGGTCTCCTCTTTGCAGGCTGCAGGTTCGTAGTTCCCGTTGTTTTTGGTGTCTGTCCCCAGTGGCTAAGGTTGGTTTAGTGGGTTGTGTAGGCTTCTTGGTGGAGGGGACTACTGCCTGTGTTCTGGTGGATGAGGCTGGATCTTGTCTTTCTGGTGGGCAGGTCCACGTCTGGTGGTGTGTTTTGGGGTGTTTGCGGACTTTTTATGATTTGAGGCAGCCTCTCTGCTAATGGGTGGTGTTGTGTTCCTGTCTTGCTAGTTGTTTGGCATAGGGTGTCCAGCACTGTAGCTTGCTGGTCGTTGAGTGAAGCTGGGTGCTGGTGTTGAGATGGAGATCTCTGGAAGATTTTCGCCGTTTGATATTATGTGGAGCTGGGAGGTCTCTTGTGGACCAGTGTCCTGAAGTTCGCTCTCCCACCTCAGAGGCACAGCACTGACTCCTGGCTCCTCAATTTGGGATGATTTGTTGTCTATTCATGTATTCCACAGATGCAGGGTACATGAAGTTGATTGTGGAGCTTTAATCCGCTGCTTCTGAGGCTGCTGGGAGAGGTTTCCCTTTCTCTTCTTTGTTCTCACAGCTCCTGGGTCTCAGCTTTGGATTTGGCCCCGCCTCTGCGTGTAGGTCGCCGGAGGGCGTCTGTTCTTCGCTCAGACAGGACAGGGTTAAAGGAGCAGCCTTTTCGGGGACGCTGGCTCACTCAGGCCGGGCGGGAGGGAGGGGCACGGAGTGCGGGGTGAGCCTGCAGCGGCAGAGGTCGGCGTGACGTTGCACCAGCCCGAGGCGCGCCGTGCGTTCTCCCAGGGAAGCCACCCCTGGATCCCGGGACCCCGGCAGTGGCAGGCTGCACAGGCTCCCGGAAGGGCGGTGTGGACAGTGACCTGCGCTCGCACACAGGCTTCTTGGCGGCGGCAGCAGCAGCCCCAGCGTCCCACGCCCGTCTCTGGGCTCTGCGCTTTCAGCCGCGACTCGCGCCTGTCTCTGGAGCTCCTTTACGCGGCGCTCTTAATCCCCTCTCCTCGCGCACCAGGAAACCAAGAGGGAAGAAAAAGTCTCCTGCCTCTTCGGCAGCTCCAGAGTTTTCCCGGACTCCCTCCCGGCTAGCTGTGGCACATTAGCCCCCTTCAGGCTGAGTTCTTGCCGCCAGTCCCAGTCCTCTCCCTGCGCTCTGACCGAAGCCCGAGCCTCAGCTCCAGCGCCGCCCGCCCTGGCGGTGGAGCAGACAAGCCTCTCGGGCTGGTGAGTGCCGCTCGGCACCGCTCCTCTGTGCGGGAATCTCTCTGCTTTGCCCTACCCAGGTATGTGGGGAGTTTCTTGCCTTTTGGGAGGTCTGGGGTCTTCTGCCACCGTTCAGTAGGTGTTCTGTAGGAGTTGTTGCACGTGTAGCTGTATTTCTGGTGTATCTGTGGGGAGGAAGGTGATCTCCGCGTCTTACTCTTCCGCCCCCATGTTCTTTTTCATTTCACAAATGAGGAAATTAAGCTCAGTGAGGTTCCATAATTTATTTAAGATTATACATCTGAAATGGAATTTGATCTTTTTGACTTCAGAGCCCAAATTTGTAGTCATTAAGTCTGTACTATTTAGTATGGATCATCGTGTTGCAGGAACAAACAATGCTGAATCTTATGGCTTAAAATCACAAAAGTTCTTTCCTTATTTTCGCTACATATTTTTGGTTGCTTAAGGGTCTGATTCATGTCATCATCTTTGTAGGACCCAGCTTGATGGAGTAACTGTCGTCTCTAGCATTGTTGGTCACTTTGACAGAGGGAAAGAGTGTGTGATGCATTATGCACTGGCTCTTAAAGCATCCACCCAGAAGTGACACGTATCACTTCCACTCATGCATCATTGACCAGAACCAGTCAGATGGCTGTACCCAGTGTTTGTGTATAGGGAAAGCAATCCCATTATGTGGTGGAAGGGTGGAGAAATGTAAACATTTGGTGAGCATCAGTAATGACCACCACATTTTTCTAATGTACTTATTGATATAAAACTATTATTATTATGACTATGAACACTGTTCTTACCTAAGAAGCAGTGAAGGTGGTTTCATGTTTACATTTTTTTGAACAATCTCTCTTGTAAGTCATACTATAAAGGCTGCTTATATGCTACAATTAAAAAAAACAATAAATAAATAAGTTAGAATCTGAGCTGTTTAAGCTGGAATATTTTTATGTAGTTTTCTTCTCATAGAAGGGTATGGTTTTTAGCTTACCAAAATATATCAGAAGAAAATAAACAGAAGAAATGAAAGCACAGCAAATAGGTTATATATTAATTGGAACGAATGCCATGAACATTTAAAGAGGTTTGCTGTGCCTTTTGGGCCTGGCTGATTTGAGAGAAATTTAATGCATGTGATTGTCACGATGCCTAACATAGCCATTTATCATTTTCAAAGTGCTCCTACAAAATTAAATGAACTAATGCATGTGAAAGAGCTTTCTGTAAATTGTAAACGCTTTTTGCAAATGTAACATTATTATTGTCACATGATCTCACTTGATCCTTAAAATTACCTTGTGAGGTAGACCCAATACTGTTTTTTTTTTGTTGTTGTTTCCATTGTCTTTATTTACGGTAGAGGAAACTCAGAAGTATTGAACTACTTTCCATGACTATATGGTTAGTAAACAGAGGACTTGGGACTAGAACTCCAGTCTGTAACTCCTAGCTCAGCCCTTTTCCCACTGCGCAGCACTGCCTCTTCAGTCAAATTCTTGGGTGTAACTGAAATGCAGCCTAGAGAAATTAAAAACGACCCACTTGGAAGAGGCAAAGATAATTCTTAATTTCCCAAGATATAGCTGGCATTGTGCATGCAAACATGCTGAGGGAACAGAATCCGCTACCTTCTGATAAGGAACTCCTGAAAGGACAGAATCATTCTAAGGCCTAACATTAATAGTGAGAAAACGGTCTTTCCAAGGGGCCAATTAGAGGCTTGGTGGCCCGAAGTATTCTTCAGAATGTCATAGCTCAAGGAAGCTGAGGAAAGGTAGTTATGCCTGCCTTGAAGAATTGTGCAAAGTAGGTTAGCAGCATCGCTTCCATTTTTGTGAAAGAGAATGCCTTTCTAATTTTAGAGTCTTTCAAGAGGTGGGTAGGCTTTTGTGGGAGGGGAAGCTTTTCTCAGTGCTCATTTCCAGAGGTGCCTGTGAAATCATTTTATATCCTGTTTGGAAAAGGAAGACAATGTGGTGGAAATGAAAAATGAGTTTGCATAAAAAGTTATCTTCCCCAGAAGAGACGGTGGAAATAAGGCTTCACAGTCATACTTATTACTTTTTTCCCTAAGTTATAGAGATGTTTGTTATCAGTTCAATGCAGGTATTGGGCTCCTTTAACTGTAATGTGTCTCCTGATGTTAAATAGTAGGAACTATTTATTTAGAAGATCATTCAAGAAGGGGCAAAGAGTTTTTTTTTTAAACTCCTGGAGAGTGTTCGGTTTTCCCTAGCTTCTCATCTCCACTGTAATTTATTTTGTAAGTTCCAATTTTCAGAGTGTTAAAATGTAGCTTATAAAATGACTGTTTACTTCATAATCGATTTTTCCTCTGGTAAAACAACAAATATTCCACATACAAATATCCCCTCAAAAGAAAAGGGTTTCCACCAAGGACTGAAGTCTCTTTATGGGTTGGCAATTGTGTGTACCTTTAAGTAGCTGAGGTTGAATTATGTCTTGAGAAGCCATTTTTCAAATTTTGTTTTAACCAAAGCATTTACATGTAGTAGTAGTATTTTTTGGAGTTTTATTTTTTTCCTTTCAGTTTTGAGATATAATTAACATACAGCACTGTGTAAGTTTAAGGTACACAGCATAATGGTTTGACTTACATACATCATGAAATGATTATCACAATAAGTTTAGTGACCATCCATCACATTATAAATACAAAATTAAAGAAATAGAAAAAAATTTTTCCTTGTGTTGAGAACTCTTAGGATTTACTCTCTTAATAACTTTCATATATAACACACAGCAGTGTTAATTATATTTATCATGCTGTACATTACACCGCTAGTGCTTTTTTTATCTTATAACTGGTTGTACTTTTTGACCACCTTCATTCCCCCTACCCACCCTCTCACCCCCCTCCACCTCTGGTAACAATTTTCTATGAGTTTCTTTGTTTTGAAGTATAACTAACCTGCAACAGTGTTAGTTCCTGTTACACAGCATAGTGATTTGATATTTCTGTACATTTCAAAATGATCACCACTATAAGTCTAGTTATGATATGTCAGCATACAAAGATATTATAGTTATTGACAACATTTCCCACACTGTACATTTCATACCCATGACTCATTTATTTGTAACTGTAAGTTTGTACCTCTTAATCTCCCTCACCTATTTCTTTCTTCCCCCCAACTCCCTGATGCTCTGTCAACCACCTGTTTGTTCTCTGTATATATAACTCTGTTTCTGTTTTGTTGTATGTGTTCATTTCTTTTGTTTTCTAGATTCCACTTATATGTTAAATCATACAGTATTTGTCTTTCTCTGTCTGACTTATTTCACTTAGCATAATACCTTCTAGGTCCATCCATGTAGTTACAAATAGCAAGATTTCATTCTTTTTATGGCCGAGTAATATTCCACTCTATAAATATACCATGTCTTCTTTATCCACTCATATATTGATGGGCACTTAGCTTGCTTTCATATCTTGGCTATTGTGAATAATGCTGCTGCTAACATAGGGGTGCATATATCTTTTCTAATTAGTGTTTTCATTTTATTTGGATAAATAACCAGAAGTGGAATTGCTGGGTCATGTGGTAGTTCTGTTTTTAATCATTTGAGGACTCTCCATACTGCTTTTCATAGTGGCTGCAGCAATTTATATTCCCACCAACAGTGCACAGGGGTTCCCTTTTCTCCACATCCTTGCCAACACTTATTTTTTGTTGTCTTTTTAATAGCAGTTCTGACAGGTGTGAGGTCATATCTCATTTTGGTTTTGATTTGCATTTTCCTGATGATGAGTGATGTTAAGCATCTTTTCATGTTCCTTTTGGCCATCTGTATGTCTTCTTTGGAAAAATATCTATTCAGATCCTCTGTCCATCTTAAAATCAGATTTTTTTTTGATGTCGAGTTGTATGAGTCCTTTGTATAGTTTGGATATTAACCTCTTGTTGGATATATTATTTGAAAATATCTTCTCCCATTAAGTAGGCAGCCTTTTCGTTTTGCTGATGGTTTCCTTCACTGTAAAAGCTTTTTAGTTTGATGTAGTCCCATTTGTTTATGTTTTCTTTTGTTTCCCTTGCCTGTGGAGACATATTCAAAAGATATTACTAGGACTGTTGCCAAAGAATATACTGCCTATGTTTTCTTCTAGCAGTTTTATAGTTTCATGCCTTACATTTAAGTCTTTAATCCATCTTTAATTAATTTTTGTGCATGGCATGAGAGAGTTGTCCAGTTTGATTATTTTGCATGTGGCTGTCCAGTTTTTCCAACACCATTTATTGAAGAGGTTGTCTTTTTCCCATGTGTATTCTTGCCACCTTTGTCATAGATTAATTACCCACATAAGTGTGGGTTCATTTCTGGGCTCTGTCTTCTGTTCCATTGCTCTATATGTCTGTTTTTGTACCAGTCCCATACTGTTTTGATTACTGTAGCTTTGTATTGATGGTATATTTTGCAATCAGGGATCATGAGACCTCCAGCTTTGTTCTTCTTTTTTAAGGTTGTTTTGGCTATTCAGGGTCTTTTGTATTTCCATACAAATTTTTGAATTCTTTATTCTAGTTCTATGAAATATGTCATGGGTATTTGGATGGGGCTTGCATTGAATCTGTAGATTGCCTAGGTAGTATGGTCATTTTAACAATATTAATTCTTCTAATCCAAGAACATGGTATTTTTTTTTCATTTTTTTGTCATCTTCAATTTCTTTTTTCAGTGTTTTATAGTTTTCCTATTACAGGTCTTTTATGTCCTTAGTTAGATTTATTCCCAGGTATTTTATTTTATTTTTTTGATGTGATTTTAAATGGGACTGTTTTTTTTTAATTTCACTTTCTGATAGTTCCTTGTTAGTGAATAGAACCACAACAGATTTCTATATATTAATTTTGTATCCTGCAATTTTATTGAATTCATTGAAGATTTCTAGTAGTTTTTTGGTGGTGTCTTCAGGATTTTCTATGTATGGGATCATGTCATTAGCAAGCAGTGACAATTTTACTTCTTCCTTTCCAATTTGGATTCCTTTTATTTCTTCTCTGACTGCTATGGCTAGGACTTCCAATACTATGTTGAATAAAAGTGGTGAGAGTGGGCATCCTTGTCTTGTTCCTTATCTTAGAGAAAATGAGTTCAGCTGTTCATTGACTGTGATGCTAGCTTATCATATACAGCCTTTATTATGTTCAGGTATGCTTCTATACCCACTTTGTTGAGAGCTTTTATCATAAATGGAGTTTGAATTTTGTCAAAAGCTTTTTCTGCATCTATTGAGATGGTCATATGATTTTTATTCTTCAATTTGTTAATGTCATGTATTACATTGATTGAATTGTGGATATTGAATCATTTTTGCATCCCTGGGATAAATCCCACTTGATCATGGTGTGTATGATCATTTTAATGTATTCTTGAATTTGGTTTGCTAATGTTTTGTTGAGGATTTTTACATCTGTGTTCATCAGTGATATTGGCCTCTAATTTTCTTTCTTTTTTTTTTTTAATACCTTTGTCTGGTTTTGGTATCAGGGTGTTGCTGGACTCATAGAATGAGTTCAGGAGCATTCCTTCCTCTTCAGTTTTTTGGAATAGTTTGGAAAAGAAGGGTGTTGGCTCTTTTCTAAATGTTTGGTAGAATTCACATGTTAAACTGGACTTGTGATTGTTGGGATTTTTTTTAAATTACTGATTCAGTTTCATTACTGGTAATTGGTCTGTTCATATTTTCTATTTCTTCCTGATTTGGTCTTGGAATATTTCCATTTCTTTCAGAATTTTTTCGTTTCTTCTAGGTTGTCCATTTTATTGGCATATAATTGTTTGTAGTACTCTCTTGTGACCCTTTGTATTTCTGTGGTGTTGGTTTTAACTTCTCCTTTTACATTTCTGATTTTATTGATTTGGGCCCTCTTGTTTTTTTGTGATGAGTTTAGCTAAATGTGTTTCAATTTTATTTTTCTTTTCAAGGAACCAGCTCATAGTTTCATTGATCTTTTCTATTTTTTTAGTCTCATTTATTTCATTTATTTCTACTCTTATCTTTATGATTTCTTTCCTTCTATTAAGTTTGGGTTTCATTTGTTCTTCTTTTTCTAGTTCCTTTAGATGTAAGTGCAGGTTGTTTGAGATTTATTTTGTTTACTGAGGTAGGCTTGTATAACTATAAAATTTCCCCTTTGAAATGCTTTTGCTGTGTCCTATAGATTTTGGATCATTGTGTTTTCATTTTCATTTGTCTCCAGGTATTTTTTTTATTTTCTCTGTCACCTTTCACTTTGATTTCTTCAGTAACCCATTGGTTGGTTAGTATTGGGTTGGCCAAAAAGTTCATTCGGGTTTTTCTGTAACATGAAAAACCCGAATGAACTTTTTGGCCAACCCAGTAGAATATTGTTTAACCTCTTCGTGTTTGTGTTTTTTGCAGGGTTTTTTTTTTAATAGTTGATTTCTAGTCTCATAGTGTTGTGTTTGGAGAGGATGCTTGATGTGATATCCCTCTTGTTAAATTTACTGAGACTTGTTCTGTGGCCTAGCGTGAGATCTGTCCTGGAGGATGTTCCATGTGCATTTGAAAAAAATGTGTATTCGGCTGCTTCTGAATGGAATGTTTTATATATGTTTATTAACTCCATTTGCTCTAATGTGTTATTTAAGGCCACTGTTTCCTTATTGATTTCCTGTGTGGATCATCTGTCTGTTGATGAAAGTGGGGTGTTAAAGTTCACTTTTATTATTGTGTTACTGTAAATTTCTCCCTTTATGTCTGTTAATATTTGCTTTACATATTGAGGTGCTCCTATGTTGGGTGCATATACAGTATATTTACAATTGTTTTATCTTCTTCTCCAATTGATCCTTTGATCACCTTTTTTGTCTTTTGTTACAGTCTTTGTTTTAAATTCTATATTGTCTGGTGTAAGTATTGCTACCCCAGCTTTCTTTTTATTTCCATTTGCATAGAATACCTTTTTCCATCCTCTCACTTGCAGTTTGTGTGTGTCTTTAGATCTGCAGTGAGTGACTTATAAGCAGACATAGATGGGTTTTGCTTTTGTGTCCATTCAGCCACTCTGTTGATTGTGTCATTTAGTCCATCTACTTTTAAAGTAATTATTGATAGATATTTACTTATTGCCATTTTTTTTTTTTTTTTTTTTTTTTTTTTTTTTTCGGTATGCGGGCCTCTCACTGTTGTGGCCTCCCCCGTTGCGGAGCACAGGCTCCGGACGCGCAGGCTCCGGACGCGCAGGCTCAGCGGCCATGGCTCACGGGCCCAGCCGCTCCGCGGCATATGGGATCCTCCCAGACCGGGGCACGAACCCGTATCCCCTGCATCGGCAGGCGGACTCTCAACCACTTGCGCCACCAGGGAGGCCCACTTATTGCCATTTTTTAAATCATTTTTGGGTTGTTTTGTAGCTCGATTTTGTTCCTTTCTTCTTCTTTTGCTATCTTCCTTTGTGATTTGATGACTATCTTTAGTGTTAAGTTTGGATTCCTTTCTCCTTTTTTGTATCTGTTGAAGATTTTTCATTTGTTACCATGAGGTTTATATATAGCAATCTTTATATATCTATATATCTATCTATAGCTATCTCTGTATCTCTATATATACATGATTGTTTTAAATTGTAGATTTCTTAAGTTGAAATGCATTTTACTTAACAACCCTTCATTTTTACTCCCCCCTGCACATTTATGGTTTTTGACCCTGGAACAACACAGGTATAAACTGTTTGGGTCCATGTACACATGCATTTTTTTTCCAAAACTAAATACTACAGTACTACACGATCTGCAGTTGGTTGAATCCTTGGGTGCAGAACTGTGGATGCAGAGGAACCGTGGATATGAAGGGCTGACTATAAGCTGTATGCAGATCTTCAACTGTGTGGAGTGTTGGCGTGCCTAATCCTTGTACTGTTCAAGGTTCAACTGTAATTATACCTGCAATGACTATTTCCAAATAAGGTCACGTTCTGAGGTACTGAGAATTAGGACTTATCTTTTTGGGGGACACAAGTCAACCTGTAACATGTTCTAACAATTGCCCTATATCATTCTCCATCTCTTATTTCTGTACTTGCTGAATGAGTTATCTGTACTCACTGTCTATGCTTTCACGCCTCACTGCACTTAAATAAGTGCCTATTATCAACACTCCTCTAAAGCTACTTTTACTAGCCTCCTTGTACAGTGTCCAGTGGAAACTTCTGTTTTTTATCTTATTTGCCCTCCTCGAAACATTTGACATTGCTGGCCACTCCCTTCTTAAATTTCTTTTCCTGTGACTGAAATCTTTCTTTGCTTACTTCTACTTCTAGGAACTCTTTCTCCTTGTTGCTGCCTCTTCTGTCCATCTCTTAAATGTAGGTGTTTTTCAGGGTTCTCTTCTAGGCCCCCTTCTCACTCCACATAATTTCTCAATCTTATCCATCCTGATGGTTTAAGTTACTAAATACATGCAGATGACTTTGAAATCTCTATCTTCAGCTCCTGTCTCTTTCCTGAGTGTCACATGCATCTTAGATGCCTCCCCAGTAGATTAACTTGGATGTCCCACAGGCACTTCAAAACTAAGATCATCTTCTTTCCACAACACCTGATCTCTCTTATTTTTTGTGTTTTAAATATTTCAATCCAACTGATTTTATTTTTATTTAAGGAATGGAGTAGGGTTGCAGCCTTTTTTATATTTCACATGATTAGCCAGTCGACACAAACTTATTTATTGAATAATCTCTCTTTTCCTCACCAACTTGAAATGCCACTCTTATCTCAAACTATTTCTATATTTGGTTAGGTGTATTTTCATTCTGTCTAATCTTGTTCAGTGATCTATGTATCTGTTTCTTCTTTATTACCAAAAAGTTTTAATTATTGAAGCTACATAATATGTTTTTAATAGACAATGACTGTGCTCTTGAAAATTTGACCTATCTCCCCTTTACTGTTTTGGTTTTTCATTGTCAGTAGAAACCTCTTATATGATTTTCATGAGTGGCACACAGTACCCTAAATTTTTCATGCTTATTGTGATTCTAGTATTTGGATAGACACTAGGCTGTTAATTCTAATGGAAATCTTGGGGGAAGGAGAGAATGGCTTCTACCAAAGCCTCAGTTTTTTCAGCCTAATCAGTTAGAAATGCTCTGTGGCTGCTACTCTGGATGGGATGGAAATTTGCAATTATCATATTCCCAGCTCTGCAATACACCATGCTGCAGCCCTGCCTCTCACCTTCAGAAATTTCTAAGAACATCAGAAACCCAATTTCACCCTTTGTTCCTAGTGAGGAGAGTACAAAGACTACTGTAATTTAACCTGGAAGCCTTGGGAAAGCCTTGGGCTTTCTTGTATATCCCCTGTCTTTTTAAGGGGAATTAACTAAACTAAAAACTCTTAAAACATTTTAATGTATATCTAGGATATAACACTTTTATTTTTCTGCCAACAAAAAGCAGACTGATCTCTTTGGCCCCAGTCTTTGCACTCTACAAATCATCCTCTTCCTTGTAGCCATTGTGATTTGACGCCCTAATCTCTATCTCCAGCCTAGGTTTTTGGACTGAGCTACTGACATACCTATACCTATACATTGTTTTGGATATTTCAAATACAGTGTCTTTAAAATGAAAGTCATAGTCCTCCCTCTGAAACCTATTTTCTTTCTGAATTTGTTCTTTTGGTAAATGACCACCCACCTCCAGAAATACAATAATCAATCTCAGTCATTTCCTCAACTATTTAAACAGCCTCCTAACTGTTGTTCTTGTTTCCTCTTCAGTTCCTCTCCCAACTATTCTCTACTTAGTAGTTGAAAGAGCTTTCTAAAATACAAATCTTATCACAGCAAATTCCTGCTTAAATCTATTTAATGGCATCCCATTGCTGTTAGGTTAAATATAAATGATCTTACCATAGCCTGAAAACTGTGAATAGTCTGCCCACCTCTATACTTTCTTTTTGCTTTTTTCCCCATGTCCTGTCCACTGACAGTCATGGATATTTTGCCTTCTAAATACATTCTGAATGTATCTATAGATCTCCATCTCTAGTATCATTACCCCATTTCAAGCCACCATTTTTTTCTTTACTTCATGTTCATTTTTTAGGTGACTAACTGGTTTTCCTGATTCCATTCTTGTCTTCCTTCAATCCATCTCCACACAACAGTTAGAGTAATATGTTAAATGTTAAATATAGATATGCTCCTGTAACTGCTCTGCTTTTAACTACTCTTTTATACACAGCATAAAATGCCATCTTTTTAGTATAACATACAGGACCCTCCATGATCTTACTTTATCCCTATAATTTTCAGCCATGCCTCAATATTTATTCTCCTTGTACTGTAGCTTTAACAATAATTATGATAATAAAAACCATAATCATCCCAAATATTACTAGCAGTTACCAATTATTAACCATCTTCAATATACTAGCTCTGTAAATATCTTTAATTCTCAAAACAATTTTTCTATTTAGGTATTATAGAATCACTGATATAGCTTCATTGTTAATTAGAATCCTAGCTACTGGTTTGAGATAAAAATATTCTTTATCATGTTAAATGATTATCCTATTTCAAGTTTACTAAGAGATTTTATTAGGAATGCAACATAGAATTCAATAAATACCTTTAATATACATTAAGATGGTCATATAGATAATTTTTCATTGCTTTGTTGATATGGGATGTATTAAGGTTGTAGATTTCTAATATTAAAGGAATTTGAGGACTTAATTGTATGGTGTTATGATATTTTAATATACTGCTATATTTGATTAGTATTTTATTTAGCATTTTTAGACCTATATTCATAACTGAGATGGGTCGCTGTCTTTTGTATGTGCTTATGTGTGTGTGTGCACATGCATGTATGTGCTGTCTTTATCAGCTGTGATATCAGAATTGTGCTGCTCTCATAAAATGGTAAATTTATTTAATATTCTTCAATTGCTTGTTTTATATCTATCTCCCTCATTAGGTTATAAGCTCCATGAGGGCAGGAATCATGACTAGGGATATTCCTAGCATAGAATATTATAATCAATCTATAAATATTTGCTGAATGTTTGAATGAATCCTCATGTTACAGATAGAAAGCTGAGACTTAGAGTGCTTAATCAACTTGCCCTGAGTCATACAGTTAGAAAATGGCAGAGCTGGTCCTAGGAATGTAATAGAACCTAATGGCCCAGGCTTGAGTAGGAATATAGTATGCCAGGGTTGGAAATTTGACTTTGCGATTAGAATTTTTGAAATGGAAAATCAAGTCTCAAAGTAGTCTAGTAACTATCTTCTCTTGTCTTGGTTCAAACTTATGGGCACCATTCTGACTCCAGAGTCTGTGCAACTGCTTCTTTATTATGCTGCCTCTCAAACTACTTGCAGTTCCTCATATATGCAGGGTTATTGCATAAATGTTTTGTCCAAACTGGGACAATTCTGAGAATGAAAGGGGCTGCTATTTATAACTATGCCTGGATAACAGGAGTAATTGGGAGTGTCTTGGATACTGGGAGGTATGGTCTTCCTACACATACATACGTGATGTGTTGTCTCTCATATCCACACCTTTGCCCATGCTGTGTCTTCTGCCTGAAATGCGATTTCTCCTTTGTCTAAGCCCACTCTTACTAATCGTTCAAATGCTTCCTGCTCTGGGAAGCCTTGTCAGGCTCCTCCTTTCCTCTGGACTTAATCAGATGTTTTTACCCTTGTGTGTCTTTAGCACTTTGTGATTATTCCATTCCAAGATTTATCATACTCTCCTGTAACTATGTGCTCATCTTCCTGATAGACCATGAGCTGCCTGAGGGCAGGGACAATATCTTTATTTTCCCCTGCTGCCTAGCAGTGCTTGGCACTCATTAATTATTTGTTGAATATGTGAATGCATAAATAAATGAATGAACAGCAAAATCAAATTGTTCTCTCCATACCAGAGAACTGCTATCTTTTGTGAAGGGAGTAGGGCAGGAAAATACGTTCGTGGTTTTCACTTGACATGCATGACTGAGATCTCTCCACTGTTAGGCCTTTAGGAAACATGAGGGCAGGAACAGATGGCCTCACCATGCTATGAGGTTTGCTAAAAGAGGGCCTAAACAATACAGTTTCCACTAGTGTGCCACATTATCTGGAATGCTGCCATCACAGCCATCCCTTTAGGGTGAATACTGTCTCCAGATGGCCACTCCTAAAATGTTACATATATTATCTGAGAGAAGTAGCCCTTCTAAATGATCCCTGTTTCTTCTACCCACTTAGATTTTTCTGGAAATCAGATATAATATGTGGAATGGGTGAATTTGGGTGGCAGTTTGGGAGGTCCCGTGGATGGAATTTTTCTTGTCTGTAAATATTTATCCATGTGATTGATGTCTGTCTCCTCCACTCTACTGTGGGCACCGTGAAGGCAAAGGTATGTCTTCTTTGTAAACCAAAGCACCCAGCATAGTGCCTGACTTATAATAGGTGTTCAATAATATTTACTGACTAACGATTCTGGCTTATATACCACTTTGTACGTATTTATAGGCCTTATATCATCGAGTCTTGTTTATTTACATATTGTTAGACCCTGCTTTTATGCAGCCTCTCTAGAACTGACGTACAGTAAACTTGTGAGTTCAGCTTGCCCAGCACAGCATCTAAACTGACCACTGCAGGATCTGTGTCACCAACTGGAGCGTAATTTCTTTTACATCCCCAAACCTGGACCTGGTAATTTGTGTGTGTGTGTGTGTGTGTGTGTGTGTGTGTGTGTGTGTGTGTGTGTGTGTGTGTAGGCCACGCCTTAGGGCCCCTGGGTGTTTAAGGAACTGTAGCCTTCCTGCTAACTCTTTCTGTTCTGAACTTCAGATAACCCTGACTGCTTCTTGCCAATTCCCCTTCTCCACCTTCTTGGGGTTTGGATAATGCTTCTTGTATGCTCAGGGGTCTGGCTGTGGCTCTCAATCACAAGATTGGATTATAATTCTTAGTTGAGAATATGAGCTTCTTGACACCTTGTTTTGTTCATTGCTATACTTCTGATATCCAGGATATTTCTTGGCACAGAGTAGGTTTTCAGTACATTCCCAATGAATGAATGAATAATGGAGCCCTTTGCAGTGAAGGCATATCTGCTGTTGGGAGGGGGATGGTCTTGGACAGTAATAGTAATAGCCACCATAGCTACAATTTATTATTTGAGTATTCTGTGTCAAGCCTTGTCCTAAGCATTTTAAGAACTTTTTCTAATTGGCATAATGATGTTATAAAGCAGGTAGTATTATCTCCTTTTTACAGATTACTAAACTGAGGCTCAGAGAGATTAGCAACATGACTAAGATCACATACTAAGGGGTGACAAACCCATACTGTTGATTCCAGAACCCCCATACTTTCATTTCATCATATGAGAGAATACTGCATAGGTGGCAGTGGGGTGGCAATTCGGGGGGCACAGATGGGTTAGGGAGGTGGTATGGATACTAAAGATAGAGTCCATTGCCTGACATGTTTGCCAAATATCAGCTCTGTTGCCCTTTGAATCTGAAGTTATGCTATAACCAGAAGAGTCAGGCTGTCCATCTCTGAGGAATCTGTGGCTCAGTAAGCACTGAGAGCAGACAGGGCACTGAAGGTGGGCAGCCATCAGTTGTCTATGCTGGGAGGTGGCTCTCTGTTATTCACTACTGCTCTGTGCAGACTGGTCAGGGTGCTGGAGTTAGTGCTTACATAGGATTTTAAGCTGAGGGAAATAGTTTAATTTTGGATTACCTGTTTGTTTCTCTAAGATAAAACCTCAGGTTGATTCATGCATGAAATTTGTTCTTCTTCTCTTCTCCTGTCTCTCCCACTCCTTCCTCCCCCCTTTCTCTCTCCCTTCTCCCTCTCTTTCTCCTTCAGCAATAAATTTGTTGAAAATCTTTTGGGGTAATTTATTCTGTTTGGTGGAATTTGAATGGAAGTGAACAAAAATACAAAGGTAATTATGGTAGGCTTTAAAACAATCCCTGAAACTCAAAGGAAGTGCTGAATTATGGGGAGATCACTCACACACTTGTGCCAGCTTTGGCTGATTTGGAGGTGGTGGATATTATGGGTTACCTAGCAGTTTATAAAGATTCTAGCCTCTTGCTTTTTACCCAGGATGCTGGGGACTTCATCTGTCTGTAATATATTTCAAGTAAGATTGGGCCAACCTACTGTGACTTGAAGTTGCAAGTAGTGTTTAGGGTAGTGGGAAACTTATGCCCTCTAGTCCAAGGAGAAGTACCTGGGGGCAATCAGTTCACTGACCAGGACTGGTGGTGAGCCTGTCATGTCTTGAATGTGTTTTCCAAAATCAGTGGTCATTTGCCTTTTTCAAAGGCACCAAGAGGGAAAACTGTTGGAATTACAGAAGAGTAGGCCTGTGGTATTTCAAAGTTTTGACTCCTTAACAGGAAAGTAGTTACTTGGTAGCAAGTAACTATTGCTATTCTCCTTGTGCATCAAAAGGTGTCTCATTACACCCAACATATTCCTTGTGATCCAATCAGACTGGTCAGTTTTTGCTCTGCCTGCTCATGCTTGCCTTTGTATCTTTGTTTATGCTATACTCTTTGCCTGTATTACCTTTCCTGTTCCTTTATAAGTAAGGCTTCACCTTTCTCTATTTCCTCCTTTTCCTCTTTTTTTCTCCTCAACCTCCTCTTCCTCTTTCCGTTTTTCCTCCTACCTCTCCTTCTCCTCTGAATAACCACAAAACACCAATGATAATAAAAAACAATGGCTTGCAATTAATGATTACTTAAAGAATTGCAACAAAGTCCCTATACGTGCTAAATAGAAGCTCCTGGAATGATCTCTCTTTTGAGGAAAAAGTTTTATAATCTCATGCATAAGGAGTCTGTATAACAATAGTTGAAGACCCAAAATAACTCTCAGGTACTACTTAAATGATTTCCAACCATTAACAAGAAGGAATATTCCAGAAGAATGAAGAAGAATTAAATCTGTGCAATGGAGGGGAGTATGCAGATAATATCTAACTGGAATGCACAGGAACTTGTGGCTACCCTATAGAGAAGATGACAAGCACTGTGATGTTTTCTTTAATCTTCATTATCCTGATTAATCCTCGAAAAAGCCAATGAGGAAGATAGTATTTTTAATCTTCATTTTAAAACAGATAGGGACACTGAGGTTCAGAAAGGTTAAGTAACTTGCTCAAAGTTAAGTAGCTAAGAAACAGTGGAGCTAGGATTTGAACTCATGTCAGTATTATTCTGGAGGCCACTTTACATACCGTCCTCTAGCTACAGCTCATTAAGTCTACCTTTACAACTCTAGTTCAATAAATTGGCTAATAATCTGAAATATATACACACAGTCTGAACTACTGAATCTAAAACTTGAATAAACTGTTGAACCTTGAACAACACAGGTTTGAACTGAGCAGGTGCACTTATACACAGATTATTTTTCAATAAATAGGTACTATGGTAGTACTACTACATGGTCCTTGGTTGGTTTAATCTGGATGCGGAACTGCAGATACAGGGGCTGACTGCAGTTACACGTGGGTTTTCAATTGTGTGGAGGGTCTGTACCCCTAACCCCTGCGTTGTTCAAGGCTTGACTGAACATTCTCACAGGTTATCCTTTTTTTCTTTTTTTAAATCTTTATTGGAGTATAATTGCTTTACAATGGTGTGTTAGTTTCTGCTTTATAACAAAGTGAATCACCTATACATATACATATATTCCCATATCCCCTCCCTCTTACATCTTCCTCCCACCCTCCCTATCCCACCCCTCTAGGTGGTCACAAAGCACTGAGCTGATCTCCCTGTGCTATGCGG
The DNA here is from genome assembly GCF_025265405.1 of Mesoplodon densirostris. NCBI lineage: Eukaryota > Metazoa > Chordata > Mammalia > Artiodactyla > Ziphiidae > Mesoplodon > Mesoplodon densirostris. The sequence continues at coordinate 31,523,680 of NC_082681.1, read as the reverse complement.
CTGCTTCCCACTAGCAATCTATTTTTACATTTGGTAGTGTATATATGTCCATGCCACTCTCTCACTTCATCCCAGCTTCCCCTTCCCCATGTCCTCAAGTCCATTCTCTACGCCTGCGTCTTTATTCCTGTCCTGCCCCAAGGTTCGTCAGAACCACTGTTTTTTTTTTTTTTTTTTTTTTTTTTTAGATTCCATATATATGTGTTAGCATATGGTATTAGTTTTTCTCTTTCTGGCTTACTTCACTCTGTATGACAGTCTCTAGATCCATCCAACTCACTACAAATAACTCAATTTCGTTTATTTTTATGGCTGAGTAATATTCCATTGTATATATGTGCCACAGCTTCTATATCCATTCGTCTGTTGATGGACACTTAGGTTGCTTCCATGTCCTGGCTATTGTAAATAGAGCTGCAATGAACATTGTGATACATGACTCTTTTTGAATTATGGTTTTCTCAGGGTATATGCCCAGCAATGGGATTGCTGGGTTGTATGGTAGTTCTACTTTTAGTTTTTTGAGGAAACTCCATACTGTTCTGCATAGTGGCTGTATCAGTTTACATTCCCATCAACAGTGCAAGAGGATTCCCTTTTCTCCACACCCTCTCTAGTATTGATTGTTTGTAGATTTTTTGATCATGGCCATTCTGACAGGTGTGAGATGATATCTCATTGTAGTTTTTTTTTTTTTCCGGTATGCAGGCCTCTCACTGTTGTGGCCTCTCCCGTTGTGGAGCACAGGCTCCGGATGCGCAGGCTCAGCGGCCACGGCCCACGGGCCCAGCCGCTCCGTGGCATGCAGGATCCTCCCGGACCAGGGCACAAACCCGTGTCCCCTGCATCGGCAGGCGGACTCTCAACCATTGCGCCACCAGGAAAGCCCCTCATTGTAGTTTTGATTTGCATTTCTCTAACAATTAGTGATGTCGAGCATCCTTTCATGTGTTTGTTGGCAATCTGTATATCTTCTTTGTAGAAATGTCTGTTTAGGTCTTCTGCCCATTTTTGGATTGGGTTGTTTGTTTTTTGATATTGAGCTGCATGAGCTGCTTGTATATTTTGGAGGTTAATCCTTTGTAAGTTGCGTCATTTGCAAATATTTTCTCCTGTTCTGAGGGTTGTCTTTTTATTTCCATTTCTCTAGGGGGTGGGTCAAAAAGGATCTTGCTGTGATTTATGTCATAGAGTGTTCTGCCTATGTTTTCCTCTAAGAGTTTGATAGTGTCTGGCCTTCCATTTAGGTCTTTAATACATTTTGAGTTGATTTTTGTGTGGTGTTAGGGAGTGTCCTAGTTTCATTCTTTTACATGTAGCTGTCCAGTTTTCCCAGCACCACTTATTGAAGAGGTAGTCTTTTCTCCATTGTATAGTCTTGCCTCCTTTATCTAAGATAAGGTGACCATATGTGCGTGGGTTTATCTCCGGGCTTTCTATCCTGTTGCATTGATCTATATTTCTGTTTTTGTGCCAGTACCATACTGTCTTGATTACTGTAGCTTTGTAGTGTAGTCTCAAGCCTGGGAGCCTGATTCCCCCAGCTCCGTTTTTCTTTCTCAAGATTGCTTTGGCCATTCAGGGTCTTTTGTGTTTCCATACAAATTGTGAAATTATTTGTTCTAGTTCTGTGAAAAATGCCAGTGGTAGTTTGATAGGGATTGCTTTGAATGTGTAGATTGCTTTGGGTAACATAGTCATTTTCACAGTGTTGATTCTTCCAGTCCAAGAACAGGGTATATCTCTCCATCTGTTTGTATCATCTTTAATATCTTTCATCAGTATCTTATAGTTTTCTCTATGCGGTTCTTTTGTCTCCTTAGGTAGGCTTATACCTAGGTATTTTATTCTGTTTGTTGCAGTGGCAAATGGGACTGTTTCCTGAATTTCTCTTTCAGATTTTTCATTGTTAGTGTATAGGAATGCAAGAGATGTCTGTGCATTAATTTTGTATCTTGCTACTTTACCAAATTCATTGATTAGCTCTAGTAGTTTTCTGAAGCATCTTTAGGATTCTCTATGTGTAGTATCATGTCATCTGCAAACTGTGACAGCTTTACTTCTTCTTTTCCAATTTGGATTCATTTATTTCTTTTTATTCTCTGATTGCTGTGGCTAGGACTTCCAAAACTATGTTGAATAATAGTGGTGAGAGTGGGCAACCTTGTCTTGTTCCTGATCTGAGTGGAAATGGTTTCAGTTCTTCACCATTGAGGATGATGTTGTCTCTGGGTTTGTCATATATGGCCTTTATTATATTGAGGTAAGTTCCATCTGTGCCTACCTTCTGGAAGGTTTTTATCATAAATGGGTGTTGAATTTTGTCAGAAGCTTTTTCTGCATCTATTGAGATGATCATATGGCTTTTCTCCTTCAGTTGGTTAATATGGTTTATCACATTAATTGATTTGTCTATATTGAAGAATCCTTGCATTCCTGAGATAAACCCCACTTGATCATGGTGTATTATCCTTTTAATGTGCTGTTGGATTCTGTTTGCTAGTATTTTGTTGAGGATTTTTGCATCTATGTTCATCAGTGTTATTGTCCTGTAGTTTTCTTTTTTTGTGACATCTTTGGTTTGGTATCAGGGTAATGGTGGCCTCATAGAATGAGTTGGGAAGTGTTCCACCCTCTGCTATATTTTGGAAGAGTTTGAGAAGGATAGGTGTTAGCACTTATCTAAATGTTTGATAGAATTCACCTGTGAAGCCATCTGGTCCTGGGCTTTTGTTGTTGGAAGATTTTTAATCAGAGTCTCAATTTTAGTGCTTATGATTGGTCTGTTTATATTTTCTGTTTATTCCTGGTTCAGTCTCAGAAGGTTGTGCTTTTCTAAGAATATGTCCATTTCTTCCAGGTTGTCCATTTTATTGGCATATAGTTGCTTGTAGTAATCTTTTATGATGCTTTGTATTTCTTCAGTGTCAGTTGTTACTTCTCCTTTTTCATTTCTAGTTCTATTGATTTGAGTCATCTCCATTTTCTTCTTGATGAGTCTGGCTAATGGTTTATCAATTTTGTTTATCTTCTCAAAGAACCAGCTTTTAGTTTTATTGATCTTTGGTATCATTTCCTTCATTTCTTTTTCATTTATTTCTGATCTGATCTTTATGATTTCTTTGCTTCTACTAACTTTGGGTTTTTTTTTTGTTCTTCTTTCTCTAATTGCTTTAGGTGTAAGGTTCGGTTGTTTATTTGAGATATTTCTTGTTTGTTGCAGTAGGATTGTATTGCTATAAACTTCCCTCTTAGAACTGCTTTTGCTGCATCCCATAGGTTATGGATCATCGTGTTTTCATTGTCATTTGTTTCTAGGTATTTTTTGATATCCTCTTTGCTTTCTTCAGTGATCTCTTGGTTATTTAGTAGCATATTGTTTAGCCTCCATGTGTTTGTATTTTTTACAGGTTTTTTTTCCTGTAATTGATGTCTAGTCTCATAGCGTTGTGGTGAGAAAAGATACTTGATACAATTTCAATTTTCTTAAATTTACCAGGGCTTGATTTGTGACCCAAGGTATGATCTATCCAAGAGAATATTCCATGAGCACTTGAGAAGAAAGTATATTCTGTGTTTTTGCATGGAATGCCCTATAAATATCAGTTAAGTCCATTTTGTTTAATGTATCATTTAAAGCTTGTGTTTCCTTACTTATTTTCATTTTGGATGATCTGTCCATTGGAGAAAGTAGGGTGTTAAAGTCCCCTACTATGAATGAGTTACTGTAGATTTCCCCTCTTATGGCTGTTATTATTTGCCTTATGCATTGAGGTGCTCCTATGTTGGGTGCATAAATATTTACAATTGTTATATCTTCTTCTTGGATTGATCCTTTGATCATTATGTAGTGTATTTCTTTGTCTCTTGTAATAGTCTTTATTTAACGTCTATTTTGTCTTACGTGAGAAGTGCTACTCCAGCTTTCTTTTGATTTCCATTTGAATGGAATATCTTTTTCCACCCCCTCACTTTCAGTCTTTATGTGTCCCTGGTCTGTAGTGGGTCTCTTGTAGACAGCATATGTACAGGTCTTGTTTTTGTATCCATTCAACCAGTCTATGTCTTTTGGTTGGAGCATTTAATCCATTTACATTTAAGGTAGTTCTCAATATGTATGTTCCTGTTACCATTTTTTAAATTGTTTTGGGTTTGTTGTTGTAGGTGTTTTCGTTCTCTTTTGTTTTCTGCCTAGAGAAGTTCCTTTAGCTGTTTTTGTAGAGCTGGTTTGGTCGTGCTGAATTCTCTTAGCTTTTGCTTGTCTGTGAAGTTTTTAATTTCTCTGTCAAATCTGCATGAGATCCTTGCTGGGTACAGTAATCTTGGTTGTAGGTTCTTCCTTTTCCTCACTTTAAGTATGTGCTCCCACTCCCTTCTGGCTTTTAGAGTTTCTGCTGAAAGATCAGCTGTTAAAACCTTATGGGGATTCCCTTGTATGTTAATTGTTGCTTTTCCCTTGCTGCTTTAAATATCTTTTCTTTGTGTTTTATTATTGATAGTTTGATTAATATGTGTCTTGGCATGTTTCTCCTTGGATTTATCCTGTATGGGAGTCTCTGCCCTTCCTGGACTTGATGGACTATTTCCTAACCTCTATCAGGGAACTTTTCAAGTATAATCTCTTCAAATATTTTCTCAGTCCCTTTTTTTTTAATCTTCTTCTTCTGGAACCCCTATAATTTGAATGTTAATGCGTTTTATGTTGTCCCAGAGGTCTCTGAGATTGTCCTCGATTCTTTTCCTTCTTTTTTTTTATTCTGCTCTGTGGTAGTTATTTCCACTATTTTATCTTCCAGATCACTTATCCATTCTTCTGCCTCAGTTATTCTGCTATTGTTTCCTTCTAGAGAGTTTTAAATTTCATTTATTATGTTGTTCATCATTGTTTGTTTTCACTTTAGTTCTTTTAGGTTCTTGTTAAACGTTTCTTGTATTTTTTCCATTCTATTTCCTAGATTTTGGTTCGTCTTTACTACCATTACTCTGAATTCTTTTTCAGGTAGACTGCCTATTTCCTCTTCACTTGTTTGGTCTGGTGGGTTTTTATCTTGCTTCTTCATCTGCTTTGTATTTCCTTGTCTTCTCATTTTGCTTAACTTACTGTGTTTGGGGTCTCCTTTTCACAGTCTTCAGGTTCGTAGTTCCTGTTGCTTTTGGTGTCTGCTCCCAGTTGGTCAGGTTGGTTCAATGGGTTGTGTTTGCTTCGTGTTTGAGGGGACTTGGTCCTGTGTTCTGGTGGATGAGGCTGGATCTTGTGTTTCTGGTGGGCAGGACCACGTCCAGTGATGTGTTTTGGGGTGTCTTTGAACTTATTATGATTTTAGGCAGCCTCTCTGTTAATGGGTGGGTTGTGTTCCTGTCTTGCTAGTTGTTTGGCATAGGGTGTCCAGCATTGTAGCTTGCTGGTTGTTGAGTGGAGCTGGGTCTTAGTGTTGAGATGGAGATCTTTGGGAGAGCTTTTACCTTTTGATATTATGTGTGGCTGGAAGGTCTCTGTTGGACCAATGTCCTGAACTTGGCTCTCCCACCTCAGAGGCTCATGCCTGACACCCGTTCAGAGCACCAAGACCCTTTTGGGAAGTCTCAGGTCTTCTGCCAGCGTTTCGTAGGTGTTCTGTCAGAGTTGTTCCACATGTAGATGTAGTTTTGATGTATTTGTGGGGAGGAAGGTGATCTCCACCCTTTACTTCTCCACCATCTTGAAGGCGCCCCCTTCTCCAGGTTATCCTTTAATTGTTTTGCATGAATAAGCTTGACTTTTACCTCTAGAGTTAAGGTGTTTTTTTTTTAATACAGTGCTGAGCATATAGTAGGTACATAAGACATACAATTCTTCTTTTTTGTGGCTCTGAGTTTTGTCTTATTTAGTAGCGGTATATATTTGCCTATTATGAAAGCCCAGACAGCCATTACTATCCCAGCCTGTGAGGAAAACCAGGTTCATCAAATCAGTTGATTAGCAGCCTTTAAAAAAGTTAAACACACCAAATTTATATTATAATTGATATATTAATTATTGAATAATGGGAGAAGTGACAATTCACGTTGAAAAGAGAAGCCAAGCTGTGTTTCTAAAAGTAGAGATTCCGTGAACAGGGAGTCTTTGTTTACTTAAACCCAGAACAACTGGATAAAATGTAAAAACAATCCAAATAACTGTTGTGTATGGGTTTGTCTGGAAAGAATTGAGGTGAGGTGAGGGAACTAAATCTAGACAGTGCAAGAAGGGTAATTTGGTTGATTTTTCTCTTCATTGAACAGTTGATGTTGTAGTGACAGGTCTCAAACACATAAAGGTAGGTTGACTAGGTTGGCTGAATTCTTCAGGTAATAATCCATCATAGAGTAGATAAGATAATATCTAGATAATAAAAGTTGGCTTTATAGATGGGCCACATTCGATAAGTTGATCAATTCCTGAGAAGTAGATGTTGATGCAAAACCTCTCTTTCCTCTTTAACTTGGGTTATTGGTTCAGATGTGCTTTGTCTTCACCTGGCACTGATGTATAAGATGTTAGCTTTAAGTTTTTATCTTGCTCACTTTCCTGTCAAATACAGGTGGCTTCTTTAAGAAGGCCTAAATCCACAAAATACTGAAATAGGGGGCTATACCTATTTGCATTATGAAATCATTGACAAGAAGATTTCTACCCATATTTTGCCTTAAGTATATTAACTAGTATTGAATTTATAAAATTTCCATTGATATGTGTATAAAATATAAATAATATATTTATAAATATATTATGTGAAGGAAGGTATAATTAATCTATAAGCCACCTATAAATGTATTGAGTTCTGATATTGAAAGGACCCTTTGGTGAAAGCTTTTTGAAAAGGAATTATCACCTGTTATTTTTTGGCATTTGTCCCTGGAGTTTTGCTCCACTGAGTTCTCATAAAGTGGAGGTTGCCTCTATGCCACGTTTTCCCAGCCTCAGCCCTGTTAATATTTTGGGCCAGATAATTGTTGTAGGGGTCTGTTTTGTGCATCACAGGATGTTTAGCATTGTCCCTGGACTGTACCTCCTAGATACCAATAGCATCTCTTCCCGTCTTTATTGGCGGCAACCAAAAATGTCCCTACACTTTGCAAAATGTCCCCTAAGAGGCAAAATTGTCCCAGGTTGAGAACTACAGCACTATACAGATCTTGAGTATTAAAAAAAATACTTATATATTAAAATAATAATAGCAATACTTGTATAACGTTTGCGGCCGGGAACAAGTGTTTTGCACATATAACTCATGTAATCCTAACAATTCTGAAAGTAGGTACTCTTATTACCTCATTTTAGAGATAAGGAAATGGAGGTACAGAGTGGTTATTTGTTCAAGATAGTTGTTGTGCCAGGATATGAATCCAGGCTGGCTGGCATCAGAATCTAGACTCTGAAACGCTGCACTACAACCAGAGTTCATACCTGTACAACGGAATGGCCAGACAACAGAATTTTTTAGGAGAAACACTGTTTGCATTCTTTTCTAGTTATCCACATTGACCATCCAGAGCAATGTTGTGCATGGCCAGCAGTGGGCCTGCTATGTAGAGGACTTCAGATAAAGGCTAAAGTATTATAGTTTAAGAAAAAGCTTTTATAAGTTAACTTTTTTTTTTTTTTTGCGGTACGCGGGCCTCTCACTGTTGTGGCCTCTCCTGTTGCGGAGCTCAGGCTCTGGATGCGCAGGTCCAGCGGCCATGGCTCACGGGCCTAGCCGCTCCACGGCACGTGGGATCTTCCTGGACTGGGGCACGAACCCATGTCCCCTGCATCAGCAGGTGGACTCTCAACCACTGCGCCACCAGGGAAGCCCTAAATTAGCTTTTTAAAATAAGAACATTTATAGGCGTCCTCTTGGTCACTAACCACTTCTCATTGAGTCAATGAATACTGCTATTTGACAGACTAAATGTGGCATATGTGCAGGCAGGGCCCATCTTAGCACTGAATCTAGGGTGAAACACTGATAGCGCATTCTATGTCAGTAGTTTCATGAAAAATAATGTACTTTTAGCTGAGCTTGATAGGCTCACATTGCCCAGATCTTGATCACCCAGCCTGAAGTGTGAGAGTAGTTCCAAAATGCTAGTGTATTCTTGGTGGACATTTACGCAGAATTTTCAGGTATGAACTTTGGGTAGTTTGCAGATCAGGGAGAGACTGAAAACGTAAACCAGGACTCTTTTCTTGGATGAATAACAGGTGATATTGAAAGTCTATAATTTGATCTCTTGCTTTTGACATTGGGTCTGATTATTCTTTTACAAGTAGGTAGCATCAAACCCTTGATCAGTCACAGCCTAAAGAAGTGCAGATGGCTGGAAAGCCTGTATCAGTTAAGACAGTACTAATTAATTAATTCATTCATTACATTCCTTCATTCACCATTTATTAAGTCATTATAGCATAGTTATTAAGACTACTGACTCTCAAATCAAATTCTACCTATGACACTAATTAATTGGATGACCCTGAGCAAATTAATCTTGCAAAGCCTCAGTTTCCCATTTGTAAAACTGAGACATTGTGAATAGTATTTACTTCAACTTAATTGCTTTAAGGATTAAATAGCATAATATATATAAAGCCCAGTAGGTGTTAGCTATTCCTCGTATTGTGTACCTAGTATATGTCACTATGTGTGTCTACTAGGGGAGAGAAAACAAAGACATAAATAACTACAACACAAGGCAGAAAGTGATATGTCATGAAAGGAGGTTAGGTAAAATGCTCTGGTAGTTGAAAAGAGTATGGGAGTCCTTCTGGATGAAGAAGCAAGGAAGGAATCATAGAGGAAGTGACAGCTAAGCTGAGCCTTGAAGGAAGCATAGAATTAAGGCATACAGTTGTGAGAATGCTATTTCTAGAGTCAGCTATAAATACCTACTGGGACTGGACTGCAAATGATGACTCATCCTTTTCTTCTTCATCATCCTAGCAAGTTGCAGAGAGTAAATCCACAATGGTAGCAAAATCCTGCCTACTGATATTCTTCCTCCTTTATTTTCTATGGAGAACATAGTAAGGCATTCTTATTTCCTGCTGCAGTAATAGAGGCACTAACTTCAAGGTCATGTAGTCAGCCTTAAATTAGACACAAGTCCATGAACTCTCTAAGCAATCAAGCACCACGTACATTTTTATTAGGCATTTACTCTAACCCCAAATTATGTAGTGCTTTGGGGTACAGAAGAAATATGCCCTGGAAGAAATTACTGTCACCATGGGAAATATGACATAAATACATTAAATGGTGTTATAAAATAATGTAGAATCCAGTACTCAGCTATGTGGTGTGGACTCTAATAGAAGGTCTGAAAAAAAGATTGATCAGTGGAACCTGGGATGATTTTAGAAAGGAGGCTTCATAGAGGGATAAGAACTTGAGTTTTAGATTGGGAGGGGAGAGGAGAGCTTTTGAGATGGGGAAATTTATTTAGCAAAGATGATAACTCATGTATGAATGAGTGAAGATAATGTCTTTTAATTCATAGCTTAAAATTTCAGTGATGTCTGCATGTCCTCAACTGAGTGATATTTGCAGAGATGTGTTTGGATCTGCCCTGTCCTAATGCCCTCCACTCCAGGTGAATTATAAACCGTGTATATAATTGGGGTACTTTCTCAGACTCCTGCTCTTGCTGATTTTTTCCACTATCCAGAAACTGTGCGTGCATGAGCTAAACGAATGTCATGTCATTGACAGGAATAATTTTCCATTTCTAGACATTTTGAGAAAATGAATAATATTGGCTCATTTCAAAAAGGGGTCTTTCAAAGTCAGCACATTCTCTGACATTCTTCTCCCTTCTCCCCCCACTTCAGTGTGTGAATCCCACTGATTTCTTAGGAAGGTGCACTGGTTGTCATGGTAAAAACCACGCTAATTGGCTTCCTCTAGTTGATGTTCTGTCAAGCTCACTGCCCCACTGAGGATTTGGAATAGAGCACTTAACTTTTTACTTCTCAGAGAACATATTCCCAGCAAGTCAGCTGCCTCGGCAGAAAATGGAAGGTATTTGAAATGTCTGGTAAGTTATCTGAATATCTCACCCTTCATGGGGCCAGACATGCACAGTTTCACTTTCATTTGGTATCTTCTTTCCATAGAGAGTGCTGATGGAAACCCAGCTGGAGATTTTTAACTGTGTTAAGTGGATTTGGGGAATTTGTAAAGAATGAAAGCATGTCGGCAGACCATTAATAGGAGAATGGAGACCTGAGTCCAAGGCAGGACTGGTCTGAAGCAAACTGTGAAGTAGTCCTCTCTTTCATTGTCATCGTGCCCTGTTTTCCCCACTGCTAGAAGGATTGAAGGCAGGAAGAAGGAAGGCAGACAAGTCTAGTACCTCCCCCAAAAGGTGTGGTCTCAACTTCAGGTGGTTCCTGACTTCCCTTCTCTTCCAGTCTTTCAAATCAAAATGTAGCTGTTTTATCATTTCACCAGGGCATTTTATTTTAGGGGGAACTTATTATAGGAAAACCGAGACTGTGGTTTTCATGGCTCTGAATGACTTAACATAACACATAACTTATTATCTGAAATTGCCCTTGATGACCATTAGGATAGATATTTTGGTATTCCTTATGTGAAATCAGGTAAATAGGTGCCATCATCTACCTATTGTTTTAGTTTTGTCCTAGATTTTCTTGGTAGTAGTGACTCACTGAGAAATCCTGAGTATCCTGTGTAGCGCTATGCTTCAGTTTGTGAGGCTGATTCCTCTTACTTTGGAGTAGCACATGCCTAGGTGGTATGATGTCAGGGGTTCCTGGAGGTCTTTTTCCATCTCCTGGAACACTTTTAGCGATGTTGCAAACTCATGTGAAGACCCTCTATCCCATCTATTTCTTTAAATCCACTTTTAACTGTCACTGATCCTCTATACCTCAGTGTGAATGGGTGTCAGAGAAGGTTTTGGGCACTGGCCACCTGCGGGAAAACACTGGGAAAGAAAAGTGTCCATTTGGTTGTTTGAGGCTAGAAAACAACTTGACAATTTTGCCTCAGGCTGGTAGTGGGGATAATAATGATAATTATCATCATCAGGATATGGTGCCTAATTAAGTGCCTAATTGGGCATGGTGCTGTACTTAGAGAACTTCATAGACCTATCTGTTTCTGCACTGAGCCTAACACACTGTTACAGAGACTGGATTGTTGGATGCTGAAGTGTTAAGTCAGCCAGAGCAAAATGTGTGGTCCGCATCACACACAGGTTAAAGATCAGGTCATTTGGGGGCAGTAGAGGGCAGTGAGATTAAAAATATGAAGGGAAATGGAACATGAATATTGTTTTGGCTTTATGCCATCTCAAATATTTATGTTTGAGCTCTCTTTCCTGCTTCAGAAAGTAATGTTACAGATTCTTTGTTGATAAAGGAAGTCCTTGCTAGGCATCGGGAACATTGTTCAGAGTAACAGATCACTGTCTACTTTGGGAAATGGGTTTGGAGAAGGTGAAGGTTGGTGGGTACTCAAACCAAAACATCCCCTGGAAGATGGTTTTGGGTGACCTTATAGACTAAAGAGTATAAATATATGCTAAGATTTATTGAGTTATTAACTAAGTTCCAGGTGTTGTGTGAAACACCCTACATTAGCTGTCTCATTTAATTCTGCTAACAACCTGGTGTTATAGATGAAGAAATGGAGGAACAGAGAGTATAAAGAAGTTGCCCAAAGTCACACAGCTATACCCGCCTTCCCCCCACCCTCTGCCGTATACTATACTAAATTTCTGTGATGTTCTTTCTTATCATTGCGCACTCTGCAGAAGGTGGATGCATTTAGTTGAGGGCTCCATTTAATTGGATTCTGGTTAATTGAGACTTGGCTCTTTCATAGGAGGTTGCAGATGATTCAGCTCAGGCATAGATTAGCCCCTTACTGTCCACAAAATAACCAGATCTCATGGTAGTTTATTGCTGGAGATTGAGGAGGCTAATATTTATACACCAAAGAAAATTGATCTATCAAAGGAGAATTAACTGAATTAACTAAAATATTTCAAAGGACCTGGAACTCTGTTGAATTCAAGCTGTTCTTCTAATCCCATTGTTAAATCCCTTCCCAGTAACCCAGCAGCCACCCATCCATAATGGCTTGTTTACATAGAGTTTCTTTATTTTAAAGGGAAAAAAAATGCTTTGCAGCTCATAGGGTGGAGGTGAAGCCTGCCTATGCTGTAGTTCCTACAGTTTGCCCTTACGTGTTTCCATAGAAACAGAATTGTTGCTTGAACTGAAAATTTTTAGGTTTTCCTTTTTTTGTTGTTTGAAACTTGTTCTCACTTTATCAAAACTGAGGGAGAGATTCATGACTTTCCATTCTACTGGCAATTAGTGAAGCCTGTGCACTCAGAGGAGAAAGAGGGCACTCAGGACTTTTTAGTCAGATTTGCATTAACCCTTGATACCCGTGAAGAGAGATATACATGGGTGTGTGAATCCCCTTCCAAAGTCTTTTCCAACTCAGTCTTTCCATTCGGTTTAGCCATCTTGCCCCAGGGCAAAGGATCATTTTGGAGGAAGAGTGTAGTTAAGAGCATGGGCTCTAAAGTCAGGCTGATTTGGGTTTTACTTCTGGCCATGCTACATATCACCTTATTTAACTTTGGGCAAGTAATTTAAACACTCTGATCCTTAGATCCTCGTCTGTAAAATGGGGCATTATACTGATACTTGCTTAAAAGGAATAATGTGAAGGCATAATGCCTGAAACGTGGTAAATATTCAATTAATGGTAGATTTTTAAAAAGTTATAAAGTACAATACTTGTACTCCCCCTGAAACTTCTCCTGTCTCCCCTAGTCTATCACACCTTTGAAGGCTTTTTCTTGAACCCCATCTCATATTGCCTGCTTTGATGTCATGTAGCTTGGCACTTTTGAATTGATTGACAATGAAGTTCTAGTTCTTTTGTTATAGATGGGAGTTGCCTCTCAGATCACTTAGCTTGTAGTCACCTGAGAGCTGAGCACCCGGGAAGTACTAATTAAATACTCAAGAGAGTAAAGACTGGGCTCTGGGCTTCACCATCGTATCCAGAGACTGCTTGGAGTTGACTTTTTGTCTCCACAGGAGTCCAGGTAACCACTCTCTTACCTAGCTTTTGCTGCCTCACTAATACAATCTGGTAAGACATGTCCAGTGTGACCAATGTAATAGGTTCCACCTGTGAGGACCTATGAAAATGAAAGAATGCTACCATACACCCTAAGGCTTCTCTGCCTGGAGTGCCCCTGTGCCCATGGCTCGTTTTACCTGAGGCAAACACTGTATTCAGTTTGGTCAGCCTCAAGGACAGCCACTGGGGGCCTCTTATTGTGTGTGAACTGCAATGCCTCCAGCCAAGCTGAGCTGAGATCAAGGTTAGCTTCACCTTAAGATTCTCCTATCAATCACCATTGGGTAGTGGTATCACTCAGACTGAAGGTGTTAATCTTCAGCCTGGGCTATTTTTCTCAGATATTTTGCATTTAAAGATGATATCTAAGGGGAAAATCAATTATGGGAAAGTGCCCAAGTTAAGTGGTGAGCTGCTTGCAGGCAGTCTGCTGGAACAGAGAGGGAGACAGTAAGGAATTATTAAGGAAAAATCAAATGTTTACCAGCGCTTTGCAAAATAGAGGGGGAAATAAAAGTAAGGCTTCTGTGATAAATGAACAAAGCACATGGATTTGCCTCAGTTTTAAACTCCTCTATTGCTCTAGTCAAATAGCAGAGGTTATTTGAACTCAAATTATTTTTGCCAGGCTGAATAAAGGAGACATCCAAGGAGGGTCTTTAGGAGATTTTCAGGTAAGAGCCACATCCTAGTGAGTTGGTCATTTTGATGTTCCCTCTGTAGCCCTCCCTGTTGCTATCACTGTGGAGGGCATCTAGGTGCCAAGTTGGTTGAATATTTTATGTGAAGACAAAGACCAAGCATTGGGAACTTCCCCTCCAGTCTGAGAGCCTCCTGCCGTTCCACCAGGGACCGAGGGCAGGCCTCAGGCACTGACTGGTGTGAAGGCAGGAGGAGAGGAAGTAGGGAGGAGAAGAGGAGAAAGCCAAAGGGGACAGTATTCGGGCTTTTTGAGCCCACCTGTTAATTGTGTTCTCTACCCCTAGTCCTGCCTCTCTTCAATCCATTCTCCACACACCTACCATTGATTTTCCTAAACATAAATCTGATTGTCTCTTTCCCCTGCTTAAAACCCTTCAGTGTTTTCTATTAAGCTGAACATCAAGTCCACACTCCCTGACATGATGTACAAGGCCCTTCACAATCTGTCTCTTGTCATGATCCATCTCCCCTCTTCCTACTTTCTGCCCCACACTTGATGCTACAGTAATAGAATGACTTAACAGATCTTTCTACCTCAGCTCCCCTACTACACACTTTACACACAAAAGGCTGGATCATGTCCTTGCCCTTGCAAATCATTCTGCCTGTGACACCATTTCCACATTCTTTACTAGTTCCTGTTCATACTTCAAGACACAGCTCAGATATTACCTCCTCTAAGAAGCATTCTCCAACCCCTTCAGATGGGGCTGTATTTCTCCTCTGAGTTCCATGGCACCTTTGCGTACTTCTGTCTCATCATGTACCCCATTATATTGAAATTATTTACATATCTCTCTTCCCCACTAGACTACAACCTTCTTAAAGATGGGGCTAAAGGCATTCAAAATATTTCAGATGGTGGAGAGTGGTATAGAGAGGACCAAGGCAGTGGTCTAAAGTTCCTGTCAGAAGCTGCCATGGTTTGGGCTTCCTTCCTGATCAGCAGATGCCTGCTTTCTCCCTGGCTTACATATTTGTGAAAAGTTGTCCATGCAATTGTTCAAGAACTCCTAGCTCTAGGAAATGTTTGCATTTTAGATGGGTGTCCTTAGTGCCTTACCATTAGGGAACAGTGAAATTTCATGTACTAAGCCAGGCCAATGTAGAGACATATTTTCCTTGGCCCTCGTACCGCATGGTATAGGCAGCTGTCCATTAAGCCTGTGTTTAGGGTCAACCCTGAGCCCAGTGCCCACTCATAGATCACCATAGTAATCTGTTAACACTTGGTTAATTAGTCTCTTTAAAAAAATGTGGGCATATGGATTCTGGGGCTCTAGCTAGAGTGTGAGCTCCTTGTGTAAAGGGACTGTCTCCAACTTGTCTGGGGTTTCCCATGTTATAGGGCTCTATAACATGGGGGAGGGCTCTGATGGGATTCTGGCCAATCTTGCTGATTTATGGGGGCTTTCCCTTTTTGCATTATGTCTAAACCAGAGTAGAAGGTAACACTGTAATACAGTTCAGTCAAGATTGGGTGTCGTGTGCTTCAAATCCCAGAGTGCTATCTTCACGAAGTCCAAGGCTTAAATAAAAGCTAGTGCAAAGGAAGCAAAGGATGGATGGAAAACAGCCTGGACTATCAAACTTGGCTGCTCTCATCACACTGTCATTTCTCAGAAATTTCAAATGATTCTTATCATTGAAAAATGGAAAAAAAATGAAGGAATCACATCTTACAGTATCTGTAGGAAAATGTGCTTTAAGTAGCAAGATCCAGTCTGTCCTTATTGGAGAGATGCCAGTTCTACTGATAGAAAAGAATTTCTCAGACCATCTGTCAGTTATTATAACAGTCTGTGTTTAACCCCTTCTGTACTAGCATAAAAAAATTCACTAATCTAGTAAGTCACTGCATTGGGTGTTGTGGGGGATAAGACATGGCACCTCAGGAGGCTTAAAAATTTAATAGGAGAGACAAGAGATATACATGATGATGTACAAAGCAGACCAAATATACTGTCATAAGGGAGCTACCAAATGTGGTGGAAGCACCAATGAGAGGGATATTACTTTTGGCTGGGGTCAGGGAAGTCTCCACAGAGGCGTGTGAAGGCAAGGGGAAAGGGCACAAATTGTGGGCATTTTGGGTAGAGGGACTAACATGTTAAATGCCGGTAGAGGTGGAAAAGTCCAGGATAGGCCTGTACAATGGGAATTGTCTGGTTTTATAGAAGTATAGAGTGTAGAAATAACAGTAGATAAGGTTTTATAGATTGGGGGTCAGATGAAGGAAGCACTTGACTGTCAGATTAAGAGGTAGATGTTTTATTCTACAGACAATGGGTTGTTGGTGGCAGGTTTTGGAGTAGCCAATACCTTGCTCAAAGCTGTGCATTAGGAGGATTGTTTGGGCCGCCCAGGAAGTATGGGTTAAGTACTGAACTATTTATTTTCTCTAAACTCAGGGGCGGTAGAAATGGATTTGTAGCTTCTGCTATTCAAGATGTGATGCATTGGGTTTTGGAGACTTAGAACTAGATTTTTCTTTTATTAGTTGCTATTCGATTGATGGCCCTGAGGTCACTGCTCAGGCCAAGACAGCCCAGCTGGGATGGGAGGGTAGATATTTTTTTGTCAGACTTTGAACCTGTGTGAACTTTGTAGGTTTTGAGTTCAACCTGGGCCAATTTTTCAATATCAGTTTGGTATTCTTCTTTGTTTGTTGAGTGCATATGTATGTGTGTGTATAATTTTGATGTTTGTTTCTTCAGACAGTTTTGTGACTCAGTTTTTCTGTATCCCATGGAATAAAACAGGTGGAGGTTGAGGGTGGTGGTGAAGATGATATGGGGTCACATCTGAAATATCTGTACATTTATTCTCCAGGTTCCTTCTGGCTTAGTGCTATCAGGAGGCTTATGGGATACATTTGTGGTTGCAGTAGCACCAGTGTTTCCTCTAAGTATGGCTGTCTTTGACCACTTGTAAAAGAATTCACCTGGGGAGGAATCTGGTTAAAAATCAGATTTTGGGCCCTGCCCCAGACGGGCTGAGTCAGAGACTAGGAATCTGCCTGTTAAACAAACTCTCCAGGTGCATGAATTCGGATTCTTGCTCAGGTCTGAGGACCGCTCAAGTAAGAAAAGATTAAAAACCAAGAAATGGAGTTTTGAATTTAAAAGGTAAAATAAAAAAAGGTAAATCATAAGACTATAAAAGGAGTTTTGAAAAATCTAGAAAACTTGGCCTTTGGATTTTTTTCTTTTAATTCATCATGCTAGGAATTTTTGGCTCAAAGAAGAGAAACTTGTTGTAGAAGGACCTTCCCATTTTGGAATGGTCTTTCTCCCTTCTCCCTCCCTGTACAAATCTGACCCATTCCTTAAGGCTCATCTCCTCTCATGTGTGTTCCAGAACCGCTCAAGCCACTGAAGATTTTCTTGGTTTTCAGAGCTTCCTTCACTTCCTGGTTGCCCCTTTCATTTGATGTCCAGCCTTGGGGTCTGTTGTGTGTTATCAACTTGTCCTTGAATTGGTGGTGACTTCACACTTGATTTGGGGTTTACCTGCTTCATGCCTATTGATGTTTTCCTAGTTCATCTCTAAATTCCTTGAGGGCTATGTCTTTTATTTCCTTCTACACTCTGCAATCCTGTAGCAGCTGACACCATGCTTGTCACCAGTAGGAGTACAATAAATGCTTGTAGAGTGAATGGAAGGGTTTCAGAGGACATGATGGAGCTTTGCTTGAGAAACACAAATACCAAAGCTACGTTGAGGTATAAAGGGGAAAGTGAACCTAAAATGCATGCTTATAGTCACTAAAATAGTCAAGTACTTAAAAATGAAGCATTCAGAGTTCTTTGTCTTTTTTTTTTTTTTTTTTTTTTTTTTGCCGTACGCGGGCCTCTCACTGTTGTGGCCTCTCCCGTTGCGGCCTCTCCCGTTGCGGAGCACAGGCTCTCCCGTTGCGGAGCACAGGCTCTCCCGTTGCGGAGCACAGGCTCCGGATGCGCAGGCTCAGCGGCCATGGCTCACGGGCCCAGCCGCTCCGCGGCATATGGGATCCTCCCAGACCGGGGCACGAACCCGTATCCCCTGCATCGGCAGGCGGACTCTCAACCACTGCGCCACCAGGGAGGCCCCAGAGTTCTTTGTCTTACCATTAGCTTTTAGAGAATTGCAGTGAGCCAAAATTCTTTATTTTCATTTATGAGAAACAAACCCATTTCCATAACTCAACTTCCATTTTCAACACTTTCTTTCAATTCCAAACTGTGACTCAGGCTTTATTTCTGGCAGCATGTCGTCTTTTAAAGGGGAGTGAAAAGAACTTGGAACAATGACTTTCAGACTTCCCTAGTCCTTCGATAATAGTTGCTCTTAAGTGCTGAGGGATAGCCGTTTGTGCATTCACTGATTACATCAGCCATTATACTGGCCCTGCCATGGGATCCTTTTCTTTCTTTTTGGATTCGATAACTGACCCTATAGAATTTCACTTGTCAAATGCATCTTACCCATTTTCCCTTCCCCCTCATTCTTCCTTTGAAGCCATACCTCTCCTCATTTTAGAGTGTGGAGGACTAGGGGTGGGTGGGAATTGATGCCTGCCTGGCCTTTTTAAGTGCCAGCAGCAACATTATTTCTATATTTTTCTGCCACTGAAAATGCCTCAGCCCACATGTAACTAGCTCTTATTCTTTTCCTGTTCCCCCACCCACAGCATCCTCCTGCTCCCCCTTAAATGCCTGCCCCGCTTCTCAGAGGCCACTTTGCTTCACAGTCCCAGAATGGTTTCATTCATCAATGTCACAGCCCCTGTCGATGGTAAACTCTTCCATCTTATCTGCGGCCACCAGTAAATGAGTTTGCATTTGATATTTTAAAGAGTTTTCTTTGTTTCTGACATTTCTCCACTCACTGATACTTGCACTCATGTGGCTTGTATTTACCTTTTTCTGTGCCACTTCGTTGGCAGGAACCAATCTTCCCCGGAAAATGCAAGAGGATCACCCTGTCACTCAGGAAATCTGTCTAATTTTCATCTGGCATTGGTTACAAGTGCTCACTTTCTTCTTTGGGTGAGAAATGCAGACTTAGGAAGAGGAAAAACTTAAGAAGTTGGCAGAGGAGGCTGAAAGTTGCAAATGATTGGGCTGGACACTAGGAAATTTCGAATTTGAGTTCTGGCCCCAGGCTGACCTACTGTCAGTTCTGTGTAAATTACTTACTCTGTCTGTGTCCTTTCTGTGCTATTGGGAATGACGTTAATTTCTAAACTGAGAGGAGGGGTGAAAGTTATGGAAATCCTGTTTTGAAAATACAAAGAACATTGACAAAAATGATATCACTTGTTGAAAGCTTGCTGTGTGCAGGGGTGCTAGGTGACTTGCACACATGGTTTTTACTCCTCAAGACAACATTGAATAATTTGAGGCCTTAAGATACTCAGTATATTGCTCAAGAGCTTGTAAGGGAGGAAAACAAGAATTTTAACATAGATCTGTTTGGCTCCAGAGTTCACACTGTTATGATGACTTTGCTGTACAAGAATCAGGGTGATACTGAGCAAGATTGAGTGTTCCCAGTGATTTGTGTCTCCTCTTGCCTTGCTTTCCTTTAGGATGTTCACTGATATTGGGCTGATACATGTCTAGGAGTGTCTGGGTTTGAATTTCAGCTCAGCCATTTACGAGCTATATAACTTTGGGCCAGTTATTTACCCTGTGTCAGTTATATACATGTGTAAAATTGGGCTGACAAGGTTTGCTAACAACCCCTATCCCATAGGTTTGCTGTGAGGCTTGACAGGTTAACATATATAAAGTACTTTTGCTTAATACACTGTAAACCCTCAATGATGGTTAGCTATCGCCATTGTCAACCACAGCATTATTTCCTCACAGTACTTCTCTCCAGACCTGCTCTGTTTGGCTGATTGGCCATGCTTCAGATAAATTCTTCCTTGCTCCCTTATTAAAAAAACAAAAAACAAAACCAAAAACAAACCTTATTCTTTGCTTTCTTTTCAGAGGTCTTTGCTACCTTCCAAGGTGACTGATACTTCCAAGACAAATTAACTCATTCTGGGGTATTAGTAGTAGATAATTTACTTTTGACTTAGAGTTTCTGATGACCCTGTTCTTTAACTCCCAGAGCTAAAATAATTTAATGTGGATTTCAAGTTGTGATGCTCTGAGCCTGAATGAAATAAGGCGTGGGGTGGGTTGTGGTATAGTTAGGACTCCAGCATGTTTTATTCAAATGGAGCAGGGCCACTTTTATATCTTCTTGCATTACATTTAGCTTCCTGGTAAAATTCTGTTGGAATATAATAGCAGACACTTACATAGTACTTACTTTTTGCCATACATTGTTCTCAATACTACGTATTATTTCATTTAATCCTCAAAACAACCTAAGAAGTAGACATTACCCTCATTTTACAGAAGAACTTACAGCACAGACAAGTTAAAGTAATTTGCTAAAAGCTAAACAACTAGTATGTGGTAGAAATGGGATTTGAGCCTAGACTGTACTCAACTACCACATTATGTTGCCTGTATATGAAGAAAAGGTTGTCTTGGATTTTTTTTTTAACATCTTTATTGGAGTATAATTGCTTTACAATGGTGTGTTAGTTTCTGCTTTATAACAAAGTGAATCAGTTATACATATGTTCCCATATCTCTTCCTTCTTGCGTCTCCCTCCCTTCCACCCTCCCTATCCCACCCCTCTAGGTGGTCACAAAACACAGAGTTCATCTCCCTGTGCTATGTGGCTGCTTCCCACTAGCTATCTATTTTACGTTTGGTAGTATATATATTTCCATGCCACTCTCTCACTTTGTCACAGCTTACATTCCCACTCCCCATATCCTCAAGTCCATTCTCTAGTAGGTCTGTGTATTTATGCCGGTCTTGCCCCTAGGTTCCTCAGAACCATTTTGTTTTTTCGATTCCATATATATATGTGTTAGCATACGGTATTTGTTTTTCTCTTTCTGACTTACTTCACTCTGTATGACAGACTCTAGGTCCATCCACGTCACTACAAATAACTCAATTTTGTTTCTTTTTATGGCTGAGTAATATTCCATTGTATATATGTGCCACATCTTCTTTATCCATTCATCAGTTGATGGACACTTTGGTTGTTTCCATGTCCTGGCTATTATAAATAGAGCTGCAGTGAACATTTTGGTACATGACTCTTTTTGAATTATGGTTTTCTCAGGGTATATGCCCAGTAGTGGGATTGCTGGGTCATATGGTAGTTCTATTGTTATGAAACTCCATACTGTTCTCCATAGAGGCTGTATCAACTTACATTCCCACCAACAGTGCAAGAGCGTTCCCTTTTCTCCATACCCTCTCCATCATTTATTGTTTCTAGATTTTTTGATGATGGCCATTCTGACCGGTGTGATATGATATCTCATTGTAGTTTTGATTTGCATTTCTCTAATGATTAATGATGTTGAGCATTCTTTCATGTGTTTATTGGCAATCTGTATATATTCTTTGGAGAAATGTCTATTTAGGTCTTCTGCCCATTTTTGGACTGGGTTTCTTGTTTTTTTGATATTGAGCTGCATGAGCTGCTTGTAAATTTTGGAGATTAATCCTTTGTCAGTTGCTTCATTTGCAAATATTTTCTCCCATTCTGAGGGTTGTCTTTTGGTCTTGTTTATGGTTTCCTTTGCTGTGCAAAAGCTTTTAAGTTTCATTAGGTCCCATTTATTTATTTTTGTTTTTATTTCCATTTCTCTAGGAGGTGGGTCAAAAAGGATCTTGCTGTGATTTATGTCATAAAGTGTTCTGCCTATGTTTTCCTCTAAGAGTTTGATAGTGTCTGGCCTTACATTTAGGTCTTTAATCCATTTTGAGTTTATTTTTGTGTATGGTGTTAGAGAGTGTTCTAATTTCATACTTTTACATGTACATGTCCAGATTTCCCAGCACCACTTATTGAAGAGGCTGTCTTTTCTCCACTGTATATTATTGCCTCCTTTATCAAAGATAAGGTGACCATAGGAGCGTGGGTTTATCTCTGGGCTTTCTATCCTGTTCCATTGATCTATATTTCTGTTTCTGTGCCAGTACCATACTGTGTTGATTACTGTAGCTTTGTACTATACTGTGAAGTCCAGGAGCCTGATTCCTCCAGCTCTGTTTTTCTTTCTCAAGATTGCTTTGGCTATTCAGTATCTTTTGTGTTTCCATACAAATTGTGAAATTTTTTGTTCTAGTTCTGTGAAAAATGCCAGTGGTAGTTTGATAGGGATTGCACTGAATCTGTAGATTGCTTTGGGTAGTAGAGTCATTTTCACAATGTTGATTCTTCCAATCCAAGAACATGGTACATCTCTCCATCTATTTGTATCATCTTTAATTTCTTTCATCTGTGTCTTATAGTTTTCTGCATACAGTTCTTTTGTCTCCTTAGGTAGGTTTATTCCTAGGTATTTTATTCTTTTTGTTGCAGTGGTTAGTGGGAGTGTCTCCTTAATTTCTCTTTCGGATATTTTGTCATTTGTGTTTAGGATTGCAAGAGATTTCTGTGCATTAATTTTGTATGCTGCTACTTTACCAAATTCATTGATTAGTTCTAGTAGTTTTCTGGTATCATCTTTAGGATTCTCTATGTATAGTATCATGTCATCTGCAAATAGTGACAGTTTTACTTCTTTTCCAATTTGGATTTCTTTTATTTCTTTTTCTCCTCCGAGTGCTGTGGCTAAAATTTCCAAAACTATGTTGAATAATAGTGGTGAGGGTGGGCAGTGTTGTCTTGTTCCTGATCTTAGCGGAAATGGATTCAGTTTTTCACCATTGAGGACGATGTTGGCTGTTGGTTTGTCATATATGGCCTTTGTTATGTTGAGGAAAGTTCCCTCTATGCCTACTTTCTGGAGGTTTTTTATCATAAATGGTGTTGAATTTTGTCAAAAGCTTTCTCTGCATCTATTGAGATGATCATATGGTTTTTCTCCTTCTATTTGTTAGTATGATGTATCACGTTGATTGATTTGCGTATACTGAAGAATTCTTGCATTCCTGGGATAAACCCCACTTGGTTATGGTGTACGACCGTTTTAATGTGCTGTTGGATTGTGTTTGCTAGTATTTTTTTTAACATCTTTATTGGAGTATAATTGCTTTACAATGGTGTGTTAGTTTCCGCTTTATAACAGAGTGAATCAGTTATACACATACATATGTTCCCATATCTCTTCCCTCTTGCGTCTCCCTCCCTCCCACCCTCCCTAGACCACCTCTAGGTGGTCTAGGTTGTCACAAACCACCGAGCTGATCTCCCTGTGCTATGTGGCTGCTTCCCAATAGCTACCTATTTTACGTTTGGTAGTGTATATATGTCCATGCCACTCTCTCACTTTATCACAGCTTACCCATCCCCCTCCCCATATCCTCAAGTCCATTCTCTAGTAGGTCTGTGTTTTTATTCTGGTCTTGCCCCTAGGTTCTTTAGGACCATTTTGTTTTTTAGATTCCATATGTATGTGCTAGCACGTGGTATTTGTTTTTCTGTTTCTGACTTACTTCACTCTGTATGACAGACTCTAGGTCCATCCACCTCACTACAGATAACTCAACTTTGTTTCTTTTTATAGCTGAGTAACATTTCATGGTATATATGTGCCACATCTTCTTTATACATTCATCTGTTGATGGACACTTAGGTTGCTTCCATGTCTTGGCTATTGTAAATAGTGCTGCAGTGAACATTGTGGTACATGACTCTTTGAATTTATGGTTTTATCAGGGTATATGCCCAGTAGTGGGATTGCTGTGTCATATGGTAGTTCTAGTTTTCGTTTTTTTTTTTTTGTGGTTTCTCTGGATAAGTTCCATTTATTAATCATTGTACAAAAGAATCTTGGCATTCATTTGAAGAGAAAAGAAGTTACTATATCAAAATATTTAATATTTCAACATTGTGAAAGCTCTACTTTTATAACAGGGGTTTTTTAAGTGGAGATAACGTTTCGAAAAATTTTAAAAAGAAACTTATGATTTATTAGAGTACAGAATCCAAAACACATTTTTAGAAAAATATAAAGTGCCCAAAGACCAACTTACACAGGTGACACAGGCTTCCTGGAGCCAAATGAAGTATTCATGAAGAAACACATTTAGAAACTATCTAGATACATATTTACAGTGGGTCAGTAAAGGGAAAACCATCTTTCTTGGCTTCAATGTTACTCTAAGAAAAAAGGAAATCAAACCAGAAAACCAACAATTGTAACTCTCAGCATGCGCCACAGATTCTTAGTAATGCATCTCATTAATATTAATGCCATAGTATCTAATTTTCACCTTTAAATGAGAGTAGTGCAAAACCCCCCAACCTCAGACGGGCCGGGTGTTGTGAGTGGTCACAATTTCAAATGCAAGTCCAAATCATCTGACTTTGGATTGGACAGATGAGGAACATGGGCCCTGGACCAGAGCTGATGGGGGCTGGAGGGAGCTGGCTAGCCAAATCCCCATCTCTTTCCCATAACTGCTCAATAGCTGTCACTTGCTAGTAAGTGGTCTCAGGTGGCTTCCCCAAACCTTGGTCATCCCAGGGTTTCCAAAGGGTAAACGAGAGGCAGTCATCAAACATGGTGTGACAGTACTGCATGCAAGTGGTCAGACAGGCAGCGAGGCGTGGCTGGATCACAGCCCCCAAAAGTCTCATTCACTAGAGCAAGTGGAATCTTTTAAACTTAGAGAGTAAAGTAACTAGGTCCTAACTCCAGAAGTTAGCTGGTACTGGTTAACTACATGGTCAGCCCGCTGGAGAAGGGACAGGTCGAGAACGGTGGGAGTCCAGAGCCGAGTTAAGACTCGGTACCTTCACGCTCAGGTATCATGAACATGGAAAGGACCTGTGCCAGTGGAGCCTGGCTATGCTGCAGACTCCCCAGCGGCTTGAGCACAGACTTCCTCCTGGTGCTTTCACAGCAGCGGTAACTCGAGAACACAGGCCACACTCATGTCCCCTTTCCCACAGGGCACACGCTCTTAAAATTGGAAATATTCCATTTATTTCTACCCCGCCACATTCAAAAAGGTCCTGAAGTGATTTTAAGGAAGGACAGGGAGCACGAAAACTCCCCTTTTCTTTTTAATTTCTAAGTTTCATTATCTCTTCTTTTTTCTGGTTATAAAAGTGAAGCCTCATTTTCAGGCCTTTGGAGACCACGGAGTACAGTTTCTAAAAGCAGACATTTTAACAGTAGATTGTACTTCCTACTACAAAAAGAACTCATCAGTGATTTAAGATCTACTTACGATACTGGAGAAGATTTTTAAAAATCCACTTATTTTAAAGGGAGGAATAGCAGATGAATGTGGAAAACCCCATTCACAAAGGCTATTATTAATTATGCATTTTCTGAAAGAATTTTATGTAATAAAATAGAAAACTAATAATTCATAGAGATATGAGCATAAATCCAAGAGACGAATCTGGAAGGCAAAACTGTGTCATTCTCTCAATTCAAATAAAGAAAAGGATAAATGCCTGAAATCTGTTTCAAGAATTAGAAAAAAATAAATTCCAATGCTTCTGATTACCATTAGTTTGTTAATGACTCCAGAGCTAAGATGCTGCCAAGATCACCTAGAGCTTCAGCCCTGGATCGGCACTAAATTCAGGGTAAAAAGACAGATGATCCTGACTGAGGAGTGCACACATTCCACAGAGAAATCAGAGAGAAATGACTGCAAACGGACAACCCCATCTGTCCAGCAAATGAAACGTTCTGAGACGATGTAGACAGACACAATGGGAAGTGAAAAAAAAGAACGGTTATAAGAGTGTCAACTGTGAGACGTCATGAAGACAGCATGTCACGAACTGTCACCACAGGACAAGCATACAAGCCATGCCACTGAACACAGTGCCTTTCAATGAATCACTAGTGTAGGCAGAGAGCAACATTGTCTTTACAGCTGGAGGAGAGCACACATGATTTAAACGTAGTAGGAGGCAATCAGCACTACTGGTTAAGTGGCTTTCCCGGTGGTGTGAATCCAGACGGATCCGTGGAGACATCTCCGTCCAGAATCCTCTTCTCTTGGAAAATAGCAGCAGCAGCAAAGGTACAATGTCCCCCTAGACTTTACTCCACATTCTCTTTCTGTGCACTGTAAATATTCTGCACTGTTTCATAGACAGACTCCAGATCCTCTGGGTATCGGATTTCTAGCTCTGCGTTTGGGATGTAGTGAGTGCCTGTGAACTCCGAGAAAGAGCGTCCGACGTCAGGGTGTGAGATCTCCTGAGGCTCCACAGTATACTCCAAGTTCCCTTGGGCGGCATATCTACAGGACCCATCCTCCACCAGAACATTACAGAAAGGCTGATGATGGCCGTGAGGCAGGCTGTGGACGTTCATGTTTCGAATCCACTCGTGTCCCATCATGCAGGTGGGGTCCCAGCCATAGATGACACAGCTATAGCCATACCTCTTATGCTTTATAATGAGCCCAATGGCATAGCAGACGTCTCTGTGCTTCTCGTGGGAGCGGAGCTTCACCTCCACGCCCACCTCCTTCTCCTTCCGCTCAATGTGCTCCAGCGTGTGCTGCACCAGATAGCCCACCGCCCCGTGCTGCCTGGGGTCTAGGGTTTGGATGTGCTGGAGGATGTCAAGCACCTTCTCTGGCCAGATGCCCAGGTGGAAGTAGGGCCTGGCTTGGAGGAGGAGGAGCTGCACCTGGTCCGGGTACATCGCCAGGTACAGATCCAGGAAGTCCCTCCAGAGCTGGTACGACTGGTCGATGCCTTCCCACTTTCCCAGGCTTAAAAGGTTTCCCACCATTCACTGTAACACCTTCTTTACATTCACCACCCCATACAGCGCTCTAGTCACATGCTGGCCGATCAGGTATTCACATTCTTTCACTGTCAGCTGCTTGCCTTTCCCAAAATCATCTATGTAGATGTGGTCAAAGATGTCCAGGGTTGCCCCTTCTGCACCTTGGCACCACCTTAATAAGAAGTGACTGTGGAAGTTGACAGGCTCCAGTGGGACCCCCAACTGCTGGGCAATCGTCAGGTAGAGCAGAGACATGCTGATTGGAATTCCAGTTCTGCAGATTAAAACCTGGTGCATATATACATTTAGGGCATTATAGTAATCCATTTGGTTCCCCTTGAACTTCAGTTGGTCATAAAGGACGTAGTTCATGGCATCCAGCACCTGGCTCTGGAGTTCTGTTTCCATTATCATGGAGGATTCACCTGCCTTGAAGGCCAAGCTGGGGTGGCGACTATTTATGCCCCAGAGGGCTTTTCAAACAAGCTCCACGATGCTGTCAATCTGGGCCTGAATGTCTCTGAGGCTGATGTTCGAGAGAGGATTGCAGTACTGGTCAATACACACTACACCTTCAAGATATGATTCATAGTCATCAGGCTGCTGAAGAAAAGCCTTAAGATTATTTAAAATTTTCTGTTGTCGTAGGTAATAAAGAATTTTTTTGGCGTAGTATTTCCAGGTCAAAGCTTTTCTTCCTTCCATATTTAGGATACACACCAGTTCATCCTCAAAAAATATCTCTGGTCCCTCAAGATTCTCAATGTCACTAAAACCGTTACAAGGGATGTGCTCTGAAAAGAACCTCTTTGAGAAGGAGGCTACAATCTTCCGGGCCTACTAACCCAGGTTTTTGCCAAACTTTATACTCCTCCAACCAACTGACGTAGTCAGTGGGGCTGTAGTGTTTCATAAGGGAAGGCCACCTCACCCGGAGCTGCTCCTTCCACAACTTCCCGCTACTCTGGCATAGCTCGCGCAGCCGCTGGCAGGTGCTAGAGACACGCCGATGTCGGCGGTCGTCAGCAAGCCGCTGCACAGGATGTACTCCAGCACCTCACCGGGCAGGTTGACGAGGCAGCTGAGGACCGCTGCCTCAGGCGCGGCCTCCTCCATCAGCGCCGGCACCACTTCCATCGCGCTGTCGACCGCTGCCTTCGCCATCTTGTCTGCGTACCTGGGGCTGCTGTGCGCGCACATGCACCAGGGCGCCCCTTAGTTTTAGTTTTTTAAGGAACCTCCATGCTGTTCTCCAGGATATAGTGGCTATATCAATTTACATTCCCACCAACAGTGCAAGAGGGTTCCCTTTTCTCCACACCCTCTCCAGCATTTATTGTTTGTAGATTTTTTGATGATGGCCGTTCTGACCGGTGTGAGGTGATACCTCATTGTAGCTTTGATTTGCATTCCTCTAATGATTAGTGATGCTGAGCATTCTTTCATGTGTTTGTTGGCAGTCTGGATATCTTCTTTGGAAAAATTCCTGTTTAGGCCTTCTGCCCATTTTTGGATTGGGTTGTTTTCTTGATATTGAGCTGCATGAGCTGCTTTTATATTTTGGAGATTAATCCTTTGTCAGTTGCTTTGTTTGCAAATATTTTCTCCCATTCTGAAGGTTGTCTTTTCGTTTTAGTTATGGTTTTCTTTGCTGTGCAAAACCTTTGAAGTTTCATTAGGTCCCATTTGTTTATTTTTGTTTTTATTTCCATTTGTCTAGGAGATGGGTCAAAAAGGATCTTGCTGTGATTTATGTCATAGAGTGTTCTGCCTATGTTTTCCTCTAAGAGTTTGATAGTGTCTGGCCTTAATTTAGGTCTTTAATCCATTTTGAGTTTTTTTTGTGTGTGTATGGTGTTAGGAAGTGTTCTAATTTCATTCTTTTACATGTAGGTGTCCAGTTTTCCCAGCACCACTTATTGAAGAGGCTGTCTTTTCTCTGTTGTATATTCTTGCCTCCTTTGTGTAACATAAGGTGACCATATGTGCATGGATCTACCTCTGGAGTTTCTATCCTGTTCAATTGATTTATATTTCTCTTTCTATGCCAGTGCCATACTATCTTGATTACTGTAGCTTTGTAGTATAGTGTGAAGTCCAGGAGCCTGATTCCTCCAACTCCATTTTTCTTTCTCAAGATTGCTTTGGCTATTCAGTATCTTTTGTGTTTCCATACAAATTGTGAAATTTTTTGTTCTAGTTCTGTGAAAAATGCCAGTGGTAGTTTGATAGGGATTGCACTGAATCTGTAGATTGCTTTGGGTAGTAGAGTCATTTTCACAGTGTTGATTCTTCCAATCCAAGAACATGGTATATCTCTCCATCTATTTGTATCATCTTTAATTTCTTTCATCTGTGTCTTATAGTTTTCTGCATACAGTTCTTTTGTCTCCTTAGGTAGGTTTATTCCTAGGTATTTTATTCTTTTTGTTTCAGTGGTTAGTGGGAGTGTCTCCTTAATTTCTCTTTCGGATATTTTGTCATTTGTGTTTAGGAATGCAAGAGATTTCTGTGCATTAATTTTGTATGCTGCTACTTTACCAAATTCATTGATTAGTTCTAGTAGTTTTCTGGTATCATCTTTAGGATTCTCTATGTATAGTATCATGTCATCTGCAAACAGTGACAGTTTTACTTCTTTTCCAATTTGGATTTCTTTTATTTCTTTTTCTCCTCCGATTGCTGTGGCTAAAACTTCCAAACCTATGTTGAATAATAGTGGTGAGGGTGGGCAATGTTGTCTTGTTCCTGATCTTAGCGGAAATGGATTCAGTTTTTCACCATTGAGGACAATGTTGGCTGTGGGTTTGTCATATATGGCCTTTGTTATGTTGAGGTAAGTTCTCTCTATGCACAGTTTCTGGAGAGTTTTTATCATAAGTGAGTGTTGAATTTTGTCAAAAGCTTTTTCCACATCTATTGAGATGATCTTATGGTTTTTATTCTTCAGTTTGTTAATATGGTGTATCACATTGATTGATTTGCATATACTGAAGAATCCTTGCATTCCTGGGATAAACCCCACTTGATCATGATGTATGATCCTTTTAATGTGCTGTTGGATTCTGTTTGCTAGTATTTTGTTGAGGATTTTTGCACCTATGTTCATCAGTGTTATTGGTCTGTAGTTTCATTTTTTTGTGACAAGTTTGTCTGGTTTTGGTATCAGGGAGATCGTGGCCTC
Organism: Mesoplodon densirostris; assembly: GCF_025265405.1. Taxonomy (NCBI): domain Eukaryota; kingdom Metazoa; phylum Chordata; class Mammalia; order Artiodactyla; family Ziphiidae; genus Mesoplodon; species Mesoplodon densirostris. The sequence goes on along the minus strand of NC_082681.1, from coordinate 31,493,873 downwards.
ATAGAATGAATTTGGGAGTGATCCTCCCTCTGCTATATTTTAGAAGAGTTTGAGAAAGATACGTGTTAGCTCTTATCTAAATGTTTGATAGAATTCACCTGTGAAGCCATCTGGTCCTGGGCTTTTCTTTGTTGGAAGATTCTTAATTTCAGTTTCAATTTCAGTGCTTGTGATTGGTCTGTTCATATTTTCTGTTTCTTCCTTGTTCAGTCTCAGAAGGTTGTACTTTTCTAAGAATTTGTCCATTTCTTCCAGGTTGTCCATTTTATTGGCCTAGAGTTGCTTGTAGTAGTCTCTCATGATCCTTTGTATTTCTGCAGTGTCAGTTGTTACTTCTCCTGTTTCATTTCTAATTCTATTGATTTGAGCCTTCTCCCTTTTTTTTTGATGAGTCTGGCTAATGGTTTATCAGTTTTGTTCACCTTCTCAAATAACCAGCTTTTAGTTTTATTGATCTTGCTATTGTTTGCTTCATTTCTTTTTCATTTATTTCTGATCTGATCTTTATGATTTCTTTCCTTCTGCTAACTTCGGGTTTTCTTGTTCTTCCTTCTCTAATTGCTTTAGGTGTAAGGTTATGTTGTTTATTTGAGTTGTTTCTTGTTTCCTGCGGTAGGATTGTATTGCTATAAACTTCCCTCTTAGAACTGCTTTTGCTGCATCCCATAGGTTTTGGGTCATCGTGTTTTCATTGTCATTTATTTCTAGGTATTTTTTGATTTCTTCTTTGATTTCTTCAGTGATCTCTTGGTTATTTAGTAGCATATTGTCTAGCCTCCATGTGTTTGTATTTTTTACAGTTTTTTTCCCTGCAATTGATATCTAGTCTCATAGCATTGTGGTCAGAAAAGACACTTGATATGATTTCAGTTTTCTTAAATTTTCCAAGGCTTGATTTGTGATGCAAGATATGATCTATCCTGGAGAATGTTCCGTGTGCAGTCGAGAAGAAAATGTATTCTGTTGTTTTGGGATGGAATGTCCTGTAAATATCAATTAAGTTCATCTGGTCTAATATGTCATTTAAAGCTGTGTTTCCTTATTTATTTTAATTTTTGGATGATTTGTCCATTGATGAAAGTGGGGTGTTAAAGTTCCCTACTATGATTGTGTTACTGTCGGTTCCCTCATTTATGGCTGTCAGCATTTACCTTATGTATTGAGGTGCTACTAAGTTGGGTGCATAAATATTTACAATTTTGGGGCTTCCTAGGTGGTGCAGTGGTTGAGAGTCTGCCTGCCGATGCAGGTGACATGGGTTCATGCCCCAGTCTGGGAAGATCCCACATGCCGCGGAGTGGCTAGGCATGTGAGCCATGGCCGCTGAGCCTGTGCATCCGGAGCCTGTGCTCCGCAACAGGAGAGGCCACAGCAGCGAGAGGCCCGTGCACTGCAAAAAAATAAAAAAATAAAAAAAAATAATTACAATTTTTATATCTTTTTCTTGGATTGATCCCTTGATCATTATGTAGTGTCCTTCTTTTTCTCCTGTAATAGTCTTTATTTTAACGTCTATATTGTCTAATATGTGAATTGCTACTCCAGCTTTCTTTTGATTTCCATTTGCATGGAATATCTTTTTCCATGCCCTCAGTTTCAGTCTGTATGTGTCCCTATTGTCTGAAGTGGGTCTCTTGTAGACAGCATGTATACGTGTCTTGTTTTTGTATTCATTCAGCCAGTCTATGTCTTTTGGTGGGAGCATTTAATCCATTTACGTTTAGGGTAATTATTGATATGTATGTTCCTATTACTATTTTCTTAATTGTTTTGGGTTTGTTATTGTAGGTCTTTTCCTTCTCTTGTGTTTCCTGCCTAGAAAAGTTCCTTTAGCATTTTTTGTAAAGCTAGTTTGGTGGTGCTGAATTCTCTTAACTTTTGCTTGTCTGTAAATTTTTAAATTTCTCTGTCGAATCTGTATGAGATCCTTGCTGGGTAGAGTAATCTTGGTTGTAGGTTTTTCCCTTTTATCAGTTTAAATATGTCCTGCCAGTTCCTTCTGGCTTGCAGAGTTTTTGCTGTAAGATCAGCTGTTTTCCTTATGGGGGTTCCCTTATGTGTCATTTGTTGCTTTTGCCTTGCTGCTTTTAATATTTTTCCATTGTATTTAATTTTTCATAGTTTGATTAATATGTGTCTTGGCGTGTTTCTCCTTGGATTTATCCTGTATGTGGCTGTCTGTGCTTCCTGGCCTTGACTGACTATTTCCTTTACCATGTTAGGGAAGTTTTCAACTATAATCTCTTCAAATATTTTCTCAGACCCTTTCTTTTCATCTTCTTTTGGGACCCCTGTAATTCAAATGTTTGGACATTTAATGTTGCCCCAGATGTCTCTGAGACTGTCCTCAATTCTGTTCATTCTTTTTTCTTTATTCTGCTCTGTGGCAGTTATTTCCATTATTCTATCTTCCAGGTCACTTATCTGTTCTCCTGCCTCAGTTATTCTGCCATTGATTCCTTCTAGGGAATTTTTAATTTCATTTATTGTGTTGTTCATCATTGTTTGTTTGCTCTTTAGTTCTTCTACGTGCTTCTTAAACATTTCTTTTATTTTCTTCTTTCTAGTTCCAAGATTTTGGATCATCTTTACTATCATTACTCTGAATTCTTTTTCAGGTAGACTGCCTCTTTCCTCTTCATTTGTTTGGTCTTGTGGGTTTTTGTTTGATCTTTCATCTGCTGAATATTTTTCTGTCCTGTCATTTTGTTTAACTTACTGTGTTTGGGGTCTCCTTTTTGTAGGCTGCAAGTTCGTAGTTCCCATTATTTTTGGTGTTTGCCCCCGGTGGGTGAGGTTAATTAAGTGGCTTGTGTAGGCTTCCTGGTAGAAGGGACTGGTTCCTGTGTTCTGGTGGGTGGGGCTCGATCTTGTACTTTTGGTGGGCAGGACCACATCTGGTGGTGTGTTTTGGGGTGTTTGTGAACTTAGTATGACTGTAGGCAGTCTCTCTGCTAATGGGTGGGGTTGTTTTCTTGTCTTGCTAGTTGTTTGGCATTGAGCGTCCAGCACTGGAGCTTGCTGGATGTTGAGTGGAGCTGGGTCTTAGTGTTGAGACAGAGATCTCTGAGAGAGGTCTCCCCAATTCATACTACATGGGGCTGGGAGGTCTCTGGTGGTACAGTGTCCTGTACTTGGCTCTCCCACCTTGGAGTCTCAGGCCTGACACCCAGTCCGAGCACCAACACCCTGCCAGCCACATGGCTTGGAAGAAAAGGAAGAAAAAAGAAAAGAAAAGAAAACAAACAAACAAACTAACAGAGAGAACTCTAAGACAAATGGGAAAAGCAAACCTGAATACATAAAATCACACAAAGAAGCATGCACACACACACTCACAAAAAGAGAAGAAAGGAAAAAAATTTAAAAATTAAATAAAAAAAGGAAGAGAGCAACCAAACCAATAAACAAGTCCACCAATGATAACAAGCACTAAAACATAAACTAGGATAAACTTTAAAGCAAAAACTAATCAGATGGAGAAAGCAAACCCCAAGCCTACAGTTGCTCCCAAAGTCCACTGCCTCAGTTTTGGGAACATTCATTTTCTATTCAGGTACTCCACAGATGCAGGGTTTATCAGGATGATTGTGGGGATTTAATCTGTTGCTCCTGAGGCTGCACGGAGAAATTTCCCTTTCTCTTCTTTGTTCACGCAGCTTCTGGGGTTCAGTTTTGGTTTTGAGCCCACCTTTGCATGTAGGCCTCAGGTGTCTGTTTCCCTCCCAGAAAGGATGGGTTAAAGCAGCACCTGATTAGGTCTCTCTTGCTGACTCTGGCCGGGGAGAGGGAGGGGTATGGTAGTCATAATTGGAATGCAGAGCAAGCCTGCGGTGGTAGAGGCTGGTGTGACATTGCAACAGCTTGAGGCACACCGTGTGTTCTCCCGGGGAAGTTGTCCCTGGATCATGGGATCCTGGCAGTGGCGGGCTGCACAGGCTCCCAGTGGGTTGTGGGTAGTGACCTGCACTTGCACACAGGATCCTTGGTGGCAGTGGCAGCAGCGTTAGCGGTTCATGCCCATCTCTGGGGCCCAAGCTGATAGCCACAGCTCATGCCTGTCTCTGAGGCTCAGTTAGGTGGTGCTCTGCCTTCTGTGGGCACATGGAGCAGGAATTCCCTCTCCTCACGCACCCTGAAACAATGGCCTCTTGCCTCTTAGGCAGTTCCATAGTTTTCCCCAGACTCTCTCCCAGCTAGCCGTGGCACACTAGCCCCCTTCAGGCTGTGTTCACGCAGTCAACCTCAGTCCTCTCCCTGGGATCTGACCTCCGAAGTCCAAGCTTCAGCTTCCACCTCCCACCTGCCCCCACGGGTGAGCAGACAGGCTTCTCAGGTTGGTGAGTGCTGGTCGGCACTGATCCTCTGTGCAGGAATCTCTCTGCTTTGCCCTCTGCACCCTTGTTGCTGTGCTCTCCTTCATGGCTCTGAAGCTTCCCCCACCACCCACCCCCCCTCCCCACCAGTGAAGGGGCTTTCTAGTGTGTGGAAACTTTTCCTCCTTCACAGCTCCCTCCCAGAGGTGCAGGTCCCATCCCTATTCTTTTGTGTCTGTTTTTTTCTTTTGCCCTACCCAGGTATGTGGGGATTTTCTTGCCTTTTTGGAAGTCTGAGTTCTTCTGCCAGCATTCAGTAGGAGTTGTTCCACATGTAGATGTTTTTTTGATGTATATGTGGGGAGGAAGGTGATCTCCACATCTTACTCCCCTGCCATCTTGAAGGTCTCTCCACATAGTTTTTTTTTTTTTTTTTTTTTCTTTTTGCGGTATGCGGGCCTCTCACTGCTGTGGCCTCTCCCGTTGCGGAGCACAGGCTCCGGACGTGCAGGCCCAGAGGCCATGGCTCACGGGCCCAGCCGCTCCGCGGCACATGGGATCCTCCCAGATCGGGGCACGAACCCGCATCCCCTGCATCGGCAGGCGGACTCTCAACCACTGCGCCACCAGGGAGGCCCTCCACATAGTTTTGTTAAATAAAGAACTCTTGTTTCTGTGAGGAGAGCAGACTGCAGTAAGAGCTCTTAGAATATTTTTTTCAAGGTAATGCTGAGACAGATTTGAGGGTAGAGATGCTGTTTCCTCTGTCTCTCCTGGTGTAGTATCAAATATTTCCTCAATTTATAATTTGTCAAATTTCAGTATCCCCTGACAGATAGAAGAACACTTTGATGAAATGCTTAACGAATGATGGTATCCTGTGTGTCAGACTGGAAGCTATTGAGATTTTAAATAATTTAAGAAGTCACCCTTAGAAGTATACAGTAGTTTGTTGGTTGAGGAACCTTCAATATATTGTAGATTCTGTTTTATTAAGAGTCAAACCAACTTCTCCCTCACGCATCCTCAGTTTTTTGTTAGATAGTTTCTTCTTATCTAATATGCATGGTGAATATTACGTCCCTCCACACTCACATTAGGAAGGAGAAGTAGATGTGTCATCATTTTTTTTGACTAACCATACTAATGAGTCATGGTTTATAAAGAGAAATTAATCTCTCAAAGCAAACTCCATTTTATTGAGGGTTCACCCAAACTATAAACCTTTACTTGGAACTGTTAAGCAACAGCCCATGTTTTTCTACTTGGAGGTCACACGTTTTGTTTTCCTGCTTGCCACCTAGTCTGGAGGCTAAGGAAGCAAAGAGCAGATCAGGGAAGAAGCAGCCTGGAGCCCAACTAATATCTGATTGTTTCAGCCGCTCCTGAATACATGAGAAATAACTGAAGAATCCACAGAGAGCTGCTTTAAGGGAGAGATGATTTTGTTTTTTTTATCACTGGTTGCAAACTGGGGTTTGGAAAATAGAGGAGGTGGCATTATAATAGCTGCTGGAAGTGGTATTCCATTTTTTACATGAGTCAGTTGAGAGAAGCCAGCTGCTTCTGAAGTACTTTTACTCCTTCCTGCACCTGTGATAAGGAAACCTCTGTTAACCCGAATGCTGGGGTGTGGGAAGAAGGAAAGCATGGAAGGTTCCAATTAGTGGGATTTTTCAGGATTACTTGTAAATTATGTTGTTTTCTCTCTTTGGGTTGAAATTATTTCCAAAACGTTTGAATAACTACTATTTATTGGGGTCCAACTGGGTCATTGTTCACCTTATAACTACCCTGGAAGGTAGGTGATATATATAATTCTGATTATACAGATGAGGAATCTGGAATTGAGAGAGCTTAAGTACATGTTCCAAGGCCATACAGCAAGGAAATAGAACAACAGTGGTCTGAAGCCAAGAGGTGTCACTCCTGCTCAGTTTTCTTTGCCACTTGAGGATCATATTAAGCCTTAGGGCTCCATTTTGGTGTCAGGAACAACCTGAGTGCTGAAGTTACTGTTCCCTGTTTGAGTATCCTCTGCAGTCAGGTCATTGAATAGAGACTGTTCATAGAGGGTTGGTTGCTTCCTAAAAGGTGTAAGAGTCCAAGATTGTTGTCATTGGGGACATTATTGTCTAATAGGAACAGGATACACATATACACTTTAATATTAAAGAAAATCATTGACTGTGCCCTGTCAATAGACAAGAGCAAATCCCCACACTGGTATGACAGTATTTCTCTCTAGGTTTGCAAATTCTACTTTAAGTGGTTCAATGACCACTTAAAGCTAAATACCCTTTCAGGGATGCTTTAAACAGAAATGAAAATGATTTCACTAAGAAGCTGAGGCCTGCTGCAGGAAATACCATGAGAATACCTAAAGACTTCCCAGTCCTAGCCAATCTCATATTTTTTTGTACATTGTATGATGTATCTGCATTCCAGATGCATTTTGATGGACACAATAGAAATGTTCCTGAGAAGTTAACTAGTAAATACCAGTTTTTGTAAATTGAATTATTGTTAACTTGGGCTTATGAAGCTATTATAAAAATCCTGTGATTAATCCTTTTTATAATAAAGCAAATAAACTCCCAATTGAGTTATTTTCATAAGTTTTAGTTTTTGTCTCTTGAATAGCTTAAGGTGGAACAGATCAACGCATACAAACTCAGGACAATTACTCAATTATTGCAGTGGGGTTTGAATTTATTTCAAACTACAGTCATAAATTCTAAGGGGCCTTTGGAGGAAAGAAGAGCAAGGTTCTAGGAGAGGCTGTCTTTCCTCTGCAATGTGAACAGTACAGCTTGTCTGTTTTCTTCTTAATGAGAAATAGCAGGTGAAGTAACTTTTGGTGTGCTGGATTTCTGAGAAATACCGTGGGTATTCTCATTGTAATTCAATTAGGTCAGGCCAATGAAGCATTTTGTGTTTAAAAATACAGCGAAGAGTCCCTGAGTAGAGTGTGTTGGATGAAGGAGAGTGTTTAAGACCTGGTTTAGTAGGAAATTCCAAGGGGCATCCTTTAGTGAAACTGTAGACAGTCGCCCCCTTCTTTGCTGGAGCCATGTATTTTGGTGGCTACCTTTGGTAATTGTGGGCCAAGTCCTTAACTGAGAGCCTGTATAATTGTAGAGGAATTCAGGTTTTCATTTTGGTTTCCATGGCCATATTAAATATGAACTCGCTGATAGAATGAAATATAAATAAGATTAAATTTATTGTATTTTACCTAATTATGTAATGAGAAAAACTGCATAATTAATAAAGGAGTCCTGGATACATAACTAAATAATGATACTTAACCCTTATAACTTTGAAGCATTTTGTAGATGCTAACTTTCATAGCAGTACCATGAAAGAGGAAAGTAACTATTATTTTAATTGATAGGAAGCACTCAGTAAGATGTCACGAAGGGTATCTACACGTAGGTTTCAAAATTCTCTTTTGTCTCTTTGGACACATCTGGTAAAGCATTAGCATCAGTTAATATGTTCAGCAAAGAAAAAAAGCAATCAGTAAATTCTCTAGTCAGAGCTTACCATTTGTTTTAAGGGAAGTAGAGATTCAGTGTTCTTCAAAACAGTCCATTCAGAAGGAAACAAAAGTATGTCTGAATTTATCCATATGTGTTAGTAGTTTATGCAAGCCAAGTGTCTAGCACTGAGTCGGCAAACTACACTCTGTGAGCCAAGTTTGGCCACCACCTGTTTTTGTGAATAAAGTTTCATTGGAACACAGTCACACTCATTTGGTTAGGTATTTTCTATGGCAATTTTCATGCTATAACAGCAGAGTCAAGTAGTTGCAACAGAGACTGGCCTGAAAAGCTTAGTGTATATAGGTACTCTTTGGCTTTTTATAGAAAAACTTTACTAATCCCTGCTATATAGTATTGATATTTCGTAGAAGGATCCATGCTGAGACAGCATTCATTTGCTGACCTTTGTGATTATGAATGCATTATTTCTTAGAGTAAGAAATTTTATTCCTTTACAATAATAATACTTAACTTTTATTGAGGACTTGCTCTGTTTCATATATTCTGTGAAGTTCCTCACATGCATCGAAGTTTCAAGAACTTAACTACCTCAGTACTTTTATAAGAGGTGCTAAAATATTGAATGACTTGTTCAAATGCATACATTTAGTGGTGGAGCCAGTATTCAAACCCAAACCTTTTTTGTTGTGGTAAAATATTCTAGTTTTCTGAGAGTTTTTAACATGAAAGGGTGTTATATTTTGTCAAATGCCTTTTCTGCATTAATTAAGATGATCATGTGGTTTTTTCCCCTTTATTAATGTGATGTATTACACTGGTTTTGTTTTGTTGAAACACTCTTGCATTCCTGGGATAAGTTTCACTTGGTCATGGTGAATAATCCTTTTAACATGTTGTTGGGTTCAATTTACTAATCTTTTATTGGGGATTTTTGAATCTATATTTGGTATATGGATCTGTGATTTTTTTTCTTGTGATGTTTTTTCTGTCTTTGGTATCAGAGTAATGTTTGCCTCATAGAATGAGTTACAAAGTATCCCTTTCTCTTAAGTTCATTTTTGAAAGTTTGAGAAAGATTGGTGTTAATTCTTCTATAAATGTTGGATAGAATTCACCTATGAATCTATCAGGTCCAGGACTTTACTTCTACCTCATAGTTCAAAAGAGTTGTTCTAGCTGTAGACATCATGGACACTTTGCAGTCATTTGGAAAGAGAAAGTGTTGGGAGGACATTTCTATTCTCATCCTGTGGAGAGAACTTAAGTCATGTAGCCATACCTAGCTACAAGGGAGTCTGGAAAATACAGTCTTTCCTCATTATGGCCATGTCTCCAGCTAAAAGCTAGAAGTTATATTTCTAAGAAGAAAGTAGAGAAAGGATATTGGGGAAGAACTAGTCTCTGCCATGGTCAATAATAAACTGAACTAGTGGCTTTTTTTTTTCCTGAGTAGACTCTCATTGGTCAATTAAGACAGAACAATTAATTTCCCCCACTTTTAGACAGAACACAAATTTGGCACTGAGATTCTTAAACCATGTCATGGCAAATATAAAATAGTTAATTGCTTCAATTTTTTAAAGAATAGGGCATTCATAAATATCCTGGGGAGAGTTGCTGGATTAACCAGCAACTAATATGTATCTCTTTAACACCAAATAATTGCCTGGCTTCATAGCAAGTACACATATGTGCTAGAGGAAGAAGGTTAATATGCATGAAGCAAGTAGAGAACAATAAAAAATTTGTATTTCTTTGGCATTTCCCACTTCCTACCTCACTTTATAGTCATATATATGTGTATACATATGTATATGTGTATGTATATGTGTATACATATGTGTGTGTGTATGTGTGTGTGTGTGTGTGTATATATATATATATATATATATATATGTAAAATCTCCTATATCCTGTCAAATTTGACTTTTGGGGCTACACATGATTCATCAATTTGATCTCTTCAGCACTCAGCATAGTGTTTGGGTGGAGGGGAAAAAAAAACCCCAATGAACTATAATTCGATGTCTCAAGTTAAAATCAGGAATCCTCTATAAGGCCTCCCTCCCTTATTCCTTATATCCAATTCATCAGCAAGCTTGTGTGCTGTACTTCTAAAATATATCTAGGATCTCTGTACCCTTCTTCACCTCCATTCTTGCTACCCAATCCAAGCTGCCATCCTCTCTAACCCTGGACTTCTGCAATAGCCTTCTAACTGACTTTCTCATTTTCATTTTTCTTTATAATCTTTTCTCTTCACAGTAGCTAGAGTCATATTGTAACAATCTGAATCAGATAATATCACTGCCCTGCTTTAAATACTCTGATAACTTCCAAATATACATAGAATGAAACCCAGATTCCTTACCATAATCTGGCCCCTGGCCACCTCTTCACCTTCGTCTCTTACTACTTTCCTCTTACTCCAGCCACATTGACCTTCTTTCAATTTCAAGAACATGCCTAGTTCATTTGCACAGTAAGACCTTCGCATCTGAGGTTGCATCTGCCTGGAATGCTCTTACTGTATATATTTATATGGCAGGCTGTCTCATATGCCACTTTCTCATTGAGGCCATTTGTGACCACACAATCTAAATTAGCCATAACTCCAATTCAATTTCTATCATGCCCCTTTATCATTTTTTCTCATAATATTTATCACTATTTGAAATACTGTTTATTCATTTGTTAATTTGTCCATTACCTGCGTCCCTTCACTAAAATATAGGCTCCATGAGAACAGGAACTTTGTCTTGTACAGTGATCTATCCCCAATACCTAGAAAAGGTCCTTAATGAATATTGATTCAATGAATGTTTAATGAACTAGAATGTACTGGACATTTCTTTCATCATTGCCTGTGTTTTCATGGGTTGGGTTCCCTAGGAAGCAACTCTGAGATGGCATGTAGATCATAGGATATTTATTTAGGAGTCCCCTTGGGATCAACATGTATGGAAAGGGAAAGGAAGGAAGCAGGAATGGTTAGATAGAGAATCTGAGCTACAGGCTTAACAGTAGCCTTAGCTAATCCTTAGCTAGGGAAATCTGGAGCTAAAAAATGTCCTTCAGAGTTTTCCTGAGTTGGGCCAGAATGGCCAGGCCTTTATACCCCTCATCAGTCAGTCACTGGATGTGGGCTGCCCCAAGAAGAATCACGACTTTGGGCAAGATGGCTCTCTCTAGTTGAGGTAATCTCTGAAGGGACTAAATAGCTGAAGGATGTCTGCCAAAGTTGCTCCAGCAGCTGGAACAATAGATACTTCATGGGAGGGGGATTTGAGCTGTGTGTCATAGTGTTTGTCCCTTGCTGGCTTAGATCCAATTTTTCAAATGTATTTTGGGTGCAGATTTTCCAGGATTCTATAGACCTCTCTTCCTGGAGAGAACTTAGAAAAAGAAGGTTAGTGAAGAAAATTACAGCTCCCACAACTGCAGATGATCTCAGGGCTGCAACTGATACTCATCATCTCCCTCTTCCATTGTCAATTCTAGATTTCCCTCAACTGCAGTTAGCACCCCTACTTGTCTTGGTTACTTACCTGGTGACCAGACCCTCTCCCCTGAGGGGGGGTCTTTGGTGGTGTCTCAATGTGTTCACCATTGTGTACTCTTTCTGAGTATTCTGCTCCTTTTAAAATTGTGTTGAGATTCCTCAGTGGTTAGCTCAGGTCATGCTTACCCTTTAGCAGGCAGAGGAAACCTCAACATGTTTTTTTCACAATATGGCAGCAGCTGCAGCCTTGGAATTGAAAAGCTAAATTTGTCATTTAAACAAATTAATGGTTGATGAATTTTTTATAGAAATGTTTTCAGGTGCTGAAAGAAAACTGCCCATGGCCCCTTTCCCAGCATAATAAGGCAGGAAGAAAATATCCAAATTTTCAACTAGCACTGTCAAAATCTGCAAAGCTTAATTTAAGGCTGTATATAAACTCTGAACTTAAGGAAGGCAGAATGCCTCAAAAAGGCTATCACTACATGTTTCTAAATTCTTAAAATTTTACTACTCCTGGCCTCTAATAACTTTTTGCTGTTTGAAAATTATGCCTCTCTTCCTTATAGAAATTTCCTCCATTTCTGTTTGGAAATTAAAACATGTGGCTTTTCTTTGGTGATTTATAGGGAGCTAGAGAAAGCCCTTTGCTTGTTTTCTGGGTGTCAGCTCAGCCATAGGAACAGCCAGGGTACTTAATCAACAACTTTTTGCTGCTACAACCTGAAAGGAAAAGTGGGCCCATGGATAGGCTCAGGGCCACTTTAAGGCAGATTGTATCATATCATATCACATGTACTTTCTTTGTGCAAATCTCATACATTTCCTAAAGTCTCAATGAGGACTGAGTTGTACTATGTCCCCCATCCCATCTCACCTCCCCTTATTAGACACTAGGGGCCTTGATTTCAAAGTTCCTGACCCATGTCTTTTCTTCTTCCTTTCCTATACTCATTTATATTCTCTTAGTGAATCATAGTAATAATAATAGCTACAAATACTGAGTGCTTATTGAGGTGCTTTTCAAGGACCTTACATGTATTTACTCACTTAATCTTCACTGCACCTTTATGAAGTACGTAGCAGTGGTCTCCTCATTTTTCAGATGAGTCAGCTATGGCACAGAGAGTTTATATAACTTACCTAAGATCACTTATTTGTTCACCAATTATTCCCTGATCACTTTTTAACTTCCAGGAACAATTCTAGGTGCTGGGGATATGACAGTGAGCAAAGCAGATGATAGTTCATACCCTAATTTAGCTTATATTCTGGTGTGTACATCTGGAGATAGACAATAAACAGAAAAATAAAATTTATAGTATGGTGGAGGAAAATAATTGAGGAAGGTATATCAAAGGCTGGGATGGAGGTGCAGTTACAGTATTAAATAGGGCTAGGTTAGGCCTCACTGATAATTATATTGAATATTTGTGCAAAACCTGCAAGAGTTGAGGGAAGGATCTATGTAAATATGTGGAGTCAGAGTTTTCCAGGTAGAGTGAACAAAAAGTATAAAGCTGAGGTGGAATCTTGCTTGGTTTGTTCAAGGAAGAGCAAGGAGGCCACCATACTTAGGGTGGAGTGAGTTAGGTGGAGAATAGTAGGAGATAAGGTCAGAAGGTAACAGTGAAGGAGAGCTCTTTGCAGGCCTTGTAAAGATTTAGCTTTTACTCTGAGTGAGAAAGTCATCGGAGGATTTTGAGCTGAGGAGGGATATGATCTGACCTACATTTTAATAGGATCCCTAGCTGCTGTGTTGAAAACAGACTGTGTGGGACAGTAACAAAAGCAGAAAGGTGTTAGGAGGCTATTATAAATAATTCATGTAAGAGATGATGGTGGCTTAGACCAGGGTGGTGTTGTAGAGGACTTGAGAAGTAGTTGAATTTTGGAAATGTTATTATGGTAGGCCAGTGGGATTTGCTAACCAAATGGATTGGGCTATGAGAGAAAAATAGGAGTTAAAAATGACAACAAAGTTTTTGGCCTGAGCAACTGGAGGGGAATTGCCAACAGCTGAGATGGAAGATACAGTGGGTGGAGCAGGTTTGAGAGGGAAGAGCTGGAGTTTGGTTTTGGATGTGTTAGGTTTTAGAGGCTTCTCAGACAGCCAAGTGGGAGGTATTATGGAAATGGTTGCATATATACATCTGGAGTTCAGGGGTGGTGCACTGGCTGGAATTATAAATTTGGGAGATATAAATGATTAGATGCAATGAGACTGAATGAGATCAGAAAGAGTGAGTATAGAAAAAGAGAAGAAATTTCAGAACCAAGCCCTCAGATATTCAAGCATATAAAGATTGGGAAGAGGAAGAGAGCCAAAATGGGAAACTAAGAAGGAGAAGTCAGTGAGGTAGGAGGAAAACCGGGCGAGTGTGTTGACCTGAAATTCATGCAAAGAATACTTCAAGTTGGAGAGAAATAATGGTAAATACTGCTGAAAGTCAAATAAGGTGAGGACTGAAAATTTACCATTGGATTTAGCAGCATGGAGATCATACTTAACCTTGACAAGAGCAGTTTTGTGAAGCAGTGATAGTGAAAGCTTCACTGGAGCGGATTTCAGGGAATCCTCACAGTTAAGAAATGGTAAGGATTCATTGGACTTGTAAACTCAGGCAGCCATATTCCAGAGCTCATGCTCGTCATCACTACCAGATGGATTTTTTTCAGTAGATTTTAGTATCGTGTCCTCTGCTCATACAGATTTAAATACGTCCCTTGCCCTCAAATAAGAGGAGAATCATTGCCTTAAAGTTTTACTAATGTCGGAAATTTCAGGCACCATTAAAAGCCAGTGTGGGAATGTTGCCAGGATTTCACAAAAATACCATATAGCCTTTGAAAGACAATGTGGAAATGTTTAGAAAATTGCGTATGGTATCAAAACATAATTTGTCAAAATAGCCTGTTTCAATCTTTGCTCTTTTGGATTGCTTCCTTAGCTGGTTTTGTGTGTGTGTGTGTGTGTGTGTGTGTGTGTGTGTGTGTGTGTGTGTGTGTGTGTGTGTGTGTAGCGGTGGGGAGGTGAGAGGAAGCAGGGGTGGGATGGGGAGGGGAGTGAGGGGAAACGATGAGGTGGGGAGAGGAAGTGGGGAAGATGCGGGGAAGGGGAGAGAGAAGACAGGAGAGAATAACTCAATTGTCCATGCTTAGGCAAGGCACATAATCTGGTAATCTTGTTGGGGACAGTTGAGTATTGTCTATAGGTCACATTGTTATACTGATTGCTTTCTCTCATGCAATTTCGTTTTGTATATTGTGTCTTCCAAAGTAGTTTATAAATAGCTCTAAGCTAGGGGCCCAGACTTTTATTTCTTCATATAGTAAGCCCTCAATAAATACCTCTTTGCCAGCTAGAGGACAATTCACCTTTGAACAGAAGTTACTCCCCCTAAACACATTTGGGGTGTACATTCTTTCCTGGTGATAGACTTTGACGTGATTTGATACTCATAGTTTACTTTTGTTTCAAATTTCAATCATAACAAAATTTTCTGTTTATATAGTTATGGAGCAAATAGAGGTAGAATTTGTTTCACAGTTATATAACTGATTTACTTAATGTTTTAAATCTTTTGGGTGGTTACAAAACTGTGTTTCTGTAGGTTATTGGAATGTTTCACTGCATTGTTCATATGTTGAGTAGGGGTGGAGACATGTGCTTCTGAACCTCCTGATTCTTTGCTATGGTCTCCGAACAAAATCTCAAGCACTGCATGTTTTTAATGTATCCAAATGCCACAGCCAGTCCTTGATTCCCAGTTTATGTCAGTGCATGAAGGTTATTCAGATACATGTGCTCCAGCAGGTAATGGAATGTCAATCTCAGCAGATGCCAATTAGAAAGTACTGGGCCAGTAGGCCCCTAAGGCGTCCAGTCTTGTATAATATACAATTATAATCAGCTGGATGGATCAGCTGAGTTCAAGAGCCATAAATCTAGCTAGAAATACCTTCTCAGTATCAGATGGCCACTTCAGGAAAGGTGTAATGGAGAAGGTCCTTCTGAGATGACCAGTGAGCGATTCACAATACTTCTGAAGAAGATGTTAGATATGTGATCCATAGTGTCCCCAGGAGACAATAACAACAAAAATATTGATGTATTTAAAACTAGCTTTCTTTAAAATTATTGCTAGTCAGGACTGGCTTTACACATAACAGGAATTGAGGGAAACCAAGAAAGATAACTTCCTGCTCCTCAAACCTTTCACCTATGGTTCATTTGATGCCTGCATTTCTGTCATTTTAGAGTCATGACTTAGATGGTTGGGGTATTGCTGCTCTGGGGAATTGAGTTGGTTATGTAAATGGTCCTGAGAAGGGCAGTGCTTTGCAACATTACCAGTCATTGCTGCCTCTGCATGAAGGGTTGTTATTTTTTGGGTTTTTTTTTTGGTTGTTGTTGTTGCTGCTGCTGTTGTTTTTAATCAGAGATGTGTTTTGGCAAACAGTTATAGGATATTTGAGGAAATGTAATACTGGATAGGGACTTCTTCTGGACCAAGCAGAATGCATCTTGGTGTTCATATTCCTTGGCACTGGCAGCAGTGGCAACACCTGCAGAGGATAGTTGAAATAGCACTAGACTGTGAGTTGGAGACCTAGGTTCAAGTCCCATCTCTGCCACTAATTAGATTTGTGTGTACCTTAAGTAAATCCCTTCTTTTCTCCGAGCCTTAGTCTCCTTATTGAAAAAGGAGGGAATTTAGGTGTTCTCTCAAACTTTAAGGTGCATAAGAACTATGCAAAGGAGTATTTTAAAAATTCAGAATTGGGGTCATCCTCCTGTTTTTATCCTTTGATTCAATAAATTTAGATAAGGCCCAGGAATCTTCATATTAAGAAGCACCTCAAAGGGGTCTATATGGTTTAACGTTCACTCTTGAGAAACTGGATAGGTGATTTCTAAGGTCTTTAACAGCTCTAAAAGTTCTTTATTTCTGGTGGCTTTACCTGTGTTTCAGAATGGGAACAACTCATCTTTGTATGTTCATCTTCTTTTCTCTCTTCCTCTTTCTTTGTTCATATTCTTTCCTTCTCCTCCTACCTTCTCCCTTTGTCGCCCTGTCTCATCTACAGGGTAACAGTTGGGTTCAGTGGGGATGAGAATGATTCAGTGAACACTAACTCTGAAAGTACAGGTAAGATCCCTGTTGGCATAGTTTGAGACACAGGGACACTAAGCCACATTCCCTGGTTTTGGGTGGAGAAATGCTGTGTTCACCTCCTAGTGATACATGACACATGGGATGCATGTTTTAATAAGAGATGCATACTACGGGGAATGGGAAGTGTCACAGGGAGCAGAGAGAGGTTAAGGGACTTCTGATGGGTAAATGTGAAATGCCCTCTTTTTTCTACCCTCTCACTTGTGATCTACTGGATACCACTAGCAATTGGAAGAGCTGAAAGAACACAAGTAGCGAGAGATGGTATTCAAATCAAACTTTGACGTGACCATTCAAACCAGTTGCAGATACAGTTGTTCTCAACCTGGCTGCATATTAGAATCTCCTGGGCAGTAGCTTAAAAGATTAACAATGCCTAGGTCCTGCCATAGAGTAATTAAATCCAAACCTCTGAGGGTGGGTGTGGGTATTGGTTTCTTTTAAAATATACCAGACTTTAGGGCTTCCCTGGTGGCGCAGTGGTTGAGAGTCCGCCTGCCGATGCAGGGGACACAGGTTCGTGCCCTGGTTCGGGAAGATCCCACATGCTGTGGAGCGGCTGGGCCCGTGAGCCATGGCCGCTGAGCCTGTGCGTCTGGAGCCTGTGCTCCACAACGGGAGAGACCACAACAGTGAGAGGCCCACGTACCGCAAATAAAATGAAATGAAATAAAATAAAATAAAATAAAATAAAAAATTAAAAAAAAACAGATTTTAAAGTGCAGCTAAGGTTAGGAACCACTGCTATAGGAGGGTTACTTATAGAAGTGAGAGAAATAAGACTTAAATAACTGGTCTTCTAGCACATTGCTAAGCTGCTGGCCAGTACTGTCCTAGTAGGGTAGGCCTGGAAGTTTGTTTTTGGTGTTCCCTTTCTCCATTTGGCACCTAGCACTTCTCAACTGTGGGTTCTAACTTATCTTAACAAAGCATGTGCTTATGATGTGAACCTCCATCTATACATCTAGACTCTCTTGTCTGTGCCTCCTCTTACCCAGGCTCAGTTCTCTGCTTCCAGCATGGTAGAGAACACTCAGTTTGAGTGTCTGCATGATAAAACTTGCTTTAAAGAATCAAGAGGGCTTTGGCTTTTATTGTAGTTGGAGGCTTTGAGGCCACTCACTGATATTGTCTCAATTTTAGCTTTTTCATATCTTACCAATTCCAGCAATAAAAACCAAATATGTGAAATGAGAACTTTCTCTGATTTAGCTTGAGTCTCAATTTCTTTCAACTCCCAATTCTAGTTACCCACTCAGAAGAACATTTTGGTCTATATTGACTGGTCTCCTTTTATATGTTGTTATAGAACGTGCCCCTTTACACCTTGTCTTTGGAAACAACAGAATCTCTGGCATGCTCAGTTGTTTTGCTTGCTTTCAGCAGTGAAGTGGTCAGAAGATTTTTCTTCCTCTCTGGTAAAGGTTATGTAAACAATTTGCATTATACAATGAGCTTTCCAATTCTTACTTTCATTTGATCCTTACAGCAAGTCCTTGGAGTAGGCTAGGCATGAGTCATTAGCATTCTTTTACAAATGAGGAGATTAAGGTGCAGAGAAGTCACTTGCCCCAGGTTTTTTCAGTCAGACTCAAAACCTATTTTCTGCATAGCACATATCACTAGAATGTATCTTTCATATTGTTGGCTTATTCGTTTGGTCATTATCTCTGTCTTCTCTGCCATTAGAATGTAAGTTCAATATGAGCAGGGCTTTTATCTGTCATGTTCTCCTCTATATTCCCCAGAGACTAGATTAGTGCATGGCATATAGTGAATGCTTTTGTTGAGTGTTGAAAGAAACCTCAGTCTTCTTGTCCCAAATCCTGTGGTCTTTTAAATTCTTTATGGCTCCTCTTCTTTTGCCAGTGTTCAAAGAGATAGATGGAAGAATGCACAAATGGTCATGCAGCTAGTAATTAGTGGAGCTGAGACCAGAACCCAGGTTGTTTAATTCTCAGTAGAGTAGATTTGTGTTACTTTATTTTATTTTTGGATACTGGCAGATCTAATGATATGCTATCTTTTTTGAAAGATCCTTGAATGATGATGTGCATACTGTAAGGCCATGGACAGAACCATGTCTACACATTCACCTTCCCCTGTATCTGAGCTGAAGCTTTGGCAGTCAGTGTTCTGAGGTTACTTAGTGTTTCCACCATGGGGCCCCACCCTAGCCTGCCCCACAGTGTTCAGGGTCTTTCCAAATTCCTTCTCTCCTATGAAATTTTCACTGTCCTTTGACCCATTCTTAGTGCAGATGTCAGTTGCTAGCTGGATGGAGTCACCTTACCTCTTTGGGTCTCAATTTCCTTACCAAATAACAAGGATAATAATATTTCCTCCTTGCCTGTGTCATCTGAGTGGTATGAATATATAAAGTAACAATGTGTAGTTTATAAAGCGTTTTACAGATATGAGGTATTACTAGTTTTTTTCTAGGGAACTGCTTAATATGGCAAACAAATCCCTTTAGGGCCCTAAGGCTTTTTATAATGGTTTGAGTTACCTTTTCTGGGTTTCCCAGTTAAATTTTAGCAAAGACATTCAGTACCTTCAACCTAACAGAGTAATTCCTGTGGTGGGAATTTGAAGACTCTTGGCAGAACTGTGAGGAACAGATTTTTATTTGGGGATGGGAGAAGGAGAGGTTTTTAGGGCTTCACTATTCATTCTCTTTCTTTGTAATATGGCTCACCTTAACTCTTTGTTCATCCTATGTAGCTGCTCCCTGTGCTGAGTCACAAATTGCTCAGGACTGCCAATACCTTGTGATGGCCAGTTTGGCTTGAAGTGATTCGAACTGATCCCAGCTAGTTATAATTCATTTGGTTCACTTCCCGAAGGTTTCTCAGTATAGTTCTCCTGTGCTGAAGCCCAGTAGGCAGCAGATCTCTACTGTGTAGGTACAGTTGAATTGGGACAGTGTTTGATCGCCTGCTGATGTTGTGTGACTGGGGGACCTATGCAAATGAGGTGAAAGGTGAGGGTTAGATTGTGTACAGAAGCCCTCATTTGAAAAAGCTGAGGCCAAACAGGAAGGTGTCTGATTCATATGGAAACTTGCCCCAGTGTGTACTCAATGGGGCCCTTTTGTCAAAGTCTGTCAACAAGTGCCTTTTGCAGAGTTGTGAGAAACAGAGGTTGGTGTCTTTCCAGGCATTTTCTTGTCAGAGCCATCATTCCAGAAAATTATAGAGTGTGGATTGAAACTAAGATTATAGGTTTAAACAGCCCTCGCCTCTCTCTAACTAGGGACAGCCTAAGCAATGCCCAGAAGCTAAATTTGGTCTTAGTCATTATGAAAATTGAAAGTAATGCTTTACAATTAAGAGTTTGAAAACAGCCTTTAATTTAAATTCCATAAAATATTGATGGGGTGGGAGAATGTAATGCTGAGGGCTCAGGGGGCCTGTATTGAAGATAAGTAAAGGCTTTTAAAGCTTTGTCACTAGTTTAAATGTGGTTCAAGGGCCATGGCAATCTCAAGGCTTTGAGATTGGCTGGTTATCTCAGGTCCTGTGAAATGGAGTCTTCAACATCCTTGTAGCAAGTATCACTAGAATCACTGCCTAGAAAGGCAAAATGGAGGCTAGGATTCTAGATAGGTAAGGTGGACTTTAAATAAATGAAGCTTAGAAATAAAAGTAGGTTTAAGAAATAGGGATATTCTGGAAGGACTGAGGAAATTTAAAAAACATATAAAACCTGTCTTATCCTGAAATGTAAGAAAGGAAGGAGTAGTCAAGACAGAGTGCAGGTGGGACCAAGAAAACAAACAAGGAAAAACATTGGAAGACATCCTGTAACTCCCCACTCAGCAAGAGAATCCCAGCCTCTCAAGACATTGAAAAAATCCTGGACATCACAGTTTCTCCCTAATTTGGAAGAGCCAGAGCTAAAAGGGAAGGTAGCAGGACTCTGATGTAGGGACTATCATATTGTGAAGGAGGTTGATCTGAGTCTGGCCATGGTGGAGAAATTTCACTAAATAGAGGAAGTAGAGAAAAAGTTCCTTTGCCAGCATTGCTTGTGGCTCTGGCTTCCTCTTCTTTACCTTTAGAGTCTTAGATTACTGGAAACTAGCTTATGCTGTGTGTGTTTGGAAGTGTGAGTGTTATATTTATGTTTTCTTTTTTTTTTAAGTTTGCAATGTGTAGGTGTTTTATTTTATTTATTTATTTATTTTTATACAGCAGGTTCTTATTAGTTATCTATTTTATACATATTAGTGTATATATGTCCATCCCAATCTCCCAATTCATCCCCCCCCATATTTATGTTTCCTAAATGGTGTATATGTGTGTGTTTGGGGATGGAGGAAAATGGAAGAAAGACGCATCTAAAGTCCTACCAACCTAAGATAATCGTTTTAGAGTGACCATCCTTTTGTGTGGCTCATTATGTGTATGCACATAATACGTATGTTACTTTTTGTAAATGGTATAATAGTCTAATGCTTTCTTTATTGTTTAAGGACATCTTTTTTTTTTTTTTTTTTTTTTTTTTTTTTTGGTACGCGGGCCTCTCACTGCTGTGGCCTCTCCTGTTGTGGAGCACAGGCTCCGGACGCACAGGCTCAGCGGCCATGGCTCACGGGCCCAGCCGCTCCGCAGCATGTGGGATCTTCCCGAACCGGGGCACGAACCCGTGTCCCCTGCATCGGCAGGCGGACTCTCAACCACTGCACCACCAGGTGGGAAGCCCCCTAAGGACATCTTTTGAGGGACTTGTCCTTACCCTCTTCTCTTCCTTCTCGTTACACTCCCCCAAGATGACCAAAGTTAACAGCCTGACATATATCCTTCTATACGTTTCTCTAGATTAATTTCATATCATTCAAACACACACACACAGAAGTTTGTTTGGTCATTATTTTATAAAACTGGTTAGTATGTTATACATTTTCTGTATCTTTTATTTATTAATCAGTACCTAATGGATTTGGTGAATTTTACACAATTCTCAATGACAGCACAGTAGCTCATGATATGAATGTACCACAGTCTATTCGATCATTTCCATATTAATTCATTGTATTTCTCGTTTGTTGCCCTAACCATTGGTGCTGCAATAACTATTCTTGTATTAGTATAAACCATAAGAAATTGCTATTTTTGTGTACCAAAAATAGCTGACCATCAATAAAAAATACTAGAATGTAAAAAAATAAATCAGAAGCAATAGGGATCAGGTTTGAGAATGTGGCAAATAAAATCATCAATTAATGCAGAGAAAAAGAACAAGGAGATAAAAATATGAGAAAATCAATAATGAATATAATGGACTAGAGAATGGAGAACTAACATGTGGCTAATCTGTATATCTGAAGATAAAGAATAAATGCAATAGAAGCAATAATAGAAGAAAACATCTCCGAAATAAAGAAATGACTGAATCTGCAGATCAAAAGGGATCACCAGGTACCAGTCAAACTAATAAGATGTGACTGACATCTAAATAATGCTGGTGAATGTCCTGAATTTCAAGATGAAAGAAGAAAATCTACAGGGACCCACTTAAGAAAAAAAACAAAACAAAAAGAAACAACAAACCCCCCAAATAAACAGGTCACCTCTAAATTAAAAAAATAGGATAACCCTAGATTTCAACATGATATTAAATGTCATAAGACAATGGAGTGACATTTACATTTTTTATAGAAAAATATTTTGACCAAGGAGTTCTCTACCCTGACAGTGCAACATATAGATACCTTCAGAAATGCAAGTGCTCAGGAAATACACCCTCTGTAGAATGCTTGGAAAAGGAAGGGGGCAACTCAAAATAGATTCAAAGCAACTGAAAACAGTGAAAAATAAAGACTTTAAGAATGTGGACTATGTTATAAAAAGATTGATGCATACATTGACTCCATTTAAACATAGAAGTATTCTAAAAAATTTTGTAGATAAGGTTATAACAAACAGAATACAGAAATCATTAATAACCCTTGAAAGAACAGACAACATTTTAAACATTGAAAATACAAAACTAAGTCTAAACTCTCATACTATGCCACCATTACCTGGAAGAAATGGGGATGGGGAAGGAAAGTGCAGAAGGAATTAGTAGATACTGTTTCAAGGAGAACTATAGATTCAAATTATTTTAGTTTTAAGGGTAGCCTCTTGCAGAATTAAAAGCAGAAAGTATACTTTCAAATTGCTAAAGCAGAAAACAATTAAAGAAAATCCACATTAAAAAAGGAGATAGGAAGAAAGCATAATTCAAATACAAGAGCAGAAGTAAGACCAAGCAATGCCAATAAATGTGTGTGAGTAGGACAGAGATTCTCAGATGGACTTAGGAAACAGTATTCAACTATAGTTTCTGTAGTTTGTGAAAGACACATCTAAAAGTTACTATTAAGGGTGAAAGGTATGTATAATATATATATATCAGCAAATCAAAATAGAAAGCATATAATAAAGTGGAATCTAAAGCAACCACATTCATAAGATGAGGCAGTTAATTTATTATTAATTTAGCATTGCTCTAATAAGGTAGTCACTAGCTACAATGTGGCTATTTGAATTTAAATTTAATATAATTAAAATTAAATTGAAAAAGTTCTGTTCCTCAGTAATACTAGACACATTTCAAACGCTCAGTAGCCACATGTGTTTAAGTGCTCAATAGTCAGAACATTGGACAGCACTGACATAGAAGATTTCATCATCTCGGTTCAGTTAGAAATTACTGGTAAGGAGTACACCATATACTAAGACTGTAACATTTATAAACCCTAATACACAAAATATGATCCATTCAAATGTAATAATTTAATACTGCCAGATACAAGGAGAAACTTACAGAATGCCAGTGGTAAAGGGGGACAGAATGTGTATCTTTTTTTCTATGACAGATAAAAATGCAAAATGTATATAATAATATAGAGGGTCTGATTATTTTAATTAATAAAGTTGAAGTAATCAATTCATGAAAAAATTCTTTATCATAAAGAACTATATCTTATTTTGTAGTACCATGTGACATTAAAAATGTAATCACATATTGACCACAATGTAAACCTCAATTTCAAAAATCAAAGATAGTACATCATTCAGTAGTATTTGCAATTAGTAATAGATGTACAAATGGAAACCTTCCACATAGAAAATTCAAAACACGATTTCAAAAAACTTCTTGGTTTGAGAAGGAAAACAGAAGCCACAGTATCAAAATACTTAGAAAAATAACAATAATGAGAATACTATGTGTCCAAATCTAAGAGGGATTGACAAGCTTTAATCAGAGGGAAATTCATAGCTCTACAAAATTTCTTTTATTAAAACAAACTCATAGAAACAGAGAGGTGGGGAGTCGGGGAAGTTGGGTGAAGATGATCAAAAGTTACAAACTTACAGCTCTAAGTAAATCCTTGGGATGTAATGTACATCATGATGACTATAGTTAACAATATTGTATATTTTGAAAGCTGCTAAGATAGTAGATCTTAAAATTTCTCATCGTAAGAAAGCAAATTTGTAACTGTGAAGTGATGAATGTTAACTTATTGTGGTAATCATTTTGTAATACATACATAAATCAGATTGTTATGTTGTACACCTAAAACTTATACAATGTTATATGTCAATTATATCTCAATAAAACTGGAAAAAATAGAACTCATCTTTTTTTTAGTTGTATGTAAATTTGTTAACCATAATAGAATTGTAGAAAAGCCTCAGTGGTTAAGTGTACTTCTTTTAAAAGGAAGAAAAAGCAGTATATATTTTGGTATAGCTAGATGTGATATTAGTGGTGCTAATAGGAAAATTGTAAGAGTTAATAGCTTGAGGTCTATTTCTATTCTAGTTGTAACCAAAAATTGGTTAAAATTTAGTCTCTGTTCTTTTTTTTAGTTGAGATATAATTGACACATGGCTAGCCATAGTGTGGACCCTAAACCAGGTACCAGGTATACATTATAAATCTTCATGTTTACTTTAAACATGCTGACAGCCTAGTTCATCTTGACCCACTGCCTTGGGATTGTAGAATAACATCATAATCAGTAACTGTAAACAGTCCTGTAGTTTAGTTCTCAAAGTTTGAATAAAGGTCATTGTCATGGGTACAGACATCCTCTTAATCCTCCATTTTTTGAAACTGGTCTATTGACTCTGCATGAGGAAAGACAAAATAAATCTACATCATTTTACTCCTGCCTCCTTTTTCTGCCATCCTACTCTTTCTTCTCCCAATTGTAGTTAGTTATATTATTTTCTTGCTTATTTGTTTAGCTTTATACTTTTAAATATGCCTATACATTTGATTTGATTTATCAGTCTTAGATGATATCCTTTGGTCACCAACTTTAAAGTATGAAGAAATCAATACACCTATATTAAGTCCTACCTTCTGTCTCCCTCCGTATCTTTATTTTTTTAGTTATATAATTTTTTGCATTTTCATTTATAAGATTTCTGTCTTACTCTGTAACCGTAATTTCCAGGGTTATTTTAATCTTAGTCCTGTAGTTAAGTGGTTTCCGTGCTCAATGTTACCCCTCTTGCTAGAGAGTCTCCATCCATCTTTTGAATAAGCTGACATTTGTCCTGCAGCAGTTTTTTCAAGGTGCGCTTACTGGAATGATATTCTATAAATTCTTGTATAATCTAACACATTTGTTGCTTTTGTTCATGAAAGACTATATAGCAGAATATGGCTGACATTTTTCTTTTTCTGAAGATTTTGTGGACAGACATTGCTTCACTTTCTTGTAGTGTGGAATGTTGCACTGAAGACATCTGAGGCCAGCCTAATAATATTCCTTATCAGTGTCTTTCTCTTTTTTTTTGTCTAGATACCCAAAGGGTTCTTTGTTCTTGAAATCTAGTTATTTTACTAAGATATATTTTAGTGCTGAGTGTTCTGTGTCAATTTTTCTAGGGTCATGGTATATTTTTTCAATCTCTATATTTGGGTTTTTTGTTTCTGGGTAGATTTAAATATTTTCTAGTCCATGTTTCATTTTATTTTTTATGCTCCTCAGTTGTATTTGTTTTGGATCTCCTTTGTCTACCTTTTACATATCTGTTGTGTTATTTTGAATCCTGTTAAACTTTTTGTTCATTTCCAATTTTTTAACCTTTTTTTATCCTGTATACCATATATTTCTTACCAGCTTTTCAACAGTATTAATTCTCTTTTGTGTTGTTTGCAGTGGTTTTATTTTCTTCTTCCATTGTCTTTTTTTTTTTTTTTTTTAGTTTATCAGTAAAAAGTTTTACTCTTTTTTTTTTCTTTTTTTTTTTTTTTTGCAGTACACGGGCCTCTCACTGTTGTGGCCTCTCCCGTTGTGGAGCACAGGCTCTGGACGCGCAGGCTCAGCGGCCACGGCTCACGGGCCCAGCCGCTCCGCGGCATGTGGGATCCTCCCAGACCGGGGCACGAACCCGCATCCCCTGCATCGGCAGGCGGACTCTCAACCTCTGTGCCACGAGGGAAGCCCTAAAGGTTTTATTCTTATATATCATTTCCTCTAGGAAACTTTCTCTGACCCCTCAATTGCAGCTCTTATAGCCTTCGGTGCTTTCCTGATTATAGCACATCACACAGATTTGAAAACTCCTGTTTGTTTGTCTGGAAACTAGACTCTAAGCTTTGGGAAGTCAGGGACTGTGTTTATTGTTCTTGTTCAGTGATGCATCCCCAGCATCTGGCTTGTAATAACCCTGCCATTTATGCCCTGAATTGTCTGGAAGGGCTTCAAGATGAAGCTCATTACCAGAAAGAATACAATCTTGTAAGTCTCTAATTATGAACATGCACTGAATTTTTAGCATGGTGCAAAAAAGAGTTCTGTACTTTTTCCAGTTGTTCAACTTACAGTTCTGAGTTACATGAATGCTCTAGGAGTCCATTCTTTCCCTAATGACCCTCCAGCTTCCATTTTCTATCTTTTGCCTTTCCCCACTGTTCTGGCTCTTTATCTAATAATCAAAGCCATGGACTTTCATTTGAGACTTTTTTCAGGGAATATTGAGGATGATTTTGTAGAATAGTTGATTAAAGTCTTTCTTGGGAGCAGGCTTAAATCTTTCAGTTGCTTCTGAGTGGTACGTGTATGTGACAGATATTTTTCTTATTAATATTGGTGGCTCATTATTTTGCTAAAATTGTCACTCATCACTAAAGATGCTAATAAGAAAGAAGGTAGATAGGGATGAGGGGTGAGAAATTCTGCTCTGCTAGTTCTAGGAGGTGCTCAGTAAATACTTCTTGAGTGAAAGAATGAGTAGTGTAACTAGGAGTGATGCTTGCTTTCTTTTTTCTGTGTGTTTGCATGTGTGCACACATGTGTACACATTTTCAAGTATTCTTCAATGTGTATTTAAAAAGTTTGCAATAAGAAACGTTGTTTTAAACTTTAAAACTTAAACTGTAAAGAAAGACAATTTAAGTGGGGCTTATTACCATCCCGTTACCACCTTACATGGTATGAATTGAGAGACTCTGAAAGATGCCTCTTACCAAAATGATCTTCCATACTTGCCTCAGGGCCTGCAACTCCACCATCCTTTGGGCTGAGGTGTTAAGACATTTGAATGATTACCAGTTATATCCTGGCTTCGTGTAGCTACCCCTGCCCATTTAAATAGTTTTAACATGTTATGATTCTTTTTCCTTTTTCATACCCTTCTTGTATTGTCACCCGTTTGCCCCTTTCAGTTAGGCTGTTGCTTTCTTAGTCACTTTATTGTTTTTAAGCTATCCAGCAGGAAGTAGAGAAACAAACAACAACAAAATAAAACAAGTGGGCAGGGACTGGAGGGCCTAACATTTGGAGTGTCAAGCTCTGCTTACTAGCCCCAGACACATGAGCTGAAGCCAAGCAAATAACAGTTCTTAGGTTGACATTCAAGTCCTATAATCCTAATCTGCAGCTCCCTAAATATTACCTTTGGTCTCTCCTATGTTTGTGCTTCTCTGAAAAACTGTGCATCTTGTTGTGGGTAGCTTTGTGGTGGGGGGGATAGTGATGGAGATGCATTCAGACTTCTTTACCCTCTCCAGCTCTGCCCTGGAGAGTATGGTAGCTGCTGCTACTGCTGCTGCTCATGCAAGTTGTTTCAAAGGGAATGCCTTCTTCCTAGCTTCTCTAAATCCTACTGTTTTTAAGGGTCTAGCTCAAATCCTACCGTCTCCATGATGTCTTCTGTGATTTCCTCAGTGTTCTTTTGGTCTCTGAACCTGACTATCTGGATTCAAATCCAAGCTTCATCATTATGAGAAGTGTGACCTTGGACAAGTTACTTAAGCTCTCTGTGCCTCGGTTTTCTCACCTATAAAGTGAGAATGGTAATAGTGCCTACTTTATCAAGTTGGCTGTTGTGAGGATTAAGTGGGTTAATATAGGTAAAAGACTGTAGACACTACCTGGCAAAAAGAATAGCTCCTGCTCAGCAATTATTAGATATTATTGTTATTATTCTAATGTGGCTTATAACATACAGTTAATTTTTTGGTTAGGATTTTATGGCTCTACTTTATCTTCTTAAGTGATCTTGGGGTAATGTAATATAATGGAAAAAGTGTGAATTCTGGATCCAGACTGCCTGAGTTTGGGTCCTAGCTGAGGTACTTACTAACTCTCTCTCTCTGATCTTGGACAATTTGTTTAACCTTTGTGAGTCTTGGTTTCATCATTGTATAATGAGGATAATTATACCAACCTACTGCAGAGAATCTTTATGGGGATTAAATGAGATAATGCTTATAGAGTACCAGATACAGTAGATGCTTCC
Organism: Mesoplodon densirostris; assembly: GCF_025265405.1. Classification (NCBI taxonomy): domain Eukaryota; kingdom Metazoa; phylum Chordata; class Mammalia; order Artiodactyla; family Ziphiidae; genus Mesoplodon; species Mesoplodon densirostris. The sequence continues at coordinate 31,465,610 of NC_082681.1, read as the reverse complement.
TAAATGGAAATGCTATTATTATAAATTTTAGTATCCATAGTGCCTAGGCCCAGATTAGGCACTCATTATATGTTTTCTAAATGGTCTAAAAGTGAAATATTCTGCTTTTTTAGGCATCTGTCTTTTGTGTTATTCAGGGACAGAGTGAACAGAAAGAGATGTCTGCATCTTTGAGCTCTTAAAGTTAACTCCAAGCTCAGTATCTTTCCTACCTATCAAGCTCTGGCCCTTTTTCTTGTGTTAGGTCCAATGATGATGTTGATGAGGAATAATAATAAGAGCAACTACTGTTCATTGATTTCTAACTATGTGCAGTATATGTGCTAAATGCTTTACATAAATTATCTGTTGTCTCATTTCCCTGCGTGCTACATTCTCTCCCTAAGTATTCTCATCCATTATCTTGTCTTCAAATACCATCTATGCCATCTATGTGCTGATGACTCCCAAATTCCTATCTTTACTCCTAGACATGAGGAGCTAGACCTGTATAGCTCTTCTGAGCTCTAGACCTGTATATCTAACTGAAAATTTGACATTGGTGTTTGGATATTTCAGAGGCAACTGAAACCACATGTTTGAAAAGTGGACTGTGCCTCCTACAGCGCCTGCCACCTCAATTCCATTCTGCTTTTCCCTCTGTGTATCCTGTCACTACATGGCACCACCAACTATTCAGTTGCATCCCACATTCAAAACCTTGACAGATTCTGTTAGTTTTTCTCCCAAAGTGTATAATAAATCTGTCTCTTTCCTTCTTCAATATCACCATCATAGTGGAAGCTACTGTCATTTTCTCTGCGGATTATAATAGCCTTCTAACTGGTCTCACCTCTCACATACTTGTTCCGTTTTAATCTGCATCTATACCTTGGTCAGATTTTTTCTTTTTACTTTTTTAAATGAGGTATGACATACATATAGTGATATGTACAAAGTGCATTAATCTCGAGTGAATAGCTTGATTAATTTTTCCATATGTATATATACTCATGTAACTACTCCCTACATCAAAATAGAATGTTTCCAGCACCCCAGAAAGCTTCTTTGAGCTTCCTCTTAGACATAACTGCTATTCTATAGTCAGATTTCTAAAAGTGATCATTTGGGGGAAAGAAAAAATAAACAAATATTCAACTCCAGTTAATGATATGCATGGTGAAGTATTTAGGGTGAAGTGTATTGAAGACTGCAACTTACTTTGAAATGCATATGAAAATAAGGTGGACTGGATGCATAGAAGGATGACTAGATGGACCCACAGGTGATAAAACAAGTCTAATAAATGTAGATTATAGACTCAGTGGGTGGTATGTGGGTGCTTACTATAAAATTCTTTGAATATTTTGGTAACTTTGAAAATGTTCATTATAAAATATTGGAAAAGGGGGATCTTTTGCAAACACAAAAGCATCTTGTTGTAGTACCTAAAACTCTTCAATGGCTTTCAATTGTACTTGATATAAAATATATAATCTTTAATATATCCTGAAAGGCCCAATATTGCTCCTAACAGACCTGTCCACTTTGTTCTCCCTCCACTCTCCCATCTCCCTCACTGTTCAAGCCACACTTGCCTTTTTCCAGTTCCACCAATATACAATGCTGAATGAGTGAATAAAAACAGCAAAGGCGTCCTAATAAGCAACACACAACAATGAAAGCAACCTGGAGAGAGGGCAATTTTTCAGAAATACGGTCTCAGGCAGGTAGTATTGTGGTTAAAGGTGGGTAAGAGGCCTAGTTTCTAGTTGTAAAACACATCCAGCCATCAATTATTACTGCCCTGCTGTAAACATGAAGTCAAGTTATAGCATAGAGGGGACACTGTTGTCTCCCCCTTGTGACTGGAAGTTCCATGAGGACAGATGCCATGTCTAGTTTTTTCTCTGATGTATCTGTAGCACCTAGCACAGTCTCAGCCAGCTATGAAATAGACATTCCCTAAACATTTGTTGAGTGAAATAATCTCATTATATCCTTATAACAGACCTATGGGATAGTTACCAATTTGACCCACATTTTTAGGTGAAGAATCTGAAGCTCATCCAAGCTAAATACCTCTCTCAAGCCCACACAGCTAGTAATAGAAGAGCTAGGATTCATACCCAAGTTAGTGTGACTCCAAAGCCCAGGCTCTTAGGTGCTCTTTGCCTTCCCTAATGTGAATATTCTACTCTTTGTGGAAGTCACCCTGAGAGTGAAAAGGGCAGGGCTTGAGAGGGCATAGGAGAGGAAAGGGTGGTGATTTAGGCGCCACTGGGGTGATTTCCCCTCCCCCATAAACTCCTTTCTGTTGGCGCTGGAAGCTGCAGTTTGGAGTGCACACCTGGAAGTGAGCAGTGCCCCTGCTGAGCCAGCACTCCTCCTTAAATTGGTGATTCATTTTGGCTGATCACCTTAGTTATATTCATTAGTTTTCTTTTCATTAAGCCAAATGTAATAACTGCCATTTTGGCTGGATGTGGGGTTACGGTTGTGTAAAGCACTATGATGGAAAAATTGCTAGCATAAATGAAAAAGAGTCTTCCCTAACCAAACCAGCTTGAGAAACTCTTACAAAATGAAGAGATCCATAGGCAGTCTCTGTGGCCTGACTTTCCACTGGCCTTTGGACCAAAGCACTCTGTGGCCCTGTGCCTAGGTGGAATAAGTAGCTGCCCTCCGCTGGGAAGTGAGGGGGTCTTAGAAGTCCTTGATTACCATCAAGTCCTTCCCCTTATATGTGCCACAGTATTTGAAACCTTCACTGCTTCAGGTTAAGGGGCCTAAGGTCTTATTAAACTTTAAATGTATCCTCTTGGGCCACCCGAAGTCACTGTCAGCCATTACCATCTTATTAGCAGCTCTTGCCCTATTTCTTTATTATCCCTCTGCCTCAGCTTTTCCCAGCCGAGCCCATATATATCCAAAAGTACAGATTTGGTCATGCCTCCTGAGCCAGTCCTGAATGAGAAAAAAAGTAATAATCACAATTGTTAACATTTATTGAGTGCTTATTGTGTGCTAGGTACCCTATTAAGTACTTTATATGTATTATATCAATTTAATTCTTAGAACAACTCAGTGAGATTTTTATCACACTCATTTTGTGGAGGGTCAAATAGAGGCACAGAAAAGTTAAGCAAATTGCCTAAGGTTACATTTGGTTTGGACAAGCTAGGATTTTAATGCAGATGGTTTGATCTCAGAGCTCATTATCTTAACTGTCATGCAATATGGCATTTGTCAGCCTCAGTCTGACCATTTGAAATTGTCTTATTGTTTATCTCCAAATGTGGTATACTTGTGAACTCTGAACTCCTACATGATCTTTAAGTCACAGCAAGAGAAGAACAGAGGCTGAGGAAAACAAATGGGTTTCAGAGTTGGCCTAGTGGAAAGCAAGGGTAACCAAGCAGTTGTGTTACAGTTTTCTAAGTAATTATTATAAGAACTAACACTTATTGTGGACTTATTCTGTGCCAAGCACTGTGCTATGTTCATTATTTGTATTAACTTATCTGGAGGCAGTAGTTTCAGAGGTCTAGCCTAGGTCTGTCTCCATCTTGTCATTATCACTACCATCTAGGATAGGATCCTATCAGGAACACTGACTCAGTTAACTAGGGCTCTAATACTCTAAAACATCTTGCCAGTACCTTCTTGGGAGGTAAGAAACTGCTCTCTTTTGGTTAGCTGCTGGTTTGGGGACTTGTTATATATGGAAGAATCAGTTAGAACCTGACTACTGATTAAGTGTTTGATTACTTCTTGGATTATTTGCTGACTTAGTCACCGACCTTATTGGATAGTAGACCAATGTTTTCAGGTTTAGGACAGAAACCATCATATCCTATGGGAGACTGAGTTGCCCTCTCGTAAACTGGCCTTTGGGGCCAATTTCCCAGTCTCTATACAGACTAGTCTTATCATCTTTGCAATTCACAAAGGTGCCTTCTTGGCAAGGCCCCAGGCTGCCTTGGACCTAAGCCTCCTTGAGTTATTCCAGTGACCATTCAAACAGAAGATTCAGAAGCCCAAAGAATCATATGAAAAATATATTTCCCTTTAGACAATAAAACAAACTATTGCATTTTGTTTTTATTGAGGTATGATTGACAAATAAAATTGTATATATGCAACTTTTGCATTTTGAAGCTACCTTGGCAGAGTGCTCTCCTCCATTTTACATCCCTCCACAAAGCACCACTAACTGCACTTTTCCTCCCTACTTGACTCAGTTAGAAGGATGCTTTAGCGTACTTATCTAAAGATACAAAAGGTGGCACATAAAACCATTATGTTTGAATAGTCTCAGGTAAAAGGTCTGGTTTTACTTTATTTTTAAAAAAGGTAGTCCTACCCATTCTTATTAAAACATATGCTCGACATCTTCATTATATTCACATAGGTGGGCTATCTTGCACAGAGCTAGCCATACTCTTATGCCTAGCCCAGTTATATTTGCTCATTGGTGAGCTGGGGGAAGGGTAGAGTCTGTTAAGTGATGGAGAACAGCTATCTAATTCATATGTAGATTAAACTCATAACCTTGGCCTCATGAGCTTTATGCCTTAACATACTGAGTTAACCATCAGGTTTACAAACTTGCTCATATATGCAAATTACATTCCCTTTACCCTGTTCCTCCACTGCCAGTTTGCAAGTGCATTTTGAGTCATGTGCAGAAACTACCTTTATGCAGATGGCAAGAGCTCTGAGACCAAAAACCATGAAGTGCCTTCTTAAAATGTGAGGTGTCATAAAATTTGGACACAAGGGTGGTTAGGTATACAAAAGAAGTATCTTCTGTCTTGTGATTTGCAGGACAAAAAAATAATGCTCATTTTATACTTGGAAATTTGGCTTTTATGAAGTTAGAAAGATAGGTAAAGGAAGAACTAGCTCCATCTTAGGCCGGATTTGTTCAGCGTGCCATCACTCAGCAATACCAAGGGATCAGGATTGTACCTCAGTGTATACATGAGCCAGTTTCTTCAGATGAACCCAAACTATTACCCTTGACCCTCAGTGGGATTTCCCTGAACAGTTCTACAGATGAACAAATTGTATCTGACTTACTAAACCTGTTTCTAGATCAGTGTTTCTTTATGATCTATAAACCACCACTATCAGAACTGTATGGGGCATATGTTGAACATGAAGACTTCTGGACCTTACCCTAGACTTATGAGTCAGAATCTCTGGAGGTAGGGCCCAGAAATCTGCACGTTTAACACATGCTCCTTTTCTAACTACTGCTCAACACTTTATATAGTTTTGCCTCATTTTGGAATGCTTTTTCCTTTATCCTTGCCTGTGGAACTCCTGCTCATCTCCCAAGACCCAGCTCAAAGGTTGTCTCCTCAGGCCATGTTGGTACACTTCCCTCATTTCCACCAGATAAGTTGGCTATGGAATGGGGAACATGGGGCATCAGAACTGGGGTCCAAGGAAGAGTTGAGAGAATTGAAATGGGATAGTATGGGCAGAGTTGGAAGATGGACTTTGAGTTTTACAGGGAGATTTTGCCCTGGGTTTCATGTGTACTGCAAGGGAGAGAAGTTGGATAAACCAGCAGCAAAGTAATAGCAGATATGATTGGTCAGAGCATTGAATTCCAGTCACATAGCAACCATGTTTGAGGGGGAGGCTTGGTGGCCATATCAGGACAAGGAAGTAGGAGGAAAAAATAGACAAAATGCCCACTTGACAACAGCCTCAGGAGTAGGGAAGGATAAAATTATTTTAAGAACTTCAGAAAATACTTGTATGAAACTGGATAAATATATTACTTGCACATGTATGTAGCCTTATTGAATGTATATATCCTGGGATTCAGTTACTATTTGTCACCATGTTTTCTCAACCATCAGTAGTGAAGTATAGCTTTTGTCATGTGGAGGTCTGAGAAAATGTTTGATGGTAAAGAGGGGTCCCCATATTTTCTGAAAACAACTAGAAACTGTTAACCTAGTGTCGCAGTCAGTTTGGGCTGCTATAAAAGAATAGCATGACTGGGTGTCTTATGAACAACAGAAACTTGTTTCTCACGGTTCTGGAAGCTGGAAGTCTAAGATCAGGGTGCCAGCATGGTTGGGGTTCTTGGTGAGGGCCTGTTCCCTGGTTCTTCTTGCTGTGCCCTCACAGTGGTGGAAGAGGTGAGAGAGCTCCGTGGTCCTTTTATAAGCATATTAATCCCATTCATGAGAGCTCCATCCTCATGAACTAATCACTTTCCCAAAGCCCCATTTCCTAATACCATCACAGTGGGGGTTTAGGATTTCAGCATAGAATTTTTTTGGGGGACACAAACATTTAGTCCATACACCTAGTTATAAGATACCACAGTGTACAAACAGTTTAAGTCTGCCGAAAAGAAAGGTGGAAGCCAGTCATTGCTGGCCAGTTAGCTCCTCAGGTAAAAGATAAATACCAGCAGGACTGGGCTCGGCTATGGTGAGAGTAGAAGCAGCTTGCTTTCTCCTCCAGGGTCACCATTCTGGGACTCTTTGTCTTATGTCCATGCTTGTCCTCCCACACATGTCATTCCTCTGGTACCCAGCAGTGCCTCTATAGATGGTGGACTGTGATCTCTTATTGCCATGGGACAAGACTCTACCAGAGAAACTTTGATTTGTGCACGAGTCTTTTTACCTTGAGCTTTTACTCCTTTCCTACCAAGCTTCTGTCATGCTAAATGAGGTACCTGACATCCATGAACATTAGGCCTATCTCCCAGCAGTTATAAGGAGACAAAAGAAATGACAAAAGGTCACATATTGGTAAAAATAATGTTGGGTGTCATAGTGCACATTGCTTTGAAATACCAGAGCCTTTACATTTTTCAAAAGCCAGTTAATGATCTGCCTCATTTTAGGAAGAAAGCATCTAGTTGGACTAAAAGGACTTGACAGAGAGAGACTTTCATCTACAGATAAACTGCTTTTTGACATGGAATGATCTAGTTGCCTTGAGCTCTCATTAATCTGTGTTACTCAAACTCACCATGTACAGACACGATAAATAGTTTTAGTTTTTGGGAAGTGCAGCAGCTATGTAACCCCTGAGGCTCTTAGCGACTACCAGGGTTCTCATGCAATAATAGAATGACAGAGCTCATTATTTTCCAAAGCCCTCATTTCATACTTGGGGAGACTGAGGCCCGGAGAGGCCTCGAATTGTAAACTATCAGTGTTTGAAGGCATTCTAATCTAGTCAAGGAGCTGGCTCAAACTCACCCAGTTAGTTAGCAGATGAGGCAGGACCACATTCCTGAGAGAATATACCATCATGGTTATGTTTAAAGTTTGGTACTTACTATGTTCCCAGCACTGTTATAAGCTCTTTATAAATGTTAACACCTATGAGGTGTTCACAATACACCTATGAGGCTAGTAATATTATTTTCAGCTCCATTTCACAGAGAACAAACTGAGTCACAGAGAATAAGTAATTTTCCCATCATCACCCAACTACCAAATGTTTTTTATTTTTTTATTTTTTATTTATTTATTTATTTTTTTCGGTATGCGGGCCTCTCACTGCTGTGGCCTCCCCCGTTGCGGAGCACAGGCTCCGGACGCGCAGGCTCCGGACGCGCAGGCTCAGCGGCCATGGCTCACGGGCCCAGCCGCTCCGCGGCATATGGGATCCTCCCAGACCGGGGCACGAACCCGCATCCCCTGCATCGGCAGGCGGACTCTCAACCACTTGCGCCACCAGGGAGGCCCCCAAATGTTTTTTAAACCTAAGTCTCAGAGTTTTGAGATTATTGGAAGGATTAACAGAAATCATACCTGTGAGGTTAGTAGCAAAGGCTTCGGATGAGTGTAAACTCTCATAATTATGGTTATTTTTTACCACATGTTGTAGTGGCAAAAATGTAGATTCTGAAGTTGGACATACCTGAGTTGCAATTCAGGCTCTGCCACTAATTGGTTGAGTGATCCCTGAGAGCCTCACTTTCCTCATCTGTGAAATGAGTATGATAATATTTTACAGGGCTGATGTGGAGATGATATGAGATGATCTGTGCTAAGTATCTGATGCAATATCTGGTATACAGCAGATGCTGTCTTCGTTTCCTATGGCTGTTGTAACAAATCACCACAAAGTTAGTGGCTTAAACAACGCAAATGTATTATTTTACAGTTAGAGAACTCAGAAATCTGAAATGAGCCTTACAGAGCTAAAATCAAAATGTTAGTGTGGCTGGTTCCCTATAGAAGCTTCAGGGAAGAATTCATTCCTTGTTTCTTCCAGCTTCTGGTAGTTGTTGATATCCTTTGGCTTGTGGCCACATTAGTTCAACCTCTGCTTTAGTTGTCACATCGCCTTCTCTATCGTAGTATCTCCCTCTGCATCTCTCTTCTAAGGATATTTGTGATGGCATTTAGGGCCCATCTCAAGATAATCCAGGACAATCTCCTTATCACAAGATCCTTAATTTAATCATACCTGCAAAGTCCCTTTTGTCATATAAGGTAACATGCGCAGGTTCCATGGATTAGGACCTGATATCTTTGGAAGACCGTTATTCAGCCTACCAGATGCTTAGTGATTCTTCTTATTATTAGAACCCAGGTCTTCTCAATACAGGGATGTTTCCTTTACACTTCACTTTCTTAGATCAACTTCCCATGGGCACTGTCTGTAGAGCATTTAGAAACAATAATGAAACTAAAAGTTGATCTGCTTTTTATCACCATATAGCAAAAATTCTAAACAACATTAATGATAAAATATTCTTTCCAACTGGGCAGACCTCTCGCTGCATCCCCCACTTTTGGTATGTAGCTCCTCAGGACTGACTGTGAAGTCCTTGGAACCAGAGATAAGGAGCGATTTGGGCACAGTACTGTCTCTTGTCCTCTGCTTATTTCACCATTTATTCTTGTACCCAAGTTCTCTTCTATAACTGAATGGGGTGTCATCTTACCCCTTATCCAAGAGTCCTGAAGGATGCTTTGAGGATAACTGGCAGGTGAAACTGGATGGTGTCTTTTACAACATTGGACAGCAGTCCCCCCACCCCTGCCATTCTCCTTACAAAGGGCCTCACAAGAAAGGTTTGGGGGATGGATTCAGAGCTTCCCATAGCCCTTAATTTAGAATAAAAGAAATTATTCTTTATTGCCAGGAAATGAGGCAGAGATTGCCTGGTGGGAGGGTACATAAATTACTGTTATGACAAATGGAAAATGAAGATATAATTAGAAGATGAAGGAAAGATACAAGGAAAGGAAGACTTACTCAGTCCCTCTGTGATCTTTGTACCTATAGCTGAAATCTAGATTTTCAAAAGGAGTTATAGAACCAGAGACTATGAGAGCTGCAAGAGACCTCACAGACCATTCATACTGAAGCCATCATTTTCCCTTTGGGGTAGATGAGTCCCCAAAAGGAGAAAAGACTCATCCAAAGTTCCACAATAAGGCAGGGGCAGAAATGTCTTATGTTTTAAGAGGCAGATCACAATTTGCACAAGACCTCTCTCTTTCTCTCTCTCACACACTCACACTTGCAGTCATACACACTTGTTTCCTTCCCCTTGTCCATTAATTGATTTTTAAAAAATTATTCTCCAAGGATGTAGCAACCATATTTTACTTATTTTTATGGCTGTTCTTTGGCATTCTTTTTACTGTGGCTCAGGCTGCCAAATGTAAAGAGTGGCAGTCCTAGTGATAGAATAATCTGCAGCTATTTACCTCAGTTGATTGGAACACACCTTTTTAAACTACATGCAGAAAGCCTATGAGGGCCATAATTGTGGCTTAGCACCTGTCAGGAACCGGGTAGTTTAAGTCTGTACCAGGGTCTCAGACCATATCCTTATCTTGGGCATCCTTTTGTTGGACTCAGTTAGATAGAGTAAATACACAAGCATATATACTGTACTTCTCTTTATTGTGCTTTGCAGATATTGCACTTTTTACATATTGAAGGTTTGTGGCCACCCTGAGTTGAGCAGATCTATTGGCACCATTTTAGCACTTGCTCACTTCATGTCTCTGTGTCACATGTTGGTAATTCTCAAAATATTTCAAACTTTTTTATTATTACTATAATTGTTATGGTGACCTTTGATCAGTGATCTTTGTTACTATTGCAAAAAGATTATGACTCGTTGAAGTCTCAGATAATGATCGGCATTTTTAGCAATAAAGTATTTTTTATTTTTTTATTTTTATTTTATTTTATTATTATTTTTTTTTGCGGTACGCGGGCCTCTCACTGTTGTGGCCTCTCTCGTTGTGGAGCACAGGCTCCGGACGCGTAGGCTCAGCGGCCATGGCTCACAGGCCTAGCCACTCCGTGGCATATGGGATCTTCCCAGACCGGGGCACGAACCCGTGTCCCCTGCATCGGCAGGCGGACTCTCAACCACTGCGCCACCAGGGAAGCCCAATAAAGTGTTTTTTAACTAAGATATGTACATTGTCTTCTTAGACATAATTCTATTGCCCACTTAATAGACTGCAGTATAGCATAAACATAACTTTTATATGCACTGGGAAGCCAAAAAACTCATGTGAGTCACTATGTATTTCGATAATCACTTTATTGTGGTGGGCTAGAGCCTAATCCACAGTGTCTCCTAGGTCTGCCTGGATGGAAATCTCTTCCTGCACCTGGAAGGACAACTTGGTGCTCACATTAGCTTGCCAGTAGCCCTTTAGTGCCAGCTTTAGAGGTGAAGGCAGATTGCCAGTCTCCTGGGGGCATGTTAACTTAAGCATCTGTCACAATGCTGGGTATTTTTAACCACCCAGCCACCCAATCCTTATAGGTAATCCACATTCCTGAGTCCATCACTACACTTATAGAACAATAGTTACCATTGTGCTCAACAAAGCTTGGTCTGAGTGTGCGGTCTGGGAGGTAGCAGTATAGGAAGGCAGCTGGATCTGTACCTTCTCTATTGTTATTCATTCAGCATCCCTCTTACTGGAACCTGTGCATGCCTAAGTCTTAACCCTTATTTCCTAATCTTTTGCCTGATTCCTTGGCCCTTTATTGCTTTGCTCTGCCTCTAGGCCAGGTTCCCTGCTGGCTGAGGCTTGACATCACCAGCTCTTAAGCTGGTGGGTGTCCTGGTCTTTCACACTTGGTTCAAGGAGAGCCACTCTGCTTATATGTTTCATGGACCGAGTTGCTATGTAGGATTTTTTTTGTTTCAGGTTGGGTTGAGGGGAAAGTGCATATTTCACTGCTAGAGAAAAAAGATCAGTTTGAATGTCATTGGACTACTGGATGGGTAAGGGATCTTGTGTGATTCTGTTTTAGGTATGTATTGGAGCCTCAAACATTTCTCAGCATGTTTAATGTTTGATACAGACTTTTTTTGTTAAAACACTCAGACATAGGGGGTGAATTTCCAGGAGGCTTTTGGAATAATAAAGGTCTGGTTCCTTTGAGGACCCATGGAGAAATATTTTAAGCATTTTCAAATTATTTTGTTGCAAGACTTTTAGAAGTATTCTTATCTAGGATGGGATGGAAGAGTCAGATTAGGCAATAACCAGTAGTAAGATCCGGTGCATTTGTGAAAGCCAAGCCATTCCACTTGCTGGCTGTTTACCTCTGCTTCTGCTGTATTACTTACAAGTCGTAAAATGGCATTAATATAGAGAAAGTTGATAATAGTGGTGTCAGAAATGATCAAAGAACACAATAAACAAATGACAATAAGAACATTAAAGTTTATGAGCTGGTGGAGATTGAACACATGCTTTCAACATTGAAACCTCTTTTTGTTTGAAGAGGAGATTAGGGATAATTGTTTTGTTCTTTAAAAACGATACTCTTTAAACACCACAAGTTTCTCAGCCTGTTTGCTTGAGTGAAGTACATGGAAATTGAACACTAATGCTCAGAAATGCTTGGAGTAGGTGATAGGTGGCATAGGAGGGAAGATGGCAGAGGGGGAAAAAGATGTTGTTTAAGGCTTTATGAGCAATTCAGTCTTAAAAGAAATTTGCATAAAATGTCTTCCCTAGTACATGGCATGCTATGGTTTATCTACTTTATAGATCAACTGTATATTATTTTGGTCAATGAGCTGGTTGGAATAGCTGAAAACAGAACAAACCAAGGAAATTAAATTCTTTATATGTGTTTGAATTTATATTGGAATTCTAAAAGCGATTCCACCCTTACAGCTTTGTAGAAGATGGAAAATTTCTCTACTAATTTGTAGTGATGATTTCCAAAATGGCAAAGCTTTGGAGTTAAAGTTAATAAGGGGCACTGATTGGAACACCATGGGGACTATTGCATTAGTCCACAATTTGAATTTGAGTAATAAAATTTCAGTGTTTTAAAAATATTCTATCACTTTCAAATACACTTAATGATATCATCTATTCTTTTACTTATTTAGCAACTATTTATTAAACATCTCTACATGCTAGGTACTGTTCTAAGTGCTGAGAATATAGCAGTGAACAAAATAGATGAAACCCTATTATCATCAAGCTTGATTTCTAGTGGAGGGAGAAAGACAAAAACATTTAAAATATTATAAGAATTAGAAATATTAAACAATATAGTTTAATAGGGTTTCTTAGAGGAACTTCCTTAGTGAGTAGGTAATTATAATTTTCATATCTGTTATTTGCATATCTGTTATTGGCAAACAATGGACTTCTTATAAAATGCTTGAAATTGTTGGTTAAAAGTATAAAAATAAATATGTTCCTTGAAATTTTGTCCATGTTATAATTTTGCATACCAAACTGTTTTTTCAAATGATAACAAATTTCACATTATTGTGGTCTAAATTAATAAGGTTCTTTTACAAACCAATCTGTAGACTTATATTTTTGTCTTTTGTCTCATAGTATCTTAAGGAGAAATCTTAACTATTGACCTTGGCATTAGATGAAATGTCAATAGGTTTAAAGCATATAAAGTGCTTTCTTCAATTTGCTAAACAAATACAAAATAAAAGCAAACATGGTTTAGACAAGGCTTTGGAAGAGGCATATTATAGTTGTGATTAGGAGAGACAAAAATTGATTGCCTGTGGTGCCTTTTTATCATAGGCCAGAATAGAATGACTTTCTCCATGTACAAATAAAACTTTAAAATCTATCTTCTAAAATCTATTATTCCATAGCCATTGACTGCACATGCATTATTTGCAAAGCACTGTGCAGTAGGGGAGAGAGAGACAGAGTGAGAAAGAGTGTGTGGGGTGTGTGTGTGTGTGTGTGTGTGTGTGTGTGTGTGTGTGTAAAGGGGGGAAAGAAGAGAAGGAACAAGAGGGAGAAGTAAGAGAGTGCAGGAATTGAGTCAGTTCTCAGTATGTGGGAATACATATGCACAGGTAAGTAGCATAAAAATATTAAAATGGTAAGTTCCCTATAAAAAATTTAAAAGAAAGTTCTATGTGAGTTCAAGGCAGGGAGTTGTCATTTCTGCCTGACGACAACTGGAGAAAGTTCCACACAGGAGGATGTCTGCATTTACTTATCTTTCCTTTGATGTTTTATTAAAATGAGACCAGGATCTTGTATATTATAATATGATGGGCACTGAAATGTCCACCTGCACAAAAATGTATTCCTCCCTGACCTTGTTATAGGACCCCAAACTCCCATTGTTACTTGGTTCTTTGGAAGTTTATGTTATAGCCCAATTATGATAAGATGGATTGAAGAACATCCAAAACCATTTGGCCTCCATCAATGCCTTAGTTAGGATTTGTTTCTGAAATAAACCATAAAGAGAAAATTCCTGAGGAAATAGGACACAGAATTGGGAGGTTCTACTTGTCAGTGTGGTGAGAAGAAAAAAGGGGTCAGGAATAGTCTAGAATGGTAGGCTAGGAGAAGGATCTTGGCCTGGCTAAGCAGATGACTGCATAACTTTCCTGCGTACTTGGTGCTGAGGAGTTCTGAAGGACAAAAGGCAAACTTACATCTTTGCCTGAACACCTAGTGGTCTTCCAATGTTACCCATTTCAGCAGATGGCAACTTCACCCATCCATTTGTACCAACTGGGAACCTGCTGGTAGTCATGGACTGGAACCTGACATGCCTCTGTTTTTCTGTTTCTCTCCTCTGTTTGTCATGGAGGAGAGGAAATACAGATTGGAAGCTTAGGGCATGGGTGAAAACAGCTGTAGTCTTTCTTTTAAGATATTGCAATGGGCAGCTAAAAGTCAATCTTTCATGTGAGAAAATTCTAGAGTGAAGAAGTTCTTTATGAGGGTTGTCCTACAGCTCCAAATTACTGCAGTAAACCTCACATACACTCAGGAGCTCCAGAAAGCTTTTTTTTTTTTTTTTTTTTTTGGTGGTACGTGGGCCTCTCACTGTTGTGGCCTCTCCCGCTGTGGAGCACAGGCTCTGGACGCGCAGGCTCAGCAGCCATGGCTCACGGGACCAGCCGCTCCGTGGCATGTGGGATCTTCCCGGACCGGGGCACAAACCCGTGTCCCCTGCATCGGCAGGCGGACTCTCAACCTCTGCGCCACCAGGGAAGCCCTCCAGAAAGCTTTTGATTCTATGAAAGAGATTCAGGGTATCTGGAGGATCATTTTTCATGTCTCTCTCATAGGGAATCAGAAATTATGGATCACAGTTGAGAGTTTATGAACCAAATGTTTTATTTCTTTAAGTCTTTCTCTAAGGTAGAAATGTTTTTTTGGTAAATCTTGTTACTTTAGTGAAGTTATACTTTTGAAGGAAAAAAGAATGATAGAGAATACATATACTAAATGATCTTTGAATCAGTTTCCCATACCTTAGGTGAGATTAGCTAATTTGTCAAGTCAGTATAAACCAGACACCAATGTAGTTACCCAAATTGTAAGCATAGTGCTAAAGAATAAACGAATAGCTGGTGAACCTGGCAACACATTCACATTGAGCATTAGTGAAAGTCATTACACCTATAGTGACATTTACTTGAATATAAAGGACAATAATTCTAAAATGCAAGTGAATTATCTGTTACTACAATTAAAAAAATAATATTATATCATTGTATTCATATTTACATAGCCATAGATTTATCTGGGATTTTCTTTTTTTTAAATTGGAAGTTGGGTGTAGTATGAGAGATGCTTTTTAAAAATTTTTAATTTTATTTATTATTATTTTATTTTTGGCTGCGTTGGGTCTTGTTGCTGCACGTGGGCTTTCTCTAGTTGTGGTGAGTGGGGGCTACTCTTTGTTGCAGCGCTCGGGCTTCTCATTGTGGTGGCTTCTCTTGTTGTGGAGCACGGGCTCTAGGTGTGCAGGCTTCAGTAGTTGCAGCACGCGGGCTCAGTAGCTGCAGCACGTGGGCTTCAGTTGTTGCGGCTCATGGGTTCAGTAGTTGTGGCTCACAGGCTCTAGAGCGCGGGCTCAGTAGTTGTGACACACGGGCTTAGTTGCTCCGCAGCATGTGGGATCTCCCCGGACCAGGGATCGAACTCGTGTCCCCTGCATTGGCAGGTGGATTCTTAAACACTGCACCACCAGAGAAGTCCCTATCTGGGATTTTTGAAGATGAGCTGGAGTTGCTCATTATACCTAAGCCCATAGAAATCTACATTGGGTAGTACTTAAGACAACAAATTGTGGATATTTTAACATTAAAGATCAGCCTTTTATTGATTGATTGAATAAATAACAAAAATAAATGTACTGTAGCATGATTTTATAACAGTAAGAACATTAACATAGTGCTTCTTGTGCCAGATATTATTCTAAATGCTTTTTATATTATCCCATTTAACTCTTACAACAATCTTTTGATATAAGAGTATGATTACCTCCATTTTACAGGTGAGGAAACTGAGGAACATTAACAGTACTAAATTTCACAGACCCTTGCTTCTACCTACTTATACAAGACCTCTAGCGCTTTGCAAAGCCCTTCTCCCCTTCTTGCTCTTCCCTATCCTCTGCCTAATATTTCTCAGAGTGTCCAGATACAACTAGTGAACCCACACAACTTATGCTGTGTGCTTCTGCTGGGCACTTCTCCTTCTGTGCTATCTTTTACCTGGCACTAGTTTCCCACTGGATACTGCTGTCACTCTGTTAGGTACTGTAGTCTACTGTTTGTGTGTGGTGTGGTGGTACTTGGTACTTGTACTCTACTGATTCTTAGGGGCCGCATCATTGCTCTGTTACCCCTCAGGGGAAATGGCAGTCTCCTGCTGGGTGCTGCCATTCTTCCCTTGGACACTACTGCTGCTCCTCTAGACACAAATGCTCTGATAATTCAAAGCACTGATGGTGGAACAGACAAACAGTTCTCTGTGGCAGAGAGACCTCTCTTTCATTTTGTCCTGTGTGGTTAGAGGAGTTCCAGAATAATATGCTTCTTTCCCAAAGTATTAGAGCTTTTTGTTGAAACAGCATTTTGCAACTTATACACACAATATTCTCTCTTCTTAGAACTCAGACATGTATCCATGGGGGTGGGCCAAGGACAGAGTTGAGCAGTAGTCATTTGCTAAATGTGGAGTCACTTCTCCCCTCAGATCACGAAGACTTTGTTGCAGGGTCAAGGTTTCTGTTTTTTCCCATCTGTGTCTCTCTCTTCCTGTAGGAAGAAACTTCTTTTCCCCTAGGCCCGGCCTACCAGATTTGTTCAAGGGTTTCTTAACCAGAGCAATGGCAATAGTTCAAGCTCACGCTTGGCTCACTTTGATGGAGAAGCAGCTATTTGATTTTGTAGTACCCAGTGTACCCTCTTCAAGGTGTAGTACTCAACAATGGTATAGTTCTGAATAGAATCTGATTTTCCTTAAAAAAAAAGTGGTTTAAGCTGATGAATTAACCAATAGGAGCTATCAAACTGTGTTTTTAAAATGAATTTTTACATTTTAAGCTTTTTAAGAAAGATTGCTTAATAAAAGAATAACCATCAGTACCCAAAGCCCCAACTACTACCTCTTTCGTCTTTTGGATTTATGCTACACATCATTATTATTTCTTTCATGAATTCTGTCAGCATATTAGTAAGAGAATGTGGCCAAAAGAAATAGCTCTTGATCAAAATTAAGCAGCTTTGCAAAGTCACACTTCCACCTGGATATATTTTCAAAATGCATGGCTACAAAGAAAACTCACTCTGTTGTTGAGATCAAAATCTTTTAGTCTCTAGTGCTTGAGTGTTGGTAATGATTGAATTTAAAGAGCATGCATTAGAGAATTTCTGGTGGTTTCAGAGAGGTTATTTCAGTAATATTCCAAGCCTTAACATTTTTTATGGGAGGGTTTGAGAGTTTAGGGTCAGATTTGGGTGATTTAGACTAATGCTTATGTATGGAGCCTCCATCAGTATTGCTAAAACAAAGCTAATGTAATGAAATAGAAGATTCTTTGAAGAATTGCAGCCCAGCCCAATTTCCAAAGTTTACAAATGAGATAAATTTGGAAGAAAGAGAGTTTATCAGGTAATATCCAAAATACAAGCCAAATTCAAAGATTACTAATTTAAAATATAGGCATTTCAACAGTGCAAACAATGCAGATGAAATGCTAAAATCATTCCTTGTGTACAAAGGAAGACACATTTTGGTCTGATTCTATGAACATTCATTATTCACTTTCTATGTGTTAGGCACTGTGTTAGATGCTTACAATACCTTAATAAAATACTATTTACAAATGTCTGTGTCTCTAAAAGCCACTTCCTTAAGTACTCCTCAGTACTTGTACACAGATTTTAATTATTTTTATTGAAAGTAGCTTAATAATTACAAAATGTGTTTATTGTAGAAAGATTAGAAAATATAATCAAGGGAAAAGTTTCTAAAAATCACTCATAATCCTGTTATCCAGAAATAACCATCATATCAGCTGGGTGAACATCTTTCCAGGCCTGTTTCTATGCATATACTTCATTTTATAGGGATGTATTTCTAAAACAACATACTCTCTTCCCAGCTTTCCTTTTTCTTAAGTGTGGTATGCTAATTATTATTTAATTTCATCATGATTACTCAACGTTAGGATTATAAGCATCAGTTATTGTTCTGTTCTTTTAATCTAAGATTGCTATATGAAGTCTTCATTCCGGAGGTCTGGGAGAGGCAGCTGAGAGGCTACTTTTAATCTAAAGAGAGCTCCAGGACTCAATGAAATCAATACCACAATAGAGCAAGGGTACACATGTTCAGAGATTGTTCTGAATTACATATGGACTGTCACCTGAAGAAATGGTCTTCACACTTCATGCTTGATAGGGTCTTTTGAGAGAATGCTCCAGTCCAAGGGCGGGTATAAGCATAGTTGTTTGATGAGGTGATCTGAAAGAAAATTTTGGCTACAAGTTTAGCTTTTGTTACTAGTATGAAGTCTAGTTGATGGCTTACAGCTTATGATTTGAAGAATATTAGAAAATATCTCAGAGATATCTCTCCAGAGATATCTATCATTATGAATAAATTCACCATTAGAATTACTTCCTAGGTATAGGGTATTCAAGGTCACTGTGAAAATGCAAATGTGTTATCTTGTAGGGGGAGTATCGTAAACCACCATCATATAAAAACACCCGAGTTTGAAGGAGAAATGGAACTCAGCAAGTAGCAGAGTACCTGGCATACAGTACTTGCATGATAACTAAATATGTTACTTGAATGTTGCATGAAAGGGTACAGAGGTTTTGAGATAAGCTTGAACAGAAACAGCCCAGAGAGTAGGACAGAAGAACATCAAGTACAAATAATGGTTCCTCTCCTGGTCTCAGTTTATGGAATATTCAGTGTTCACAACTTGTGGAATGGTGAATATCCTAAATAAAATAGATGAGGAAAAATATGTTGTACCTTTTGCTATTCTAAAAAGACATGTAGACAGGAGATTGAATTACCTAATCCAATTTGAGTTGAATATTATTCCCAGGATGACCAAACAAGAACTAGGTATCTTTAAGAGGAAGGAAAGATAACCAGTTTTCTAGATTGAATGGAAATTATTGCCAGGTTCCAGCAAGGCAGTTCTCACCTAAAGGTATGAGACAACCGTTATTTGAATGAGAAAACAAACCTCTTTCATAGTTGACTTCATCTATGGCTGGAGCTTCAGATCAAGAGTTTGCTCATCTCCTTCCAGTGCTCTATTTATAGGAAAATTATTCTAGAGCAAATAGAGTATAATGCTGAACTTGATAGTAAAGTTAGACTGCCTGGCTTGGGAGCCAGAATCTATTGTACCCTATCTGATGAGCCTGTCACCACCCAGAGACACATGGAAGAGTATAGAATTATGAAAAGACAAGAAGTTGAGCAGTTTGGTTAAGAAGGAAATTCAGGTGCCTGTGGTGCCATTTTGGTTAGGCATCAGGAAAGCGTCCTGCTTAGGGCTCTGTCCAAAAGGAAAGAAGTTAGGAAAGCTTGAGAGGAAAGAGGTGGAAAGGCATGAAAGGATAAGACTGAATTTGTGTCATTTTACCATGGCTGGCGGAGTATTCTCAGTCCCATGAGGTATAGGAGAGGTAAGAGCGTTTAGATATTACATGCCGTTTGCTCTTGCTTTCTCTTTCCACTCCTTGGGTTTTATACTGTCTTTTCTCTCTGTCCCTCCACATTGGCTAGAACATTTTGTAATAGCTTTGGATGATGAAAATAGGCTGTAAGTGTTAAAAAAAATGCCAGAAAGTCAAAACTCGGTTCAAAATTTACCTTTCTGCCTTCAAATTTTCTATCTATGAGTGGATATTTTAGTTATGAAAATTCAAATTATAGTAAGGATGTCAGGGAAAACCCAGTAAAGGTAAGCTAATGCACTTTCATATATGCTCAAATTTAATGCTTGCATTTTTAATTTTAGAAACATACTTAAAATATGTGGCTGCTGTCTTTGGTGAGAGAGAAGTGGAAAAAAAATCTTTGCATTCCAGGAAGCAGCCCAATTTTAATTAAAAATGCCGGGCTAATTTGTCTCCCTCCCAGAGCCACCGATATTTTGCCTTTGGGCTGTTGTGTAGACTTGTCTGCCATTTGTCTGAATATAAATAACTCTCATTTTCACACTTGTCTTTTCTTGCAGTTTGTCAAAATGGTTGCTTATAGCAATAAATTAATTTCCTATCTGGTGAGCATATATATCTATGTATATCTATATCTATCTATCTATCTATCTATCTATCTATCTATCTATCTATATATATATATATATAGAGAGAGAGAGACAGACAGACACACAGCAGACACAGGCAGAGAGAGAGACAGCTCAAGCACACAGTGGTGCAAGAGCAAGCTAGCACACAACTTATCAACAAAAGACTATTTTATTGGTTGTATGAAAATAAGAAAACATAGTTATGTCAGGGTTCACCAAGACAACTCTCTAGTTGGATGATTTGCCAGAAGGACTCATAGAACTTAGAAAAGCTGTACTTGCCGTTATGGCTCATTATAGTGAAAGGATACAAATTAAAATCAACAAAGGAAACAAGGCACGTAGGGCAGAGTCCAGGAGAAATTGGGCACAGGCTTCCAGTTGTCCTCTCCCAGTGGAGTTGCAGAGGCAGCACTTAATTCTACCATTAACAAAGTGTGATAGCACATGAAAAGTGTTGCCAACCAGTAAGCTCATTGGAGCCTTGGTGGCCAGGGTTTTATTAGGGTTCAGTCGTGTAGGCATGGAGCTCCACATGACTGACCTTAGCTACTCAGTCTTCAGCATGGGCCCGCCCCCGCCCCCCCCCCCCGCCTTCCTCCATGATCAAACTCCAGTGTGGCCCAGGGTAACAAAAAGCAGTGTTCAAGTTAAATCACGTTGTTAGCATATTCTATCTGGTGTGGTCCAAGGCCCCAGGTATACAAAGACATTCTAATCAGGCAGGATATTCCAAGGGTTTATAGGTTATTTCCCTGTAGCCTGTTAAGGGTCAGTCCTGAAGACCTTTGGAATAACCAGGCCTTCTGAGTTAACCCTTTACTGCACACGGTGGTGCCAAATACAGAGGCGTTTCACACAATTCTGAATTAACTTCTTTTGGAAAAGTGTGAAGGCAGCATGGTTCCTTTGCCCTCAAAATGTTGAAGGAAGTGGACAATATTGCCTTATGTTGAAGGGGCTTCTTCTGTAGTGTACATGTTCTAACGGGGGATTAATTAGCATTGTGGAAGCCAATACCAGAGACTTGTGGAGTAGTCAGTACCACTAGTCATATGTGTGTTATGCTTGTTTCTAGAGACCCCTTGTAACCATTTAACAATATTTCCTAGAAGGGGAAATACCACCTAGTTAACTATTCTTGCATCTACATAAATTTCTTTATCCTTTTATGTAACATGGCAGCTAGCAGAGGAGAAACCATAAGGGAGTGGTGGATGGAAACATTTTTTATTTGGAAGAATAGGAGCAAAGATCTGGGCACAGAGTGCTAAAAATGGTAAGCTCGTGACCTTTCATGGGGATTCCTGAGAATCAAGGGAACATTCTGATGATAGAGGGTACATGGGGAATTTTCAATATGAATTCAATATGAAGATATATTTCTCTAGCTTCCCAAAATTTTTTTGAGGGCAGGCCCTGGGGATATGATGTGTTTTTAGGCTTTGCGTTTACCTGTCAATCTCACTTGGTTTCAAACGTTTAGAAGAATAATAATGGATATGTAGGGTATATGGGTATCCATGGCTTATATCAAAGACCTCTTACCCATGGTAACAAGATTAGTTCCAGACCCCACCTCTGTGTAGAACAAGGATGGAAACAGTGGTGGGAGTTTAAAGGAAAGCCCTGGCAGTTTGCTGAAGGTGAACTGGAGTATAGGGTAACATACCCAATCTCATTCGACATAGATATAGTTTAGTGAAAAGACCAGTATACTTTTATGTTATGAATGTATCATTTTATATCTAAATAATTTGTTACCTAGAAAATACAAAATTGTTAATCACATGGTATTTTAGAACCAAACTGAGTCCTCTGTTATTTGGATCCTAAATGTATAATAGGGCACATTTGGTGTAATGTGTAATAGGGGGCGTTTGGTAAACACAGATCTGAATAAACTTGGGCCTCGAGTATTAATTGTGATGCCTGAACATGTTTAATACACAGAAAAGTTAATGAGAATAACTTATCACAACAGTAAATTATACTAAAAAAATTTTGGAGGGGACATAACTGGTAGTTCAGTTTTATGTTGGTCTTTGTCCCTTATGGAATATAGAATTTCTTGCACTTCAGATTCTGCCAAGTTGTTTGTATAAAGGACCTCCTGCATTGTTTTTTTTGTAATTAAGTTTTGAAAATGTTTTGTTAAAGAGGGATTGATTTGATATTTGTTTTGTTTTCCAAATGTATTTTACTTTCAAACAGTACAGTTTAAACACTGTGTGATTTTTACTTAAATAAGGAGCTGCCTAATTCTAATTTTTCTACCCTCCATTTTCCCCTCCTTTCTTTCCTGTTGCTCTCATTTTTGCCCTCCTCTGCCACCTTTTCTCCCTTCTATTCATCAATCCAGCTATCCCTGGAATATTTACTTAACACTCTCCTATTTACAGGTACAGTGCTGGTTACTAGGGACAAAGAGATGAGTAATCATATCTTTTCCTTAAGAATTCCACAGCCTCACTTATATTTAGTGTTGTCAGTCTTTTTAGTTTTAGCCATTCTTGTGGCTGTGAAGTATTATCTCATTTTGGTTTTAATTTACACTTTTCTGATGATTAATGGTGTTGAGTACCTTTTCATGTACTCATTGGCCATTCATATATTGACACCTAATTTTGTGAAGTGTCTAGCTCTTTGGCTATGTTTTTTTTTGGATTTTTGTCTCTATTATTATATTGTGAGAATTCTAAGTTCTGAATACACGTGCTTTTTTAGATATATGCACTGAAAGATATATGCACTGTAGCTTTTCTTGTTACTCTTTTAATGGTATATTTTGATAGAGAAATTAATGAAGAATTCATCAATATTTCCTTTATGTTTAATATTTTTGTGTTACAAGAAAAATCTGCCTGCCCAAAGTGATAAAGATATTCAACTATGTTTACTTCTAGAAGCTTTCCAGTTTTAGCTTTCATGCTAAAACTGGATCTGTTATCCATAAACAGCTAAATTTTGTGTATGCTGGGATGTAGAGGTGAATGTTCATTTTCTTTCTGTTTTAATAGACTATTTTTTAGAGGGGCTTTAGATTCCAAAATCAAGCAGAAAGTATTACTTAACTACTCCTCCATCCCTGCCTCCCCCACTACCATACATCCCAAATTTTTTGTAGTGTGTGAGGTAGAGGTCAAGGTTATTTTCCCCCCCATTTTAATAGATTTTAGAGCAGTTTTCGATTCAAAACAAAATTGAATGGAAAGTACGCCCTGCCACCACACATGCACCACCTCCCCCACTCTCCACATCCTACGCCACAGTAATACATTTGTTGCAGCCTACGAACCTACATTATCATCACCCAAATTCATAGTTTACATTAGGGTTCCCTCTTGGTGTCATACAGTCTATGGGTTTTGACAAATTTATAATGACATGTATCCTCCGTCATAATATCATACAGAATAGTGTCACTGTGCTAAAAATCCTTTGTGCTCCGCCAGTTCATCTCTCTCTCCTCCCTAACCCCTGGCAACCACTGATCTTTTACTGTCTCCATAGTTTTGCCTTTTCCAGAATGTCATATATTTGGAATCATACTGTATGTAGCCTTTTCAGATTGACTTCTTTCACTTAAATATGTATTTAATAGGTTCTTCCATGTCTTTTCATGGCTTGATAGCTCATTTCTTTTTAGTGCTGAATAATATTCCATAATCTGGATGTACCATAGTTAATTTATCCATTCACCTGCTGAAGGACATCTTGGTTGCTTCTAAGTTTTCACAATTAAGGATAAAACTGCTATAAACATCTATGTGCGGGTTTTTTTGTAGACATAAGTTTTTAACTCCTTTGGAAAAACACCAAGGAGTGCAACTGCTGAATCATATATTCAGAGTATGCTTATTTTGGTAAGAAACTGGCAAACTATGTTCCTGTGGGGCTGTACCATTTTGCATTCCTACCAGCAGTGAATGAGAATTCCTGTTGCTCCACATCCTTGTCAGCATTTGGTGTTGTCTGTGTTCCAGAGTTTGGCCATTCTAATAGGTGTGTACTAGAATCTCATTGTTTTAATTTGCATTTCCCTGATGCCATATGATGTTGAGCATATTTTCATATGCTTATTTAACATCTGTGTATCTTCTTTGGTGGAGTATCTTGTTAGGATCTTTGGTCCGGTTTTTAAATTGAATTGTTTGTTTTCTTCTTGTTGAGTTTTAAGAGTCCTTTGTATATTTTGGATAATGGTCCTTTATCAGATGTGCCTTTTGCAGATATTTTCTCCCAGTCTGTGGCTTGTGTTCTCATTCTCTTGGCATCATCTTTTGCAGAGCAGAAGTTTTTAATTTTAATGAAGTCCAGTTCAGTTATTTCTTTCATGGATCATGCCCTTGGTGTTGTATCTAAATAGTCATTGCCATACTCAAGGTCATCTAGATTTTGTCTTATGTTACCTTCTAAGGAGTTTTATAGTTTCGCATTTTACATTTAGGTCTATGATCCACTTTGGGTTAATTTTCATGAAGGGTGTAAGGTCCATATCTAGATTCACTTTTTTCATGTATAGTTGTCCAGTTGTTCAGCACCATTTATTGAACCATTTGTTCGTTTAAAAAATATGATTGTCCTGTAATTCCTACAACATATGTTGAAAAACCTTTTCCCTAACTGAATTGTTTTGGTGCCTTTTTGAAAATCAGTCGACCATATCTATGTGGCTCTACTTTTGGACTTTTTAGTCTGTTAATCTATTTGTCTACTGTACCAATAACCATGTCTTAATAATTATATTTTTACATAGAATAAGTCTTTAAATTAGGTAATGTAAGTCTTCTGACTTTGGAGCTGTAGCTCCAAAGAGAATTGATATTTTGAAGTCTTGTAATCCATGAGCATAATAAATATCATACTCCTTTTACATATCCTTTAATTTCTTTCATCAGTATTTTATAGTTTTCAGTAGATACCTTATACACTTCTTTTATTAAATTTATTTTATAAAATTATTATTTTGATGTTACTATGAATAATAATGTAGAATTTATTTTCTAATTTGCTTGTACCTAGGGTAAAAAACAATTGATTCGTTTATTGACTTTTCAAATTAATTAATAATTTAAAATATTTCAAGGGTTTTTGTGGCTTCCTTAGAATTTTCTATGTATACAGTTATGTCATCTATGAAAAAAAGTTTGATTTCTCTTCCTTTTTAATATTTAAGCCTTTATTTCTTTTTCCTGCCTCATTTCACTCATTAGGACCTCTAGGTCAGTGATGAAGTGCCGAGAGTGAAATGCTTGTCTGATTTTAAACTTAAGGGCCAAATGGCCACTATTTCACCATTACATATGATTTTAACTGCATGTTTTTCTTGTGGATGCCATTTATCAAATCAAGAAATTTTACTTCTTTTCCCAATTTGCTAAGAGTTTTTAGCAAAAGGAGGTGTTGGATATCATCAAATACTTTCTCCACATCTACAAAAATGGTTGTTTGATTTTTGACCTTTATTCTCTTAATGTGGTAAATAACATTGTAAAATCAATGTTTAAAAAAAACCTGTTTTATTCTTGGAATAAATTCACCATGGTCCTTTTTATATAATATGGGATACAGTTTGCAATCTTATATTTAGGTTTTTGCACCTATGTTCTTGAATGATTTTGGCACGTAATTATTCTTTCTAATAATGTTTTTTTTTGGTCAGGTATTGGAGTTAAAATTATGCTGACTTTATTAAATCATTAAGGAAGTGTTCCCTTTTTTTAAACTTAAACTCTGTAAGAGTTTAAGATTGGTGATGTATTATGTTCATGAATCCTGTAATATTTGATAAAATCCAGCAGAAAAGACCTCTGAGCCTGGAGTTTTCTTTGTGGGAAGTTACTTACAAATTTAATTCCTTTAATAGTTGTAAGATTGCTTAGATGTTTCTTGTCAGTTTTGGCAAGTTGTACTTTTCTATGAATTTGTCTATTTCAATTAATTTTCATTTTTCTTTGAGTTTCATTGTTCATTTTGGTTTTCTGCTAACTTTTTGAGAGGAATGCCTAGATCAGACATCAGCAAACTTTTCTTTAAAGCTCCATTTTAGTAGGTGTTTTAGGCTTATGAACCATATAGTCTTTGTCTCAATTACTTACCTCTTCAGTTATAGCACAAACGCAGCCATGGGCAATACTTAAACAAATAGGTGTGGCTCTATTTTCCTAAAGACTATTTACAAAAGCAGATGACGGCATAGTTTGCAAACTCTTTACTTACATCATTGATTTTCAGCTTGCCTTCTTTTCTCAGTTATGCATTTAAGATTATAAATTTTCTCTAAGCCTCAAGTTTCGATATATCACATTTTCATGATTATTTAATTCAAAATGTTTAAAGAACTCCATTGTCATTTCTTTTTTGACCCATGTTTATTTTAAACTGTATTGCTTAGTTTCAAAACATGTAAGGATTTTTAAAGTGATACTTTGTTGTTCTATATTAATTCCACTGTGGGCAGAGAACATGCTCTGTATAATTTAAAGCTTTATGGTCAATTTTAGTGTAACTTTTTTTGTATACTTTCAAAGGATTGTCTCTTCAGTTTGGTACACTGTTCTCTATGTGTCAATTATGTCTAATTCGTTAATTATTCATAACTTCCATATTTTTGTTTGTTTTCTTATTCTGTCAGTTAGTGAATAATTGTGTTAAAATCTCCCACTGTGGTTGTGGATTCGTCTGTTTCCATTTTCTCTTGTGTGTGTGTGTGTGTGTGTGATCTCAGCTTTTTTTCCCAGTTTTATTGAGATACAATAGATATACAGCAGTGTACAGGCATAACTCATTTTATTGTGTTTTGCTTTATTGTGCTTCTCAGATACTATGTTTTTAACAAAATGAAGGTTTGTGGCAATCCTGTGATATTAGATGATGGTTTGCATTTTTTAACAATAAAGTATTTTTAAATTAAGCTATATACGTTATTTTTTTAGACATAATGCTATTGCACACTTAATAGGCTACAGTATTGTGTAAACATAACATTTATATGCACTGGGAAACCAAAAAATTTGTGTGAGTTGCTTTACTGCAACATTTGCTTTATTGCAGTAGTCTGGAACCAAACCTGAAATATCTCTGAGGTATGCCTCTGTAAGTGTAAGGTGTACAGCATAATGACTTGTCTTACATATATTGTGAAATGATTACCACAGTAAGTTTAGTTAACATCTATCTTCTCATATAGATGCAAGAAAAAAGAAAAAAAGATGTTTTTTTCCTTGTGATAAGAACTGTTAGGGTTTGTTCTCTTAACAACTTTCAAACATACCATACAGCAGTGTTAACTATAGCCATCATGTTGTACATTACATCCCTAGTACTTACTGATCTTACAACTGGAAGTTTGAACCTTTTGACCAGCTTATTTCCATTTTTAATCCTGTATAATTTTTCCTTATATATTTCAAAGACATGTTATTAGGTTCATATAAATTTAGAATTGTTTATCTTCTTAATGGATTGATCCCTTTATCATTACAAAACATCCCACTCTGTTTCTAGTAATGCTTTTTGCCTTAAGGTTTACTTTGTCTATTAGTCTAGCTTCATCAGCTTTCTTTCAGTAGGAGTGTGCATGGCATATCCTATCTTTTTAGTTTTAATTTTCCATATTCTTATATTTAAGATGTGTTTCCTGTATGAAGCATATATATTTGTATTTAGTCTGACAATTTAATTGGAGTGTCTTGTTCATTTACATGCACTATAATTAGTACATCTATTTGCATTTAAATCTATATTGCCAAATCCTTCATATGTTTTCCATTCATTCTAAGTTCATGTTATCCTCTCTTATCTTGCCTTCTTTTGGATTGACTAGTTCTTATTTTTCACCTTGTATTAGCATGGTAACTACATACTCTTCTATTATCATTTTAGTGGATATCCTAGATATTATAGCATGAATCCTTGGCTTCTTCCAAGCTTCAAACACAGTAACTCCATTTTAACCCCTTCTCAAATTATATGCTATTCTAATTGTATTTTAAATCTCTCTCTCTTTTTTTTTTTGTGGTACGTGGGTCTCTTACTGTTGTAGCCTCTCCTGTTGCGGAGCACAGGCTCTGGATGCACAGGCTCAGCGGCCATGGCTCATGGGCCCAGCCGCTCTGTGGCATGTGGGATTTTCACGGACCAGGGCATGAACCCGTGTCCCCTGCATCGGCAGGCGGACTCTCAACCACTGCGGCACCAGGGAAGACCTCTATACTTTAAACCCCACAAGACATTATTATTATTGTTGTTGTTGTTTAGAGTCAATACAGTTGACCCTTGAACAACATGGGGGTTGGGGTGCTGACCTTCTGTGCAGTGGAAAATCCACACATAACTTTATAGTTAGCCTTTGTATCCATGGTTCTGTATTCAGGGATTCTGCCAAGAATGGATTGTGTAGTATTGTAGTACATATTTATTGGGAAAAAAACGTGTATAAGTGGACCCTAGTAGTTCAAACCTGTGTTGTTCAAACCTCAACTGTATTCATCTGGATTTACCCATAAATTTTTTTTCAAGTAAACAAATTCTTTAATTAAAAAGAAAAATCAATGTTTTATGGGAAAAATGTAAATAAAACCACTGATGAAGTAGCTGCATTAACAGGGATTAAAAAAGAAAAGATCCAAGGGTAGGTTATGAAGTGCCTCACATAAAATTCATTCAGTACATTATTTGTAGGCAAGTTAAGTTGAAGAGAGAAGCAAAATAAATGGAAGACAGAAGTGCAAAAGTGCTGCAGGATGTCATCAATATGGTTAATTTTATAAAAAACTCACATTTAATATATACTGGAATCTATAAAACATGTTGCAATGATACAGGGAGTGCAGGGGGCCATTCAGAGCATGTGCTTTGGTGTCCAACTGGCCTCTGTCCTAGACCTGCCTGGACCTGCTCTATAAGCTTAGTTATTCACCTAACGTCTCTAAGGCTCAGTTTTCTCATCTGTGAAAAAAAGGATAGTTAAACCTACTGTGAATGACATAATACATAAAGCACTTAATTGTACAGAGATTTTTTTAAAACATCTTTATTGTAGTATAATTGCTTTACAATGGTGTGTTACGTTCTGCTTTATAACAAAGTGAATCAGCTATACATATACATATGTCCCCATATCTCCTCCCTTTTGTGTCTCCCTCCCATCCTCCCTATCTCACCCCTCTAGGTGGTCACAAAGCACAGAGCTGATCGCCCTGTGCTATGTGGCTGCTTCCCACTAGCTATCTGTTTTACATTTGGTAGTGTATATATGTCCATGCCACTCTCTCACTTTGTCACAGCTTACCCTTCCCCCTCCCCATATCCTCAAGTCCATGCTCTAGTAGGTCTGTGTCTTTATTCCTGACTTACCCCTAGGTTCTTCATGACTTTTTATTTTCTTAGATTCCATATATATGTTAGCATACGGTATTTGTTTTTCTCTTTCTGGCTTACTTCACTCTGTATGACAGACTCTAGGTCCATCCACCTCACTACAAATAAGTCAATTTCATTTCTTTTTATGGCTGAGTAATATTCTATTGTATATATGTGCCACATCTTTATCCATTCATCTGTTGATGGGAACTTAGGTTGCTTCCATGTCCTGGCTATTGTAAATAGAGCTGCAGTGAACATTTTGGTACATGAGTCTTTTTGAATTACGGTTTTCTCAGGGTATATGCCCAGTAGTGGGATTGCTGGGTTGTATGGAACTTCTATTTTTAGGTTTTTTCAGGAACCTCCACACTGTACTCCATAGTGGCTGTATCAATTTATGTTCCCACTAACAGTGCAAGAGGGTTCCCTTTTCTCCACACCCTCTCCAGCATTTATTGTTTGTAGATGTTTTGATAATGGCCATTCTGACCGGTGTGAGGTGATACCTCTTTGTAGTTTTGATTTGCATTTCTCTAATAATTAGTGATATTGAGCATTCTTTCATGTGTTTGTTGGCAATCTGTATATCTTCTTTGGAGAAATGTCTATTTAGGTCTTCTGCCCATTTTTGGACTGGGTTGCTTGTTTTTTAGATATTGAACTGCATGAGCTGCTTGTAAATTTTGGAGATTAATTCTTTGTCAGTTGCTTCATTTGCAAATATTTTCTCCCATTCTGAGGGTTGTCTTTTCATCTTGTTTATGGTTTCCTTTGCTGTACAAAAGCGTTGAAGTTTCATTAGGTCCCATTTGTTTATTTTTGTTTTTGTCTCCATTTCTCTAGGAGGTGGGTCCAAAAGGATCTTGCTGTGATTTATGTCATAGAGTGTTCTACCCATGTTTTCCTCTAAGAGTTTTATGGTGTCTGGCCTTACATTTAGGTCTTTTATCCATTTTGAGTTTATTTTTGTGTATGGTGTTAGAGAGTGTTCTAATTTCATTCTTTTACATGTAGGTGTCCAGTTTTCCCAGCACCACTTATTGAAGAGGCTGTCTTTTCTCCACTGTATATTATTGCCTCTTTTATCAAAAATAAGGTGACCCTATGTGCATGGGTTTATCTCTGGGCTTTCTATCTTGTTCCATTGAGCTATATTTCTGTTATTGTGCCAGTACCATACTGTCTTGATTACTGTAGCTTTGTAGTATAGTCTGAAGTCTGGCAGCCTGATTCCTCCAGCCCCGTTTTTCTTTCTCAGGATTGCTTTGGCTATTTGGGGTCTTTTGTGTTTCCATACAAATTGTGAAATTTTTTGTTCTTGTTCTCTGAAAAATGCCCTTGGTAGTTTGATAGGGATTGCATTGAATCTGTAGATTGCTTTGGGTAGTATAGTCATTTTCACAAAGTTGATTCTTCCAATCCAAGAACATGGTATGTCTCTCCATCTGTTTGTATCATCTTTAATTTCTTTCATCAGTGTCTTATGGTTTTCTGCATACAGGTCTTTTGTCTCCTTAGGTAAGTTTACTCCTAGGTTTTTTATTCTTTTTGTTGCAATTGGGTTTACCCATAAATTTAAGCTTTGTAGTCTACTGCTTTCTTCACGCATTTCTATGTTTGCATCTGGGATTATTTTCCTTCCTCCTGAAGAACACCCTTTCAGTATCTCTTTCAGTTTGACTCTAGGCAGTGAAAATTTTATTTTGGTTTTGTTTACCAGCTACTTTCTTTCAGCACTTTGAGGTTATCATTCAGTTTTTGTTTTTGTTTTTGTTTTCCTGGATTCCGTTGTCTCTGTTGAGGTAAGCAGCAAGTTTAATTAATATACTGAACATAATCTATCTTTATTCTCTGTTTTCTTTTTGTTTCTTTTTTGCTTTCTTTTTAACTGAGATAAAATTCACTATTTTAAGCATTTTAAAATATAGAATTCAGTAGTTTTTAGTATTCTGATTTCTTTTAAGACTTTCTCTTTGTTTTTCATCAGTTTTACTATGATGTGCCTATGTATGGTTTTAATGATTTTATTTCCTATTTGGGGTTTATAGGGTACCTTGAATCTTTCATTTTATGTCTTCCTCCAGTTTTAGAACCTTCTCAGTCATTATCTCCTCAAATATTACCTCTTCTACACTCTTTTTCTCTCTTCCCCTTTTGAGACTTTTTCCTCCACCCTTTTTTCTCTCTGTGCTTCTTTCTGTTTTTTTCTGGCCTATTTTCTAATTCACTAAATTTTTCTTCAGAGTTATTTAATATACTTTTTTTTCCTTTTTTTGGCTGTGTTGGGTCTTCATTGCTGCATGCAGGCTTTCTCTAGTTGTGGCGAGCAAGGGCTACACTTCATTGTGGTGTGCGGGCTTCTCATTGTGGTGGCTCCTCTTGTTGAGGAGCATGGGCTCCAGGTGCATGGGCTTCAGTAGTTGTGGCACGAGGGCTCAGTAGTTGTGGCTCGTGGGCTCTAGAGTGCACGCTCAGTAGTTGTGGTGCATGGGAGTTGCTCTGCAGCATGTGGGATCTTCTTGGATCAGGGCTCGAACCCATGTCCCCTGCACTGGCAGGCGGATTCTTAACCAGTGTGCCACCAGGGAAGTCCCTATTTAATATACTTCTAAGTTCATGAGTTGAATTCCTAACTGTGGTTATTGTATTTTTAATTCTAGAACATTTGTTTCTTTTTTGTAGTTTCTATAGTTTTTTCAAATATTTATAATCTTTTATTTCATTGCATATATTTACCATGGTTATTTTAAAAAACCCATGTATGATATCTCCATTATCTGTATCTTCTGATGCTTCTTTTGGTTTTCTATCATTATTATCTTGTTTGTGTACTCATTTTTGATTTAGTGCTGGATATAATAAAAATATTATAGTAAGAGTTTGAGTCCTAGTATGACAGTAGCTTCCTAAAGAAAGGATCAAACCCTTTTTCAACTGACAAATGTCTATGGGAACTCACAGTCCTGGATCACCTTAATGCAGTTTCAGTGACTACTATGCATAGTCCCTGAGTGAGCTGGTCTTTACCAGTCCATCATATTCTTAGGACATAAACCCTTGTGGCCCCAACTTAAAGCATTTACCAGCATGCACCCTCCCCTCCCCAGTAGACTCTGGATTTCAGTTTTTCTCCCCTAACCTCATCACATTTTCAAATTTATTGTTCAGTTTCTTAGTCTCTCATCTGCTTATTCCAGAATGAAAGATCCAGCTTACCTTTCTTGGTTTCCTTCTCCTTTTATATCTTTACAAGTTTTTGCCACCTTTTTAGTTCTCCAGTGCCTTCATAGAGACTAAATTTTGTTATTTTGTAAATAGAATTGTTTTTTTCTTTCTTTTTCAGACAATAAACTTTTAAAATATTTTTACCAAGTTGTCTAGTTGTTTTGGGGAAAAGTTGGTCTTTATTTCTTATTACCTAGTTCACCTTTATACAAAGTAGAAATCTACTAGTTGGTTTTAAAATTTCCTTATTTGGTCAAATAAAATTTTTGCAACCTTTTATCAGATCCCCAGAGACTTTTTGTGAAGATTTTACTTACCCATGAAGTCTCCAGGTTTAAGAGCTACTGATTGAGGGGATACAAAAGAAATAAAAGCTCCCATCCTTGTGATTAGGAACGTATATGTAGTTAGTAAATCATATTTAACATGGATGAAGTAATTGGTGACTTGTAGAATACTATTTTTTTTATTAGTTTCTGCTTTATAACAAAGTGAATCAGTCATACATATACATCTGTTCCCACATCCCTTCCCTCATGCATCTCCCTCCCTCCCACCCTCCCCATCCCACCCCTCCAGGCGGTCACAAAGCACCGAGCTGATATCCCCGTGCTCTGCGGCTGCTTCCCACTATCTATCTACCTTACATTTGGTAGTGTATATATGTCCATGCCAATCTTTCGCTTTGTCACAGCTTACCCTTCCCCCTCCCCATATCCTCAAGTCCATTCTCAAGTAGGTCTGTGTCTTTATTCCCGTTTTACCCCTAGGTTCTTCATGACATTTTTTTTTAAATTCCGTATATATGTGTTAGCATACGGTATTTGTCTTTCTCTTTCTGACTTACTTCACTCTGTATGACAGACTCTAGGTCTATCCACCTCATTACAAATAGCTCAGTTTCGTTTCTTTTTATGGCTGAGTAATATTCCATTGTATATATGTGCCACATCTTCTTTATCCATTCATCTGATGATGGACACTTAGGTTGTTTCCAGCTCTGGGCTATTGTGAATAGAGCTGCAATGAACATTTTGGTACATGTCTCTTTTTGAATTATGGTTTTCTCAGGGTATATGCCTAGTAGTGGGATTGCTGGGTCATATGGTAGTTCTATTTTTAGTTTTTTAAGGAACCTCCATACTGTTCTCCCTAGTGGCTGTACCAATTCACATTCCCACCAGCAGTGCAAGAGGGTTCCCTTTTCTCCACACCCTCTCCAGCATTTATTGTTTCTAGATTTCTTGATGCTGGCCATTCTGACTGGTGTGAGATGATATCTCATTGTAGTTTTGATTTGCATTTCTCTAATGATTAATGATGTTGAGCATTCTTTCATGTGTTTGTTGGCAGTCTGTATATCTTCTTTGGAGAAATGCCTATTTAAGTCTTCTGCCCATTTTTGGATTGGGTTGTTTGTTTTTTTGCTATTGAGCTGCATGAGCTGTTTATAAATTTTGGAGATTAATCCTTTGTCAGTTGCTTCATTTGCAAATATTTTCTCCCATTCTGAGGGTTGTCTTTTGGTCTTGTTTATGGTTTCCTTTGCTTTGCAAAAGCTTTTAAGTTTCATTAGGTCCCATTTGTTTATCTTTGTTTTTATTTCCATTTCTCTGGGAGGTGGGTCCAAAAGGATCTTGCTGTGATTTATGTCATAGAGTGTTCTGCCTATGTTTTCCTCTAAGAGTTTGATAGTTTCTGGCCTTACATGTAGGTCTTTAATCCATTTGAGCTTATTTTTGTGTATGGTGTTAGGGAATGATCTAATCTCATACTTTTACATGTCCCTGTCCAGTTTTCCCAGCACCACTTATTGAAGAGGCTGTCCTTTCTCCACTGTACATTCCTGCCTCCTTTATCAAAGATAAGTTGACCATATGTGCGTGGGTTTATCTCTGGGCTTTCTATCCTGTTCCATTGATGTTTCTGTTTTTATGCCAGTACCACACTGTCTTGATTACTGTAGCTTTGTAGTATAGTCTGAAGTCAGGGAGCCTAATTCCTCCAGCTCCGTGTTTCGTTCTCAAGATTGCTTTGGCTATTCGGGGTCTTTTGTTTTTGCAAACAAATTTTGAAATTTTTTATTCTAGTTCTGTGAAAAATGCCAGTGGTAGTTTGATAGGGATTGCATTGAATCTGTAGATTGCTTTGGGTAGTAGAGTCATTTTCACAATATTGATTCTTCCAATCCAGGAGCATGGTATATCTCTCCATCTATTTGTATCATCTGTAATTTCTTTCATCAGACTCTTATAATTTTCTGCATATAGGTCTTTTGTCTCCTTAGGTAGGTTTATTCCTAGTTATTTTATTCTTTTTGTTGCAGTGGTAAATGGGAGTGTTTTCTTGATTTCATTTTCAGATTTTTCATCATTAGTGTACAGGAATGCCAGAGATTTCTGTGCATTAATTTTGTATCCTGCTACTTTACCAAATTCATTGATTAGCTCTAGTAGTTTTCTGGTAGCATCTTTAGGATTCTCTATGTATAGTATCATGTCATCTGCAAACAGTGACAGCTTTACTTCTTCTTTTCTGATTTGGATTCCTTTTATTTCCTTTTCTTCTCTGATTGCTGTGGCTAAAACTTCCAAAACTAGGTTGAGTAAGAGTGGTGAGAGTGGGCAGCCTTGTCTTGTTCCTGATCTTAGTGGAAATGGTTTCAGTTTTTCACCATTGAGGACGAAGTTGGCTGTGGGTTTGTCATATATGGCCTTTATTATGTTGAGGAAAGTTCCCTCTATGCCTACTTTCTGCAGGGTTTTTATCATAAATGGGTGTTGAATTTTGTCAAACCCTTTCTCTGAATCTATTGAGATGATCATATGGTTTTTCTCCTTCAACTTGTTAATATGGTGTATCACATTGATTGATTTGCGTATATTGAAGAATCCTTGCATTCCTGGAATAAACCCCACTTGATTATGGTGTATGATCCTTTTAATGTGCTGTTGGATTCTGTTTGCTAGTATTCTGTTGAGGATTTTTGCATCTATGTTCATCCGTGATATTGGCCTGTAGTTTTCTTTCTTTGTGACATCCTTGTCTGGTTTTGGTATTAAGGTGATGGTGGCCTCGTAGAATGAGTTTGGGAGTGTTCCTTCCTCTGACATTGTTTGGAAGAGTTTGAGAAGGATGGGTGTTAGCTCTTCTCTAAATGTTTGATAGAATTAGCCTGTGAAGCCATCTGGTCCTGGGCTTTGGTTTGTTGGAAAAATTTTAATCACAGTTTCAATTTCAGTCCTTATGATTGGTCTATTCATATTTTCTATTTCTTCCTCAGTCAGTCTTGGCAGGTTGTGCATTTCTAAGAATTTGTCCATTTCTTCCAGGTTGTCCACTTTATTGGCATAGTGTTTCTTGTAGTAATCTCTCATGATCTTTTGTATTTCTGCAGTGTCAGTTGTTACTTCTCCTTTTTTATATCTAATTCTATTGATTTGAGTCTTCTCCCTTTTTTTCTTGATGAGTCTGGCTAATGGTTTTTCAATTTTGTTTATCTTCTCAAAGAACCAGCTTTTAGTTTTATTGATATTTGCTATCGTTTCCTTCATTTCTTTTTCATTTATTTCTGATCTGATCTTTATGATTTCTTTCCTTCTGCTAGCTTTGGGGTTTTTTTGTTCTTCTTTCTCTAATTGCTTTAGGTGCAGGGTCAGGTTGTTTACTCGAGATGTTTCCTGTTTCTTAAAGTGGGATTGTATTGCTATAAACTTCCCCCTTAGAACTGCTTTTGCTGCATCCCATAGGTATTGGGTCGTCATGTCTCCATTGTCATTTGTTTCTAGGTATTTTTTTATTTCCTCTTTGATTTCTTCTGTGATCACTTCGTTATTGAGTAATGTATTGTTTGGCCTACATGTGTTTTTATTTTTTACAGATCTTTTCCTGTAATTGATGTCTAGTCTCATAGCATTGTGGTCGGAAAAGATACTTGATACAATTTCAATTTTCTTAAATTTACCAAGGCTTGATTTGTGACCCAAGATATGATCTATCCTGGAGAATGTTCCATGAGCACTTGAGAAAAATGTGTATTCTGTTGTTTTTGGATGGAATGTCCTATAAATATCAATTAAGTCCATCTTGTTTAATGTATCATTTAAAGCTTGTGTTTCCTTATTTATTTTCATTTTGGATGATCTGTCCATTGGTGAAAGTGGGGTGTTAAAGTCCCCTAATATGATTGTGTTACTGTCGATTTCCCCTTTTATGGCTGTTAGTCTTTGCCTTATGTATTGAGGTGGTCCTATGTTGGGTGCATAAATATTTACAATTGTTATATCTTCTTCTTGGATTGATCCCTTTATCATTATGTAGTGTCCTTCTTTGTCTCTTCTAATAGTCTTTATTTTAAAGTCTATTTTGTCTGATATAAGAATTGCTACTCCAGCTTTCTTTTGATTTCCATTTGCATGGAATATCTTTTTCCATCCCCTTACTTTCAATCTGTATGTGTCTCTAGGTCTGAAGTTGGTCTCTTGTAGACAGCATATATATGGGTCTTGTTTTTGTATCCATCCAGCCAATCTGTGTCTTTTGGTGGGAGCATTTAGTTCATTTACATTTAAGGTAATTATTGATATGTATGTTTCTATTCCCATTTCCTTAATTGCTTTGGGTTCGTTATTGTAGGTATATTCCTTCTGTTGTGTTTCTTGCCTAGAGAAATTCCTTTAGCATTTGTTGCAAAGCTGGTTTGGTGGTGCTGAACTCTCTCAGCTTTGGCTTGTCTGTAAAGGTTTTAATTTCTCCATCAAATCTGAATGAGATCCTTGCTGGGTAGAGTAATCTTGGTTGCAGGTTTCTCTCCTTCATCACTTTAATTATGTCCTGCCACTCCCTTCTGGCTTGTAGAGTTTCTGCTGAGAGATTAGCTGTTAACCTGATGGGGATTCCCTTGTGTGTTATTTGTTGTTTTTCCCTTGCTGCTTTTAATAGGATTTCTTTGTGTTTAATTTTTGACAGTTTGATTAATATGTGTCTTGGCATATTTCTCCTTGGATTTATTCTGTATGGGACTCTCTGTGCCTCCTGGACTTGATTAACTATTTCCTTTCCCATATTGGGGAAGTTTTCAACTATAATCTCTTCAAATATTTTCTCAGTCCCTTTCTTTTTCTCTTCTTCTTCTGGAACCCCTATAATTCGAATGTTGGTGCGTTTAATGTTGTCCCAGAGGTTTCTGAGACTGTCCTCTGTTCTTTTCATTCTTTTTTCTTTATTTTGCTCGGCAGCAGTTATTTCCACTATTTTATCTTCCACCTCACTTATCTGTTCTTCTGCCTCAGTTATTCTGCTATTGATCCCATCTAGAGTACTTTTCATTTCATTTATTGTGTTTTTAATCGATGCTTGATTCATCTTTAGTTCTTCTAGGTCCTTGTTAACTGTTTCTTGCATTTTGTCTATTCTATTTCCAAGATTTTGGATCTTGGAAATAGAATCTTGGATCATCTTTACTATCATTATTCTGAATTCTTTTTGAGGTAGACTGCCTATTACCTCTTCATTTTTTAGGTCTGGTGGGTTTTTATCTTGCTCCTTCACCTGCTGTGTGTTTTTCTGTCTTCTCATTTTGCTTATGTTACTGTGTTTGGGGTCTCCTTTTTGCAGGCTGCAGATTCGTAGTTCCCATTGTTTTTGGTGTCTGTCCCCAGTGGCTAAGGTTGTTTCAGTAGGTTGTGTAGGCTTCCTGGTGGGGGGACTAGTGCCTGTGTTCTGGTGGTCGAGGCTCGATCTTGTCTTTCTGGTGGACAGGTCCACATCTGGTGGTGTGTTTTGGGGTGCCTGTGGCCCTATTATGTTTTTAGGCAGCCCCTCTGCTAATGGGTGGGGTTGTTTTCCTGTCTTGCTAGTTGCTTGGCATAGGGTGTCCATCACTGTAGTTTGCTGGTCGTTGACTGAAGGTGGGTGCTGGTGTTGAGATGGAGATCTCTGGGAGATTTTCGCTGCTTGATATTATGTGGAGCTGGGAGGTCTCTTTTGGACCCGTGTCCTGAAGTTGGCTCTCCCACTTCAGAGGCACAGCACTGACTCCTGGCTGCAGCATCAAGAGCCTTTCACCTACCCGGCTCAGAATAAAAGGGAGAATAAGTAGAAAGAAAGAATTAGTAGAAGAAAGAAAGAGAGAGAGAAAGAAAGGAAGGAGGAAAGAAAGGAAGGAAGGAAGAAAGAAAGAAAGGAGGGAGGGATCTGGGAAGGATGGAAAGAAAGAAAGAAAGAAGGGAGGGAGGGAGGAATGAAAGAAAAAGGAAGAGTGAATGGAAGAAGGGAGCGAGGGAGGGAGGAAGGAAAGAAAGAAAGACAGGAGGGAGCGAGGGAGGAAGGAAAGAAAAAGAAAGTGAAAGGAAGAAGGGTGGGAGGGAGGGAGGAAGGAAAGAAAGACAGGAGGGAGGGAGGGAGGAAGGAAAGAAAGAAAAGAAAGAGAGACAGGAGGGAGGGAGGGAGGAAGGAAAGAAAAAGAAAGTGAAAGGAAGAAGGGTGGGAGGGAGGGAGGAAGGAAAGAAAAAGAAAGAGTGAAAGGAGGAGGGGTGGAGGGAGGGAGGGAGGAAGGGAAGGTAGGAAAAAAGAAAGAGCAGGTAAAGTAAAGTAGAATAAAGTATGAAATATAGTAGCGTTATTAAAATTAAAAAGTAATTATTGAAAAAAAAACGGACAGATAGAACCCTGGGACATATGGTGGAAGCAAAGCTATACCGAGAGAATCTTACACAGAAGAATACACATACACATTCACAAAAAGAGAGCAGGGGGAAAAATCAAAAATCTTGCTCTCCAAGTCCACCTCCTCAATTTGGGATAATTCGTTGTAAAAAGAGGAAAAGTGCGAGAAGTCTGAAATCTTGCTAAGTCCACCTCCTTAATTTGGGATAGTTCATTGTAAACAGAGTAAAAGGGGGGAAAGTCTTAAATCTTGTCCTCAAAGTCCACTTCCTCAATTTGGGATGATTCGCTGTCCATTCATGCACTCCACAGATGCAGGGCACATCAAGTGGACTGTGGAGCTTTAATCTGCTGCCTCCGAGGCTGCACAGAGAGATTTCCCTGTCTCTGCTCTCACAGCTCCCGGGTCTCAGCCTTGGACCTGGTCCCGCCTCTGTGCGTAGGTCGCCAGAGGGCGTCCGTTCTTCGCTCAGACAGGACGGGTTTAAAGGAGCCGCTGATTCGGGGGCTCTGGCTCACTCAGGCAGAGGGGAGGGAGGGGCGCGCAGTGTGGGGTGGGCCTGCGGGGGCAGAGGCCAGCGTGACGTTGCACCAGACCGAGGCGCTCCGTGCGCTTTCCCGGGAAAGCCTTCCCCGGGTCCCGGGACCCTGGCAGTGGCGGGGTGCACAGGCCCCCCGGAGGGCGGGGCGGACAGTGACCCGCGCTCGCACACAGGCCCCGTGGTGGCGGCAGCAGCAGCCCCCGCGTCCCACGCCTGTCTCCGGGGTCCGCGCCTTTAGCCGCGGCTCGCGCCCTTCTCTGGCGCTTCCCCAAGCAGCCCTCTTAATGCCCTCTCCTCGCGCACCAGGAAACAAAAGGGAAGAAAAAGTCTCTTGCCTCTTCGGCAGCTCCAGACCCTTTCCCCGGACTCCCTCCGGGCTAGCCGTGGTGCACTAACCCCTTCAGGCTCTCTTCCTGCCGCCAGCCCCAGTCCTCTCCCTGTGCTCTGACTGAAAGCCGATACCGGAGCCTCAGCTCCCAGCCCCGCCCGCCCCGGCGGCCGAGCAGACAAGTCTCTCGGGCTGGTGTGTGCCTGAGGGCACCGATCCTCTGTGCCGGAATCTCTCCGCTTTGCCCTCCACACCCCTGTTGCTGTGCTCTCCTCCGCTACTCCGAAGCTTTCCCCCTCCGCCACCTGCAGTCTCCGTCCGCGAAGGGGCTTGTAGTGTGTGGAAACCTTTCCTCCTTCACGGCTCCCTCCCACTGGTGCAGGTCCCATCCCTATCCTATTGTCTCTGTTTATTCTTTTTTCTTTTGCCCTACCCAGGTATGTGGGGAGTTTCTTGCCTTTTGGGGAGTCTGAGGTCTTCTGTCAGCGTTCAGTAGGTGTTCTGTAGGAGTTGTTCCACGTGTAGATGAATTTCTGATGTATCTGTGGGGAGGAAGGTGATCTCCGCATCTTACTCTTCCGCCATCTTCCTCCGGGGTCCTAGAATACTGTTTTTATACAAGGCTTTGATTGGGTAACATGACCTCCAATAGCAGTTCAGAATTCACCTAGAAGATAGGGCTAGAGCTAGGGTTTGAAGGATAGAGATTGCCAGAGGGAGGGGGAAGGGTATTTTGGACATGGAATGACATAAACTAAGTCTTAGTCACCATTGAACTGATTTAATTCATAGCATGATGACTGAATAGTTTATCCCTTAATCCTTCTTTCCCTTGGTATGTTGTTAATACTAATCAGGCTGGGCTGAAACCTTGGGAATTCATTGGTGCACACTGTGATACATATGTTAATTTGATTGCCTGTGATTTCTGTAGCAGACCCAGGGCTGCAGCAAACATGCAGGTAATTGTATAATGTCTGCATGGTCCCCCAGCACGGTGTTTTACAATCAGCTCCACCTCAGGAGAATTTCAGCTAATGCAGCTGTTTTCTTCTAATGCTTAGTTTGGGGACTCCCCTGTTCTCACTCCCCTGCCTTGCTACCTGAGTGAGACATGTGTGACTATAAGCCTAAAGTATAAAAATAAAGATTAAGAAGGACCCACATTGCACCTGCCTATTCAGGGTGCTGATTTCACATGGCTGAATGACATGTTTTTGGAGCTCAATATTTTTTCCTATGAATCTGCTAAAGATGCATGAAGCATCTTATACAACTCCTGAGAGCACAGAGCCTCTATCTTTTAGGTACTCAGTGGGTCTGAATTGCTGGCAGGGGTCAGGAGAGTTGACAAGGTAGTGTTATGAACATGAATTTAACTTCATAAACTCAGGTGCACAAGAAATATTTTATATGTTTTCTCTAAATCAGATTTACTCTGAGCCCCCAGTTTATCAGGCTAGTTGGAAATTCAATCTCAATTATTATTGGTCCTTTTTCCTATCCCCATGCCTCCTACATTGTGCAGCGATCCTGGAAGTCTAGCACAGAATAGGACATGCCGGGAGGGCTCTTTGTTCTTTGGTTAATACTGATCACCACTAACATACTCCTCATCCAAGCCTGCACAGTCCCTTGAAGGTAAGTTCTGCTGTGGCTTCCATGGATTTTTGCTGAGTCTTCGTGTCCCAGGGCCCAAGATGTAGCCTCTTTGGATACCATCATGCACCCATGTTCCTCTGAGGCCCTGCCACCATCACAGGGTGCTATGAGGGGGAGAGCATCCAAACACAGTTCCCTCCTTAGCCTTTTAGAATCTTTTCTTCTTTCACAGAGGCAGAGATGAAAGTGTAATGGCAAGTACTCTGAACTTACCTTGAAACTATGCTACTAGTAGACATCACTCTCTTCCACTGGGTGAAAGGGGGTTGTGGGAACCTGGCAACTATGAGAAGCAAAGGGACTTTACAATCATCACTTGATTTACCGATTACCTATTTACCTATTCATTACCTATGCAATGATTAAGATCTAGTCTGTGTCCTCAGGTTCTGTTCTAATGGAGGATGAAGATGTAGTAGGAAAAGGGGCCCTTATTGCTACTGACTTCAACTTCTGAGGGGAACATCTTACCTCTTAGGTCTCAAAGTGCCTTTTTCAGTTTCATTGGTAATTATGAGTCAGTCATTCTTTGGGGCTGTTTGGCCTGTAACTGTGGGAATGGATGAGTGTGCCTATTTTTGCACTGAGTGCTCCTGGACTGTGGCCTCAGAGCCTGGAACTGTGTGGCTCAGGCTCTTTTCTGAAATCTCTGGCTTTACAAGACTTCCTGCTGCAGATAAGGACACTGACTTCTCTTATCTGCTTGTTCCTAGTTGCCTCTCTGGCGAGATACTGACTTTACCTGCAGAGCTATATTGCTTTTATCCCTGAACTATATACTGCAGACACTCGAGATTAGTGCCAGGAGAGGAAAAAGGGTAACCGTTTCTGGGGAAAGGAATTGTGTAGGTGGTAGTTGCTTTAAAAAACTGGGGGCTAGAGTGGTATTTAGTCAAATATGGCTGCCACACAGCAGTGAAAGAGCCTTTTGGCATCTTTTTCAAAGAGCTCTACACTGACATGCTTTGTACTCTGACAGTTATTCTAGGGAAGAGTGTTTAAAATGTTTCAGCCTTTTAAAAAAAAATCCCTCACCTGTTTTAGTTGTATATCACGTTTTCGTTGAGGCTTCTGGAATACTAACGATGTCAGGCTTTTATTAATTCAGTGATGCTGCATTGTAAACCAGAAGGTTTATGTTCTTGGCCCATACTGTTTTAATTTTCTAACCATCTGAGCAAACTGCAACTATTACTTGATAAGTATCTGAATGCTCTTCTTGTCAAGTATATATTTATCCCAAAAATCTTGGTCCTGGAGAGAGAGCCTTTTATGTGCAATATTGACTTTACATTTTGTAAACCTCTATTGATTTTTTTTTCATCTCCACAGAAGTGGGGCTCCTTTTCAGAGTTTTATCCCCTTTAACAAATGTAAGTGAATCTAAGTGGAACTTCTACAGAGAGCCCTTAAAATTGCCCTAATGACTTAGGGGTATCAGGGTTACAGGCATTCTTTTTCATTTAGGCAGAAAGGAGTTAATTGTGAGGAAAAAACATGTTAAACCAAATTCTCCCAGCAGAAGAGAGGTTAGTTCCTTAAAAATCTGTCTTCCTGTCACTTGAGATCTATCTGTATGAGAGAAGGAAGGGCAGCAGGCATAACTGGAGAGTATATAAAGCAGATCACCTGGTTCCCTGATTTGTTTTTCCCCCACTGGATGGTCCCTCTCCTTAGCTTGTTTGGAGACCCCCCCATGCTTTCTATACCCTGACAAAACTTGGTCTTAGGAAGGAATAGGAAACATATTCACAGTAAAGTCTGAATAACTTAAAGGCTTAACGTGTCACTGTCCTAGGACATTTGCATTTGAATAAGCTGGCAAAACTCAAAAGAAGGCCTCTCATAGGAGAGTTTCAGACATCAGTCCTTCAGTGGAAAGGGAATTTTTTTGGCGAGTAGTACCTTTTTGCACCCCACCCCCAGCCATCAGAATATCCGTTTGGGGTCTCCCTAAGCTTTTTTCGTAAATCTGATTCTGACCAGTAGTATCCATGCTGAGTGGCAGTTGAACTGTAGCTGACCAAGTCTCTGACTTGATCTTTGACACTGTGTGTGGGGGGTGGTGGAGGTGGTGGAGGATAGAGATGTCAAGAGGAAGAGCAGTGCTAAGAAGGGAAGCAAGTCTGCCATGCACGTGCATCCTCTGTGGGCTCAATGAGGCTATATGTTGTGGAAAGATGGAAAAGCAAGCATAATTCCTGCTTCTTAGAATAATAAGATAAAGGTGTATAATTTAGTGAACTACATTTGGAGTCATGCCAGTCTGGGATTGTATATATCATCCTAACTTCTTCTTAACTGTATGTTCTTGGATGAATTCTTTTCCCTCTCTAGCCCCAGATTCCTCAAATGTAAAGTGAGACTCATGCCTACTTGCTGTTCAAGGATGCCACGA
Organism: Mesoplodon densirostris; assembly: GCF_025265405.1. NCBI lineage: Eukaryota > Metazoa > Chordata > Mammalia > Artiodactyla > Ziphiidae > Mesoplodon > Mesoplodon densirostris. The sequence continues at coordinate 31,421,359 of NC_082681.1, read as the reverse complement.
AGAACAAATGAGATAATAGATATAAAAGCATTTTGCAAACCCAAAGCTGTAAAGTGCAGTTTAAAGCTGAGATGTTTGTAACTGAGGATAATAGTTTAAGAATATTCAGCTGATGTCTTTAACCCCCTTCCCCCTGCTTTTTGCTGCAGTTGCATTGCCTTTCACTTTGTTGGTTGGGAAAGGCCACACCAGTATAAAATTGGTGGCATAGCATGGTTAGACAGAAATACTCTAGTGCTCCTGGGCAGTGATAGAGGGCCCTGTACTCAGAAAGGCCCTGTACTAGGCTTAATGCTCTGTTCTCCTCACCTTGAAATTATTATTATTATTATTATTTTTATTATTTTTGCGGTACGCGGGCCTCTCACTGTCGTGGCCTCTCCCATTGCGGAGCACAGGCTCCGGACACACAGCCTCAGTGGCCATGGCTCACAGGCCCAGCTGCTCCACGGCACGTGGTATCTTCCCGGACTGGGGCACGAACCCGTGTCCCCTGCATCGGCAGGCGGATTCTCAACCACTGCGCCACCAGGGAAGCCCGAAATTATTAATTTTTGAACAAGGTGTCACACATTTTCATTTTGCACTTAATGCCGCAAATTATGTAGCTGATCCTGGCCCTGGGCTGCTCTCTGTTCCTTTGTGGAGTTGGAACTAGAAAGAAGTTCCTTTATGACTCTGCTGGGAGGAGCATATGAAAGTTAGTTAGCTGAGATTCTGGCTGGGGAGTTTCCTGGAGGGGGTTCAGTTACAGGAGTTAAGCAGCTCTCTAGATGAGCCTTGTGGGGTGGTTAGCCTGGGCTAAGGGCCAAATGTTAATTCCGAGCCAAACATCTGGGTGTCCATTGTGCTAACAAGTGCCTAATCAGCAGCAAGGACCATCAGGCCATGACCATGCTAAAAGAAAACTTAGAATTTACCAATCCCTGGCTTTAGCAGCAAATGCCAAGAGAGTGAGCAGTGACTAGGCAGACAAGGCGCATTGCCACAGAGCCCCAAGGAATCAGAGTTGGAGGACAGTTATAAGAATCCGTGCATGATTGTGAGCTTGCCTCCCATTTCCTTCTGCTACAAGGTTATGTAATGGTTACAATGAACACGTAGAACTTAGTAAAGTGAATTCATAAAGCGCCTGCACTCTTCCCATCTCCCTCACTGCTTGCTCAAACCTGCTTGGTGATTTGGTTCTTTCTTTGCCACAGGATGAAATCTTGGCAGGTCCTAAAACTTTTGGATGATTAAAAGTCCCCTGGTCACGTTTGCCCCGAGAATTGTCTCTTTTCAGTAATGAAAATTTCAAATCCTATGTAATAATTAATATTCTGAACTTCATTTGAAGTTAAAGCTTCTTCCCTCCCTGAGAATGGTTTGTTTCAGACTTAACTGTAGTATAAAAGGGGGCATATTTTTATCTTCTTTTCTCCTTTCATTGTGCATCTCCTTTTATCCCTTCCCCCAATGTGATAGCCCCATTTTATGAACTCTTTCGGTCACAGTGGGTAGAAGAATGAGAAGTAAGAAATAAGAAAAGTCTTACCGGAAAGGTCTTATTGTGGTTTGACTTTGATGTATCTGTTTGGCAGGTATTAAACCTTACTCTTGAGGTGTCGTCTTTAGTTATTTGGTGATCTCTTACCTCCACATTCTTTAGCAAAGTTAGCCTCTCTTCTGGATGGCTATTAAGGAACACTCTCCCATTCCAACCCACTCCTAATTTTGATGATGTATCTTCAGTCTCTTTCTACTGAGGTTCCATTGCTCTAGGCTTAAAGCTCTTTTGAGATGGAGGATTTAAGAAAGCTCACTTCTGGTCTGCTGTAGACTGAATAATGGTCTTTCAAAGATGTCAGTGTCTGAATCTCTGGAACCTGTGAATATGTTACCTTATGTGATAAAAGGGACTTTGTGGGTGTGATTAAGGATTTTGAGATGAGGAGATTATCCTGGGATATCTGGGAGGGTTTGATATAATCACAAGGGTATTTATAAGAGGGAAGCAGATCAGAGGGGAGAGAAGACAATGTAATAGTGGAAGTAGAGATTTGAGTGATGTGGCCACAAGCCAAGGGATGCCAACAGTCTCTAGAAGCAGGAAGGGACAAGGAATGGATCGTCCCTTGGAGCCCTCAAAGGAACCAGTCCTGCTAACACCTTGTTTAGTCCTGTGAGACTCATTTTGGGCTTCTAACCACCAGAACTATAAGATAATAAACTTGTATTGTTTTAAGCCACTTAGTTTGTGGTAATTTGTTACAGGAGTAATAGGAAAGAAATATATGGCCCAAAAGAGATACTAATGTGTCATTTATGTGGACAAATTCTGGGAGTGTAGGCCACTGTCCATGCACCATCCTCTCTTTACTCTCAGAACAGCTAGCCAGCCACAACCTCTTGCCCTTTAGATTTCCAAATAGGCACTAGGCTCCTGTTACCCCTAAATGGCAGGGGACAAAAAGTAAGCCCTCTGAATGTTCTTCTTGAGGGCCCTCTCAGTTGACTTAAGGTAATGGAAAGACATCAACTCCCTTCTCCTATGGGGAGAAGGAAGAATAATATTACTAGAAGTCAACAACTAATTCTTTTTTATTGAAGTATAGTTGCTGTACAATATTATATAAGATACAGGTATATAATATAGTGATTCACAGTTTTTAAAGGTTATACTTCATTTATAGTTATTGTAAAATATTGGCTATAATCTCAATGTTGTACACTATATACTTGTAGTTAATTTGATACCTAGTAATTTGTACCTCTTACTGCCCTACTTCTTCTATATTGCCCCTTCTGCCTCTCCCCACTGGTAATCAGTAGTTTGTTCTTCATATCTTTGAGTCTGCTTCTTTTTTTGTTATATTCACTGGGTTGTTGTATTTTTTTAGATTACACATATAAGTAAGATCATTCAGTATTTGTCTTTCTCTGTCTGACTTATTTCACTTAGGGTAATGCCCTCCAAGACCATCCACATGGCTACAAATGGTAAAATTTCATTCTTTTTTATGGCCAAGTAGTATTTCATTGTATATATATATATATCCCACATCTTCTTTATCCATTAATCTGTTGATGGACACTTGGGTTGCTTCCATATCTTGGCTATTGTAAATAATGCTGCTATGAACATTGGGGCGTGTGAATCTTTTCAAATTAGTGTTTTTGTATTTTTTTTGATAGATACCCAGGAGTGGAATTGCTGGATCATACTGTAGTTCTATTTTTAGTTTTTTGAGAAACCTCCATACTGTTCTCCACAGTGGCTGCACCAATTTACATTCCCACCAACAGTGCAAGGTTTCCCTTTTCTCCACATCCCTGCCAACGTTTGTTATTTGTGTTCTTTTTGATGATAGCTATCCTGACAGGTGTGAGGTGATACCTCATTGCGGTTTTGATTTACATTTCCCTGATAATTAGTGATGTTGAGCATATTTTCGTGTGTCTGGAGGCAATCTGCATTTTGTCTTTGGAAAAATGTCTATTCAGTCCTTCTGCCCACTTTTTAATCAGGTTGTTTGTTTTTTTGATTTTGAGTTCTATGAGCTTCAACTATTTCTGGAAGGAATTGTTTCTTTCCATTTTCCAATCCCTCCTCAACTTCAACTCACTTATACCAGAGGTGGATATTGCACTAAGGGTTGTGAAACCTTTAAAGGTTGTTGGACACCACCTTCAAAATTCTTGCATTGGTGGTTCAAGAGCCTGGCTTTGGAATGGAAGCATACTTGTGAATAATTTTTTTATTCTTAATCTTTTGAGGTGTAAGATTAAATAGATTGAAAAGGCTCCATTTTAATATCTTCTTATATTCATGAAAGCCCTTTCAGAATGCCCAAGTGTCATCTTAGGGATGAGCAGGGGGATGGAAAGCACATTTTAAAAACTGAATTTATGTAAAGAGACTGTACCTTAGAGTTTAAATTATTAGATTGCGCTAAAATGAACAAATTGAGCTAGGTAAATTTTTCTCTTCTATCTTTTTTTATCTTCTATCAAGTGGGTGAGGGTTTATGAGGAATATCAGATCAGTTATAGAATAAATGAATAAGCTACACTTTCTTTATGCATCTGAGTGCAGTATGAGTGGATTTTTTCCTGCTACATGCTTGGTTTTTGAGTACCTAATGATTGGCAAAGTCAGCAATGCTTCTTCCATGTCAGGACTATCTTAGGGACTACCTTAGTGATTGCTACGGAAATTGGTTACATAATTTAATTAAAGGTCTTTATTGAGTCGTAAAATTAGAGAACTCTCCAGGTGTAGTACCTGGCCCCTGGTGGAGGAAAGAAGACCCATCCATCAGTCTTCAATATTTCTAGTATACAGATTACTGTAGTGGGATAAAACATCTCCAAAGAATAGATGTAGAAAGGAAAATTAAGAATTACATCCCTGAACCTTAGCCCAGCTTGGAGGACTCTAGGTTCTAGTCTTCATACCCTGCTGTAAGGAGAGTTATCTGTCAGTACGTGCAGTGCTTGATTACTGCATGTAATATCTCAAGTGAGAAAAAAATTATAAAACTAAACACCCAGAAACATCTGTTGGATCTGAAAAAGCACAATGCTAATTTACATCCAGAACCATCATCTGCTGAGAAACGAATTAACAGGATGGCATGTTTAATGCATAGTATACAGCATCTTAGTTGCAAGTGTCTCATCTTCAAACAGAATATAAACTTGGCTATCACACCTATTGCTCAGATGGTAATTAAGCAAATAAAGCTTATGCTTAGATCGCGAGTGATTGTAGTGAAGCTAACAATATAATTTTAGCTCTATAAAGTGAGTGACCTCATGTGTTTTGTTAGAAGTACATGTGATATCATCTAAAAAGCATGGAGTAGGGGTTAGGAAGCAGAGGTTCTAATGCCACCTTTGACATGTGTTAGCTATTTGATCTTAGACAATTCACAACTTATCTGGGTTTATTATTTTTCATCAATTAAATGTAGGTAATATTCCCTACCCTGTCTATTTCATAAGGTAGTTGTGAGGCTCAAATGAAGAAATACACATGAAAGAGCTTCATGTAATATAAAGTGCTATACACATGAAGATTATTATGTTAAGCTTTAGAACGACTCATGTATGTGGTGTCTTTATTGAATTCCCATTACCTCTCACTTTCCCTCTAAGGAATTCCCATCACTGTCTCAAGGATAGTCTATTTTCAGTGGGCCATCTTGAGTGTGGTCTGCTATTTTAGTTTCTCAAGACATTTCCCTTTGTATTTAATGAGTTACCATTACAGGGAGGGATGGTGAGAATCTGTTCCTGCCACCTGTAATTGTTTCAGAATTTATCTGTTTATTTCTTTTATGTTAGAATTACTGTATTTGCTGGCATATATCTCCCTTTTTGTATGTTCTTTTTCTTTGTTCATAGTTCCAATGTTTAAATACAAGATTGCCTTTCTCTATATTATTTCATTCTTGGTGGAATGTTAATTGCTAGCAGCAGTTAGATTCTAAGCTTTGAAGAATGGGTCAGAGCAATTTAAGGCATATAAACTATGTTGATTATAGTAAACCAAGTAGTATTAGTCAGGATAGGCTAGATTATGCTGCAGGAACAAAGAACCAATGAAATCTCAGCGGCTTCAAACATAAAAGGTTTATTTCCTGTCTGTTCAAGCTGTGCATCCATCTCAGGTCTTTGGGGGCTGGGCTCTGCTCTGCATTGCCGTCACCTTCACTCTAACCTTACTCTATGACTCAGGCTGATGGAGAAACAACTATAGGGAGCATTGCTAGTCTTTGTAGCAGAGGGAAAAAAAGAGAGCTTTGAAGGTCCTTACAGTAACAATTCTCTGGTTCATAATCAGCATATGTCACTTTCAGTAACAACCCATTGGCCAGAACTAGTCATGTAGAACCTCCGAAACCACACGGAGGCTAGGAAGTGCAATCCTACTACATGCATGGAAGAGGGAAAATTTAAACATTTTGACAAGTTTAACTAAATTGCTCACACTTTTTTGAGGCCTCTGATCTGCAAGAGAGGAGATTGGAATCATTTGTTGGTTTTGCTGTGGACAGTCTTTCTGGTGTCTGGGTCATTGTTAATTTGCCTCTGAGATCTGATTTAAATCTGAGTTAAATTCCTGGATAAAGTCAACACAAGCATTCTTTCTGAAGTCTTTCTCTGGTTTCAGTGATGCCACTTGTTATGTTGATGGCAGGATTTGGTAATCTCCAGCCCTCCTATGTTTCTTCTTCTAAGTGGTATTAGTGAAAAGTGTCATGACTTAGCAGTGGTAAGAAGCAGAAGGATTCTAGTTTGTTTATGTGACTGTTTTTGTTAATGCTTCAAGTTTCCTATCATTCATTCATTCATTCATATCCATCCATCCATTCAACTAACAGACTTTTATTTATTTATTTATTTATTTTATTTTTTGCTTTATAAAAAATTTATTCAGTTATACATATACATATGTTCCCATATCCCCTCCCTTTTGCATCTCCCTCCCATCCTCCCTATCCCACCCCTCCAGGCGGTCACAAAGCACCGAGCTGATCTCCCTGGGCTATGCGGCTGCTTCCCACTAGCTATCTACCTTACGTTTGGTAGTGTATATATGTCCATGCTGCTCTTTCACTTTGTCACAGCTTACCCTTCCCCCTCCCCATATCCTCAAGTCCATTCTCTAGTAGGTCTGTGTCTGTATTCCTGTCTTACCCCTACGTTCTTCATGACATTTTTTTTCTTAAATTCCATACATATGTGTCAGCATAGAGTATTTGTCTTTCTCTTTCTGACTTACTTCACTCTGTATGACAGACTCTAGGTCCATCCACCTCATTACAAATAGCTCAATTTCATTTCTTTTTATGGCTGAGTAATATTCCATTGTATATATGTGCCACATCTTCTTTACCCATTCATCCGATGATGGACACTTAGGTTGTTTCCATCTCCGGGCTATTGTAAATAGGGCTGCTATGAACATTTTGGTACATGTCTCTTTTTGAATTATTGTTTTCTCAGGGTATATGCCCAGTAGTGGGATTGCTGGGTCATATGGTAGTTCTATTTGTAGTTTTTTAAGGAACCTCCATACCGTTGTCCATAGTGGCTGTACCAATTCACATTCCCACCAGCAGTGCAAGAGTGTTCCTTTTTTTCCACACCCTCTCCAGCATTTATTGTTTGTAGATTTTTTGATGATGGCCATTCTGACTGGTGTGAGATGATATCTCATTGTAGTTTTGATTTGCATTTCTCTAATGAGTAAAGATGTTGAGCATCCTTTCATGTGTTTGTTGGCAGTCTGTATGTCTTCTGTGGAGAAATGTCTATTTAGGTCGTCTGCCCATTTTTGGATTGGGTTGTTTGTTTTTTTGTTATTGACCTGCATGAGCTGCTTATAAATTTTGGAGATTAATCCTTTGTCAGTTGCTTCATTTACAAATATTTTCTCCCATTCTGAGGGTTGTCTTTTGGTCTTGTTTATGGTTTCCTTTGCTGTGCAAAAGCTTTTAAGTTTCATTAGGTCCCATGTGTTTATATTTGTCTTTATTTCCATTTCTCTAGGAGGTGGGTCAAAAAGGATCTTGCTGTGATGTATGTCATAGAGTGTTCTGCCTATGTTTTCCTCTAAGAGTTTGATAGTGTCTGGCCTTACATTTAGGTCTTTAATCCATTTTCAGCTAATTTTTGTGTATGGTGTTAGGGAGTGATCTAATCTCATACTTTTACATGTCCCTATCCAGTTTTCCCAGCACCATTTATTGAAGAGACTGTCCTTTCTCCACTGTACATTCCTGCCTCCTTTATCAAACATAAGGTGACCATATGTCCGTGGGTTTATCTCTGGGCTTTCTATCCTGTTCCATTGATCTATCTTTCTGTTTTTGTGCCAATACCATACTGTCTTGATTACTGTAGCTTTGTAGTATAGTCTGAAGTCAGGGAGCCTGATTCCTCCAGCTCCATTTTTCATTCTCAAGATTGCATTGGCTATTCGGGGTCTTTTGTGTTTCCATACAAATTGCGAAATTTTTTGCTCTAGTTCTGTGAAAAATGCCAGGAGTAGTTTGATAGGGATTGCATTGAATCTGTAGATTGCTTTGGGTAGTAGAGTCATTTTCACAATGTTGATTCTTCCAATCTAAGAACATGGTATATCTCTCCATCTATTTGTATCATCTTTAATTTCTTTCATCAGTGTCTTATAATTTTCTGCATAGAGGTCTTTTGTCTCCTTAGGTAGGTTTATTCCTAGATATTTTACTCTTTATGTTGCAATGGTAAATGGGAGTGTTTCCTTGATTTCACTTTCAGATTTTTCATCATTAGTATATAGGAATGCCAGAGATTTCTGTGCATTAATTTTGTATCCTGCAACTTTACCAAATTCATTGATTAGCTCTAGTAGTTTTCTGGTAGCATCTTTAGGATTCTCTATGTATAGAATCATGTCATCTGCAAACAGTTACAGCTTTACTTCTTTTCCGATTTGGATTCCTTTTATTTCCTTTTCTTCTCTGATTGCTGTGGCTAAAACTTCCAAAACTATGTTGAATAAGAGTGGTGAGAGTGGGCAACCTTGTCTTGTTCCTGATCTTAGTGGAAATGATTTCAGTTTTTCACCATTGAGGCCGATGCTGGCTGTGGGTTTGTCATATATGGCCTTTATTATGTTGAGGAAAGTTCCCTCTATGCCTACTTTCTGCAGGGTTTTTATCATAAATGGGTGTTGAATTTTGTCGAAAGCTTTCTCTGCATCTATTGAGATGATCATATGGTTTTTCTCCTTCAATTTGTTAATATGGTGTATCACGTTGATTGATTTGCGTATATTGAAGAATCCTTGCATTCCTGGAATAAACCCCACTTGATCATGGTGTATGATCCTTTTAATGTGCTGTTGGATTCTGTTTGCTAGTATTTTGTTGAGGATTTTTGCATCTATGTTCATCCGTGATATTGGCCTGTAGTTTTCTTTCTTTGTGACATCCTTGTCTGGTTTTGGTATCAAGGTGATGGTGGTCTCGCAGAATGAGTTTGGGAGTGTTCCTCCCTCTGCTATATTTTGGAAGAGTTTGAGAAGGATAGGTGTTAGCTCTTCTCTAAATGCTTGATAGAATTCACCTGTGAAGCCATCTGGTCCTGGGCTTTTGTTTGTTGGAAGATTTTTTATCACAGTTTCAATTTCAGTGCTTGTGATTGGTCTATTCATATTTTCTATTTCTTCCTGTTTCAGTCTTGGCAGGTTGTGCATTTCTAAGAATTTGTCCATTTCTTCCGGGTTGTGCATTTTATTGACATAGAGTTTCTTGTAGTAATCTCTCATGATCTTTTGTATTTCTGCAGTGTCAGTTGTTACTTCTCCTTTTTCATTTCTAATTCTATTGATTTGAGTCTTCTCCCTTTTTTTCTTGATGAGTCTGGCTAATGGTTTTTCAATTTTGTTTACCTTCTCAAAGAACCAGCTTTTAGTTTTATTGATCTTTCCTATCGTTTCCTCCATTTCTTTTTCATTTATTTCTGATCTGATTTTTATGATTTCCTTACTTCTGCTAACTTTGGGGGTTTTTGGTTCTTCTTTCTCTAATTGCTTTAGGTGCAAGGTTAGGTTGTTAATTCGAGATGTTTCCTATTTCTTAAGGTGGGATTGTATTGCTATAAACTTCCCTGTTAGGACTGCTTTTGCTGCATCCCATAGGTTTTGGGTCATCGTGTCTGCATTGTCATTTGTTTGTTCATATTTTTTTATTTCCTCTTTGATTTCTTCAGTGATAACTTCGTTATTAAGTAGTGTATTGTGTAGCTTCCATGTGTTTGTATTTTTTACAGATCTTTTCCTGTCATTGATATCTAGTCTCATACCGTTGTGGTAGAAAAGATACTTGATATGATTTCAGTTTTCTTAAATTTACCAAGGCTTGATTTGTGACCCAAGATATGATCTATTCTGGGGAATGTTCCATGAGCACTTGAGAAAAAAGTGTATTCTGTTGTTTTTGGATGGAATGTCCTATAAATAGCAGTTAAGTCCATCTTGTTTAATGTATCATTTAAAGCTTGTGTTTCCTTATTTATTTTCCTTTTGGATGATTTGTCCATTGGTGAAAATGGGGTGTTAAAGTCCCCTACCATGAATGTATTACTGTCGATTTCCCCTTTTATGGCTGTTAGTATTTGCCTTATGTATTGAGGTGGTCCTATGTTGGGTGCATAAATATTTACAATTGTTATATCTACTTCTTGAATCGATCCCTTGATCATTATGTTGTGTCCTTCTTTGTCTCTTCTAGTAGTCTTTATTTTAAAGTCTATTTTGTCTGATATGAGAATTGCTACTCCAGCTTTCTTTTGGTTTCCATTTGCATGGAATATCTTTTTCCATCCCCTTACTTTCACTCTGTATGTGTCTCTAGGTCTGAAGTGGGTCTCTTGTAGACAGCATATATATGGGTCTTGTTTTTGTATCCATCCAGCCAATCTGTGTCTTTTGGTGGGAGCATTTAGTCCATTTACATTTAAGGTAATTATCGATATGTATGTTCCTATTCCCATTTTCTTAATTGTTTTGGGTTCGTTATTATAGGTCTTTTCCTTCTGTTGTTTTTCTTGCCTAGAGAAGTTCCTTTAGCATTTGTTGCAAAGCTGGTTTGGTGGTGCTGAACTCTCTCAGCTTTTGCTTGTCTGTAAAGGTTTTAATTTCTCCATCAAATCTGAATGAGATCCTTGCTGGGTAGAGTAATCTTGGTTGCAGGTTTCTCTCCTTCATCACTTTAATTATGTCCTGCCACTCCCTTCTGGCTTGTAGAGTTTCTGCTGAGAGATTAGCTGTTAACCTGATGGGGATTCCCTTGTGTGTTATTTGTTGTTTTTCCCTTGCTGCTTTTAATAGGATTTCTTTGTGTTTAATTTTTGACAGTTTGATTAATATGTGTCTTGGCGTATTTCTCCTTGGATTTATTCTGTATGGGACTCTCTGTGCCTCCTGGACTTGATTAACTATTTCCTTTCCCATATTGGGGAAGTTTTCAACTATAATCTCTTCAAATATTTTCTCAGTCCCTTTCTTTTTCTCTTCTTCTTCTGGAACCCCTATAATTCGAATGTTGGTGCGTTTAATGTTGTCCCAGAGGTTTCTGAGACTGTCCTCTGTTCTTTTCATTCTTTTTTCTTTATTTTGCTCGGCAGCAGTTATTTCCACTATTTTATCTTCCACCTCACTTATCCGTTCTTCTGCCTCAGTTATTCTGCTATTGATCCCATCTAGAGTACTTTTCATTTCATTTATTGTGTTTTTAATCGATGCTTGATTCATCTTTAGTTCTTCTAGGTCCTTGTTAACTGTTTCTTGCATTTTGTCTATTCTATTTCCAAGATTTTGGATCTTGGAAATAGAATCTTGGATCATCTTTACTATCATTATTCTGAATTCTTTTTGAGGTTGACTGCCTATTACCTCTCCATTTATTAGGTCTGGTGGGTTTTTATCTTGCTCCTTCTCCTGCTGTGTGTTTTTCTGTCTTCTCATTTTGCTTATGTTACTGTGTTTGGGGTCTCCTTTTTGCAGGCTGCAGGTTCGTAGTTCCTGTTGTTTTTGGTGTCTGTCCCCAGTGGCTAAGGTTGGTTTAGTGGGTTGTGTAGGCTTCCTGGTGGAGGGGACTAGTGCCTGTGTTCTGGTGGATGAGGCTGGATCTTGTCTTTCTGTTGGGCAGGTCCACGTCTGGTGGTGTGTTTTGGGGTGTCTGCAGACTTTTTATGATTTTAGGCCACCTCTCTGCTAATGGGTGGCGTTGTGTTCCTGTCTTGCTAGTTGTTTGGCATAGGGTGTCCAGCACTGTAGCTTGCTCTTCGTTGAGTGAAGCTGGGTGCTGGTGTTGATATGGAGATCTCTGGAAGATTTTCGCCATTTGATATTATGTGGAGCTGGGAGGTCTCTTGTGGACCAGTGTCCTGAAGTTGGCTCTCCCACCTCAGAGGCACAGCACTGGCTCCTGGCTCCTCAATTTGGGATGATTTGTTGTCTATCCATGTATTCCACAGATGCAGGGTACATCAAGTTGATTGTGGAGCTTTAATCCGCTGCTTCTGAGGCTGCTGGGAGAGATTTCCCTTTCTCTTCTTTGTTCTCACAGCTCCTGGGTCTCAGCTTTGGATTTGGCCCCGCCTCTGCGTGTAGGTCGCCGGAGGGCGTCTGTTCTTCGCTCAGACAGGACAGGGTTAAAGGAGCAGCCTCTTCGGGGACTCTGGCTCACTCAGGCCGGGCGGGAGGGAGGGGCACGGAGTGCGGGGCGAGCCTGCAGCGGCAGAGGTCGGCGTGACGTTGCACCAGCCCGAGGCGCGCCGTGCGTTCTCCCAGGGAAGCCGCCCCTGGATCCCGGGACTCCGGCAGTGTTGGGCTGCACAGGCTCCCCGGAAGTGCAGTGTGGACAGTGAGCTGCGCTCGCACACAGGCTTCTTGGCGGCGGCAGCAGCAGCCCCAGCGTCCCACGCCCGTCACTGGGCTCCATGCTTTCAGTCGTGACTCGCGCCCGTCTGTGGAGCCCCTTTAAGCAGCGCTCTTAATCCCCTCTCCTCACGCACCAGGAAACCAAGAGGGAAGAAAAAGTCTCTTGCCTCTTCGGCAGCTCCAGAGTTTTCCCGGACTCCCTCCCGGCTAGCTGTGGCACATTAGCCCCCTTCAGGCTGAGTTCTCGCCGCCAGCCCCAGTACTCTCCCTGCGCTCTGACCGAAGCCCGAGCCTCAGCTTCCAGCGCCGCCCGCCCCGGCGGTGAGCAGACAAGCCCCTCGGGCTGGTGAGTGCCGCTCGGCACCGATCCTCTGTGCGGGAATCTCTCCGCTTTGCCCTACCCAGGTATGTAGGGAGTTTCTTGCCTTTTGGGAGGTCTGGGGTCTTCTGCCAGCGTTCAGTAGGTGTTCTGTAGGAGTTGTTCCACGTGTAGCTGTATTTCTGGTGTCAACTAACAGACTTTTGCTGAACACCTGCTGTATGCCAGGCTCTGTGGTAGGTGCTGAAGATAAAAAGTTGAACTAAACATGGTCTCTTTTCCAAGGAAATTTCTTGTTTTCTAATCCGTGCCCCTCTGATAAACATGAAAATGTCATACTGTTAATGTTTTGAATTTCAAAGTGCCGTGACTAAAAACACATCAAAGAAATGACCATTTTAGAACTTCTTTTTAAAAACCACCCACATAACTCTTTCCCCAGAAGATTTTATGCACCATTCCTCACTGCTCCCTGTCTCTGTAGCACTCTTTCACCTCCACTCCCACCCCAGGTTGAGAATGTATTGTCTAATTATGTCATTTGCACTTATATCCATTGTTAGAATGGATATCGGGGAGCTTTCAGGCCGTGTGTATGAGCCTACAGTGACCTTGAAGGATGAAAAGACTTTGGGTGGTCAGGTTCAGGTGAGAAGAGATTTTTAACTGAATTATGACACATTACATTATGATTCTTATTCCCATTCTATTTCTGTTTTTAGTTTCCTTTGTATACCTTCACAGTACTGTGAACATAGTAGATGCTTCTTCTACACTTGCTTGTTCTGTGGATAAAGGAGTTAATCTACCCTAAAACTCTTGTTTGGAAGCTCAGGTATTGACAGGCAGGTAGCTGTAAAATGTATTAACTGCAGCAGAAGCAAATTCTCAAATATTAAAGCCTTTCTAACCTTTCACAAGGTATTCTAAAAGATTGTAATAGCCTGGATATAGACAGAGACTTTGAGGAAAATAAACTCAAATTCACTAATTGGATGATTTAGAGACAGATATATATAATCTGGGACTGCAGAACCTCCCACTGCTCCCCAGAAACAGCTAGTCCTTGGCCATGGTGTGAGAACTTTGTGTTGTTCTGATTTAGCCTTGATTCTTTAGGTCTTTATTACCTGGTTTGAAATCCCCATCACTGATCTAATTTTGCAAATAAAGACTAGGGCATTGGCTCTGCAAGACCAGCGTTAAAAGTCAGAGATATTTCCTGAGTATGCATCCCTCACCATATTTTTTTGGGGGGTGTCATCTTGGATGTCACAAGATGTCTGTCCCAGAAACCCCAAAGGGAAGCAAGAAGGGACAGTGGGAATGAGGGCTTCATGAGAATACCTAGGAAACTCTGAGTGTCACATTAACTCTGCTGATGCCCTTTACCAATTTGGACCTGGCTCCATCTTTTCCTTCATTCTGTCTTTGCCGTCGCCTTTCCTTGCTCCCAGGCCACCTGACTTTACTGCTAGGTTGGCTTCCTTCCAAACTCTGCAGCCCTGCTGGTTTGCCTAAGGAATGGCCTTCCTCACCTACTTTACAGTTTCACTCTGATTTTTATCAAAAGATAGAAAACTATTATCAGCACTTCTTGTCTTCACCTCCAGATTTTACTTTGTGTAATTGCCCAAGTGAATTCCAGGGGGTAATTGCCATGGAACATTTGGTTTATTGCTTTTTAGAAATTTGTTGTTATCCATGTTGTTGTTGTTGTTATTATTATTGTTATTGTATTTGCAGCAAAGAATGATTTTATAAATCTAATAATTGACTCAGATAACCTCTTATGTAAAGGGAAAAATAAATCACATATCAGGTTTGCTTTAAGCGAGACCTTCCTGTCATCACAGACTTCCTGCTGTTCCTTTTTCTGCAAAGCGGTCCTTCTGTTACTGCTCTGGGAAATTTCAATGGGTTGTCTTTGGGAAATGCAAAAGGACAACAACCTAATATTCTCTTCAAAGGGTACTGCCTTCTTCAGGACATGGCCACTTTTCTTTTGTACTTCAGATAATCAGCAGCTCTGTGTGCTATAGCATGAGACACGTGTAATTTAAAAACCATTTCCTGCATCTTAATATCAGACTTTACCAGGAAACCAGTCCTGTTTCTCCCCTTTCTCCATCCCTTTGCCCTTCGGAGCCAGTATTCCTTGAGGCTAAATGAACCCGGACCGTTTATTTTTGCCCCTTTTCTCCTCTCTCCATTCTCCTGGAGGATCAGCATTAAAAATATTATATTACTGTTTAAGTTTTTGCAAAGTGTGTTTCCATTCCCTGAATGCAAGGCTCCTCAACCAGATCAGGTACCTGATGCTTTTATTTCCCAGATCACCTTTGGCATTTAATGATTTCTAGCTTTGCCTTGTGTATAAAAACATGAAACTCAGAAAAGCTGTGGATCAAGGCCAGGCCCATCTTCTATTTATAAGGTTTTTCTTCCTGGTGTATTTTCTAGCTCTTGAGAAGTTGCATTTATAAAAAGTTATAAGATTCTAATTGGAATTACTAAACTGCCCAGGAAGAGCCCTATGAGGTGAAGTTGAGAAGGGAAAGCAAACTTGATACTGACCATACTGAGAGAGTTCTAGGAACATTAGCTTGGAGAGGCTTTTCATTTTATAGACTATGGTGATCAACATCCAGGACAAACGCCTTTAGATAAATAGTCGTCATGGTAAAGATTAATAGTTTAAAGTATCAGAATTTTGTTCCAATTACTTTGTTACTAACCCATGGTTAAAAATCCCAATTGCGGTTTGCATCCTCTGGGTAGCCTTCCTTGATGACTCTAGACCAAATACATTTTCTTCTTTTCTGAACTCTTAGCACTTATCTGACAATTACATATTACTCTGCACATGAATTGTTGTCTCAAATTGCTAATTTAGTCTGGTATTATGATTTAAATATTTTAAAATATGTGTTAATATATCTCTTACCCTCTCGCCTCCCAGAACAGACTTTTGTATACTTTATTGTAGCTCCTAAAACACTTATTGTCATCCTTTGAAGAACCCCTGTAGATGCTTTTTGAATAAATGAATGTATTAAGTGACAATTCCATTTTAAATTACCAGTGAACCATAAATTATTCCAGGTGGATAAGCATATCTTTTTTTAAGACCATTCCAGCCTTAGCTTGGGCATGCTCTTTTGTGATTAATTTGAATCCTTTTTGTTGCACTCTAGTGTAACTGTTCTTAAAGAGAGGTGTTACTTATTCTCTCTGCACTTCTTAAACACTTCCAGTGCTTTTCCTGATCTTATTCCATCATTATGGTTGTTCTCCCAGCTCTGTTATTCATCCTCTGTTCTCCTGATACATTCATCCTCTTGTCAAGTTTATCTACTATCTGGCTTCAACTATGATTTCCTTGTAGTTACTTCCCAGATCTACCTTTCCAGTCCTGTCCTGTGGACCTTATTAGTACAATGTTGTCAAAATGGGTGGACTATCACTTGGGCATATTTCAATTACCTAAAAATCAATGTTTTATAGAAGAAATGTATTATTTTTTCTACCACCCAACCTCCCTACTCTTTCTAATTTCCTTCTCCAGTCTTGCCGTTTGTGTATACTTCCATCATCCAAGTCTCCTAGGCCTTGGGATCTTCTTTCTCACTCCATTCTTCTTCAGCCTTCATGTGCAGTCTATCCCCAAATCCTGTCGAATGTCTCCTTGGAATGTGTTTGAGAGTCAATTCCTCCTCTGTGTGGCCTCTATCTAGGCCTAAATAATAGATTACTTCTAGATTACTGCCACAGCTTCTTAATTACTTTCCCTGGTATTATTGGTAATGATGATAATAATGATAATTTTAGTATAAATATCTACTATTTATTAATTAGTGTATGCTAGGCTAGGTATTGTAATAATGTACTTTATGAAGATTATCTCATTTGATTCTCACAACGACCAGATGAAGTATATATTACTATTCACATTTTAGAGACAAAAACATCTGTGGCTCAGAGGGGTTATATAACTTGCCTATGGCCTCATAGGTAATGAGTTGAAAAAACTGGGGTTTTAACTTTGAAGGCCATGCATCAGTAACAAATACCCTGCATATCACTGCTGGACTAGTGTACCCTTTTCTCTATGCCACTCAGCTGTTCAAGAACACATGGATATTCCCACTGTCTACAAGAAGAGTGAACTCCTTTATCTGATTCTAAGGCCTTCCATGATCTTATACCACCATATCTCTCCAGTCTTATTTCTCATGATTCTCAATATCTACCCATTGCTCCATCCAGGCTGACTTGATCATTGTTTCCCACTCTCTCCCCAATGCTCAGTTCTGCTTAATGATTTCCTCTAGACCTGCGATACCCTTCCCTCAGCTCTTCAAATCCTGACTATACTTTTAAGGTCCAGTTCATACCCTACTCCTCCATGAAGCCTTCTCAAAATAGTCCAACCTTCAAAGAGATCTTGTTTCTTTTCTTAACTGTTCTGCCAGTTATTGTGTGTACCGTAACACTTAGCACTCCATGATGTACTCTTGTGATACTCTGTAGTACGAGATGATTCAAGGGAACTTTTCAAGTTTAGTAAAATTTGCCTTTGATGCCCATTCTCTTCTTCTTACCTCCTCACCATTCTCCTGCATCTAGTATCTTCAAGTTCTTCTCTGAATTTCTTAAGTCCTTATCCTTACCCAAATGCTGACATACTCTGCCCAGACTGCTTTTAGGTCTTCCCAGCTAGAAATAACCTGTCAGTCATCGACCTCTCATAATGTCTTTTATTTAAACTCAACTAGATAGGTATAAAGAACCTATGTAAATGTATTTGTGATTGTCCATCTTTCTGAAAGGGTTGCATTTGAGTGGTAATTGCTTGTGAAACCATGTCTGCTTTGGTTGTTGGAATTTCAGAAAGTTGAGAGTGTGGAGTGTGGCAGAGGGAAATAAAAGATCTCAGGGGGTGGGGAAGGGAATATATTGGGGCAGGTAAATATTCCTGGAATCCAGTAAAACATCATGTAGGTCACCTCCAATTCTGCCAGAGTATAAAGTTGGATCTTGCTGCAGTGTCTTCAGGTTTTTCCTCTACAGCAGTAGTTCCTGCCTATGGCCTGCAGCTATGAGGTATTATATAAACGTGCTTACCAAGAACTGTCTTGAGATTTAAATAAATGATTTCTCAAAAATGCATACATATAATTTTTCAGATTTATGTGTAGGCTTTATTTAAATAAAAATGAATTTAAGAGCATAACTGAATTCATAGCAGCTTTTGATCATTATTGATTTTCATAATCAGTGAACACTAAAAGTATAATTGATATGAGCAGATCCACAAAATATTGTGATGTTTTACAAGGATCCTTTTAAAAGGATCTATAGCTAGAGGTCCATCAGAAACTCTTGGAGGGCAAAGACTGTATCTTCTACTTTGTTTACGTTTCCCAGAACATGCTACAACACCAGTACAACAGGGCTTTGAGACTCTTGAATGAATGATTGAAGGAAGAGGTTGGATGAGGAATTTCTATTTTTATGTCCTAGTCCCTTCGTTTGTCAAATAAGAGTTTTAGATTAGGTGATTGATATCTGAGTTTCTTTCTAGCTGGTAGCACATCCTAGGTTGGTATATACTTGGATATAATCCAAATGCTTAACAGGTTCCTTGGCACTAGGGAAGGTTTGAGAGAAGCTGGCTTTTCCTAGTATGACTCTTGGTATCCACTGGAACTTAGTTTATCCATTCCCCAAAGTGTTATGAATCACAGAAAATTGATGAAAGATTTTAGAAGTTTTCTGAGTTTTCACTACACAGCTCTATTGTTTGGAGTGACCAGTTAAAGGTAAGCCACAGATTAATTTGCTGGCAGTCGGTGACTTGTAAATTATCCTTCTCTGTGGAATAAGGCCTCAACCTTCTCCTTAAGCACAGAGTCACAAGAGTTCAAAGTATTACTATCTCTCTGATAATGGGAACCATTCAGTTAGAGGGGGAGTAGAAGAAAATGACTTTTCACAGGTGTGGTTTTATCTTGCCTAGCCACAGCACTACATTAAGTGGTCACCACTCTCTAATTTTGGTATGGAAAATAACTTCTTGCTCATCTGACAAAGGCAGCAGCTCTGACCAAGTAGTATCTTTCGTTTCTCCCTTACTTTCTAATAGCTAGTTACAATCCAGATTCTGTATTTCATTATCTATATGATCTTTGGCCAGTACTTTTTTTTTTTTTTTTTTTTTTTTTTTTGGTACGCGGGCCTCTCACAGCTGTGGCCTCTCCCATTGTGGAGCACAGGCTCCGGACACGCAGGCTCAGCGGCCATGGCTCAACGGGCCCAGCCACTCCACGGCATGTGGGATCTTCCCGGACCGGGGCACGAACCCGCGTCCCCTGCATCGGCAGGCGGACTTGCAACCACTGCACCACCAGGGAAGCCCTCAGCCAGTACTTTTACTATTCGGAATCTGTTTCCTCTTCTGTAAAACTAGTCTAGTATTGAAAGGATTAGAAATAGTGGCATATTAAAATGCCGAGAAGTATCAGGCATATAATATGCATTCACTAAATGGAGTTGTCACTGTTATTCCCTTTTCTTTTTTTTCTCCTTTACTTTTTTTTACTTCCCTTGCCTCTTATCTCTGTCTTGAGAAATGAGCTTTACCTACTTAGAACAGACTTACCTGGCAAGTGGAAATATCAGCCTCTCATCCTGGGTATCTAGTTTTCCCCTGGATTCTTTCCCTTGTAATTTGGGATTTCAGGCTTGAAACTAGGGCACTAACTGTGAGTGCTTGATGGCAAGTAACAGTTTGGGAAGCAATTAATCCCAGGCCCACTGCTGCTTCTCAGTGTGCTCAGTCCAGGGGATCTGGGCTAGGAATTGGATCTCATGTGGGTTGTCGCTGCATAGTTATTTCTGAATCTTCTAGATTTACAAATCATTTGGTACCCAGCTGTTATACTACGTGATTCACTGTTATGGGTGCCTTGCTTCAAACGCTTGTCAGCAGTTTCTTCCGTGTGATTGCCTTGTGATTCAGTTGTTTTCGGTGTGGTATGCATCTCCTCACATTCATTTGGACTGTGCCTCCCCCACCTTCTGTCATGGAACAGATGACTCAGTGTCTAATGGTGCCGGCTTGCCATCCAATTACTTTGTTTCCTCTGGTGGGTGGGCACCAGAGAAGATGCTGCTGGTTCATAGAGGGGGCTGCCTGTCCTGTTGCCAAACTGCCCTGAGAAGGGGGAAACGAATGGCCACATTTCCCAGAATGAATATTCAGGAAGCATTCAGGATAGACAAGGCCAAGGAAAAGGGCATTCTTGTTCAGTAGGTGGCAGTGTGGTCTGGCTTGAAGAAGCACAACAAATTCTTGCATGTATTTGCAGTGCTTTACTCTGATGCCTTTGACAGCTCTGCTTGAGATTTTTATTCTGAGTATTTTAGTACCTTTTGTCAAGTGCTCTTTTCTCAAAAAACAACAAAAAAAACCCCACCCCAAAACCACTTCATTTCTTTAGAAACTTCTCTTGGTAGTGGGTGGCATGTGTTTGTGGCAAGTACTGTGATCTGAAGCTTTGGGGAGCTCAGTGGCTAATTGCTTAGTTGGAAATCTAGCCAGGTAGGCTGGACTTCTGTTTTCCTAGCTGTGGTGGTGGGAGTTCTTTCCTAATGGATGCGATCGTTATTTCACTGACATTAGCAGTGGGGAACACTTTTCTGCAGCCCCTAGAGCTGACTGGTTTCTCTGTTGGGGAGGGAGGGTCCTGAGACCCAGTGTGTCACCTCTCTCAGGGCCCATTCAGCCTTCAGGGAATAGCACACTTGGTCTGGATGAGTTGGGACTGCGATAGCATGATGTCCTCTGTCCAGCTGAGCACTGAGACAAATCCTATACTCTGTTTTTGTACCTTGCCTCCCACTGCAAAGCCCTTTATCAGAATGGCTTATTTCTCAACAAAAGTAGAAATCTTTGAAAAGCTTTGCTTTTAAGTAAGAAGCCTACTCTCCAGCATGAGGCCTGAGCAGGAAGAAGAAAGTATGTCTAATTAGGCCACAGGCAATGTCATCCTTGGGAAGATTGGTGGCTGTTTGGCTGGGATTGAAAAGCCTGAGCAAGGGTTTGGATTTGCTGGTCTCCCTGTTGCAGAATTATAGATACTCTATCTTGAGGAGGCTGAGTTTGAGACCTTAGAGTCTCTGTTTATGTGCCTCTGTTCCTTCTCAGCCATGCTGCGGCCCATGTGTGTGTAGATGTGTGCATGTGAGCTCCAGGAAGCCAGGGTGGGATCCTAGATGTTGAGCAAGGACCCCTTTCACCTCAGACAGGAATAGGAGATTCTCAAAGTATATACAGTTGATTCTTGTTATTCATGGTAGTTATGTTCTATAAAGTTGCCACAAACACTGAATTAGGTTAGGTTAGGTTCCTGTGAGCTGATTTGTCAACTGATCAATACATAACCTGGTTTTATATGTGTCTGTTTAAAGATACCTTATTTAATATTAATATATATTGTTGATTCATTAACATTGAACTCATAGCCAACAGCACAGTATATAACTCATGCCTGAATGAAGCTTATCTAACACACATATTTTCTCCATAAGGCTCATGGAAGCCTCTTGCACTTCGAAACACCAGACAGCACTTCAGCACTTCCTTGGGAGCCATTTTAAATAGTGAAATCATCAAGAAAAAATACAGAAATGTGGCAGTAAATTAACTGTGAAAAGGACACTTGTTTAAGGCAGAGGAATCCCTTGTTCCGTCTCAACTGGAAATGTGCACACTGTGGAAATTCAAAACTTTCTCCACGCTGCACATTTGCATGCCCATGAATTACTGTGGAAACACCATCAGTATTGATCTAGGGGTTACAAATAAATTTTAGGGAGAGGCAATTTTTCAAATATGGAATTCATGAATATTGAGGATCAAATGTATCTGCCCGATGATAGGTCCACAGCATTTTCTGTATTTTAGCTGTTAGAATTCTTCATCTTATCCACATTCCTCCATTATGGTAAACCAGGCTGATATGAATTAGGTGGTGGTCAGTTAATCATATCATGAGGACTGGATTCTAAGCAACTAACTAGGGTGAGCAGACTTTTTCAAATAACATTGATCTGTTGGTTTTTCCTATAAGTTAGCAATTCATTGGTTAGCAATTCTATGGACTAGGTAGGTAGGCTTAAAGATAGAGTTGGAGTAAAAAAAATTCAAATCACATTCTGAAACTCAAGCAAACTACCACTTTACATATATATACTTGAGTTTCGGTGTTTAAGGTCAAAGTTGTAATTTAAATTCAAAAGGTAAGGATGATACCCTGAACCTAAATGGTCAACCTGATGACCTCTAGTAAGTCAGCAAGCCTTCCTGTTCTTCTCCTCTTTGTACAAGGAAAACAAAAGCACAAAACTGGCTAATCTGTTGATGATCAATAAAAGAAAATACTTCCACTAGCAAGACATTTATGACTTCCCAAGATAACCCCATTCTCCTGTTGGACTATAACAACCCTGAGAAAAATCTTTATTATTTTTAGTTAATATCTGACACCCTACAGCTTCTGCCCCTAGAGCCAAATAGATTCTTAGAATAATATCTCTTCCATATGATTACCCTTTATACATCTTAAGGTAGCACTGAAGTCATTTATTTATCTTTTCCTCCATTAATTCATTCATCCACTTATTCAACATATATTTATTGAGAACCTACTATATTGGTAGGTGTTGTGGTAGAAATTGGGGATATATGGGTGATTAAAAGACACATAATCTCCGAGTTCATGGATCTTATGTCCACCTAAGTTTTTTTCTTTTCATGATGAATATCTTTAGTTTCTTGAACTTTTCCACATGTGGCATAGTTTGGGGTCCCCTCACGGCCTTGGTCATCTTCCTCTGTACATGCTATCAGTTTCTCTCTAGGGGTGTGGGTCTTGAATCAGGAGTGATCTGACAAGTGATTGGCATATCTGGGTTCAAATAGCAGCTCTGTGTCTTACTGTGTTATATTGAGTAAGGTACTTAACCTCTCTGGACCCCCATTTCCTCTTCTATAAAACGGGAAGAATAATAATCGCCGGGCTGTTTGTGAGGATTAAACAAGATAATATACATAAAAATACTTAGCATAGTACCTGGCATGTAAGTGCCTAATGAAGCAGAAAACATTATTCATATTTGTTAAACTGCCTTAGCTGGCATTAGCATGTTTGGCAGACACATTCCACTGTTATTGCCTCCTGAGGTTGCCATCACCCTAAACCCCCAAGTCATTTTTGTCTTCCTGGGAAATTACTTCTGTCTTCTAGAGCTGTGCTCTGATGTCAGTCCTCTATCAACCTTGTTGAGACACATTTTGACCAACTCTGTCTGTTTGACTGGCTTATGTGTCATCTTCCTGAAAGATGGATGTAATTTCAGTGCCAGGATCCATGTCCTTGACTTGACTTTTCTTTATCTCTGGGTTTGCTATGAATATGGAAATGTGGCTTGTGGCCTCCCTCAGCTTTCGAGTCTTTTCTTTGTAGATGGACAGATTATAAATATAACACTTCAAGCAATTGGGGGAAAATGATGCCCATTCTATTTGTGCCTTGCTTTATTACATTTAGTCAGTCTTTGATGAATATACCTTTACAAGATGATTGTTGAACAAAATGAATCCCATTTCTTAATGTGATGCATTTAATGATGGCTTGGCTGCCTTTGCCTGCTCCATCATTTTATTCTTGGACTTTACCTGGACTTCTATTTATGATTTTATTTCTTGGATGCACACAAAAACACATGTATAACTTTTTCCCTCCCCTCACTGTTCTCCAGAAATCTTTGGCAATAATTCAGAGGAATTATTAAGGAATCATGAGTGGGAATGGGGATGGAGAGAGGATTTGAGTTGTGGCTTATATAGTTACATGAATGAATATAACCCTATGGACAAGGCTTTTTTTCAGTGTTTCTGAGCCAGGCATAAATCAGGAGCATAGGAACCAGGGAACTAGGGTGTTAGAAGCTGTTTGAGCACACTGGTGTGAGAGAAAGCAGTACAGAAGATGAAACAGTGGAGGTTAGAAAGGAGATCCAGAAATAAAGCTCATTTAATTACTTAGGACCTGTCCAATCTTAGACCTGGGCAAGGGGTGCTACTGCCCTGGGCTCCATGCTCTAAAAGGTCCATACTCTGGCCCTCCTTTGGCTGCCCCTCTCCACATGGAGAGGACTTAGTGCTGCCAATGTGTTCCCCTTTAGGCCTGAAGGAAACTGTGGAAGGGAGTATAGTCTAGGGTTTCCAGATAAAATGTATGACACCCTATATTTCTGTTTGCTGAATCTGACAACCCTAGTATAGTCAGAACTTGGATTTGGGGGCTGGAATATCTACATGCATGTGTGCAAGGCCCTGCACTCTGTAGAACAGAGCTTGGAGTGGGGAGAGAAGGGAGCAGGCCAGTGACCTGGGGCCACTGACATATTCTGGTGCAGAACTCTAGGGAATCTGAGAATTCAAAATTTGAACCTAGCCTTCAAAGTTATGAATTATATTTTTCAAGGTAGGAGGAGAGAACATATTTTATTTAACTTTTTAAATTTTGATTTATATTTTTAAAATGTGTAGACACCTGGTATGTGGGCCTCCATTTGTGCTCTTGTCTCAGCCTCCACAAATACTAGTGGAGGGCCTTTAATAATGGTAACAGATTACCAAATCAAGCTCTGTGCCATATACTTTAGATCCAAAATTTTATTTAATCCTCATAACAACTCTGTGAATTCGGCACTGTAAGTGTTCCCATTTAATGGATAAGGAAACTGAGGTTCAGTGAATTGAGATAGCTTATCCAAGGTAAAAGAGAGAGTGAATGGCAGAACTGAGATTAGACCTCAAACCTTAGTCTATCTGGATGCATATAATGAGCTTTGGATCTAGACTGCTTGAGTCAGAATCCTGCCTCTGATACTTGCTAGCGCTTTGATCTTGCCTCAGTTTCTTGAGCTGCAAAATGTAGGGATATATGTGATAATAACAGGCCAGGGATCATTGGGGGCTGGGGGGTCATCTTTGAAAGCTGCCTACCAAAAGCATGTGGCATTATGCCAGCGTGTATGAGGCTCCATAGGATAAATGTGATGCATCTTCTCGGAGAGGCAGTTTTACTTACGTGGCAAATGCAACTTAATGTCAAAATGCAGCTGCACTATGTAATAGATGGCAAAATTCACACAGATTAAGAATAAATAAAAGCATGAAATTCTAAAGATGTCTTATGTTTGTGGTCACTGCTTTGACTGTACTGCCTTTCCGCCTTCTGTCAATTCTACTGCACTGATTTTCAGATCACAGAAAAAAAGATTCATTTTGAAAAGGCTTGTTGTTAGGGTGTATGCATTTTCTCTATGTGCCCCAGCATTCTGTTCCTTCTGGAAGAAGCTGAGCTAGTCATCTCTGTTGCCTCACTGCTGTAAGATTTGAGGGAGGTCAGGGAAATACAGTGTCCAGTGCAATGGTCTTCAACCTTGGCTGCATATTAGAATCACCTTGGAAATTTTTGAAAAAAAGAATGATGAGGTTTGAGCCTCATCTCCAGAAATTGTTGTTAACAAATAACGTCTAGGAGAAGTTATATCACATGTTAACTATGTGTTTATTAGAATGATTTGCTTGTGCTCTTGTTGCCTTTCACCACTGATAATAATATTAGTAAATATTTCACGTACTTATGATATGCCTGGCAGGTGCTGTACTAGGAGCTTTGTGTGTCATACCTCCCTCAGTCTTCACAAAAATATTATTATCCCCATTCTGCAGACAAGGAACTTGAAGCTGTGTTAAGTAAACTGTTCAAGGTTACAAAGCTCACAAGCAGTAGATAATTGTAGCAAATACTTATATAATGCTCACTGTGTGACATTCACTCTCCCAAGCATGATTTATAGGATCATTTAATCTTCATAGCAGCCCAATGGGAGTACTATTGTTATTGCTGTTTGACAGATGTGGAAACTAAGGCACAGAGAGATTAAGTGATTTGAGTCCAAGATCACACAGCTAGAATATAACAGAGCCACTATTTAAGCATAGGCTATCACAGGGTGTTTTCAGAATCCACCCTTCTAACCACCTTGCATATTGTTTCTTGTATAATAGTCAAACCCACGTAATTTGAATCAGAGTCTAAACCAACTGCCATGCTACACTGCCTCAAAATACTGGTAACTAGTATTTACTGAGCTCTCTTGACATGATGGACACAAAGTAAGGCCTTCATTTTGATCATCTTATTTAATCTTTATGATAGCCCTGCTATATTAGTACACAATAGAAGCAGGTAGTAAAGCCTACCAACCATATCTGGCAGGTTCCAAAGGCCAACTTACCTCCTACCCACGGCTCAAAGAATCTGCCTCCAGAGATTGAGTTCCTGGCCTACCTCTCTGCTAGTTAACTATGAAACCTTAAGTAATTAACACAGCACTTCATATATTTGGAAAGAGTTATTATTCTTCTTCAGCCCCCCCCCCCTTTTTTTCTTCTGGGCTAGATATTCTCAGTCATTTCCACTCTGCCGCTTATGACTTGGTTCCTAGACTCTTCCCAATCCTGGTTTCTCTTGCTAGTTTAATGTTTCTCATTGGCGATGGATGCTATTTATATTTTAGACAAGAAAGTTCTGTATACATGTAGGATCCTTTTGCACATTTGCAAGATTTTTAGCATCTCTGGCCCTTACCCAATGGATGCTTGTGGTTCTCCTGAGTCATTGTGACAACCCCAAATACCGCCAACACATTTTCATATGCTCACTGGGGGCACTACTCCCTCTAGATAAGAATAAGCATAACCAAACACAGAATCCTATGAAGAAGAACAGCTCTATTTTTTGGATCAATTGCTTATTGCAGCCTATTTATTGGCTTTGTAATGACTGATAGTGCATTTCTCTTAATGCAGTTATATTGGCAGTTTTGAGGAGCCACAGCACTCTGTTGACTCAACAGAATTTGTTAACAGAAGCTTCTAAAACTTTTTCACGTGTCAGATCTCCCTGTCTTGAACCTATACATTTGATTTCTGGGACACAAGTGTGGTACTTTATTCCTATTCTGTTTTGACTCCTTATGTTTTGATTCTGTCAACCAATGTATTTGCTCTTCTTTTAAACTACTTGCCACCTGGAATTTTGACCAACAGGCTCTCTGTATCTTCATTCAAGTTACTGATTACCATGTTGTATAGGATTGGGTGAAGCTTGACATTGAGCCTTTTGGCAGCGTCAGTTAAGGTTGCACCTCACTGTAAAGTTATCTAGACATTCTGCATTTCTTTATCTTGCCCATAAGGATATCATGGAATTCCTTTTTAAAAATTTCTTGAAACAATCAAGAATTACTCCGGCAACAGATTTCCTTTGATCTACCACCTCAAAATACTTTGCATGTAACTATCAACTCTAAGGGTCATTATTTTATAGATCAGTTCTAATAGCAGTTAGAAATTACATGGAAATAAGAAATTTGATACATGATTTAGGGTTTAGTGATTTTATTGCTTCCAACATTCATGAGTAATATCAAGATGAACCTTACCTGCCAGGTCTGTACTTGGAATCAGTCCCAGTTTTGGATGGATTCTCTGACTTCAGGGCACAGGAGAAGGGTTGTAATTCCCCTCACCCCAAATTGCTCACTAAATCCAGAAACCCTTTCAATAGGAGATGACAGAGCCTGTCATTTGACAGTGAGAGAGGCCTTGAAATTTACCCACCACTGGGAAAAGAACACAGTGTCCTACCCTAATAGAGGTATTAATGACACTGCAGTTTTTTAAGTAATAAAAGTAAATATTGTTTATTGTCAAAAATGTGCAGAATATAGGAAAGACAAATGTAAATGTATACCTCATTTATAATCCCACTACTCAGGGATGCCACTGTGAACACTGCCTGGTTTATATATGTATTGCCGCATAATTAGAATCCTGCAGTTTGTTTTATGGGAGCAGAATTTGATAAAAGGAGGGGAGAGAGGATGAAGACACTGATTACCTGTTCAAGACAGATTTTAGAGGGTAGGCAAGCAGGAAGAACAAAGTACAGAAAGGGGAGACTGAGACCATAGAATGTTTCTCTGTTTGGCAGTCAGGCCTTGGATCATTTCTGTCCTCTACCAAATTTCTATGGAGACTGAAATTTCTACCTTTTGGAATTACTTTTTGAAGAGTTTTCAAAACGTGCCTCTTCTCTGGTTAGAGGTCTCTGTTTATCTGATTCTGACCTGCAATCACCTAGCAGAGAGCAGATTTTGAAGCCAGAGGGCTTCCTGAAAAGCCAGGGGACAAGCAGCAGGAGGACAATGAATACTTGGGGTGGGGGCTGGGAGCCCAAAGGGGTTACAGGGATACAGTAAGAGGAGCAGCTGGGTTGCTGAACACCCACATTTATCTAATTAGCAATTTCAGGCTTTTGCCCAGAGCGTGTCTGTCCATATGGCTAGAACCAGCACCCCCTCATCCCATTTGAATACAGATCTAGGCCTGGAAGCCCCTCTAACCCCCTCAGGTGCTTCTCTGCCTCCAGTTTTTCTCTAGTTTTCATTTTTGCTTTTGCAAGCTTCTGTACAATGCTTTATTGGCGATGTGGTTTTTGCATCCTTCTCTAGAGACTGGACATTGATGAATTTAGCTGTACTTCTTGTGGTACATGCATCTTCCTGTGTGTCTTTTTCCTTTTTTTCCTTTCCCTTTGAAGTTTGAAGTTGGTTGGCTGGCTGAGCGGCAGAGAGGGTTCTTCCATTCTTTTTTTTTTTTTTGAATTTTATTTTACTTATTTTTTATATAGCAGGTTATTTATCTATTTTATACATATTAGTATATATATATCAATCCCAATCTCCCAATTCATCCCACCACCACCCCCCGCCCCGCCACATGCCCCCCTTGGTGTCCATATGTTTGTTCTCTACATCTGTGTCTCTACTTCTGCTCTGCAAACTAGTTCATCTGTACCATTTTTCTAGGTTCCACATATATGCGTTAATATACGATATTTGTTTTTCTGACTGACTTCACTCTGTATGACAGTATGTATAGATCCATCCACATCTCTACAAATGACCCAATTTCATTCCTTTTCATGGCTGAGTAATATTCCATTGTATATATGTACCACATCTTCTTTATCCATTCGTCTGTCGATGGGCATTTAGGTTGCTTCCATGACCTGGCTATTGTAAATAGTGCTGCAGCGAACATTGGGGTGCACGTGTCTTTTTTTTTTTTTTTGCGGTATGCGGGCCTCTCACTGTTGTGGCCTCTCCCGTTGCGGAGCACAGGCTCTGGACGCGCAGGCTCAGCGGCCATGGCTCACGGGCCCAGTCGCTCCGCGGCATGTGGGATTTCCCCGGACTGGGGCACGAACCCGTGTCCCCTGCATCAGCAGGCGGACTCTCAACCACTGCGCCACCAGGGAAGCCCTCACGTGTCTTTTTGAATTATGGTTTTCTTTGGGTATATGCCCAGTAGTGGCATTGCTGGGTCTTAGGGTAATTCTATGTTTAGTTTTTTAAGCAACCTCCATACTGTTCTCCATAGTGGCTGTATCAATTTACATTCCCACCAACAGCGCAAGAGGGTTCCCTTTTCTCCACACCCTCTCCAGCATTTGTTGTTTGTAGATTTTCTGATGATGTGCATTCTAACTGGTGTGAGGTGATACCTCATAGTAGTTTTGATTTGCCTTTCTCTAATAATTAGTGATATTGAGCAGCTTTTCATGTGCTACTTGGCCATCTGTATGTCTTCTTTGGAGAAATGTCTGTTTAGGTCTTCTGCCCATTTTTGGGTTGGGTTGTTTGTTTTTTTAATATTGAGCTGCATGAGCTGTTTATATATTTTGGAGATTAATCCTTTGTCTGATGATTTGTTTGCAAATATTTTCTCCCATTCTGAGGGTTGTCTTTTCATCTTGTTTGTGGTTTCCTTTGCTTTGCAAAAGCTTTTAAGTTTCATTAGGTCCCATTTGTTGATTTTTTTTTTTTTTTTTTGCGGTACACAGGCCTCTCACTATTGTGGCCTCTCCCGTTGCGGAGCACAGGCTCTGGACACGCAGGCTCAGTGGCCATGGCTCACGGGCCCAGCCACTCTGTAGCATGTGGGATCTTCCTGGACCGGGGCACAAACCCGTATTCCCTGCATTGGCAGGCAGACTCTCAACCACTGCACCACCAGGGAAGCCCTGATTTTTGTTTTTATTTCCATTACTCTAGGAGGTGGTTCAAAAAAGATCTTTCTGTGATCTATGTCAAAGAGTGTTCTTCCTATGTTTGCCTCTAGGAATTTTATAGTGTCCGTTCTTATACTTAGGTCTCGAATCCATTTTGAGTTTATTTTTGTGTATGGTGTTATGGAGTGTTCTAATTTCATACTTATACATGTACCTGTCCAGTTTTCCCAGCACCACTTATTGAAGAGACTGTCTTTTCCCCATTGTGTATCTTTGCCTCCTTTGTCATAGATTAGTTGACCATAGGTGCATTGGTTTATCTCTGGGCTTTCTATCCTGTTCCATTGATCTATACTTCTGTTTTTGTGCCAGTACCATATTGTCTTGATAACTGTATCTTTGTAGTATAGTCTGAAGTCAGGGAGACTGACTTCTTTTGCTCTGTTTTTTTCCCTCAATACTGCTTTCGCTATTCAGGGTCTTTTATGTCTCCAGGCAAATTTTAAGACTTTTTGTGCTAGTTCTGTAAAAAAACGCCACTGGTAATTTCATAGGGATTGCTTTGGGTAGTATAGTCATTTTCACAATATTGATTCTTCCAATCCAAGAACATGATATATTTCTCCATCTGTTTGTGTCATCTTTGATTTCTTTCATCAGTGTCTTACAGTTTTCTGAGTATAGGTCTTTTACCGATTTAGGTAGGTTTATTTCTAGGTATTCTTTTTGTTGCAGTGGTGAATGGGATTGTTTCCTTAATTTCTCTTTCTGATCTTTCGTTGTTAGTGTATAGGAATGCAAGATATTCTGTGCATTAATTTTGTATCCTGCAACTTTACCAAATTCATTGATTAGCTCTAGTAGTTTCCTGGTGGCATCTTTAGGACTCTCTATGTATAGTATCATGTCATCTGCAAACAGTGACAGTTTTACTTCTTCTTTTCCAATTTATATTCCTTGTATTCCTTTTTCTTCTCTGATTGCTGTGGCTAAAACTTCCAAAAGTATGTTGAATAATAGTGGTAAGAGTGGGCATCCTTGTCTTGTTCCTGATCTTAGAGGAAATGCTTTCAGTTTTTCATGATTGAGAATGATGTTTGCTGTGGGTTTGTCCCATATGGCCTTTATTATGTTGAAGTAGGTTCCCTCTATGCCCACTTTCTGGAGAGTTTTTATCATAAATGGATGTTGAATTTTGTCAAAAGCTTTTTCTACATCTATTGAGATGACCATATGGTTTTTATTCTTCAATTTGATAATATGGTGTATCACATTGATTGATTTGCGTGTATTGAAGAATCCTTGCATCCCTGGGATAAACCCCACTTGATCATGGTGTATGACCCTTTTAATGTGTTGTTGGATTCTGTTTGCTAGTAGTTTATTGAGGAGTTTTGCATCTGTATTCATCAGTGATATTGGTCTGTAATTTTCTTTTTTCGTAGTATCTTTGTCTGGTTTTGGTATCAGGGTGATGGTGGCCTCATAGAATGAGTTTGGGAGTGTTCCTCCCTCTGGTGCATTTTGGAAGAATTTGAGAAGGACTGGTGTTTGCTCTTCTCTAAATCTTTGATAGAATTCCCCTGTGAAGCCACCTGGTCCTGGACTTTTATTTGTTGGAAGATTTTTACTCACAGTTTCAATTTCATTACTTGTGATTGGTCTGTTCATATTTTCTATTTCTTCCTGGTTCAGTCTTAGAAGGTTATAACTTCCTAGGAATTTGTCCATTTCTTCCAGGCTGTCCATTTTATTGGCATAGAGTTGCTTGTAGTAGTCTCTCACGATCCTTTGTATTTCTGCAGTGTCAGTTGTTACTTCTCCTTTTTCATTTCTAATTCTATTGATTTGAGTCTTCTCCCTTTTTTTCTTGTTGAGTCTGGCTAATGGTTTATCAATTTTGTTTATCTTCTCAAAGAACAAGCTTTTAGTTTTATTGATCTTTGCTATCGTTTCCTTCATTTCTTTTTCATTTATTTCTGATCTGATCCTTATGGTTTCTTTCCTTCTGCTAACCTTGAGGTGTTTTTGTTCTTCTTTCTCTAATTGCTTTACGTGCAAGGTTAGGTTGTTTATTTGAGATATTTCTTGTTTCTTAAGGTAAGATTGTATTGCTATAAACTTCCCTCTTAGAACTGCTTTTGCTACATCCCATAGGTTTTGGATCATCATGTTTTCACTGTAATTTGTCTCTATGTGTTTTTTGATTTCCTCTTTGATTTCTTCAGTGATCTCTTGGTTATTTAGTAATGTATTCTTTAGCCTCCATGTGTTTGTGTTTTTTATGTTTTCTTCCCTGTGATTCATTTCTAATCTCATAGGGTTGTATTCAGAAAAGATGCTTGATATGATTTCAGTTTTCTGAAATTTACCAAGGCTTGATTTGTGACCCAAGATGTGATCTATCCTGGAGAATGTTCCATGTGCACTTGAGAAGAAAGTGTAATCTGCTGTTTTTGGATGGAATGTCCTATAAATATCAACTAAATCTGTCTGGTCCATTGTGTCATTTAAAGCTGTGTTTCCTTATTAATTTTCTGTCTGTATGATCTGTCCATTGGTGTACATGAGGTTGAAGTCCCCCACTATTACTGTGTTACTGTCAGTTTCTTCTTTTATAGCTGTAGGCAGTTGCCTTATGTATTGAGGTGCTCTGATGTTGGGTGCATATATATTTTTGGATTGATCCCTTGATCATTATGTAGTGTCCTTCCTTGTCTCTTGTAACGTTCTTTATTTTAAAGTCTACTTTATCTGATATGTATATTGTTACTGCAGCTTTCTTTTGATTTCCATTTGCATGGAATATCTTTTTCTATCCCCTCACTTTCAGTCTGTATGTGTCCCTAGGTCTGAAGTGGGTCTCTTGTAGACAACATATATATGGGTCTTGTTTTTGTATACATTCAGCCAGCCTGTGTCTTTTGGTTGGAGCATTTAATCCATTTACATTTAAGGTAATTATTGATATGTATGTTCCTATTACCATTGTGTTAGTTGTTATGGGTTTGTTGGGTTTGTTTTTGTAGGTCCTTTTCTTCTCTTGTGTTTCCCACTTAGAGAAGTTCCTCTAGCATTTGTTGTAGATCTGGTTTTGTGGTGCTGAATTCTCTTAGCTTTTTCTTGTCTGTAAAGGTTTTAATTTCTCTGTCGAATCTGATTGAGATCCTTGCCGGGTAGAATAATCCTGGGTGTAGGTTCTTCCCTTTTCGTCACCTTAAACATATCATGCCAGTCCCTTCTGGCTTGTAGAGTTTCTGCTGAGAAATCAGCTGTTAACCTTATGGGATTTCCGTTATATGTTGTCATTTTTCCTTTTTTGCTTTCAGTAATTTTTCTTTGTCTTTATTTTTTGTCAGTTTGTCAGGTGTTTGTTAAACATTTCTTGCATCTTCTCAATATTTGCCTCCATTCTTTTTCTGAGGTCCTGGATCATCTTCACTATTATTATTCTGAATTCCTTTTCTGGAAGGTCACGTATCTCTACTTCATTTAGTTGTTTATCTGGGGTGTTATCTTGTTCCTTCATTTGGTACATAGTCATTTGCCTTTTCATTTTGTCTGTCTTTCTGTGAATGTGGTTTTCCTTCCACAGGCTGCAGAACTTTAGTTCTTCTTGCTTCTGCTGTCTGCCCCCTGGTGGATGAGTCTATCTAAGAGGTTTGTGCAAGTTTCCTGATGGGAGGGACTGGTGGTGGGTAGAGTTGGGTGTTTCTCTGGTGGGCAGAGCTCAGTAAAACTTTAATTTGCTTCTCTGCTGATGGGTGGGGCTGGATTCCCTCCCTGTTGGTTTTTTGGCCTGAGGTGACTCAGCACTGGAGCCTACCTGGCTCTTTGGTGGGGCTGATGGTGGACTCTGGGAGGGCTTACACCAAGGAGTACTTCCCAGAACTTCTTCTGCCAGTGTCTTTGTCCCCACTGCGAGCCACAGTCACCCCCTGCCTCTGAAGGAGGCCCTCCAACACTAGCAGGTAGATCTGGTTCAGTCTCCTATGGGGTCACTGCTCCTTCCCCTGGGTCCCAATGCGCGCACTGCTTTGTGTGTGCCCTCCAAGAGTGGAGTCTCTGTTTCCCCCAGTCCTGTCGAAGTCCTGCAATCAAATCCCACTAGCCTTCAAAGTCTGATTCTCTACGAATTCCTCCTCCCGTTGCCGGACCCAGGTTGGGAAGCCTGACATGGGGCTCAGAACCTTCACTCCAGTGGGTGGACTTCTGAGGTATAAGTGTTTTGCAGTTCGTGAGTCACCCACCCAGCAGTTATGGGATTTGATTTTATTGTGATTGCGTCCCTCCTACTGTCTCATTGCGGCTTCCCCTTTGTCTTTGGATGTGGGGTATCTTTTTTGGTGACTTCCAGCGTCTTCCTGTCAGTGATTGTTCAGCTGTTAGTTGTGATTCCAGTGCTCTCACAAGAGGGACTGAGTGCAGGTCCTTCTACTCTGCCATCTTGACTCAATCTCCGGTTCTTCCGTTCTTGAGCAATGCTTGAGGGAACATGATTTGGCCCACATCTCCTCAGCCCTCAGCCCTCCTCTTTCTTGCTGCAGCCCTCTGCTTGTTCACCTGCCCTGCCTGCTGGGACTAAATTATGGATTCTAGTCAAGGGAGTGACAAATAAACCTCAAAGAAGTGAAGTGAAATTAGTGGTGAGCCTGGTCTGGAACCCAGGTCTCCTGACCCCAGTCCATGGCTCTTTCTGTGGCACCGTTCTGCTGGGAGCATTCATGGGAATGTTTCTGATGGTGCCATGCTTGTCTTCTATGTCTTTTGCCTAGTGGTGCTGCTACCATCAGTATAAGCAGGCAACCGAGAGAGAAGTCAGCAGAGATGATAGCATGGGGGATTTATTGACTGGATAGCCATACTTCCTGGACACTTATTTTTTCTCGTATGGGGCATGCTTGCTGCAACGAAGTCAAGAAATTTAGTTCTCTACCACTTGCTTCCATTTCTCTTTTAATCTGGCTTCATCATAAATGTCTTCATCTTATGCCCATACACAGCCTCAGGCTACCACTGGGCTAACGTCCCCCTATTGCTGTTCTCCTGCCCCAGCTGTACCTCAAGTTCCAGTCTTCCTCTTCCCTCTATCTCAAGCAAAATCCTACACACGAAATCAACTTATCTCTTAAGGTCACCTTTGTTAAAGAGCCATTAGGGGGTCATGGGTCAATATGTTCATATTATGTGGTTTTTATAATGGGCTACTGGAAGCAATAGCTTACCTGAAGGCATCAGAACCATTCAGAGTACTTGATAACAATATGTACATTACTAGGAGCTACCACAGATTTTCTAAATTAGGAACTTAGGGGGTTAGGACCTGAGTGTCTACATTTTAATAAAATTCTTAGGTGATTCTGAAATATACTAATAGTTGAGAATTAATACACTTTGTTGAGCTTAGAATTAAAGCATTTGCTGCAGGTGCATAAACATGTTAGCAGGTAGCAATGGTCATTGTTGGGCTAGCTCATGATATCTTGCCTTTAAAATTACATTTCATTTGTTGCTCCCCCACCCCCTCCCAAATACATACAGTGGACCAGAATCTTTCTCTGAGTCTGGATTTGTCTTCCCAAGAATCTTGGGCTTCTTCTCTTGTATGCTGAAGGTATATGCATAACCTGTGACCTCTATAATTATTTTTTTTCTGGAAAAAATTCTAATTTCCATGTCTAGCTACACTGCATGATATATTTGATAAATATCTATTGAAAGTACAACTGTGTGTTCCACATGGAAGAAAGCACTATATTTCATCATAACAAGGGAATCCAACTCATTCTTCCATGATTTGAAGGCAGCTATGACATGAAAGAGGGAGATTGGTGGGTAAATGGGAAGTCTTCGAAAGATGACTGTATTTATTTCCCATCTTGTAGTCTTGTTCTCCTCTCTGGAGAGATTCATGTTTCATAGGTGTCCTGGAAAGTGAGATAGGAAAAAGAAGAAAATAAGAATAGAGTATAAAACTCTTTTTCCCTTGGGCTCCAGTTTAATCTCTTCACATGGGCAGATATTTTAAAACTCTGGTATCTGGATTCACTGAAGAGATACATAGTAAATAAAAATATGACTCAAATGCCACCTTGCAGCCAGGGGGGCTGTTTTCTGCCTGTTCTCAGAATTGGTGCCATAACTTATCTATTGAATTTCATGTTCATGCAATGAATAGATAGTCTCTGATTGCACAGATGCCAGGCTTAGCTAAGTAAGGTATCTCTGCTCTTGATATAAACTGCAGAGATACTCTGTGGCCATGTTGCTCCTTGTGCAAGTGTGATCAGTGACACCAAAGTCACATCCTTGGTCCGTTTCATCATTTGCAAGATGGGGGCATGCTTTTTGTCATTCCATCCATTACCCATCAAATAAGATGATTGATTTTGAATTTGTGAGAAATATCTAAGTCCCATGTGTTTAGTAGGACCTTCAAAACTCCCTACTGGGAAGATGTATTTTGGTCTTAGGTTCACTCACACTGCAATACTGATTTTGACCACAGGGGTGAAACTGGTGATTGCCCTGGTGGATATAGGAAAGGAGGTGGTAATATGTGCTTATCAAAGCTCAATTGAAGACACTGACCCGTTTTCAAATAGGTCTGTCCTTTGGCAAATTCACTCAGTTACTTATACATAGAAAATCTTCCTTTAAGGCTTAAAAATGTCACATTAAAAATCAAGTTAAAATGTTTTTTTCATTGAGTTTAAAAAGCAGGGACTTCCCTGGTGGCACAGTGGTTAAGAATCCGCCTGCCAATGCAGGGGACACGGGTTCGATCCCTGGTCCGGGAAGATCCCACATGCTGCGGAGCAACTAAGCCCGTGCGCCACAACTACTGAGCCTGTGCTCTAGAGCCCGTGAGACACAACTACTGAAGCCCGTGTGCCACAACTACTGAAGCCCGCATGCCACAACTACTGAAGCCTGCGTGCCACAACTACTGAAGCCTGTGCACCTAGAGCCCACACTCCACAACGAGAGAAGCCACTGCAATGAGAAGCCCGCACACCACAACAAAGAGCAGCCCCCGCTCACCACAACTAGAGAAAGCCTGTGTGCAGCAACAAAGACCCAACGCAGCCAAAAATAAATAAATAAATAAATTTATTTTTAAAAAAAGCATAAATTTTCAATTAAGTTAACTTTTACAAATATCTGAAAGCATCATCTTTTGTAACTTTATTGGTTTTTCAGTGGCAAATGGGGACAGGTAAGGTAAATGGATTATAGAGGCTCTCTCTCTCTCTCTTTTTTTTAAACCATGAATCATGCAAGCCAGAGGAATAGAAAGGCATTAATAATGTTCAAGTTTTTCCCTTACCACTAGTTATAGGTAAGGAACCAGGCCCATTCTCTCCCTATGATGCAGAGGGATCTCTTTCTCTGTTACAAGTAGACAACCTCATTTGAGCTTTTGGGAAGAGTAATTCTCCTTTTAATGAGACTCTAATGAGGTGACAGGTTATTTATGTAATTTTATAGTCCTCACACTTCTACACGGAAGTGCCAGCCATTTTCTTTACCATCACTATAATCATCTTAGTGAACTTGATTCATTCACATCTGAGAAGGAGCATTCTGATTGACTCTCACACAGTCCTGTTCTCTTTGCTATGGCTGATATTTATATGGACATCAGATTCTCCAAGAACTGTGGAGTTGAGATTACAAAGACTGAGTCAGTTAGACTGTTGAGTCATGAACATGCACAAGTTGGTTAGCAGGAAAATAATAAGGCAGACATATAGAGAAATGGAGATGGGTGACCACATGGCCTAGAGGTGGGGGTTGGGGAAGACAGGGAGACAGAGAAGCTGCCTTTTGACTTTCTAGTTCCTGTAAGGTCCAGTACTTCTTACAATAGTATTTTATGGAAATGTTCTGCATTCATAAAACAAGTCTCCTTTTCTAAAATAAATCTACTTTCAGCAGGTCTCTGCTCCTTGTAACCTATAATCCATGAGAAGGAATATTTTGAACTTGGTACACAAAAGTTGATAGTATATTTCCAAAGGGCTTTCATATCTATTATCTCGCTTATTTCCTCTAACAATCCCATGTCAGAAATAGGGTAGGAATGATAATTGCTTTGAAAGCTAAAGAAACTGAGGCCTCAAATAGGAAAGGGGCTTAAGTCACACAGCTATGTTGAGGCAGAGCCAGGCCTAAAATCCATGTCTTCTGGCTCCCAGGCCTGGTGTTGGGCACTTCCTAGGCGCCCAGGGATTGTTTGTAGGTTGACAGATATATCCAAAGGGTGATTCCAGTCAGAAACAATGATAAAATAGCTGGTCTTTTAATAGACATGAGTAATATTCTGAAGGAACCTAACAAAGGAAAGCCTCTGAAGTCTCCAGCAAATTTTCCTACCTGAACCTCTTCACTTAAGGAAAAACAGTGTATTTTCCCCTTGTGCCTCTGCAATAGAGTGCAAATCACATCTTGCCTTTGAGAATGCTCACCCTACCTCACCTCTCTGCAGCTGCTGCCAGTGGAGGTGCCAATTATGTGGCTCTATTTGGTGGTTTGCCCCTGGGGTGAAACTTTGAATGCCAACTCAACGAGAAGCAACTTTCCCAGGCAAATTAGAAAGCTCTTGGAGATCATCATTTAGAACCAGAGTCCTGACAGGACCTAGCTACTAATGGAATATTTAGAGTTGCAAATACATGTATCCCTTTAAGTTTAACTGTTAAGCAGTTGCAACCTTTTCAAGCAAGGCCTGATAGGGCTTGGTTTTAAAGTATTATATATGTTTCAGTGACACTGTTCTATTTTATTTTCCAAGTAATGACTGATGTAATTTGTCCTTCCAAAAATAAATAATGAGATGTGTGTGTCAGAAGGAGCTGTAGGGGATGGTTTACAGTTCTATTTTATGATACCTTAATAGGTGTTAAATAGACCAGAAAATCCATCCTCTCTTAAGAGCATACGGGTTTGACTCAGTATTTCACATGGTCTCTGAAGGTTTATGTTGCCCATTTAAATAAAAGAAAACCAATCAGAGCATGCAACACAAGGTTATTCTGTACTTTTTATTTATAAACAAAGTAGCATTGAAGGGTGATGCTAAGGAAAGAACTGTCTTAGAAGCCTGGCCCAATGAGAAAATCTGGATTATGAAACAGTGGTTGTCAAAGAGGAGGTCATTATAGGTTATAAGAAATCCTTAAGTAAAGAAGCCTCTTTTAACTTTTTTTCAATCAGTGTTTCTAAACTGTTTTGACCACAGGACCCTTTTCTTCGGATAACGCCTATTAACATATCATCTCCCATTGAGGAACACTGGGTTAGACTGTGGCTTGCATAAGGAGGTAAGGTGAGAGATAAGACTACAAATATAGATTGACAACATATTATAGATGGTCTTGAATACTATGCTAAGAAGATTTGGCTTCATTGTAAAAGCGATGGCATAATTATTTAGCTTTTTTTTCTTTAATAGCTTCACCACTTGTCTCTGTGCTTTCATTCATACTCCTTTTCAATCCATCCTGAATAGCAGTGCTAGACTCATTTTCCTAAAACTCTTTCCATCAATTGTCTTCCCTACTTGAGAACCTAAATGGTACTTTTTAGGACCCTACATTTTGTTATCTTTTCATCTTCAAACAGATTTTTTTTTTTGCACCAAATTCAAAGGTTTATTTCCTAACTACCATTTTTTTAAACATCTTTATTGGAGTATAATTGCTTTATGATGGTGTCTTAGTTTCTGCTTTATAACAAAGTGAATCAGTTATACATATACATATGTCCCCCTATCTCTTCCGTCTTGCCTCTCCCTCCCTCCGACCCTCGCTATCCCACCCCTCTAAGTGGTCACAAAGCACCGAGCTGATCACTCTGTGCTATGCGGCTGCTTCCTACTAGCTATCTATTTTACGTTTGGTAGTGTATATATGTCCATGCCACTCTCTCACTTTGTCACAACTTACCCTTCCCCCTCCCCGTATCCTCAAGTCCATTCTCTAGTAGGTCTGTATCTTTATTCCCATCTTGCCCCTATGTTCTTCTGACCTTTTTTCTTTTCTTTTTTTTCTTTTTAGATTCCATATATATGTGTTAGCATATGGTATTTCTTTTTCTCTTTCTGACTTACTTCACTCTGTATGACAGACTCTAGGTCCATCCACCTCACTACAAATAACTCAGTTTCGTTCTTTTTTATGGCAGAGTAATATTCCATTGTATATATGTGCCACATCTTCTTTATCCATTCATCTGTTGATGGACACTTAGGTTGCTTCCATATCCTGGCTATTGTAAATAGAGCTGCAATGAATTTTGGTACATGATTCTTTTTGAATTATGGTTTTCTCAGGGTATATGCCCAGTAGTGGGATTGCTGGGTCATATGGTAGTTCTATTATTAGTTTTTTAAGGAACCTCCATACTGTTCTCCATAGTGGCTGTATCAATTTACATTCCCACCAACAGTGCAAGAGGCTTCCCTTTTCTCCACACCCTCTCCAGCATTTATTGTTTGTAGATTTTTTGATGATGGCCATTCTGACCAGTGTGTGATGATATCTCATTAGAGTTTTGATTAGCATTTCTCTAATGATTAATGATGTTGAGCATTCTTTCTTGTGTTTGTTTGCAATCTGTATATCTTCTTTGGAGAAATGTCTATTTAGGTTTTCTGCCCATTTTTGGATTGGGTTGTTTGTTTCTTTTGATATTGAGCTGCATGAGTTGCTTGTATGTTTTGGAGATTAATCCTTTGTCATGAGCAGACAAGCCTCTCGGGCTGGTGAGTGCAGGTCGGCACCGATCTTCTGTGCGGGAATCTCTCCGCTTTGCCCTCCGCACCGCTGTTGCTGCGCTTTCCTCCATGGCTCCGAAGCTTCCCCCCTCTGCCACCCCCATCTCCACCTGCAAAGGGGCTTCCTATTGTGTGGAAACCTTTCCTCCTTCACAGCTCCCTCCCACTGGTGCAGGTCCCGTCCCTATTCTTTTGTCTCTGTTTTTTCTTTTTCCTTTTGCCCTTCCCAGGTACGTGGGGAGTTTCTTGCCTTTTGGGAGGTCTGACGTCTTCTGCCAGCATTCAGTAGGTGTTCTGTAGGAGTTGTTCCACATGTAGATGTATTTCTGATGTATCTGTGGGGAGGAAGGTGATCTCCACATCTTACTCTTCCACCATCTTGAAGCTCCTCTCCAAACAGATTTTTGATAAAATATCTTTTATTGCTCTCTGCTGTTACCATATATCTGCCATTTCATCAGATAGGTTCTATTCATTAAAATCTCTTATAAGGTGGTTTTCAGCCTTGGCTGTATGTTAGAATGACCTAGGGATCTTCTATGAATTCCTGTGCCCAGACTCCCACCCTGACTGATTATATCAGAATCTCTAGGGGTGGGGCTCAGGCATCAGTCATGCATAAAACTTCCCAGGTGATTCTGATGTGCAGCCACATTTGAGAACCAGTGCCTTGTAATCTGGCATGAAGCTGAGCCCATAGTATATACTCACTTCAGAGTTGTTGAAATCACATTGGTTGTTGATATCACATTGATCAATTTCAATGGAACTTACATTTATCAAGAGGAGACTCTAACTATCCTGTGGGAAAATCAAAGCTGTCAGTTTTGTGCTTGGAAAGAGGAGATGACTTCATTAATAAATATTCTTATTTTTTGAAGCAAATCGTAAGTACAACAGGAACTTCCAAGACCAAAAGACTACTGAAGTTTTTCCTGGTAAACTGATTGCAGATATCTTTGTCAGTCAATTTGATTGATTACAGCATACACACATTGAAGTACTCTTCAAGCAGCCATTTGTCTGAAGCCTTGCTGTTAAATCTCTTGTAAAGTAATTTAAGATTTAACCTCCAGAGAATTCTGAACTGCTGTTTGAAGGCAACAAGTATTAAATATCTCATCACTGCATAATATTGGAGAAATCAGATAAACATTCAATTTTGTCATTTAATGATAATAACAAAGGTAGTATGTTCAGATAGATTGCCTTTTCCCATTTTCCAAGCTTGCCTTTTAGCAGAAAGGACACCAGGGGAGCCATACAAGAGTATAGGCTGTTTAGCCATGTGGTACTGAGAGAATGTGGGGAGGGAGGGTTAAGCCCCAGGGTATGTGCAGGACTCCTTAAAGAGGGATGAATCTAAGCTCTCTTTGAACTGGCATTTTTTACCCTGGCTAAGCTACATTATTTGACAGTCCTCTTTTCCAGCTTTGTCCATATGGAGAGCAGGAAGAGCACCCATCCACCTTATAAGCATGGGAAGGGGTTTCAAGTTAATTGGTTCTGGGTAAATTCTACTTTTCTTTAATTTTGATCTTCCATGGGACCCATTTTCCCTTGTTTCTTACCCTGGATAATAATCCCTCCACCCACCAGATGGTTATTCTAAAAGTTGTAAAACCTGGGCATCATCTTGGCCATCCCTGTGTCACTCACTTTCTGTTTCCTCCAATAAATGTACAATTTCTACAATTCCTATAGATCATTGGTTCTCAGACTTTAGTTTGCACCAGAACCACCTGGAGCTCTCGTTAAAGCACAGACTGCTTGACTCTACTTCCAGAGTTTCTGATTCAGTAGGTCTGAAGTGGGGCCTGCGGATTTGGATTTTTGACCAGTTCCCAGGTAATGCTGATGATCCGGGGTGGGGGGGCACACTTTGATTTTGAGCAGACTCTCTGCTCTAGTGCAGTGGCTGTTCTTAGCCTTAGCTACACATTGGAATCACCTGAAAGGTTTTTAGTATATATTGATGCAAGTCCTATTCCCCAGTGGTTCTGATTTATTTGGTGTGGGATGGGACCCAGGCATGGTTGTGATTTTTTTAAATCTCTAATGTGTAGTCAGGGTTGATAATCATTGTAAATTTTATCTCTCAAATACCTTTCGATTTCTTTTTTCCTCTTTTGTGCTTGTCACCTTTAAATGTTTTCCCATTGCCTGCAGAATATAGACCATACTCCCTAGCATGGTTTATAAGGTCCTTTATGATCTCATTATATTCATTCATTCTTTCAAAAAAATCTGTTGATAATGATGGTTGTACAACAATGTGAATGTACTTATTACCACTTAACTTTCCACTTAAACATGGTTAAAATGATGAACGTTATGTTATGTGTATTTTACCACAATAATAAAAAAATTTACTGAGCACCTTCTAAGCATCAGGCATCTCCCAACC
This sequence comes from Mesoplodon densirostris, assembly GCF_025265405.1. NCBI lineage: Eukaryota > Metazoa > Chordata > Mammalia > Artiodactyla > Ziphiidae > Mesoplodon > Mesoplodon densirostris. Next base: position 31,378,210 of record NC_082681.1, on the reverse strand, counting down.
TCATGAAGCTTCTTGCTTTTTTCCTGAACACACCAGGCTTTTTCATATTCAGTCCCAGCTGTTGAGAATGTCCTTCTCTTCCCTGACTGGTAAACTTCCCTTTGACATTAAAGATCTAGTAAATGTCCCTTTCTATATAAAGCCTTCTTAAATTGCTAGGTACAAAGGAATTTACCACATTAAGATTATATTGGTTATTGAGTGTATATACACTCTATAATTGGGTGTATTTCTTCTTACACTCTTTTCCTTATAGAGGGGACTGTTTCCTCTATCTTACTTAAGTTTTTGTTTCTGTCTGATTTCCACCTTGGGGTGAGTGGGTTAGGCAGACTTGACCAGGTGCTGGGGTTGGAATTTGAATTCTGAGTGTCCAGTGCTGGAGCAGGTGCCAGGAAACAATAGGTGTCAGAGGAATGGGCCAAACCAGAGCCTGAAGGGGAAAGCTGGGGCTAAAGAGTCAGAGCCAAGTCACAAGGAACAAGTGGCAGTGAGTTCAGAGTTGGGTGAAGATGTGATCCAAAATCTTTCTTCCACTGACCTGCCACAAACAGCTAAAGTCCCTATTGTTAGAGACTTTCTGTTGTACTCAAGGTATAGTACCTCCTGGAAATAAACTCTTGTGAAAAATATCAATAACCACAGGATATTGTATCACACTGACTCTCCTTTGACACCTCAGCAGAAATGAGTTTTCAGTGATGACTTTGGAAAGTGATGAATAAAAGCCTGAGTGATGTTTCCGGAGGAAAGGGAAGGTTTTTCCATGCTCTAGTAGTTCTAGTAGCAGATTTGGGTGACTCGGGCAGCAGAAAAGCAATGGATTCCTAGGACTGTTGCTGACAGAGGATAGAGATACATTTTACCTTTGTCCAGATCCTGTTCCGAACTGAATCTGTATCCAAAGGAAACGTGGTTCAATCTCTGATCCCTGGAAATTTGGTAGCTATGTGCATAAAATGTGGATATTTTAAAGGAAATGAAGGCCAAAGAAAAGTTGGGATATGACTATTTTCTCTCAGCAGCAAACATAGAAGAGAGGAAAGATTGAGATGGATTCAGTGCTTTAGTATAGGTAGTGGGATAAGGAAGGAAGCTGCTTAATTTTCCCCCTAGCTGGCCCTTCTCTTGAGTATCCTGAGAGCCTAATTCTTTATTTGCTTGTTTGCTGTACGTAGTATGTTCATTGTATTCTTCTTCCTGACTTGCAACTTACTGTTGGCATCACTTTTAGTAATTGCAGGTGTCTGTGGGAGTAGGAAATGCTTCTCTGGCTTGCTGCAATTTTAGATGCTCCCTTGTTTCCTGCTACATGGCCATTCTTAAATTAGACTGTTTATACTTGTGCTCAACGAGCGTGCTATCTGCTGTAAATGACCCAAGAAGTGAGTGTGTGTTGGAATCAAGTCTATACTTGGAATGCACTTAGTTGCTATAATTTGTGTTTTGTGCATGGGTGCGGGGGGGGGGTGCTTGTGCAAATGTCTCTTTGTACATTTAAATAATCACAACCAAATGTGTAAGTCCTGCTTGCAATGCTCAGTAGGAAGTTCAAGTGCATGTCAAAGCACTTTGAAAAATATAAACCACTTTATAAATTGAAAAGATGCTGACAAATACCTAAACACATTGGATAGCCCCTGAAAGTTCCTTGTTAGCAAGCAGGCTGAGCCTACTGGGCCAAGTGCAGAGATAAAACAGCAAATTTATTATTATCTCTATCCACTGGAGGATAATATTGGCACAGTTAATCCAAGAGCAACAGATAATCTAGGCATCCTTGATACTTGAGTTAGAGGTACATCATATTACAGATTAACTTTTGTGTTTTATTGAAACCAATAGAAATACCAGTTGTCTGTCTCTGAGCTTGAGTACATAGGATATGGAGAATTGATAGTTTAGGAATTAAACACTCCCTTGACTAATCCACAGAATGGCTATTTCTCGTAAAAATACCGATTTTGAGACCTGAAATTATTCCATGTGACAACTGAGTCTATATTGCCTTAAAGTGTTCTCTGTTTATTTCTAAGACATGTGGTTTATTGCTCTAACTAGATTATATGACTTAAAAACAAATCATTTTTTATGAAATGAAACTTTATTGAGAAAAATTCTACGTGGTGATTATTTTGCTAGGGTCTTTCACGTACATCATCTCATTGACTTCTCAGAACATTCACATGAAATGGAACTTTTATCTTTATTTTTATAGATGAAATGCTGAGAGCTTAATTAAACCTGTGCAAGGTCACGCTACCACTCAATGATGAGCTGGAACTCAAAGCCAGGCATTTCTATCACACGTCACTGCTTTTCCATTTTTGGTACCCTCTTAGTCTCTTTTATCTGGCTCTATGATTTCTCTAAATGTTTGGGAGAATATGTCAATATGTCTATTCCCTATATCTCAGTTGATGGAGAAGTGACTCCGAGTCTCTTTGTTAGTTAGCAATGTTAGAAAGGATATGGAATCTGGAAACAAGGGGGGCTTAAACCTCATTTGAGACTTCCTTTAACTGGAAACAAGAGGGGCTTAAACCTCATTTGAGACTTTTCTAATGTAGAAACCTGGAAATTGTCATGATGTTTTTCACTGTTCTGTGGTGTACACTTGAGGAGACTTTTGGGAAGCACACTTTGAATCTCTTACTTCATCTGTGAATTTCAAAATGTGCATGGAAAATGGTATGATTGTCAGGGGAACAGAGAGGTAGTTATTTCTCCATAGGCACTAAGCTGTCTTATCCATTTTTCACCAGTCACTCATTTTCTAAAAATGAATCTGCCATGGTTTTCTTTTGTTTGTTCGTTTTTTTGTTTTTGTTTTTTTACAAGATGGAACGGTAACTCATTTATGTCAACTTTTCAGCTATAAAATCCACTTTTAATCTTTCAGTGGAGTACTAGTATCTCAGTCAGGAGAAAAAGATCTCATTAAAAAAATGATATACAGTGTCTATTAATCAATTGGATGGAACTACTTTATGCCCTGAATGCAAAATGTTGAAATGTATCTCTTAAGGATCAATATTGTTTCTAAGTAACTAAAGCTAAATCAATACCAGCTCCACACTTCACTTTGGTAACAGATGATTAGATTCTCGTGTTTCTGAACCTGTAACTACAAATACAGAGTGCCCAGAAATAGTTTTCAGACTAAATTTTTCCCCATTTGTCTTTTTAGATGTTGATTTATTTGTGTTTTCTGTGTTTAGTGAAATCCTTTTATAATATTACTGTTGAGGTAAACCAAATTCTCTTAGAGGAATTGCATTAGACTTTATTGTATAGGGTTTTTAAGTCTCAAAGGGCTTCCTTTGACCTATGTATGTCCAAAATCATGTAATAACAGTGTTCAGCTGTAGTTTGTATTATTGATTTTTGCTTACTCATTTTAGCTTTAGTGTACACTGGACTTAGAGGGAATTAATGAGTTCTGTGTTAAATGTTTAAGGACAAAAGGGCAAATTCTAAACCATAGCATTATTGCATTTCAGGATTAAAGAAAACCCTAAAGGTATATGGTTCAACCTCTTAGGTGAGGCTTCGATCAGTACCCTGTACAGGATCCTGGCAAGCTAATTCACTCTTAGGTTGGATTAAATCAAGCATAACATTTAGAGGGAAGGAGGTTGAACCATTCACATCCCTGGCAGGAAAAAGATTATACCCTCTAAAGGCAAATTTGAGAAGCATTTTATTAAGGGGGTATTTACAGAGGTATGGGAAGGGCTATAGATACTAATAAGAGATAAGTGAAGCACTCAGAGGCTAGCAATAATATGGAACTGTGGGGGAGGAAAAATAATTTTCCCTCTACCCTTTAGGTTCTTGGCTGAGAATGCCCTGTAATAAAAAGATTAACAGGAGAAAAACAAAAGTTTAGTAACATGTATACTTCCTGTATACATGGGAGAGACCCAGGAAAACTGAGTAACTCCTTGAAATGGCCCAGGCCCAAGCTGCAAGCTTACATACCATCTCCAGCCAAGGACAAAAGAAGATGTTGGGGGTGGGGTGCTGTTGAGAGGAGGGGAAACCAGTTATGGGAGGTGACCAGGAAGAGCACAGTAAATAACGGTAAGGTTATTATGCAGATTTAAGTGGTCACAGTTTCCACTGACAAGATTTTCTAGAAATTCGTTCTTCTCTTCCTGGTAGAGGGAGACCCCTTACAAATGAAGATTTCCCTTATAAATGTAAATATCTCTTACAAAAGGGTAACTTCTACTCTGTTTTCCGAGCTTTTCCATTGTCTACTGTTTCTCAAAAATAATCAGCCTAAAATATTCCTTATGCCAGAGAGGCATATTTTGAGGTGGTATATGCTACTGCTCTTCAGAACCATTGCCTTTCTTAGACCTGAAGGAGCAAGGAGGGGAGAGCAGTTCCTGGAACTCCAGGAGGGTAGTTCAGAGAGAGCATCTACTGATAGGAACTGTACCTTGGGTAGAGAAACACAACTACAGCCAACCTGAGACCCAGCAGGGGTGAGTGCCAGGGGAATAAAATACCTTCCTCCTCATCTTCATGTTCCTCCTCCATTCTCTCTCCGTTGATTTCCATAGGCCAAAACCAACTGAGAGCCATAGGGCAAGAGAGCCTAGTTAATGCAATACAGAGAGGTCAGCCTTGTAGGACACAGAGCAGAGAGTAAATTGGAAGAGGTAAACAGAAGATATTCAGCACGGAGATGACAGCCCCCTTCTACCCAGACTCCATCAGAGCATATCTAGAGGGCAGTTATTAATTCTGAACAAAAGGACTGTAGTCAAGCAAATGTGTTCAAAGAAAGAATACCAATACAATGAGTGAATTGAAAAGCTGTCCATATAAAAATGTTTAGAGGAAGTAGGATTGTTATTTCTAGAAAAGATTTGAGGGTCAATATAATATGATAGTTAAGAGTACAGACTCTGAAGGCAGCTCTGAATTTACTAGCAGTTTGACTTTGGGCAAGCCACTTCACTTCTGTTTGCTTCAGTTCTCTTATTTGTAAAATTGGGCATAATAATAATATCTACCCCATAGGGTTGTTATGAGAATTAAATGATTTAATACTCAAAGCACTTAAAACAGTGCTTGGTATACAGTAAATGTTATATAAGTTACATAATTGAGGAGGGGCACAGTTGAGAAATTTGTGTGGGTCTTGAAGCAGTTAAATCAAGTCCAGTGGGTGAAAACTCTAAGATGACAGATTTTCATTCAGTACAAATATAACTTGCTTCATAGACATAAAAAATGATCTTATATGGTAGTGAGTTCTCCATCTTACAGGTAGTCAAATTTAGATTAAATAACAAATTATACAGAGAGATTCAAGCATAAATTGGGAGGTTATATTAGAAGACCTTCAGAATCCATTCCTGGCATATCTATGATTCTTCAGCAAAGTCATGTGCATTACCACTGAATGTATAACCATGTTAGGTATACCTCTGCCTTGAAGAGCCAATGATTGCTTTGTAGATGTTGACCTAAAACAAATAGACTGCCAGTTATTTCTCCAGCAAAAATGGGTTTACTCAGGATCAGCAGAGAATTGCAATTCTGGGTTTGCAACCATGGCAAGCCATGTGCAAGCCCCCAGTAAAAATGGAGAAGAAAACTCTTATAGAGGGGAAAGGGAACTTGGGAGGGCTATAGTAATAAAAGAGTCCAGGACTGTTCATTGGCTGAGCTGTTGCCAGTGTCAGGGAAGAAGAAAATTTTCTCTCCCCTTCTAGGTTTTTCTGGCTTGTCTAAGAATTAAATTGACATGAAACAGATTAACGGGAAATTCACACAAAATTTTAATAACATGTATACATAGGAGAGACCCAGGAGAACTGAGTAAGTCACCAAAATGGCTGAAACCCTCACCTTGAATACCATCTTTAGCTACAGGCAAAAGAGGATGTTGTGGGTAGTGATTTGGGACTTCAGAGGGGAAGAAAGCAATTCACATGGAGATGGAAAAACAAGTGTTTGGTAAATAAATATTCCTGGGCCAGGCAGGCAGAGACAATGGGACACAGAGTAGACTCTGATCTTTAGGCCCTGCCTAGAGTTCTCCCCAGCACACCTAGCCCATATTTTTTGCAGATAGCTCTGGTGATAGCTTTATTCTAGGAACAGATCCTCTATCTAAATTCTTTAGGTAGCTAAGGGGGAGGTAAAAAAGAAAGATTTCCTGAGTCTTCTGTTTTTTAAAAATAATCAGCCTAAACTAATCCCCATGCTGAAGAGACACATTTTGGAGTGGCAAATAGGAGGAGGTCTTTGCTTTTGTCTCAGGGCATGAGAACTCCCCGTTCTCGTCTCCCAACTCTATTTAATTTCGGTTTCTGTTTATTAATTTTTACATAGGGCACACATTGCCCAGATATCATTCTTGACCTTTAGGTAGTGCATGAAAAAGCACATTCTTAAGGCTGTTTGTGATTATATTGTTTTCCACCCTCCATCATCTTGCAACCATCTCTCCCTCCAGTTCTATTTTCTTCAGTGAAAATAAATGAAGCAATGGTCAGTTTGCTGTTTAAGATTGTAGGCTCTACAGTTATATAATTTAGATTTAAGATTTAAGATCAGCCTTCTCCTACATGTGTGATTTTGTACAGATTAGTTAACTTCTTAGAGCCTGGATTTTCTTCACTGTAAAACACAGATAATAATGAAACCGTTGACCGATAGGTATCATTTCCAGGGGTCTCCAAAGAGCCCAGTCCTTCATATCTCATCACAGAAAGAATTCAGTGAGAGGCAAAGTGATAGATAAGAAGTGACTTATTAGAATAGGATGCTTGTGAAGCTTACAAGCGGGTGGGTGAGAGAGTGCTGTACCCTGAGAACTTAGTGGGCTACAGTTTTATAATCAAAGGAAAAGGGGTATGTGTGTGAAAGACTACTTTCTTCTTCATTCTTGAGTAGATGTCATGCTTCCGTCATCAGCTCCTCCTCCAGGTTGGGCAGGGGAGTATTTTTTGTCCCTACATGGTCAAGCCAGGACTGTAAAAATTATTTGAGGTCTCTGAACAATGAGCACCTTTCCATAAATTATTGTTTTTTATGTGTGCAGAGAGCATGTCCTAGGGATCATCAACTTAGCTCACTGGGTAGGATGTGGGCCTCATGCCACCATTGTTTTATTATTTTGGGGCATGTCTCATGCTTCTGTCTCATGGTTTTGTGGCTAGGCAAGCCTGCTTGGTTTTGTGGTTAAGTAAACCTGCTTTCTTGAGTAATCATTAACTTACAGGTGTCTCCCATATTTTTCTACTTACAGTTCCCTAGCAGGATTAACTATTTAATCACCTACTTTGTCCCTTTACTCTGTCCCTATCAATAATACCCTTTATCTCACAGGCTCATTGAAAAGATTAAATGAGTTACTGTTTGCCTGCAAAGTTCCTGACATATAGTAAACTTTCAATAAATGTTAGCACTTGTTATAATGCTATATTTTATCATATATTAATGATATATTATGTGATATGTTGTTATTATAAAACTGTTTCCTGAGATGCGTGGTTACCTTGTATGCAGAAGATTTTCACACTCCCTTTGAAAGGAGCCTGCACTCTCCAGTTAATTCTGGAGGATTTATGCAGGGATTTGTAAAGCTGCTGGGGAAAAGGAAAAGAGGTAATTTCTCTTTCAATGAGAGACATTTTCCTCCAAGGCCATCCCCATTCCAAAGTCATGAGTCATGAGGAACTGTATTCAGCAGAAAAGCAGTCCGTGCAGTTCCTCCAGCTGTATGGAGGAAACCTTGTCAAAGAAGGGATTCTTGCCTCTCAGCAGCCGAGCATGAAGTTTAAATTTGGATTTTCATATGAATAAAACTTCAGAAGTTAGAAGGGGCCAGATGCAAAAGGCCTAGTTGCTCTTTGATCTGTGGAACAAGAGCTCAAAACAAAGAAAAATAAGAGGGAAATACCACCTTCCCAGTCTTTGTCTATGTAATGAAAGGAGTTTTCAAACTTCCTTTAGCTGCAAATAATTTTAATTAGCATTTTAGAGGGGACTGAATGTAAATACCAATTCTGCTTAGGCTGGAGCCAGTTGATTAACCATTGTATGAAGTGCTAAAAGCTTCTGGTTGGGGGAGGAGGAAAAACAGACACTCTTGTTTGGCATTCTGTTCCGGTCCCCACCAGCGGCTTTGAGTCTTATCCTCCCTCCTTTCTTATTCATCTACCCACCCCCAAATGCAAATCGATTTTTTATGGGTGGCATCTCAAAGCTAGGATGACAAGGAAAGGACATATAAGGGCAGGATGACAGATTCATCCTAGTTTGTTCATCCACTTTTAACCCTGAAAGTCTTGGGTATACCCTCAGTTCTGGGCAAACCAGAATGAACACTCTATCAGGAAATATTATTCAGAAAACCATGGGTTAAGTCCCCTATGAAAAACCTTGACAGGCTGAAGGGTAGTATCTCTATATCAACAGATACCCTAGACCACAGTGAAAGTTCTTGAGACTCAGTGAATAAGCTGAAACACACTAATCGGAGGAGAAGCAATATTAATAATGAGGAGGAAGAAAAACAAGAGGAGGAGGAGGAGAAGGAATCACAGCTAGTATTTATTTAATGCTTTCTACATGCCGGGTTCCATGTTGTTATTTTATAGATACCACCTAATTCAATCCACTATTATTATGCTCATTTTATGGATGAGAAAACTGAGGCTCAGTGATCCTGTGACTTGTGGAGGGTCAAGTGGAGCCAGGATTCAAATCCATGTCTAACTCCAAAGTGTACACTCTTAACCACCATATGATATTGTCTTATTTACTGATAACTTGCTATATTTCAGGCACTGTGCTAGGCCTCTGGGATAGAGCAGTGAGCAAAGCACACATGATCCCTACCCTCATGGAGTTTCAATCCATGTTAGAACGACCCATATGAAAACTGGATTCTTTTGTTTTGATATCATTGCAGTTACATGAGTGCCAGTTCTATCTTACCAGAATTCCAGAGAGAGAGAGGTGTGCTGTTTATTGATGTTCATGCCTAAGCAATTATAGAAAATGACTAGACTAGCTGTTGACTAGCCTTAGAAGGATGAGGCCTTTGTTTTAGGAAGCTAAATTAAGTATGCTAACATGAGCAGCTACTGATGAAATAAGAAAGTGAAGGTGATTGTTCTTTATCAGTTTCCTACTATATATCAAACAAAAAGGAAATGATTGAAAACATTTATTCATGGTGTTTCTTTGGAACCAAAGAATACCTGTTAATATGGATCTCCTGCCAGTTGTAAGATTCCTTCTTTCTTTTTTTTCCTGCTGTCAATAACTGTCAAAATTAAGATCTCATATTTAGAGCTGCTATTGTGGGGGTTTGTGACTCTCCAAATCTGAACCTTACAATATTATGAGACATGACACCTCAGGTGACCTTGATAATTGGTGTAGCCTATTAAGTTCTGCCATTATCCATTTCTGACTCTACAGGATCAATATCAAAGTCAAAATATATATCACCTCCTTTTAGGATCTGCTTGATCCATACCTAGTTTAGGAATTGGCAACTATGGTGTCAAGGCCAAATCCAGTCTGTTGCCTGTTTTTGTATAGCCTATGAGCTAAGAATAGTTTTTACATTTTTAAATGGTTGCAAAATTCAAATGAAAAATAATATTTTGTGACATGTGAAAATTATATAAAATTCCAATTTCAGTGCCTATAAATAAAGTCTTATTTGATCATAACCACCCACATTCCTTTATATATATGGTCCGTGGCTGATTTCCTGCTACAGTGGCAGAGCTGAGTAGTTACTACAGAGAATATGTGGCCCACAAAGCCTAAATATTTACTATTTGATCCTTTATGAAAGAGGTATGCTGACCCCTGGCCTAGAGGAAGGGGCTGATCCTGTTTATAGAACATGTACATGAGAAAGCTCATAATTACAGCTAAAGTGAACCATCGTTGCTTTGTTTTGGAAGAAACAACAGTAACAGCAAACATAAGTTGACCCAGTAGTTGCAAGTCATGTGGAATCTATAAAAGTTAAGAAAAAACTTACTTTATATCTCTAATCATAGTCTTCCTAGATATTTCTAAAAACTTCTCTTTATCTTGGCTATGATCAATAGCTATTGGTCACTGATAACTGGAAGCTGCAAGCATTTACCTTAAGATTCATATTTTAGCTGACATTTACCTATGTAGTACATGTATAATAGGCATATACAGTGTAAATACTTTATATGTTTCTGTTCATTTGAGTTTGCCTTCTGGCTTCATTATGACTGGTGTTAACCCTGGAGTTGCCACTGAGTCAAATGATGTAAAGACATGATTTACTTTTTGTTACCTGTTTCTCAGAGTTTCTTAGTAATACTTCTGACTCAGAATTGTGGTGCTACTATTTCCTTCAAAGCGAAGAGAGGGAAGATTTTCTCCCTTGCTCTCTTCTCCCTGGCTTTTTTTCCTGCAGCAGTACCATTACCTGCTATGCAGAGATGATGAGCTCAAAAATATTCAGTTAAGATATCACTGTCAGTGTCGGTTTAATAAATCAACACTTGAAATTAAACGATTAATTTTTCAGAACATTAAACAGCAAAGGAGCACCAGAAGAAAGATGAAGGGAATAGGAAATTAGCACCTAAGAAATATTTACCCTTCATGGTAGCCCTTGTGTAACATTGCAGATTGAGATTCTGACATTTGTAATTGAATAACATAGCAAAGGAAACAGGTTGCTGTACATCTTTTTCAGAGCTGGCCTGGGTTCTGGGTGAGTGAGCAAATGAGCAGAGGTCTAGGGACTGAGTAGGCCAGGTCAAAGGCCACTGTAGTGAAATATGAAACAGACTCAGATGTTTTCATCATACTGAGAGAAGCTGATGGGGTTCAGGGTAGGCCGCCCCAGAATGTGCCACTTTGGCACGTGGATTATTGTGAGCTGAAAATAATCAAGGCCCAACAGACTCCAGAGGAGCTTTTTACCTCCCCCTTAACTGCCTAAAAGAATTGAGATAGAGGGCCTGGTCCAGGAAGAGGACTATCACCAGAGATAACTACAAAGAGTATGGGCTCAATGTGGTAAGCTGGGGGTAGCTCAGCAGGACTTGTTTGTTCAAATTTCTCTCTATGCCCCATCATCTCTGCATGGCATGGCAAACATTTATTTACCCAAAATTTGCTCTTCCCATCTTCCTGTGAATTGTCTTCCTCCCCTTTGAAGTTCCAGACTCCATCCCCGTCTCCTTAGCTTAGGATGCGTGTAAGCCTTAATTGCCTGACTGTCTTTGAGCCTTTCATATCTATGTGAGACTCTCGGACCCACAAAGTTAAATTTGTTTTTCTCCTGTTAATCTGTCTTATGCAAGTTTAATTATTACAACAGCTAACAGAACCTACAAGGGTAGAGGAAAAATTTTCCTCCCCTACAAAGCACAGTGATTGGGAGCATGGACTCTGGGACCAAATGGACTTGGGTTTGAATTCTGGTGCTGCCATTTACTGGCTGAAGGGTCTTAGTCAGGTTATTAATCTTAATGAACTTTGATTTCCTCATTTGTAAAATGGAGATAATAAGACTACTTCCTTTTTGGGGTTGTTGTGAGAATTGAATGAGATGTATATAAATGTGCTTAGCAATGGGCCTGGCAAAAGTACTCAATGTATGTTTGTTATTTTTATTGTTAGTATGGATTCTAAGTGAAATCGCACCAGAAATCATTGCAGTAACTAGTCAATACTTTGTTAAATGGCAAATCTCTGCCTACTCATATAAAGGAAGGTAGTGAAAGGAATAATGAGTGGAAATTAGGAGCGCTGTGCTTTAGACTGAAAAAATAATGACAGCAACAATAAAAGGTTAGGATTTATTAGGCCTTTGCTAAGTGTTTAATACAACAACCCTAAGTATGTAATGTCATTATCCCCATTTTAAATATGGGGGAACTGAGGTTTAAAACGACTTGGCTATTGTATAAGGTAACACAGCTAGCACTTAGCAGAAGTGGGATTTGAACTCAGGCAGGTTGACTCCACATCCTCCATACTTAACCATGAACCTTCTTGGTTCTACAGTTAGCTAGCTCTATGACCAAGGGCCTACAGGATACACATATGGTTGTGCAGACTGTGCACTGCACAACTCAAGGGGGGGTATTCTACTCATATTGGGTACATGCAGTGAATAACCTGCACACTTATATGGGTGGCTGTGGCTTAGTTCCTTAGCATATCTGAGTTTTAGTTTCCTTGTAACTAAAATAAAAGGTTTGAACTAATGGTCACTGGGACTCTTCTAGCTGAGGGTCTAGTATGAATGTGTGGATAATTTAAAAATAATTTCTAATTTGTTTTGGAGAGTTTTATACATATATTTGAATTTGTCAGTATCTGATGAAATTAATTCCTAGAATAAACCAAATAAAGCCACGGCACTGGGAAGACCTGGAGCTGGCGGATTAGGGGAGCTGCCTAGTCTTCCTGTCAGGTTCCCCTGCTCAGGTTCTCCATGCCATGTAGAGACAGTTCATATCCGCAGCTGATGCAATGAACAGCAGAAACCAAATGTCCCTTTCGTAGATATCCCCAGGATTGGGATATGGTTAAGTGAATGGATTTGCAAGGCTTTCTTTACTATGAGGTGAACTGTGTAAAAATTAAGTGTAAATAGCATCATAGATTTGAAAGCAGATATTCAAGTAAATTAGGTGTTGTCTACAAAAACCCATTTTAATGAAGCAATTAATTAAGCAAGAATTTTATGTGCTATTTATCAATAAAGGCACAACTTGGTTGATAATATTGTGAATCTATACATAGGTACAGATAAATTAGCTTTAGGTATTGGGATATCACTATCACTATAGTAAGACTTTCTTTCAGTTAACTGATGCTGGAAGGGTAAGCTGTGACAAAACGAGAGAGAGGCATGGACATATATACACTACCAAACATAAGGTAGATAGCTAGTGGGAAGCAGTCGCATAGCACAGGGAGATCAGCTTGGTGCTTTGTGACCGCCTGGAGGGGTGGGATAGGGAGGGTGGGAGGGAGGGAGACTCAAGAGGGAAGGGATATGGGAACGGATGTATATGTATAACTGTTTCACTTTGTTATAAAGCAGAAACTAATACACAAATGTGAAGCAATTATACTCCAATAAAGTTGTAAAAACAAAAAAAAAGAAAAAAAATGATGCTTTCTGTACGCATGCTTAACTGAAAAATAGATCAGAATGTTCTTCTACTCAATTGTATTCCACCCCTAAATAGAATTCTTTTTTAGTAGTTTACACATCACCATTAAAGATATATAGTTGGGCTTCCCTGGTGGCGCAGTGGTTGGGAGTCTGCCTGCCGATGCAGGGGACACGGATTCGTGCCCCGGTCCAGGAAGATCCCACATGCCGCGGAGTGGCTGGGCCCATGAGCCATGGCCGCTGAGCCTGCGCGTCTGGAGCCTGTGCCCCGCAACGGGAGAGGCCACAACAGTGAGAGGCCTGTGTAGTGCAGGAAAAAAAAAAAAAAGATATATAGTTAAGGTAAATAAAAAAAGGTAAGTATAGCAGTCTTTTTTTTTTACATGTTTATTAGAGTATAATTGCTTAACAGTGGTGTGTTAGTTTCTGCTTTATAACAAAATGAATCAGTTATATATATACATATGTTCCCATATCCCATCCCTCTTGCGTCTGCCTCCCACCCTCCCTATCCCACCCCTCCAGGCGGTCACAAAGCACCGAGCTGATCTCCCTGTGCTATGCGGCTGCTTCCCACTAGCTATCTACCTTACGTTTGGTAGTGTATATATGTCCATGCCTCTCTTTCGCTTTGTCACAGCTTACCCTTCCCCCTCCACATATCCTCAAGTCCATTCTCTAGTAGGTCTGTGTCTTTATTCCTGTCTTACCCCTAGGTACTTCATGACATTTTTTTTCTTCTTAAATTCCATATATATACGTGTTAGCATACGGTATTTGTCTTTCTCTTTCTGACTTACTTCACTCTGTATGACAGACTCTAGATCTATGCACCTCATTACAAATAGCTCAATTTCATTTCTTTTTATGGCTGAGTAATATTCCATTGTATATATGTGCCACATCTTCTTTATCCATTCATCTGATGATGGACACTTAGGTTGTTTCCATCTCTGGGCTATTGTAAATAGGGCTGCTATGAACACTTAGGTACATGACTCTTTTTGAATTATGGTTTTCTCAGGGTATATGCCCAGTAGTGGGATTGCTGGGTCATATGGCAATTCTATTTGTAGTATTTTAAGGAACCTCCATACTCTTCTCCATAGTGGCTGTACCAATTCACATTCCCACCAGCAGTGCAAGAGTGTTCCCTTTTCTCCACACACGCTCCAGCATTTATTGTTTCTAGATTTTTTGATGATGGCAATTCTGACTGGTGTGAGATGATATCTCATTGTAGTTTTGATTTGCATTTCTCTAATGATTAAAGATGTTGAGCATTCTTTCATGTGTTTGTTGGCAATCTGTATATCTTCTTTGGAGAAATGTCTATTTAGGTCTTCTGCCCATTTTTGGATTGGGTTGTTTGTTTTTTTTTTGCTATTGAGCTGCATGAGCTGCTTGTAAATTTTGGGGATTAATCCTTTGTCAGTTGCTTCATTTGCAAATATTTTCTCCCATTCTGAGGGTTCTCTTTTGGTCTTGTTTATGGTTTCCTTTGCTGTGCAGAAGCTTTTAAGTTTCATTAGGTCCCATGTATTTATTTTTGTCTTTATCTCCATTTCTCTAGGAGGTGGGTCAAAAAGGATCTTGCTGTGATTTATGTCATAGAGTGTTCTGCCGATGTTTTCCTCTAGAGTTTGATAGTTTCTGGCCTTACATTTAGGTCTTTAATCCATTTTGAGCTTATTTTTGTGTATGGTATTAGGGAGTGATCTAATCTCATACTTTTACATGTCCCTGTCCAGTTTTCCCAGCACCACTTCTTGAAGAGGCTGTCCTTTCTCCACTGTACATTCCTGCCTCCTTTATCAAAGATAAGTTGACCATATGTGCGTGGGTTTATCTCTGGGCTTTCTAACCTGTTCCATTGATCTATCTTTCTGTTATTGTGCCAGTACCATACTGTCTTGATTACTGTAGCTTTGTAGTATAGTCTGACGTCAGGGAGCCTGATTCCTCCAGCTCCATTTTTCTTTCTCAAGATTGCTTTGGCTATTCGCGGTCTTTTGTGTTTCCATACAAATTGTGAAATTTTTTGTCCTACTTCTGTGAAAAATGCCAGTGGTAGTTTGATAGGGATTGCATTGAATCTGTAGATTGCTTTGGGTAGTAGAGTCATTTTCACAATGTTGATTCTTCCAATCCAAGAACATGGTATATCTCTCGATATGTTTGTATCATCTTTAATTTCTTTCATCAGTGTCTTATAATTTTCTGGATACAGGTCTTTTGTCTCCTTAGGTAGGTTTATTCCTAGATATTTTAGTCTTTATGTTGCAATGGTAAATGGGAGTGTTTTCTTGATTTCACTTTCAGATTTTTCATCATTAGTGTACAGGAATGCCAGAGATTTCTGTGCATTAATTTTGTATCCTGCTACTTTACCAAATTCATAGATTAGCTCTAGTAGTTTTCTGGTAGCATCTTTAGGATTCTCTATGTATAGTATCATGTCATCTGCAAACAGTGACAGCTTTACTTCTTCTTTTCCGATTTGGATTCCTTTTATTTCCTTTTCTTCTCTGATTGCTGTGGCGAAAACTTCCAAAACTATGTTGAATAACAGTGGTGAGAGTGGGCAACCTTGTCTTGTTCCTGATCTTAGTGGAAATGGTTTCAGTTTTTCACCATTGAGGACGATGTTGGCTGTTGGTTTGTCATATATGGCCTTTTTTTATGTTGAGGAAAGTTCCCTCTATGCCTACTTTCTGCAGGGTTTTTATCATAAATGGGTGTTGAATTTTGTCGAAAGCTTTCTCTGCATCTACTGAGATGATCATATGGTTTTTCTCCTTCTATTTGTTAATATGGTATATTACATTGATTGATTTGCGTATATTGAAGAATCCTTGCATTCCTGGAATAAACCCCACTTGATCATGGTGTATGATCCTTTTAATGTGCTGTTGGATTCTGTTTGCTAGTATTTTGTTGAGGATTTTTGCATCTATGTTCATCCGTGATATTGGCCTGTAGTTTTCTTTCTTTGTGACATCCTTGTCTGGTTTTGGTATCAAGGTGATGGTGGCCTCGTAGAATGAGTTTGGGAGTGTTCCTCCCTCTGCCATATTTTGGAAGAGTTTGAGAAGGATAGGTGTTAGCTCTTCTCTAAATGCTTGATAGAATTCGCCTGTGAAGCCATCTGGTCCTGGGCTTTTGTTTGTTGGAAGATTTTTTATCACAGTTTCAATTTCAGTGCTTGTGATTGGTCTGTTCATATTTTCTATTTCTTCCTGATTCAGTCTTGGCAGGTTGTGCATTTCTAAGAATTTGTCCATTTCTTCCGGGTTGTGCATTTTATTGACATAGAGTTTCTTGTAGTAATCTCTCATGATCTTTTGTATTTCTGCAGTGTCAGTTGTTACTTCTCCTTTTTCATTTCTAATTCTATTGATTTGAGTCTTCTCCCTTTTTTTCTTGATGAGTCTGGCTAATGGTTTTTCAATTTTGTTTACCTTCTCAAAGAACCAGCTTTTAGTTTTATTGATCTTTCCTATCGTTTCCTCCATTTCTTTTTCATTTATTTCTGATCTGATTTTTATGATTTCCTTACTTCTGCTAACTTTGGGGGTTTTTGGTTCTTCTTTCTCTAATTGCTTTAGGTGCAAGGTTAGGTTGTTAATTCGAGATGTTTCCTATTTCTTAAGGTGGGATTGTATTGCTATAAACTTTCCTGTTAGGACTGCTTTTGCTGCATCCCATAGGTTTTGGGTCATCGTGTCTGCATTGTCATTTGTTTGTTCATATTTTTTTATTTCCTCTTTGATTTCTTCAGTGATAACTTCGTTATTAAGTAGTGTATTGTGTAGCTTCCATGTGTTTGTATTTTTTACAGATCTTTTCCTGTAATTGATATCTAGTCTCATAGCATTGTGGTCGGAAGAGATACTTGATACAATTTCAATTTTCTTAAATTTACCAAGGCTTGATTTGTGACGCAAGATATGATCTATCCTGGAGAATGTTCCATGAGCACTTGAGAAAAATGTGTATTCTGTTGTTTTTGGATGGAATGTCCTATAAATATCAATTAAGTCCATCTTGTTTAATGTATCATTTAAAGCTTGTGTTTCCTTATTTATTTTCCTTTTGGATGATCTGTCCATTGGTGAAAGTGGGGTGTTAAAGTCCCCTACTATGAATGTATTATTGTCGATTTCCCCTTTTATGGCTGTTAGTATTTGCCTTATGTATTGAGGTGGTCCTATGTTGGGTGCGTAAATATTTACAATTGTTATATCTTCTTCTTGGATCGATCCCTTGATCATTATGTCGTGTCCTTCTTTGTCTCTTCTAGTAGTCTTTATTTTAAAGTCTATTTTGTTTGATATGAGAATTGCTACCCAGCTTTCTTTTGGTTTCCATTTGCATGGAATATCTTTTTCCACCCCCTTACTTTCATTCTGTATGTGTCTCTAGGTCTGAAGTGGGTCTCTTGTAGACAGCATATATATGGGTCTTGTTTTTGTATCCATTCAGCTGATCTGTGTTTTTTGGTGGGAGCATTTAGTCCATTTACATTTAAAGTAATTATGGATATGTATGTTCCTATTCCCATTTCCTTAATTGTTTTGGGTTCGTTATTGTGGGTCTTTTCCTTCTATTGTGTTTCTTGCCTAAAGAAGTTCCTTTAGCACTTGTTGTAAAGCTGGTTTGGTGGTGCTGAGCTCTCTCAGCCTTTGCTTGTCTGTAAAGGTTTTAATTTCTCCATCAAATCTGAATGAGATCCTTGCTGGGTAGAGTAATCATGGTTGCAGGTTTTTCTCCTTCATCACTTTAAATATGTCCTGCCTGTCCCTTCTGGCTTGCAGAGTTTCTGCTGAAAGATCAGTTGTTAACCTTATGGGGATTCCCTTGTGTGTTATTTGTTGTATTTCCCTTGCTGCTTTGAATATGTTTTCTTTGTATTTAATTTTTGACAGTTTGATTAATATGTGTCTTGGCATATTTCTCCTTGGATTTATCCTGTATGGGACTCTCTGTGCCTCCTGGACTTGATTAACTATTTCCTTTCCCATATTAGAGAAGTTTTTAACTATAATCTCTTCAAATATTTTCTCAGTCCCTTTCTTTTTCTCTTCTTCTTCTGGAACCCCTATAATTCAAATGTTGGTGCATTTAATGTTGTCCCAGAGGTCTCTGAGACTGTCGTCAGTTCTTTTCATTCTTTTTTCTTTCTTCTGCTCTGCAGTAGTTATTTCCACTATTTTATCTTCCACGTCACTTACCCCTTCTTCTGCCTCAGTTATTCTGCTATTGATCCCATCTAGAGTATTTTTAATTTCATTTATTGTGTTTCTAGTCATTGATTGATTCATCTTTAGTTCTTCTAGGTCCTTGTTAACTGTTTCTTGCATTTTGTCTATTCTATTTCCAAGATTTTGGATCATCTTTACTATCATTATTCTGAATTCTTTTTCAGGTAGACCGCCTATTTCCTCTTCATTTGTTAGGTCTGGTAGGTTTTTACCTTGCTCCTTCATCTGCTGTGTGTTTCTCTGTCTTCTCATTTTGCTTATCTTACTGTGTTTGGGGTCTCCTTTTTGCAGGCTGCAGGTTCTTAATTCCCGTTGTTTTTGGTGTCTGTCCCCAGTGGCTAAGGTTGGTTCAGTGGGTTGTGTAGTCTTCCTGGTGAAGGGGACTAGTGCCTGTGTTCTGGTGGATGAGGCTGGATCTTGTCTTTCTGGTGGGCAGGTCCACGTCTGGTGGTGTGTTTTGGGGTGTCTGTGGACTTTTTATGATTTTAGGCAGCCTCTCTGCTAATGGGTGGCATTGTGTTCCTGTCTTGCTTGTTGTTTGGCATAGGGTGTCCAGCACTGTAGCTTGCTGGTCGTTGAGTGAAGCTGGGTGCTGGTGTTGAGATGGAGATCTCTGGAAGATTTTCGCCGTTTGACATTATGTGGAGCTGGGAGGTCTCTTGTGGACCAGTGTCCTAAAGTTGGCTCTCCCACCTCAGAGGCACAGCACTGACTCCTGGCTGCAGCACCAAGAATCTTTCATCCACACGGCTCCTCAATTTGGGATGATTCGTTTTCTATTCATGTATTCCACAGATGCAGGGTACATACATCAGGTTGATTGTGGAGCTTTAATCCGCTGCTTCTGAGGCGGCTTGGAGAAATTTCCCTTTCTCTGCTTTGTCCTCACAGCCCCCGGTTCTCAGCTTTGGATTTGGACCCTCCTCTGCGTGTAGGTCACCGGAGGGCGTCTGTTCTTCGCTGAGACAGGACAGGGTTAAAGGAGTAGCCGCTTTGGGGACTCTGGCTCACTCAGGGTGTGGGGTGGGGCGAGGGAGGGGCACGGAGGCGGGGCGAGCCTGTGGCATCCGACGCCGGCGTGACGTTGCACCAGCCCGAGGCGCGCCCGTGCGCTCTCCTCGGGAAGTCGTCCCTGGATCCTGGGACCCCAGCAGTGACGGGCTGCAGAGGCTCCCCGGAAGTGGGGCGTGGACAGTGACCTGCGCTCGCACACAGGCTTCTTGGCGGCAGCAGCAGCCCCAGCGTCCCACGCCCATTTGTGGGGTTCGCGCTTTCAGCCGCGGCTCGCGCTGGTCTCTGGCACTCCTTTAAGCAGCGCTCTTAATCCCCTCTCCTCGCGCACCAGGAAACAAAGAGGGAATAAAAAGTCTCTTGCCTCTTTGGCAGGTCCAGAGTTTTTCCCGGACTCCCTCCCGGCTAGCCGTGGTGCACTAGCCGCCTGCAGGCTGTGTTCACGCCGCCAACCCCAGTCCTCTCCCTGTGCTCTGACCGAAGCCCGAGCCTCAGCTCCCAGCCCCCATCCGCCCTGGCGGGTGAGCAGACAAGCCTCTCGGACTGGTAAGTGCCGGTCGGCACGGATCCTCTGTGCGGGAATCTCTCCGCTTTGCCCTACCCAGGTACGTGGGGAGTTTCTTGCCTTTTGGGAGGTCTCAGGTCTTCTGTCAGCATTCAGTAGGTGTTCTGTAGGAGTTGTTCCACGTGTAGATGTATTTCTGATGTATCTGTGTGGAGGTCTTTTATTCTCCTTCTTTCTTCATCCTTTAGTTCATAAAGGAGAGTCAGTGGTGGGTGGGAAGGACCTTGCTCTTTGATGGCAGCAGGCCTCACAACCTACCTCTCTGGCAGAGGCTAGTACATGTGCTAGTGTTGGAGGGTCTCCTGCAGAGGCAGGGGGTGGCAGTGGCTCCCCATGAGGACAAGGACACTTGTAGCAGAAGTTCTGGGAAGTCAAGTATAACAGTCTTGTTCTTCTCTTCCTTCCACCTACCCCATCCACTACACACCGCCCCCCCCACCCCCAAGCAAGGCTTCTCTCTAACTCTTCTTAGAGTTACAGTTTCTCCCCATTCCTAAGAAGCTTTCACGGCTCTGGCACCTCACCAAGTGTCACAGCCTCTGCAGCCTGTCTTCCTGTGTAAACAGTCAACTTAGCTCCCCTATGAGAAAGATATCTGCTTACAGCTAACCAAAGGTCAGGAATTCCTTTGCCATTTCTAATGTTCCTTAAGCTTTAAGGTGACTTATTGTTCCCTATTCCTGTCATACTGGTTTATTCATCATTCCTTGGCTCCATCCTTCTTCTTCCTCCCTCAGAGCTTTTGCTTAGGCTGATTTCCTTTGCCTGAAATTTCTCTCCCCTTTACTCATTTCTGCCTGTCTCTCGCCCTGTTCAAAGCCCAATTTAAATTGCAGTTCCTCTAATAAGTCTTCCCATCTTCTGTACCCCACAGCAGTTTGCTTACACTTTAGTTACAACTACAGTGACTACATTTGCTGAACTCTAAAATCAGGACACATGCTTTGACAACTATAAGTATACTTATAGGAACAATGTGATAGATTATTTGAAATCAAGATGTTTCCAGAAAATTCAGAGTGCATGTTTTCCTTAATTATAGCATTCATTACAGTCTGCCTTGTGTTGGCATTAATTATGTATTTGTTTGCATCCTTTCTGATGTTGTGAGCAAGAATTGTGTCATATGCATCCCTGTATCACCCCACACCTGTCAGATTCCTTTGTCTACAGTAGGCAATGTTTTTTTTTACACAGTCATCAACTACTTATTAAGCTCATATGATGTGGCAGGCACGGTGCTAGGTGCTGGGGATGAGATGAGGTATTTTCCACTATGAAATAAACTACCATGAGATGAGTGCCATGTTAGGGTAGACCTGAAACACATAGAGGTCCCCCTCACCCAGACTTGGAGAGTTAGGGAGGTCTTGAAGGAAGTGGTTTATACGCAGAGAACTGAAGGATGAGAAAGATTTTGTCAGGGAATGATAGGGCTTAGGGGCTGCGGATTACAGAGATGACAAAGATATGGTCCTTTGCTCTCAGAAATCTTGTAGAGAGAACAGTCTGTGTAATAAGTCCAAAGATGAGAGAGAGAGTGGCCTATTGCAGAAATACAATTTTTTTTCTTCAGTCCCATTTGGAGTGTGGAGTGTGAAGCGGGGAATAAGAGAAGAGGCTGAAAATAGAAGCGAGTCAGGTGCTAGGGATATAGGCATGAGTAAGACATGGCCCCTTGTCTCCCAGAATTTACATTAGAGGAGAGGTTCCCCTGTACTGTAGGAACACGTATTAAGGCACCTTACCCTCCTGAGGGTAGGGGAGGTTTACCCAAAAATGCGAGCTCTAAGTTGAAATCTAGATCACTTCGTGCAGAAGGAATTAAATTGCTAGTATTTAGCTACTTTGCCTTTTCTGCTTTTCTGAATCTTAGCATGAGATGGAAACTGTCAGGGAGTAAGAGAAGGACAGCATCTCCTCTCTGCTTCCGTACTACTACTAGCTTTCCTCTCTACATACATGCTGAAATAGAGAGATTGATTACATAAAACATAATGTTTTTTTTTCCCTTCCAATCAGAAAGCAGTTTCTCCAGTCACTTTGTTACTTGGCTTGAAGCTTCTTCCCTTTTTTTCTGATCAATATTTTAATCCAGTCTTATGTAAAATGAAATTTACATTTAGGTGTTCCCTTAGCAACCATAACATAAAATCAAATACATCTGCTTTCAGAATCAGTTCATCTTTTGAAAAAGCTTGTAGTTACCCAATTTTCTGTTATTAGCAAAATTGCTTTCTAAATGGGCTAACAAAGCATTTTAAGAACCACATTGAAATAGAGTTTATGAGGTTTTATAATAGAGATAAGAAGTGGCTTTACCATTTATTTAATCAATCTGTCAATCAATAAATATTTATTATTACCTATAGGTGCTGTGTTAGGTGCTGTGGATTACAAAGATGACAAAGGTATGGTCCTTTGCTCTCAGAAATCTTGTAATAGGACAGACACCTACAGCAATAACTGTAATACAAGGTTTAAAGATGAGGATGCAGATTAAATGTGGGAGCATGCACATATGAGTTTGTTTTAATAGGATTTGTTAAAATGATCTTTAACTTCTTTTGAACTGAATTTGAGAGATATCAGCTGTCAGCTCCCATAGCTCTAGTCCCAGAAGTAAATTCTAAAGATCTAAAAAGTCCTTGCATCTCGGAGTTCTCACATTGTCATAGGAATCTGGGAAAAAATATCCTCAAGTGCCATGAGAAACTGTCAGAAACCGTTTGCTACATTAAGTTGATGTAATGTTCACAGAGGGATTTCTGGACTCTAATTTTGCAGTGAATGCGGTGTTCTTGCCAAGGAAGAACATGGAAAACTGAAAGGATGTAAAATGTTCAAATATTACTATGCTTAAAATAATATTTAAAATAACCTGATAACCTGAGCTAGGCTCACCAGCAATTTAGACTTGCAGTTGTCCAACAAAGCAGGATTCTGACCAGGATTACAAAAGACTGAAGAGCCAATGAACATGGATTCTAACAGTGGTTTAAAACTCCATAATGTGGAATTAAGCACAGTCTCTCCCTTCATCCTTTTTCCCCCAGTTTTCTTGGGAAATAATTGACATACGTTACTGTATAAGTTTAAAGTGTACAGCATAATGGTTTGATATACATAATATTGTGAAATGATTGCCACAACAGGTTCAGGTAGCACCTATCTTCTCACTTAGATACAGTAAAAAGAAAAGAAAGAAAAAAAGAAAAAGAATTCTCCTTCTGATGAGAACTTTCAGGGATTACCCTCTTAACTTTCCTATGTATTATCAGCAGTGTTAGCAGTAGTCATTATCTTCTACAGCACTGTTTCATCTTGCTAGCCCCCCTCCTCATGCTCACCTGTGTTCCAAAGCCTGCCCTCCAAACATGTGATCTTCTGGGCATCATTTTAGCTCTCTGGAAAATGTAGAATAATCACTCTCCATCCAACCTACTCGCTACCCTGAATGTTTCTTTTGTGAAGAGTAGTCTCTTAGGGCCCATCTGCTTTTCCCAATTCCTCCAGAAATTAGGGAAATATTTTTTCTTTATCTTTTTATGCCTTCATCATATAGCTCTTAAGGTTATATTCAAATGGTTTGCTTACTTGTTTCTCTCTTCCACTGTAAGGGTGGAAGAGACCACACTTGTGATATTCATTACTGTGTCTCTAGGGTTTAGCACAATGCTTGACACATAATAGATCCTTAATGTATGTATGGTAAACTGTCTTTTGAACACATTTGGAAAGCTTTGAGTTAGTGCTCATGCTAATGTGTTCAAGGTTTGTAGGTTTGGTCTCTGGGTAGCGCATTTTCTTTTGTTTAGTTCCATAGTCAAATTTATACCACAAAGTCATGTTAAGTGGTACTTTGTAAACGGACACTGTATCCATACTGTGTACTAAAAATAGGTTAAAAGAACGAATAAAAGCTACCTAATGAAAACTGGCACTGTTCTAAGCACTTTATGCATAAATTACATTTCACAACAATCTCTATGAAGTAGATGTTATCATCTCCATTTTCCAAATGGAAATTGAAGCACAGTGAGGTTAAGTAACTTGTCCAAGGTCACGCATCTAATAAGCAGAATAGCTGGTATTTTTGCCTAGGTAGTCTAAGAACCTGCTCTCTTAGTCACTGTATAATGCTGCCTTGAGAGCACAAGGATAAGATTGTCATGTACAGATTGTAAAGTCTGTAAGCATTAGAGAATAAAATCTTCCCAAGGGATGGAATAATCACAGAAGTCTGCATGAGAGAGGTGCACATTGCAAGGCAAATGGATATCTATTTTTTATTCAACTCTAAATGGCTAGAATTGTTTTTGCCACAACCAAATTAATATAAAGACTATAACCTTTGGATTGATGGTCAGCAAAAGCCAAAGCTATTGGCACTGGATGAGCCACTTGACCTTTCTTCCACTGTGTGAGTTATTTCAAATGGCCAGTATATTTTTGGGATTGGCTTACTGGTAGTAGGTCACCTGGTTTGTTTGAATTGTACAGGAATTAGAAATGCCTTGGTGTTGACAACTTAAAAACATAATTCACACCAATGGTCTGCTACCTTTTTTGTGAATATAATTATCTGGGTTCAGATTTTAGTGCCCAGAAATTTAGAAGCCATGTGTCCTCAGAGTTATTTGCAATTCCTATACAAAGATGACCATATTCAAAAAGTCCTTTTTTTCTTAAATATTCAGCAAAATACTTTAAATTATAACAAGTATTTTGTAATTATCTCTTAAAAGCTGTAGTGAAACTCATGGATAATATAATCTTTATCTAGGAATATGTATATATTCATAAATGTACTATAAATGCTAAAGGAGAAGAAATAATTTTTAATAGAATATGTATTTGAATACGTATATGCTCAGGTACTACTATTGATATATATGTTATAATAAATATTTCCATTCACACGTTGAACTACTATGAATACAACTTCTATAAATGTAGGGTGGTGTGTTGATGACTTAAACGCAGTGATATTTATTGCCATTGGTGATATAATTATCTTAAATGGTGAACAATTCTTGCTTAAGTTGTGAACTTATGTAAGCAGAACAATCTTCTGCTTATATAAGTAGATGCTTTCCTGGAAAATTCAGTGTATATTAAAACCATGCAAAAGCATTTTATATGAAATGAAGTTGAGATCTTGGCTCAGATAGTAATAAACAGATTTTTCACCTGAATAAATATCTGGTGGGGCATCAAAGATTGGGAAAAACATGATCACATTAAGTCTTGGTTTTATGGTTACATTTAGGAAGTCTGGCAACCCTAGACCTTTCCTGGTCAGTATCTCCTCCCATGCCAATAATGTAGACTTTAAGGCAAAAAGAATTACTAGGGTGTAAACCAGATTGTATATAATAAAAGTTTCAACCACTCAGGAAGAAAACAATTATAAATTTGTATGCACCTAATAACATAGCCTCTAAATATATAAAGCAAAAATTGACTGAAATACCAGGGAAATTTGGCAAATCCACAATCAAAGAGATTTTACACACCTGTCTTGCTAAATAACAGGAGATAAATATCTTTGTTCAGGCTGCTATAGCAAAATACCATAAACTAGGTGACTTATAAAGAACAAAAGTTTATTTCTCACACTTCTGGAGGCTGAGAAGTCCACGATCAAGGCATTGGCAGATTTGATGTTGGCTGAGGGCCCACTTCCTTATATATGGCCATCTTCTAGCTGCAATCTCACATGGCAGAGGGGGACTAGAGAGCTCTGTGGACTCTCTTTTTTAAGACCACTACTCCTATTTATGAGAGCTCCACCCTCATGACCTAAACCCCTCCCAAAACTCACACCTTCTAGATTTCAGCATGTGAATTTGGGGACACAAATATTCAGTCCATAGCAATCAATTAGTCAGGATATCAAATATTGAACTATTCAACTGATAACTTGATCTAATAAGACATATATACAGTGATAAAGTAGCCCATACTGACTTGTGAGAGTCACATGTGTGCATCAGTGATCTCATGTTGATTGCTTGCAATTGGATGGTGAGAGTATTCACACTGTGAAAATTGTCCAGCAGTGCACATCTGGGTATCTGAGAGTCAGTTGTTAAACATTTACCAACATACCACTGCATGTACAGAGAACTGCATCTAACACTTGCAGATTATACATTTTTTCAATTACATACAGAAATGTTTCCCAAATTGACCATATGCTGGGCCATAAAGCAAATCTCAATACATTTTTATGGATTTAAGTTACACAAAGTGTATCATTTGGCCATAATGGAATCAAGCTAGAAATCAATAGCAAAATCATAACCAGTAAATTATGAAATATTTGCAGAATTAGCAGTATACCTCTATATAATCCGTTAAATCAAAGAAAAAATTATAATGGGCATTAGGAAATATTTTGAATTGAATGATAAAAATATATATCAACACTATGGGATGTAGCTATTATTAGAGGGATATTTGTAGCCTTAAATACATTAGAAAGAAGACAGGCTGAAAAGCGATGATACAAACATCCATTGCATGAAGTTAGAAAAAGCAGCAAATAAAATTCAAGAAATATAGATTGGGAGTTTGGGATTGACATGTACACATTGCTATATTTAAAATAGATAACCAACAAGGACCTACTGTATGGCACAGGGAACTCTGCTCAATATTCTGTAATAACCTAAATGGGAAAAGAATTTGCAAAAGAATAGATACATGTATATGTATAACTGAATCACTTTGCTGTACACCTGAAACTAACAACACTGTTAATCAACTATGCCCCAATATAAAATAAAAATTAAAAAAGAGAAAGTCAATTATCTTCTGATAACCAAAAAAAAAAAGAAAGTAAAGACAAGAGCAGATATGAAATAGAAAACAAACCTACAGTAGAGAAATTCAGCAGTGCCAAAAGGTGGTTGTTTGAAAAGATTAATAAAATATATAAACTTATAACAACATTGTCCAACTAAAACCCAGGGAAGGCACAAATAACCAGTATCAGGGATGAAAAGGGGAATGTTCCAGTAGATTTTTAAATGTAAAAAAGACATGAACAACTTTACACTGGTAAATTTAAAAATTTAGTTGGTATGGACAAATTCCTAGGAAAATACATCTTACCAAAGCTGGCAGAAGAAATAGAAAATTATAAATGGTTTTATACCTTTTGACATGGTTGTGTTGTTGTGTACTTACTATTTTGTGCCCTAATTTTTTTCACATAACAGTTTTACATATTACATATAACAAATTCCTCTCATTTGTCACTTTTAATTTCTATAAAAGATCTCTTTGTTACATTATCAGTAATAAAGAGCATTTGGACTCTTTCCTAGTCTTTATATTGGTTTGGCCAAAAAGTTCGTTCGGGTTTTTCATAGCATCTTACAAAAACCTGAATGAACTTTCTGGCCAACCCAATAGTTGCACAGAGCACTGCCATGAGAATCATAGTACAAATCATGTTTTCCTTTTGGTTATTTCCTTAGGGATGTACTCCTTACAATGGAATTACTAGGAGAAAAATTATGAGTGGTTTCTTTATTCTTTTTTTATAGCCAAATTATCATCCTGCAAAACTGAATCAATTTACAGAGTCAATAGCAATGTATAAGTGCATCCATTTCCCCAAATTCCTGCTAGCAATTGACTTTATAAACTGTATGTGTTTATGTTAGTTTAATAGATAAGCAATGGAACTTTTAAGTTGTTTTACTTTGTATTCATTTAATTGCTATTGAGACTTTATCTTTTTTCACATGATGATATCCTATTTCAGTTCTTTTTATATAAACTGCCTGTTCATTTTCGTTAACTTATCAAGTAGAATCTGAATATTAGCCTGATGTATGTGCATTAATTTTTTATTTAAGTTGGATAGTGAGCCTTTATCAGTTACATTTTTCTCATGAATTTTTCCCATTATGATACTTTCTTTTGATATTCATTTTATTACATTTCATAGCTTAATGGCCTTTTTATTTTTAAGGCATTTGGATACATTTATCTTGTATGAGATGGCATACTCTATTTCTTTAAAAGTCAGAAATATATCTCCGTTCCACAGCTGCAATAAAATTCCATTTCGTAGTGAGATATCTGGTTCACTATCCCCAAGCTCTTTAAATCCTCACAGTTAGAACCACTTAACCTCTGCTTGTATACTAAGCCTGAACTGGATCAATCCGTTTTCTACTAAATTGGTTTCTGCCTCATTCCTTGTAATTGTGTTTATACTTGTACAGCAGTTCTGTGACAGGGCCTCTGCTTTGATAATCTACCTAGTTTCTGATTCTTGTAAGACTGGGACTTCGGGGACTTCCCTGGTGGTCCAGTGGTTAAGAGTCTGCTTCCAGTGCAGGGGACGTGGGTTCGATTCCTGGTCAGGGAACTAAGATCCCACATGCTGCGGGGCAGCTAAGCCCACACACTCTAGAGCCCGCACCCCACAACGAGAGAAAAGCCTGCAAGGAAGAGCCCATACACTGCAACGAAGACCCAGCGCAGCCAAAAAAGAAAAGACTAGGACTTTGCCTTTTCCTCCCCTGTTCTTTCAGGAACTTGAATTCTGATTCTAAGTCCCAGACTAGCAACTGGGACTGCAGAACTTGCTGCCACAACTCTGGACATTTACTGCCTAGCCAAATAATGCCTATCTTCATTGCCACGCACATTGTTCTTTACCTGTCTACCACATCACCAACAGCTGCCCCTTCTCTTGGCCTTCCCTAATGCTGACTGCTTACCTGGACTGCCATATCTTATCCCCAGATTCTCCAGACATTGGCCTGCTGGGCTGGACTTCTTCCCCATTGCCTTTAGCTGAATCTATCTTGTCCCAATGTAGTGAATGTGTTTTTATTCTCACATACTAGATTTGTTTGACTACTCCTGACACTGGATTTCAATTCTTAAAACATAATTTAACTTTATAACTTAACAAAATACTTTGTCATTAAAGCTTTGACTGTTATCTGGAATTCACTGCAAATGTACAGTGTAAGGCATGGGTCTCAGTGAGTTATTTATTTATTTATTTATTTTTTACTTCTTTTTTGGAGTATAATTGCCTTACAATGGTGTGTTAGTTTCTGCTTTATAACAAAGTGAATCAGTTATACATATACATATGTTCCCATATCTCTTCCCACTTGTGCCTCCCACCCTCCCTATCACACCCCTCTAGGTGGTCACAAAGCACCGAGCTGCTCTCCCTATGCTGTGCGGCTGCTTCCCACTAGCTATCTACCTTACGTTTGGTAGTGTATATATGTCCATGCCTCTCTTTCGCTTTGTCACAGCTTACCCGTCCCCCTCCCCATATCTTCAAGTCCATTCTTAAGTAGGTCTGTGTCTTTATTACCGTTTTACCCCTAGGTTCTTCATGACATTTTTTTCATAAATTCCATATATGTGTTAGCATACGGTATTTGTCTTTCACTTTCTGACTTACTTCACTCTGTATGACAGACTCTAGGTCCATCCACCTCACTACAAATAACTCAATTTTGTTTCTTTTTATGGCTGAGTAATATTCCATTGTATATATGTGCCACATCTTCTATACCCATTCATCCAATGATGGACACTTAGTTGGCATCCATGTCCTGGCTATTGTAAATAGAGCTGCAATGAATATTTTAGTAATGACTCTTTTTGAATTATGGTTTTCTCAGGGTATATGCCCAGGAGTGAGATTACTGGGTCATATGGTAGTTCTATTTGTAGTATTTTAAGGAACCTCCATACTGTTCTCCATAGTGGCTGTACCAATTCACATTCCCACCAGCAGTGCAAGAGTGTTCCCTTTTCTCCACACCCTCTCCAGCATTTATTGTTTCTAGATTTTTTGATGATGGCCGTTCTGACTGGTGTGAGATGATATCTCATTGTAGTTTTGATTTGCATTTCTCTAATGATTAAAGATGTTGAGCATTCTTTCATGTGTTTGTTGGCAATCTGTATATCTTGTTTGGAGAAATGTCTATTTAGGTCTTCTGCCCATTTTTGGATTGGGTTGTTTTTTTTGTTATTGAGCTGCATGAGCTGCTTGTAAATTTTGGGGATTAATCCTTTGTCAGTTGCTTCATTTGCAAATATTTTCTCCCATTCTGAGGGTTGTCTTTTGGTCTTGTTTATGGTTTCCTTTGCTCTGCAAAAGCTTTGAAGTTTCATTAGGTCCCATTTGTTTATTTTTGTTTTTGTTTCCATTTCTCTAGGAGGTGGGTCAAAAAGGATCTTGCTGTGATGTATGTCATAGAGAGTTCTGCCTATGTTTTCCTCTAAGAGTTTGGTAGTTTCTGGCCTTACATTTAGGTTTTTAATCCATTTTCAGCTTAGTTTTGTGTATGGTGTTTGGGAGTGTTCTAATCTCATACTTTTACACGTACCTGTCCAGTTTTCCCATCACCACTTATTGAAGAGGCTGTCCTTTTTCCACTGTACATTCCTGCCTCGTTTATCAAAGATAAGGTGACCATATGTGAGTGGGTTTACCTCTGGGCTTTCTATCCTGTTCCATTGATCTATCTTTCTGTTATTGTGCCAGTACCATACTGTCTTGATTACTGTAGCTTTGTATATAGTCTGAGGTCAGAAAGCCTGATTCCTCCACCTCCGTTTTTCATTCTCAAGATTGCATTGGCTATTCGGGGTCTTTTGTGTTTCCATACAAATGGTGAAATTTTTTGTTCTAGTTCTGTGAAAAATGCCAGTGGTAGTTTGATAGGGATTGCATTGAATCTGTAGATTGCTTTGGGTAGTAGAGTCATTTTCACAATGTTGATTCTTCCAATCCAAGAACATGGTATATCTCTCCATCTATTTGTATCATCTTTAATTTCTTTCATCAGTGTCTTATAATTTTCTGCATACAAGTCTTTTGTCTCCTTAGGTAGGTTTATTCCTAGATATTTTATTCTTTTTTTTTGCAATGGTAAATGGGAGTGTTTTCTTAATTTCACTTTCAGATTTTTCATCATTAGTATATAGGAATGCCAGAGATTTCTGTATATTAGTTTTGTATCCTGCTACTTTACCAAATTCATTGATTAGCCCTAGTAGTTTTCTGGTAGCATCTTTAGGATTCTCTATGTATATTATTATGTCATCTGCAAACAGTGACAGCTTTACTTTTTCTTTTCCGATTTGGATTCCTTTTATTTCCTTTTCCGATTTGGATTCCTTTTATTTCCTTTTCTTCTCTGATTGTTGTGGCTAAAACTTCCAAAACTATGTTGAATAAGAGTGGTGAGAGTGGGCAACCTTGTATTGTTCCTGATCTTAGTTTGGAAATGGTTTCAGTTTTTCACCATTGAGGACAATGTTGGCTGTGGATTTGTCATATATGGCCTTTATTATGTTGAGGAAAGTTCCCTCTATGCCTACTTTCTGCAGGGTTTTTATCATAAATGGGTGTTGAATTTTGTCGAAAGCTTTCTCTGCATCTATTGAGATGATCATATGGTTTTTCTTCTTCAATTTGTTAATATGGTGTATCACGTTGCTTGATTGGCATATATTAAAGAATTCGTGCATTCCCGGAATAAACCCCACTTGATCATGGTGTATGATCCTTTTAATGTGCTGTTGGATTCTGTTTGCTAGAATTTTATCGAGGATTTTTGCATCTATGTTCATCAGTGATATTGGCCGGTAGATTTCTTTCTTTGTGACATCCTTGTCTGGTTTTGGTATCAGTGTGATGGTGGCCTCATAGAATGAGTTTGGGTGTGTTCCTCCCTCTGCTATATTTTGGAAGAGTTTGAGAAGGATAGGTATTAGGTCTTCTCTAAATGTTTGATAGAATACGCCTGTGAAGTCATCTGGTCCTGGGCTTTTGTTTGTTGGAAGATTTTTAATCACAGTTTCAATTTCAGTGCTTGTGATTGTTCTGTTCATATTTTCTATTTCTTCCTGATTCAGTCTTGGCAGATTGTGCATTTCTAAGAATTTGTCCATTTCTTCCAGGTTGTCCATTTTATTGGCAGAGAGTTGCTTGTAATAATCTCTCGTGATCTTTTGTATTTCTGCAGTGTCAGTTGTTACTTCTCCTTTTTCATTTGTAATGCTATTGATTTGAGTCTTCTCCCTTTTTTTCTTGATGAGTTTGGCTAATGGTTTATCAGTTTTGTTTATCTTCTAAAGAAACAGCTTTTAGTTTTGTTGATTTTGCTATCGTTTCCTTCATTTCTTTTTCATTTTTTTTCTGATCTGATCTTTATGATTTCTTTCCTTCTGCTAACTTTGGGATGTTTTTGTTCTTCTTTCTCTAATTGCTTTAGGTGCAAGGTTAGGTTGTTTATTCGAGATGTTTCCTGTTTCATAAGGTAGGATTGTATTGCTATAAACTTCCCTCTTAGAACTGCTTTTGCTGCATCCCATAGGTTTTGGGTCGTCGTGACTCCATTGTCATTTGTTTGTAGGTATTTTTTTATTTCCTCTTTGATTTCTTCAGTGATCACTTGATTATTAAGTAGTGCATTGTTTAGCCTGCATGTGTTTGTATTTTTTACAGATCTTTTCCTGTCATTGATATCTAGTCTCATACCGTTGTGGTAGAAAAGATACTTGATATGATTTCAGTTTTCTTAAATTTACCAAGGCTTGATTTGTGACCCAAGATATGATCTATTCTGGAGAATGTTCCATGAGCACTTGAGAAAAAAGTGTATTCTGTTGTTTTTGGATGGAATGTCCTATAAATAGCAGTTAAGTCCATCTTGTTTAATGTATCATTTAAAGCTTGTGTTTCCTTATTTATTTTCCTTTTGGATGATCTGTCCATTGGTGAAAATGGGGTGTTAAAGTCCCCTACCATGAATGTATTACTGTCGATTTCCCCTTTTATGGCTGTTAGTATTTGCCTTATGTATTAAGGTGGTCCTATGTTGGGTGCATAAATATTTACAATTGTTATATCTTCTTCTTGGATCGATCCCTTGATCATTATGTTGTGTCCTTCTTTGTCTCTTCTAGTAGTCTTTATTTTAAAGTCTATTTTGTCTGATATGAGAATTGCTACTCCAGCTTTCTTTTGGTTTCCATTTGCATGGAATATCTTTTTCCACCCCCTTACTTTCACTCTGTATGTGTCTCTAGGTCTGAAGTGGGTCTCTTGTAGACAGCATATATATGGGTCTTGTTTTTGTATCCATCCAGCCAATCTGTGTCTTTTGGTGGGAGCATTTAGTCCATTTACATTTAAGGTAATTATGGATATGTATGTTCCTATTCCCATTTTCTTAATTGTTTTGGGCTCGTTATTATAGGTCTTTTCCTTCTGTTATGTTTCTTGCCTAGCAAAGTTCCTTTAGCATTTGTTGTAAAGCTGGTTTGGTGGTGCTGAACTCTCTCAGCTTTTGCTTGTCTGTAAAGGTTTTAATTTCTCCATCAAATCTGAATGAGATCCTTGCTGGGTAGAGTAATCATGGTTGCAGGTTTTTCTCCTTCATCACTTTAAATATGTCCTGCCTGTCCCTTCTGGCTTGCAGAGTTTCTGCTGAAAGATCAGTTGTTAACCTTATGGGGATTCCCTTGTGTGTTATTTGTTGTATTTCCCTTGCTGCTTTGAATATGTTTTCTTTGTATTTAATTTTTGACAGTTTGATTAATATGTGTCTTGGCGTATTTCTCCTTGGATTTATCCTGTATGGGACTCTCTGTGCCTCCTGGACTTGATTAACTATTTCCTTTCCCATATTAGGGAAGTTTTCAACTATAATCTCTTCAAATATTTTCTCAGTCCCTTTCTTTTTCTCTTCTTCTTCTGGAACCCCTATAATTCAAATGTTGGTGCATTTAATGTTGTCCCAGAGGTCTCTGAGACTGTCGTCAGTTCTTTTCATTCTTTTTTCTTTCTTCTGCTCTGCAGTAGTTATTTCCACTATTTTATCTTCCACGTCACTTACCCCTTCTTCTGCCTCAGTTATTCTGCTATTGATCCCATCTAGAGTACTTTTAATTTCATTTATTGTGTTTCTAGTCATTGATTGATTCATCTTTAGTTCTTCTAGGTCCTTGTTAACTGTTTCTTGCATTTTGTCTATTCTGTTTCCAAGATTTTGGATCATCTTTACTATCATTATTCTGAATTCTTTTTCAGGTAGACTGCCTATTTCCTATTCATTTGTTAGGTCTGATGGGTTTTTATCTTGCTCCTTCTCCTGCTGTGTGTTTTTCTGTCTTCTCATTTTGCTTATCTTACTGTGTTTGGGGTCTCCTTTTGCTGGCTGCAGGTTTGTAGTTCCCGTTGTTTTTGGTGTCTGTCCCCAGTGGCTAAGGTTGGTTCAGTGGGTTGTGTAGGTTTCCTGGTGGAGGGGACTAGTGCCTGTGTTCTGGTGGATGAGGCTGGATCTTGTCTTTCTGGTGGGCAGGTCCACGTCTGGTGGTGTGTTTTGGGGTGTCTGTGGACTTTTTATGATTTTAGGCAGCCTCTCTGCTAATGGGTGGCATTGTGTTCCTGTCTTGCTAGTTGTTTGGCATAGGGTGTCCAGCACTGTAGCTTGCTGGTCGTTGAGTGAAGCTGGGTGCTGGTGTTGAGATGGAGATCTCTGGAAGATTTTCGCCGTTTGACATTATGTGGAGCTGGGAGGTTTCTTGTGGACTAGTGTCCTGAAGTTGGCTCTCCCACCTCAGAGGCACAGCACTGACTCCTGGCTGCAGCACCAAGAATCTTTCATCCACACGGCTCCTCAATTTGGGATGATTCGTTTTCTATTCATGTATTCCACAGATGCAGGGTACATCAAGTTGATTGTGGAGCTTTAATCCGCTGCTTCTGGGGCTGCTGGGAGAGATTTCCCTTTCTCTTCTTTGTTCTCACAGCTCCTGGGTCTCAGCTTTGGATTTGGCCCCACCTCTGCGTGTAGGTCGCTGGAGGGCGTTTGTTCTTTGCTCAGACAGGACAGGGTTAAAGGAGCAGCTGCTTCGGGGACTCTGGCTTACTCAGTCTGGGGGGAGGGAGGGGCACAGAGGCGGGGCGAGCCTGTGGCGTTAGACGCCGGCGTGACGTTGCAGCAGCCCGAGGCGCACCCGTGCGCTCTCCCGGGGTAGCTGTCTCTGGATCCTGGGACCCCTGCAGTGACGGGCTGCACAGGCTCCCCAGAAGGGGTGCGTGGACAGTGACCTGCGCTCGCACACAGGCCTCTTGGTGGCGGCAGCAGCAGCCCCAGTGTCCCACGCCCGTTTCTGGGGTCTGTGCTTTCGGCTGCGGCTCGAACCTGTCTCTGGAGCTCCTTTAAGCAGCGCTCTTAATTGCCTCTCCTTGCACACCAGGAAACAAAGAGGGAAGAAAAAGTCTCTTTCCTCTTCGGCAGGTTCAGACTTTTTCCCGGTCTCCCTCCTGGCTAGCCGTGGCGCACTAGCCCCCTGTAGGCTGTGTTCACGCCACCAACCCTAGTCTTCTCCCTGCTCTCAGACTGGAGCCCGAGCCTCAGCTCCCAGCCCGGCCCACCCCGGCTGGTAAGCAGACAAGCCTCTTGGACTGGTGAGTGCTGGTCGGCACCGATCCTCTGTGCGGAAATCTCTCCGCTTTGCCCTCCGCACCCCTGTGGCTGTGCTCTCCTCCGCGACTCGGAAGCTTTCCCCCCTCCACCACCCGCAGTCTCCGCCTGCGAAGGGGCTTCCTAGTGTGTGGAAACCTTTCCTCCTTCATAGCTCCCTGCCACTGGTGCAGGTCCTGTCCCTATCCTTTTCTCTCTGTTTATTCTTTTTTCTTTTTCCCTGCCCTGGTACGTGGGGAGTTTCTTGTATTTTGGGAGGTCTGACGTCTTCTGCCAGCGTTCAGTGGGTGTTCTGTAGGAGTTGTTCCACGTGTAGATGCATCTCTGATGTATCTGTGGGGGTAAGTGATCTCCGTGTCTTACTCTTCCGCCATCTTGAGAGTGCCCCCCGAGTTATTTTTAAATATGTATGTAACACCTGGTAAAACATTCATACATGATTCTTTTCTCCATTTCCGTATTACTTATATTTTTTTACAATAGTTTTAGTTATTATAATAATAATTTGAGTCTGTTTCTGCACATTCTATACCACTGATTAGTCTCCCTCATTTAGTTAAAATATCGCATAATTGTGACAACTTTTGTAATATGTATTTGTGAGTTTGAGTACTCTCATCTTTAATCTTTCTAACAACGAGGAAGGTACATTTCTTCATTTCTTTAACTCTTCCACTTTTCACTCATTAGGGTCTCAATTTTCTTTTTGTCACAAACTTAATGCACTGGCATTAATGTTTCTAGTACCTACTGTGAATGTAATCTCATTTCTTTTTTGAGTTATTCATTGTATTTTCTGTATTATTAGTATATAGAGATGCATTTAATTTATTTTTGTGGACTTACTTCACTCCACAATTCTGATGGACTCATTTTATTACCTCTGGTAATTTTTTGGTTAACTTCTTTGGATTTTCTTAGTACTGTATATTCATGTCATAAGCAAGAAATGATTTTTAGTATCTTCCTTTCCTAAATGTACCTTCAGTTCCTTTTTCTTCTCTCTGATAATCTTAGTCAATATTCCATTAAAAGAGAGTGGCAACCAGGAAAAAATAAACAGCATTTGTGGGGTTCTGTTTTTGCCTGTTCTTGATTTTAGAGAAAGTAATTCTGGTCATACTTCTCTATTAAATATATTATTGATTCTATTTTTTAAATGTGTCCTTTTCATGTTAGAAATGAAAATCTGTAGTTTTGTTAATCAAGAAAATATGTTGAATGTTACCAGTGTTTCTTGGCAGCTATTGAAAAAATAATTTAATATATTTTCCCGTTAACACATTAAATTAGCTTGTATTCATACAATAAATAGTTATACTTGATACTTTAAAAAATTATGTCCTAGTGTTCTATTTCTTAAGACTCTAGGATTTTAGTCAGGTTATACACACATACACAACTTAAATAATATATAATAATATATATGATATATGTATATACAAACACACACCTTGTTTGATCAAAAGTAAGATCAGCCTAGAATGCCCTCATTTGGTACTTTGCTTCTCAATTTTAGAATAAAACCATATCTGCCTTATACAATGACATGGGTAGCATACCTTCTTTTTCTGTATTTAAAAATAATTTGAAGCAAAAGAATGTATAGTCTAAGAAAGATTGAAGGAAGTTCTACTGAATCCATCAGTTCCAGTTGACTTAAACATTTGTCTTAAAAAATGTATTTTTCTATTTTTGGAGTATATGCGTCTATTTCTTTTGGTGCTGAATTTTATTTTTTTGTATTTTAGTAGAAATTTATTCTTTTTTAATGAATGATTACCAAATTTATTTGAAAATACCCAAGAGGATTTAAGTTTTCCTCTTATTCTGATTAAAACATGTGGTTGAATATATGTTTTGAGCACTTACTGTGTGCCAAGCATGCATTCAGGCACTAAGGATGAAGCAGTTAAATAAATAAGTAAAAGGCTCTGTCCTCATTTATAGAGCTTGTAGTCTAGTAGACAGACTGGGTCATGTGGGTAGGGTGGTCTACTTTAGATTGCATTATCAGGGAAGGCCTCTATGAGGAGGTGATTTTTAAGCTAAGTCAGTCAAGGAAAGGGCTGGGGGAACCATAAGAGCAAAGACCCTGAGATGGGAGAGAGCCTGGTATGTCTATGGTTTGCAGTTTTCCTTTTTAATTAATTGGTGTAATCTTTTATTTGCCAGTTGTAGTATTTTTCCCTTATACCCAATCATTGGCTTTATTTATTATCCTGCCATTTTTTTCTTTCTGTATTTTGCTTCTATCTCAGTGTTCTTGTTTTCCTTTTCCTCTTTGTATTTTTGGCTTATAATATATGTTTCTCTTTCTGCTCCTAAGAAATTGGATTGTTTTTTTTATTTACTGAGCAACAACAGGACTCATGTAACCCATTGGACCTCCCTGTTTGTATCAATTGCTGGGATGCCCTGAACTAAATTTGTGACCATTCTCTAGGAAGTGGAAAGACATTATAGTGTGCATTTTTGTACTAACCTCACTGCTAGTTTAATCTGAATTGTATTGCCCATGTGTTTTCTCTGCTATGATTTCCTTACTCACGTTTTTTGGGGAAGGAACTTCAATCATCACAATTTATTACATTGTTATTTCAAATGATAGCACTTATTTTTAAAATGATTATAAAATTTGTTACCTTTTGCATTAGATCTATTTGTAGCCATATCCCCTCCTTTTTTGAAACAAGATAGGACTCAAAAATGCGAATAGTTTCATTATAAGTACTTGAAGTGAGGCTTTTTTTTAATTAAAAAAAATTGAGGTATAATTTACATACAGTAAAATTTGCCCTATTTAGCAAAGAGTTCTGTAAGTTTTGACAAGTGCAAACCAACAAAATTAAGATATGAAACATTTCCAGTAGCCCCCCCCATCTCTTTTCCATCCCTATTGATTTTCCTTTTCC
Organism: Mesoplodon densirostris; assembly: GCF_025265405.1. Classification (NCBI taxonomy): domain Eukaryota; kingdom Metazoa; phylum Chordata; class Mammalia; order Artiodactyla; family Ziphiidae; genus Mesoplodon; species Mesoplodon densirostris. The sequence continues at coordinate 31,339,775 of NC_082681.1, read as the reverse complement.
AGAATGTCATATTTATGGAATCATACAGTGTGTAGCCTTTTGCGATGGCTATTCACTTATTGTAATGAATTTGACATTCATCCATGTTGTTACATATCTGTGGTTCATTCCTTTTAATTGCTAAATAAGCTTTGAGATTCCATTATTTGATGTGATGCACCACAATTTATTTATGCACTAGTTGATAGGAATTTTTCCCCAGATTTTGATGATTAAGAATAAATCCTACATAAATACTCACATGCATGTTTTTGTGTGAGCATAAGTTTCATTTCATTTAGTTAAACACCTAGGAACATAATCACTGTGTCATATGGTAAATGTATGTTTTTTATAAAAAACTGACAAACTATTTTCCAAAGTGGCTGAACCATTTTACCTTCCCACGTAGGTAGAGATTTAATTCATTACATTTCTCTTTTTCAGGTGCTACTCATATTTTTATTGCTTTTGGCCAGTGGTAGTTGTAAGGTTTTCAAAGCAAAGAGAAGATATGGTGTGTAATATTTAAAATGAGCTATAATTTTCAAAACAAAAACTAAAAGCATGTCACAGGTAGTACGTTCATTTTGATTTCATAAAATGTCAAATCCATTCATTGATTTTGTTTTAATCTTGCAATTTTCTGTTGAGCTTATCCTGCTTCTAATAAGTGATGACAAGTCTAAGATAGCTCTATTTTGTATGGAGTGTTGTCCTTTAGCAAGTAATGTTATATTGAGAATGAATTAAAACTGCAATATTTATTTAAGAGTGGAATAGCATATTGAAAGCCTTCTATTTTAGTTTTCTGTAACTTTACATTTATTTACTTATTGAACAAATATTTGTTGAGTATTATGTGCAAGTAACTGGGCTATGTGTTGTGGGCAATACAAAGATGTATGAGATAGAGTCCCCGCTACCAAGCAAACTCCCATAGGGTCATTTTCTCAATCTCTTTCCCAGATTCAGCTTCTCCATTTGATATGTAAAAGGTTGTATTATGTGTGCCGTTGTTGCTATCTTTGGAATGTAACAAAACCAGACTCAAACCTTGACTCTGTTACTTACTAGATGTGTGACCTTGAGAGCAAGTTGCTTAATGTTTCTAAGCATCACTTTCTTCATCTAATAAATGGGCTGATAATACTTTCTTTACATTTTGGTATAGGATTAAAATTTAAATGCAATAATATATTTAAAGTGGTCGTAGAGTAACTGATACATAGTAAGTGTTCAAAATTGGTACCTTTAAAATTATTTCTATGACATTTACAATTTATAATATAGTAGTCAAGATAAGATGTATATACCACTATTATAGTTTAATTGCCTTGTATAACCATGAAATGGTTCTTTTGTTGCAAAACACAGTCTGCATTAAAGGTAATTGTTTGTTTGATTAAACAAGTCCTGGTCATTTTACCATTGTTAGAATATTCTTAGTTTAGACGTATGGGATATATACTAGTGCCAATTGAGGAGCAAAACTCCAGAGACCGTTCATTTTCTTAAAAAAAAAAGTGATATATAGTTGGTGCTTTGGCAACTGAGAGGCAAATTCTAGTTAACTTACTGATAAAGAGGCAGCTTACAAGTTTGCAAGTTTTAAAAATGGGAAAATCTCTATTGAAATAGTTGAAGAAGGGCCAAATATGCAGAGTGTGACAAGCAGAGAGGTGTGAGCTCTCAAAATATGCATGTTTTGACCTTTTTTCCTTTGTTTTGGCTTTCAGCCCTGCAAACTATTAGAAAATGGAGGACTTTGGACATTTTGGTAAGTTGGGATGGACTTTCATTTCAAATCACTTTGATCTAATACCAGTTTCCTTTTTGGATATGGTTTAGTGCCTGTGAGTCCAGGGAAGCAGTCGTTGGCTTGGATGGATTTGTGGCCTGGTGCTGAGGAAATGTAGAACTGTAGAGCCATGCCCAAAAGAGATGTGCAGGGCCAAGTAGTTGGTAGCTGTGAACAAGGAGAATTATTTCATGCCAGGGAGAATTCTTCAGCATTTTATGTCTTCTCATTCCAGGGTCAGAGTTTTTTTTCTTTCTAATTTTAATTAATATCTTAATTACATTGTTCTTTTAAAAAAATGAAACATTATATATGAAACGGTAGACCCAACTCCAGTCTACTCTTTCTTCTCAGAATTGACTACTTCCATGAGTTTGATTTTTATCCTTCCAAAATTTTGCCAGGCTTTTTCATGCTTATATATGTATGCTCCTATTGGGGTGTGTCTGTGTGTGTAGGTGCCTGTGTATTCCTGTGTGCATGATCACATAATTGGTATTTTTCTATACAGTGTCTTGCAGCTTGTTTTTTCTTCACTCAACAAAGTGTCTTGGGAGAGTATTTGTTGCTGCATGTGTATCTAGCTCATCCATTTTACTAGCTTTGTATTGTCCTATAATATGAACACTCCATAGTTTACTTAGCTGTTCTCCTTTTCATGGGTTTTTAGGTTGTTTCCAAATTGTCATTAGTAGAAACAGGGCTACAATCAACAATTTTGTATATGGCTTTGTGTGTACAGGTGCAAGTATTTTCTGTAGCGGTAATGGAGATGATTGAATTTATTTTATCTTTGGGTACAAGCAATCTTAATAACTATGTATTATCAAATTGCCCTCCAAAGCTCTTCGTGGCATTTTCTTCACATCTTATGCAAATATTATTAACAAAATCAGACTTTTGGTCCCCGTTGCTTGGCGCTGTCATGGCGGGCTTGCTGAAGAAGACCACTGGCCTTGTGGGATTGGCTGTATGTGAGAGTCCACACGAGAGGCTAAAAATATTGTATACAAAGATTCTTGATGTTCTTGGACAAATCCCTAAAAATGCAGCATATAGAAAGTATACAGAACAGATTACAAATGAGAAGCTGAGTATGGTTAAAGCGGAACCAAATGTTAAAAAATTAGAAGAGCAACTTCAGGGAGGCCAAATAGAAGAGGTGATTCTTCAGGCTGAAAATGAACTAAGTTTGGCAAGAAAAATGGTGCAATGGAAACCATGGGAGCCTTTAGTGGAAGAGCCTCTTGCCAACCAATGGAAGTGGCCAATATAAACATCATTAAATGACTTGTGTGTTTATGGGAAACTAATGTAATTAAATATTCTGTTGTATTAAAAAAAAAATCAGACTTTTAAAAATTGAAGTGTAGTTGATTTACAATATTGTGTTAGTTTTAGGTATACAGCATATTAATTCAATATTTTTGCAGGTTATAATCCATTATGGGTTATTACAAGATAATGGCTATAATTCCCTTGGCTATACAGTAAATTCTGGTTGCTTATCTATTTTATTTATAGTAGTTTGTATCTGTTAATCCCATACCCCTAATTTGTCCCTTCCCCCACCCTCTCCCCTTTGGTAACCACAAGTTTATTTTCGATGTTTGTGAGTCTAGTTGTTTTACATATACATTCATTTGTATTATTATTCAGATCCCACATATAAGTGATATCATATAGCATTTGTATTCCTCTGACTTAATTTCACTAAGCATAATATTCTCTAGGTCCATCCATGTTGCTGCAAATGGCAGTATTTCATTTTTTTATGGCTGAGTGATATTCCATTGTATATATATTCCACATCTTAATCCAGTTGTCTGTTTATGGGCACTTGGGTTGCTTCCATGTCTTTGCTATTGTAAATAGTGCTGCTGTGAACATTGCGGTGAGTGTATCTTTTCTTTTTTTTTTTAACATCTTTATTGGAATATAATTGCTTTACAATGGTGTGTTAGTTTCTGCTTTATAACAAAGTGAATCAGTTATACATATACATATGTCCCCATATCCCTTCCCTCTTGCGTCTCCCTCCCTCCCAGGTATGCTTCTGGGAAAAATGAAAACACTAATTTGAAAAGATACATGCATGGGGTGCATGTATCTTTTCAAATTAGTGTTTTCATTTTTCCCAGAAGCATACCTGGGAGTGGAATTGCTGGATCATATGGTAGTTCTATTTTTGTTTTGTTGAGGAATCTCCATATTGTTTTTCATAGTGGCTGAACCAATTTACGTTCCCACCAACAGTGTACAAGGGTTCCCTTTTCTCCTTATCCTTGCCAACATTTGTTATTTGTAGACTTTTTGATGATAACCATTCTGATAGGTGTGAGGTGATATCTCATTGTGGTTTTGACTTGCATTTCTCTAATAATTAGCAGTGTTGAGCATCTTTTCATATGCCTGTTAGCTATCTGTATGTCTCCTTTGTTCCAAAGTCTATTGAGGTTTTCTGTCACAAGTAGCACCTAGATTAGCAAAGTGGGTGAGTACTATAGTCTAAGCAGGTTGCCACAAAATTAACCATTACAAGTAGTTAAGTGGAAGAAATGGAATTGTGAACCCTTTCATGATTGGCTATAAAGCCTCCATATGTAACCACTGGGATCCTGTCTTATTTTCCTGTATCTGAGTTTTTAGAATAAATAAATAAAATTAATTAATTAATTAATTTTACTGGATGAATCAGTAAAATCAACTACCTCAATAACTGAATTTCTTGACTTTATGAACCCCAGTCTCTCTGGGACTCAGCATATTTGCTTTAGATTGTACGCTGTTCCAACTGACTGCCTGTTTGGCCTAATGATTAACTGAATATCCAGAATCGTGGGATTACTTTCCACTGCCCTACCTATCCTTTCTCATACCTGGTTTTGGATCTCCCCATGCCTGTCTATCAAAAGTATTGTAACTGACAGTGTTTCCTGGATCAGATGCCTGGCTTTTTTGGCCCTAAATTCCAGGACCCACGCTTTCTCAGAATCTCCTGTCCTCTTCTAACCTAAACCACAGTTCAGCACGTTAAGGGTATCGTGGTATAAATCAGTGATCATGGTCCAGGATTAGTATTAACAAGCAAGAGACTGTGCTGAATCTGTACCCACCTCAGGGCTTTTCCTAGAATTTGGCTTGTTACTACTGATGTTTGTAATAAACCTCTGACACAAGTTTATCTTGTGATAATAATCTTTCTACTAAAATGTGAACGCAGTGGGGAAAAACAGTTTAATTGAAATGACTGTCTGTTGGATTCCAATTAATTGAGATATTATGGTATTTGTTTTTGATAATGTAACAGTTATCCTGGCATGTCTTATTTAATATCTGCTAAAAACATCATTGAGAAGTGAATTAAAATAAATGACAAGGAAGTCCATTGCCAGTCATTAACTCTTATGAAAGAGTGAGAATGTAAACAAGCATGGTGGCAAATCACAGTTCCTACTTACCCGAATAGAGTGTAATTTATTTCAAGTAATGTCACTTTCTCTACAGTATTTGGACATCAGAAAATATCCTGTGCCGAGTTGTAAGAAATCAGTGCTTGCTTTAGCTCTCTAGGCTGATTGTTTCCTGTGAAGTGAGGTGAAACCACTAGATTTGTATATACTCATATTTAACAATTATAAAGAAATTTATTCTTAAAAAGGACAGAGAAAAATAAATCCTTCCCACAGGGCCAGTTTGGAGTACTTATTTGTGAAAAGGGCTGATCTGCGATAAGCTCATGTAAGTTGTTCCTAGCATTCTCATTATTGTTCTCAAGGGAGCATTTCCTAGATGCATTCCTGGAATAAGCCTGGCCCACAGGATCATTCCCTAGCTCTGAATTATTTCAGCACTTAACATTGCTTTGAAATATTCACGAGTTGTAAGAACTTGATTATAATTCAGTCATTTAACAAGTATGCCTACTGTGTGCCTATGTATCACCTACTATGTGCCATACACCGTTCTAGGCAATTGAGGATAAACCTATGAATGTAATCATAGAGTCTTTAATCCCTGCTCCAGCTAGCCCCACACAGGGTCAAACCTACCTTGGTCTTCTTAACTAATGTTGTTGCTTCAGCTGCAGTATCCCTGACTTACTGACCTCTGGATTTCTTTCTCCTTGGTTCCTGAAGACCTGCCTGATTCTGGGGTATAGTGGAGTCAGAGAGTGGATTCCAAACCTGATTCTGTCAGTTTTCCTAAAGAGTATGCATTATTTCCTTTCATCTCCTTCCTTGCAGTTCACACAGACCTTCACAGAAGCCTATATGTAAGAGATTGGAGGATGGTAAAATCCTGGGCCTTGTAAGCAGTACAATGTTGGCTGTGTCACTTTACTGGGTGTATGACCTTGGGCAAGTTAATCTTTCTGAACATTAATTTCCTCACCAGTAAAATGAAAGTAACATCAGTCACATAGAGGGGAGCTGGGAGGAAGTTTAATAATATTATTTTGCAAGTAAGATGCCTAACATATAGTGCTAAGGAAATGGTATCTGTTGTTATTATGTTATTGCACGTACCCCAGAAGACAATAATGACTTTAAGCCTTGACATATTCAAACAGCACAGGGCACTAAACAAGCTAATCACTACAGCCAGCCTCTCCTCTGCTTCTTTCTCCTCTTTATCCCCAATTTCTGGATTTTCTAGGCCTTACATCTCTTTATCTTAGTGACGAGGCATCTGGGCTTAGCTTTGGTTTCTTTATCCTGCTGTGGCCTATATTAATGCAAAATGCTGAAAGTGCTGAATTATTCAAATAAGTTAAATAGCATCCCAACAGAAGCTTAGTGGCCAGGAACTCTTTGGGGATATGTGGTCCTTGGAATATGAGAGATTTTAGTGAGATATAGGAGAGAGAAGTGGGGTTAAAGGTAGCTTGTCAGATTCAAGTTTTTTAGAGGCCTCTAGGTAGTCCCTGTTTAGGTAAAAAATTGAGTTTGCTTAATTAGGCAATTCTAGTTGATCCCACATTTCTACCAATCATGTTTTAAAGTCATGGGATAGAGGGAAAAGAGAACAGTAAAAGAAATTAAGAAGATTGAAGTCTCATTCTTTTTTTAAAAAATATTTATTTATTTAATTTATTTGGTTGTGCCGGGTCTTAGTTGCGGCTTGCAAGCCCCTTAGTTGCAGCTCACCTGACTCCTTAGTTGCGTCATGCATGTGGGATCTAGTTCCCTGACCAGGGATCGAACCCAGGCCCCCTGCATTGGGAGCACGGAGTCTTAACCACTGTGCCACCAGGGAAGTCCCGAAGTCTCATTCTTTATTTGTCACTGAGTAGTTATATGATCTTAGGTTGGACATTGAGGAATAATCGAGGAATATTTGGGTTAAAGAAGAAGATTTAGTTTGGACACGATCGCTGTCCTCCAACATTTAACTTCTACTAAGTGGCCTGAAGATATAAGAGCTAAGACCAATGGATAGAAGCTATAGTAAATATAGACTTTGACGTAATATGAGAAAGAAGTATTGAAAAAGGAAATAAATGTCCTTCATGAGCTTCCCATAACTGGGATTTTTCAAGCACTTGGAATTGCAACATCTAATGGAGAGTTAGGTAACCAGACCCTTAAGGATCTTTTCAATCCCGAGATTACATTTTTTGAGTCACTTTATTTCTGTGGACCTTAGTTATTCCATCTAAAATGAGAAGCATGAATTATATGATTGTGTGGTTGCTTTCCACCTTTAACAGTCTACAGTTTGTCTAATGAGCAACATGTGGAGGAAGTTCGAACTAGATTTCTTTTTTATTGCTCTTACCTGAGGCTTGCTTTTGTGGGTCGTGAGACAAGTTAGACAAATATGGTAGAAGAGGCCCAGTAGTCTCAGTGTGGCGGCTTCGTGTGTCTAACCAACGCTGTAGCACTTTAAGTCTCTTATAAAATTTATTTTAGTTTATCTTTTTTCTGTGGTAATTCATGAATTTTGCCAGTTATGGGGGGAAACTGTTTTATTTCTACTCTGGCGATTTGTACTTACCAGCACTATAAAGAAATTCAAAGCAATGTATTACTTCAATTTCTTGTATTTTGCCTTGGAGGAAGTTATTATTAGTCAGTTCTGCTCATTATAGCAAAGTATTTAGCTGTATGGGAATTGTATCAAAGGGGAGAATAAGCTGTGACATTCACAATCTGTAAGACTTGCACATGAACAACGGCCTCTTTGTAGTGACCAGGCATGTAGAAGGAAATGTTTCAGATAAAGAAAAGAAAGGAGGGAGTTTTCTGCTAACTAGAATTCGTATGTTCTGTTGTTCATCTTCGGGGATTGCATTACAGATGAAGACAGGCTGCTGAATTTGAGGGGTCCAGTACAAAATGAAAATGTGAGGCCTCTTGTTCAAAATGCAAGGACTACATACCATTAAAAAGTACTAAAATATAAAGTTTTTCCTTTCATTCTTCCTAGATGTCTGTCTCTCTCTCCCCATCTTTCTCTTTATCTCTCTCTCTCTCTTTCATTATGGTATTTTTATTTATTATATAAATATGTATTTTATTATATAAATCTTATTCAAGCAGTGCTTCCAACTTCACAGAAGTTTCGGGGATAAGGTTGGCATTATGATTTTAAGCTGGAACTGGTAGTTCAGAGGAAAGCTGGCAGTATGTTGTGTACACATTGTAGAACATCAACTACACCTAACAGAGCTAACAAGTACACATGTTCTCTGACCCCTCCATTTTAGCAGCGTAGGTATGGGCAGATAAACAGAAGAGGGGGATGAAGTATTTTTGTTTACTCAGCAGTGTAACCAGGGGCCGTTAGAGAACATAGAGAAATTCAACAGTGTTCAGCTCTTGATACTTAGAATATGATTTTTTTCTTAAATTCTGTTGTACTCTCCAGAAGCACCTTTCTTCCCTAGAATTTTTACTACTAATTTTAGATATTCTGGCAATGATGGCCAAACATGACACCTGTAGCTAGAACTAGGAAGTTTTCCACCTTGACTAATTAATAGCACTTTACTTTTTAGATTTCTTTTTCTTGGTAATGTACAGTGCTAGAGCCTGGCTTCCTTCTGCCGTCACAAATTTACCCAGGAGATAGACTAGCTGGCAGGAGAAAGCATACATTTGGTTTTCTCATTTGCCATTTGATTGTTAGGCAGGTGAAGAGAAGATGAGACTTTTCCACTGACTAATGCACACTAGTTGCACCCTTCCCTTTGTCTATAATGCCTTCTCTCCCTGTGTACTTGGTGAACCAACACTCAAGGTCATCTCATGTGTAAAGCTTTCTCTGACCCTTTCAGCCAAATCACTCTCTTTTATTCCTTAGTATTTTTAAAAAACCTAAATCTCCTATAGAATTCATCATGTTGTATTAGGGTTATGCAATTCAGATCTCAGCCTTGAGTTGTGTTTACCAAAGCATTCAGAAAAGTTTTGGCCCACCAGAGATCTAATTTGTGTGTAGGATTAAGAACTTCTGGGGAACAGCTTATCATAGGGGTAAAAAGAATGAAGTTAATAAAGTGACTTCCTCAACCCTAGGAACTTAAGGGCTGTTCTCTGGGGATAGTAGGTTATTACTCAGACCTTCTTTTTATTGCATGCCTGAAATAAGTGTGACTAGAATTTTGAAGAGCTGTTTCTTTTCTTTTTCTCGTAAACACGAGAGCTACTGAGAGTTTAAAATATCAACAGTATTGGTGGCAATAGTGTCTTTAATGTATCTTTGGCATGGAACTTAGGTGTTCATGGTACAGACATTGGTGCCATACCCTTTGCACAGAGTTGAGTGCAGCTGACTGTGGTATCTTTGGTGGGCATCAATCATGTGACTGCCACTTTTGTCTTTGGCAGCAATCAGGCATTGCCTTTGCTAGCTGAGCAGGACAGGAGAAAAATGTCAGATGCCACATGGTGGTTGAGGAAAGCAGATCTCAGAGGCATTTGAGATACCCGCTAAGGCTTCAGAACTCTTTGAGGGGAATTTTGGGGAAAGGAGGGGTCAGTCTGGAGTTCTACAAAGTAGATGAGATAGAGTCAAAGAAATGTGTGAGGTGGTAAAGGTGAGTTTGGGCTGTTTTTTTCCTCCCATATATCTCCCTTACTGGGCTGGGAGTTGTTTATGATAGGGGCCATGTGGATAGATTGTATTATTTGCTTACAGTGCTTCCTTTCATCTTTACCCTCATTGTGACTCACTGTGGGCACAATATATTTTCCTATCCCATTGATTTTGGACTTGGTCATATGATTTTGGCCCGTGGAATATGAGTGGATATAACGGCCTGCCAACACACACCCCTCTTGAGCTTCTGACTTGTGCCATGAGAAGAACATGACCCAAGTATCCATTCTTCCTTCAGCCTAGGTCCAGGGATGAAGACTGGAGCAGACCTGGACCTAACCTGAAGTCTAGAGTCCAGTCTACCTTAGATGAGCCCAGCTGAGATCAGCCAAACCCCAACTATCCCACAGACCCATGAATGTGCAAAATAAATGTGATAGTCTACTGAGATTTTGAGATTATTTGTGATACAACATTATTGCATCAGAAACCTGACTAATACAGATCATATCTTGGAGTTTTTATATCCATAATACCTAGGTCAGTGCCTAGTAGATAGTTGCTGAATGAGTGAAGGAAGGACTTTACGAAGGTTGGACTGATTATATTGCCTCACTTATTACCTCAATGGTATTTCAGTTGTTAGAGCAGGGTACTTGGGGGAGTCAAATCCAGCATTTATGGACTAGTTTTCTTCACTTCAAAATCTGAGGCAGATGTCTCAATAATACATAAGCCTTTCAACGGATATCAGTCTAGCTGGAGGGGGGAGAAATGAGTTAATACACAGCCACATTACTACCAGAAAAGCACTACACACATCTTGCTGCTGGTGGATCAAAAGGACTATCTCTACATATGAAGGTCAGCTCTGAATGAAACAAATAATCCTTGCTAGTTTATCCTTTTTAGTGTGTGGTTTTAGATTAGCTCTTAGGAACACCAAGGGTTTGGAGTTTGGATACCTGAAGGGTTCCAAAGGAAATGGAAGTGGTATGGTTTGGGGTTAGTAACAAGCAAAGAGAGGTAGCAGAAATGAAGAGGCACTTTAAAAGGAGTGGAAACCTTGAAAAAATTGTGAGGCTGGAGGGGGAAGGAATTACCCATGAGAATATGGGTGCCCTTTGAGGATGCTGTAAGCAACGTGGTCTGGGGGTGGAAAGAGAGATGGGGTTTAGCAATAAGAGAGAGTGATACAGGCAAGCAGATGGACTTGTTGCTGAGACAAGGGGAGGTCCTGGATAAAAATGGGGGATCAAACTAGCATGGGTACCTTGGGTTAGCTGCCAATAAGTAATTTGGGGCATTTTTCAAGATTCTGTAACCCAAAGAACTATTTATTTTTAGTGAAGAATACTGCATATTATGCTTTTTAAAAAATTGAGTAATAGTCCTTGAAAAAAAAAACTTTTAGAATCTGTTTTTCATTGCTGCTCTAATTGTAGTGGAAGAAGCACTGCTTTCCACAGTTTAAGGAGGATTTGGAACTCAGACAACTATTGATTGATTTTCTCTGGGATAGAGGTTGGAATTAGGTCTGATTAGCCTTTTGATTACTTTAAAAATATGTACAGCATTTTATTTTCCTTTTGTGTCTTTGAGACTAAGGAACAAGGAAAGAAAAATTATGCCCTGAGTAATGGAAGCTATTACCAATCAGATTGCTTGGTGGTGGGGAGGAGGAGGGGCTCAAAAGCAGGTTCTTTCAAAACTTTTTTTTTCCTTTTTGCTTACAGGGTTTGGATAATGGTTATTTTTGTACGAAAAATAATTTTATTGGACTTAGTGATTGATCACAAGCAAAGTGCTTATTAATGAGATTTTGATTCTTTGGCATTTCTAGTCAATAATACTTGAAACATAAGAAAGGAGTCAGATTTTAGTTATCTTGGGCTTAGTTATTTCCTGAAAAGGCAGTTAGTGACGCTTTGTTGTGAATGCATTTTGATCAAAGGGTATGACCTCTTATGGCTCAGTAGTAAATGCCTTCAAGTTGGTAGCTACAGTTTGAGTATCCTGGCACAGTAAGTGTTCCAGGATTTTTTGAACATTGTTTAAGAGGTAGGCAAATACCCAAGACTTTTTCCCGGTCAGTTCTGTTGTTTCAGCTTGAAAGGGACATCAGGTGGCTTTGGTGAACAATTTCATGGGCACTCTTATTTAACAACTTTGTATAGGTGCCATAAACCAGGGTTGGTTGATTTCTTTCATTTTCTTTCTTCCTTTCTTTTCTCCCTCCTTCTTCCCTTCCTTTTCTGTCTTCCTTTCTTTTTAATTCTGGAGGTTGTGTATACATATATTTGAATCTTCACTTTAGTTGTTCCCAAACTTCTTACCAGCTGGTTCTCTAAACCTTACCCCTTCACCTGCTTTCTGATTATTTTAATCTCAATTTTGATTCTGAAGAGAATGCATTTTTTTTTTCCTGCGGTACGTGGGCTTCTCACTGTTGTGGCCTCTCCCGTTGCGGAGCACAGGCTCCAGACGCGCAGGCTCAGCGGCCATGGCTCACGGGCCCAGCCGCTCTGCGGCATGTGGGATCTTCCCAGACCAGGGCACGAACCCGCATCCTCTGCATCGGCAGGCGGACTCTCAACCACTGCGCCACCAGGGAAGCCCGAGAATGCATTTTTAAAGATAAGCCTGGGGCTTCCCTGGTGGCGCAGTGGTTGAGAGTCCGCCTGCCGATGCAGGGGACGCGGGTTCGTGCCCCGGTCCGGGAAGATCCTACGTGCCGCGGAGCGGCTGGGCCCGTGAGCCATGGCCGCTGAGCCTGCATGTCCGGAGCCTGTGCTCCGCAATGGGAGAGGCCACAGCAGTGAGAGGAGAGGCCACAGCAGTGAGAGGCCCACGTATCACAAAAAAAAAAAAAAAAAAAAAAAAAAAAAAAAAAAAAAAAGATAAGCCTGTTTTTAATGAAATGTATATGTTCATATCTATCTTACGAAGGAGAATAAAGACATCAGATATAATTGTAGGTGTTTGCCATCTTTAAATAGACCCAACATGTAAAGAGGCAGGTTTATAAAATTAATAAGTATTTGCTATGCAAAAAATGATAACTTTAGAAAATAATTCATAGCCGCATTCACAGAGTCAAAGAGTCAAAAGAATCATTAAGTTTGAAAAGACCTTAAAAGTTACTACTGAAGCCGAATCCAGCCTCGGTACCCCGACACCGAATTAAATCTTGGAAACAGAGTTTTGCGTGAAGTAGAAAAGGATAGCTTTATTGCTTGCCGGGCAAAGGGGGTCACTGCAGGCTAATGCCCTCAAAACTGTGTGTCCCCCTTGGAGAGAGGGTAGTGAGAAGTTTTATAGTAATGGTTCAAAGAAGGTGTGATCAATTTTTGGACATTCTTCTGATTGGTTGGTGGTGAAGTAAGTGGGAGTCAGCATCATCAACCTTCTGATTCCAGCCCATCTGGGGTCTACTGCTTAACTTCTCCCACCTGGTGGGGGTTTAAGTATCTGCAAAACAGCTCAAAGATATTGCTGTGTGTATCCCTTGATGAGGAACCAGGACCTTGCCCCAAGGCTGCACTATTGTTTCTCTTGACTGTTTGTTTCTCCCTTGTCTCATATTCCCTCCCTTCCCTAATTAACGACTACTTGAACCTGCCCTTTGGAACTCAGGGAAGGTCATGGAGGCTGAATAAAGCCTGTTTCCTATAATCAAAGAAATGGGGAACACAGAAAGGCTTTTGTGCCCAGGAACCACACAGGGCCCTGCTCTGTGTATCACTACTCTGTTTATCACTACTGTAAATCCAATGACTGAATTGCATTACTAAATTCATGATAAGTATTATTTGCCTATCCTTGGATGTCTCTAGTGACAGGGAACTCACCACCACCAGAGGCAGTCCCCCCCATTTTTTTTTTACTATTATGCCATATTATTATTTTAAATGACCAGACACATTTTTCATATCTGTTCTCTTACAACTTTTATATATTGCTTCCAATTTTATTTATTGCTTTTGCTTGGCCCTCATAATAAAAGGAGGTTAGTTAGCTGAAGAAGGTGTCATTTTCAAAAATTTGCAGGTAAGAAATTTGGAATGTGGAGAAGATATGTGATTTGCCCAAAATCTGGTAAGAAGTTAATGAATTCCTGATCCCCAGCCTCTTTTCACTTTTTGTGATCTGAGTAACAAAATTACACTTAAATCCAACTGTTAGGGAAACATATCTTGCAATGTGAAATATGACAGTGTATGAATGCAGCATAGAGAATATGCATCTGAGGTCTGAATGCAAAAAAAGAGAAAACAACCCACAAACTTCTAGAATCTTCCTTTATTTCCTCCAATATGTTTTCAGACTGTATTTGTAGTTACTGTTGCTTCAGCATAATTCTTTATATCTCTGTAGAGGAGTATTGTTAGTCTTCTGTGAGAAGACATAAAGAAGAGAAAGATGCCCAAATATCTGGTGGATTTTTGGGTACTATTGATTTGGCATATTGATGGTCCATTATCTGAGAATAAAAAGGATATCATTCTCTTACTCCTTGCCCACTCCCTGCCCAAGAGCCCTGAGACACTTTGTTCTTTTATTTCTAAATTGTAGGTGGATAGTTAGCTGAGAGTGTTCTCTCTGGCTTTTAATTTTGGAAAGACGTCCAAAGTGAATTGAAAGAAAAAGGAATTCTAGCTAAGGAGCACTGGGCAGATGCCTCATGTTTGTGTCCCTGATGACATAAGCTTTGACCTTGGGTCTGTGTCATTGTTAAAGGAGTAGTCACACTCACCACATCTGGTTTTTGGTGTCTAATAGTAATAATGGTGCTAGCTTTGGGGGAAGTGTAAGTTTAGACCCGCTATGATTTTTCATATTTTGTGGGACAACTGTACTTGAATTCTTCTTCATTATCCAATGATTTCTTTGTATTTCCATGAGAGCCAAAATGAGCTGTTTGGTTAACTTGTGGGTATGTTTAGTTTTGCATGTGAAAAGGACTCCATGTAGCTTTATTAAACTGCTTTCAGGAACAAGCAGTTTAATAATCAAATGTTGAAATTGTATGCTTGTTTTAACTGTTAGAACTATTTTTCTGTTTTACTGAATTTTTAGTTCCACTGTCATCTGAATAAAATTTAAATGCTTCTTTATTCAGTTATGTATGTCCTTGAATGGATTTTAAGAGCAAATGTGCTCATAATGTGAAGAAACGTAAGGAAATACAATATAACGAGAAAATTTTTAGCTGATCAGATTGATCCTTAGTCATAATTGAAAATGTGTTTTCTTTGCTTTCTTCGTGTGTGCAAATATGCAAGGCTGTTTATATTGTGGGGCAATGCATTTTGCAGTGGGGTGAGTAGTCCACAAAGAGGAAGGCCTGTCTTATTGGCTTCTCAATGGCACTATCCCTGTTGCTGCTAGGCATGTTTCCTCAGACAGGAAGAGAGTCAAAACTATCTCCTACGTCACAAACCAAACCTTTGCTTAGGCTTGCCACCCTGTTAACTTGAACCTCAGTGTTCCAGAAGTTTTGTTATTTGCTTATATTTCCTAGCTTCAAACAGAGAGTATTTTTCTCTTCCAATTAAAGACCTTGAGGATGTTCATTTAATCTTTACATACCTATTTGGCTTCATAGGCCAACAAGTCCAACTGCCAAGCCTTTGAGTCTAGCAGCTTTGCAGCTGGCAGGAATGCTGGGGATATGGGTTTTCTTCATATTTATGACAATTGGGAATATATATATATATATATATATATATATATATATATATACACACACAATATATATATATATATATACTGAAATATGCAGTATTTCAGTATATATATTGAATATATACTGAAATAATAGCATTCCTTCTTTATATCCCTGGAAAACAGAAAGTTAAAATCTGTAGGTTTTTGTTTTAGATTTCGGCCAGAGGTTGAGCAGAGGAGAGAAGGGAGAAGAGAGTCATTTTATAAAAATGTACACTAGTACTTGTAGGTGTTAAGATTCTTAATATCCTTGTTAGAGAGTAAAATGGCTGCCTAAGGTATAGATCCTTTCATCCCTTAGTCTTTCAGCAATAGCTATATTTAAATTATACTTCCTTGTGGCAAGCATTTAATTTTTGCAGCAGCGTTTGTTCCTTTTACTATTCCACACATCATGTTTTTTTCCAAGTCAAATCTCACCCTTTGCCATGAATCATTTATCTGGGGGTAAAGTAAATCTGCCTGCTGCAGGTCATTCTGTGGGCTGCTCCTGTTTCCCTCCTAAAGTGGCCTGGGCTTACTGAAACTGGGATTAGTCAGTCAGTCATAGAGATCACCTCAGAGCCTGTAGTTGATACCAGATATGGTAGACAGTCGTATGAGGAAGAGAATTAGCATATACCATTTGTTATACATGCTCAGTAAACATCATTTCAGATTTTCCAGTCTTGATGTGATTAATTTAAATAGGCAGACAGCTTTGCATCATGTTCCTCTGGTGGAGGGAGGCTGACTCATGTCAGTTTAAGAATAAAAACAGGGAGTACTGGGCTTCCGTCGTGGCGCAGTGGTTGAGAGTGCACCTGCCGATGCAGGGGACACGGGTTCGTGCCCCGGTCCGGGAGAATCCCACATGCCGCGGAGCGGCTGGGCCCACGAGCCATGGCCGCTGAGCCTGTGCTCCGCAACGGGAGAGGCCACGACAGTGAGAGGCCCACGTACCGCAAAAAAAAAAAAAAAGGGAGTACTAATATCCACAGAGTTTTTGTAGAATGTGTCCCCATGTTTGTCATCCTTTGCTTCCCTCTGTTCCTTTTAAATCAAGAGATTTGCTTTCTCTTGGCCCCTCCCGGAAATTGTTCGTGCATTGAATAGGCAGATGGTGGGTTGAGCTTTGAGAGACCTAAAAGGGCACACTCGTGCCTCTAGCACAGATGCCTGTTTATGCGTTGGTATCTGGTAAGCCTTTGCTTATTGCAGTCAGATCTTAATTTTTAGTGTAGTTCAATACTCTTTTTCTTTTTTACAATTTTCCATTCTTGAGTCCTTATGTAGTTGGCTTCTCACCTAACTGCGAAGTATTCATCCTCATTCCCTCTGCATATACAGATCAGTATGTAAAGGAGGAGGAGGTCACAGCACTCCCAAACCAAATAAAGCAGCTGGACTGAGTTCTGGGGAGTTGGGAGTCATTTTGGTAATATTAAGCTAAGAAATGGGAGACAGGATTTGAAGTGCAAAAAGATGGTCCTTGATTAATCCCCATAGCTCTGGACCTTATTCTAGGCTTTCTCAGAAGAAATCATGAAAGAGAGTGGAATTCTGTACCCAATGTTTTCCTTCCCTTTGTGGCAACTTACTGTAATTTAACTTCACCTGTTCTGTTTGAGTGTCAGTCAGCTTCAGAGCTGTTCTTATATTTATCTCTTCTTTCATATATTCTTATATGTATTTCTTTTTTTCCATTTGGATTTTTGGAGGTCAGAGAATTTAGACAGAATAATCTAGAAAAGTTGACCAAAACATACTCTAAGTACCAGAATGAGGCTCTCCTTTAGTCCTGCTTACTCAAATATTAGAAACAAGTAAGATATCCTAAGGTAATTTTATCCTTCGGAAGCATCACAAATACCATCTTCTCTAAGGCCTCTTAACTTCCTGAGATTTTGTTCTATAAGGTATTCCCTCTATAAATAATTTCAATCTCTATTACTTCCTTTGCCCTACCCTGTACACATACTTAAATAGCTTTGGTTAAAAAGAAAATCTTCCCTTCGTGCTGTGTTTTCAGATAGACAGTATTCTCTCTTTTTCAGTATAGTGTAGCAGTTACCAGCTCAAACTTTGGAGCCAGATATCTTAGTTTGAATTTCAGCCATTCCAATTACAAACTGTGAACTTGGGCAAAGTTACTTTAGAAAACAAGAAAACTCTCTGTGTCTCAGTTTCCTCGTTTGTAAAGTGGGGATAATAATTGTACCTATCTCATAGTGTTATACGGATTAAATGACTAAATATATGTAAAGCACACAGAACAGTATGTGGCAGTTATTAGCTTTATTTAAATATCTGTTATTATAATTCCTTTAGAGATAAGCTTTACTACTCTTTGTCTTTAATACTTAACACTTTCCATCATACTACATGATTGATTGCTTTGACCATTTCCCCCCGCCCTGCTCTCTCTCTTCCTCCCGCTAAATTATAAGCTCTATGAGGACAGGGATCTTTTTCTATTCTCTTCATTGCTGTATATCCTCTGTGCTTAGCACACAGTAGGTGTTCAATAAATATTTGTTGAATGAACTCATTGTAATCTGGCTTTCTCTCCTACCAATCTGTTGAAATTGCTCTGGCAGAGGTTATTAGTAACTGCAAACCCGTGAACCATCTTTAACACCTCCCCCTCTCTTGCTCACAGTATCTAATCAATGATGACATCAGGTTAATCATACTGCCAGGTATCTCTCAAATCCATCTGTGTCCTCCCAGCTCCACTGCTACTACCTTCTCTAGTCCTAGTCGCCATCTGTTTCCTGAGTCTTGCAATAGACCTCTAATTAATTTTCCTTTATCCATTTTTGCCTCTTTCTACCCATTCTCCATATAGTAGCCAAAGATGGTTTTAAAAATGTAAATCAAACAATACCATGCTTTAAAAACTCTTTACTAGCTTCCTATTGTCCTGTAGAGTAAAATGCAAAATCATTTGATGATCTACATGAAATTCTGATATTTGACCCTTTAGTTACTTAAAAAGTTAGTTACCATTTGACGCAATAGTTCTACTCCTAGGTATATACCCAAGAGATTGAAAATGCCCAGGTATAAACTTGTACACAAATGTTCTTAGAAGCATTATTCATAATAGCTAAAAAGTAGAATCAGGTCAAATGTCTGTCAATTGATGAATGGATAAACAAATGTAATATTATCCATACAAAGGAATATTATTTAGCTGTAAAAAGCAATGAAGTACTGATACATGCCACAACATGGATGAACCTTGAAATCATTGTGCTAAGTGAAAGAAACCAGAAACAAAAGGCCACGTATTGTATGATTCTATTTATATGAAATGTCCAGAATAGGCAAAAGTATAGAGAAAGAAAGTAGATTAGGGGTTGGGAGGAGGGGAACGTAAATGCTAATGGGTATTGGACTTCTTTTTGGGGTGTCAAATGACAAAAATAATACAATTTAGTCATGAGTTTGATGTCGTTTATTCAAGGGAAAACAATCCATGGGTTGGGGGTGTTGACTGAAAAAAATGCACAACCTAAAGGTTGAGAGTTATGCTTTATTTGGCGGACATTCTGAGGACTTCAACCCAGGGAGACAGGACTCTCAGATCACGCTGAGGGACTGCTCCAAAGAGGGAAGGGGTGGGGGCAGCATATATAGGAGTTTTTGCAACAACGACCAGGTAGTCGTAACATCGAAAGATTACTGTTAATTAAAGAAAACCAGATATCTCAAGTTAAGGAATTTAGTGCTTTTCTAGGTATGGGAAGGTGCAAAGTCTGGGCTCATTGAAATCATTTCTTTGATGTGCACCTCAGCTATCTGGGGCCAGTATCCTGTGTTTTGTCATTCTAAGTCTCCTCAGGGTGCACCATTGTTGGGGGTGGCTGCAGCAGTTGACTGCTAGGTGGTGAGCATCCTGTTCCATCCTGAGTCCCCTTGATGGCTGCAACATCCTTTGTTTACTGATATGGCAGGTGACGTTTTTCATTCATGGGGCAGTACCTCACAAGCAGTGGAGCATTCTCAAGGGATTTTGGGCAAGAGCAAGTTTGATGGAGAGTTAGACGAGGCAATGTGGAAAAGGGCATGATTGGCTAGGAGGTTGGGGATTTCCTTATAAGACTAGCATGTCCTGTTTTCTAGGGTAGTCTTTAATTCACTAAAGCTGACTTGGAGGATTATAATTGGTTTATGTTAGATTTCCTTGATAGGTATTTCCTGTAAGTGTAGGCTTACTTAGGTTCAGATTTGTGATATGGGCCAGGCCACTGCGTGTGGCCTCCATTTTGTGGGTCTGAAACCACGCAACCCAGATTGGGACTTGAACCCAGGTCTTTTAATTGAGGTCACACACCTGGTCTCAGGACTTAATGAAGCTCAGGTTCTTTATGTCTCATTGCAGAAAGAATTCAGTGAGAGACAAAGTGATAGGTAAGAAGTGGATTTATTTAGAGAGATACACATTCCATAAACAGAATGTGGTCCATCTCAAAAGGCGAGAATGGCCTTGGGAGAAACACACTTTGCAGACAGAGTGTGCATCATCTGAGAAGGCGAGAGACCCTGAAATATGGTGTGGTTAGTTTTTATGGGCCGGGTAATTTCATAGCCTAATGAGTGGGAGGATTATTTCAACTATTTTGGAGAAGGTGCATGGATTTCCAGGAATTGGGCCACCGCCCACTTTTTGGCCTGTTATGGTTAGCCTCTGAACTATCATGGTGGTTGTGGGTGTGTCATTTAGCATACTGATGTATTACAATGAGTGTATAATGAGGCTCAAGGTCTACTGGAAGGTGAATCTTCTGCCATCTTGGACCTAGTTGGTTCTAACCAGTTTTTGTCGTGTCCTATGGCTATGTCATTCTTTTAAAGGTTGTGCCCTGCCCCCTTCCCTATTGTTTCAGGTCCTGATATACGAATGAACTTTATTAGGGGTGATGGAAATGTTCTGAGAGTAGATAGTTTGATGGTTGTATAACTTTGCGAATGTTAAAGAAAACACAGTGAACGGTATACTTTAAACTTTATAGTATATTAATTATATCTCAAGTTAAAAAAAATTTAGTTCTTGCCTACCCTCTAATCTCACCTCCTGACATTTTCTCTCTCACTTGCTATACTCTAGCCACAAGAGTCTTCTCTCAGTTTCCCAAACATGGCATGTTCTCTCTTAGGACCTTTGCGTGTGCTTGTCTGTGTTATAAAACTAATTTCCCATCTTCCTTACCTAACTCACTCTTGTTGATTATTCAGGATGGAGGTGAAACACTACTTCTTCCTTCTTTCAGGAAGCCATCCTTGACTCCCTTCAAATTATGCTTGTTCCCTTTTTATACATTCCCCACAGCATCCTGCATTTCTCCATTAAAATTACTTGATCTATCCGTCCTTCAGATTGGCTCCATAGACCATAAGCTCCGTGAGATCAGAGACCATACCTGTCTTTGCTTATTCTTCTCCCTCCCTCATCCCTTCTTCAAAACCAACAAATATTTATTAGGCAGAGACTATGGTGCTAGGCCCAGTGCTAGCTGCTAAGAATACAATAATGACCAAAAGAAACAATGCCTATGCCTTCATGAAGCTTACTTTTTAGTGGAACATAACAGACAAATAAGAAAACAAATATCTAAACAAAATACTTTATTTCATTGATTCTGAGATCCCATTATTTTCTACATTTTAACATCTATGTAATTGGGGTGTGTCTTAGAATCAGTGTAAGAAGGAAGCATTTTCTTTCTTTTTTATTAATACCTAAAATATTTGTGTGCCTTGCAGTTGAAGATATCTTAGATTTGATGAAATAGGATAGTTAACAAGTAAGTTAAATGCTGGAAAGGAAATAAAGTGATAAGAAAGATGATAAGTTTGGAGGACAGGCTATATTCTCAGTATTTAGAATCATGGTTGGTACCAGTATAAATACATCTTGAACTCACAGTGTTTTCTATCTTCCTGAATAACCTCTTCCCTCCCGCTTCCCAGTACTTGCTATGTTGTTTATTTAAGGACACTTAGATCCACCTTGTTGACAAAGCCAGAAACCTGTGTTACATACCTGATTTTTGCCCCAAATCTTTTAGTTTACAACTGATCTCCAAGTGCTGTTGAAATCAACATTTTATATATCTTCCACATCCCCCCACCTCCCACCATCACCGCTGCTACTGCCTTTTAAGATTAGGCATTCATTGTTTATTGACTTAATTATTGCAATAGCCTTCTAATTCAGTCTCTCTGATTTATTCTTTTATTTCTTTAACCCATTCTCTCAGTGCCAACAAAGTAGTCTGCATACATTGCCAAACTGTTCCTCACTCATCACCCTCTATCACCAAAGACCCATGACATTTTGTATATATTTTGGTTCATAGCTATTATCACCTTGTATTATCTCCTGTAAGTCTCAGGAGGGCAGGGATCATGTCTGCTTCAGTTCACCATTGTGTCATGGCAATCCAGGCACATAGTGGGTAGATACTTAATAAATGCTTGTTGAATAAATGACTGTTATGCTTCTCCCCCCGCTTTTTTTTTTGGCGGTACGTGGGCCTCTCACTGTTGTGGCCTCTCCCGTTGTGTAGCACAGGCTCCGGATGCGCAGGCTCAGCGGCCATGGCTCATGGGCCCAGCTGCTCCGTGGCATGTGGGGTCTTCCTGGACCTGGGCACGAACCCGTGTCACCTGCATTGGCAGGCGGGCTCTCAACCGCTGCGCCACCAGGGAAGCCCTATGCTTTCCTCTTTTAACCCCAGCTATCTGAGCATCAGCACAGATGTTTAAATGTGAGAAGTTTAGGTGATTTTCTGGTTAAAACTGAATATTCCCAAATGTGGCCCTTTGTTGCCTTTAGACATTCTCAGTCTGTGCACTTCTTTATGGTGTATCAATTTCTTGTTATTTCTAGTTTTCTTTGAGGGGGGTTGGTAAATAAAAGTATCAAACAAGTTGCCCCAGGAGTACACATCAACTCATAGTATAACATGTCCTTTTTTTGGACATGTAAGCCTCCTCTGCCACCCTGTACCCATGGGAATCAGTAGTGAAGCATTGTGACAGTAATAGGAGACATAAATTGTCATCCAGATACGGGTATTCAGTGGTATAAATTGTCATCCAGATACGGGTATTCAGTGGTATAACTCTCTTAAATAAAAGGAACTTTGTATGCCTTTTAAAAGGTATCTGTTATATTAGAATCACCTTTCAAAATGCAGCTAGTATGTGAAACTTGAAGTGGTAGAACCAAAACAAAGTTGAAAAGAGAATGTTGAGTGCTTCTGTGAGTTGCATAACAGTAGTTTCTCTTCTTCCCCTGAGCTCACCATGAATGGTTAAAAATCACCCCTCAGGGTCTTTGCTTGAATCTCCTGCTTGTAACAGGAGGTTTGTGAGTAAAAGAGCAGCTGCCCATCCCCTAGGAAAATGAAAGGAAATAAATCAGGCTTATCCATTTTATTCTGAAGATCCTTGTTATCTGAGGTGGCTTTTAAAAAAGTACTTCTTAGTTTAAACTAAATGAAAATATAGCTTATTTCCTAGTCATAGAGGCAAAAAAAACTTAGTTTCTTAAAATGAATCAACCTCAATGAGGCCTTTAAATCATTAGTGACCTGGCTAATTTTTTTGAGGGGATAATTTATTCTATTTATTTCTGATATATACAAAAAGCTGTTTATAATTAACGTATACAACTTGAGTTTGGAGGTAAGTATACACCCATAAAACCATCACCGCAATCTATGCCATAAACTATCCATCACCTCCAAAAGTGTCCTCCTGCCCTCTATCTATTATGATTTTTTTGTGATAAGAACACTTAAAATCTACCCTCTTACCAAATTTTTCAGCATACAATACAGTATTGTTAACTATAGGCACTACCTTGTACAGTAAGTCTCTAAGGCTTATCATAACTGAGACTTATACCCTGGCTCATTTTAAAAATTATTGTTTTTCTTATTACACAAGTAATGCATGTACATTTTAGACAATTAAAAATCTCAGACAAGCAGAAATAGGAAAAAAATCACTATAAACTCATCAGACAAACAATGTTAACATTTTGATATGTGTGCATAGCATGTGTATATATGTATAATGTGTATTTGTGACAACAGAATTGGATCATACTGTACGTGTTTTTATAACCTGCTTTATTCACTCTGTTATATCATGAATATCTTTCCTTGTCAATAAATATATGTGTAAAGCCTGATTTTGAATGGCTACCTAATATTAACTATATGTAATTATTTTTTAAAATTAATTTATTTATTTTCTGGCCGCATTGGGTCTTCGTTGCTGCGTGTGGGCTTCCTCTAGTTGTGGTGAGCGGGGGCTACTCTTCGTTGCGGTGCGCGGGCTTCTCGTTGCGGTGGCTTCTCGTTGCAGAGCACGGGCTCTAGGCACGAGGGCTTCAGTAGTTGTGGCTCGCGGGCTCTAGAGCACAAGCTCAGTAGTTGTGGCACACAGGCTTAGTTGCTCCGCGGCATGTGGGATCTTCCTGGACCAGGGATCAAACCCGTGTCCCCTGCATTGGCAGGCAGATTCTTAACCACTGCGCCACCAGGGAAGTCCCTGTAATTTTAAATTCCTAGGGGCTTTTAGGTTGTTTCCAATTTTCTAGCATTATTTTAAAAATCTGTTTATGTATATTTATACTTATTTTTTAGGATAAACTACTCTATCATTTAGGATAGGCTCGGTTATGTGGTGACAACAAACACTTGAAAATCTCTGTAGCTTAAAAGAACAATGGTTTATTTTTTGCTCACACTACAACTACATTATAGGTTGACAGGAGAGTTCTGATTATTAAGTAGAGACCCAAACTTACTGAGGCTCCTTCATTTTCTGGCACCCTCTCAACATGTGCTCTCATGAATACCTTGGCAGGAAATGAGAATATAGAAAATTGCCTACTGGCTCTTAAGTGCTTTTGCATAGAAGTGAAACATAGATGCTCACAACTCACTGGCCAGAACTAGTCATGTGGACACATTTAACCTCAAAGAGGTGGGGAAAGTCTGTGCTCCCCTTTGCTCCAAAGTAGAGGAGAACCAGATATTGTCTCCCACAGTAGCTAAATGCTGAATTAAATGCTGAAATAGCTATTAGAATATGCACATTTAGTAAATGTTTGTGTTACCTATTTAAAAATTACTCTCCAGGAGGATTATAACATTTTATGTTCAAACCATTAGTGATTTAAGGAAATTTCCCTATGCTTTCCCTCTTCTAATCAGTAATATATTTTAAAAATATCTTTGATAATTTAATGAACAAAAACAGCATCTGTATTTTTGTTTAATTGATATTTCTTTGATTATTAAGAGGATAGCCATTTTCATATAGTTATATGGCCTGGTTCATATTGATGGCTTTAAGGAAGCTTTTAAAAACATGACTTTGAGCATGATGCAGTTGATGTTGTTACATCTGGAGTGACTGCAGTAGTGGAATGCACCTTAAAAGGTATAAATTGCGATTGGTATGGTGCTCTTTTGGCTGTATTTTCTTATCCTTCAAATTCAGGAAGAAATTGAGTTCGTGAATACAATTAAATTTGGAATGAAAATAGCTTTCTCAAAGAAGGCATGGTAGAATATTTGAAAATTATGCCTATGTGTTTAGTCAGGAAATAGAAGATTCTCTACTTGTACCCAGATTTTAGGAATATGTTAGCTCTATAATTGTTTCATGCAAAAAGCCTCACCTCCCTTACCATATTGGCAGCACCTTATTGTTAAAGGCATTATCCTCTTCTTTTGACTCCCATGTATCTAACAAAAGTGCCGGGTATGTAAGGAGGATCTTAGTAACATGTATTCAGTGAAATTAATTGAAAAGGAAAGGTAATTTATTTTGCATATGTATTATTCACTCATCTTATGTCAAGCATTTGAGTTGGAAAGTGCTTCTTTGCTAAGAGAAATTTTAAGTATTTTGTAATACTGTCAAAGGCAAGACCAAAGACAGTGTTATGTCCCTCTTTGTGTCTGTAGGTGAGAAGACATGCTGAAAGGAATTCTCCAAACCTGGATAGAGTGTAGACATTTTTACTTCACAGAGTGCTTTTATAAACTATGTTTGGTTGGGACCATGGAGATTAAAGGCCTCCCACTTATGATTTAGCTTCTATCGAGATATTACACTAAAAATCCCCTTAGCCTTAGAGCTGAAGAGTCTGTCCTGAGGAGCCAAGGTGGACTTTACCACTTTGGCTTGATTTAAGGGGGGGCCCAAAGTTAAAAGGGATTAAAAAGCATTCTCATGACCTGAACTGTAAGATATTGAGATTTCATGTTAACACACTGTTGAACTTTGACAGGTCGATGTGTACCATGATGGAGAGGATTTATTATGAATTTCCATTTCTTTGTGGATGTGTTTGGCATTTGACCAAAACTGCTGAGGATTGGAGGCTGGACATAAAGAGAAGGGAGTAATATTGTTCTCTTCTGAATTAGTGATCTAGCGTGAACCAGTTCTCAGTGGCTCTGGCAACATGATACCCAACTGAATCAGTCAGTTTAAATGAAGAAGAAATAATCAGAGGAATCACTGTGTGTTTGAGATAGTATAGATTAATGTAGGCAATTTCATTTTAAGTAGGAATTTTTAACGTGGGGGGGGAGATATTGGAAATAACATTCAAGGTAAGAATTGGATGTTTCTGTCTCTCTGTTCTTTAATAAGAGAACTAAT
The DNA here is from genome assembly GCF_025265405.1 of Mesoplodon densirostris. Lineage (NCBI taxonomy): Eukaryota > Metazoa > Chordata > Mammalia > Artiodactyla > Ziphiidae > Mesoplodon > Mesoplodon densirostris. The sequence goes on along the minus strand of NC_082681.1, from coordinate 31,313,536 downwards.
TTGGTTAAATACCCATCTGCCTGAAGACAGGAGGCTGGACCAAATAATCTCTTACTGTTCCTCCTGGCAATAAGACCCCAAGATTCTGTGCAGTCTCCCATATTCCAATTACAAGCTAACTTCAGTTCAGCATTATTCTCATTTTGGCTTTTAATGCTTCCCAACTTGTAGAGGTGGAGCATACATCTTAAGGTGGACTAGTGAGTTAATCTATGTCAATCAGTTCTGAACTATTTATTGGGTTTTTCTAAACAGTACTGCTAGGCATATTAATATATAAGAAATTGTTCTTGTCCTCAAGGACCATGCAGTCTATTTGAATAGAGAGGCAAAAATCACACTGGAAACAGAGACCAACCTAGTAAAATTTTGTATGTTATTTCTCTGTTTCAGTAGCAGTTTGTAGAAAGCTTTTATCAATGTGAGTTAGAGTGAATGAATTGTGGAGGAGGTAGGCCTTGAGGAAATCCCTGTGGATAAGAAGGATTTAGATAAGCTGAGGTCAGAGTCAGAGGGAATCACAAGTAGGGGAAGCAGATATAATCAGAGGTACCAGAGTTCCACCCCTTAAAGTTTTCCTTTACTTAAATGAACACTGTCCCATTTGTTTGTTCAATAGCCACTTTCTTCTCCTAGGTATCTTTATTCTCCTCTGAACTAGTTTCTCCAATTAAATACTAAGAATATATCATATCTCTATACAAAAAAACACAACATGGGGAATCTTGGTAAAATTATTAGCTACATTCTGAGGACTGGTTTCTGTTTATGTGAATCTCTTTTATATTGCTTGGGACATCTCAGCCCACTTTTCTGTTTCTGGCCCCATATGATGATAGAATAAGTCAGGCTGATTACTTAGTACTGGAGCTTCTTTATATAAATGTGTGTGTGTGTGTGTGTGTGTGTGTGTGTGTGTGTTTCCTGGAAAAGCATCTTTGCTTTGATGAATCTATCAAATTTCTAATGTGACAACATTCTTAGCTATTACTCCCCTTACTTAGAAGTTTGTTACTTTAGAAAGCTTTTCTTCATTCACGTACACATGCTGTGCAACACTGACAGAGTGCATATAACAGCTTGCCCAGGTCACTGGCAATGAGCTTGATCTACAAGGCCATTCTGGGGGATGCCAGCAAGTCATTGACAAGATTTATATATGTTCCATATTCAAAACCCTAAACCATGAGAGTGGTCTAGCACTTGTCTCTGTGTCTGTCTCTCTTACTTTCCATCCATCTTCCATTTAAGCAATAACATTTGAATCCTCTACTTCTGACTCATCTCTTATATTTCATTTCTATCTGCATAAATTCATTTGGTATGAAATTGAACACAAAATAGAACTTCTGAGCATGTGTTTTTGCTGAGATTTTTCTCTCATTAAATATTTGTGAGGAAAGGGTATTTTGGTGGAGTTTTTAGATGCAGCATGATTAAAAAACATGTATCAATACCCCATTATTTCCAAGAATGCACTTCACTGGGAGGTGGCAGTAATTTCAAAATTAGTGGTATCTGAGGTACTTGTGATATTTTTAACACAAAGCCACGCTTCCTTGGGCTTGGTTTTGAAATAGTTTTTCAGGTCTCCATTGGGCTTTGTGTCTGGTCCTCTTTCAGAATCTGCCCTTTGTATCAGGGCAGCTGTTATGTTGTCTTTGCTGTATTGTGGTTTTTGTGAAATGACACAATTCTTGTGAGTGTGATAGTTTGAAAAATGAATTTCTTTATAAAGGTGACCTCTGTGGCAAGTTTTGAAATAAACTATTCTAAGGTAACCAATAACCTGGGACATCGGTATATCAAATAATAGAGTAATGTAGTGGTTAGCTCCCAAAAGAATGATGTTAGTAGGGAAAACGTATACTTTGCATGTATAAATGTATAACAGGTTTGATGAAAAAATGTTCCCGTATTAAACCTATCTCCACTAAAGATGGTGGACTAGGAGGAAATGGGGATTCCTGTTAAAATTATCTCACTGTCTAGGTGTACATTAGTCCCATCCAAAATGAAGCTTCAAGATGAGTTCCTTTGATATACAGGAATCCTTTGGACCACCTTCACCCAACCTCATTCAGATTGTGTGTACCAGGAATGAGCATGATACTTAACTTTAGTCCACACCAGATGAAAATAGAAGCTTATGTATGTTTCAGAAGACTTGTTTATAATCTGATGAAGTATTTCAGATTCCTCATTATAAACCACTTTGGCATCCTGTACCTGATTGGGAAATTCTGTGCTCTTTTCTATATTCCAGGCCCCCCATCTCCACATTGGATGGATTTTATAAAGAAAAAGAAGTATTTTCTGAAGGAAAATTAGATTTCTGAACTAGTAACAGAGGGTGGTAGTATAAAGCTCTTGATTAAAAATAGGTGAAAACTATCTATGGGTAATGCCATGTCTTCATGTACAAGGGCTTTTAAAAATCTATATGAACAATAAAATCAACTGAGACAAAAATAAGACATCACAATTTTTGCAAGAAGATGCAGTTGTTTTAATTATTAAACAGGTCCTCAGTGCATAAGAAAAGCAGATCACCACCAGCATATTGTGATTTGAGGGCTATTGAATGACCTACCTCTCTAAAGTCATCTCCTCTACTAACAGTAGTTCCCCAGATTCTCATAATGGCAATATCGTTTTTAGCCTGTAAACATATTACCTGGATGGAGAAAGGCATTCACTAATCAGCAACATCCACTGTCATATTAGCAGGCAGTGTTCAAGCAAAGTTAATTATCATCAGACAGGCAGTAATTCCTAGAGGAAAATATGACCTAGGACAAAGATGTTTTCGGATAAAAGAGAGTTATGGAGAATGGATTATCATCTAGGGTAGATAGGCTCTAGTGGTCCACCTCTGTTGGGATGAGGTGAAGTGTGAGAGGGAGTGTGCTCTGGGCTGTCAGGTCCAAAGATGCCAAAAGGGAAGGTAAGCAGTGTCAAAGACTGACTTTGCCTCCTGTGCAGTCCTTCCTTTATGAAATTCCTGTGGAAGCATGGCAATCCATACACGTAATGGATTTTGCCAAAATGTTTGTAGATTTGGGAGTTAGCTTTTAGTAAAAAGATTGTTATTAAAATGTAAATCACAGGGCTTCCCTGGTGGCGCAGTGGTTGAGAGTCCGCCTGCCGATGCAGGGGACACGGGTTCGTGCCCCGATCCCGGAAGATCCCACATGCCGCGGAGCGGCTGGGCCCGCGAGCCATGACCGCGGAGCCTGTGTGTCCGGAGCCTGTGCTCCGCAACGGGAGAGGCCACCGCAGTGAGAGGCCCGCGTACAGCAAAAAAAAAAAAAAAAAAAAAAAAAAAAAAAAAAAAAATGTAAATCACATACTAATATGTACTGACTAAATCTTTTGAAGGTATTTCCTTAGAATGGGAGAAATTTAGAACTACAAGGCCCTTAGCATCCAGGACTCTATGGTTTTCAAATTGTGTTCCCTGGAACCCTGTGATTCTGAAAAAATGTCTTAGGGCCACTGTAGGGGCAAAGAAAAAGAATAAGAGAGATAGCTCTAGATCCCCTGCCCATGGTTCAGGTAGAACAGATATACTTGAGTCTGTCTTCTCTATTATGCCTTTGAATAAGTTATTATTTTGAATGAGTTATTGTTTTTAAAAAGGTATTACACTGATTTTAAAAAATGGTTTAAAAACCATGGATCTCTTCTAATTCCTTTATTTTACAGATGGAGAGTGTGAGTTAGAGACAAATCTTCCTATTTCAGAATCCTGGGGAAAGGCCAGTCTGACTTAAATTGGAGTTTAAAAATAGTTTAACTTTAAAAAAAATTAATTTATTATTTATTTTTGGTTGCATTGGGTCTTTGTCACTGTGTGTGGGCTTTCTCTAGTTGTAGAGAGCGGGGGCTACTCTGTTGTGGTGCGCAGTCTTCTCATTGCGGTGGCTTCTCTTGTTGTGGAGCACGGGCTCTAGGTGTGTGGGCTTCAGTAGTTGTGGCACACGGGCTCTAGAGCGCAGGCTTAGTAGTTGTGGCACACGGGCTTAGTTGCTTCATGGCATGTGGGGTCTTCCTGGACCAGGGCTCGAACCCGTGTCCCCTGCATTGGCAGGCAGGTTCTTAACCACTGTACCACCAGGGAAACCCAGTTTAACTTTTAAATATAGCACATGTTAAAGATTGATATAAATGGGTGCTAATAAGCAGATGAGGTAATTCAATGAAAAAATTAAAATTCAGACTAACTACATCAAGTAATAAACTACCATAAACAAAAAATCCTGTTAATATGCACAAATTAATTACAGGACCCAGTTCAAAGCATATTGAAGTTATTCTTAATTTATTGATTTTGGTTTATGAAAGCTACTGATTTTAGATTTGAATTGTTTTTTTAAATGAGACCTTGAAAATTTACAAAGGAAAGCATCATTTGCAAAGTCGTGCTCAGTTAAGAATTTTATTGATGTCTGAATTACCAAAATTTTTCTAATGTTGGCCACAGTCATATTTTCACTGTTCCTCATAAATGCCAAATATATTGATGCCCCTGTGAGTTTTCTCATGCCCCTTCCCCTCTTAGGCTACTATTACCCTCCTCTGTTTCTCTGAATCTTAACTGTTCTTCAAGATTCCACTGGTTTCATCTTGTTCAGGAAGTCTTCTCTGACCACCCAGCCCTCACTAATCTTGCCTTCCATTCAGCAAGTAAAGCACTTCCTCTCTGTGCCTGTTATTTGAAACTTAGTACACACTGACTTATCTTATCCTTTGACTTGGTATGAGTTTGTCCTAATCACCTCTCAGTGCCCCAGCCCCATGATGTACTTCTTGAAGTAGAGGTCATCTTAAATCTCTTTGACTCCATCTTCCTCAGAAGATACCTTGTTATAGTACGTGATCAGTAAATATTTGTTGGTTGACTGTCATCATCACTTACTTTAAACAGTCTTAGAGAACTCAGTTATATTTAGGCATATAGTCACCATAGAAATTGGCTAAGGAGTTGTACATTCTCTGTTCTCAGAAGGCTTTTAAGCCATTATTTTATTTTAAAATCCATAATTTAGCAGACAATGAGATTAAGTAGGGAATTGTACAAAAACACAGAATTACTTTTCTAATTCTTAGATCCTGTGCAACATACCCTTCAGCTTATTGTGAATTCATGATGCTTCTGTTTTTTTGAGTCATAAAATGAGAAGTGTTTTAATTAACTATAAGAAAAATGTATATCATTCAAAGGAAGCAATTTCTAAAGTAAATGTCCACCTCTGGACATATTTTGAACCTAATTTGAACTGGAACTTATTGCAATAATCCAATAAGACCCTTTATCCTAGGTAGAAATGTATATTCTTACCAAATTTTCAGGCTAAGCCAATAGGAGCAATTTCTTCTTTCCTCTACAGTCCTGACCTTGGGGTAAATATTTGATCTTTCTGTCTGTACAATGATGTGAATATGTGTATAGGATTTATAATTGAGAGTTGGAAATTTATCAGAATTATCCAGTGTTTTCAAATTGAAAATGAATACCCTCGTATTCTAATGTGAACTAGCTTAAGAATTCAAAGCTCTGCATTAAGGTGAGGTATATTGGGTGGTAAAAAGGATCATTCTTTTGTGCTTATATAGACAAGGTGCTGGGTTATGATTGGATTGCTTAAATTGGAAGTCTCAGTAGGGAAACAGTTTTATATCTTTTGAGCAGCAGTTGTCTTTGACTTTTAGAATTTCAAAAATGTGTATGACTTGAGATGATTATTAAATAATAGCTTGGAGTTAAGTTGGTGCTTCCATGCTCAAAATAAATGCACTTCTCCATTGGCATTTTGGGAGGGGTCAAGATGAGCCCTGTGTTTTTGGAGTTAGACAGTCACTCCATTGATCTACATTGGCTAAGATAAAAAAAGGAACCCTTTATGCTTGAGGTAAGGCTACCCCTTACTTGGCCTCTTGTTGGCTGGAGTCGGTAGGGAGCCTAGATGCCTTCTGACTGCTCAGAGTAAGCCTATTCCTCTATGGAACTTGATACCTTTGTGAACGGGGCTCAAATGTGTACCCCCAAACACCGCATGTTTCTGATAAGAAGCCTGTTTTTCCTCTACTTCCTTACATAAACTAACAGCTTACTTCCCCCCCCATCCCTTGCCCACCCCATTTGCCTTTAGAACCCTGGCACTGATCTAATTATGTTCTTTATCTCTTTATTTTAGTCATCACAAGATGTCCAGGTAATTACTTGTCTCCCAAACTCTAATCTGCATATCCTTCCACATACCCCTTTTCTGATCCCATCTTCTATTCCTCCCCAACCGCCTTTCACTGAGTCCTCTGGAATTCATTGTTAGTCATCAGCAAGTCTCCTATATCTTCAACTGCTTTTTGGAAAGCTCTTTTCCCTTTTTGCTTTAATTGAAAGCTGTGTCTCTCCTAAGGATACTGCTTCTCCTGCAGCCCTTTCATGTGGTGGTTGCTTTCTTTCTTACATCCTTCACATAAATAGGCCTGGAGATGGGGTAGATGCCCTCCTTTCTCTCCCCATTGCTCTTTACAGGCTTTTTTTTTTTTTACCAGCTCAAAACTGCCCAGCCTGGAATCTTATGTCACTAGACTTTATCTCCTTGATACTTTCATTAGTTATTCTATAGTTCACTTTCTCCCATTCCTTAAAGATTTTAGCTCCTGGCTCACTATCATTCCCTCCAATGCTACTCCCATCATATTTTCTGATGATTTTATTATGAGTAAAGATGATCTTTCCAATAACATTGACTTTTAAGTCCTTCACCTCCATTCTTCTAAATAATATCTGTCCTTCACCCTACCTTTAGACATTGACTTGTATGGTCATACTCCACACCTTGTCTTTAACAATTGCTGTAGCCCATTAGAAATCCCAGTTTTAGGCATTCTACTTTGAGTGCTAATTCTTCTCTCTGTAGCCTACTTTCTTTAGAACCCAATTCCAACAATATATTAACTCCACCAGGGCTTACAGTCCATTGATCCTACCACCATTTTGCTCTCCCTTAAACCCCTCATGTCTTTACTTCTTATCTAGCTTAAATGTCACGGGCAATCATTATAATTTCTTCCTGTCATATACCCTTACCTCTCTCTTTACCTTTTCATTTTGTTTTTTACTTACTACTTGGCAAAACCACAGAAAAGATTAAATATAACTCTCACCCTATTCTGTATCAACACCTGTACAGCTGAATATGGCTGGAGGAAAACACATAACTGTGTTGGCTGGTCTCATTTTAAATTCATGATTAGTAATCTCCAGTGAGCCCAACAGTCTTATTTCCCTACTCTAACATTCAGCTGATGACCTTGTTTCCTAAACTATAAATAATTAACCATAAACTGTGAACAGTACATCTACTCATCTTCTTCTATGCCCACCTACCCTGCCTTCTCTTTTCTTACTTTGGAAAAAATGTTTTTGCTCCTATCACAGACCATCCTCTGTACTGTGCACTAAATCCTGACTCTCCTACTTAAGAATATTGCTCCAAATGTTCTTCCCTCTCTCTCTTGCATCACTTTTCTCCACTCTACTGGATATTTCTTATCAGCATAAATATGCTATTATTTTTTCCAGTATTAAAAAATTCTCAGGGAAACAATAAAAGAAAAGGAAGAATGCCAGCTAATAAATGTGGAAAGAATGATGGAATTAATAAAAAACTATTTGCAGGGCAGGAATAGAGATGCAGACGTAGAGAACAGACATGTGGACACAGTGGAGGAAGGGGGGTGTGATGAATTGGGAGATTAGGATTGACAAATATACACTACCATGTGTAAAATAGATAGTGGGAACTTGCTGTATAGCACAGGGAGCTTAGCTCGGTGCTCTGTGATGACCTGGATAGGTGGGTGATGGGGGGTGGGAGGGAGGTCCAGGAGGGAGGGGATATATGTATATATATTGCTGATTCACTTCGTGGTACAGCAGAAACTAAAACAACATTGTAAAGCAACTATACTCCAAAAAAAAAAGGTAAAAAAAAAAACTATTTTGTGACCCCCAATGTAATAATTGGTTGAGGCAAATGGCTGCTGAAAACAGTGGCTAAAAGGCTTTGGGGAGAAAGTTTTATGGTGTCAAAGTTTCTACTCTACAGATAATTTTAAAATGCAAAGAGAAAAATGTACCTTTATAAAGGAAAAATCTGGTGATCAGTATCTTAATAAAATGACCAAACTTCCTAACACTAATAGTGGAATGACCGGGAAATTTGTGCCTTGGTACTTTGATTTAGGCAAAATCAATTACACAAAATCACCTTTCAAATACTTGCTCCAAAATGTTCAATCTAAATCTAATCGAGCCTATAGATCTTAATGTTACAGAAAAAGGAGGTACAAATTAAATAATAATACAAGGACATAATCAGGCAAATCTAGAATGTGGGATATTCTATAGGACGATTGGCCTATATTTTTCAAAAAGTCAGTGTCATAAAAAATGGTGGTGGGGGCTTCCCTGGTGGCACAGTGGTTGAGAGTCTGCCTGCCGATGCAGGGGACATGGGTTCGTGCCCCGGTCTGGGAGGATCCCACATGCCGCGGAGTGGCTGGGCCCATGAGCCATGGCCGCTGGGCCTGCACGTCTGGAGCCTGTGCTCCGCAATGAGAGAGGCCACAGCAGTGAGAGGCCCATGTACCATGAAAAAAAAAGTGGTGGTGGAGAAATTAGACTAAAAGAGATGAGAGGCATAACAATCAAATGTATTTGAATTTTCATTGGATCCAGGCTATTCAAAATAACAGCTATAAAATATATTTTGGGGCATTTGGATAGCTGGGCTGGTTCCATCATCTCTTAATCCTGAGGGAATTTTCTGGTCCTGATTTTTTTTGACCTTTGAAATGTGGAATGAATAGTATGTAGTTTTGAGTCATAGTTGCTAATACCTAGAAAATGGGAAGAACCTCCTCTATATTTTGTTTTAACATTTATTATAATTTTCTCAGAAAAATACATTTCTGGTTTCCAGGATATCCAAATATATCAAAAGAAGAGCAACAAAACTGAGAGTTTCTCATTTTTTGCCTCCATCTGTCATGTCTCCTATTACCACTATTAACAACAAATACTGAGCATCTACTATGTGCTAAGCACTGTTTTTCTGCTGAAATAGACCAGTGATCAAAACATCCATTGCCCTCCTGAAGCTTAAATTTTAGGGGAAAAGACAGAAAATAAACAAATATGTAATATTGTAGATGCTGATAAGTGGTTTGTAGAAGAATAAAGCAGAGAAGTGGAGTAGGGAGTGCCAGAGGATACAGTTTGCATTTTAAATAAAATGATTGGGTAGGGCTTTGCCAAGAAATTGAATTTGAGCAAAGATCTGTAGTTATCGGGGGTAGGAGCGTTCCAGGCAGAGGAAACAACATTCAGCAAGGAAACAGTGTGACTGGAATGAAATAAGCAAGAGAAAAAGCATAGTAGGAAACAAAGTCAGAGAAGTAACAGGGAAACTGAACATGTAGAGTTTTATAGGCCCTTTTAAGGATTTTGATTCTTACTCACTGGGATGGGGAGCTCTGGAGATAATTGAGCAAAGAAGTGACTTGATCTGACTTGAGTTTTCACAAGAGTATTCTGGCTGTTGTAATAAGACTAGGCTAAAAATTGGCAAGGTTGGAAGCAGAGACCTATTAGGAAGCTATTACAGGTATCCAGGTGAGAAATAATGGTGGCTTGTCTTCAGTAAGGGGAGATTGGCATCTCATTTCCTGAAAGGGCATAAATCTTACTAATATGCACCTTGCTAAGCTGGGAAAAAGGAACCTGTAGAGAGGCAAAAGGGTGAGAATACATGCTCTAGTGAATCACTTTACACTCTCATGGATCATTGTGGAAGGGATGCATGAATTTTCCATGGGTAGTTGGTCACTGCAGAAGGTATCTAGACCTGAGCTGTCTTGCTGATATACCATCTGAGAGGGCTACTCATTAACAGGGATGTAGTTTACTCTACAAGTGGGTGGAAGTGGTAGAAGATAGTGAACAGGAGGCAGATGGTTCACATTAGGGAGCTGTGCGTAGTGTTTTGTACCAGTTCCCCCAAATCTCATGCATCCCATTTGATGCCTGATACAGAATCCATGGTCAGTCAGCATTAGCCAGAAAAATGGTGGCAACTAGCAAAGAGGGGATAACAGTCGTGGGCAGTTAAGAAAAGAGATTTGTACTTCCTCCAATATTTCCCTTTGAGTACTCCAACACCAGAGAATTGAGGCATTGAATAGAGAGAGGGAGGAAGAATCCCAGAACTAGACTTTTAATTCCCCTACCCCGTGGTGCTAGAAAGGAAGGGGAAGTATAAGTGAAGCCCATTCCTTATTCCCACTTCTCACTGTGAGTCTTGGGGCTGTGAGCCCTGGCCAGCCTGGGGGGTGGAGGTGAGTGGCAGGGGCAGGGAAGGGATTAAATTAAATTGAATTGAATATTAAAGTTTTAAACTGGGTTGACATGTAATAGCCGAAAATGACTAAATATTTTTGAAATATGCCCAGGAGGCAGTAAGGTACAAGAAAAGCAATTTCTGTAGGGTTGAGGAAAGTGGTGATTGGAGAAAATTAGAGCCACTCAGTTCAAAATGCTTAGTAAATCAATTACACACAGAGGATGTACTATATGTAGTTGACTTTTTATGTTTTATCACAGTTAATCTTCATTGGCAACCCAGTTTCACACATAAGCATACCAAAAAACCCAAAACATACTCAGAGACTTAGAGAGTTTAATGATATGTTCCATGTCACATGGGTAACAAGTGGCATAGCAGGGATTCAAACCCAGGTAGTATTAATTTAGAACCCAAGTTCTTAACAATCATACTCAGTAGAGTAGTAGAATGGGAATTAAGGATTCTACTGCTGACAAACCATGTAATCCTGGTCTAGTCATTTATCTTTTTGTTCCTTAGTTTCTTTATCTTTAGGACATGGATAATTTCTTTACTCCATTGGATACATGTCGGAATAAAATGAGATGATAAATGGAATATAATTTGCAAAGTAAGGCATTATCATATTATCATGTATGTATTTGTAGAATTCTATAATAAGGCACAGAGGAAGAACAGGTGTTTAGAGAAATGGGAAGGTTTTTTTGGGTTTTTCTGTTATTTATTTTTTGTGGTACGCGGGCCTCTCACTGCCTTGGCCTCTCCCGCTGCAGAGCACAGGCTCCAGACGCGCAGGCCCAGCGGCCATGGCTCACGGGCCTAGCCGCTCCCCGGCATGCGGGATCCTCCAGGACCGGGGCACGAACCCACGTCCCCTGCATCGGCAGGCGGACTCTCAACCACTGAGCCACCAGGGAAGCCCAAGAAATGGGAAGGTTTAATATCCCTCTTCTGTTAACTTTTTCTCAACCCCCCTGCCTCCCCCCACCCCCAACCCTCACTCCCAGTGTTGGAAGATCAGGTAAGAAATCCTTTGCTTTCCTTGTGGGTTTAAGTCAGCCAACTGAAGATAGTAAATGACATAGAACAAGAGTGCTGGGATGATGCTTCATGAACCTAACAACATTCCTGCTCCCTTTGAGATTTCCTTAAGAGTGGCTATCTTTGAGCTCTCAATTTTTAATAGGTCCCAAGCTTCTCATTCTCTTTGTATGCAGCTAATTGGGTCATAAGTTGTCCATACTTATTGAACATTAGTGATCCGTTCGCTCTCAGTATTGGGCTGGTTGGCTTTTGCAAGTGATTTAATTGAGCCAACTCATCAACTAAGGATGAGGAAGAAAGATTTCCTGGCTTTTTCTCTCCTAATTTTAGTCTGATGGAATAGTCTTCAGTGTGTTCCAGGTCCTCTTGGTTAGCAGGCTGAAGTAGAATACAGTCTCTCTGATAAAGGCAATCTGAAACTATAGTGGAGCTGTTGGAATTTCACCTAATTGAGCCAACCTTTCACAGAGAATGCTCAGTTAGTTTTGCTTTGTTGCTCAGCTGGACGCTGCAGCCCTCATTAGCACTAGTCATATTCCTTGTAAACGTGTGTCACTTGTCACCAGGGGCTTCTGAATAAAAGAGTATGGCTATCTCTGTGCAAATCCATCCTTCCCTGTGAAATAACTGACAGAGCATGTTCTAGTACTGGTAGGCCAGGATGTCATTATTGTCTATAAAAGGATAGAACATTCTGACAAAATGCTTAGTATGGTATGAACAATTCTTAATAAGTTGGAATGAATTAACCACATTCATTTTATAATGTCATAGCCTTGATTTCCTCCCCGTTTTTTACTTAGTTTTCTCCTTTAGTTTGATTTAGTTAAATTCCAGTTTTCTATAACATTTACTTTATCTTTGTAAAAGTACTTATATTTGGTATAAATCCATGATTGCCTGGTTCTGGAATTCATGTACTCAATATAATCATTATTACTTTTTGCTTCCATTCTAGGATCATTTTCTGTTTTCCTGGATTATACTCTATGAAATTTTCGTTAGTAAATATCTGTTGGTCATGAACTCTTTCAGTTTTGTTTGTCTGAAAATGTTTAACTTGTCTGAAGATCATTTTCTGGATATACAACTCTAGGCTAACAGTTATTTTACCTCAGTACTTTTTTTTTTTTTTTTTTTTTTTTTTTTTTTTTTTTTTTTTTTGCTGTACGCGGGCCCCTCACTGCTGTGGCCTCTCCCGTTGCGGAGCACAGGCTCCAGACGAGCAGGCTCAGCGGCCATGGCTCACGGGCCCAGCCGCTCCGCGGCATGTGGGATCTTCCCGGACCGGGGCACAAACCTGCGTCCCCTGCATCGGCAGGCGGACTCTCAACCACTGCGCCACCAGGGAAGCCCTACCTCAGTACTTTTAAGGTATTACCACACTATTTTCTAGTTTTTATTATTACTCTTGTATAGTTCACTGTCCATCTATTTTTTAGTTTGTGTGTGTGTGTACATTCTGTCTTTTCTCTCTGACAGCTTAATTTTTTTCATTGTCTTTGCTATTCTGCAGTTTCACTGTGATAAACTGTGGTTAGATTTCATCTTACTTGAAATTTATTGTGCTTTCTGTATCTGAGGATTCATTTGTGTAACAATTTTGGAATGTTGCCTCTCCCTCATTCTTTTTTCTTTCTGTAATACAGTAGACGTATATTAGATGTCCCTATCTTCTGTGTTTCTTAACCTTTCATATTTTCCACCTTTTGTTTCTGCTGTATTCTGTGCTACTACTTCAGCTATTTTCTAGTTTACTGATTTTATCTTCAGCTATACCTGTTCTGTTTTTATACTGTTGGTTGATTTATTTTTGCAATTTTAATTATATATTGTTATTTCTAGATGTTCTGTTTGGTTCTTTCTGATCATTAAAAATGCCTCTTGTTCCTTATTGATAGTTTTGATACCCTCTTAAAAATTAAACTTACGTTGTAATGTGTATCTGATAAGCTCATTTCTGAAATCTTTTTGAGTATGATTTTGCAATGTTTGTACATATGTGTATGCACACTTGTGCTGGATTTTGACCCTAGTTTCTTGCTTTCTTGTGTTTCTGTAATTGTTGGTTGTGAGTCCATGTTAAATGGAACTGCATTGGGGGAAATTTGCTGATACCTATGATCGAAGTGCTTTCCTGTAGAGAGGGCTTTGATTTGCTTTTATCAGATACTTAGGTTTTCTATTAACCCACTACAATTTAAAATAAATGTTCAAGTTGGGGTTTTTCAGGCAAGAGATAGTGGAAATTCAGACTGCACTTCCATCTGAGATCTTTGTTGTTGTTAGATTCTCAGAGAAGATACTTTTCTACCTCTGCCCTGCATTAAGATTGAGACTGGAAGGTATGCAGGGTGTCTGCCTCTGTGGGGTGGGCTTTTCTCTAGTTCACGTTTTTTTGCAGAGGATGTACTCTTTCACAGTCCTAGCTTTGTTCAGGAGTTCCTTATCAGACTTCTGCCTTTGAGCACCCTAATTGTCTTCCATGCTCTTCACCATGTATAGCCATGGAAACAGGGGCTCAAGATCAAGAGGAATCAGCATATGCCTTCACAGCATCTGGGACTTCAGTTTTTTCTTATTTATCTCTTTAGTAAGGCCTGTGAAGATTGCTTTACTTTCTTTTCAATTCATATACATATGTAAATTACACACACACATATATATATATATGTAATTTTACCAGACTTTTAGTTGTTTTACAGCACGAAGGTTTTTTAGGATACATGCTATTAATTTTATAAATGAACATGCAAGCCAATATTGTCAAATTTACAAGTATTTACTCTGTGAGGAATGTAAAATGAGACTAAACCTTCTTTCTATATGGAGTTTTCCAATTTAAGTGGGAAGGAATTAGAAATAGCAAATATTCAGAAGAAGTCATATAATGGAATACTGAATTTGGCACTAAGTGCCAAGAGGAAGTTCATTGTGAGTTGAAGAAGTCAGAAATGACTTCTTGTAAGAAATAGTTTTTAAAGAATTTGGACAGGCAGAAAAGAGGGAGCTTCCATTTTATAAAAATATAAACAAAGATAAATGTATCACATATGCCACATGAAACATTGGGAAATAACATCTTAGTGTTTTAACTCGGAGACTAGAGATAACATAGAGTTGTATTAGTTTTTATTCATCTTGAGACAGTGTAGCTAAAAGACTTCTGTGTCATTATTATAGAAATGTCTAAGTATCATCTTTTTTAAATATATGAAGTACTTTCAAGAAATTAGATTATATATCTGTATGTATGTGTGCATCTGATTAGATCTGGAGTGAAGTATAAAAAATATCCAGCAAGATATTTTAAGAAAATTTCTTTACTTGAATTTCCCACAATGGCCAAGCTGATTGACTCTAAGGAAATCCAGTTAGCATTTATTTTAAAATATCATTTCAAAGTTAGTGTTAACAATTATACAGATTTTTAGAAAATACATGCAAAAAGATGAAAAATCATTCTGTGATGTAATTACATACATGGGATAATCAGTGATAGCATTTTGGTTAATATCCTTCTAGTTCTTTTTTAAAATTGGTATAATAACACTTACATTACATATTTTTTGTTACAAATCATTTCCAGTTTTGTACATACATTTTAATCTTGTTCTGTTTTATAATCCTTATTATTTACCATTAAGGTTTATAATCTTTATATAGTCAAATCTTGCATTATTTCCATTATAGTTTATGGCTTTTAGGTCATGTTTAGAACTATATTAAATTATATTAATATATATAATAAAGTCATATTATACATTTAAAATATTTAAAAAAGGAAATCATACTGTAAAAATTGTTTGATAACTTACTTTACACTTAATATATTGTGAACACTTTCGGTTACATTTAATATTGTTCATTAATATTTTTATTGGTTGTATAAAATAATTTTTCACAGATGCACCTTAGTTGTTTATATGAGTCCTCAGTTTCTGATAGTTAGGTTGTTCCTAATTTTTTTTTTTTTTTTTTTTTTTTGTGGTATGTGGGCCTCTCACTGCTGTGGCCTCTCCCGTTGAGGAGGACAGGCTCCGGATGCGCAGGCTCAGCGGCCACAGGCTCCGGATGCACAGGCTCAGCGGCCATGGCTCACGGGACCAGCTGCTCTGCGGCATGTGGGATCTTCCCAGACTGGGGCACGAACCCGTGTCCCCTGCATCGGCAGGTGGACTCTCAACCACTGCGCCACCAGGGAAGCCCTATGTATACATTTTGAAAGGAGTCCCACCATCAATTTAATTAACACATCCATCACCTCACATAGTTAACTTTTTGTGTGTGAGAACGGTTAAGATGTACTCTTAGGAAATTTCAGTTCTATGATACAGTATTATCAACTATAGTCACCATGCTGTACATTAGATCTTCAAAAGTTGTTCATCGTACAGCTAAGAGTTTGTACCCTTTTACCAACCTCTCCACATTTCCCCCCCTGTCAGCCCTTGACAGCCACCATTCTGTTTCTGTGAGTTCAGCTGTTTTATTTTTTTTTTGATTCAACATATAAGTGGAATCATGTAGTATTTGTCTTTGTCTATCTGGCTTATTTTGCATAGCATAATGCCCTCCAGGTTTATCCGTGGGGTTTCAAATGACAGGATTTCCTTATTTTTAAAGGATGATTAATATTCCATTGTGTTATATACAAAAAATACACATTTTCTTTATCCTTTCATCCATAGGTAAGCACTTAGTTTGTTTCTGTATCTTGGTTATTGTCAGTTTACTGTGAAAAACATGGGGTTGCAAATATCTCTTTGATCTAGTGGTTTCGTTTCCTTTGGATGTATACTCAGAAGTGGGATCCCTGGATCATATGGTAGTTCTATTTTAAATTTCTTGAGGAACCTCCATAGAAGTTTTCATAGTGGCTGTACTGATTTACATGCCCGCCAGTAGTGCACAAGTATTCCTTTCTCTCCTCATCCTTGCCAGCGCTTATTATTTGTGGTCTTTTTAATAGCCATTCTGACAGGTGTGAGGTCATATCTCATTTTGGTTTTGATTTGCATTTCCCTGATAATTAGTGATGTTGAGCATCTTTTCATATACTTATTGGCCATTTGTATGTCTTCCTTGGAGATAAGTCTATTCAGATCATTTGCCCATTTTTTTTTAATTTGGATATTTGGTTTTGTTACTGAGTTGTATGAGTTCCTAATATATTTTGAATATTAACTCCTTACATATTTTGGAGAGTAGCTCCTTATCAGATATGTGGTTTGCAAATATTTTTTTACATTCTGTGTGTTTCCTTTTTATTCTGTTGATGATTACCTTTGAGGAGTGGAAGGCTTTTTCATTTAATGTAGTCACACTTGTTTATTTTTTGCCTTTGCTTTTGGTATCAAATATACAAAATCATTGCTAAGACCAGTGTCAAGGAACTTATCCCCTGTGTTTTCTTCTAGGAGTTTTATGGTTTCAGGTTTACATTCAAATCTTTAATCCATTTTGAATTGATTTTTGTGTTTGGTATAAGACAGTGGTCCAGTTTCATTTGTTTGCAAGTGAATATTCATTTTTCCCAGTACCATTTATTGAAGAGACTGTCCTTTCTCCATTGTATAGTTTTGGTGCCTTTGTTGAAAATTAATTGACCATATATGCATGGGTTTACTTCTGGGCTTTTGATTTCACTGCATTTATCTAAGTATCTGTTCTCATGCCAGTGCCATTTGACCTTCTAGTAGAGCATGGATATAAGGACTTAGGGAAAGAACATAAAGCATGGTGTTGGCCCCAGAGTGGATTCTGTTGACTCCTACCACCATATCTACTCACCTATCAGAATCTGTATTCATTTTCTCTGCCTTCCTGCTAGTTAGAATAGATGAATTCCCTGTGCTCCTAATAAAACCAGTCTTTCCAATTTTGTACAAGATCATAACCCTTTTCACCTTGTAAAGAACATTGCATCAGCTATTATCTCCTCTCTTTCCTGCATTATCAGTTTTTCTTCCTCCTTGGTTACTCCTTTCAGCACACAAATATGCACTCTGTCCCATCTTAAAAGAAACCAATCTCTTGAATCTACTCCCCTATGTTCCACCACCTTCCACCTAATTTCTCTGGTCTTCTTTGCTGTAGAACTCCTTAAAGTTGTCTGCACTTGGTCTCTAAATCTGTATCATGTTTGGTTTTTATTGTCTATTTCTCTCAACCAGAATGTAAATTCAACATGGCAGGGACTTTTGTTTGTTTTGTTCCATGCTGTATCCCCAGTACCTAGAACAGTACCTGGAATGTAGTAGGGACTCATTAAATAATAGATGAAAATGAATCTGGAAAGGCAAATCAAAATAAGCTAAAGTGTTTAACAGGGTTTTCATATGTTAGGCACACAACCAATAGTAGTTAACTTTCTTTTAAACATACTAGTCAGCATCTGTGTAAATAACTGTCAGTCCACATTGTATCAACTGATAACAATGTGTTGAAGGTGGTAGGGTGCATGTGGTTAGGTGAGACTTCCTAGAGGGGTTTACAAAAACCTGAGAGTTCTTATTTTGACTTTTTCACATCTTGTTTGACTGGCATTGTTCTATGATCTTTTCCTTCCTGTTAATGCTTCAGTTTCCCTATATTTCTCTTGGGCATGGTTAATCCTGGAGACGCGAGTCTTTGGAGATAGTTCTGTTTTGTGCTTCTTGCTGACAGAGCTGTGAGCTCAAAATGGAACTGGAGAAGGTGAAAGTCTGCTTTTCCTTCCCTCATTTTCATCTTAGAGGCCTCTTTGCCCCTTTGTTAGTGCTAGGGACAGGAAAGTCAACCAACAACTTCATTTACATTTCTCCTTTCTGTCCATGAATAACAAGGATATTAAAAGCTCTCTGATAAATAATAGGACATAAATTTGGCCTTGGGTTATTCTTGGTGAAAGACCCTCCTATGCTAAAAGGACTGTTCTAAAATAATATTCTTCCTCTTGAAGATAACGTAAGAGGAGTTTTTTTTTTTTTTTTTTTTTTTTAGTTTCTGGAGGGTCTCTGTGGTTCTGAGTCAAATGAAATCCTCAGGGCTGTCAAAATGCCAAGGTTGGCCCTAAAAATGTCCCACTCTCATGGGAGTGCTTAGTCTCTGAGTGGTAAGGGATAGCAGAGATTATTGAGTTCACCTCACAGGGGAGTTTTAAAAGTAATGTTAGGTTATGTTTTTTTGTTTTAATTCCTTAAAATGTTATGGAAGTGCAAACCAAGCAGGCCCAAAGTTCTAGTAGTAATTTACTCATGTATGTCCCTTGTAGAAGGTAATGGAAGTATTAGGGTGAGTAAGCCTGACCTCAGATACTCCTCCTTGTGTAGTGTCCAACCTGATGACCAGTTGGAGCAGGAGCGAGAACTACCTTCAGGTAGTTCTCTAGATAATGTTGCACAATGCACTATGGTGAAATTTCTATTGTGTTCTAAAGTTGCAAACACTGACTGTCATACCTAGTAGGATAGAGCTCTAGAAGGCTTAGAGATGGACATTGGACCCATAACTGCTGTACTCTTGTATCAGAAAATACTGCCATTACAATTGTGTAATAATAGGAAATATTAGCATTAGATCTGTTGACACTTGGATTTTTGCTTTGTTCCTGTTTATTGAGATACATAAATTAAAGATGTACTTGCTTTGAAATCATAGCAAATTGCATTGCTTGCTCTGCTAATGAATCACCTCAGGAAATCCACAGTCTTTTTACTCTAATCAAAACATTCAACCACCCTGGAAGAGATTGGCCTAAAGCTTCTGCTGCTTTCCCTAGGAAGAATGTAATTTTATGTTTATTTCTCAAACCTAAGAACTGGAGTCCATTTTTTCCTATGTTGTGAGAATTTAGACAATGTGGGTGTGTGTATGTGTGTGTGTATATGTATATATATATATATATATATATTTTTTTTATATATACATACACCTCTTTTTGGTAAGTTGATATTTATTTTGTGACTGCCAGTGGTGGTGATAGATTTCTCCTAGTATGGTGAGTATTATCTAAGATCTCATGCTGCGTCATTTGGTATTGGTACCCTGGAGTTAGAGGATCTATAAAATGTGGACAGTTTCTTCCTCCTCTGATAGACTACAAGAGTAATATGTCATGAAATTATACCCAGTGACAGGCGTGAGAAGGATTACTGAAACAATACAACAGAAAGGAAGCAGTGCTTAGTATAGCAGTTGATACATGAGAAGCATTCAATAGGTTCTTATTGAATAAATTAATGAAGTAATATGGTTAAATCAAACATTTACTGAGTTTCTGCTAGTGATTGTCAATACACAGTTGGTTCTTTATTTACCAGAAAAGAAATTTTTTCCTTGGATTGGGGAAAAAAATCCATAATAGGGCTTAAAAGCAATTATAAAACACAGTAGTACAAATGGAACCACCTGGCTAATTCAATGCCCATACAGGCCAGGCTGAATATTCGGAATCATGCAGAAAATGTATCTACATATCTATAGGATTTGGGAGCTTAGTAGCTGAATGTTTTGGCCTAAGATTTTTATAGTATCATTTGCTGAATCTCTCTTCTTAGATCTGACATAGGAAACAGAAAAATGGTATGGTAGTCTTCATTCCTGATAGTGTTACACTGTAATTGTTCTTCTCAATCCCAACACTTTGATAAGTATTAATATATGAATATGTATATGCATATATTTATTGGATATTTTCCCCTAGGCCAGATTTATATTAATAGCTCCTCAATTGGCATTTTCCTCCTTTATTACCAATGGCATATTTGAATGCATTGTTGTATCATTTTGTGCTGAAGTGATTGTAGAATACCTGTAACCTGTCATGTTATTTGTCCTGTTCACATCAAATGTTTTTAGTTATGTTTTATTGGCAAGTCCAGTGATTTGGAAATGTATTGACACATGTAGATCCTTACTAGTGGACATTTTGATTCTTTCCAAACCTTTTATTTTCCAAAAAATTCTACAGTCAGCATTTCTGTACATGTGCAGAAATGGGAGAGTTTCTCAGAAATGGAAGAGCTGGGTCATAGTGTATGAATGTCTTCAATTTTACTAGATAATGCTCTATATCTTTATCTATTGATATATATCAATATCAGTTTACCCCCACCTGAGGTCTATAAGCATTTACCTTTCTCTCCATCTAATACTTATCTTTTTCTGTGTTATCAATATGAATTTTTCTTTGTCTTATCTAAGAAATTCTTATCAGCCACAGTGTTATAATTATTCTCCTATAATTATGTGTTCATGATGCATGCTAGGGCTCAGATTTTATATTTTCTATATGTATAACCAGTAGTCTTACTTTAATAAGTAGCCCTTCTTCTTTCCACTGATTTGTGATGCCTTCTTTATCATAAACCATATTTCTATAGGTACTTGAGTGTACTTCTTTCTGTTTTTTGGTCCCATTAGTTTGTCTACCTGGGGCCAATATCACACTGACTTATGAAGCATTATCATAAATCATAATGTGTTACAGAACTTTGTATTTACTCCTTGTTCTTCTTCAAAATTGTGTCTTGTCTGTCTCTTAATTGTAAAGTCAGCTTCTCAAGCTCCAGGAGAAATTCTATTGATGAATTTAAATTGGGATAGAATTGATTTTATAGATTAATTTGGGAAGGAGATATAACTTCATGGTATTGAATTTTTCCATCAATGAGTATGGTACAACTTTCAATATGTTAAATATTCAAGCAAAATATTTACTTTCCTCCCAGACAACTGGAAGAGCTTATAACAGTTTAATCAATTCCTCCCATCGCTTATGTAATAGTTATTTAATACGTTATTTTCACTTTGTTTTAAACTATAATTGGCTGTTATGTGTATTGCTTATAGCTAATTTTATTTACATTAACTCTTGTTTTTCACCACTTTCTTTGTTTATTATTGCCTTTTGTATTTCACTCCTTCACTTTGGGCCCTATTTCCTTTCTTGCTGAATTGCATTATTTAGTAGTTTTCCAGGGAGTGTCTATGAGTAACAAATTTAAGATTCCCTTGTCTGTAAATATCTTTAATGTCTAGGTGTGGACATTTTAAATTCTCTTTGTACCCTTCAAATATGATTTTCTTCAGTTTTGAAAAACTTGCCACCAATATCTGTTCAGATACTGCCTACCTTACACTGTTTCTAATATTTTTTTCTATGATTCATATTAGACCTTCTTAATTTGTCCTTCACACCCTTCAAACTCCCTTTCAAAATCTCTACCTTTCCGTTTTTCTGTGTTGTATTTTGGATAAGTTTTTAGGTCTAGCTTTCATATTACATCTTCACTTTTGTCTTTCTCATTTGGCGTTCAACTAACTCATGGAGTTTTTAATTGTAATAACTTTTTTTTAATTTGTAGGATTCTGTTTCATTATTTTTAAAAATGACCAGTTTTTTTGCTGATGTCCTATTTATTCCTTATAGTTTTCATTCTCCCCTTTTTTAACATCTTTATTGGAGTATAATTGCTTTACAATGGTGTGTTAGTTTCTGCTTTATAACAACGTGAATCAGTTATACATATACATATATCCCCATATCTCTTCCCTCTTGTGTCTCCCTCCCTCCCACCCTCAATATCCCACCCCTCTAGGTGGTCACAATGCACCGAGCTGATCTCCCTGTGCTATGCGGCTGCTTTCCACTAGCTATCTATTTTACATTTGGTAGTGTATATATGTCCATGCCACTCTCTCATTTCTGTCCATGAATTTCCTTCACTTCCCCCTCCCCATATCCTCAAGTCCATTCTCTAGTAGGTCTGCGTCTTTATTCCCGTCTTGCCCCTAGGTTCTTCATGACATTTTTTTTTCTTCTTAGATTCCATATATATCTGTTAGCATATGGTATTTGTTTTCCTCTTTCTGACCTACTTCACTCTGCATGAAAGACCCTGGGTCCATTCACCTCACTACAAATAACTCAATTTCGTTTCCTTTTATGGCTGAGTAATATTCCATTGTATATATGTGCCACATCTTCCTTATCTGTTCATCTGTTGATGGACATTTAGGTTGCTTCCATGTCCTGGCTATTGTAAATAGAGCTGCAATGAACACTGTGGTACATGACTCTTTCTGAATGATGGTTTTCTCAGGGTATATGCCCAGTAGTGGGATTGCTGGGTCGTATGGTAGTTCTATTTGTAGTTTTTTAAGGAAACTCCATACTGTTCTCCATAGTGGCTGTATCAATTTACATTCCCACCAACAGTGCAAGAGGGTTCTCTTTTCTTCACACCCTTTACAGGATTTATTGTTTGTAGATTTTTTGATGATGGCCATTCTGACTGCTGTGAGATGATATTGCATTGTAGTTTTGATTTGCATTTCTCTAATGATTAATGAGGTTGAGCATTCTTTCACGTGTTTGTTGGCAGTCTGTATATCTTCTTTGGAGAAATGTCTATTTAGGTCTTCTGCCCATTTTTGGATTGGGTTGTTTGTTTTTACATATTGAGCTGCATGAGCTGCTTGTAAATTTTGGAGATTAAACCTTTGTCAGTTGCTTCATTTGCAAATATTTTCTCCCATTCTGAGGGTTGTCTTTTCATCTTGTTTATGGTTTCCTTTGCTGAGCAAAAACTTTTAAGTTTGATTAGGTCCAAATTGTTTATTTTTGTATTCTTTCCATTTCTCAAGGAGTTGGGTCAAAAAGGATCTTGCTGTGATTTATGTCATGGAGTGTTCTGCCTGTGTTTTCCTCTAAGAGATTAATAGTGTCTGGCCTTACATTTAGGTCTTTAATCCATTTTGAGTTTATTTTTGTGTATGGTGTTAGGGAGTGTTCTGATTTTATTCTTTGACATGTAGATGTCCAGTTTTCCCAGCACCACTTACTGAATAGGCTGTCTTTTCCCCACTGTATATTCTTGCCTCCTTTATCAAAGACAAGGTGACCATATGTGTGTGGGTTAATCTCTGGTCTTTCTATCCTGTTCTATTGATCTATATTTCTGTTTTTGTGCCAGTACCATACTGTCTTGATTATTGTAGCTTTGTAGTATAGTCTGAAGTCAGGGAGCCTGATTCCTCCACCTCCGTTTTTCATTCTCAAGATTGCTTTGGCTATTCGGGGTCTTTTGTGTTTCCATACAAATGGTGAATTTTTTTGTTCTAGTTCTGTGAAAAATGCCAGTGGTAGTTTGATAGGGATTGCATTGAATCTGTAGATTGCTTTGGGTAGTAGAGTCATTTTCACAATGTTGATTCTTCCAATCCAAGAACATGGTATATGTCTCCATCTGTTTGTATCATCTTTAATTTCTTTCATCAGTGTCTTATAATTTTCTGGATACAGGTCTTTTGTCTCCTTAGGTAGGTTTATTCGTAGGTATTTTATCCTTTTTGTTGCAGTGGTAATTGGGAGTGTTTTCTTAACTTCACTTTTAGATTTTTCATCATTAGTGTATAGGAATGCAAGAGATCTCTGTGCATCAGATTCATATCCTGCTACCTTACCAAATTCATTGATTAGCTCTAGTAGTTTTCTGGTAGCATCTTTAGTATTCTCTATGTATAGTATCATGTCATCTGCAAACAGTGACAGCTTTACTTCTTCTTTTCCAATTTGGATTCCTTGTATTTTTCTTCTCTAATTGCTCTGGCTAAAACTTCCAAAACAATGTTGAATAATAGTGGTGAGAGTGGGCAGCCTTGTCTTGTTCCTGATTGTAGTGGAAATGGTTTCAGTTTTTCACCATTGAGGGCGATGTTGGCTGTGGGTTTGTCATATATGGCCTTTATTATGTTGAGAAAAGTTCCCTCTATGCTTACTTTCTGGAAGGTCTTTATCATAAATGGGTGTTGAATTCTGTCGAAAGCTTTCTTTCCATCGCCTGAGATGATCATATGGTTTCTCTCTGTCAACTTGTTAATATGGTTTATCACATTGATTGATTTGTGTATAGTGAAGAATCCTTGCATTCCCGGGGTAAACCTCACTTGATCATGGTGTATGATCCTTTTAATGTGCTATTGGATTCTGTTTGCTAGTATTTTGTTGAGGATTTTTACATCTATGTTCATCATTGATATTGGCCTCTAGTTTTCTTTCTTTGTGACATCTTTGTCTGGTTTTGGTATCAGGGTGATGGTGGCCTCGTAGAGTGAGTTTGGGAGTGTTCCTCCCTCTGCTATATTTTGGAAGAGTTTGAGAAGGATAGGTGTTAGCTCTTCTCTAAATATTTGATAGAATTTGCTTGTGAAGTCATCTGGTCCTGGGCTTTTGTTTGTTCGAAGAGTTTTTTTTTTTTTTTTTGCGGTATGCGGGCCTCTCACTTCCGTGGCCTCTCCTGTTGCGGAGCACAGGCTCCGGACCCGCAGGCTCAGCGGCCATGGCTCAAGGACCCAGCTGCTCTGTGGCATGTGGGATCCTCCCGGACCCGGACACGAACCCTTGTCCCCTGCATCGGCAGGCGGACTCACAACCACTGCGCCACCCGGGAAGCCCTGTTTGAAGATTTTTAATCACAGTTTCAATTTCAGTGCTTGCGATTGGTCTCTTCATATTTTCTCTTTCTTCTGGTTCAGTCTCGGAAGGTTGTGCATTTCTAAGAATTTGTGCATTTCTTCCAGGTTGTCCATTTTATTGGCATAGAGGTGTTTGTAGTAATCTCTCATGCTCCTTTGTATTTCTGCAGTGTCAGTTGTTATTTCTTTTTTATGTCTAATTCTATTGATTTGAGTCTTCTCCCTTTTTTTCTTGATGAGTCTGGCTAATGGTTTATTAATTTTGTTTATCTTCTCAAAGAACCAGCTTTTAGTTTTATTGATCTTTGCTATTGTTTCCTTCATTCTTTTTCATTTATTTCTGATCTGATCGTTATGATTTCTTTCCTTCTGATAACTTTGGGGTTTTCTTTATTTTTCTTTCTTTAATTGCTTTAGATGTAAGGTTAAGTTGTTTATTTGAGATGTTTCTTGATTCTTAAGGTAGGATTATATTGCTATAAACTTCCCTCTTAGAACTGCTTTTGCTGCATCCCATAGGTTTTGGGTGATCTTGTTTTCGTTGTCATTTGTATCTAGGTATTTTTTGATTTTCTCTTTGATTTCTACAGTGATCACTGCATTATTAAGTAGTGTATTGTTTTGCCTCCACGTGTTTGTATTTTTTACTGATCTTTTCACATAATTGATATCTAGTCTCATAGCATTGTGGTCAGAAAAGATACTTGATACGATTTCAATTTTCTTAAATATACCAAGGCGAGATTTGTGATCCAAGGTATGATCTATACTGGAGAATGTTCAATGAGCACTTGAGAAAAATGTGTTTTCTGTTGTTTTTGGATGGAATGTCCTATAAATATCAGTTAAGTCCATCATGTTTAATGTATCATTTAAAGCTTGTGTTTCCTTATTTATTTTCATTTTGCATGATCTGTCCATTGGTGAAAGTGGGGTGTTAAAGTCCCCTATTATGAATATGTTACTGTCGATTTCCCCTTTTATTGCTGTTAGTATTTGCCTTATGTATTGAGGTGCTCCTATGTTGGGTGCATAAATATTTACAATTGTTATATCTTCTTCTTGGATCGATCCCTTGATCATTATGTAGTGTCCTTCCTTGTCTCTTCTAGTAGTCTTTATTTTTTTATTTTTATTTTTTTTTTGCGGTATGCGGGCCTCTCACTGTTGTGGCCTCCCCCGTTGCGGAGCACAGGCTCCGGACGCGCAGGCTCAGCGGCCATGGCTCACGGGCCCAGCCGCTCCGCGGCATATGGGATCCTCCCAGACCGGGGCACGAACCCGTATCCCCTGCATCGGCAGGCGGACTCTCAACCACTTGCGCCACCAGGGAGGCCCAGTAGTCTTTATTTTAAAGTCTATTTTGTCTGATATGAGAATTGCTACTCCAGCTTTCTTTTGGTTTCCATTTGCATGGAATATCTTTTTCCACCCCCTTACTTTCACTCTGTATGTGTCTCTAGGTCTGAAGTGGGTCTCTTGTAGACAGCATATATATGGGTCTTGTTTTTGTATTCATTCAGCCACTCTGTGTCTTTTGGTGGGAGCATTTAGTCCATTTACATTTAAGGTAATTATCGATATGTATGTTCCTATTCCCATTTTCTTAATTGTTTTGGGTTCGTTATTATAGGTCTTTTCCTTCTGTTGTTTTTCTTACCTAGAGAAGTTCCTTTAGCATTTGTTGTAAAGCTGGTTTGGTGGTGCTGAACTCTCTCAGCTTTTGCTTGTCTGTAAACGTTTTAATTTCTCCATCAAATCTGAATGAGATCCTTGCTGGGTAGAGTAATCTTGGTTGCAGGTTTTTCTCCTTCATCACTTTAAATATGTCCTGCCTGTCCCTTCTGGCTTGCAGAGTTTCTGCTGAAAGATCAGTTGTTAACCTTATGGGGATTCCCTTGTGTGTTATTTGTTGTATTTCCCTTGCTGCTTTGAATATGTTTTCTTTGTATTTAATTTTTGACAGTTTGATTAATATGTGTCTTGGTGTATTTCTCCTTGGATTTATCCTGTATGGGACTCTCTGTGCCTCCTGGACTTGATTAACTATTTCCTTTCCCATATTAGGGAAGTTTTCAACTATAATCTCTTCAAATATTATCTCAGTCCCTTTCTTTTTCTCTTCTGCTGGGACCCTTATAATTTGATTGTTGGTGCATTTAATGTTGTCCCAGAGGTCTCAGAGACTGTCCTCAATTCTTTTCATTCTTTTTTCTTTATTCTGCTCTGCAGTAGTTAGTTAACCTATTTTATATTCCAGGTCACTTATCCATTCTTCTGCCTCAGTTATTCTGCTGTTGATCCCTTCTAGAGAATTTTTAATTTCATTTATTGTGTTGTTCATCAGTGTTTGTTTGCTCTTTAGTTCTTCTTATTCCTTGTTAAACGTTTCTTGTATTTTCTACATTCTTTTTCCAAGATTTTGGATCATCTTTACTATCATTATTTTGAATTCTTTTTCAGGTAGAGTGCCTATTTCTTCTTCATTTATTAGGTCTTGCTCCTTCATCTGCTGTGTGTTTTTCTATCTTCTCATTTTGCTTATCTTACTGTGTTTGGGGTCTCCTTTTTGCAGGCTGCAGGTTCGTAGTTCCAGTTGTTTTTGGTTTGTGTCCCCATAGGTTAAGGTTGGTTCAGTGGGTTGTGTAGGCTTCCTGGTGGAGGGCACTAGTGCCTGTGTTCTGGTGGATGAGGCTGGATCTTGTCTTTCTGGTGGGCAGGTCCACGTCTGGTGGTGTGTTTTGGGATGTCTGTGGACTTACTATGATTTTAGGCAGCCTCTCTGCTAATGGGTGGGGCTGTGTTCCTGTCTTGCTAGGTGTTTGGCTTGGGGTGTCCAGCACTGGAGCTTGCTGGTTGTTGAGTGGAGCTGGGTCTTGGTGTTAAGATGGATATCTCTGGGAAATTTTAGCCATTTGATATTACATGGAGCTGGGAGGTGTCTTGTCCACCAATGTCCTGAACTTGGCTCTCCCACCTCAGAGGCACTGCCCTGATGCCTGGCTGGAGCACCAAGAGCCTGTCATCTGCACGGCTCAGAGTAAAGGGGAGAAAAAAGAAGAAAGAAAGAAAGAAGAAGATAAAAAGAATAATTATAATAAAAAAATAATTATTTAAACAATTTTTTAAAGCAATAAATAAAAGAAAGAAAGAAGAGAGCAACAAAACCAAAAAACAAATCCACCACTGAAAACAAGCACTAAAAACTATACTAAAAATAAAAAAAAAAACAACGGACAGATAGAACCCTAGGAGAAATGGTAAAAGCAAAGCTATACAGACAAAATCACACAGAGAAGCATACACATACACACTCACAAAAAACGATAAAGGGAAAAATATATATATATCATTGCTCCTAAAATCCACCTCCTCAGTTTGGGATGATTCATTGTCTAGTCAGGTATTCCACAGATGCAGGGTACATCAAGTTGATTGTGGAGATTTAATCCACTGCTCCTGAGGCTACTGGGAGAGGTTTCCCTTTCTCTTCTGTGTTCTGGCGTTCAGCTGTGGATTTGGACCCACCTCTGCATGTAGGTCTCCTGAGGGTGTCTGTTCTTTGCTCACACATGATGGGGTTAAAGGAGCAGCTGATTCGGGGACTCTGGCTCACTCAGGCCGGGGGGAGGGAGGGTTACAGATGCGGGGCGAGCCTGTGGCACAGAGGACTGCGTGACGTTGCACCAGCCTGAGGAGCGCCGTGCGTTCTCCTGGGGAAGTTGTCCCTGGATCACGGGACCCTGGCAGTGGCGGGCTGCACTGGCTCCTGGGAGGGGAGGTGTGGATAGTGACCTGTGCTTGCACACAGGCTTTTTGGTGGCTGCAGCAGCAGCCTTAGCGTCTCATGCCCGTTTCTGGGGTCCGTGCTGATACCTGTGGCTCACGCCAGTCTCTGGAGCTCCTTTAAGCAGCGTTCTTAATCTCCTCTCCTCGCGCACCAGGAAACAAAGAGGCAAGAAAAAGTCTCTTGCCTCTTCGGCAGCTCTAGACTTTTTCCGGACTCCCTCCCGGCTAGCTGTGGTGCACTAGCCCCCTTCAGGCTGTGTTCACGCAGCCGACCCCAGTCCTCTCCCTGGGATCCTGCCTCTGATGCCCGAGCCTCAGTTCCCAGCCCCCGCCCACCTCGGCACGTGAGCAGACAAGTCTCTCGGGCTGGTGAGTGGTGGTCGGCACCGATCCTCTGTGTGAGAATCTCTCCGCTTTGCCCTCCACACCGCTGTTGCTGTGCTCTCCTCCGTGGCTCCAAAGCTTCCCTCCTCCACCACCCACAGTCTCCACCCACGAAGGAGCTTCCTGGTGTGTGGAAACCTTTCCTCCTTCACAGCTCCCTCCCACTGGTGCAGGTCCCGTCCCTATTCTTTTGTCTCTGTTTTTTCTTTTTTCTTTTGCTCTACTCAGGTACGTGGGGAGTTTCTTGCCTTTTGGGGGCTCTGAGGTCTTCTGCCAGCGTTCAGTGGATGTTCTATAGGAGCAGTTCCACATGTAGATGTATTTCTGATGTATCTGTGGGGAGCAAGGTGACCTCCACGTCTTACTCTTCAGCCGTCTTGAAGCTCTACTCTTCATTCCCTTTTTTTAATTCTTCATTCATTTTAAACATACTTATTTTATGTTTTTTCTCAGATTGCTCAATTTTAAGGTCTTAGAGGTACTAATCTTTCTGTTTGTTTTTACTGATATATCTCTCCTAACAGATTGTTTCTTCATGTGGTTTTAATTCTTTCATTAGAAGCTCATCTTTGGTTTACTTGAATGTGTAGGGGATGGGAAGCATGGAGGTTCCATGTGTCCTTGATTGTAGAAGTGTTGTATCAGAGTGATTTTATATTTGCTTCTGTCCAGAGCCCAGGAGTTCCTCCATTTTAAAATCTTCATCATGTTAATTTCATGTTTCAGGGTTTCCCCGACTATGCTTGTGTTTTAAATTCAGATCTGATACTTGTATGGTACATGTATGGGGACTTTGATTTCTTATGGGAGACTCTTTTCCCACCCTGAACCCCAGTTAATCAAAATTCCAATTTTTCTCCCCTTAGCTGATGAATGGAGCTTTTCTAGTCCACCTTTAACTCAGAGGAAATTGCTACTGTGTTTTTATCTTTGTGCCATGGGCCCGAGGTCATCTCTTGTTCCTCAGTAGTCATTACAATGCTAAACCCTAAACCCTAGGACCTCTAATTTAGTCAGCTAATGCCATGGGCCTCCTAAGCTTCTGCTCAAGGGTTAATTGCTCTTGTTTTTTTAAGTTTTGTCTACTTTCTTTGCAAGTAGGAATTTTACTTTCTTTTTTCATACTTGGGCATTTAATTTTTTAAATATATACTTTACCCTACAGTTCGATGTGTTTTTAGCTGAGGTGGGGTTTCCATGTTAGCTCAGTTTTCCATGTTGCTATAACCCTCTGTTTATACTTTTATTGCTCTTCAGAGTTCCCTCAAGGGCCATCTCCAGCTGGTGCATGACCATGTTGCTGTGTATGCATGGATATGATCATGAACATTGGATTTCTTTATCTGTTCCCAGTTTGCTTTGTCTATTAGGTTCCTAACTCGTTATTTCTCATTCCATTTCTGACATGCGGTAGTATACTTTCCTGGATTTTTTTTTTACATTAGTATTGTTAGTCTCCATTTTTGTTTCTTTTTGTTTGTTTTTTTGGGGGTTAGGTAGATGTTATACATATGCACTTTCCCTGCTTTTTTTTTTGTTCTCTGTCCTTTGATGTGTAATATGGGGAAGATGTCATATGTATGATTTCTAAAGTTCGTTAAGCCTCTAAAATTTAGTAAACAGTAGTTGTGCAGTACTATTCCCCTTTAAGAAACAGCTAGATTTTAGTTTTCATAGGATTGAGGTTCATCTTGCCATTTGCGTTTTCTGATATGTCTTATTGGAATTGATGGAGTTGCAAATCAAGCTTCCTTTGAGAAATAGAAATGACCTTATTTAATTTAGGTAGTTTTTTATGTTAATGTACATTATTTATAAAGGATTCACTTTGAGGAATTCAATTTGCAGCATGAATAGTTCAATTTTCCAGGTATAGTATGATTCGGGACACAGTTTAATTACAGTTAAGAAGTGTCATGGAACCAGTGAAGCATTTGGATTGCTAAATCCAACAAATATTCGTAAAAACATATGGAGTCCCCCTGCCCTTGGAAATCCATTAAAAATTTGTCTAAAAATAGCAAGTAAAACTGGCATTTAAATATCTCAGAAATCAGGGCCTCCCTGGTGGCGCAGTGGTTAAGAGTCCGCCTGCCGATGCAGGGGATACGGGTTCGTGCCCCGGTCTGGGAGGATCCCATATGCCGTGGAGCAGCTGGGCCCGTGAGCCATGGCCGCTGGGCCTGCGCATCCGGAGCCTGTGCTCCGCAACGGGAGAGGCCACAACAGTGAGAGGCCCGCATACCGCAAAAAGAAAAAAAAAAAAAAAAAAAAAAAAGATCTCAGAAATCAAAGTTGAAATGATGGACAGTTCTGCATTTGTTTGATTGACTTTGGAGGTTTCTAGTTATCTTGGAAGAAAAAAAGTTATCCAGAAGTTAAATTTTCTGTAAAAGTACATTTAATTGTACCTTAATTTAATGATTTTTATTATGGTGCTCATTTATAAATCATACATAAAAGAGAATGCTATTAACTGTGGGTTCTATGCTTTGAATCATGCAGTGTACTATTCTTTGTTTAGGCTTAGGATTACATTTATGATTCCAGATGGTGGCTGTTATACGAGTCAATTTGCCAAAAGCATACCTAATTAATATTCATTTAACATACATGAAAGTCAAAGGACTTCATCTTTTACTTCTGTTTAATGTTGCCTTTCAGATGCTCCGCATGCATACTTTGTGCTAATTCAGTTTTTGTGGCATGCACACTTTTCTGTCAGATTTTCCTTATTCAGACATCTACTTACATGAGTTCCTGGCTTTTAGTGAAGTCTGGAAATGCATCAATCAGGGAAAATCACCAAATTGTTCCATATGCACAAAAGCGGGTTGCCAATTGCAGTTACCTTGGTTAGGAACCTTAAGGGCTTTGAGGCTTTGAGGCTTTTTATGCAGCGTTAAGGTTACTTCCCTGCACATAATATTGCAATTATTAAATCCTAGCAGTGCTACATGGAATAAGAGAAAAATGTATATGTATTTGAGGAGCTTATGTTCCACATCCACAAGGCAAGTGTAATCCACAAAAACTGTTTATATAAAGATAATTTGACATACTGGAGTTTACTAATTATTAATGCATTTAAAGGCATTGAGTAACTTAGCATCATATGAAAAACAAAGTTCTGAAGGAAGCGCTCTTCTCTGGGTACCACATCAAGGACAAAGGTTGATGTCTTGAAAGTATCACTGAACATACCTAAAATTTGGGTCCCTTGCTATGGAAGCCACTTTAACTTTCTTCTCTAGTGTTACTTCAACAAGGGTGAAAATAAGATAGGGTACCCAGAGAGTGGGAATAAAAGGAAACCAGGACATATAAAATCAACTGTGCTTCTTTATTTTTATATAATGAAGCAACTTAAAGTGTCTCTGCTTACTAATAAGGTCAGTGTCCTCAGATGTTTCTGATGAGATATGGTCTGAGTATTATAAGTAATCTTCCGTGTAGTGGATATGTTTTACTGTGGTAGGTATTTTCAGTAAGAGGCCCATGAAATCCTCCAAGCCGTGGGATAAGTGGCCTAGAGGGTTCAGGTTATCCCCACCCTCCATCACTTCTGCACCTTAAACTGATTCTATTTTGGGATCCATGGGCGTCTCTTGCTTGTTTTTCTCATAAAGGAAGACCATTGACAAAGGGATTTTCAAGCCCTCTTAAATGCCTGTATCTCATTACTAACACAAAATCTTCAAATTTTTGGGTAATAAAATGATAAGGATTCATTCTCTGTCACAGCATACTCTCTGAGTCAGTCAGGACCTCAGCAGGAAATAAATGAAATATTCATATTACAATAATTTGAGGAGGGTTTATTTACAAGGGGCTGTTCACAAATGTGTGGACAAAGTATATGGGAACCACAAGGGATAGTGCAAGAACCAAGGGAAGCTGACATTGTCACCATCCCTAGTCCTGAGAGACAAAGGGAGAGAGTGGTTCTTGGAACCCAGATGGAGAGGGGGTTCATGTAAAATTGGCTTTAAGAGCAGTGACTTTCTTTTGAGAAATACAGCCAGCCAGAGTAAAACCTCACAAGAAGGGAACCAGGGGAATGAATACCCTGACCGTACTCTCCTCTTTCCCTCTGGTCTTCTGCTGATGCTCCCCATTGGCTGAACCCAACTGCAAGCCAAAGGGCAGGTGATTTCAATGATCAGGCTCCTGAGGCATAAAGCCAGATAGAGAAGACTAGAGAGAGAATCTGGGCCTGCAATTTTATTTATTTAATGTGTATGATGTGCCATACTCCTTCTATATATTATTTCACTTAATTTCTTATAATAACTCTTTAAGGAATATTTTATTTAGACCCGTTTTATTGATGAGAAGTTGAAGCATAATAAGTCTAATTAATTTGACCTGGGTCACACAGATAACTCAAGTTTAGGCTCATAAATATGATACTATATTTTTTCTTTTTACAAAGCTCACTATTATTAGCTAGCATTTATTGAGAGGTTATTGAGTCTAATTCTCCTAAAAGGTAGCTACTACTATTATCTCCATTTGTCAACTAGGAAAACTGAGGCACAGAAGTTAAACAACTTACCGAGGTTATAGACCTAATAAGAGATAATAGTTGGATTTAGACTCAGAAAGTCTGGTTTTAGAGCTCATGTTGTTAAACAGCTATGCTATGTGTTAGCCTCTCATTTGTTTTCTAAAGTGTCTGATTATATTTGCTTTGTTTATCCTTTCCTCCACACGACAAAACAGTGATTAGAATAGCTTATATGATCCTTTCCCTTCTAACTCGTCTTGCCCCAGTCTTTAAATGAAAAAAGTGTTTGTAAATGCATTGCCCCAGCTCTTCATACCTTTCCCAAAGAAGGGAGCAATTCTTTCCTTTACCTTGGTAATCATAGCCTTTAGTTCCTGTCTGCACCAGCATTTCACCTCTAAGATTAGGGAATTGAGTTTGTGTTCTGTACAATTAGGATGGCAAGATGGCCTTATACCTGAGCTGGTTGTGAAAAATATCTCACCTAAATATTTTCAAATTCTGATGCAAGATGTACCGTTTTCTTTTTGTACAGAAATAAACCCTAAACTACCACCATCACCACCACAACAAAATATTGGAGGGGGAGCTTCTAAATCTGTTTTAATAGAATTAAGAGCCCTGAATATTATTAAGTCATAGTTCTCAGAGTAAATGAGTATATTTTATAATTTGTATTATTTTAAATACCTGAATGACACATAGTAATTTTAGAAAACACAGATGAATGGCAAGAAGAATGTAAAAAGTGATTCATAATCTCACAATCTAGAGATAAATACTGTTTACATTTTGATGTAACATTTCTTGGAATATTATACTTATATATATATGAATTTATTTTGATGGAAGTTAAAAATATATACTTATGTTTAAAAAAATATACAAGTTATTCATGCTCATTGGAGAATAAAAATAAATAATGCAGTTAAAAGGAATCAAAGTGGAAATTAACACAGAGCTAGCCAGTGTTAATGTTTTGGTGATTATCTTTCCAGATTACTTTTTAATGCATATGCATGTACATATATACATCTGAGCACATTTTAAAGAAGTGGCACCATGTTGTATATGTTGTTTGTGGCCTGATTTGTGAATACACAATATTCCCCTATTTGGAGGTATTACCTT
Source organism: Mesoplodon densirostris (assembly GCF_025265405.1). NCBI lineage: Eukaryota > Metazoa > Chordata > Mammalia > Artiodactyla > Ziphiidae > Mesoplodon > Mesoplodon densirostris. The sequence goes on along the minus strand of NC_082681.1, from coordinate 31,278,799 downwards.
AATTTCTTTTAAAAAACTTTTTTACAAAAATTGAAGTATAGTTGATTACAATATTGTGTTATTTTCAGGTAAACAGTGAAGTGATTAAGATATATATATATATATATATATATATATATATATATATACATGCATGTGTGTGTATATATTTTCAGATATTGAATATAGTTCCCTGTACTATATAGTAAATCCTTGTTACTTATATATTTTATGTATAGTAATTTGTATCTGGTAATCCTGTATTCCTGATTTATCCCCCCCGCCCCATTTCCCTTTGGTAACCATGAGTTTGTTTTCTATATCTGTGAGTCTGTTTCTGTTTTCTATATAAATTCATTTCTTTATTTTTTAGATTTCACATATAAGTGATATCATATAATATTTGCCTTTCTCTGTCTGACTTATTTCACTTAGTATAATATTCCCTAGGTCCATCCACATTGCTGCAAATGGCATTATTTCATTCTTTTATATGGCTGACTAACACACCACATCTTCTTAAGCCAGTCATCTGTTGATGGGCACTCAGGTTGTTTCCATGTCTTGGCTATTGTAAATAGTGCTGCTATGAACATTGGGGTGCATGTATCTTTTTGAATTAAGATTTTTTGTCTTCTCTGGATATATGTCCAGGAGTAGGATTGCTAGATCATATGGTAGCTCTATTTTTAATTTATTAAGGAACCTGCATACTGTTCACCATAGTGGCTGCACCAGTTTACATTTCCACCAACATTGTAGGAGGGTCCCCTTTCTCCACACCCTCTCCAGCATTTATTATTTGTAGACTTTTGATGATGACCATTCTGAGTGGTGTGAGGTGATACCCCATTGTAGTTATTTTTTTTAATAAACCGAATTAGTTTTTTTAAAATATTTATTTATTTATTTATTTGGTTGTGCTGGGCCTTAGTTGCAGCAGGCAGGCTCCTTAGTTGTGGCTCGCTGGCTCCTTAGTTGCAGCTCACTGGCTCCTTAGTTGTGGCATGTGAACTCTTAGTTGCGGCATGAATGTGGGATCTAGTTCCCTGACCAGGGATCAAACCCGTGCCCCCTGCATTGGGAGCACAGAGTCTTAACCACTGCGCCACCAGGGAAGTCCCCCCATTGTAGTTTTGATTTGCATTTCTCTAATAATTAGTGATGTTGAGCATCTTTTCATGTTCCTGTTAGCCATCTGTATGTCTTCTTTGTTCCAAAGTCTATTGAGGTCTTCTGTCCATTTTTTTGATTGGGTTGTTTGGTTTTTCAATATTGAATTGTGTGAGCTGTTTTTATATTTTGAATATTAACCCCTTGTTGGTCACATCATTTGCAAATATTTTCTTCTGTTCCTTAGGTTGTCTTTTTGTTTTGTTGATGGTTTCCTTTGCTGTGCAAAAGCTTTTAATTTTGATCATGTCCCATTTGTTTATTTCTGCTCTTATTTCTTTTGCCTTTGGAGGCTGATCTAAGAAAATATTGGTGTGATTCATGTCAGAGAATGTTTTGCCTATGTTCTCTTCTAGGAGTTTTATTGTGTCATGTCTTATATTTAGGTCTTTAAACCATTTTGAGTTTTTGTATGTGGTGTGAGGGAGTGTTCTAATTTCATTGATTTTAGATATAGCTGTCCAGCTTTCCCAACACCACTTGCTGAAGAGACTGTCTTCTCTCCATTGTATATTCTTGCCTCCTTTGTCATAGATTAATTGACCATACGTGCGTGGGTTTATTCCTGGGTTCTCTATTGCCAATACCACACACACTTGATTGCTGTAGCTTTGTAGTATAGTCTGAAGTCTGGAAGGATTATGCTTCCAGCTTTCTTTTTCTTCAGGATTGCTTTGGCAATTCTGTCTCTCTTGTGGTTCCATGTAAATTTTAGGATTATTTGTTCTAGTTCCGTGAAAAATGTCATGGGTGTTTTGATAGGGGTTGCATTAAATCTGTAAATTGCTTTGGGTAGTATGGCCATTTTGACAATATTAATTCTTCCAATCCAAGATCATGGATTATCTTTCCATTTCTTTGAATCATCTTCTGTTTCCTTTATCAGTGTGTTATAGTTTTCAGCATATAGGTCTTTCACCTCATTAGTTAAACATATTCCTAGATACTGGCCTGTAATTTTCATTTTGTGTAGTGTTTTTGTCTTGGTTTTGGTATCAGGATAATACTGCTGAGTACTCCTGCCTAGAGCCAGTCCACAAGAGACTCAGCACCTAGCTGCTGTGTGTTTCTTTGGGCCTCCTGGTGTGTGCACTGACAAAGTCTGCATCCAGACCCACCCCTGCTGTGCATATGTTGACAATGGGCTCAGTGGCTGGACTGACCCCCACTGTGTGCCTGTTCACAGTGTGCTCTGTGGCTGGACCAGGCCCCTCATATCTGCACTGACAGTGGGCTCCATGGTTTGGCCCAGACCATACCCTGGGCCCTCCAGGCTGTCTCTGCACAACTAGCTCGAGTCCTCTCCCATGGCCTGTCTGCCTGACAGGCTTAGCTACTGCATGTATTTGTGCCCCCACCCCTTTCCCACTTTGGATTGCAAAGTGCCGTGAGGTGGCAGCTGCCAGTGCTGGTCTCTCTCCGCCCTGATTATTAGCAAGCCGACATGGGTGTACTCCTCACAAGTTGAGCCTAGGCTTCTCCAGACTTTCTGTCTGTCCCAGTGGATTTCCCAGCAGGCAAGGGGCTCCCAGAGTGAAGGTCTGCCTGTATGGACCTTGTCTCCTTTTCAGATCCCTCCCAGGGGCTCTGCTTCTGCCCTAATGCCTTTTTTTCCCCCATCCTACCTGGTGGAGATCTTTCTTGCAGCTTTGAATGTATAGGAGATCTTCTGCCAGTTTTCAGTTGGTTTTCTTTGAGAATTGTTCCACAAATAGATGTATTTTTGATATGTTTGTGGGGGAAAGTGAGCTCCACATTCCCCTGCTCTGCCATCTTGATCCCTCTCCTTAATTTCTTATTTTTGATATTTAGATTAAAATTTTTTTTCATATTATATATATGTAGTTCTGATAAACACTTATAGTTAAATATTACTGATTTTCCATGGTGATTTCTTAGTGCTAAATCTCACAATTAAAATTTATGTGTCAAAGAGAATGGGCATTATTAAGCTTTTCATTCATTTTTTCAAATTATTTCTTAGGAAGAGTTACTAATTTACATTCTTACTGATAGTGTATGAAAGTACCCATTTTTCTATACACTTATCTACACTGGATATTACTGTTTAAAAAAATGGGATATGAATTTAAGATAATAAAATAGTATTTTTAAAATTCACACTTCTTTTATTACCAATATGTTGGTGTGTGTATTTGTGTGTGTGTGAATTGCCTGTTTATACAAGTGAGGAAGACTATCTTGTGTAAGGAGCCTGATTTCATGGAATGAATCTCTACATAGGGCCTATTTATAGAAGAGGGTGGAAAAGCTTAGTGGATGGATCTATGTGGGCAAAGGGAAGATACCTAGTATAATATTAAAAAGTGTTCATCAGAAGTTTAAATAGTTGCACAGGATGTGATTTCTTATAGTGTAGATATTGATAATATTTTTAAAAAGTTGTATCCCTCTTGTAAATGTTTTCAATAAATCTAAATACCATAGTGATTTGATTACTACTGTCACCATTTGCTTTTTATTTCATTTTAAAAATTATTTTAAAAATTAATTTTTATTGGAATATAGTTGATTTACAATGTGTTAGTTTCTGCTGTACAGCAAAGTGCATCAATTATACATACACATATATCCACTCTTTTTATTTTATTATTATTATTATTACTATTTCTGTCTCTGCTGCATGCGGGATCCTAGTTCCCCAACCAGGAATCAAACCCATGCCCCCTGCAGTGGAAGCACGGAGTCTTAACCACTGGACCACCAGGGAAGCCCCTATCCACTCTTTTTTAGATTCTATTCCCATATAGTTTATTACAGAGTATTGAGTAGAGTTCCCTGTGCTATTCAACAGGTTCTTATTAGTTATCTATTTTTTAAATTAATTAATTAAATTTTGGCTGCATTGGGTCTTCATTGCTACATGCGGGCTTTCTCTAGTTGCAGTGAGTGGGGGCTACTCTTTGTTGTGGTCTGCAGGCTTCTCATTGCCGTGGCTTCTGTTGTTGTGGAGCATGGGTTCTAGGTGCACGGGCTTCAGTAGTTGTGGCACATGGACTCAGTGGTTGTGGCTAACGGGCTCTAGAGCTTAGGCTTAGTAGTTGTGCATGGGCTTAGTTGCTCCGCAGCTTGTGGCATCTTCCTGGACCAGGGATTGAACCCGTGTCCCGTGCATTGGCAGGTGGATTCTTAACCACTGCGCCACCAGGGAAGTCCCTAGTTATCTATTTTATATATAGTAGTGTGTATAGTATATGTCAATCCCAGTCTCCCAATTTAGACCCCCTTCCCCCCTTGGTAACCATAAGCTTCTTTTCTACATGTGTGACTCTATTTCTGTTTTGTAAATAGGTTCATTTGTACCATTTTTTAAGATTCCGCATATAAGCGATATCATATGATATTTATCTTTGTCTGACTTACTTCACTCAGTATGACAATCTTTTGTTCCATCCATGTTGCTGCAAATGGCATCGTTTCATTCTTTTTTATGGCTGAGTAATATTCCATTGTATACATGTACCACATCTTCTTTATCCATTCCTCTATCGATGGGCATCTAGGTTGCTTCCACATCCTGGCTACTGTAAATAGAGCTGCAGTGAACATTGGGGTACATGTATCTTTTCAAATTAGGGCTTTCTCTGGATATATGCCCAGGAGTGGGATTGCTGGATCGTATGATAGCTCTATTTTTAGTTTTTTAAGGAAGCTCCATACTGTTCTCCATAGTGGCTGTACCAATTTGCATTCCCAGCAACAGTGTAGGAGGGTTCCCTTTTCTCCACACCCTCTTCAGCATTTACTATGTGTAGGTTTTTTGGTGATGGCCATTCTGATTGGTGTGAGGTGATACATCACTGTAGTTTTGATTTGCATTTCTCTAGTAATTAGTGATGTTGAGCAGCTTTTCATGTGCCTCTTGGCCATCTGTATGTCTTCTTTGGTGAAATGTCTATTTAGATCTCCCACCCATTTTTTGATTGGGTTGCTGATCATCTATTATAATTTTGTGGTAAAATATATGAATTTAATTTTTTTCTCTATAAAGCTCTTTTGAAGTTTTTCTACTAGAATGAGCTATCATTACAAATTTTTAGAGCACAGCTGATCAAAACAACTTAAATATATCAATGTTTTGACAGATAATTAAAAAATAAAATGCTATTCGAAATGCATCTCTTAATGAAATGATTGCGGACTGTTTTTCAATTAGTTTTTTTCAATTTGTAGATGAATTTTATTTCTTACAAGAATAAGACAGGTTTTAACTTTTTTCTAATTTAAAACTTTTTTGGAGTATGTAAGCATAGAGGAATTAATTCTCATACACAATTATATGTGAATGGGAAGAATTTTGTTATAGAAGTGTTTCTTAGTCCTTTGAACTTCTTTTGAGTTATATGCCATAAATCAGATAATTTATCATCAAAAATTATTTTTAATGATGTCACCTGACAGTTCAATGAGATTCTCCTTCAATTTTGTTAAAAACAAAGTATTAGAAATTACCTAACTTGCAGTAGGATAATACTCAGCCATTAGTCATTCATTTGATCAACTGAATTCATTAACATAATTTCACATTTTCTTTTTGTTTGGCACACCACAGGCTTTTCCATCCTGTGGCAGTGTACTATAGTAAAATCAGTGATGGCTGAGAGGTATGCTTTTTTTTATTCCTGAAGTGGGAGAAGGGAGTTGTGAATGAGGAGCTAGAGAAAGAGAATCTGCAGATTGCAGGTGTGGTCTCAGGTAGATAACTATTAGCAGATATTTCATATGGAAGTTGAAAGTCTGAAATTGATTATCTTAAAAATCTCCATTTTCCCACAAACCCATTGGAAAGTTTTTCATGTACCTCTAGAGGTATATGTACCATGTTTTATGATCTTTGATTTCAAACATGATATACCATTGCTTCATCTCCATTAGTCTTCTTTGCATGAATAAAATTATAAAGTCCTTAATGGCATAGATTGTATGTTTATATCTTCTTCCCACCTGTTGTGATTCTGGGCATGCAATAGGAGCTCAGTAAGTATTGCATTAATCTGAGTAGGTGCTTGAGGCTATTCTTTCTATAAAATGAGAACTGAGCTAAAATATAAGCATAGTGGAAGAGAAAGTGGAGGCAGTTCCAGGAGACAGCAGGTTTGCAGAAATAGGAGGACAACAAAAGCAGCAAATGAACAATAGAATACAATCAACCAGAGGCATTTTCTGGATCAGAATCATGTTTAAACATCTCCTATTTTCACAGGAAAATCAATAGTAATTTTAGATTCCTGTTGTTTTTTTTCAGTGGTCTTGGTGATTTTTGAGCCAACTTCTGCCCATCTGAATGCCACTCATGCTTCAGGACCCAATGCCCATGTTTCACTTTTTCCTTAAATCATTCCTGACTTCTTTGTTTTCTTCAATTTCTCTGAACAACTACTTATAACCTATATCATATAATTTAGAACTTAATTATATATTATACTGTATAGTTTGAAGTTGGATCGTAAATTTGCCTAGTTTCCTCAGTTAGTTTGAAGTCAGGGATTAAATTTTATATTGTACTGTAAATACTTTGTAAATATTTGAAGTTTGAAAGTCCTCCTAAAGTGTAGTGTAGCAATGGCTTTGAATGTCAGAAAAATTTGAGGTGCTTAGAAATGCTGGTCCTAAAGTATAAATACCTTGGTTGACAATCAGATAAACACCTCCCCCCCACTTTTGTATTATCTGTGAGGTTCTTCAGAAATTATTCATTTAATTACAAATTAAATAGGGAATATTTTATTGTTTATAATAAGAGGCATTGACAGTACCCTTGGTTACACAGTCATTTAGCAACTGTGCAATTACCCAACACAGACCTAAGTCTGCTGCAGATTTTGGTCATTGTAGCTGAAGATCCATGAGGGTGTGTGTACTATTGAACTTTCAGTGTTATAAAGACTTCTGTCTTAATGTAAGAGCTAATAACCTTGAAACCCACTTCCTGCCATTGTTTCCCCTAATATAATCATTTCTATTTATTAGCAAGGAAACATTTTCTCACATTGTATCTTCTTCCTTGTAACTGAGACATCCCATGGAGTTACAGCCAGGCAGGGGAATGGACAAACTTTGAAATAATTAAGAGTATCCTGAAGTGTAAGTTTCTGCATAAGCATTTTGTGATAACCATTTTCTCTCTTCTATTAGATCAGTGTTTCTCAATATATTAGGTTTGAATTTTTAGAGTTAGTGGATTTTCTTTAACTTTTATTTTATGGTAATATTTTATGGTAACACTGAGGTTAATCAAAGATAAAACAAACAAAATAAGGACAGTGGCTCTGAAAGGAATGACAGTAAGAATTGATTTACTTATGACCCTACCCTTGAAAATTATTTCTCTTGTTTGTAAACGTCGTGAGATAATCTGTCTCCCAAAGATCTAGCATTGTCTGGCACAAAAGAGACATTGGACAAATGTTTTAGAATGATTGAATTAGAAGTACAAAGACTGTGCATTACTGCAGTTCATTCTATAACTTGATAATAGAACATATGAAGCTATTAATAATGATATTTTAGAACTATGTTTGAAATGATATAATGCTTCTGACATACTATTGAGTGAACAAAGAAAATTAAAAAACATCAGTGAAATTTTGTGTACATATATCTGTGTACATATATGTATATGTGGGTTTATATGGTTCAAATTATCAGGCCACAGCTTTAGATGTGTTAAACTAGTTGTATTCTCCTGTGACTAAATCCAAGTCACATACCAAAATTGAAAGTGGGTGTCCCCTGGATCTTCTTAGCTACCATTGTCTTTTTATTACTTGAAGAAACCTTGCTCTTTGATAGATTAATAAACTTTCATATCCTGAGAAGAACTGTATACTTTGCAAAATTCCTGAGAATTCCTCAGTCATATGTTTTCATGGTCACTCCTGCACGAATTTTCTGCTTCCACTGAACTTTGTCTTTCTCATATCTCACCTACAATTGGTGTCCTGTGTTCTCAGTGCTGGGCTCACCTAAATGTCAAACTTAAGTTTGTAAATTTTATTTTCCCGGGATGTGTGCATAGAAACACACACACACACACACACACACACACACACACACGTTATTTGTATGAGTTGTAGAGTTTTTAAAAGGTTTCACTTAATGAGCAGGAAGTTTTCTTTGCAACAGTGCTAATAACTTAGATTTGACTATGATGGATCATGCTTCCTAAAAGTCCATGCCACTCCACCAATTATATATCTCACCTTGTACATTTTTCCTCAGGCACAATCCTTCTGTCTTCTTGACTACTCCCTCAGTCTCTTCACATCCCCATGGTCCTCCATCTAAGAAAAACAAAAGTAACCCAATTCCCTTTACCTGATTATGCAGAACAGTATATAGTTCTGTTTACTTGCTAGTGGGTATCTTTTTGTATTCAAAGACTCATTAATGTGCTCTGCTAAAAGAGACATTCATTAGGGGTCTTACCTGCCTCAGAACTGGTGAGGCTTTGAAATTATCTTCCCTTACTCTTTTCCTTATCAATCTCCAAAAGTGGGGGAGTGTCACAGAACCTCAAAGATGGGAATTAGGCAGAAGTGGCTATATTAAGTTTCAGTTCAAAACACGATTTTCAAACAGTAAATACAGATGGCTATTTTTTTTTCATTTCTTGTCAATGTTTCTGACTTTCCTTCCCGGAAAGGAGCTTTAATTTTGTTTTTATGATACCTTGCTCTCACTCCCATGTTTCACTTACAGTTACTGTTGTTTTTATTATTAATGCAAGGCAGCAAGTAAAAGGGTAAATGGGTGACGACATATACTTATCTGTTGAACCTTTCTCAGAAACATATGGCTTGAGTGTACTTTCTCTGTTTTATGAATATGGATACATTTTTTAAAAAACTTGAATTATGATATAGGATGATATTGGTATGGTATGATTGGATGCCATTTTCAAATGAATTACCCATCAAAGTTCTCATTTGTTTAAATCATGACATAGTATAAGAGCAGACATAGTTGCTTGCATACTTTCTTTCTTCAATATTAAGAAGTTAATTCAAGCTCCAGGTAATTCCCCCAGGCTGACTTTTAGTTGTTAGCAGTAGGAATCCTACACACTTTAAAGGCTTTCTCTTTAGCTACTGAAGACTTGAGAATTATGTTTACCCTGCTCACAGCTCTGACTTTCTCTAACCAAGCTTTAGAGTCCGTTCTTGATAGGACTGGTGTCGGCTCTCTCTCTCACTGTTGTTAGAACACTATCACAATATAATCTGCTATCCTCTATATTAGTGGTAAAATGTGTCCAGAATAAAAGCGATAGAAGAAGGTATATGGATTTATTTGCTACTAGCTCTCTCTTAAAAGAGTTAAGCAACCTCTAACTGTCGACTTCCTAAAATGTCTCCCTTTGCTTCCTTGAGACTTCATATTCTTGATTCATCTTCTTTTTCTCCCATTCCTCTGTTTTATATTCCTTACTGATATTTTGCTTTCCAGTTTCTCATGGGTAACTATATGTTCAGCCCTTTGTTTTGATTTTCTCAAAAAGCTCACCCTCTTGTAACTTCAAATATCATTTCTATGTAAATGGTTTCTAAATTCATTATCTTGGCCCCTACCAGTATGTCTTCCCTTTCTTATTTCCAAGTTCTGTTTTTCTATTTATCATTCTTCCAATCTCCATCTGAAACTATTGAAGATAATGCAGATTTTGAAATGATATTTATAGTGCATGATTCTGCCTACTCCTTATTGTCTTATCTGCTGCTACCTTTCTAATTGAGGACCAATCTTGATTGTTATAAAAACCTTCTAATTGGTTTTTCAGTGTCCTGTCTCTCCAGTAATCTAGCAAACCCCTAATTCTCTTAAGACACAACTCTGCTTATACATCTAGGCTCTTTCTTCCTTGGCAATCATACCTGCAGAATGGATAGGAGCTACAAGGTGAATTGGGATGCTTGGCTATGGCTCTCTCTATACCAGCTGGCTAGGTCTTCTCTTTATGTGAGTAATTGAGGATAAACACTGGTGTATTTTTCTCCTTGACCTTAATTTTTTCATAAAATGGATTCTTAAGATAATAAACATGAATATTAAAAGTTTTAAAGAAACACATATTTTGACACAAATTTAAGTATCTTACTCTATAAGTTTCAACGATTTTTCTCTGTAATTACTGCTCAATCCAAAATTGGCTTATCTCTCCAGTCTAAATAGAAAAAAGATCTATTAATAATTTTGGACATTTTGACAGGGTCAAAAATGTTTCACAGGTGTAAATTTATATTTTTCTTATACTACTAAGCTTTATGCACGTTGATGGGGTGACTTTTGAGAAGCCCCTAACTTCCTCGTATAATTTTTCTGAAAGATGATGTATTTAATCAAGATAATTTACACTAATGGCTATAGTAACCAAACTCCAGTGGTTTAACACAATAAAGGTTTATTTCTCATTCATAAAGAGTCCAATGTGTAAATTCTGGTGTGGGTGGCTCTCTTTGGTGGCTCTCCATCAATGATGACTCAGTGTCTTAGTTTGGGCTGCTATAACAGATTAACATAGACTGGGTGACTTATAAACAACAGAAATTTATTTCTCACACTTCTGGAAACTGGAAATCTGTGATAAAGTGCCAGCATGGCTGGGTTCTGTTGGGGACCCTCTTTCAGATTGCAGATGACTTCTTTCCTTATACCCTCACATGGTAGAGAGAGCAAGAGACCTTCTTGAGGTCTCTTTTATAAGGGTACTAATTACATTGGTAAGGCCTCCATCCTCATGACCTAATCACCTCCCAAGACCCCACCTCCAAATACTAACACCTTGGGGTTTAGGATTTCAGCCTCTGAATTTGGTTGGGTTGGGGGTGCACAAACACTCAGTCCATAACACTGAAACATTGTGATTCTTTCAGTCTAGTGGCTCAGCATTCATTAGGGCTTTGGTGTGAGTCTGGATTCTCTACGTCTGTTCATCAATGAGCAGAATGAAAGAACATGAAGGATCACGTAGGACATTTCAACAAGCACGTTTTGGGAGTGTCATATATTATTTTCGCCTACCTTTTATTAGCTAGCACTAGTTAACTGGCTTCACTTAAATGTAAACAGATAGGAAAATATAGTTCGTGTGCCCAAGAAGAAGAAATGCGTTTGGTTGAATACTTAGCCATGCTGTGCCACAGATGATGTTAATTTATCTTCAGAACAGTAACAAATTAACACTTTGCTTTCTGACTCATTTGTTCAATTGCTTACTCTTTATAGCAAGGAAAGTTTTTTTTTGTTTGCTTCCATCTGTATACACAGACCCCATCTGGTAGTGGTGTTGGTGGTAATAGTAGAAAAGATTGGGGAGGTAATGGTAAGTATTGAGTAAGTTAATCACAAAGTAAATATGAGCTATTGATAAAATATGGCTGTTGTAAAATATTTTTTGATGTTAGTAAGAATAGTTTGAGCACACATTCACTGTGTGTATGTGTGTCAATTATTAAAGTTTATTTTTTCTTAAGATATAATTCACATAGCATAAAATTCACCCTTTTAAATTCTATAATTCAGTGTTTTTTAACATAATCACAAAGGTATATAACCATTTCTATTCCCTAATGCCAGAACATTTTCATCATCCCCAAAATGAAACTTTGTACCATATAGAGGTCTCCCCTATAGTACTAGCCCTCAGCTCCTGGCAAGATTTAGTTGAATCTGTAGACTAGTTTGGGAGTATTGCTGTCTTATCATTGTTAATCTTCCAATCTATTAATACTGGATGTCTTCCCACTTGTTTTTCTTTAATTTCTTTCAATCATGTTTTATAGTTTTCAGTATACAAGTCTTACACTTCTTCTGTTAATTTTTGCTAAGTATTTTATTCTTTTTGATGCTATTGTAAATGGATTTTTTTCCTTAATTTTCATCTCAGATTTATTACTAGTATATAGAAATGGAGTTGTATATTGCTCTTACGTCCTGAAAATTTGTGGAAAATCATTTAATATTAGTTCTAATTGTTTTATTGTGGATCCCCTAGAGTTTTCCCTTTATAGGATCATATCATTTGAAATACAGTTTTATTTCTTCCTATCCAATTTGGATGCCTATTATTTCTTCTTATTTCTTTTCTTATATTTCTTGCCTAATTTCCCTGGCAGTTAGGACCTCCAGTACAATGTTGAATAGAATCAGCAAGAACAGGCATCTTTGTCTTGTTCCTGGTACTGGGGGTGGGGAGGGGAGCTTTCAATCTTATTACCATTAAGTATGATAATAGCTGTGTTTTCTTCATAGATGCCGTTTATCAGGTTGAGAAAATTCCCTTCTATACTTAAGTTTGTTGAGTGATTTTATCTTTTCTTAAAAACATATTTATTGGAGTATAATTGCTTTAAAATTGTGTGTTAGTTTCTGTTTTATAACAAAGTGAATCAGCTATACAAATACATATATCCCCATATCTCCTCCTTCTTGTGTCTACCTCCCACCATCCCTATCCCACCCCTCTAGGTCGTCACAGAGCACCGAGCTGATCTCCCTGTGCTATATGGCTGCTTCTCACTAGCTATCTATTTTACATTTGGTAGTGTATATATGTCCATGCCACTCTCTCGCTTTGTCACAGCTTACCCTTCCCCCTCCCCATATCCTCAAGTCCATTCTCTAGTAGGCCTGCATCTTTATTCCTGTATTGCCCCTAGATTCTTCATGACATTTTTTTTTAGATTCCATATATATGTGTTAGCATACAGTGTTTGTTTTTTCTTTCTGACTTACTTTACTCTGTATGACAGACTCTAGGTCCATCCACCTCACTACAAATAACTCAATTTCGTTTCTTTTTATGGCTGAGTAATATTCCATTGTATATATGTGCCAAATCTTCTTTATCCATTCATCTGTCGATGGACACTTAGGTTGTTTCCATGTTCTGGCTATTGTAAATAGAGCTGCAGTGAACATTGTGGTACATGACTCTTTTTTGAATTATGGTTTTCTCAGGGTATATGCCCAGTAGTGGGATTGCTGGGTCCTATGGTAGTTCTATTTTTAGCTTTTTAAGGAAGCTCCATACTGTTCTCCATAGTGGCTGTATCAATTTACATTCCCACCAACAGTGCAAGAGGGTTCCCTTTTCTTCACACTCTCTCCAGCATTTATTGTTTGTAGATTCTTTGATGATGGCCATTCTGAGCAGTGCGAGATGATATCTCATTGTAGTTTTGATTTGCATTTCTCTAATGATTAATGATGTTGAGCATTCTTTCATGTGTTTGTTTCCAATCTGTATATCTTCTTTGGAGAAATGTCTATTTAGGTCTTCTGCCCATTTTTGGACTGGGTTGCTTGTTTTTTTGATATTGAGCAGCATGAGCTGCTTGTAAATTTTGGAGATTAATCCTTTGTTGGTCTCTTCATTTGCAAATATTTTCTCCCATTCTGAAGGTTGTCTTTTTGTGTTGGTTATGGTTTCCTTTGCCGGGCAAAAGCTTTTAAGTTTCATTTGGTCCCATGTATTTATTTTTGTCTTTATCTCCATTTCTCTAGGAGGTGGGTCAAAAAGGATCTTGCTGTGATTTATGTCATAGAGTGTTCTGCCTATGTTTTCCTCTAAGGGTTTGATAGTTTCTGGCCATACATTTAGGTCTTTAATCCATTTTGAGCTTATTTCTGTGTATGGTGTTAAGGAGTGTTCTAATCTCATACTTTTACGTGTCCCTGTCCAGTTTTTCCAGCACCGCTTATTGAAGAGGCTGCCCTTTCTCCACTGTACATTCCTGCCTCCTTTATCAAAGATAAGGTGACCGACCATATGTGCGTGCGTTTATCTCTGGGCTTTCTATCCTGTTCCATTGATCTATATTTCTCTTATTCTGCCAGTACCATACTGTCTTGATTACTGTAGCTTTGTAGTATAGTCTGAAGTCAGGGAGCCTGATTCCTCCAGCTCCGTTTTTTTTCTCATGATTGCTTTGGCTATTTGCGGTCTTTTGTGTTTCCATACAAATGGTGAGATTTTTTTGTTCTAGTTCTGTGAAAAATGCCAGTGGTAGTTTGATAGGGATTGCATTGAATCTGTAGACTGCTTTGTGTACTAGAGTCAATTTCACAATATTGATTCTTCCAATCGAAGAACATGGTATATGTCTCCATCTCTTTGTATCATCTTCAATTTCTTTCATCAGTGTCTTATAATTTTCTGCATACAGGTCTTTTGTCTCCTTAGGTAGGTTTATTCCTAGATATTTTATTTTTTTTGTTGCAGTGGTAAATGGGAGTGTTTTCTTAATTTCACTTTCAGATTTTTCATCAGTAGTGTATAGGAATGCAAGAGATATCTGTGCATTAATTTTGTGTCCTACAACTTTACCAAATTCATTGATTAGCTCTAGTAGTTTTCTGGTAGCATCTTTAGGATTCTCTATGTGTAGTATCATGTCATCTGCAAACAGTGACAGCTTTACTTCTTCTTTTCCAATTTGGATTCCTTTTATTTCTTTTTCTTCTCTGCTGTGGCTAAAACTTCCAAAACTATGTTGAATAATAGTGGTGAGAGTGGACAACCTTGTCTTGTTCCTGATCGTAGTGGAAATGGTTTCAGTTTTTCACCGTTGAGGATGATGTTGGCTGTGGGTTTGTCATATATGGCTTTTATTATGTTGAGGAAAGTTCCCTCTATGCCTACCTTCTTCAGGGTTTTTATCATAATTGGGTGTTGAATTGTGTCAGAAGCTTTCTCTGCATGTATTTAAATGATCATATGTTTTCTCTCCTTCAGTTTGTTAATATGGTTTGTCACATTGATTGATTTGCATATATTGAAGAATCCTTGCATTTCTGGGATAAACCCCACTTGATCATGATGTATGATTCTTTTAATGCGCTGTTGGATTCTGTTTGCTAGTATTTTGTTGAGGATTTTTGCATTTATGTTCATCAGTGATATTGGCCTGTATTTTTCTTTCTTTGTGACAGCTTTGTCTGGTTTTGGTATCAGGGTGATAGTGGCCTTGTAGAATGAGTTTGGGAGTGTTCCTCCCTCTGCTATATCTTGGAAGAGTTTGAGAAAGATAGCTGTTAGTTCTTCTCTAAATATTTGATAGAATTTGCCTGTGAAGCTGTCTGGTCCTGGAGTTTTGTTTATTGGAAGATTTTAAATCACAGTTTTAATTTCATTACTTATGATTTGTCTGTTTATATTTTCTATTTCTTCCTGGTTCAGTCTTGGCAGGTTATACCTTTCCAAGAATTTGTCCATTTCTTCCAGGTTGTCCATTTTATTGGCATATAGTTGCTTGTAGTAATCTCTCATGATCCTGTGTATTTCTGCAGTGTCAATTGTTACTTCTCCTTTTTTATTTCTAATTCTATTGATTAGAGTCTTCTACCTTTTTTTCTTCAAGTGTCTGGCTAATGATTTATCAATT
This sequence comes from Mesoplodon densirostris, assembly GCF_025265405.1. NCBI lineage: Eukaryota > Metazoa > Chordata > Mammalia > Artiodactyla > Ziphiidae > Mesoplodon > Mesoplodon densirostris. Next base: position 31,263,242 of record NC_082681.1, on the reverse strand, counting down.
TTATTTATCTTCTCAAAAAACCAGCTTTTAGCTTTATTGATCTTTGCTATCGTTTCCTTCATTTCTGTTTTTTTCTTTCTTCTTTTTTTTTTGTGGTATGTGGGCCTCTCACTGTTGTGGCCTCTCCCGTTGCTGGGCACAGGCTCTGGACGCACAGTCTCAATGGCCATGGCTCACGGGCCCAGCTGCTCCGTGGCATGTGGGCTCTTCCCGGACCGGGGCAGGAACCCGTGTCCCCTGCATTGGCAGGCGAACTCTCAACCACTGCGCCATCAAGGAAGCCCTCCTTCATTTCTATTTCTGATCTGATCTTTGTGATTTCTTTCCTTTTTGTAACTTCGGGTTTTTTTTTTCCTTCTTTCTCTAATTGTTTTAGGTGTAAGTTAGGTTGTTTATTTAAAATATTTCTTGTTTCTTAAGGTGGGATTGTAATGCTATAAACTTTCCTCTTAGAACTGCTTTTGCTGCATCCCATAGGTTTTGGGTTGTCGTGTTTTCATTGTCATTTGTTTCTAGGTATTTTTTGATTTCCTCTTTGATTTCTTCAGTGATCTCTTGGTTATTAAGTAGTGTATTGTTTATCCTCCATGTGTGAGTGTTTTTATCTTGAAATGATATTCAATTTTGCCCATTGTTTTTATGCAGCTATTGAGATATGTGGATTTTGTCCCTTATTGTATTAATATGATATATTACATTGATTGATTTTGCATCTTGATGCACAACCTTGCCCTCTTTGCATATATCCCACTTGGTCCTTTTGCTCTGCTGGTGGATTTGGTTTGCTAATATTTTGTTGAAGGTTTTTGCACCTTTATATAAGGAATATTAATAGCTTTTTCCTTGTCTAGTATTGGTATTAGGATAACAGTTGCCTCATTGGGTGGATTGGGAAGTATTTCCTCCTCTTTTATATTTTGGAAGAAGTTGTGAAGAATAGGTTTGAATTATTCCTTAAACATTTCCTAGAGTTCACCAGTGAAGTCATCTGATCTTTGGGTTTTCTTTGTGGGAAGCTTTTTGGTTACTGATTCAATCTTTTTACTTGTTTATATATATATAATTACATATATAGAGATATATTTCTTTTTGAGTAAGTTTCAGTAGTTTGTCTTTTGGGGAACTTGTAAATTTCATCCAGGTTATGTAATTTATTGGCATATAGTTTCTCTTGGTACTCCCTTGTAATCCTTTTTACTCCTGTAAGGTAGGTACTAATGTCCTCTATTTCAATTCTGATTTTAGTAATTTGAGTCTTCCTCATTTTTTCTTGTTCAGTTTAGCCAAATGTTTGTCAGTATTGTTAGTTTTTTAAAAAAATAACTGACTTTTCTGTTATTTGTTTCATTTATTCCTACTCTAATTTTCATTATTTCTTTCTTCCTGCTAGCTTTGAGTTTAGTATGCTCTTATTTTTCCAGTTTCTTAAGTTGGAAGGTTAAGTTATTTATTTGAGATTTTTTTTAATGTAGATGACTACATTCTCCTCAAGCATGCATGGAACAATTTCAGAGATAAACCTTTGCTAGATCATAAAAAAATATATGCACTTCTGTTGTGAAATGGAGTGTTCCATAGATATCTCTTAGGTCTAGTTGGTTTATCGTGTTGTTCAAGTCTTCTATTTCCTTCATGACCTTCTGCTTAGTTGTTCAATCCATTATTAAAGTGTGGTGTTGAAGTCTCCAACTATTATTTTTGATTTGTATATTTCTGTTCTGTCAGGTTTTTTTTTTTTTTTTTTTAGCAATACACGGGCCTCTCACTGTTGTGGCCTCTCCCGTTGCAGAGCACAGGCTCTGGTCGCGCAGGCTCAGTGGCCATGGCTCATGGGCCCAGCCGCTCTGCGGCATGTGGGATCTTCCCGGACCAGGGCACGAACCCGTGTCCCCTGCATCGGCAGGCGGACTGTCAACCACTGCGCCACCAGGGAAGCCCAGTGTTCTGTCAGTTTTTACATCATGTATTTGGGAACCCTCTTGTTAGGTGCACATAAGCTTATAATTGTTATATATTCTTTATATATTGATCCTTTTATCATTATGAAATGTCTTTCTTTGTCTGTTGTAACAGTTTTGGTTTTAAAATCTGTTTTGTTTTGTATTACTATAGCTACTCCAGCCTACCTTTGGTTACTGTTTGCATGGTTTATCTTTTTCTCTACTTTTACATTTCACCTGCTTCTGACTTGGAATCTAAAGTGTACCTGTTGTTAAGCCCATGTAGTTGAATTATATTTTATATCCATTCTGTCAATCTCTGTCCTTTTCTTGGAGACTTTAATCCATTTAGATTTAATGTAATTACTGATAAGGTAGGAAATTTATCTCCCAGTTTCTTCTTTGTTTTCTACATGTCTTATATCTTTTTTTGTTCATTTATTAATGCCTTGTTGCCTTCTTTGAGTTAAATAGGTATTTTTTAGTACACCATTTTAATTTGTATTAGTCAAGATTCTTCAGAGATTTATTATAAGGACTTGACTCACACAGTTATGGAAGTTGGTAAGTCCTAAGATCTTAGTCGGCAAGCTGGAGACCAAGGAGAGGTGATGGTGGAGTTTGGTCCAACGGCTAGCAGGCTTGAGACATAGGAAGAGCTGACATTTCAGTTTGAATCCAAAAGCCATCAGGTAGGAAGAATTCTCTTTTACTCAGGGCAAGGTCAGCCTTTTTGTTTTATTCAGGCCTTCAACTGATTGGATGAGGCCCACTCACATTAGGGCATTCTGCTTTACTTAGTCTAATGATTTAAATGTTAATCTCATTCCAAAACACCCTCACACACAGAAACACTGAGCATAATGTTTGAACAAATATCTGGGTACCTGAGGCCCAATGAAGTTGACATAAAATTAGCCATCATATAATTTTTTATCATTTTTTTGCTATATTTTTGAGTTATTTCTTTAGTGGTTTTTCTAGGGGTTACAATTAACATACTAATTTATAACAATTTAGTTCATATTAATAATGATGCAATTTTAATTGCATACAAAGCTTTGGTCTTATATAGCTCCGTTTTATTCTCCCTCCTTTGTGATGTCATAAATTTATCATCATATAAATTGCTAGTCTATGCCTTATATGCTCATCAACACAGATATATAATTATAATTATTGCATTATAGAATTGCTTTTTAAATTAATAGAAGATAATAGTTAAAAGCCAGAAAATACATTTATACTGTCTTTTAGATTTACTTATGTAGTTGCCTTTACCAGTGCTCTTAAGTCTTTATGATTCAGGGTAGTGTCTAGCATCTATTAATTTCAATTTGATGGACTCTTTTTAGTATATCTTGTAGGTTAAGTCTCCTAGTGACGAAGTCTCTTAGCTTTTACCTGAAAATATCTTATTTCCCCTTCATTTTTGAAGGGTAGTTTTGCTACATATAGATTCTGGATTTACAGTCTTTTTCTTTAACACTTTGAAACTTTTGTACCCCTCCATACTGGCCTGCACAGTTTCTGATGAGAAAGTGGCTGTTCATCTTACTGAGGATCTCTTCTACATGATGAGTCACTCCTCTCTTGTGGCTTTCAAAATTCCCTATTCATCTTTCACCAGTTAGATTATAATGTGTCTCTGTGAGGATCTTCGATTTCATCCTACTTGGAGTTTGAGCATCTTAGATGAGTAAATTTATGTATTTTTTTAAATTCAGAAAGATTTCAACCATTGTTTCTCCAAATATACTTTCTGCTCCATTTTCTCTTATCCTGGGACTCCCATTTTTGCCTGTGTTGGTATGCTTGTTGGTGTGACACACATCTGTTAGGCTCTTCAATTTTCTTAAGTTTTTTTTTCTCTCTTCCTAAGATTCAACAGTCTCAGTTCACTCATCATCAAGTTCATTGATTCTTTCTTCTGCTTGTTCAATTCTGATGTCAAGCCCCTCTAGTGATTTTTCAGTTCAGGTATTGTTCTTTTCAACTGTAGAATTTCCTTTGAGTCTTTTAAAATTTGTTCTGTATATATTTTTGATATTATGTTTGGTGACACAGTATTTTCATACTTTCCTTTAGTTCTTTGGGCATTGTTTCTAAGAGTTCTTTGAACACATTAAAAATAGCTGATTTTAATGTCTTTGTCTAGTAAGTCTTCCTCAGGGACAGTTTCTGTTAATTTTTAAAATCCTATCTACAGGCCATCTTTTCTTCTTTTGCATGCTTCTTAATTTTCTTTAGTTGAAATCTGAACATTTTTAAATAATGTATTTTGGTAACTCTAGACATCACATGCTTTCCCCTCTTCAGGGTTTGTTGTTATTGTTGCTTGTTGTTGTTGCTAGTTTACAGACTTTTCTGAACTTATTTAGTAATGTATTTGTTCTTTGTCTTGTGTGGCCCCTGAAGTCTCAGCTCAGTTAGCTTTGTTGTCAACTAATATTGAATCAGGATTTCCTTGGATATATGCAAATGGTAGGTCTCCTTTTCTTTTCTGAGGAGCTCTGTATTGATAAGGCATGTCTTAAACCATTAGCCAGGTAGTTTACTTCATTGCCTCAATGTTTACTTCCTGCTTGTGCAGAGCCTTAAGTTTAGCCAGTAGTGAGAACTTACAGACTTCTCATGTCTTTCTTGAGCAGAGTACTACACAGGCACATGGCCTTTTAGATTCCCAAGAAAAAGCCCCCTATGAACATCTCATTCCCTAGCTTTCTTTTTAAGCGTTTTGGTTAGCCTATTGTTTACACCAGTTCTTATTCTCTTGGCAGCCGTGATATTTACCCATTGCTACTGAATATTTCTGACAAATGTTTGCAAGGGAAAATTTCTTCTCACTGGGCAAGCTCTGATTCAGTTCAAAGAAAGAGAGGTCTTGTGAATGAGGTATTCCAAGAAACCAGCAGACTGGTGAAATAATGATAATTCTCTGGAAATGTGACTTTGAAAGAGCTCCAACCCTGTTCTTATTCCATTGGTTTACCAAGCCACTGGTTTTCACAGTCATTGCAGGTTACTTATTTTCAAGAATAACACACAGCTTGGGAAAGGGGAGATGGGAATAGAACAAATTAGGAGCCAAAAATCTTCCTGTTTTTACTGAGATTCAGCTTTTTTCTTGAATAAATTCTCCCCAACTGCTGCAAGACTTTAATTTCCATAATTCTGAACAAGTTTATTCTGACAATTTTTTACCAGGGTTATTTTTATTTTATTAAGGTGAAAATTTTTAGAGGTCCTTATTCTGCTATTGCCACTCTGTCATTTAAAAAATTTACATATATATGTAAATTAGAATGTTTTCTTACTTTATCCCAATGGATCATTTTTTACATGCACTAGCATGTGGTCACTCTACTTTGAGAATTACAGTTGACCTGTGAACAACACGGGTTTGAATTGCGTAGTTCCACTTAAACGTGGATTTTTTAAAATGGTAAATCCTACAATACTACATGATCCATGGTTGATTGAATCTGCAGTTGTGGAATTGTGGATACAGAGGAACCTAGGAGGGCTGTATATTGAGGGCTGACTATAAGTTATATGTATATGGAGGGCTGACTATAAGTTATTTGCAGATTTTTGACTGTGCGGCGGGTCAGTGCCCCTAACCCCTGTGTTGTTCACAGGTCAATTGTACTGTTATATAAGGAAGAACCAAAATGTATAGATGGGATTTACATGGAAGAAACTCTTGTCCTAAATTTCAAATAATTAGAATTGCTTCAAAGGAAGGACAGGTCACTTTGTCAAGTAAGAAGCCTCCTAGATCATCTTTTAAGGGTACCTCAGAGGATATCCTTCATGGTCAATGATGTGGCTGTAAACCAAATGAATTATAAAATCTGTTCCAATTATGTTCCTCCTAAGAATCTATTACTTCAGTATATTTAATATACTGATAAAATTCCAATTATAAAACCACGCATCTATGTGTGAGTTTATGTGTAAGTGTACAAAGGATATCTTTTAGAAAAATTACAAGGTGGATATATATAGATATTTACACAGATACACTGTCACACGCACATATACATTTGAAGATTGAGACTAATATTAAAACATGTTATCATAGAAATATGCTAGTTGAAATGATAAAATAAACCTAGATTAACTTAATGTCATTTTTTTCCTGTTTGTAACCTTTGTGTTAAGAATGAGCTATCTTGTATTTTAATGATCAGCCTTTTCTCAGGGTTATATATTACCCTGTCAATTATTGTAAAAGATATAGAAATTTCTATAAAACATGTCCAATTTTGTGAACACTCAATCACTACAATAAAAATAGAAAATATAATAAAACTAAATGCGATGTTGTGACATTTTTAATAATGAGAATATGAAATGTTACAACATAATTTCATTTTCTTGGTAATTTAACCCCTGGGTTTCTGCTGTGTTCCCTAGGTTTCAGCTATGTTCCTCATTACTTCTTTGGTGTTTCTATACTTACCCTGTCCAATGTCTTCCTAGGCAAGTTTCATTTGCATCCTTACTTGTGTAGGATGGCTCCTAGACAGATCTGCCTGTACCTTTCAGAGGACAGCCAGAAGCCAATTGGTGTTTTGTAATAGAAAAAGTAAAGAACATTTGCTTCTGCCTCTATAAACGAATTACACTAAAGCCCCAAGTTGGTCCTTTTATGTGCAGGGCTACTCTAGCTAGGCTCATATATTACTCAAAGTATCCTTTACATTTTTAATATGTCCATGAAACATATATTTTTATGAAATATCACTTCAGAATACAACTTGAGTTTTATGGTGGTGTGGCCTCAGGAAGACAAATTTCATAATGGTTTGCTGAGGGCCCCTGAGAATTTTAAGTTCATGCAACTCCTCAGTTTCAGGGAATGTATGTTCAAAAAAAAAAGAATGAATAGCAGAGAGTGTTGCTTACTCCCTTCTGAAAAAGCAATCAATGCCTAGAACTATGAGTGTATTTTACATCTGTTCACTCTGCAAGCCATAGAAAACTAGTTTGGCAGGAAGAAATAGGGTGAAAGTAGAATTAGACCAATTACTCAGATATTAATGGTGCTTGTCATTTCATTTGAGTTCCTCTAGGCACTTTCCCATGCTTCATAATCCTCCTGGGTAAAAGAGTCTATCACATAAATTAAAAAATCCAAATGGTCAGTAGGCTGAGGTGTGAAAGCATACCTACAAGGTGAGGATTATTTAGTCTGGGAAAATTAAGTCTGAAAAGAGAAAAAAAATGATTTCTGTAAAATCCTGAAAGGAAGAGAATGTGACATTGCTTTTGAAATTGTATATCTCTTTAAATATGTGAATATATTTTTCTCATAAAAATTAAAACACAAAAAAAGAATAAAAAGGGAAAGTCTCACTTCCCCTCTCTTCCCCATAGAAATGTTTCCCTCAACTTATTTTCCATGAGTTTATGTGTATAATCATTTTCATATATACACACACTTATGGCTTTTATTCTGTAGCTTGCTTTACCTGGTGATTTTTCTATGTTATTTGTAAGATTTGGTTTATTCTTTATAACTGCTGTGGTATATATACAATAATGCATTTATTCACACTTCTATTGAGGCACATCTAGGTTTCAAAGCTTGCTACTATAAATAATTATATATTGGGCAGCTGGCTTCTATTCTTGGTTCTTTTAATCCTAACTGATACACTCTGCTTTTTATAGACATCTTTATTTTTTTAATTTAATTTAATTTTATTTGTTTTTTGCTGTACATGGGCCTCTCACTGTTGTGGCCTCTCCCGTTGCGGAGCACAGGCTCCGGACGTGCAGGCTCAGCGGCCATGGCTCACGGGCCCAGCCGCTCCGCGGCATGTGGGATCCTCCCAGACCGGGGCGCGAACCCATGTCCCCTGCATTGGGGACACTGCGCCACCAGGGAAGCCCTATAGACATCTTTAATCCGTTGTCTTCTGTTGTGATCTCTAATGTATTTACAGTTCTTTTTGACATCATGTTTTATGTTTTTTTCTTTTATACGTGTATACACATAGTTTATTTCATACAGCAGTGTGGTGAGTACATTCTTTAATTGAAATAATAGTGTCTGGATTCACACATGCATACTTGCCTTGCTCCTGAGCTTAGATGAAAAGGTTTCAATTTTTTATCATTGATTAGATGTTAGCTGTGGGTTTGTCATATATAGCCTTTATTATGTTGAGGTACATTTCTTCTATACCTAGTTTGTTGAGTATTTTGAAAGGATGTTGAATTTTGTCAGATGCTTTTTCTACATGTATTGGGATGATCATGTGATTTTTATCCTTCATCTTGTTAATGTAATGTGTCACATTTATTGATTTGTATATATTGAAGCATCTTTGCATTACCAGGGATAAATTCCACTTGATCATGCTGTATGATCCTTTTGACGTGCTTTTGAATTTAATTTGCTAGTATTTTGCTGAGGAGTTTTTCATTTATAATCATAAAGAAAGTTGGTGTGTAGTTGTTTTTATTTTTGTTTTTTGTTTGTTTTTTCATTCCATGTCCTTATTTGGCTTTGGTATCAGGGTAATGCTCGCCTCATAAAATGAGTTTGGCGTTGTTCTCTCCTTTTCAATGTTTGGAAAAGTTTGAGGATTGGTGTTAATCCTTCAAATATTGGGTAGAATTAACTGGTATAACCACCTATTCTTGGAATTTCCTTTATTGGAATGTTTTTGATTACGGACTCAATTTCAATATACTTACTTATTATTGGTGTGTTAAGATTTTCTACTACTTCATGATTCAGGCATGGTATGTCCTATGTATAAGGAGTTTTCCATTTTTTCTAGATTATCCAATTTGTTGGTGTATAATTATTTAAAGCAGTCTCTTATGATTGTTTTTATTTTTGTGGAGTCAGTTGTAATGTCCTTTCATTTCTGATTTTATTAATTTGAGTTTTTGTTCTTTTTTTCTTAATCTAGCTAAAATTTTGTTAATTTTGTTAATATTCAGAAAACCACCTCTTGGTTTTATTGATCTTTTGTATTGTTTTCCTGGTCTCTATTTCATTTATAGAGAATCTTTAATTCTTTAATTTTTATTATTTCTTTCTGCTAACTTAGGGCTCAGTTTGTTCTTTTAAAGTTAGGTTTTTTATTTGAGCTATTTCTTATTTTTTAATGTATTTGTTTATTGCTGTAAACTTCCTTCTTAGTATTGCTTTTATTGTATCTCATAAGTTGTGGCAAGTTGTGTTTTCATTTTCATTTTTGTAAAGATATTTTCTATTTTTTCTTCTGATTTCATCTTTGACTCATTGATTGCTTAGGAGTATGTTGTTTAATTTCCACATATTTGACAGTTTCTCTAAGAAAGGACATGTTTAAAAAGGCCGTAACCCTCAGGTTATAATAAAGAGTTATAACAATTGTGCATATCTATGCACCAAGTGAGACAACCACCTTTACAAAACAAACTATAAGAGGTGAATGGACACATGGGTAGATATACACTAATAACTAGAAATTTAATCCAGTTAAGACATAGACAAGATATAACAAGTAGACTAGAAAACATGGGGGTAGGGGAGAGTAATGAAAGACCAAAGCAACATAAACAATATGGTAGATCTTATGGGTATGTATAAAATTTTTCACCCTGATAATAAAGTAGTTTCTTCATCAGAACACATGGCAAATTTAGAAATATTTGTCATGTATTAGCTTATAATGTAAATATCAATAAGTCCCATAAAGTAGAATAATTAAAAGAACACTTTCTGAACACAATGCAATAAGATAATAAATTAAGAACATAAATAATAGATAATTCTATGGTGAATGGGATGGGGAATTCCTATTAAGCACCTCATGTGTGAAGGGAGAAATACAAATCAAACTCCCCAAATTTCTAAAAAATAATGACATTAAAAATACTACATATTGGGCCTCCCTGGTGGCGCAAGTGGTTGAGAGTCCGCCTGCCGATGCAGGGGATACGGGTTCGTGCCCCGGTCTGGGAGGATCCCATATGCCGCGGAGCGGCTGGGCCCGTGAGCCATGGCCGCTGAGCCTGCGCGTCTGGAGCCTGCGCGTCCGGAGCCTGTGCTCCGCAACGGGGGAGGCCACAACAGTGAGAGGCCCGCATACCGCAAAAAAAAAAAAAAAAAATACTACATATTAAAATCTATGGTGCATATTTACACAGGTGATCAGAGGTTAAATACCTTAACAATAAAGATGAAAAAATGGAAAAAAATGAATTAAAATCTCAGGTCAAAAACCTGGAAATAGAACAACAAATAAGCCAAAAGAAAGTACAAGTAATGAAATAATACCAAGAAGAGCAGAAATAAATAATACAGTGAAGAGAAAAACAGTAGATTTAAGTAATATGTTAAAATTCTGCTTTAAAAAAATTATCAAGATAAACTACTAACTAGCCTAATCCAAGGGAATAAAAAAAGAGCGGTGGGGGAGAAATCACAAATATGAGAAAAAGCAATGGGGGAAAGAAGTATTGAAATAAATAATGTAGAGATGTCACAACAGACTACTTGCAGACTTCTGTGTAATAAATTTGGAAACCTATATAAAATGGATGATGTTCCTAGGTAAACTGAATTTAATAAAATTGACCCCATTAGAGAAAAAAAAATTAATAGATCTAAGAAGAAAAATTGTATGATAACCTCCATAGATGCTGTAAATCTCTCAGTAAAATACAATCCATGCTTAGTTGTAATGTATTAACTTTTTAGTTTATTTCTGGATTTGCTTTGCTTTTATTAGTAAGTTAAGGACTTTTGTCCTCATGTAATTTTTTTCTCTTGTAAATATGTTAGGTTTAGAATCAAGGTTTTGATTGTCTCATAGAATGAATTTGGAAATAACTCACATTCTCTAATCTGTGGAAGATTTTTTTGGGTAAGATTTTCATTTTTTCTCTCATGAATATTTAGAGGAATTTCTTTGTTGGTACACTGTGTCTTGAAAGTTTTTTGTTGAAAGGTTTTAAAATACAGATTATTCCTGAAATGTAAGGTTGTTTTAACATTTAAAATAATGTAGTTCACTACATTAATGGGATCAAAGAGGGGAAAAAACATATGACCAATAGATAGAGAAACTTATTTTACAAAATTCAGCATTCATCAGGATGAACCCCAGGAACCAGTTAATAGGTTGCAGAACCCCTTTACCCCACACCAATATTCATACAGGTATACACACAGACACATACACAGAGAACAAAACACATGCACACACATACACACACACACTACACTTCCTATTTGTAATTATTAGCAATTTAGCTCATGATTGTTATTGTTTTTTACAATAAGCATCCAAATGAATGAATCTTACCAATAAGTTTTATAAGTTTCTTTGCTCACTACTGTTTCTTCTACCTCTTGCACTCATTTTTTATTTTGCTATAGTATACTCAAAAAATTATTATAACAAGTATCTGCTGGTATTACACTTTGATTTTGTTTTTTTTTTTTTTTTTTTTTTTTTTTTTTTGCGGTACGCGGGCCTCTCACTGTTGTGGCCTCTCCTGTTGCGGAGCACAGGCTCCGGACGCGCAGGCCCAGCGGCCATGGCTCACGGGCCCAGCCGCTCCGCGGCATATGGGATCCTCCCAGACCGGGGCACGAACCCGTATCCCCTGCATCGGCAGGCAGACTCTCAACCACTGCGCCACCAGGGAGGCCCCTGGTATTACACTTTGATTGCTTCCTGTCCCTAACATTATTTTTTCTTTACACAGAAAATTTCATTTTGAAACCTGTATTACCCTTACATCTGGCACTTTATAGTGAGGCTTTCTGCTTTTGACATCAGGTGGTTTCCTCCTAAATTAGCTGAAGTTTGTAGGTCTTAAATGTAAAACAGGCTGATGCAACATTATTATAATTCAGCCATTTTGATATAATTACAAAGGTGATATTTGAAATGTAAGAATGTGATTGTTTTTTCCTGAACACCTTTTTTTTTTTTTTTTTTTTTTGCGGTACGTGGGCCTCTCACTGTTGTGGCCTCTCCCGTTGCAGAGCACAGGCTCTGAACGCGCAGGCCCAGCAGCCACGGCTCACGGGCTCAGCCGCTCCACGGCATGTGGGATCTTCCCGGACCGGGGCACGAACCCGTATCTCCTGCATTGGCAGGCGGACTCTCAACCACTGCGCCACCAGGGAAGCCCCTGAACACCTTTTAATATCTTTACTAGTGAAGCCTCACCTTAGTTGCCAATAACTAGAACCACACACAGCAAGCCCCTAAAAGGCAATTCATACTTCTGCTTTTAATCATCACAGGAACTACTATAATGCTGTTCCTCCTTCAATCAGAAAACATATTACTCAGTTTCTCAGCACCCTATTCACCCAGCCAGCTATAAAAATTATCAACAACCTTCTCCACCATTGGCTTTCTTCATAGTCTGCCTGGAGCAGAGTGAAGCTGTGGCCATATTTTTTTCCTTTTGATTCAAGGACCTTATCCTTTCATCAGAACTAAATGTAGGATGGTCAGTTAGGAGTCAACATTATAGTTTGCTTCTGCTTTTTCCTCTTCCTAAGTTAAGTCTGTTTGTGCTGTGTTTAAAGGCCAATTCACTTAAAGAATAATGCTCTTCGTCCCATCTTTGGAAGTGGTATTATCACTTAATGAGGCTAACAAAGGAGGAAGAGAAAAGGCCAGAGGCAGAATTTAAGGAGATGATAGCTAAGAGTTTTCCAAAACGAATTAAAGATACTGATAAAAAAAAGACTTAAGAAGCCTTAAAAATCCCAAGAAAGAGAAATAAAAATAAGTTGAACACTCAGTACATCTTAGTGAAAGTACAGATCACTAAAGATAAGAAAATGTAGGAAACCTCCAAACAAAAAAACATATTCATGAAAAGGACAACCATTTAATTAACAGTTGACTTCTCAATGACAGTGATGGAAGCCAAAAGCCAGTAGAATAATATTCTCAATGGGCCAAAATAAACTAGTGCACAGCCTAGAAGAATATATACTCAATGAAAATATTTTTCACAACTGAAGGAGAAACACAAACTGAGTGGATGATAAAAGAAATTAATGTGTTCTGCATTTTTCATATGATCTAGAAGGAGGGAAGATATATTCATCCCCTTTAGAATTGAATAAGTTAAATATGCACACAATAATTTCTAGAGAAACCACTAAAAGAATAGAAATGGAGTGTATATCATTTAAACTAATGGAAAGAATAACATAGCAACAAGAAAAAATCAATTTCAAAGGAAGTAAGAAAGGAAAAACGAAACAAAATGAGCTGAAACAGGACAAAATAAATGTCATATATAAGCCCAATATGCACTAAATGTAAATTAGATGTACATTAAATGTAAATGGACTAAGTGTTCCTGTTAAAAGACTAAATTTCTTAGAATGTATTAAAAAGTTCAACTATATTCAGTTTATACCAGGCACATTCTTAATATGTAAGTATATAAAAAGGTTAAAGTAAAAGGGTAGAATAGATTATACCATGCAAATACTAATCAAAAGAGTTAATATAGTGATACACTGCTACCAAAAATAATCTATAAAGGGACAAAAATTATCTAAAGATAGAGTTACTATAACAAAAGTCTTGCTTCCACCAGGAAAGTAACACTAGGGTGTTACGTAACACTTGATTACATAGCCTCAAAGTATATAACGCAAAAATGTACAGAACAACAGTGTGTGGAAGAAATCCAGTCATGATAGGACATTATAGCACATCTCTCTAAATTGATAGGTTAAACAAATCATGAAGAATATAGAAGATTTGTATAGCACGATTAACAAACTTGACCTAATAGACATCTATGGAACACTATATGCAATAATAAAGAGTACAACCTTTTTTTTTTTTTTTTTTTTTTTTTTTTTTGCTGTACGCGGGCCTCTCACTGTTGTGGCCTCCCCCATTGCGGAGCACAGGCTCCGGACGCACAGGCCCAGCGGCCATGGCTCACGGGCCCAGCCTCTCCGCGGCATGTGAGATCTTCCCAGACCGGGGCACGAACCCGTATCCCCTGCATCGGCAGGCGGACTCTCAACCACTGCGCCACCAGGGAAGCCCAAGAGTACAACCTTTTATAGCCTACACAAAATATTTAAAAATTGATCATATAATGAGCTGCAATGTACATTTCAAATTTTAAAGAACTTTTGTCATACAGAGCATATTCTCTGATCTCAATGCAATTGAGCTAAAAATAAATAGCAAAAGGATAGCTAGAAAGACTTCTTATGTTCGGAAATTTAAAAAAAAAATTCTAAATCCACATGTAAAAGAAGAAATTACAGTGGAAACCAGGGAGTATTTTGAACTGAATGAAAACAAGCTATTTTATATTAAAGATTATGAGAATCAGCTCAATTGGAATTTAAAAGGAAATGTTTCACTTTAAGTGTATATATTACAGAACAATAAATATTGGTTGCAAAGTTATAATCTATGGATACATGTTTAAAATTATATAAATATCATCAAAATTACACCAAATAAAATAGATGAAGGGGAATAATAAAATTAAGAAGTATTTAATGAAAAGGAAAATAATAATTCAATAGAGAAGATCAGCATGATCAGAATTTGGTCTTCAAAATGACTAATAAAATTTACAAAATGTCGGTTATTGATGAAAAACTAGTTAAAGCAAAGTAACAATTATATGGAATAAAAACTGGGACATAATCACAGATGTTACATCTAAAAACTTATATATTTATAATCAACAATAGATCACAAGGCATACAAAGAAATAAGGAAAAATGGCCCACAAGGAAACAGTAGAATACACATTTTTCTTGAGTGCCCATGGATCATTCTCCAGGGTAGACCACATGGTAGGCCACAAAATAAATGTTAAAATTTAAGAGGATTGAAATCATACCAAACATTTTATCTGACCACAGTGGAATGAAGTGGAAATCAGTAGCAGAAGGGAAACTGGCCAGTCTACAAACATGTGGAGTTGAAACAAAACACTCTTTAATAACCAGTGGGTGAAAGAAGAAATCAAAAGGGAAATTAGAAAATACCTTGAGAGAAATTAAAATGAAAACACAACATACCAAGACTTATGGCATGCAGCAAAAGCAGTACTGAGGGAGGTTACAGTGGAAAAGGCTTACGTTAAAAATAAGAAAGTTCTGGGCCTCCCTGGTGGCGCAGTGGTTGGGAGTCCGCCTGCCGATGCAGGGGACGCGGGTTCGTGCCCCGATCCCGGAGGATCCCACGTGCCGCGGAGCGGCTGGGCCCGCGAGCCATGGCCGCGGGGCCTGTGTGTCCGGAGCCTGTGCTCCGCAACGGGAGAGGCCACGGCAGTGAGAGGCCCGCGTACAGCAAAAAAAAAAAAAAAAAAAAAAAAAAAAAGAAAGTTCTCAAATCAACAACATAACTTTACACCTGGGAACTAGAAAAAGAACTAACTAAACCCAAAATTTAGCAAGAGGAAGGAAATAATAGAGATTAGAGCAGAAATAAATGAAATAGATAATTGTAAAACAGATAAAAATAAAAGTAAGCATTCAGGGTTTTTTTTAGCATTCAGTTTTTGAAAAGATAAACATAATTGACAAACCTTTAGTTAGATTAATTAATGAGAGAAGACTCATATAGCTAAATTCAGAAATGAAAGATGGAACATTACAACTGATGAACCACAAATAAGAAAAAAGGATTACAGGAGACTACTATGAACAATAATATGCTGACAAATTTGATAACCTAGAAAAAATGGAAACTTTTCCAGAAAAAATACAACCTACCAGGAATAAATCATGAAGAAATAAAAAACAAACTCTGTTCTGAAGAGGGCTATAACTAGTGAGGTATATGAATCAGTAATGAAAAACCTCCAAACAAATAGAAGCCCAGGACCAGATGGCTTCGCTGGAGAATTTAATCAAACATTTAAATAACTAAAACCAATCTTTCTCAAACTCTTCAGCAAAATTGAAGAGGAGGAAACACTTCCAAACTGATTATATGAGGCTAACTTTACAATGATATCAAAGCCAGACAAAAATACTATAAGAAAGGAAAACTATAGGCCAATATACCTGATGAATATTGATGAAAAAAATTCTCAGCAAAATACTGGCAAATCGAATTCAAGATTACATTAAAAGAATTATACATCATGACCAAGTAGAATCTATTTTTAGAATGCATGGTTGGTTCAACATACAAAAATTAATCAATGTAATAGAATGAAAGACAGAACCAACATGAATGTCTCAATTGATGCAGAAAAAGCATTATACAAATTTAAGACCTTTTCATTATCAAAAGGCTCAACCAACTAGGAGTAGAAGTGCAAACTACCTCAGCATAATATTGACCATATGTAAGAAGTGTATAGCTAACGTCATAATCAGTGGTTAAAAGTTTAAAGCTTTTTTTCCTTAGATAAAGAGCAAGGTAGGGATGCCTACTCTGACCACTTGTACTTAACATAGTATTGGAAATCCTAGCCAGAGCATTTAGGCAAGTAAAACAAAAAAAGCATCCACATTGAAAGAGAAGAAGTACAATTATCTCTGTTTGCAGGTGACATGATTTTATATGTAGAAAAACCCAAAGAATCTACAAAAACCCCTGTTAGTACTAATAAACAAATTAATCAAATTGCAGGATATAAAACAACTCAAAAATTAGTTGCATTTCTATACACTAACAATTAACCATTCAAGGAAGAAATTAAGAAAATGATCACATTCAGAATAGAATAAAATGGAATAAAATACCTGGGAATAAACTTAACCAAGAAAGTGAAAGACGTGTATAACTGAAAATGATAAAACATTGCTTAAAGAAATTAAAGAAAATAAAAACAAATGGTGAGCTATCCTGTGTTCATAGATTGGAGGACTTGATATTCTTAAAATGTCCATACCACCCAAAGCAATCTACAGATTAAATGTAATCCTGGGGCTTCCCTGGTGGCGCAGTGGTTGAGAGTCTGCCTGCCGATACAGGGGACACGGGTTCGTGCCGCGGTCTGGGAAAATCCCACATGCCGCAGAGCGGCTGGGCCCGTGAGCCATGGCCGCTGAGCCTGCGCGTCTGGAGCCTGTGCTCCGCAATGGGCGAGGCCACAACAGTGAGAGGCCCACGTACCGCAAAAAAAAAAAAAAAAAAAAAATAAGGGCTTCCCTGGTGGCGCAGTGATTGAGAGTCCACCTGCTGATGCAGGGGACACGGGTTCGTGCCCCGGGCTGGGAAGGTCCCACATGCCGCGGAGCAGCTGGGCCTGTGAGCCATGGCCGCTGAGGCTGCGCGTCCGGAGCCTGTGCTCTGCAACGGGAGAGGCCACAACAGTGAGAGGCCCGCGTACCGCAAAAAAAAAAAAAAAAAAAAAAAAAAATGTAATCCCTATCAAAATTCCACTAGCATTTTTTTTATTTTGCAGAAAGAGAAAATTCCATCCTAAATCTCATATGGAATCTCAAGGCACCTGGAATAGTCAGAACAGTCTTGAAAAAAAGAACAAGTTTGGAGGCTTCACAATTTATGATTTGAAACCATGCTACAAAGCTACAGTAATCAAATCAATATGGTACTTTCATAAAGACAGAGTTACAGACCAATGGAACAGAACAGAGAGACCAGAATAAACCCTCTTGTATATGGTTGAATGGTCTTGTACCAGGGTGCCAAGACCACACAATGAAGATACTGTTCTTTGCCCAAAAATTTATTCTGGGAAAACTGGATATCCACATGAAAAAAAATGATTTTGGATTCTTTTCTTATACCATATGCAAGAATTAACTCAAAATGGATTAAAGACCTAAATAAGGTTTAAAAGTATAAAACTTTATAAGAAACAGTAGGGGAAAATCTTTATGACATTGGATATGGATATGATTTCTTGGGTATGACACAAAAAGCACAGGCAACAATAACAAAAACAGATAAATGGGACTTCATCAAACTTAAGAGCTTCTGCACATTAATGTGAATAATTGACACAGTGAGAGGCAACTTATGGAATGAGAAATGGGTGCAATAATCCATATGTCTATCACTAGTAGACTATACAAATAATCATAGTGTATTCATGTACTATAATACTCTACAGGAAAGAAAATGGGTAACTACTCTTACCTACAACAATGAGAATATATTTCCCAGATATAATATTGGGCAAGCAAGTCATCAAAAATATATACAGTATTCCATTTATATAAATTTCAGGAACTAAAAATACTAAACTGTAGTTTTTAGGAATGAATGGATATGTGTTAAATTATAAAGAAAGCAAAACATGATAATCATATGAATGAAGGTATTGGTTGCCTCTCCAAGGAGGGACAGGGAAAGGATATTGGGAGGGAGCTTTCTAGTGTACCAGCAATATTTTATTTCTTGATTCAGATGGTGGTAACATAGGCATTTGCTTTTTAATAACTTTTAAGCTGTACATGTTTTTAATTCACTTTTGTGTATATTACATTAATTGATTTTTTGCAAAAGGAAAAAAAAGAATTGCAAATTCTTTTTCTGAATTGCCTATCTCCTTTAGAGTCATTTGTTCTTTGTGTTTATTTTTGTCCTTTTTATGGTGTTGGTTTTTGTCATGGTCTAATGAATGTGTTCATTCATATTTATACATGAATATCTAGATTCAGTTATTTAGGTAGCCACCGTAAGTTTTCTCTGCACTTGTGTAGAATTCATTTCCACAAAAGACTTCTTTTTGAATGGGATGGCTGATGACAAGGTTTATATAAGTAGTTACTGTATTTAGTATCTCATATTGGTAATCTCTTCCTTCTCCTTCCCCTTCCTCTTCCCCTTCTTACCCCCTCTTCCTCCCCATCTACACCCTCTTTCTCTTCAGCCTCTCCTCCTCCTCCTTCTCTTTCTTCCTCTCTACTCCTCTGTCATCTGGCTTCCATGACGGTACACTCTCCTGCTATTCTTTCTTCTTCTCTCTCCATTCTTTTCTTCCCTTTTTATTTGTTTTGCCTCTTATTGTCACTGGGGTAATAGATTTCCCAATTTTAACCTTGACTCTGTTCTTCATTCAATCTTCACAAATTCAATTAAGATCTAAAAACAGTTGGACTCCAAAATTTTTATCTCTAGCTGCAATTTGAGTTCTGCACTCTGGGTAACCAGAGGACAAATACCCTGAGACTATTTGTTTACCATTTATTTAAACATTTATTGAGTATAGATTAGGTTCTAGGTACTGTGTAAACACTATTTGAGAAGACAAAGATTTAAGCCAGTAAGTTCAATCGAGTGCTGTATGTTCTAAGTTATTGCTTTGTGTTGCAGTGTTGCAGTAGACTACAAAGGAGGTAGGGGTTCCTGCTGGGCAGGTGAGAAGTCAGGAAGACTTACAAAGTTATGCATGATCTGAGTCTTGAAAGTTGAGTGTTAATACAAAAAGAAAAAAGAAAACAATGGAAAAGTGAACAAAGAAAATAGACAGGGAAAACGTCAGATGAGCAAATCTGAATGCCCATAAAAGATGTGAAAATCTTTTGAATGAATTACTGAGTGAGGCAGTAATTAATTAAAGCAACAATATCATGCAAAACCCCTCTGATGGGCAAGTATTAAAGAGTGATGAGCCAAATATATTCAGTTTGTCCCATCTGAATGCATTCTCTTTCTTGCTTCATGAAGCTGATCTGTGTGGACTACAACAATAGGTCCCCTTGTCCTACATCTTCTGGTTGGATTTAGCAGAATAGCAGGGAGTGGGAGGAGAATAATTTCAGAGAAGTTATTCTCTTGATTCCCTCCCTGTAGGATTGCCTCTGGATGGTCTCATCACTTGAAAAAGAGGTCAAAACTCCTCTCAAGACAGCCTTCTCTATTTTTTTTCCTTCTAGTTTCCTATTACTACTTTCTTCCCTTATCTGTTTGGGATCTAAGGATGGTAGCATTCCTGGGATAATGCACTAGCCCTTTAATTTAAGTGTGTCCTTTGCTTTTTTCTGGGTCCTTAACTGAGAGAGTAATTGGTACTAGAAGTGAATCCAGCAAACGCTCCCAAAATAAGACTCTGGAATTGAATTATTCTCATATTTGAGGAAATGGTACCTGGATAATCATTGCTATTTAGTAGTACCACAGATATGCAAATCATCTCTAGTACCTTATGTGGATAACATAGATGACAGCTAAAATTTTCACTTATAGATCAGAGTATAACCACATTATATCACACCACGAATATTAATCTAGGTGATGGGATTTTATGTGTTCTGTGTGTTTGGAGACACACATTTTTCATCTGTATGAAGGACAAGAACACGTAATAGGTTTATTATTATTAAAATAATATTTAAAAAATTTTTGTTTTAATTTCTAATATGGTAAATATAAATAGATAAGCACAAGCTTTGCCTAAGCCCACATAAGCAAAAGCTCTTTAAGGTTCTCAGTAATTTTAAAGAATGATAAGGCTTCTTGAGACCAAAAAGTTTAAAAACCACGGCTGCAAGAAAAATATTTCAGAAAGTGAAACCCAAGGACTTCTGTTTTTTTTTTTAGAGTAGTAATGTTTATAGTATGTTCATGTTTTCTACATATTTTTCTGATATAAACTAATCTGTTGATATCTTCCAAGTGATAATAAATTATTCTCAAAGTTTCTCTCATTAAAAGCAGTGATATTATTTCAATATATAATGCTTTGTATTTTTTTTTTTTTTTTTTGTGGTACGCGGGCCTCTCACTGTTGTGGCCTCTCCCGTTGTGGAGCACAGGCTCCGGACGTGCAGGCTCAGTGGCCATGGCTCACGGGCCTAGCCGCTCCACGGCATGTGGGATCTTCCCAGACTGGGACACGAACCCGCGTCCCCTGTATCGGCAGGCGGACCCTCAACCACTGCGCCACCAGGGAAGCCCTGCTTTATATTTTTAAGTATGTCAGACTGATCAAAACTACTGGTGAGAATCCCTATTTATCAAAGAACGCTAGAGTTTGGAATGTTAGAGTTGTTAGAAATCATCTATTCCACTGATGATTAAGTGTTGTCTACAGACCCGTGTTTAAATTACTCTAGGAGCCTGCATCTTAGAGATTCTTGGGTCTTAACCCTGGGGATTTTGATTCAGTAGGTTACAGGGGTGGGATGTGGGGCAGAAACCTATAATTTACAAAAGTTCTCCCAAATTATTTTGATGCCTAGCCAGGTTTGAAATTAATAATCTGGTCCAACCCTGTTATTTCCAAGGCAGGCTTTGGAAAACTATTGCTGGTGGGCCACATCCAACCCAGCACCTGTTTGTGTAAATAAAATTTTATTGAAACACAGCCATGCCTGTTTGCTTAGGCATTGTCTATTAGTGCTTCTGTACCAAAACAGCTGAGTTGAGTAGTTACAACAGAGACTTTATGGTCCACAAAACATTAAGTATTTAGTATCTGGTCCTTTATGGAAAAAGTGTGCTGACCTCTGTGATAGAAGAAAAACAATAAATTTAGGAGTTTTAAAGACTTTCATTTGGTAGTTAGTAGCAGAATTCAGATTAGAAGTCATGTCCTTTAATACTTGGTCTGATACACTTTTCATTATACCTCATAGGTTTTTCAACACAAAAAAACGTGTTAAAGATAATAATTTGTGCTAATGGTAAATTTTTGATACAATTATGTTGAATAGTAAACTGCCATAGTGCATTCAAATTGTAGTCTGATTTGGAAGAATTGGGTTTGAAGTCACCATTTTCCAGACTAAACTTGTTATAGTGAGGCAAAAGGGTCAAAAGATATTTTGCTTCCAACCTTATAGCCATGACTCAAGTGGTCCATGACTCAAGTTTTCTTTTTAACTGCTAATTTAAAGGACAGTGATCAAGCAATAATTGCTGTCATTTATTTTTTGCTATTATATGTCAAGTATTAGCAATTTTGTATACATAATCACAAGGATTTTCAAATTTCCTCTTGAATTCCTCCTCTACCCAGGTTTCAAGAGCAGCTCTGCATTTATCTGTTGTATAAGGTGGGCTTCCCCATAGAGCTTTAATTTGAAGAAAAGTTTTTGGGGCTAAAAAATAAATACTTGCAAATCACTGCATTATCTCATTTGCTGATCATAAATCCCCATGAACTTAGTATTATGTTAATTTTAGAGATGAGGAAATCGTTAGCTGTGACCTTGAGTCTCAAACAAAAGATGGAATTTGAACTGTTAGACTCGAAAGGATGTGTTCGTACTAATACGTACTGCCAAACTGAGGGAATGCAGTTCTATCGAAATCTTATGAGTTGCCATAGATTAGATGATTGAAGGAAGATATTGATCTTCTCAAGAATAAGATGAAAAATGAAGAAATGGAAAGCTTTGCTTTGATAGCTCATCATCATATTTACAAATCTCTCTTTGTCGATGAATCTAACTAAGGTAATTTTAATTCATTTTTCTGTTTGTTTCTCTGAGTGAGACAAAGGAGGTGAGGTCTCAGGCTCTATCTGCCTGAGAAAAAGGCAACTGCAGTACAGTTATGCAGTTTGGTAGATTGCCTTTAGAAAGAGTAGTTCAGCTTTGTCACACATTTCTAGAAGCCAAGATTCAATTTTGGGGGGTTTGACCAGGTAACTATCAGTTGAACTTGTCTGGTATAAGGAGTTTCTGCTTGCTGGAA
Organism: Mesoplodon densirostris; assembly: GCF_025265405.1. Lineage (NCBI taxonomy): Eukaryota > Metazoa > Chordata > Mammalia > Artiodactyla > Ziphiidae > Mesoplodon > Mesoplodon densirostris. Next base: position 31,240,699 of record NC_082681.1, on the reverse strand, counting down.
GGCCCAAGTTTAAATCCGTTTCTTTTTGCTTTGCCTTTTAAAGACATGGACCAACAGCTCTCATCCAGATCATCTCACTTAACCCAGTAGTGTATCTTGACATAGTTATTTCTGTTCCATAAAGATTCTGTTACTCTCTTGGTCACAAAGGTAATAAAAGAGTGTGTGACTCTTTTAAAATTCAGTCTCATTACTTGGAAAACAGCACCTTCATATTTAAAAGATGGAAGCCATTGATCACGGTGTAAGTTTGTGTAGCCAAATGGAATGAGGATGAGCTTTGGAGTTTGAGAGGCGTGGATCAAAATATTATTTTTACCATTAATTAGTGATGTGATATTTTGTTAGCTACCTTAGTGCTCTGTCTCAATTTTCTTATGTGTAAAATGGGGACAATAATTATATGTACAGCCCTCTCTCGTGTGTGTCGTGTGTGTGTATGTGTGTGTGTATAGCCACGTTATGATGTAGATATTATTATAGCCATTTTACACTTAAGAAAATGTGACTATACATATTTTGAGATATGTATCTATGTATGTAGGCACATTATGAGATAGATATAAATCATATCTATCTATCTATCAAAGATAGCTATGAAGTACCTAGAACCATGATAGCATGAATTGATTTATGTAAAAGTTAGAAAACAGAATTAACAAGGTACCTAGTAAGTGTTCAATAAATATCACTTCTCTTATTATTAGAACATAGGTGGTATTCAGTAAACATCTGGGATTTTGAAAGAACATTCTTTACTTCAACCATGGCAAATAGGATGTCCTTCAATGAAATCAATAAGTCCTTATAAATTAAAACCAAAAATCACAATAATATGGTCAAAAAGGTATCCCTGGTTTTTTATTCAAGTCCTAAAAATACAGTGGTAGGGAATAGCCTTTTATTCAGTTATTTAGGTTAAAATTTATTAATTTTTTAGAAAGAACAGAAAAAAGTAGGATGTTTAAAACCCATTTAAATATTTCCATAATTTGAATTTATTTTTCTTTATACATGAATACATATTTTCTCATCTCAAGCATTTTTATTCACTTACCTCACATTTCTTGTTTTGTATAGCCTCTGATAGTAAAAAGGAAACTAGTCAAAGCATTTCACATTGGGAGTAGTATGTTTAGTTCTTAAATAATTTAGAAATATTACTGGTTTTAATGGTACGTGGAAGTATCCCAAAATCTTGTTGGTGCAAACATTTATTGTAATTTTCTTTCTAATGTCTTTTAGTTTGCCATCTTTTGGAGAAATTTCTTGGCCTGAAAGGCAGAAAAAAACCCCACAGTATTTAGAAATGGTTTTCGTAGTGCTCATTGCTTCTAACACACATTTGGGTTTATAAAATTTAACTTTGTTGTAGAAACACTTTACATTTGTCAATGATAGTTTAAAAGAGAATTTTGTTATTTTGCATATGATTTAGGAAGACATTCTGCTATGATCACAGTAACCAGTTTCCTCAAAAAAAGTTAAGAAAGAAAGAAATAAAGAAAAAAAATCCTGGATGAATAGAAACAGCTGTCTTATTCAACAAGAACTGAAACAAAAGCTTTATAAAAAAATTCACTTGGCATGTTATACCCCTAGTATTAGGATACATAATGTTTGAATTTATTTCTTTGTGCATCTTTTGTGCACTTGAAATAATGCATTTGCATGTGAATGGAAGAAAGCAAAATTATATTCCAAGGTTCATGAAAAGAAATTACTGATTGGCTCTTTTAATTGGGCAAACACCATCTGAACCACTTTATTTATTTTCAGCCTTGACATTAACTTAAACCTTCTCTTCAGTGAAAGTAATGTTTGTCGTGTGAAGTTCTAAGTTACTCTAAATATTACATCATAATCTATAAAGGAAGAGGATATTTTAACACTTGATCCTATGGTCATCCCTCTTTATAGGATTGACTCTTTAAAAATTATGAAGTGATGCAGAGGTTTTCTTTAGCACTGCTGCTCCTTTGTGCAAGATGCCAAGTGCCCTCATGAAGTGGTGGTGGTTCTCACTTTGGTTCCTATTCATTCATACCCTTCTAATTTAGTGACTTATTCTCTTCTATCTCTCCTAATGTTCATAGATGACATACTTGTCTTGTATCTTCTTCCTTTTGGGCACAATCTCAAATAGTTATATTGGCTAGGCAGCTAACATAAAGAAAATGGGTCACAGGGACTGTAAACAAAAGGAAGGTGCATGCCCCATCTAATGGGGACAACAGATAATTGCCATATAGGATTATTGACCTTACATTGATTGATATATTGATCTACTAACTTCTCATGAAAAGGTAAATGTATTTTTGGAAAAAATATGAAATTTCCTAGTTTTTCAATGCTGGAAACCACTTTTTTTTTTTAAAAGAATGTTCTGGATTACACTATATGAGTTACATAAAGCTTATCCATGGGCTACATGTAACTTGAAAAGTGACCAGTTTGCCACCTTTGTTTTAGGGGCTTGCTTTGTGCTCTGGGTGTTAATGACTTAATAACATAAATATATTCCTGTCATTGTAATTTGTAATTCATATCTTCTTTACTTCTTCCTCTCTCCATTCGGTTATGCATTTCTGAAATATTTACTATGCAAATAAATGACTTACTAGACTTTGGTTACTGTTCTAGGCACTGGAAATGCAGCCTAATTTTGTCCCCTTTCCGAAGGATCTAAGAGTTTATGTGAGAGTCAGAATATAAAGAGGCATGACACAGCATGATAAATGTCATAGAAGAGAGATACCTAACTTTCTCAGGTTATACAATCTTAACTTAAATGAATAAAATGACTATATCTCCCTCTAGCAGTTCTCTGAGAGGAGATAGTAATGGCAGAATGTTCAGGAAACCTGATATGGTGGGGAGAGATTTGTGGGAAGATGGGCCTTTCAGTTCCTCCTAAATAGAGCATCTTTGTCATTTGGCAATTGAAAAATACGATGCTTTCATTCTACCATTTGCCATCTATTGAGTGTTATTTCTAAAGTGAAATGCTCAGAAGAGTCAATAGACTGTTCCCTTTTTATATTGCTTTGACTAGGTGTCAGCAGTTGCAATCGTATCAGATCATTTATTACTCTGAGAAAATCCCTTGACAAACTCAGAGATTAATTTATTGTTGGTGAGCTACTCAGGAGATATTTCTACTTCTTCCCATAATAGAGAGAGATGCTCACAATTCAGGCCAGGTTTGTTATTATGGCTTTGTATGAAATATAAGCATCTAAGAGAAGGGAGTCAAAGTGAAATCTTGACTTGGTTTCAAATCAAAACCAAATCTCCATGCACTGTCTAAATTCTAGGCTTTCTTTATTGCAAGGACAGTTCATGCAGAGAAAAGATAAGAGTACCTAGTAAACAAGTAGCTTTTTGGATAGCAGGTAAAACTGCGAAATGAAAGCACTTGACTGATGGATGGAAAATGTTATTTGTCTGCCTTGAGTTGATACTATATTTTATGGGAAGTGAGGTAATACCTGCCTTGCAAGTGAGAACAGGCAAATTTCCTGAAATTGTCCATTTGGCAATGAGTTGATATAACTTTAAGGAAAAATTAGTATTCTGTGCTGAGTCATTTCTAAAGAAAACTCCAGAGACTTCTAACAGCAGTATTTATTGGAGGTTGGAAATGAGATAAATATTTCCTTTGCAAGTCAGCAGGAGCTATAGAATATGCAGAAGGCACAACTTCTTATGGTATTACATGAACAAAAGCTCTCAGTGTCCACAAAGTCCTCTGCAGAGCAGGTTACATTAAGTTAATTTTTAAGGCTCAGAACACTTTAAAGGGATATTTCTTTAAAAAATAAGTTAATTTTTTTTTCATTTTCCCACTTTCACCTGCCAAATCAGCTATTTCAAACTTACAGGAGAATTCACCATTTCTCCTCTTGGGCTTACTCTCAGCAATAGTCGGAAGGTATTTGGGGGCCTCTATGTTATCAGCATAGGATCTGGAACGTGATATTTGAATATTGTACCTGCTACTTGTTAGTTGTATGGCCTTAGACTTGTTGTTGAACTTTCTTATACCTCAGTTTACTCATTTTAAAAGTAGATGTAGTAAACTGTACCTCATTAGGTTGTTGTGAGGACTGAAATGTTGATGCCTTGAACGTGGTAAATGTGCAGTTAATATTAATCACACTCCTGCCTTCACAGATTTCTCCTTCCTAGAAACCCAATGCTGCAAGCATTTTAGACTCAGAGAGACCAGGTAGAAAGTAGTTATAGGGGTAAGGGTTCCAGTTGATGATCCTCTAAGCAATGCAGGTGGTCATCTGCTCTGCCTTTCCAACAGATAAGCCCTATTCCCTTACCTTTGGCATTCCTGGAAAGCTCTGAGTTGAGGACTTTTCTTTGTATACATATTTAAGGTGGTAATTTCCATTAAGAGTTTTAACATCTCTGACCAGAGCAAGGGTATTTTTCACCAGAAACTCCTTGTTTCTAATTTTCCCTATACCCTTGAATCTGAGGGTTTGCCTGTAGGGGTGAAGGACTTTTAATTTTAAGTTCAAGCTCTACTAAGCTAGGAATCCTCATTCAGAGAAAGCTCCTACTGAGCGCAAAGGGAACTTTGCCTAAAAAAGAACTGTAGGACTTGGCCTACTGTGTATAGATAGTTATTTTCTATTCAAGAGAATTTTTTTTTTTTTGCCGTACGCGGGCCTCTCACTGCTGTGGCCTCTCCCGTTGCAGAGCACAGGCTCCAGACGCGCAGGCTCAGCGGCCATGGCTCACAGGCCCAGCTGCTCCGCGGCATGTGGGATCTTCCCGGACCGGGGCACGAACCCGTGTCCCCCGCATCGGCAGGCAGACTCTCAACCACTGCGCCACCAGGGAAGCCCTATTCAAGAGAATTTTGAAGATACAGTGATCATAGTTTCCTTCCTCCTCTGTCCCCCAAAGGGTGTCTTAGAAAGCATACCTATGGAGATCTGCATTCTTGAAGGGGCACAGCACTCATTTGCTCTAGTTCAACAGCATAGACTTTAAAAAATACAAGAAGCCTTTCTCTGGGAGAGGGAATGGTGCAGTATATCTGCAAGTCCATAAGTTTGACCATACCAGGGATAAAGAATTGGTATGATAAAAATGAAACTATTAATGCCAAATTTGAATTTAAAAATCATAACTATGGTGAGAAGGGAATTATCATAATTTTCTCTGGTTTTTGGTGAAGGGCATAAATAAGTCAAACCTACTTTTGTCTCCCTGGCATATACCATGAAATATAATTAGGATAAAATTAACACAGATATGGAGGGAGAACCCAAGATGGCAGAGTAAAACGACCCTGAGCTCATCTGCTCCCATGGGCGCACCAAAATTACAACTATTTACAGAGCAACTATCAATGAGAATGGCCTGAAATCTAGCAGAAAAGATCTTCTACAATTAAAGATATAAAGAAGGAACCATAATGAGAAGGGTAGGAGAGGTGTAGATACTGTATAATCTAGACCCATACCCCCAGTTGGTGACCCATAAATGGGAGGATAATTACAATTGCAGAGGTTCTCCCCAAGGAGTGAGAGGACTGAGCCGCACATTGGGCTCCCCAACCCAGGGGTCCTGCCCTGGGAAGACGAGCCTCTAAAGGCCAGCAAGGCTTATTTTCAGGAGAGCCAGAGGGCTATGGGAAATAGAGAGTCCACTCTTTAAGGGAGCATACAAAATCTCACATGCTCCAAGATGCAGGGCAATAGCAGTAATTTGAAAGGAGCCTGGGTCAGACCCACCTGCTGATCTTAGAGAACCTCCTGGAGAGGTAGGAGGGAACTGGAGCTCACTCTGTGGACATAGACACTGGCAGCAGTCATTTTGGGGAGCTTGTCCTACCATGAGGACACTGGTGCAGGCAAGCACCATTTTGGAATGCACCCTCTAATTTATTAGCTCTGAGACCCGGCCTCACCCACCAGCCCATCTGCACCAGTGCTGCGACACCTCAGGCCAGGCAGCTAGCCAGGTGGGGACATAGCCCCACTCACCAGCAGGCCTGCTGCATTAAGACCCCCTGAGCCCCACCCACCAGAGGGCCCAGGACCTAGCCCTTCCCACCAATGTGCTAGCACTAGCCCCAGGGACCATCAGCCTAAGACCCAGGCCTGCCCACCTGTGGGCTGAAACCAACGTCTGGACCTACAGGGAACTACAACCAGAGGCCTGGGGACCTGAATCTGACCACCAGTGAGCTGGCACTAGCTCCAGGACAACATGGGCCTTGGCCCCACCCACCAGTGGCTGACCACTGAACCCCTAGTCCCCCAAGATCCTGCCCCACTCACCAGTAGGCCAACACCACATTTGGGACACCATAAGACACCACAACCAGCCATGTCTGAGAACTATCTCACCCACCAGCAGGCTGACAATAGATCTGGGATCCCTAGCCCTGCAACCACCCACCCTGGAAACTGGCTCTGCCCACCATTGGCCATCACTATCCCTGGAACCCCTGGGTCTCCACAGCCAGCCACCTCGTGACTCGGTCCTGCTGACCAGTGACCAGCAGCCTCCACACAAGGCAGGGCCTGACAACCATCCATAGTGCGGGGACAGCCATGCCTACCTGACTACCCCCAGTAGTCAACCTGCTACAACTGAAGGGCTTATGTAGCCTACATCAGGGGCACCCCTAGACATATAGCTCTGGTGACCAGAGGGGAGTGTGCTGCTGGGATACATCCTACAGAAGGCTACTTCTCCAGGATTGGGAAACATAACCAATCTACCAAATACATAAAAGTAAAAACAGCCAATTAGCCAAAATGAGGTGACAGAAGAATATGTTCCAAACAAAGGAACAAGATAAAACCCGAGAAGAAGAACTGAGTGAAGTGGAGATTAAGCAATCTACCTAATAAAGAGTTCAAAGTAATGATCATAGAGATGCTCAAAGAATTCTGGTGAAGAATGGATGAACAGAGTGAGAAGTTAGAAATGTTTAACAGTTAGAAAATGTAAATAAGGACCAAACAGAGGTGAAGAATACAATAACCAAAATAAAAAATATACTAGAAGCAATCAACAGTATTAGATGATACAGAGGAATGGATCAGTGAGCTGGAATACAGAGTAGTAGAAATCACTGAAGCTGGAAAGAAAAAAGAAAAAGGAATAAAAAGAAATGAGGAAAGTTTTATGCCTCTGGGAGTACATCAAGTGTACTAACATTGAGATTATAGGGGTCCCAGAAGGAGAAGAGAGAAAGGGGAAGATAAAATATTTGAAGAAGTGATAACTGAAAAACTTCCTTAACCTGGGAAAGGAAACAGGCATCCAGGTCTGGAAGAGTGTCCTAAATAGGAAAAACCCAAAGAGGACCACACCAAGACACATTATAATTAAAATGGAAAAAAAATAGAGAAGATTAAAAGCAGCAAGGGAAAAACGACAAGTTACATAAAAGGGAATTCCCATAAGGCTATTGGCTGACTTTTCAGCAGAAGCTCTATAGGCCAGAAGGGAGTGACATGATACATTTAAAGTGATGAAAGGAAAAACCTACAACCAAGAATACCTGCCAAGGCTTTCATTCTGTTTTGATGGAGAGATCAAAAGTTTTACAGAGAAGCAAAAGCTAAAAGAGTTCAGCACCACAAAACCAGCTTTACAAGAAATGTTAAAGGTGCTTCTCTAAGTAGAAAAGAAAGGGCCACAGCTAGAAATATGAAAATTACAAAAGGAAGAAGCTCATTGGTAAAGGCAAATATCCACTAAAGGTAGTAAGTCAAACAAGTATAAAGCTAGTAGGAGGTTGAAAGACAAAAGTAGTAAAATCATCTATATTTACAGTAAGTAGAAAAGGGATACACAAAACAAAAAGATGTAAATTATGTCAAAAACAGTAAATGTGAAGGGGGGTAAAATGCAGTGAAGGGGGTAAAATGCGTGAAGGGGGGTAAAATGCGTGAAGGGGGTAAAATGTTAAAATGTGTTTGAATTTAAGAGATCAGAAACATAAAATACTCATGTATATATGTATATAGATTGCTATATATAAACCTCATGGTACCCACAAACCAATAGATACACGAAAAAGATACACAAAATAATAGATACATAAAAAAGAAAAAGGAATCCAAACATAACATTAAAAGATAGTCGTCAAATAACAATGGAAGAGTGCAAAAGAAGAAAGGAACAAAAAACTACAAAAACAACTGAAAAACAGTTAACAAAATGGCAGTAAGTACATACCCATCAATAATTACTTTAACTGAAAATGGCCTAAATGCTCTAATCGAAAGACATAGAGTGGCTGAATGGACACAAAAACAAGACTCATCTATATGCTGCCTACACGAGACTCACTTCAGATCTAAAGACTCAAAGTGAGGAGATGGAAAAAGTTATTACATGCACATGGAAATGAAAAGAAAGCTGGGGTAGCAATACTTATACCAGATAAAATGGACTTTAAAACAAAGACTAACAAGAGAAAAGGAGGACATTACATAATCATGAAGCAATTGATCTAAAAAGAAGATATAAAAATTGTAAATATATATGAACCCAACATAGGAGCATCTGAGTACCTAAAGCACATATTAACAGACACAGAGGGAGCAATTGATGGTAGCACAATAATAGCAGGGGACTGCCCTACTTACATCAATGGAGAGATCATCTAGACAGAAAATCAATAAGGAAACACTGGTCTTAAATGACACACTAGTCCAAGTGGACTTAATAGATATTTATAAAACATTCCATCCCAAGGCAGCAGAATACACATGCTTTTCAAGTGCACATGACACATTCTTCAAGTTAGATCACATGCTAGGCCACTAAGGAAGTATCAACATATTTAAGAAGATTGAAATCATATCAAGGATCTTTTCCGAACACAATGCTAAAAGACTAGAAATGAACTACAAGAAAAAAACTGCAAAAACACAAACACATGAAGGTTAAGCAATATGCTACTAAACAACCAATGTGTCACTAAAGAAACCAAATAGGAGATCAGAAATTACCTAGAGACAAATGAAAATGAAAACAGAATGATCTAAAACCTATTGGGCACAGCAAAAGCAGTTCTAAGAGGGAAGTTTATAATGGTATAAGCCTACCTCAGGAAACAAAAATCTCAACCTAACCTTATACTTAAAGGAACTATAAAAAGAAGAACAAGCAAAACCCAAAGTTAGTAGAAGGAAAGAAATCATGAAGATCAGAGCAGAAATAAATTAGAGACTAAAAAACAATAGAAAATATCAATGAAACTGAGAGCTGGTTCTTTGAAAAGATAAGTTGATAAACCTTTAGCCATACTCATCAAGAAAAAAAAAGGGAACCAAATCAATAAAATCAGAAATGAAAAGGGAGAAATTACAACACCACCACAGAAATATAAAGGATCAAAAGATATTCCTGTGAACAGCTGTATGCCAATAAATTGGACAACCTAGAAGAAATGGGCAAATTCTTAGAAATTTACAATCTCCCAAGACTGTACCAGGAAAAAATAGGAAATAAGAACAGACCAATTGCTGGTAATGAAATTGAATCAGTAATAACGAAACTCCCAACAAACAAAAGTTCAGGACCAGATCTTTTCATAGGTGAATTCTACCAAAGATTTAGAGAAGAGTTAACAGTTACCTGTCTCAAACTATTCCAAAAAATTGCAGAGGAAGGAACACTTCCAAACTCATCATATGAGGCCAGCATCACCCTGATATCAAAACCACACAACTATATCACAAAAAAAATTATTGACCAATATCACTGACAAACATCCATGGAAAAATCCTCAACAGAACATTCTCAAACCAAGTTCAACAATACATTAGAAGGGTCATATACCATGATCAAGTGGGATTTATCCCAGGGATGCAAGGATAGTTCAGTATCTGCAAATCAATCAATTTGATACACCACATTAACAGATTGAAGGGAAAAAATCATATGATCATCTTAATACATGCAGGGAAAGCTTCTGACAAAATTCAACATCTGTTTATTATAAAACTCTCAACAAACAGGTTATAGAGGAAACATACCTCAACATAATCAAGACCACATATGACAAGCCCACTAACAACATCATACTCAATGGTAAAAAGCTGAAAGCATTTCCTGTAAGATCATGAAGAAGACAAGGATGCCCACTCTTGCCACTTTTATTCAACATAGTTTGGAAGTCATCGCCATAGCAATTGGACAAGAAAAAGAATTAATAGGAATCCTAATTGGAAAGGAAGAACTAAAACTTACTGATGGCAGATGATGTGGTACTGTATATAAATAGAAAATCCTCAAGATTCCACTAAAAACTGTTGGAACTTATCAATGAATTTGGTAAATTTTCAGGGTACAAAATTAATATATAGAATGCTGTTGCATATCTATACACTAACAATGAACTATTAGAAAGAGAAATTAAGGAAACAATCCCATTTACCATTGCATCAAGAAGAATAAAATACATAGGAATAAATCTAACTAAGGAGGAAAAGACCTGTACTTGGGAAACTGTGAAACACTGATGAAAGAAATTGAAGACAACACGAACAAATGGATAGATACACAGTGTTCATAGATTGGAGGAATTAATCTTGTTAAAATGACTATACTACCCAAGGCAGTCTACAGATCTAATGCAATTTCTATCAAAATAGCAATGGCATTTTTCACAGAGCTAGAACAAATAATTTTAAAATAAACATGGAAGCAAAAAGACCACAAATAGCCAAAGCAATCTTGAGAAAGAAGGACATAGCTGGAGGTATCACGCTCCTTGATTTTGAACTATACTACAAAGCTATGGTAATCAAAACAGTATGGGACTGGCACAAAAACAGACACAAAGATTAGTGGAACAGAATAGAGAGCCCAGAAAAGAACCCACACTTATTTAGGCAATTAATCTATGACAGAGGAGGCAAGAATATACAATTTGGAAAAGACAGCCTCTTCAATAAATGGTGTTGGGAAAACTAGACAGCTATATGCAAAAAGAATCAAACTGGACTACTCTCTCAAACCATACACAAATATAAATTAAAAATGAATTGCAGACTTAAATGTAAGACTCAAAACTATAAAAATTCTAGAAGAAAAAATAAATCGTATGCTGTTTGACATTGGTCTTAGTAATGTTTTTTTGCATATGTCTTAGTATGCTTACTATGCTTTTTTGCATATGTCTCCTTGGGCAAGGGAAGCAAAAGCAAAAACAAACATCAAACTAAAGAAGCTTTTGCACAGGGAAGGAAGCTATCAATAAAATGAAAAGGCCACCTCTTGAATGGGAGAAGATATTTGTAAATGATACATTTGATAAGGAGTTAATATCCAGAATATACAAAGAACTCATACAATTTGACATAAAAAACAAAACAACCTGATTGAAAACTGGGTAGAGGTCCTTAATAGACATTTTTCTAAAGAAGACATACAGATGGCCAACAGACACATGAAAAGATGCTCAACATCGCTGATCATCAGGGAAGTGCAGAGCAAAACCAAATTGAGATATCACCTCGCAACTCTCAGAATGGCTCTTATCAAAAAGAAAACAAAAAGTAAGTATTGGTGAGGATGTAGAGAAAAGTGAACCTTCATGCACTTTTTGTGGGAATGTAAATTGGTGAAGCCACTGTGGAGTACAAGAAAAAGATTCCTCAAAAATTAAAAATAGAACTACCATATGATCCAGCAATTTCAGTCCTGTGTATTTATCCAATAAAAATGAAAACAGTAATTCAAAAAGATATATGCAACCCTATGTTCATTGCAGCATTATTTGCAGTAGCCAAGATATGGAAGCAATCTAAGTGCCTACCAATAGATGAATGGATAAAGAAGTTGTGTGAGATGTATTTATATATACACACATACATACACACAGAATAGAATATTACTCAGCCATAAAAAGAGAGAAATCTTGCCCTTTGCAACAACATGGAGGGACCTAGCGGGTAGTATGCTAAGTGAAGTATGTCAGATGCAGAGTGACTAATACTGTATGATTTCATTTACATGTGGAATCTAAAAAGCAGAACAAATGAACAAACATAACAAAAGAGAAACAGAGTTATAGATAAAGAGAAGAAGCAGGTGGTTGCCAGAGGGACGTGGGTGGGAGGATGAGTGAAATAAGTGAGGGAGATTAAGAGGTACAAACTTCAGTTGAAAAAGAAATGAATCAGTTTATGAAACATACAGTGTGGGGAACATAGTCAGTAATTATGTAATATCTTTACATGGTGTCAGATTGTAACTAGAATTATCATGGTGTTCATTTTGAAATGTATAGAAGTATTGAATTACTAGGTGTATATCAGGAACTAACCTAGTGTTGTAGGTCAGTTAAACTTCAAAAACGAACCAACTCATAGAAAAAGAGATCAGATTTGTAGTTACCAGAGGTGGGTGGGGTGGGAGGGGAATTGGATCAAGGTAGTTAAAAGGTACAAACTTCCAGTTATAAGATAAATAAGTGCTAGGGATCTAATGTACAACATGATAAATATAATTAACCCCAATATATGTTATATATAAAAGTTGTTAAGAGTAAATTCTGAGTTCTCATCACAAAGAATACTTTTTTTTTCAATTTCTTTAATTTTGAATCTATATGAGATAATGTATGGTCACTAAGCTTTAATAAGTGATAATCATTTCATGATGTATGTAAGTCAAATCTTTATACTGTACACCTTAAACTTATATAGTGCTGTATGTCAATTATATCTGAATATAACTGGATGAAAACAAAGATCCGATAGACTTGAGAAAAAAATTAACATTATTATTCAGTCAACCAAGTGCTGAGCATATATCTTCCCCTCCCCCGGCAATAGTATATCTCTAAGATATGTAGAAAATATGGCCCCTGCTCTCAAAGTATTTATAGATTAGTTTGAAAGACATACACGCACACACACACATACAGTAAATGGAACTGACTAAATAATACATGATTCTGAGCACTTAACATTTCAGAAAATCTTGGTAAGACTGGTTACTTATTTCTATCAAAAGTTTCACAAAATACTAACTCATTCATAGTGGGGTTTAAATGACTGATAGCTGGTTCTTTCCTGATAACAGTAGAAGCAGGAAAAATAGATCACTAAGCATCAGAAAGGTAAAGGGGCTTGGAGGGGATGTGTGTTGGGAGAGGGAATAGTACAAAAAGATGAGTAATGGGATGCTGGAGACAGCTTTTGCAGGGTAACTTTGCCTCTGGCTGCCTTTCCTGAAATCCGTGTGAATACATCCTTGAATAAGCATTAAATAGTAGTCTAGAAATGCTAAGCCAAATCTCAATTTTAGCTATGATTTTTTAAAGTTATTTATCTATTTTCTCTATTTTGAGGACAACAATGATGTCTTGTTTATTGTTGTATTCTCAGCACCTAATGTGCTAACAGATAAGTGCCTGATATATATTTAATATCTTTCCAAGGAGCTACTATTATTTGAATTTTCTACTAATCTTTTTCATCCTCTTTGTGAGTTATTTCTCTGTTTGGCCTCAAGTTACAGTGCCCCTAGGTTCTATCTTCAAACCCTTGTTTTCTTGTTCTACACACTTTCACTGTGTCTATTTATTCTTCATTGATCACCTTTTTCCTGATGACCAGGCAGTGTAGGGTAGTAACTTCAATTGCAGACATGGGCTTTGGAATCAAACATAAGTTCAAGTTCAGTTTTACCTTTTACTAGCTATGGTATCTAGGGCCTAGGAATACTTCTTTGATTCTTAGCTTACTCTTTTGTTAAAAAGGGGTTAATGATAATACCTAACTCATAGTGTTATCATGAGAATTAGATGAAATATTAAGTATAAATGAAATAGCACAGTCTTGGGAATTTAATGAGTACTCACTAAATGTCAGCTGCTTTTACTTTTGTTTGTAAAGCTTTATTGAAATATAATTCATATGTCGTATAATTCACCCATTTAAAGCATACAATTCAGTGTTTTTAGGTAAATTTATAGGGTTGTACAACTGTCACCACAGTCTAATTTTACATCATTTTTTTTTCTCCCAGAAGCCAGTAGCCATTGGCAGTCATTCCCCATCTCCCCCACTCCTAGCCCTAGGAAACCACTAATATCCTTTCTGTCTCTATAGATTTGACTTTTCTGGACATTTTATGTAAATGGAATCATGCAACATAGAATAATATTTTCAAGGTTCATCCATGTTATAGTGTTTATTAGCAATTCTTTTTATTGTTGAATATGCCATTGTATCAATATACCACATGTTATTTATCCACTCATCAGTTGGCAAACATTTGGTGGTTTCCACTTTGCATCTATTATGGATAATGCTGCTATGAACATTTGTGTTTGAGCATTTGTGAGGACCTACATTTTTATTTACCTTGGGGTATATACTAGGAGTAGGTATCTAACTACTGAGTCATATGTTAACTCAATGTTTAAGATTTTGAGGAAATGCCAAATTGTTATCCATAGCAGCAGTATTATACATTCCCACCAGCAATGTATGAAGGTTCCAGTTGCCTACATCTTCACTAACATTTGTTATTGTCTGCTTTTTTAAAGAAAAAAAATTTAAGGCATGAAGTGGTATCTCGTGTTTTTGATTTACATTTCCCAAATGACTATTTTGTGCATTTTTATGTGCATAATCGATAATTGTGTGTCTTCTTCAGAGAAAATCTTATAATATAATAAGAATTATATATTTGGTCTCTGCCCCTGGTTCCTGGCACAGAACTCCTAAAACCCTTGAATTTCCTGAGTGATGGTGATGATTGGAACATCTTACAGAGATCTCTTAAATACCTTGGAATTTCCTGGGTGGTAAGGAATGTCTTTTGTTCAAATCAGGTACCTCTTCGGTGGGCTCTTGGATAGCTTCAGGATAGGGGCTAGTCGTCACAAAGTCCGAGTCATGATTAGAATCTTGGAACTTTCAGCCTCACCCCCATCCTGTGGGGAGAGGAGAGAGGAGGACTCTAGATTGAGTTAATAGTTGATCATGCCTATGTGACAAAGCCTCCATAAAAATCCCTGAAATATGGGGTTCATAGAACTTCCAGGTTGATGAATATATCCAGATACTTGGAGGGCAGTACACCCCAACTCCGTGGGAACAGAAGCTCCTTACTCAGGATTCTTCTGGATCCTTTCCTATGTATGTACTTCATCTTGCTTTTCATCTGTATCGTTTATAATATTCATTGTAATAAACTGGTAACAATAAGTAGATGTTTCCCTGAGTTTTGTGAGCTATTCCAACAGATTATTGAACCTAAGCAGTGGGAGGTTGTGAGAAACTCCGACTTTGTAGCCAAGTTGGACAGCAATGTGTACCCTGAGGACTCATAACTTGTGACTGGCATCTGAAGTGAGGGCAGTCTTGTGAGACTGAGCCCTTAAGCCTGTTGAATCTGATGCTAACTAACTACCTGGAGTAATGTTGAACTACATCATAGGACACCCATTGGTGCCCTGAGAGTTGGAAAATTGGTTGGTGTGGGGGAAAACCCACGCATTTGGTGTCAGAAGTGTTGTGAGTGGAAAAACAGTTTTCCTTCAAATCTGTTGCCTGTATTTTAATTAGGTTATTTGTCCTTTTATTATTGAATTTAAAGTGTTCTTTATATATTCTCAATTCAATTCTCTAATCAGACATATGATTTGTAAAGATTTCCCCCGATTCTGTGGGTAGTCTTTTCACTTTCTTGATGGGGTTTTTTGAAGCAGAAAAGTTTTTAATTTTCATGTAGTTAAATTTATCTGTTTTCTTTTGTCACTTGTACTTTGGGTGGCATATCTAAGAAATCATTGCTCAATCCAAGATCATGGGCATTTACTCATTTACTTCCTTCCAAGAATTTTATAGTTTAACTCGTACAATTAGATCTTTGATCTATTTTGAATTACTTTTTGTTTATATTGTGATGTAGGGGGTCCAACTTCATGCTTTCACAAGTGGATATCTATTTATCACAGTATCACTTATTGAAAAGATTACTCTTTCTCATTGAATTGTCTTCGCATCCTTGTGAAAAATCAACAGATCATAAATGTATGGGTTTATGTCTGTACTGTCATTTTCATTCCATTGATCTGTATGTCTATCTAAGATGTTTTTAAGTTTTCAGTGTATAAATCTTTCATTTTTTGGTAAATATATACCTAAGTATTTTGGGTTTTTGGTTATACTAAATGAAATTTACATAATTTCATATTTTCGTTTTTGATTTTCCTTAGCTAGTATGTAGTTATTGTAAATTGATCTTGTATCCTGCAGCCTTACTGAACTCATTTATTTTAATAGTTTTTTTTAATGGTTTCCGTAGGATTTTCTATATACAAGATCATGTCATGTGCAAAAAGGTTTAGTTCTTCTTTTCCAATCTAGATGCCTTTATTTTTTCATGCCTAGTTTCCCTACGTAGAGTTTCCAGTACAATGTTGAATAGAAGTGGTGTGAGCAGATATCTTTGTATTGTCCCTGAATTTAGGAAGTATTTCAGTCTTATACCATTTTTTTAGCATAGTTATTGGAGTATAATTGCTTTACAATGGTGTGTTAGTTTCTGCTTTATATCAAAGTGAATCAGTTATATATATACATATGTTCCCATATCTCTTCCCTCTTGCATCTCCCTCCCACCCACTCTCCCTGTCCCACCCCTCTAGGCGGTCACAAAACACAAAGCTGATCTCCCTGTGCTACATGGCTGCTTCCCACTAGCTATCTATTTTACGTTTGGTAGTGTATATATGACCATGCCACTCTCTCACTTTGTCCCAGCTTACCATTCCCCCTCCCCATATCCTCAAGTCCATTCTCTAGTAGGTCTGTGTCTTTATTCCTGTCTTACCCCTAGGTTCTTCATGACATTCTTTTTCTTAGATTCCACATATATGTGTTAGCATACGGTATTTGTCTTTCTCTTTCTGACTTACTTCACTCGGTATGACAGACTCTAGGTCCATCCACCTCACTACAAATAACTCAATTTTGTTTCTTTTTTAAAAAATTTTTTTTATTAGCTTCTGCTTTATTACAAAGTGAATCAGTCATACATATACATCTGTTCCCACATCCCTTTCCTCATGCATCTCCCTCCCTCCCACCATCCCCATCCCACCCCTCCAGGCGGTCACAAAGCACCGAGCTGATCTCCCTGTGCTCTGCGGCTGCTTCCCACTATCTATATACCTTACGTTTGGTAGTGTATATATGTCCATGCCTCTCTTTCGCTTTGTCACAGCTTACCCTTCCCCCTCCCCATATCCTCAAGTCCATTCTCAAGTAGGTTTGTGTCTTTATTCCCGTTTTACCCCTAGGTTCTTCATGACATTTTTTAAAAATTCCATATATATGTGTTAGCATACGGTATTTGTCTTTCTCTTTCTGACTTACTTCACTCTGTATGACAGACTCTAGGTCTATCCACCTCGTTACAAATAGCTCAGTTTCGTTTCTTTTTATGGCTGAGTAATATTCCATTGTATATATGTGCCACATCATCTTTATCCATTCATCCGATGATGGACACTTAGGTGGCTTCTATCTCCTGGCTATTGTAAATAGAGCTGCAATGAACATTTTGGTACATGACTCTTTGAATTTTGGTTTGCTCAGGGTGTATGCCCAGTAGTGGGATAGCTGGGTCGTATGGTAGTTCTATTTGTAGGTTTTCAAGGAACCTCCATACTCTTCTCCATAGTGGCTGTACCAATTCACATTCCCACCAGCAGTGCAAGAGTGTTCCCTTTCCTCCACACCTTCTCCAGCATTTATTGTTTCTAGAATTTTGATGATGGCCATTCTGACTGGTGTGATATGATATCTCATTGTAGTTTTGATTTGCATTTCTCTAATGATTAATGATGTTGAGCATTCTTTCATGTGTTTGTTGGCAATCTTTATATCTTCTTTGGAGAAATGTCTATTTAGGTCTTCTGCCCATTTTTGGATTGGGTTGTTTGTTTTTTGTTATTGAGCTGCATGAGCTGCTTGTAAATTTTGGAGATTAATCCTTTGTCAGTTGTTTCCTTTGTATATATATTCTCCCATTCTCAGGGTTGCCTTTTGGTCTTGTTTATGGTTTCCTATACTGTGCAAAACCTTTGAACTTTCATTAGGTCCCATTTGTTTATTTTTGTTTTTATTTCCATTTGTCTAGGAGGTGGGTCAAAAAGGATCTTGCTGTGATTTATGTCATAGAGTGTTCTGCCTATGTTTTCCTCTAAGAGTTTGATAGTGTCTGGCCTTACATTTAGGTCTTTAATCCATTTTGAGTTTATTTTTGTGTATGGTGTTAAGGAGTGTTCTAATCTCAGACTTTTACATGTACCTGTCCAGTTTTCCCAGCACCACTTATTGAAGAGGCTGTCCTTTCTCCACTGTACATTCCTGCCTCCTTTATCAAAGATAAGGTGACCATATGTGCGTGGGTTTATCTCTGGGCTTTCTGTCCTGTTCCATTAATCTATATTTCTGTTTCTGTGTGCATACCATACTGTCTTGATTACTGTGGCTTTGTAATATAGTCTAACATCGGGGAGCCTGATTCCTCTAGCTCCATTTTTCATTCTCAAGATTGCTTTGGCTATTTGGGGTCTTTTGTGTCTCTATAAACATTGTAAAATTTTGTGTTATACTTCTGTGAAAAACGGCAGGGTAGTTTCATAGGGATTGCATTGAATCTGTAGATTGCTTTGGGTAGTACAGTCATTTTCACAGTGTTGATTCTTTCAATCCAAGAAAATGGTATATCTATCCATCTATTTGTATCATCTTTAATTTCTTTCATCAGTGTCGTATAATTTTCTGCATACAAGTCTTTTGTCTCCTTAGGTAGGTTTATTCCTAGATATTTTAGTCTTTTTGTTGCAATGGTAAATGGGAGTGTTTTTTTAATTTCACTTTCAGATTTTTCATCATTAGGGTATAGGAATGCCAGAGATTTCTGTGTGTTAATTTTGTATCCTGCTACTTTACCAAATTCATTGATTAGCTCTAGTAGTTTTCTGGTAGCATCTTTAGGATTCTCTGTGTGTAGTATCATGTCATCTGCAAACAGTGACAGCTTTACTTCTTCTTTTCCGATTTGGATTCCTTTTATTTTATTTTCTTCTCTGATTGCTGTGGCTAAAACTTCCAAAACTATGTTGAATAAGAGTGCTGAGAGTGGGCAACCTTGTCTTGTTCCTGATCATAGTGAAAATGGTTGCAGTCTTTCACCATTGAGGATGATGTTGGCTGTGGGTTTGTCATGTATGGCCTTTATTATGTTGAGGAAAGTTCCCTCTATGCCTACTTTCTACAGGGTTTTTATCATAAATGGGTGTTGAATTTTGTCGAAAACTTTCTCTGCATCTATTGAGATGATCATATGGTTTTTTTCCTTCAACTTGTTAATATGGTGTATCACATTGATTGATTTGCGTATATTGAAGAATTCTTGCATTCCTGGATTAAACCCCACTTGATCATGGTGTATGATCCTTTTAATGTGCTGTTGGATTCTGTTTGCTAGTATTTTGTTGAGGATTTTTGCATCTATGTTCATCAGTGATATTGGCCTGTAGTTTTCTTTCTTTGTGATATCTTTGTCTGGTTTTGGTATCAGGGTGATGGTGGCCTTGTAGAATGAGTTTGGGATTGTTCCTCCCTCTGCTATATTTTGGAGGAGTTTGAGAAGGATAGGTGTTAGCTCTTCTCGAAATGTTTGATAGACTTCGCTTGTGAAGCCATCTGGTCCTGGGCTTTTGTTTGTTGGAAGATTTTTAATCACAGTTTCAATTTCAGTGGTTGTGATTGGTCTGTTCATATTTTCTATTTCTTCCTGATTCAGTCTTGGCAGGTTGTGCATTTCTAAGTATTTGTCCATTTCTTCCAGGTTGTCCATTTTATTGGCAAAGTGTTGCTTGTAGTGATCTCTCATGATCTTTTGTATTTCTGCAGTGTCAGTTGTTACTTCTCCTTTTTCATTTCTATTTCTATTGATTTGAGTCTTCTCCCTTCCTTTCTTGATGAGTGTTGCTAATGGTTTATCAGTTTTGTTTATCTTCTTAAAGAACCAGTTTTTGGTTTTATTGATTGTTGCTATCGTTTCCTTCATTTCTTTTTCATTCATTTCTGATCTGATCTTTATGATTTCTTTCCTTCTGCTAATTTGGGGTGTTTTTGTTCTTCTTTCTCTAATTGCTTTAGATGCAAGTTTACGTTGTTTATTCGAGATGTTTCCTGTTTTTTAAATTAGGATTGTATTGTTATAAACTTCCCTCTTAGAACTGCTTTTGCTGCATCCCATAGGTTTTGGGTCATCATGTCTCCATTGTCATCTGTTTCTAGGTATTTTTTAATTTCCTCTTCGATTTCTTCAGTGATCACTTCATTATGAAGTAGTGTATTCCTGAGCCTCTATGTGTTTGTATGTTTTACAGATCTTTTCCTGTCATTGAAATCTAGTTTCATACTGTTGTGGTCGGAAAAGATACTTGATACAATTTCAATTTTCTTTAATTTACCAAGGCTTGATTTGTGACCCAAGATATGATCTATCCTGGAGAATGTTCCATGAGCACTTGAGAAAAATTTGTATTCTTTTGTTTTTGGATGGAATGTCCTATAAATATCAGTTAAGACCATCTTGTTTAACATATCATTTAAAGCTTGTGTTTCCTTATTTATTTTCATTTTGGATGATCTGTCCATTGGTGAAATTGGTGTGTTAAAGTACCCTACTATGAATGTGTTATTGTCGATTTCCCCTTTTATGGCTGTTAGTATTTGCCTTATGTATTGAAGTGCTCCTATGTTGGGTGCATAAATATTTACAATTGTTATATCTTCTTCTTGGTCATTCGTAGTGTCCTTCTTTGTCTCTTGTAATAGTCTTTATTTTAAAGTCTATTTTGTCTGATATGAGAATTGCTACTCCAACTTTCTTTTGATATCCATTTGCATGGAATATCTTTTTCCAACCCCACACTTTCAGTCTGTATGTGTCCCTATGTCTGATGTGGGTCTCTTGTAGACAGCATATATATGGGTCTTGTTTTCGTATCCATTCAGCCATTCTGTGTCTTTTGGTGGGAGCATTTATTCCATTTACATTTAAGGTAATTATGGATATGTATGTTCCTATTCCCATTTTCTTTATTGTTTTGGGTTTGTTATTGTAGATCTTTTCGTTCTGTTGTGTTTCTTGACTAAAGAAGTTAGTTTGGCATTTGTTGTAAAGCTGGTTTGGTGGTGCTGAACTCTCTCAGCTTTTGCTTGTCTGTAAATGTGCTAATTTCTCCATCAAATCTGAATGAGATCCTTGCTGGTTAGAGTAATCTTGGTTGTAGGTTTTTCTCCTTCATCACTTTAAACATGTCCTGCCAGTCCCTTCTGGCTTGCAGAGTTTCTGCTGAAAGATCAGCTGTTAACCTTATGGGGATTCCCTTGTGTGTTATTTGTTGTTTTTCTCTTGCTGCTTTTAATATGTTTTCTTTGTATTTAATTTTTGACAGTTTGATTAATATGTGTCTTGGAATGTTTCTCCTTGGATTTATCCTGTATGGGACTCTCTGTGCCTCCTGGACTTGATTAACTATTTCCTTTCCCATATTAGGGAAGTTTTCAACTATAATCTCTTCAAATATTTTCTCAGTCCCTTTCTTTTTCTCTTCTTCTTCTGGGACCCCTATAATTCAAATGTTGGTGCATTTAATGTTGTCCCAGAGGTCTCTGAGACTGTCATCAGTTCTTTTCATTCTTTTTTCTTTCCTCTGCTCTGCAGTAGTTATTTCCACTATTTTATCTTCCACGTCACTTACCCCTTCTTCTGCCTCAGTTATTCTGCTATTGATCCCATCTAGAGTATTTTTAATTTCATGTATTGTGTTTCTAATCGTTGCTTGATTCATCTTTAGTTCTCCTAGGTCCTTGTTAACTGTTTCTTGCATTTTGTCTATTCTATTTCCAAGATTTTGGATCATCTTTACTATCATTATTCTGAATTCTTTTTCAGGTAGACTGCCTATTTCCTCTTCATTTGTTAGGTCTGGTGGGTTTTTATCTTGCTTCTTCATCTGCTGTGTGTTCTTCTGTCTTCTCACTTTGCTTATCTTACTGTGTTTGGGGTCTCCTTTTTGCAGGCTGCAGGTTCGTAGTTCCCATTGTTTTTGTTGTCTGTCTCCAGTGGCTAAAGTTGGTTCAGTGGTTTAGGTAAGCTTCCTGGCGGAGTGCACTAGTGCCTGTGTTCTGGTGGATGAGGCTAGATCTTGTCTTTCTGGTGGGCAGGTCCACATCTTGTGGTGTGTTTTGGGGTGTCTGTGGCCTTATTATGATTTTAGATAGCCTCTCTGCTAATGGGTGGGGTTGTTTTCCTGTCTTGCTAGTTGTTTGGCATAGGGTGTCCAGCACTGTAGCTTGTCTGTCCTTGAGTGAAGCTTGGTGTTGGTGTTGTGATGGAAATATCTGGGAGATTTTCGCTGTTTGATATTATGTGGAGCTGGGAGGTCTCTTGTGGACCAGTGTCCTGAAGTTGGCTCTCCCACCTCAGAGGCACAGCACTGACTCCTGGCTTTAGCACCACGAGCCTTTCCTCCACGTGGCTCAGAATAAAAGGGAGAAAAAGTAGAAAGAAGGAGCACAAAATAAAATAAGATAAAATAAAGTTATTAAAATAAAAAATAATTATTAAGAAAACAAATTTTTAATTCAAAACAAAACAAGATGGAGAAAACCCTAGGACAAATGGTGAAAGCTAAGCTGTGCAGACAAAATCTCACACAGAAGCATACACATACACACTCACAAAAAGAGGAAAAGGGGAAAAATAATATATCTTGCTCTCAAAGTCCACCTCCTCAATTTTGGATGATTCGTTGTCTATTCCGGTATTCCACCGATGCAGGGTATATCAAGTTGATTGTGGAGATTTAATCTGCTGCTTCTGAGGTTGCTGGGAGAAATTTCCCTTTCTCTTCTTTGTTCACACAGCTCCCGGGGTTCAGCTTTGGACTTGGCCCCGCCTCCGTGTGTAGGTCGCTGGAGGGCATCTGTTCTTTGCTCAGATAGGACAGGGTTAAAGGAGCAGCTGATTAGGGGGCTCTCGATCACTCAGGCCTTGGGGAGGGAGGGGCACTGCGTGTGGGGTGAGCCTGCTGCGGCAGAGCCCAGCTTGACCTTGCACCAGCTTGAGGCGCGCTGTGCATTCTTCCGGGGAAGTTGTCCCAGTTTCACGGGATCCTGGCCGTGGCAGGCTGCACAGGCTCCCAGGATAGGAGGTGTGGATAGTGACCTGTGCTCGCACACAGGCTTCTTGGTGGCGGCAGCAGCAGCCCTAGTGTCTTATGCCCGTATCTGGGGTCCGCGCTGTTAGCCGTGGCTCACACCCGTCTCTGGAGCTCATTTAAGCAGCGCTCTTAATCCTCTCTCCTCGGGCACCAGGAAACAACGAGGGAAGAAAAAGTCTCTTGCCTCTTTGGTAGTCCAGACTTTTTCCCGGACTCCCTCCTGGCTAGCCGTGGTGCAGTAACCCCTTCAGGCTGTGTTCATGCCGCCAACCCCAGTCCTCTCTGTGGGATCTCACCGAAGGCGGAGCCTCAGCTCCCAGACCCCACCCACCCTGATGGGTGAGCAGACAAGCCTCTCGGGCTGGTGAGTGCTGGTCAGCACCGATCCTCTGTGCGGCAATCTCTCAGCTTTGCCCTCCGCACCCCTGTTTCTGTGCTCTCCTTCGCAGCCCCGAAGCTTCCCCCCTCTGCCCCCCGCAGTCTCCACCACGAAGGGGCTTCCTAGTGTGTGGAAACCTTTCCTCCTTCACAGGTCCCTCCCACTGGTGCAGTTCCCATCCCTATTCTTTTGTCTCTGTTTATTCTTTTTTCTTTTGTCCTACCCAGGTACGTGGGGAGTTTCTTACCTTTTGGGAGGTCTGAGGTCTTCTGCCAGCGTCCAGTGGGTGTTCTGTAGGGGTTGTTCCACGTGTAGATGTATTTCTGATGTATCTTTGGGGAGGAAGGTGATCTCTGCGTCTTAGTCTTCCACCACCTTCCCCCTCTCTCCAGCCTTATACCATTAATAGTGATGTTATCTGTGAGTTTTCATAGATGCCTTTTTTCAGGCTGAGGAAGTTCACTTGTATTCCTAATTTTTGAGTGTTTTTATTATGTAAAGATACTGGATCTTTTCAAATGCTTTTTCTGCATCTATTGAGATGATGATGTGGGTTTTGCTCTTAATTCTTATAATATGGTGTATTACATTGACTTTTTAATGTTGAAGCAACTGTGCAACCTTGAAATAAATCCCCCTTATTCATGATTTAGAATCCTTTTTATATGTTGCTGGATTTGCTTTAGTAGTATTTTGTTGAGAATTTTTGTGTTAATATTCACATTACTAGTCCGTAGTGTTTTTTTCTACTATTTTTGTCTGGTTTTGATATAAGGGCAACATAAGTCTCATAGAATGAGTTTGGAAGGTTCCTTTCTCTTTGTTTTTTTTTTTAAGAGTTTGTGAAGGATTGGTGTTTATTCTTCTCCAAATGTTTGGTGGAATTCTCCAGTGAAGCCATCTGGTCCTGAACTTTTCTGTATTATGGAAAAATTTTAAAACTTACTGATATTCCATCTCTTTACTTTTTTAGATCTGATAAGATTTTCTATTTCTTTTTGAGTCAGTTTCAGTAGTATCTGTCTTTCAGGAATTTTTGCATATCCTGGGTTACTTAATTTTTTGTCAAACAAACGTGCATAACATTTTCTTATAATCTTTTTAAATTCAGTAAAATATGTCTTCTCCCTTTTTTCATGGTCAGTCTAGCCAAAGGTTTTTCAATTTTGTTGATCTTTTCAAGAAATCAATCTTCAGTTTCCTTGATTTTTCTGTATTATTTTACTATTCTCTATTTCATTTATTTCCTCTCTTATCTTTATTATTTCCTTCTTATTTTTTTAGGTTTACTTTGCTCTTATTACTCTACTTTCCTATGGTGGAAGATGAGATTATTGATTTGAGCCATGAGTGTGTCATAGCTGGCTAACATCAGCTTAACTGAGTCTCTTGTACACATATGTTCCCAACTCTGCATTCACTGGTGTCACATTCATAGTGAAATCAGTCTAAGTTGGGGTATTTACACCACAGAAATTGGCAAATGATATAAATCAAGGGTTTCTTTTTGGAGAGCTGTTTTACAGGCATATCACTGGTCTTGGATGACTTACTTGAACCTACCTGATTATACTCCTGGCTTTATTAGATGGCAGTGGGACTGCCCTTCTAGGTTTCATTGCAATTTTAGAATTTTTTTCAGTGCTTCATATCAAAGATATTCATACTTACAATTTGTTTATTCTTAGACACTTGTGGAGTTACTAAATACTTCAAATCACAGTCAAGTTGTTATCTTCAATTTTAGGGTCAGAATATTTACTTCACTTATTTTGGACCTGTGCTCTGATATTCATTTTCTTTCATTGGTATCTGCAGTGTTTGTGGTGATGAAATTTTAGCATGATAAACCTTTCGAAAATGGAAGTGAATGTTCAGAGCATCTTTGGGTAAGGGCATTGGCTGAGCTATCTATACCTGTAATTATTTTCTCCTACAGTTTGCTTATTTTTTTGCAGGTGCAAATGCACAGCATCCCTCTTCTGGAAAGCATAAAGCAAATACTTAAGTCTGACTTAAGTCTGACCTGGCTGTGAATTACAATCAGGTGCAAAATCAGCTTCTGTTCATGTGCCTTGCTTCTACTTAAATTGGCTGAAAGGATTTTTTATTTTAAAGTTGCTCTTGAGTCATGACCTTTAATGACAAACCTCAGCCCAACATAGATTGATTATAGCTGTGTTATAAAGTGCTCCTACAGCATTCAAAATGGAAATGCTGACCATGTGTGTGCCTTTACTGGAGCTAGGCTAGCAGGTGTGGAATGATTGTAGTTCAAAAAAGGTTGGTGGAACATCTGAAGCTGAAGGAATTATTGAGAATCTCTTAATTATTTAGAGATTCATGCACAGAGAATTCACTTTCTATTTGGAACTACTTTCAGAAAACCAGTTAATTTTTCTAGGATGATAATGAAATATAAATTTGCAAATTTATTCAAATCCTGGTTTTGCTGTTTACTAGCCATGTGACTTTGGCCAAATTTCTTAAATTCTTTGAACCTCAGTTTTCTTAACTGCATTTTGGAAATAGTATTGAATATAATGTATAATATACTGTATAATGGAAGTCTGTCTTGCAAGGTTATTATAAGATTTAATGAAGGCTGTATGTATGTATATTCATATGCATCTAGCATCATATATGTTCCTTTCCCTTTAACTGCTAGTTGTCACTTATCCTTGCCATTTGCCTGGGTCATATTTTTAAAAATCACATTTTTTCTCTTTATGGTTGAAACAAATCATTTCTTCTAAGTGATCAGAATAATTCAACTGCTAGAAAAGTTATCTGAGACTTTATTGTGATGATTTCTACAATTACTACTTTTTATATGGAAGTCAAATTGCTTCAGAGACATAGCATTTATTATATACTTACTTCATTAAATATTTTTCTAAATATTTTACATGTATTATCTCCTTCAGTCTTTATGTTCCAAATGATAGGTGCCATTACGATCCCCATTGTAAAGATAAGGAAACAAGTCACTTGCCCAAGTCGTATAGCTGTTAAAGAAGTCAGATTAGGCCCAGGATAGAGCTGCTCATGCAAAGTACCATGTCAGCAAACCAAAACTTAACTAAGTTTCTTTGCTTGGCTCTTCCAGAAAAGGAAAGCCTACGTCAACCAATCAGTGCTTGCCTGCTCAGCACAAGTTACCTAACCCAGCTCCAAGAGTTCCCTTTGCTTCGTGTAAGGAAAGTGACCTTACTTTAACCAATTAGCAAATGCCCAGGGTAAGTTCCTTGTTCCTGGTCACTTTGGTCTAGAAAAATCTCATGCCTTGTACAGCTCCTCAGAGCTCCTTTTTATCTGATAGATTGAATGCTGCCTGGTTCATAAATCACTGAATAAAAGCCTACTAGATCAGTAAATTGTCTGTGGAAAATTTTCTTTTAACATAGCTAAAGTACGTGGAAGACGTGAAATTTTAACCAAGCAGTTTGTCTTCACAGTTTCTAAATACTTGCTACTCAATTTGTGGCACAAGGACCATTAGTACTGACATCATTTGAAGCTTGTTAGAAATGTGTAGTCTCTGGCCCCACCCTAGATCTACTGACTCTGAATATGCATTTTAACAAGATTCTCAGTTCTCATATGTACAGTAAAATTTCAGAAGTACTTCTTTAAACCACTAATGGATGATAATATGAGCCTAGTCCCTATCTGTCACATGCATTTCTCATACAACCATTGAAATGAACAGGAGAATGTAACACCAGCAATAACACCATGGCTAAGAAAATGAAGAAAGTAAAACTTTCATATGACTAAAACCTAAAATGTGTACTAGAAATAGTGCAAGGGAGACTAAATTGAAAACAGGCACTAAGGTCAGTCTGGCAGCTCCTTCTACTGAGATTGAAAAAGATTTACTAGAGTAAACCAAAGGAAAATTTATAGACTATCTGTTGTGTTTTCAATGAAATTGAAGAAAACATGGATTCTCTCTTTAGAAAAAGGAGAAGACATGGTGAACTGGAAACCACTGTCCCTGTTCTCATATCCCCATGTGTCTATGAGGGAGGGAAATTGAAATGAAAAAGAATATAAACTGAGCTTGTGCCAAGTCTCTTGAATGTAAAGAGAGCTTGGTGTTGTGGCTTTCATAATGTAAATGTAGCTCAAGGAATCCTTAGTAAAATAATTCATGGGCTTGTTTTAATTTGTTTATTGTTTGAAAAGAATGCAAAGTCATGCTCAAGTTAGCAAGGGAAATATTCCTTGTTCATTTGAGATTAAATTGTCATATTAACTCCAAGAAAAAATAAATCTCAACACGGTAAGGTTTATACAATATTAGGAAGGCTAGTGAGGAAATCAGCTGTGGATCTCACTGGTTGAGAGGCAGAAGAACTGAGATGAGGCTATGCACTTTGACTCTTTGTGGGACTTAGGGTCTGCACGTGACCCCTCCAAAGGCAATGATGTCTGTGCAGATGAGAGTCTCTGTTAACATTTAGCTGAAGCTCTAGACACTCCAGTTTGCAGAAAAGCAGGAAGTGATTAAGGGGAGGAGAACTCTCTCCTTGTGAAGAAAGATGGAGTTTCCCAAGGGAAGAGCAGCAAGGGACTGTACTTGGGAACTTTAACGAAGGGGCTGCATAGAAAGGAATGATTATTGAGAAAAGAGCAAAGGGAAGTAGATGGAAGTAAAATGTTCATATGGGACATCTTCCAAGTTTGGAAGGCCCTTCCATTGTGTGATAGAATGGAATGATCAAGTCTAATAAACTTAAAATTTCTGTTCCCAAACTGCTACTATTTTGAGATATACATGACCCCTAAGCAAAGAACTTGGTATAAAATCATTATAGTCTAGTGTGAGTTTGATATGAGGAAGACTTGGGAAGGGTCATAAATACAGGCAAGTACACAAATCCTAAGTGTAGTGCTTTGTAAATTTGTATGAAGTAAACACTGCCATGTAACTACCAGCCAGGTCAAGTTATAGAACATAACCAGCACTATAGAAGTTTCTTTGTTCAGCTCCCTCCACACTGCCATTACCCTTCCCAAAGATAACCACTATTCTGTAAGCCTATATTAATTTTGCCAAATTTTGAACTTTAATATGCATTGAATTATACAGTATATACTCTTGTGTCTGTTTTCTTTAGTTCAAAGTTACAATTATAAGGTTCATCCATATTGTTGAATATTTCTGTTTTTCATCCATTTTCATTGCTTTATCTATAGTATTTCACTATATGAATGTACCACAATATATCTATGTAGTATACTGTCTTCCATTTTTGCAGTCTGAATAGTACTGTTGTGATCCGTCTGGTGCATGTCTTGAGGTGTATATATGTTTGCATTTCTGGATTGGACTTGCTGGGTTGAAGGGCAAACACATGGTTAACTTTATTAGTTACTGCCAGTTTGCCTAAGTGGGTGTACCAGTTTTCACTCCCACCATCAGCATATGAGAATTCTCGTTGTTCCACCTCCTCACTAATACTTGCTATTGACAGTTCACTATTGCTGTAAGACAAACCACCATAAAACTTAGTGGCTTAAGACAACAATGATTTATTATTGCTTATACATCTGCAGGTGGTCCTGGGCTCAACTGATATAGGGTAGGTTCTCCTGGGTGGCTCTCCTCTAAACAGTGGTTCTGGCTGGACTGGAGTTGACTCTATTGTGGTCTCTTCTATGTGTGTTTATTCAGGGACACAGACCAGAGGGTGGATGAGCAGTAATTACACAGGGGAAGCTCTGCTCATGGAGGTGGCAAAAATGCATGTAGGCTAACAGAAACACTCCAGGCCCTGAGGCTTAGGCTTGAAAATGTCACACATTACTTCTGATTTATTCTATTGGCCAAAGCAAGTCATAAGGCCAAACCCAAAGACAAGGGTAGAGACAGATTTAATG
The DNA here is from genome assembly GCF_025265405.1 of Mesoplodon densirostris. Taxonomy (NCBI): domain Eukaryota; kingdom Metazoa; phylum Chordata; class Mammalia; order Artiodactyla; family Ziphiidae; genus Mesoplodon; species Mesoplodon densirostris. The sequence continues at coordinate 31,211,159 of NC_082681.1, read as the reverse complement.
GGAGGAATTAAAGTCCCATGGCAAGATTGCGGTTGCAGCAAGTGATGAAGAATTGACACTATTAATGCAATGTATCACAGCAGGTTTTTTTTTTCTCCTATTTTTGTCATTCAGGTTGGGGTGTTGTGATAACATACTGTGTCTTTAATTTGTATTTCTCTGATAGCCAATGAAGTTGAGAATTTTTTTAAAATATTTTTATCCATTCATGTATCTTCTTTTGTAAGGCTTTTCCACATCGTTTGCCTATTTAAAAATTCAAGTTGTCTGCCTTTTTCTTACTGTTATATAGAAGTTTTAATAAAAATATAAACTGGATAGAAGTCCTTCATCTGATATATTTATTGCCAATATCTCCTCCCATTCTATGGCTTATTTTCTCACTGTTTTAATGTCATCTTTGGGTAAATGGAAGTTCTTAAATTTCAATGAAGTGTAATTTATTAACCTTTTGTTTTATGTTTAGTGCATTAATATCCTGTTTAAGAAATCTTTATCTGAAGGAAATGAGGACATTTTTTCTGTTATTTTCTAGATGCTTAATTATTTAATTTCCATATTTAGATCTATGATCCAACTGAAATTGCTTTCATATGTGCAAGGTTCATTTTTTTTCTACATAGATATAATCATTTATTGAAAAGGTTGTGTCATTTATTGAGAAGAAAATAACTTTCTTACTGCATTGCAGTGCCACATTTGTGGAAAATCATGAGACCACATATGTGTGAATCTGTGTGACAGGCAGAATTTTAAAATGGCTCTCCAGGGTGCCACACACTAATCATGGGAATCTGTGAATATGATGATATAGCCCTCCCATAATTATGTTGTATTATATGCCACAGTGGACCAAATAGTGGACAGATAAGGGGATTATCTGGGTGGGCCTGATTTAATCACGAGCTCTTAAATTCAGAGCACTTTTTCCTACTGTGACAGAAGGAAAAGCCAGAGATTTGAAATATCAGAAATACTCAACACACTCTTCCTGGTTAAGTGATAGAAGGGGCCATGTGAGATGGTATACAGGCAGCCTTGAGATGGAGGGGACAGCTCTCAGCTGACAGGCATGAAGGAAATAGGGAATTCACACCTACACTTTAAGGAACTGGATTCTGCCAACAACCGGAATGATCTTGAAAACAGATTCTTCCCTACACCTTCAGATGAAATCCCAGCTCAGCCAATTTATTAATTTCAGCCTTGTGAGACTGAGCAGAGAACCTACTTGAGCCCATCTGGACTTTTGACCTACAGAGCCATGATATACTAAATAGGTATTGTTTTATGATGTAGAATTTGAGATGATTTGTTAGACAGCAATTGAAAACTTTGCTTCTTGATTCTGTATTTTGTTCCATAGTTTATTTTGGTATTTTTACCACAATAACAATACTATATGCTTTAATTATTATGGCTTTATAGTAAGCTTTGACTTCTGAGACTGTGTGTCATCCCTCCTTGTTCAAGATTATCTTGATTCTTCCTGACCTTGAATTTCCACATAAATTTTAGAAAAAAACAAAAACAAAACCATAGGCATGATTTTACTTGCAATTACAATGAGGAGAATCGTCCTTAAATTTTGAGTCTAGGAACATGATATATGCCCCCATTAAATGAGATCTTCTTTAATATTTCTCAGTAATTTTTTAACAGCTTCACTGAAGTATAATTTATATCCCATAAAATCACCCGTTTTAACTGTACAATTTGATATTTTATTTCATTTATACATTTGTGCAATTATCATGGCAATCCAGGTTTAGAACATTTCTCTCACTTCAGAAAGTTTCCTAGTGCCTCTTTGCAGCAAATCGCTGCTTCCACCTGCAGACCCAGGCAATCCCTGACATGCTTTCTCTATATGTAGTTTTGCCTTTTCTAGAGATCTAATATAGTGGAATCATATAGTATGTAGTCTTTTGTTTCTGGCCTCTTTCACATAGCATGATGTCTTTTATATTAATCCACATTGTTGCATAAAACAGTAGTTTGTTCCTTTTAATTTAATTGCTGAGTAAGTATTCTGTTCAATGTCATGTTGTGTTTATTCATTCACCTGGTGATTGACACATAGGTTGTTTCCATTTTGAGCTATTATGAGTTACACAGCTATAGATATTCACATGCAAGTGTCTTTCCATATAGGTTTTCATTTCTCTAGGGTGGATTCCAAGGAGGAGAATTAATGGGTCACATAGTAAGCTTATGTTTAACTTTTTAAGAAGCTGCAAGATTGTTTCTTAAAGTGGCAGTATCATTTTACATTTCCACCAACAGTGTATGAAGATTACAGTTCTCCAAATTCTCACCAACACTTATTGTTGTCTTTTTATTTTAGACATTCTAGTGGTTATATAGTGGCATTTCATTGTGATTTTAATTTTCATTTCCCAAATGACTAATGATGGTGAGCAAGTTTTCATATACTTATTGGCCATCTTATTATCTTCTAAGGTGAAGTGGCTCTTCAGTTCTTTTGCTCATTTTGTATTGGTTTATCTTCTAAGTTGGAAGGATTTAAAAAATCTAATCTGGATATAACTACTTTACTAGATATATGTTTTTCAAAAACTGTCTCTTATTCTGTGACTTGTCTTTTCATTTCATTACCGGTGTCTTTTGAAGAACAAAAGTGTTAATTTTGATGAAGTCTAATTCATGTGGTTTTTTTCCTTTACTTAATTTTCATGCATTTTTGCATTATATCTCAGAAATCTTTGCCTAACCCAAGGTTGCAAAGATTTTCTTCTGTGTTTTTAATATAAGTTTGATAGTTTTAGACCAAACATTTATGTATTTAATACGTTTGAGTTAATTTTTGTATATAGTATGAGGTAAGGTTTGAGGTTCTTTTTTGTTTTCTTTCTTTTTTCCTTTTATTTTTTTGAAAAGGAATATCCAATTGTTTTACCACTACTTGTTGAAAAGACTATCCTTTCCTCATTTAGTTACCTTGGCATCTTTGTCGGAAATCAATTGAATACATCCATAAAGGGCTGTTTCTGGACTGTCTAATTTGTACCATTGATCTATATGTCTATTCGTATGCCAATGCTATACTTTCTTAATTACTGTAGCTTAATAGAAAGACTTATAATCAGGCAGTATGACTTCCCCAACTTTGTTCCTCTTTTTAAATTACTTTGGTTATTCTCAATAGTTATTGTATATAATTTTTAGTATTAACTTCTCAATATCTACAAACAAATCTCTGGGACTATTATTAGAATTTCATTGAATATATGGGCCCATTTGAGGAAAACTGCCCAATATTAAGTCTTTCAATCCACGAACTTGGGCTATTTCAAATTTGCTCTCAAATATTTTTAGTTTGCACTGTACAGGTCTTGCAGTTTTGTTAAATTTATTAAAATTTTTTTTTATTGGAGTATAGTTGCTTTACAATATTGTGTTAGTTTCTACTGTACAGCAAAGTGAATCAGCTATACGTATACATATATCCCCTCTTTTTTGGATTTCCTTCTCATTTAGGTCACCACAGAGCCTTGAGTAGAGTTCCCTGTGCTTATACAATAGGTTCTCATTAGTTATCTATTTTATACATAGTATCAACAGTGTATATGTCAATCCCAATCTCCCAGTTCATCCAACCCCCCTTTCCCCCTTGGTAGCCATACGTTTGTTCTCTACATCTGTGTCTATTTCTGCTTTGTAAATAAGATCGTCTATACCAATTTTTTCAGATTCCACATATATATGTTAATATACAATATTTGTTTTTCTCTTTCTGACTTACTTCACTTTGTATGATAGTCTCTAGGTCCATCCATGTCTCTACAGATGACGCAGTTTCGTTCCTTTAAAATGTTTAATTCTTTTTGATGTTATGTATCAAGAATGGATTTTGGATTTTTTCAATGATTTTTCTTTACCTGGTGAGATGGTATTACTGGTAACGTTTTGCAATTTTCTGGTTAAAGTTCTTGCATATCTTTCTTTACTAGTGTTGTGGATTTTTAAACAGTCTTTTGACTTTATGTTATCTGTGATGTTATTGTAAATGGTATCACATTTAAATTTTATATTCTACTTTTCAGTTGGTGATGTAAAAAGTACAGACAGTCTTTGTATATTGACATTTCTTGGTCATTCTTATGAGGGCTTTACCAATATTATTAGTTTTTCCAATGAATAAATTTTGCATTGTTTATTCTCTCTAGAGTATTTAAAATAAAAATACTCTACTTTCTATTTAATTGATTTCTACTCTACTCTTTATTATTTCCTTTCTTCTGTATTAATTAGAATTAGCTTGCTGTTCTTTTCAGCTGGAAGTTTAAATAATTGTTTTGCAGTCCTCTTTTCCAAAATAAGCATTTAAGGTTATTTATTTCCTTCTAAGTATAATTTTAGCTGCATCCCAAAAGATTTGATATGTGATATATCCATTATTGTCTAGTTACAATTGTATTAAAATTTCCTTTTGATTTCTTCTTTGACCACATGACTTATTTAGCAGTGTATTACTTAATTTCCAAACTCTTAGGGTTGTTCTACTTAAGATTTTGTAATTGATTTCAAGATTTTTCATTGGTGTCAGAAGATATAGTATTAATTATATCAACATGCTGGTCAATTTTTAATTTCTCCCATTTTTTCTGTTTTATGTACATATATATAGTTTATTATAGTATGAATATCCTGCACACATACACAGACACATATACACATACACACTGTATAGACACACAAGATAGAGACAATGAAAAGATGGTGTTTTAGGTACATATAAACTTAGAACTTTCTTGTCTTCCTAGTGAATTAAATCTTGTATAATTATAAATTTTTATTTGATCTCTTCTACTGGTTATCACTATGAAAGCTTTCGTTTTCATGGAAAATAAGAGAGCATTGTTGCCTAAAAGTCTCTTTTAAGAAAATGAAATGGAAAGTCAGAGAACAGGAGAAAATATTTATAAAACGTATCTGACAAAGTGTTTGTATTTAGAATATATAACAAACTGTTTCAAGTCAAGAATAAGAAGATAGACAACCCAATTAAAAAACTGAGAAAATATTTGAATGAAACATCACCATAGAAGATATAGATATGACAAATAAGCACATAAAAGATGCTCAGTGTCATTAGTCATTAGAAAAATGAAAATTAAAGTTGCAGTGGGATGCTGCTACATACCTATTCAAATGACTAAAATAATAAAACTGACAATACTGAAACTGTTAGCAGGGATTTGGGGCAACAGGGACTCTCATGCACTGCTGAGGGCAATGTGAAATGTTACAACCACTTTAGAAAAGTTTAGCAGTTTGCTAAAATAATAAACATATCTTCCATATGAATACACACAATTCCACTCCTAGGTATTTACCCAAAAGAAAAAAAAAGTTATTTCTAAACAAAGACCTGTGCATAGATGCTCATAGTAGCTTTATCTTTTATTATATAAACATCTTTATTGGAGTATAATTGCTTTACAATGGTGTGTTAGTTTCTACTGTATAACAAAGTAAATCAGCTATATGTGCACATATATCCCCATATCCCCTCCCTCCTGCGTCTCCCTCCCAACCTCCCTATCCTCCCCCCAAGGTGGTCACAAAGCATCATGCTGATCTCCCTGTGCTATGCAGCTATTTCCCACTAGCTATCTATTTTACATTTGGTAGTGTATATATGACCATGCCACTCTCTCACTTTGTCCCAGCTTCCCCTTCCCCTTCTCCATGTCCTCAAGTCCATTCTCTATGTCTGCGTCTTTATTCCTGTCCTGCCCCTACATACATCAGAACCATATTTTTTTTAGATTCCATATATCTGTGTTAGCATACGGTATTTGTTTTTCTCTTTCTGACTTACTTCACTCTGTATGACAGACTCTAGGTCCATCCACCTCACTACAGATAACTCAATTTCGTTTCTTTTTATGGCTGAGTAATATTCTGTTGTATATATGTGCCACATCTTCTTTATCCATTTATCTGTTGATGGACACTAAGGTTGTTTCCATGTCTTGGCTATTGTAAATAGAGCTGCAATGAACATTGTGGTATATGACTCTTTTTGAATTATGGTTTTCTCAGGGTATATGCCCAGTAGTGAGATTGCTGGATCATATGGTAGTTCTATTTTTAGTTTTTTAAGGAACCTCCAGACTGTTCTTCATAGTGGCTGTACCAATTTACATTCCCACCAACAGTGCCAGAGGGTTCCCTTTTCTCCACACCCTCTCCAGCATTTATTGTTTCTAGATTTTTTGATGATGGCCATTCTGACTGGTGTGAGGTGATATCTCATTGTAGTCTTGATTTGCATTTCTGTAATGATTAGTGATGTTGAGCATCCTTTCATGTGTTTGTTGGCTGTCTGTATATCTTCTTTGAGAAATGTCTATTTAGGTCTTCTGCCCATAATTGGATTGGGTTGTTTGCTTTTTTGATATTGAGCTGCATGAGCAGCCTGTAAATTTAGGAGATTAGTCCTTTGTCAGTTGCTTCATTTGCAAATATTTTCTCCCATTCTGAGGATTGTCTTTTTGTCTTGTTTATGGTTTCCTTTGCTGTGCAAAAGCTTTTAAGTTTCATTAGTTCCCATTTCTTTATTTTTGTTTTTTTCCATTTCTCTAGGAGGTGGATCAAAAACAATCTTGCTGTGATTTATGTCATAGAGTATTCTGCCTATCTTTGGCTCATAGTGTCTGGCCTTACACTTAGGTCTTTCATCCATTTTGAATTTACTTTTGTGTATGGTGTTAGGGAGTGATCTAATTTCATTCTTCTACCTGTAGCTGTCCAGTTTTCCCAGCACCACTTATTGAAGAGGCTGTCTTTTCCCCATTGTATATTCTTGCCTCCTTTATCAAAAAAAAGGGTGACCATATATACGTGGGTTAATCTCTGGGCTTTCTATCCTGTTCCATTGATCTATATTTCTGTTTTTGTGCCAGTACCATAGTGTGTTGATTACTGTAGCTTTGTAGAGTAGTCTGAAGTCTGGGAGCCTGCTTCCTCCAGCTCCGTTTTTCTTTCTGAAAATTACTTTGGCTCTTTGGGGGCTTTTGTGTTTCCATGCAACTTGCAAGGATTTTTCTTCTAGTTCTGTGAAAAATGCCAGTGGTAGTTTGATAGGGATTGCATTCAATCTGTAGATTGCTTTGTGTAGTAGAGTCATTTTCACAATGTTGATTCTTCCAATCCAGGAACATGGTATATCTCTCCATTTGTTTGTATCATCTTTAATTTCTTTCATCAGTGTCTTATAGTTTTCTGGATACAGGTTTTTGTCTCCTTAGGTAGGTTTATTCCTACGTATTTTATTCTTTTTGTTGCAGCGGTAAACAAGATTGTTTCCTGAAATTCTCTTTCAGAATTTTCATCATTGATGTATAGGAATGCAAGAGATTTCTGTGCATTAATTTTGTGTCCTACTACTATACAAAATTCATTGATTAGCTCTAGGAGTTTTCTGGTAGCATCTTTAGGATTCTCTATGTATAGTATCATGTCATCTGCAAACAGTGACAGCTTTACTTCCTCTTTTCTGATTTGGATTCCTTTTATTTCTTTTTCTTCTCTGATTGCTGTGGCTAAAACTTCCAAAACTATGCTGAATAATAGTGGTGAGAGTGCGCAAACTTTTCTTGTTCCTGATCTTAGTGGAAATGGTTTCCGTTTTTCATCATTGAGGACAATGTTGGCTGTGGGTTTCTCATATATGGCCTTTATTATGTTGAGGAAAGTTCCCTCTATGCCTACTTTCTACAGGGTTTTTATCATAAATGGGTGTTGAATTTTGTCCAAAGCTTTCTCTGCATTTATTGAGGTGATCATAGGTTTTTTTCCTTCAGTTTGTTAATATGGTGTATCACGTTGATTGATTGGCATATATTGAAGAATCCTTGCATTCCTGGGATTAACCCCACTTGATCATGGTGTATGATCCTTTTAATGTGTTGTTGGATTCTGTTTGCTAGTCTTTTGCTGAGGATATTTGCATGTATGTTCATCAGTGATATTGGCCTGTAGTTTTCTTTCTTTGTGACATCTTTGTAGGGTTTTCATATCAGGGTGATGGTGGCCTTGTAGAATGAGTTTGGGAGTGTCCCTCCCTCTGCTATATTTTCGAAGAGTTTGAGCAGGATAGCTGTTAGCTGTTCTCTAAATGTTTGGTAGAATTCGCCTGTGAAGGCATCTGGTCCTAGGCTTTTGTTTGTTGGAAGAATTTTAATCACAGTTTCAATTTCAGTGCTTGTGATTAGTCTGTTTATATTTTCTATTTATTCCTGGTTCATTCTCAGAAGGTTGTGCTCTTCTAGGAATGTGTCCATTTCTTCAGGTTATCCATTTTTTTCGCATTAGTTGCTTGTTGTAATCTCTCATGACCCTTTGTTTTTCTGCAGTGTCAGTTGTTACTTCTCCTTTTCCATTTCTAATTCTATTGGTTTGAGTCTTCTCCCTTTTTTTCTAGATGTGTCTCACTAATGGTTTATCAATTTTGTTTATCTTCTCAAAGAACCAGATTTTAGTTTTATTAATCTTTGCTCTTGTTTCCTTCATTTGTTTTTCATTTATTTCTGATTTTATCTTTATGATTTCTTTCCTTCTGTTAACTTGGGGGATTTTTTGTTCTTCTTTCTCTAATTGCTTTTGGTGTAAGTTAGGTTGTTTATTTGAGGTGTTTCTTCAGACAGGATTGTATTGCTATAAACTTCCCTCTTAGAAATGCATTTGCTGCATCCCATAAGTTTTGGGTTGTCGTGTTTTCATTGACATTTGTTTCTAGGTATTTTGTGATTTCCACTTTGATTTCATCAGTGATCTCTTGGTTATTAGGTCATGTATTGTTTAGCTTCCATGTATTTTAATTTTTAGAGATTTTTTTCCTGTAATTGATATCTAGTCTTATAGCGTTTTGGTCAGAAAAGATACTTCATGCAATTTCACTTTCCTTAAATTTACCAAGGCTAGATTTGTGATCCAACATATGATCTATCCTGGAGAATGTTTATGAGCACTTGATAAGACTGTGTATTCTCTTGTTTTGGGATGGAATGTCCTATAAATATCAACTAAGTCCCTCTTGTTTAATGTGTCATTTAAAGCTTGTGTTTCTGGGCTTCCCTGGTGGTGCAGTGGTTGAGAGTCCGCCTGCCGACGCAGGGGACACAGGTTTGTGCCACAGTCCGGGAATATCCCACATGCCGTGGAGGATCTGGGCCCATGAGCCATGGCTGCTGAGCCTACGCGTCCGGAGCCTGTGCTCCACAACGGGAGAGGCCACAACAGTGAGAGGCCCGTGTACCGCAAAAAAAAAAAAAAAAAAAAAAAAAAAAAAAGCTTGTGTTTCCTTATGTATTTTCAGTTTGGATGATCTGTCCATTGGTGAAAGTGGGGTGCTAAAGTCCCGTACTATGATTGTGTTACTGTTGATTTCCCCTTTTATGGCTGTTAACATTTGTCTTATGTCTGCCTTATGTATTGAGGTGCTCCTATGTTGGGTGCATAAATATTTACAGTTGTTATATCTTCTTCTTGTATTGATCCCTTGATCATTATGTCATGTCCTTCTTTGTCTCTTGTAATAGTGTTTATTTTAAAGCCTATTTTGCCTGATATGAGAATTGCTACTCCAGCTTTCTTTTGATTTCCATTTGCATGGAATATTTTTTTCCATCCCCTCACTTTCAGTCTGTATGTGTTCCTAGGTCTGAAGTGGGTCTCTTGTAGACAGCATATACACGGGTCTTGTTTGTGTCTCCATTCAGCCACTCTATGTGTTTTGGTTAGAGCTTTTAATTCATTTACATTTAAGGTAATTATCGATCTATATATTCCTATTTCCATTTTCTTAATTGTTTTTGGTTTGTTATTGTAGGTCTTTTCTTCCTCATGGGTTTCCTGCCTAGAGAATTTCCTTTAGCATTTGTTGTAAAGCTGGTTTAGTGGTGCTGAATTCTCTTAGCTTTTGTTTGTCTGTAAAGGTTTTAATATCTCCATCGAATGTGAATGATATCCTTGCTGGGCAGAGTAATCTTGGTTGTAGGTTTTTCTCCTTCATCACTTTAAATATGTCTTGCCAGCCCCTTCTGGCTTGCAGAGTTTCTGCTGAAAGGTCAGCTGTTTACCTTATGGGGATTCCTTTGTATGTTTTTTGTTGTTCTCCCCTTGTTGCTTTTAATATATTTTCCTTGTATTTAATTTTTGATAGTTTGATTACTATATTTCTTGGCATGTTACTCCTTGTATTTATCCTGTATGGGACTCTCTGCACTTCCTGGACTTGACTGACTATTTCCGTTCCCATATTAGGGAAGTTTTCAGCTATAATCTCTTCAAATATTTTCTCAGTCCCTTTCTTTTTCTCTTCTTCTTCCGTGACCCCTATAATTCGAACGTTGGTGCGTTTAATGTTGTCCCAGAGGTGTCTGAGACTGTCCTCAATTCTTTTCATTCTTTTTTCTTTATTCTGCTCTATGGTAGTTATTTTCACTGTTTTATCTTCCAGGTCACTTATCTGTTCTTCTCCCTCAGTTATTCTGCTATTGATTCCTTGTAGAGAATTTTTCATTTAATTTATTGTGTTGTTCATTGTTGCTTTTTTCCTCTTTAGTTCTTCTACGTCCTTGTTAAACTTTTCTTATATTTTCTCCATTGTATTTCCTCGGTATTGGACCATCTTTACTATCATTCCTCTCAGCTGTTTTTCAGGTAGAGTGCCTATTTCCTCTTCATGTGTCTGGTCTGGTTTTTACCTTGCTCCTTCATCTGCTGTGTGTTTCTCTGTTTTCTCATTCTGCTTAACTTAATGTTTTGGGGTGTCCTTTTCACAGGCTGCAGGTCCATAGTTCTCGTTGTTTTTGGTGTGTTCCCCCAGTGGGTAAGGTCGGTTAAATGGGTTGTGCAGCCTTCCTGGTGGAGGGGACTGGTGTCTGTGTTCTGGAGGATGAAGCTGGATCTTGTCTTTCTGGTGGGCAGGACTGTGTTCGGTGGTGTGTTTGGGGGTGTCTGTAACCTTATTATGATTTTAGGCAGCCTGTCTGCTAATGGATGGGGTTGTGTTCCTGTCTTGCTAGTTGCTTGGCATAGGGTGTCCAGCACTGTAGCTTGCTGGTTGTTTAGTGGAGCTGGGTTTTAGCCTTGAGATAGAGGTGTCTGGGAGAGCTTTTGCCATTTAATATAACGTGGAGCTTCGGGGGCTCTGGTGGACCAATGTCCTGAACTCGGCTCTCCCACCTTAGAGGCACAGGCCTGACACCTGGCTGTAGCACCAAGAACCTGTCAGCCACACGGCTGAGAAGAAAAGGGAGAAAAGAACAAAGAAAGAAAGGAAGGAAGAAAGAAATAAAGAGAGAGAGAGAGAGAGAGAGAGGGAGAGGGAGGGAGGGAGGAAAGGAAAGAAAGAAAGGAAGGAAGGAGGAAAGAAAAGAAAAAGTTATTAAAATAAAATTTTGAAAAACTTAGAAATAAAAAAATAAAAAACATAGTAAAATGAAAGAAGAGAGCAACCAAACCAAAAAAACACCAATGATAAGAAGTGATAAAAACTATACTAAAAAAAATGAAACAAACAAACAAAAAACGGAGAGACAGAACCCTAGGACAAATGGTAAAAGCAAAGCTATGCAGACAAAATCACACAATGAAGCATATGCAAACACACTCACAAAAAGAGAAAAAGGAGAAAATTATATATGTCATTGCTCCCAACATGCAGTGCCTCAATTTTGGGACAATTCATTGTCTATTCAGGTATTCCACAGATGTAGCATAAATCAAGTTCATTGTGGATATTTAATGCACTGCTCCTGAGGCTGCTGGGAGAGATTTCCCTTTCTCTTCTTTGTTCTCACAGCGCCTGGGCTTCAGCTTTGGATTTGGCCCCGCCTCTGCATGTAGGTCACCTGAGAGCATCTGTTCTTTGCTCAGGGAGGATGGGGTTAAAGTAGCAGCTGATGAAGGGGCTCTGGCTCACTCAGGCTGGGAGGAGGGAGGGGTAAGGAATGCAGGGTAAGTCTGCAGCTGCAGATGCCAGCGTGAAGTTGCAACAGCCCTGAGGCATGCAGTGTGTTCTCCCAGGGAAGTTGTCCCTGGATCTCGGAGCCCTGGCAGTGGCAGGCTGCACAGGCTCCCAGGAGGGAAGGTGTGGATATTGACCTGTGCTTGCACATGGGCTTCTTGGTGGCTGCAGCAGCAGCCTCTGCGTTTCATGCCCATTTCTGGTGTCCACACTGATATCCGTGGTTCATGCCCATCTCTGGAACTTGTTTAGGCAGTCCTCTGAATCCCCTCTCCTCGTGCATCCTGAAACAATGGTTTATTTCCTCCTCAGCAGTTCCAGACTTTTTCCCAGACTCCCTCCCGTCTAGCTGTGGTCCACTAGCTCCCTTTGGGCTGTGTTCACGCAGTGAATTCCAGTCCTCTCCCTGGGATCTGACCTCCGAAGCCAGAGCCTCTGCTCCCAGCCCTGGCCATCCTACCTGGCAGGTGAGCAGACAAGCCTCTCAGGCTGATGAATGCTGGTTGGCACCAATCCTGTGTGAGGAATGTCTCCACTTTGCTCTCTGCACCCCTGTTGCTGCACTCTCCTCTGTGGCTCCGAAGCTTCCCCCCGCCCCGCCCGCCACTGCCGTCTCTGCCAGGGAAGGGGTTTCCTAGTGTGTGGAAACTTTTCCCCCTTGACAGCTCCCTCACACTGGTGAAGATCCCATCCCTATTCTTTTGTCTCTGTTTTTTCTTTTTTCTTTTGCCCTACCCAGGTATGTGGGAGTTTCTTGCCTTTTGGGAAGTGTGAGGGCTTCTGCCAGTGTTCAGTAGGTGTTCTGTGGGGGTTGTTCCACGTGTAGATGTATTTCTGATGTATGTGTGGGGAGGAAGGTGATCTCCATATCTCACTCCTCTGCCATCTTGACGGTCTCCAAACCTTATTAATTTTTCTATGTCAGTTGAACCTTAATAAAGATGGTAAAAGAGACATTTTCTTTCTTGGACAGAGGACTCAATATCATAAAAATGTCACTTATTTCAATTTAAAATAATACATATGGAAAAGTGAGAAAAAGCAATTAAGTGAGAAAAGCTGTGAAAAAGAAAAAACAGCAAAACTTAGGTAGTTCAGGACTTAAAGGGACAACATCAGGCTAAGGTGAATTTGTCTCTTGACTGGTTTAAGGTAATCTGTGTCCTCTCAGGCAACTTGAAAGCGTGAGATTACATCGAGAGCCTCATTGATTATTTCCACAAAGTGACTGACATCAATCAAAACGTAGCACGTATACCAAAACACACAACAGTGAAGAAACAGATAATATTTAAAAAAACAGAAAATACATGTAGTGAATTTATCATACATGGACCTTAAAATAGCTCTGATTTATATCTCTAAAAAATAAAGGAATGTGTAGAAATTTTATTGGCACTCTGAAATTTTTAAAAATGCAGTAATTGAAATTGAGAGATCAACAGATGTGGTTAAGGGCAGATTAGCCAACTGAAAAAGAGACAGTTGCTGTACTGGAAAGTAGCCCAGTGGAAAACAATTGGGATAAAGCACAGAGAACAAATAAAGCATAGCATGTGAGATATATATATAACACTGTGAAAAAAAAATGTGTGTATATATAATTTTATATATATATATATATATAATATATATATATATATATATATATATATATATATATATATAATTGAGTTCCAGAAGGGGAGGATAGAGAATAGGACAAAAACAATATCTGAAGAGCTAATGGCCAAGAATTTTCCAAAACTGATGGAGAATATTGAAGCATAGATTCAAAGAGTGATATGGTCTTTGGAGAAGCATCTATTCAATTTTTTTCTCATTTTAAAATAGAGCTTGTCCTTAAAAAGAAACAAAATTGAGTTATTTGTAGTGAGGTGGATGGACATAGACTCTGTCATACAGAGTGAAGTAAGTCAGAAAGAGAAAAGCAAATGCTGTATGCTAACACAGATATATGGAATCTAAAAAAAAAAATGGTTCTGATGAACCTAGGGGCAGGACAGGAATAAAGACGCAGGCATAGAGAATGGACTTGAGGACATGGGGAGGGGCAGAGGTAAACTGGGACGAACTAAGAGAGTAGCATGGACATATATACACTACCAAATATAAAATAGATAGCTAGTGGTAAGCAGCTGCATTGCACAGGGAGATCAGCTCGGTGCTTTGTGACCACCTAGAGGGGTGGGATAGGGAGGGTGGGAGGGAGATACAAGAGGGAGGGAATATGGGGATATATGTATACATATAGCTGATTCACTTTGTTATACAGCAGAAACTGACAGAACATTGTAAAGCAATTATACTCCAATAAAGATGTTTAAAAATTTTTTTAAATAAAATAGAGCTCGTTAAATAGAGGTGATAATTGCACAATTCAGTGAATATACTAAAAACCACTGCATTATACGATTTAAAAGAGGGAATTTTATGGTTTGTAAGTCATGTTAATAAGCCAGTTATTTCTTTAAAACCTATAAAGAAATAAATAAAATTGAGCTTGTTAGTTTTGAGTTTTAAGAGCTCTTTCTATACTATGTGAAAATGTACTTGATCAGATAAGTAATTGCAAATATTTTCCCCAGTCTGTAGCTTATTTTTTTGCCCCTTTTTAAAGTGTATTTTGTACATCTAAAATTTTTTTTTTAATTTGGTGAATTGTCATTTATTGATTCTTTTATGGGTCATGCTTTTTGTATAATACCTAAGAACAACAGTGAAAAAGAGCAGTTTAGTGATTTGCTGTAGGGTTGTTTCAGCATCATTTGTTTTTGTTTTTTAAAAAATATTTATTTATCTGTTTGCTCTGGGTTTTAGTTGTGGCAGGTGGCTCCTTGTGGCTCACAGGCTCCTTAGTTGTGGCTTGCCGGCTCCTTAGTTGTAGCATGTGGGCTCCTTAGTTGCAGCAGGCTGACTCCATAGTTGCGGCTCCAGGGCTCCTTAGTTTCAGCTTGCCGGCTCCTTAGTTTTGGCTCACTGGCTCCTTAGTTGCGGAATGTGGGCTCCTTAGTTGTGGCATGCGAACTCTTAGTTTCAGCACACATGTGGGATCTAGTTCCATGTCCAGTGATCACACCCAGGCCCCCTGCACTGGGGGCACAGAGTCTTATCTCCTACGCCACTAGGGAAGTCCCTCAGCATCATTTGTTGAGACTACGACCTTTTATTCATTTAATTGTCTTTACAATTTGTCAAAAATTCATTAAACATATGTGTTTTCTCATTCTGGACTGTCTCTTCTGTTTCTTTAGTATGTATTTCAACTATTTTGCCTATACCGAACTGTCTTAAATACTGTAGCTTTAAGTCTTAGTGTAATGTAAGCCCTCCAGCTTTGTAATATTAAAAATAATTTTTGGTCAGTCTACCTCCTTTCATATAAATTTCATGTAAATTTTAGAATAAGCTTGTTTTCAGCTATAAAGTAATCTTGTTAGAATTGGATTAAATCTATCAATTTAGAGAGAATATAATCAACATATACACTGAGTCTTTACATATGAGTTTTCATATCATAAGAACATAATATATCTGTTTAGGTTTTCTTTAATTTCTTTCATCAGTATTTTGTACTTACCTACATACTGTTCCAGTACATATTTACTTAGATTTATTCCTAGTATTTCTCTTTTTTAGGCTGTTGTAAATTGTACTTAAGAAAATTTTGGTTTTCAACTGTTCATTGCTAGTATATAGAAATAAAATTAATGTTTTGTACATTGACCTTGTTTCTTGTGACTTAGCAAGAACTTATTACTTCTAGGAGCATTTTTAGATTCCTATTGTTACTTCTAGGAGCATTTTTAGATTCTTTGTGACTATCTACATAGACAGTCATATAATCTAAATAGGGACAGGTTTAATATTTTAATCTTAATGGAAAAGATAAATGATAAAACAGCGTATCTTTGTTATTGATTTCTAATTTAATACTATTGTGGATATACAAGATAATTTATATGATTTTAATCTTTTAAAATTTATTGATACTTGTTTCCTTGGCCCAGAATATGATCTATCTTGGTAAGTATTCTGTATGTACGTGGAAAGACTATTCTGCTATTGCTGGGTAGAGGGTTCTATTAATGTCAATTAGGTCAATTTGATTGATATGGTGTTTCAAGTATTCTGTATCTTTATTGATTTTCTGTCTACTTGTTCAATACGTTATTGACAGAATTATATTTAAGTATCCAATCATAATTGTGTATTTTTCTATTTCTCCTTGTAGCTCTATCAATTTTTATTTCATGTATTTTGCAGCTCTATATATTAATCGCATAAGCTGTTATGACTGTTATGTCCTCTTGTTAAGTTGACCCCTTTATTGTAACAAAATGAGCTTCTTTATCCCTAGTCATATTTTATAATATTACTAATATATATAGTATATTTATTTATGTTTTAATATAATGTACAAAGTAATCTTTGTATTAAAATTTACTTTATATTATACAAATAGACCTATTCTAGCTTCCTTTTGGTATTATAATAGTATATATATATATACATCCTATTACTTGTAGACCATCTTTGTATCAATATTTGGTTTTATTTGTCTTTTTTTAACATCTTTAATAGAGTATAATTGCTTTACAATGGTGTGTCAGCTTCTGCTTTATAACAAAGTGAATCAGTTATACATATACATATGTCCCCATATCTCTTCCGTCTTGCATCTGCCACCCTCCCACCCTCTCTATCCCACCCCTCTAGGTGGTCACAAAGCACCGAGCTGATCTCCCTGTGCTATGTGGCTGCTTCCCACTAGCTATCTATTTTACGTTTGGTAGTGTATATATGTCCATGACACTCTCTCACTTTGTCCCAGCTTACCCTTCCCCCTCCTCATATCCTCAAGTCCATTCTCTAGTAGGACTGCATCTTTATTCCTGTCTTGCCCCTGGGTTCTTCTGACCATATTTTTTTCTTTTTTTTTCTTTTTTTATTAGATTCCATATATATGTGTTAGAATACGGTATTTGTTTTTTTCTTTCTGACTTACTTCACTCAGTATGACAGTCTCTAGGTTCATCCACCTCACTACAAATAACTCAATTTCGTTTCTTTTTATGACTAAGTAATATTCCATTGTATATATGTGCCACATCTTCTTTATCAATTCGTCTGTTGATGGACACTTAGGGTGCTTACATGTCCTGGCTATTGTAAATAGAGCTGCAACGAACATTTTGGTACATGATTCTTTTTGAATGATGGTTTTCTCAGGGTATATACCCAGAAGTGGGATTGCTGGGTCATATGGTTGTTCTATTTTTAGTTTTTTAAGGAAACTCTATACTGTTCTCCATAGTGGCTGTATCAATTTACATTCCCACCAAGTGTAAGAGGCTTCCCTTTTCTCCACACCCTCTCCAGCATTTATTGTTTGTAGATTTTTTGATGATGACCATTCTGACCTCTGTGAGATGATATCTCATTGTAGTTTTGATTTACATTTCTCTAATGATAGTGATGTTGATCATTCTTTCGTGTTTGCCTGCAAGCTGTATATCTTCTTTGGAGAAATGTCTGTTTAGCTCTTCTGTCCATTATTCGATTGGGCTGTTTGTTTTTTTGATATTGAGCTGCATGAGTTGTTTGTATGTTTTGGAGATTAATCCTGTGTCCGTTGCTTCATTTCCAAATATTTTCTCCCATTCTGAGGGTTGTCTTTTGTCTTGTTTATGGTTTCCTTTGCTGTGCAAAAGCTTTTAAGTGTCATTAGGTCCCATTTGTTTGTTTTTGTTTTTATTTCCATTCCTCTAGGAGGTGGGTCCAAAAGGATCTTGCTGTGATTTATGTCATAGAGTGTTCTGCCTATGTTTTCCTCTAAGAGTTTGATGGTGTCTGGCCTTACATTTAGGTCTTTAATCCATTTTGAATTTATTTTTGTGTATGGTGTTAGGGAGTGTTCTAATTTCATTCTTTTACATGTAGCTGTCCATATTTCCCAGCACCACTTATTGAAGAGGCTGTCTTTTCTCCACTGTATATTCTTTTCTCCTTTATCAAAGATAAGGTGACCATATTTGCATGGGTTTATCTCTGGGCTTTCTATCCTGTTCCACTGATCTATATTTCTGTTTTTGTGCCAGTACCATACTCTCTTGATTACTGTAGCTTGGTAGTATAGTCTGAAGTCAGGGAGCCTGATTCCTCCAGCTCTGTTTTTCTTTCTCAAGATTTCTTTGGCTATTCAAGATATTTTGTGTTTTCATAGAAATGGTGGAATTTTTTCTTCTAGTTCTGTAAAAATTCCTGTGGTAGTTTGATAGGGATTGCATTCAATCTGTAGATTTCTTTGGGTAGTATAGTCATTTTCACAATGTTGATTCTTCCAATTCAAGAACATGGTATATCTCTCCATCTATTTGTGTCATCTTTAATTACTTTCATCAGTGTCTTATAATTTTCTGCATACACGTCTTTTGTCTCCTTAGGTAGGTTTATTCCTAGATATTTTATTCTTTTTGTTGCAATGGTAAATGGGAGTGTTTTCATAATTTCACTTTCAGATTTTTCATCATTAGTGTATAGGAATGCCAGAGATTTCTGTGCATTAATTTTGTATCCTGCTACTATACCAAATTCATTGATTAGCTCTAGGAGTTTTCTGGTAGCATCTTTAGGATTCTCTATGTATAGTATCATGTCATCTGCAAACAGTGACAGCTTTACTTCTTCTTTTCTGATTTGGATTCCTTTTATTTCTTTTTCTTCTCTGATTGTTGTGGCTAAAACTTCCAAGACTATGGTGAATAAGACTCGTGAGAGTGGGCAGCCTTGTCTTATTCCTGATCTTAGTGGAAATGGTTTCATTTCTTCACCATTGAGGACGATGTTGGCTGTGGGTTTGTTATATATGACCTTTACTATGTTGAGGAAAGTTCCCTCTAAGCCTACTTTCTGCAGGGTTTTTATCATAAATGGGTGTTGAATTTTGTCGAAAGCTTTCTCTGCATCTATTGAGGTGATCATAGGTATTTTTTCCTTCAATTTGTTAATATGGTGTATCACATTGATTGATTGGCGTATATTGAAGAATCCTTGCATTCCTGGGATTAACCCCACTTGATCATGGTGTATGATCCTTTTAATGTGTTGTTGGATTCTGTTTGCTAGTCTTTTGCTGAGGATTTTTGCATGTATGTTCATCAGTGATATTGGCCTGTAGTTTTCTTTCTTTGTGACATCTTTGTCTGGTTTTGGTGTCAGGGTGATGGTGGCCTCATAACATGAGTATGGGAGTGTCCCTCCCTCTGCTATATTTGGAAGAGTTTGAGAAGGATAGATGTTAGCTCTTCTACAAATGTTTGATAGAATTCTCCTGTGAAGCCATCTGATCCTGGGCTTTTGTCTGTTGGAAGATTTTAAATCACAGTTTCAATTTCAGTGCTTGTGATTGGCCTGTTCATATTTTCTATTTCTTCCTTGTTCATTCTTGGAAGTTGTGCATTTCTAAGAATTTGTCCATTTCTTCCAGGTTGTCCATTTTCTTGGCATAGAGTTGCTTGTCGTAATCTCTCATGATCCTTTGTATTTCTGCAGTATCACTTGTTACTTCTCCTTTTTCATTTCTAATTCTATTAATTTGAGTCTTCTCCCTTTTTTTCCTGATGAGTCTGGCTAATGGTTTATTAATTTTGTTTATGATCTCATAGAACCAGCATTTAGTTTTATTGATCTTTGCTATCATTTCCTTCATTTCTTTCTCATTTATTTCTGATCTGATCTTTATGATTTCTTTCCTTCTGTTAACTTTGGGTCTTTTTTTTGTTCTTCTTTCTCTAATTGCTTTAGGTGTAAGGTTAGGTTGTTTATGTGAGATGTTTCTTGTTTCTTAAGGTAAGATTGAATTGCTGTAAACTTCCCTCTTAGAACTTCTTTTCCTGCATCCCATAAGTTTTGGGACGTCGTGTTTTCATTGTCATTTGTTTCTAGGTATTTTTTGATTTCCTCTTAGATTTCTTCAGTCATCTCTTGTTTAGTAAGTAGTGTATTGTTTACCCTCCATGTGTTTGTATTTTTTACAGATTTTTTTTCCTGTAATTGATATCTAGTCTCATAGAATTCTAGTCGGAAAAGATACTTGATATGGTTTCAATTTTCTTAAATTTACCAAGGCCTGATTTGTGACCCAAGATATGATGTATCCTGGAAAATGTTCCATGAGCACTTGAGAAGAATGTGTATTCTGTTGTGCTTAGTTGGAATGTCCTATAAATATCAATTAAGTCCATCTTGTTGAATGTATTATTTAAAGTTTGTGTTTCCTTATTTGGTTTTCATTTTGGATGATCTGTCCATTGGTGAAAGTTGGGTGTTAAAGTCCCCTACTCTGATTGTGTTACTGTCGATTTCCCCTTTTATGGCTGTTAGTATTTGCCCTATGTATTGTGGTGCTCGTATTTTGGGTGCATAAATATTTACAGTTGTTGTATCTTCTTCTTTGATCGATCCCTTGATCATTATGTAGTTTCCTTCTTTGTCTCTTGTTATAGTCTTTATTTTAATAAAAGTCTATTTTGTCTGATATCAGAATTGCTACTTCAGCTTTCTTTTGATTTCCATTTCCATGGAATATCTTTTTCCATCCCCTCACTTTCAGTGTGTATGTGTCCCTAGGTGTGAAGTGGGTCTCTTGTAGACAACAGAAGCAGACAAGAAAAATACAACAAAAACATCTCTTGTTTTTGTATCCATTCAGCCAGTCTGTGTCTTTTGGTTGGAGCATTTAATCCATTTACATTTTAGGTACTCATCAATGTGTGTGTTCCTATTCCCATTTTCTTAATTGTTTTTGGTTTGATATTGTAGGTCTTTTCCTTCTCTTGTGTTTCCTGCCTAGTGAAGTTCCTTTAGCATTTGTTGTAAAGCTGGTTTTGTGGTGCTGAATTCTCTTAGCTTTTGCTTGTCTGTAAACGTTTTAATTTCTCCCTGAAATCTGAATTAGATCCCTGCTGGGTAGAGTAATCTTGGTTGTATGTTTTTCTCCGTCATCGCTTTAAATATGTCCTGCCACTCCCTTCTGGCTTGCAGAGTTTCTGCTGAAAGATCAGCTGTTAACTCCATGGTGATTCCCTTGTGTGTTGTTTGTTGTCTTTCCCTTGCTGCTTTTAATAGTTTTTCTTTGTATTTAATTTTTGATAGTTTGATTAGTGTGTGTCTTGACATGTTTCTCCTTTGATTTATCCTGTATAGGACTCTCTGCCCTTCCTGTACTTGATTAACTATTTCCTTTCCCATATTAGGGACGTTTTCACCTATAATCTCTTCAAATATTTTTCAGTCCCTTTCTTTTTCTCTTCTTCTTCTGGAACTCCTATAATTCGACTGTTGGTGCGTTTAATATTGTCTATGAGGTGTCTGAGACTGTCCTCAATTCTTTGCATTCTTTATTCTTTGTTCTGCTCTGCAGTAGTTATTTGCACTGTTTGTCTTCCAGTTTACTTATCCTTTCTGCCTCAGCTATTCTGCTGTTGATCCCTTCTAGAGAATTTTTTATTTCATTTATTGTGTTGTTCATCAGTTTGTTTGCTCTTCACTTCTTCTAGGTCCTTGTTAAACGTTTCTTGTATTTTCTCTATTCTGTTTCCAAGATTTTGGATCATCTTTAGTATCATTATTCTGAATTATTTTTCAGGTAGTCTCCCTATTTCCTCTTCGTTTGCTAGGTCTGGTGGCTGTTTGCCTTGCTCCTTCATCT
The DNA here is from genome assembly GCF_025265405.1 of Mesoplodon densirostris. NCBI lineage: Eukaryota > Metazoa > Chordata > Mammalia > Artiodactyla > Ziphiidae > Mesoplodon > Mesoplodon densirostris. Next base: position 31,189,443 of record NC_082681.1, on the reverse strand, counting down.
GCTGTGTGTTTCTGTCTTCTCATTTTGCTTACCTTACTGTGTTTGGGGTCTTCTTTTCACAGGCTGCAGGTTCTTAATTCCCGTTGTTTTTGGTGTCTGTCCCCAGTGGCTAAGGTTGGTTCAGTGGGTTGTGTAGTCTTCCTGGTGAAGGGGACTAGTGCCTGTGTTCTGGTGGATGAGGCTGGATCTTGTCTTCCTGGTGGGCAGGTCCACGTTTGGTGGTGTGTTTTGGGGTGTCTGTGGCCTTATTATGATTTTAGGCAGCCTCTCTGCTAATGGATGGGGTTGTGTTCCTGTCTTGCTAGTTGTTTGGCATAGGGTGTCCAGCACTGTTGCTTGCTGGTCGTTGAGTGAAGCTGGGTGTTGGCGTTGAGATGGAGATCTCTGGGAGATTTTCACTGTTTGATAGTACATGGAGCTGGGAGGTCTCTTGTGGACCAGTGTCCTGAAGTTGGCTCTCCCACCTCAGAGGCACAACCCTGACGCCTGGCTGGAGTGCTATGAGCCTTTCATCCCTATGGATCAGAATAAAAGGGAGAAAAAATAGAAAGAAAGAAGGAAGATAAAGTAAAATAAAATAAAATAAAGTAAGATAAATTAAAATGAAGTTATTAAAATAAAAAGTAAAAAATATTTATTAAGAAAGATTTTTAAAAAGTGAAAAAAAAAACAAAGCAAAAAGAATCAGAAAGAGAGAACCCTAGGACAAATGGTAAAAGCAAAGCTATACAGACAAAATCACACATAGAAGCATACACACACACACTCAAAAAGAGGAAAAGGGAAAAAATGTATATATCTTCACTCCCAATGTCCACCTCCTCCATTTCGGATAATTCGTTGTCTATTCATGTATTCCACAGATGCAGGGTACATCAGGTTGATTGTGGAGATTTAATCCTCTGCTCCTTAGGCTGCTGGTGGAGATTTCCCTTTCTCTTCTTTGTTCGCACAGCTCTTGGTTTTCAGCTTTGGATTTGGCCCCGCCTCTGCTTGTAGGTCGCCTGAGGGCATCTGTTTTTAGTTCAGGCAAGATGGGGTTAAAAGAGCAGCTGAGGGCTTCCCTGGTGGCACAGTGGTTGAGAGTCCACCCGCCGATGCAGGGGACGCAGGTTCGTGCCCCGGTGTGGGAGGATCCCACATGCCCCAGAGTGGCTGGGCCTGTGTGTCCGGAGCCTATGCTCCGCAACGGAAGAGGCCACAAGAGTGGGAGCCCCGCGTACTGCAAAAAAAAAAAAAAAAAAGCAGCTGATTCGGTGGCTCTGGCTCACTCTGGCTGGGGGGAGTGAGGGGTAAGTATGTGGGGTGAGCCTGCGGTGGCAGAGGTCAGCGTGACGTTGCAGTAGCCTGAGGCACCGTGTGTTCTCCCAGGGAAATTGTCCCTGGATCACGGGACCCTGGCAGTGTTGTGCTGCACAGGCTCCCGGGAGGGCAGGTGTGGGTAGTGACCTGTGCTTGCACACAGGCTTCTTGGTGGCCTGATAGCCGTGGCTCGCACCCGTCTCTTGAGCTCCTTTAAGTGGCGCTTTTCATCTGATCTCCTCACGCACCAGGAAACAAAGAGGCAAGAGAAAGTCTCTTTCCTCTTTGGCCTGTCCAGAGTTTTTCCCTGACTCCCTCCCAGCTAGCTGTGGTGCAGTTGTCCCTTCAGGCTGTGTTCTCGCCGCCAACCCCAGTCCTCTCCCTGCGGTCCAACCGAAGCCCGACCCTCAGCCCTGCCCCACTGCGGTTGAGCAGACAAGCCTCTCGGACTGGTGAGTGCTGGTCGGCACCGATCCTCTGTGCGGGAATCTCTCTGCTAGGCCCTCTGCACCCCTGTTGCTGCGCTCTCCTCCGCAGCCCCGAAACTTCCCCCTCTGCCACCTGCAGTCTCTGCCCACAAAGGGGCTTCCTAGTGTGTGGAAACCTTTCCTCCTTCACATCTCCCTCCCACTGGTGCTGGTCCCGTCCCTGTTCTTTTTCTCTGTTTTTTCTTTTTTCTTTTGCCTTACCCAGGTACGTGGGGATTTTCTTGCCTTTTGGGAGGTCTGAGGTCTTCTGCCAGCGTTTAGCAGGTGTTCTGTAGGAGCTGTTCCACATTTAATGTATTTGTGATGGATTTGTGGAGAGGAAGGTGATCTCTGCATCTTACGCTCCCACCATCTTGAAGCTCCCTCAGTTTGGCAGTTTCTCACAAAGCTAAGCATAGTCTTACCATGTGATCTATCAGTCATGTTCCTAGGTATTTACTCAAATGATATGAAAACTTAGGACCATATAAAACCTGCCTATGAATGTTTATAGCCACTTAATTCACAAACATGAAACACTGGAAGCAACCAAGATGTCCTTCAGTGGGTGAATGGTAAATGAACTGTCATATAGCCATACAAAGGAATACTGTCAGCAGTAAAAAGGAATGAGTTGTGAAGCTATGCAAAGACATGGATAAATCTTAAATGAATATTGCTAAGTTAAAGAAATCAGTCTGAAAAGGCTATATATGATATGATTCCATTTATGTGACATTTTGCAAAAGGCAAAATTTTATAGATGATAAACAGATTAGTAGTTGCCCTGAGTTCAAGGTGGAAGGGATTTGAATAGTTGAAGCACAGGGAAACTTTTAGGGCAGTTAAACTATTTCGTATGACATTGGGTTGGTGGCTACATGACAGTGTGCATTTGTCAAAACTCAGAACTTTATAGCACAAAAATTGAACCTTAATGTATGCAAGTTAAAAAAATCATTTAGGAAGTCAGTTGATTCCATATTGGAATGCAGACCATGACAAAATTATCTAAATGTATTATTGATAAAGAGGCACATCACGGAGATATTATGGTTTCAGTTCCAGACCACCACAGTGAAGTGAATATTTCAATAAAGTGGATCACAAGAATTTTTTGGTTTCCCAGTGCCTAGAAAAGTTATGTTTACACTATACTGTAGTCTATTAAATTTTCAATAGCATTATGTCTAAAAAATGTACATACGTATTTAAAAACGCTTTATTGCTAAAATATGTTAACCATCATCTGAGCCTTCAGTGAGTGGTAATCTCATTGCTGGTGGAGGGTCTTGCCTTGATGTTGATGGCTGCTTACTGACCAAGGGTGGTACATGCTGAAGCCTAGAGTGTCTGTAGTAATTTCTTAAAATAAGACAACAGTGAGGTTTCCTGCATCAGTTGACTCTTCCTTTTATGAATGGTTTCTCTGTAAGCATGCAATGTTGCTTGATAACATTTTACCCACAGTAGAACTTCATACAAAATTGGAGTCAATCCTCTGAAACCCTATTGCTGTTTTATCAACTAAGATTCTGTAATATTCTGAATCCTTTGTTGCCATTTCAACAATCTTCACATCTTCACCAGAAGTAGAATCAGTGTCAGGAAACCACTTTCCTTGCTCATCCATAAGAAGCAACTCCTCTTCTGTTAAAGTATTAACCTGAGATTGCAGCAATTCAGTCACATCTTCAGGCTCCTCTTCTAATTCTAGTTCTTTTGTTATTTCCACCACATCTGCAGTGACTTCCTCCACTGAAGTCTTGAACCCCTTCAAAGTCATCCATGAGGGTTGGAATCAACTTCTTCTCAACTCCTGTGAATGTTGATGTTTTGAGCTCTTCCCTTGAATTATGAATGTTCTGCCCAGAGGACAGAGGAATCACTATCTATGGCAGCTATAGTCTTATGAAATGTATTTCTTAAATTATGTCTTAAAATTCGAAATGACTCCTTGATCCATGGGCTGCTGAACAGATATTGTGTTAGTAGGCATGAACACAACATTAATCTTATTGTACATCTCCACCAGAGCTCTTTGGTGACTGGGTGCATTGTCCATGAGCAGGAATATTTTGAAAGGAATCTTTTTTTCTGAGCTATAGGTCTCAAAGGTGGGCTTAAAATATTCAATCAACAATGTCATAAACAGATGTCTGTCATCCAGGCTTTGTTGTTCCTTTTATAGAGCACAGGCAGAGTTGAATTAGCATAATTCTTAAGTGCCCTAGGATTTTCAGAATGGTAAATAAGCATTGGCTTCAACTTCAAGTCACCAGCTGCGTTACCCCTAACAAGAGTGTCAGCCTGTCCTTTGAAGCTAAGCATTGACTTCTCCTCTCTTGCTATGAAAGTCCTAGATGGCATCTTCTTCCAATATAAGGCTATTTTGTCTACCTTGAAAATCTGTTGTTTAGTGTACCCACCGTCATTAATTATCCTAGCTATGTATTCTGGATAACTTGCTGTAGCTTGAACATTAGCACTTGCTATTTCACCTTGTACTTTTATGTTATGAAGACAGATTCTTTCCTTAAACCTCATGAACCAATCTCTTCTATCTTCAGACTTTTCTTCTGCAGCTTCCTCACCTCTCTCATTTCATTGCTGGTGGGAATACAAAATGACATAGCCACTTTATAAAAGTTTGATAGTTTCTTACAAATCTAAGAATAATCTTACCATATGATCCAGCAATTGCTCTGCTAGATATTTACCCTATTGAGTTGAAAACTTATGTTCATACAAAAACCTGTAAATGTATGTTTGTAGCAGCTTTATTCAGTATTGGCAAAAATAAAAGCAGCCAAGACGTCCTTCAACAGGTGAATGGGTGAGCAAACAGTGATATATTTATATAATGGAATATCATTCAGTGATAAAGAGAGCTATTAAGCCACAAGAAGACAGAGATGGATCTTAACTGCATATTGCTGAGCAAAAGAAGTAATTCTGAAAAAGTGACTTACTATATAATTCCAACTATATGACTTTCTGGAAGAGGCAAAACTAGAGGGACAATAAAAAGATCAGTGGTTTCCAGAGATCAAGGGGACAGGAGTGGTTTGATTAGATGAAGCACACAGAAGAGTTTTGACAGAGGTGAAACTATTCTGTGTGATATTGTAATGATGGACACTTGATTTATGCATTTGTCAAAACCCATAAAACTGTGCAATGCAGAATCAAACTTAATGTAAATGTAAACTACATTCTTAGTTCATAATAATCTATTAGTATTGGTTGATTAATTATAACAAATGTACCACTCTAACACAAGATGTTAATAATAGGGCAAGGGCTTCCCTGGTGGTGCAGTGGTTGGGAGTCCGCCTGCCGATGCGGGGAACATGGGTTCGTGCCCCCATCCGGGAGGATCCCACGTGCCATGGAGCGGCTGGGCCCGTGAGCCATGGCCGCTGAGCCTGTGTGTCTGGAGCTTGTGCTCCGCAACGGGAGAGGCCACAGCAGTGAGAGGCCCGCATACCGCAAAAAAAAAAAAAAAAAAAAAAGGAAATAATAATAGGGCAAATTGTGAGTGGTGGTGTATGGCAACTCTGTACTGTCTGCTCATTTATTTTGTAATAAATAAATTTTAAAACCTAAAAAGGTATTTAAAGGGAAAATACAAGATTACCAGGTTATCAAACTTACAGTTTTTCTCCATGTGATGGAGGAATAGAAGCTTTCTCACATGACTATCATGGCCACAAAATCAAGGCAAAACTTCAAGTGTCAGCGTTGAAATGTGGGGGAAATGTTGTTCTTCTGAAGGAATCAGTAACTCAGAGGAAATGTTCAAGGTTTCATATATCTTGGAGGTCAGATCTAGATAGATGAACCATCTTTTTTCTTTGTCTATTTCAGTGTTCTCATTGTTTTTTCTGAGTGTGGGATGTGATAGTACATGATCATGATAGTGACATGACATATTGTCAGTTTTACTTCTACTGAAATTAGTCCCGCTTATTTGTATAATTTTTTTTCTTTATGGGCCCATGTTTCCTCTATAAAATGAGGCAGTTCGGCTATACAATCTTTAGGAACTTTTTTGACCCTAATATTCTCGTGTTCTAAAATTGATAGTTATAACTCAGTACTTTGTCATCTATAAAGGAAAGTAACTCTTTCTGATATCCTAGAGAAGCACATAGAAAACATAAAAGGGACAATTACATAGTTGTGATTAAGGTTATTTACTTAAGATTCCATTTTAGCATGAATACACTAAATTGTTTACATAAAAACTTTAATGGGAACTCAACTAACTAGGACACTGAATCTACTTTTATTTTGACCTTGCTGTTAGCTTTAGGAGAAATAAAATAACAGGAGAGCCATGCTCAAAATAAAAAAAAAATATATATTGTATCTTGCAGCCAGGTACCTGTTCATTTCAAAACATCATGTTACCTCCATTTGTACCTGTAATTTGAGTAATGTGAAAAAATGACTTTCAGGTGATCATGAAATTCAGAAAAATCTTTGAAATTTAAAGATTTAATCATGTTCACTTGACTCTACTTGATAAGATAGAAGGACATATTAAGCAGATTTTTAGCATCTAAATTTAAAGGAATGGGTTTTATATTTAAAATATTTCCTACGATCTGAAGTTATCTGGATAGTTTTTATCATAAAATTTATCCCACCATTTAAATGGCTTCAGTGACACCTACAGAGCTCTTCTTGACATGAATTTTGAGTCTTTTCATTCCAATTTGAGGTCAAAACAGATTAGAAATTCTCAGGTACGTAATTTCTGTATCACGTGCCAGTATGTGCCCAAGTGCAAAGAGATGCATATTTGAGTTTACTTATTTTAATGACATGTATTTTGTATCTACTAGCATTATTTCTTTGAGCTGGTTATATACATTTCAAGGAATTTTTAACTCCCTGTGCTCAGCCTTTTACAGATAAATTCATAAATGGGTATCCTAGAAAGGTCAAGAATGCTTTGTAATGCTATCTCCTAATTTCATGTTTTAAAATTGATTTTTGTAAGTAGTTTTGATACCTGTATTCATGAAAGTAAGAAATTGAATTGGAAACTAGATTCACCAACTAATGAAGTGTAGGCACATTTAACACACTACTGCTGACCTTGACTATGATCATGTGGGAACCTTTTCTGATAGAGTAAGGAACTCTGTAATTCAGTTACTTTGTGATTTAATTCTGCTGTGATAAGCAGAAAATGCTAAACACTATTAAATTCTGCTGATGTTATTATGTTGGAGACTGTTTATCTTCTGGGACAGACCTGAAACCAGTTTGAGCTAGTTACTCACCTCAGTTGGTGGGAACATAGTATTAATTGTTCATGAAATTAAAGTTGTAGCTCTGTTTCAACAAACATTTATTGGGTGTCATGTGAGGGGGGAAAAATCTCTGTTCCAAAGACAGCTGAACACTTACTGGAGTTCCTGCACCAGCCTTCTTTTTAGATTTCAAGACTAAGTGAACAGAATATGAAATGTCTTCCTGAAATCCTCTTCGCTATTCCAATATTCAAAGCACAGTTTTACCTTGGTGAGTTAGTGAAAATATCTACAGCTATGATGCTTATTGGTTTGTTTAAAAAAAAACAAAAACGGGTGGGATCACATCCCTTTGTTAGTCACCAAGAGTCACCAGGAATCTTAAACTGTAATTACCTACTTGCAGGACCAGGACTAGGGTGAGGTGAGTGAGGTGCCTGGGGCACAGAATTTAAGAGGACATTTATTCTCAGAACTGTGCCTTCTTCAGTATGTGCCTCCGTAAATTTGTACCCCAGGCACTTCACTCACTTCAACCTAATTCTGGTCCTGCCCAATAGCAAAAATCTATAAAACTGATATATGGATTTGGATTGAAAGCAAACTAAGAACCTGGTTCATTTATGGACCACTAAAGTGTTCTGAAATACTGCATTAATTAATAGTTATATAAAAATTTAAAACATTTTGAGAAGCAAAACAAACAATAAGCAAAACCCAGTTGAACCAGCTCTGACTGTAGCCAGACATACATGCTTTTAAAAAGTATTGGAATTAAAGAATAGCAGAGAATGAAAATATTATTTAAACCAAAAGGAAACTAAATCATGAAATAAACATGATTCATTAATTTTCATGGGTATCAAACAGCAAACAGAATACGTTTCACAACTTCTATTGTCAGGTTAAGAGTGGTCATTATTAATTTGTGTTACACGTTCTCCTTGTATGTCATACTTTTGCTTTAAAGACTTCTACATAGGATTTGGAGCTCAGTGATTCTATTGATTTCATACCACTGACTAGTTTACTGCCCTAATTTTGGTTACCTCTGTGACTTTGTAGAACTTACAACCTTTTGTACTCTCTCTGATTGGAATGCAATGTCTTTTTGCAACGATGGCAAACTGCAGTGGCGTATGTTATTGATTTTAGTTAATGAAAAACTTGTTACTCTCTTTTCTTTTAATGGGCTATTGCCAGAATTTCATAACTGTAGGCCCATTTTTCTTTTGAAGATTCTCTGCACTTTGAGAGGCTGGGGAAGCATATAATGTTACAGTGAAAATATTGAAGCAGATTTATCAACATTGTCCCAAGGACTGAGATTATAAACTAAGAAGGGCTGGCAGTAATAACATTGAGAAAATGGACTCCATCTGATGAATAAGCAATTCCCTAACAGGTTCTGTTCTACTGTTTGTGTGCCTTTGTGGTTTACAAGTGTGTGATAAGCAATAAGTAGTACTTATTTAATTGCAACACAGTATCAATCTTGTTTACCCCAATTAAGTGGAGGCAGGAGAAAAATAAATAAGAACATGACTTTCCTTAGATGAGACCCTCTAGATCAGTGTTTCTTAAAATGTAGTTTGTGGACCACATTTATCAGTAGAGTGAAGGGAAGTTCGTTTTCCTAATTGGTCGTTCTGTCTAGTGCTAGTCAAGTCACCAAAGCTTCCTTTTGGTACTCTCTCACTACTCCTTTACTTCTTCTCACTTTTTCATACGTCCGGTGCCCATGACTTGCTCCTTACTTGCCCAAAGGTCTTCTTCTTTTATATGCAGTGCTCTATGTTTTAGATGGATTCTTCAATCTATCCCCTCTGCACTGTCCCTGCCCCAAACTTTCATCATCAGAACTTTCTTCTCTGGTATTCTATTGTCTGTCAGTAAAGTAAGAGAGCTGGTTATATCCTTGTATACTGAGAGAACATGGGCCATGATTTGAGAAGGGATAAAAGCATTTCTCACTCTTCCACTAAGATACTATGCTACATCAAAACTGTTGGCTTAGCAGTATGTGTTATACTAGGAGTTATTTAAGTATGTGTTAGAATATGGATTTATTGTCCCATAATTATTCTTTCTCTGGGAGAGTAATAAGAGACCTATGAGGCATACCCAGGGCAGGTGACAGTACAATAGTGGGGTATAGAAAACATTTATTCCAATATTTTTTTTGTCAATCTCTACCATAAATATTACAAAGCCATTTGTTTTCAGAGTCAGTTATGGCCCAATGACTTGTCACAGAATAAGATTAAAAGATGCTTGGAATTGCTAATTGATATGGGGTTTCTTTGAGGGGTGGGGGACAAAAGTGTTTCTCATGGCCACTTGGAGTACTACATGAAAGTAATACATCTAAGGTGCTTAACAGGATGCTTGGCACCATTATTATATTGATGTATTCTTTTCCTAATGTGCCCATCCTCATGTTTTGAAGATAACTGAACCCAGTTATTTCCATTCTCATTGTACAAGTATAAAAATAGTAAGTGAATTACAGAACCAGATAAAATGTACAAAACCCCTTATATTTCCTAGTTTATTTTCCATCTGTAAAATAATATTAATTACTTAGTAGAGGTGATGTAAGGATTAGGATAAATTAAATTTCACCAGTAAAGGGAGTTACACAGTGCTTAGCACATAGGTACTACTCAGTAAATGCCAGTTCCATTCTTTAGTCAACCCTGAATAATGCTTCATGTCTAGCACATAATATTGACTTTGACAAGATTCTCAGATGGAAAAATAATGAAGCTACTTTCTTAAAGTATTGGATATCAGGCACAGTCATTCAGTCATTTATTTGTCCATTCCTTTGATGAAGACTGATACAGTGGTGAATAAGACAAACATAGCTACCTTTATGCAGAGCTTCTAATATCTTGGGAGCTATTTCTGTGAATAAAAATAAATAATTGCTACTACAGAGAAAAACAGAGGATAGCCTGGGAAGTCAGTGGAGAGGCCCCTATCACAGAGAGAGGGATGAGAAGGCCTGGAAAGGCTTCCCAGGGAAAAAAAGTGGCATCAGAGCTAAAATCCATGTTCCAGAGACAGGGAAGAGGATGTTGTGTTTGCCAGTGCCATTCCTCAGGCAATGTCAGTGCTTCTCAGCATTTGAATGCAATCTTTATTTCTGACCACTTCTTAGGAGTTTCATAGTCTGTGCTGTAAGGATCAGTTGTAACTGACCAAATGTTCTCTGGGACTGCCTTGACAGAGAAACATAAATTGTTTGGAAAATAATAATGATGAAATTGCCTTTGGAGTTTGGGATGTGGTAAAATGAATTCTCTCATTTGTACACCTAGAGTGTGTACACTCAGTGTAATTCTCCCAGGAGTCTAATCAATATCTTCTCCTTGTGGGCTTCCCTGGTGGCGCAGTGGTTAAGAATCCACCTGCCAATGCAGGGGACATGGGTTCGATCCCTGGTCCAGGAAGATCCCACATGCTGCGGAGCAACTAAGCCCGTGTGCTACAACTACTGAGCCTGTGCTCTGGAGCCTGCGAGCCACAACTACTGAAGCCCGTGTGCCTAGAGCCCATGCTCTGCAACAAGAGAAGCCACCACCATGAGAAGCCCGCTCACCGCAACTAGAGAAAGCCTGCTCGCAGCAACGAAGACCCAACACAGCCAAAAATAAAATAAATAAATTAAAGAAATATATATCTTCTCTTTGTGTTTTATACTGAGCTATACAGTAACAAACCTGAAAGGAGAAAAATGTTTTAAAATTATTTTACCAGCTCTGGTCATAACGGATAGTCCAGGTGAATTCAGATATTTATATTTGTGGCCTGCCTCTCTGTCACGTATATCTTGTAGGATGAATGGGCAAGCCAGATAGCCACAACTTCCATCAAGATAATTTATTTAAGAACAACCTATAATTAGGTCTGTGTAAATATGACAAAAATGGATATGACTGAAATGTAATCAAAACAGTGGAATATGGCCTCACTTATAAAAACTTACAGGAGGCAGCTCAGGTCTTTCTGGTATCTCCTGCCTATCAGAAGATTTGTTGGAAGACTCCATTATACAATGTAGGTAATTGCACTCTGAAAATTATGCACTTGCAAAGTAATACTCATTTGAGACTATGCCAGAACAACTAACAGGTATTTGGACAAAACAAATGTTTGAAATATTTATTTCTGCTATGGCCTATTTTTTGGAGTTCCCGCCTCCCCTGCACACAGTTGACAACTTATTTTCATTTTCTTTTCATTATTTATTTATTTATTTAGGCAAGGGGATATCATAAATAAAACTAAACAACAAAAACAAAAAAACCATGTGCTGTGATCTTTTTTTTGGTAAACATCTTTATTGGAGTATAATTGCTTTGCAATGGTGTGTTAGTTTCTGCTTTATAACAAAGTGAATCAGCTATACATATACATATGTTCCCATATCTTCTCCCTCTTGTGTCTCCCTCCCACCCTCCCTATCCCACCCCTCTAGGTGGACACAGAGAACCGAGCTGATCTCCCTGTGCTATGCGGATGCTTCCCACTAGCTATTTATTTTATATTTGGTAGTTTATATATGTCCATGCCACTCTCTCACTTTGTCCCAGCTTACCCTTCCTCCTCCCCGTGTCTTAAAGTCCATTCTCTAGTAGGTCTGCGTCTTTATTCCCGTCCTGGCCATAGGCATTTCATAACCATTTTTTTTAGATTCCATATATGTGTTAGCATACAGTATTTGTTTTTCTCTTTCTGACTTACTTCACTCTGTATGACAGACTCTAGGTCCATCCACCTCACTACTAATAATTCATTTTCGTTTATTTTTATGGCTGAGTAATATTCCATTGTATATATGTGCCACATCTTCTTTATCCATTCATCTGTTGATGGACACTTAGATTGCTTCCATTTCCTGGCTATTGTAAATAGAGCTGCAATGAACATTTTGGTACATGACTCTTTTTGAATTATGGTTTTCTCAGGGTATATGCCCAGTAGTGGGATTGTTGGGTCGTATGGTAGTTCTATTTTTAGTTTTTTAAGAAACCTCCGTACTGTTCTCCATAGTGGCTGTATCAATTTACATTCCCACCAACAGTGCAAGAGGGTTCCCTTTTCTCCACACCCTCTCCAGCATTTGTTGTTTGTAGATTTTTTGATGATGGCCATTCTGACCGGTGTGAGATGATACCTCATTGTACTTTTGATTTGCATTTCTCTAATGATTCGTGATGCTGAGCATTCTTTCATGTGTTTGTTGGCAGTCTGTATATCTTCTTTGCAGAAATGTCTATTTAGGTCTTCTGCCCATTTTTGAATTCAGTTGTTTGTTTTTTTGATATTGAGCTGCATGAGCTGCTTGTATGTTTTGGACATTAATCCTTTGTCAGTTGCTTCATTTGCAAATATATTCTCCCATTCTGAGGGTTGTCTTTTTGTCTTGTTCATGGTTTTCTTTGCTGTGCAAGAGCTTTGAAGTTTCATTAGGTCCCATTTGTTTATTTTTGTTTTTCTTTCCATTTGTCTAGGAGATGGGTCCAAAAGGATCTTGCTGTGATTTATGTCATAGAGTGTTCTGCCTATGTTTTCCTCTAAGAGTTTGATAGTGTCTGGCCTTACATTTAGGTCTTTAATCCATTTTGAGCTTATTTTTGTGTATGGTGTTAAGGAGTGTTCTAATCTCAGACTTTTACATGTACCTGTCCAGTTTTCCCAGCACCACTTATTGAAGAGGCTGTCCTTTCTCCACTGTACATTCCTGCCTCCTTTATCAAAAATAAGGTGACCGTATGTTCGTGGGTTTATCTCTGGGTATGATCTTTTACTGGGTAGTTATCATGTCCATTTGTCCTTATCATTTCTATAAGTTGAAATGAACAGATGCCAGAGTGGTATTTGGCATGTGTGGTTTGAGGTGTAACAACTCATAAGTTCAACTTGAAATGGAGTTAGAATTAAGGGCAAAATATGATGGTAATCAGAGCAATGTGGTTTTAGAATCCAGATTTCTTTACCCTATGTTGAGATAAGAGTAATTTGGAATATTAAAGAAAATTCTATTTATTTTACAAACATCTAGGAATATTAAATTTCAGAATAACTCTTTTTCCTTCAAACAAGAATTCTGTTTTGGAATTGATCTAGGAGGGAAAGAGAAATATAGGTCACGGATATGTTTGGGCTTTAGGTTAAAATTCTTCTGTATCACTTATGATTAGTATTATATAATAAGAGTGTAAAAGTACTTATTTTTGAAAGTGTTATCATAGGTGATTAAGTGTGAACTCTAACATTATAAATTTTTATATATTAAAAGGCCTGCTATAGTTGGACTTAACCTGGAACTAAATTAGATACTTGCCAGGGGATGTAATGAGTGATTCCAAAATATGGTAAAATAAGTGAGCCTCAACCTGTGAGTAGAAACTCAACCCTATATGTATTGACTCAAATTCCTAGATATTAAGTCAGTCTGCTTTGGGGAAGAAACCTGTTATGTATTGGTTAATACTCTTTTGATTTCATTTTTTTCATCTCTCTGTGTGTGCTGTCTTTTTTTTAAACCTATCCTGCTTTCCCAAACATGTGAGCAACTTTATATTTCTTTATGTGGTTTGCCCTTTCTCTTATAACTTCCTTTTGCCACTTTTCTGAATACCGCACTTTCGTTTGATAAGTGGTGGGTATTACATAGCCAAGGCCAAGCTTATTTCAAGGCATTGACTGTGCATTGGAATAAGCTTTCTTGAATGTAAATTATATCACCTAGACCAAGAAATAAATGAAAAAAATCTCTCTTGAGTGGAAAAAGTTACTGTATGTTGACAGAATGTAACTAATTTTGCATATACTTACTATGATTGCTTTTTGCAATTCAAAATACCCTGTGCTATTAAATTTATGTATGTTAAAGTAAAGCCATTTTCCTGAGATGAAATGCTTCACATTCAATTATATCAAAATTCCTCATCAATGACTCTTGATTTCAGACTTCACCATTTGTGCATCTATTGAATTTGAGATAATGTGCAGCAGAAAAGTTGTTTTCAGTTTTTGGTAATTAAGGCAAAGGATGGGAGTTATAAGCAAACAAAAGCCAGTTATAAATGTTTTAGGTTCTTCAGAAAATATTGGTATTAGATCTAGGAGTCTGGTGTGATAAGTTGACTGTTCCTGGTTTTCGTTTTTGTGTTTTTAAAAACTTCACCTGCTACTACCAGCCTGAGTGAGATTAAACATGGGACTATAAAGCAGAGAAATTAGCTGTGCTTTAGAGCAGTGGTTCCCAACCTTTCTGGCACCAGGGACCAGTTTCGTGGAAGACAATTTTTCCACAGACTGGCGGGTTGGGGGGGGGATGGTTTTGGGGTGATTCAAGCACATTACTTTTTTTTTTTTTGGCTGCATCAGGTCTTTGTTGCTGCGTGTGAGCTTTCTCTAGTTGTGGTGAGCAGGGGCTACTCTTTGTTGCGGTGCACAGGCTTCTCATTGTGGTGTCTTCTCTTGTTGAGGAGCACAGCCTCTAGGCATGCGGGCTTCAGTAGTTGCAGCTCGTGGACTCAGTAGTTGTGGCTCACGGGCTCTAGAGCACAGGCTCAGTAGTTGTGGCACACAGACTTAGTTGCTCTGCAGCATGTGGGATCTTCCTGGACAAGGGATCAAACCCGCCTCCCCTGCACTGGCAGGCGGATCCTTAACCACTGCACCACGGGGGAAGTCCCAAGCACATTACATTTATTGTGTACTTTATTTCTATTATTATTACATTTTAATATATAATGAAATAATTATACAGCTCACCTTAATGCAGAATCAGTGGGAGCCCTGAGCTTGTTTTCTCTTGCCATTCACTGGTAGGGTTTTGATATGAGTCTGCAAGCAATTGATTTATTATGGTCTCTGTGCAGTCAAACCTCTCTGCTAATGATAATCTGTATTTGAAGCCGCTCCCCAGTGCTAGCATCACGGCCTCAGCTCCACCTCAGATCATCAGGCATTAGATTCTCATAAGGAGTGTGAAACCTGGATCCCTCACATGTGCAGTTCACAGTAGGGTTCATGCTCCTATGGGAATCTAATGCCGCTGGTGATCTGACAGGAGGCGGAGCTCAGGCAGTAATGTGAGCAACGGGGAGTGGCTGTAAATATAGATGAAGCTTCACTCGCCTGCCACTCACCTCCTGCTGTGTGGCCCAGTACTGGTCTGTGGCCCAGGGGTTGGGGACTCTTGCTTTAGAGTGGCCTTTTAATACCACTAATTTCAAGAGGCTTGGGGAAGGGGAAACCTAGGGACAGTAGGTCTTTATGATACGGTATAGTGTCCATCGACAGATGAATGCATAAAGAAGATGTGGCACATATATACAGTGGAATATTACTCAGCCATAAAAAGAAATGAACTTGAGTTATTTATAATGAGGTGGATGGACCTAGAGTCTGTCATACAGAGTGAAGTAAGTCAGAAAGAGAAAAACAAATACTGTATGCTAACACATATATATGGAATCTAAAAAAAAAGGTTCTGAAGAAGAACCTAGGGGCAGGACAGGAATAGAGATGCAGACATACAGAATGGATTTGAGGACATGGGGAGGGGGAAGGGTAAGCTGGGACAAAGTGAGAGAGTGGCATGGACATATATACACTACCAAATGTAAAATAGATAGCTAGTGGGAAGCAGCTGCATAGCACAGGGAGATCAGCTTGGTGCTTTGTGACCACCTAGAGTGGAGGGATAGGGAGGGTGGGAGGGAGATGCAAGAGTGAGGGGATATGGGGATATATGTATACGTATAGCTGATTCACTTTGTTTTACAGCAGAAAGTAGCACAACATTGTAAAGCAATTATACTCCAACAAAGGTGTTAAAAAATTAAAAATTTAAGAAAAAGAAACAAAGTACCTGTACTATTTTACATTCCCATCAGCAGTTTATGACAATTCCAGTTTTTCACGTTATTGTCCTTTAAAATTCTAGTCATTTTAGTGAGAGTGAATTGGTATCTCTTTGTGGCTTTTATTTGCACTTTCCTAATAGCTAATGATATTAAGCCTCTTTTTCTACTTAGTGAACATTTGTATATATTATTTGGAGAAATGTGTATTCAAATCCTTTAACTATTTTTGCATTGGGTTATCATCCTTTTTTTATAGAGGTATAGTAGTTATTTATGTATTCCAGATACACGTCTCTAGTCTTTTATCAGATAAAATATTTCCACATATTTTCTCCCATTATGTTGATTATCTTTATACTTTCTTGCAATATGCCTTGTTGCACAAAAGGTTTTAAATTTTGATGAAATTCAATTTATCTGTTTTTTGTTTGTGTCTAAAAGAAGTTGACTAGTCTAATGTCATGCACATTTTCATCTATATTTTCTTGTAAGAGTTTTCTAGTTTTTGCTCTTATATGTAGGCTTATGATACATTTCAGTCAAGTTTTATATATGGTTAAGGAAGGGGTTGAACTTCATTCTTTGGCATGTGGATATCCAGTTGTCTCAGCACACTTTGTTAAAAAGACTGTTCTTTCCCGATTGAATTGTCTTGGCAGCCTTGTCAAAAATCAATTGATCATAAACGTGCGGTTTTATTTATTGACTCTCAATTCTATATTATTGATCTGTATATGTGTCCTTATCACAGTGGCACATTGTTTTGATTACTGTACCCTCATACTGACTTTTGTAGTCAGGAAATGTGAGTCATCCAACTTTGTTCTTTTTCAAGATTGTTTTCATTATTCTGGGTCTCCTGCAATTCCATCTGAATTTTAGGATCAGCTTGTAAATTTCTGCAAAAAAAAAGCACAGTAGAGTTTTTTGGTAGGAAGTTAGATGACAGCGATTTGGGGTGTATTGCCATAAGTGCATGAGTACGGGGTGTCTTTTCATTTATTTTGGTTTTCTTTAATTTCCTTCAGAAATGTTTTGTAGTTTTCAGTGTACAAGCTTATACTTCTTCAGTTAGATTTCTACTTAATTGTTTAGTCTTTCTGATGTTTTAAATGGAATCATTTCCTTAATTTCATTTTCAGATTTTTCACTGCTTGTGTATAGGAATACAATGGATTTTTATATAATGATCTTATATCCCTCAACCCTGTCAAACTCATTTATTAGCTCTAGAAGGTTTTTAGAGGATTCCTTAGTGTTTTCTCTGTACAAGATTATGTCATCTGAAAATAAAGTTTATTTGCCTTCTTTCTTTCCAGTTTGGATACTTTGATTTATCTTTCTTGCCTAATGTTCCTACCTAGAACCTCTCATGTAAAGTTGAATAGAAGTAGTGAGAGCAAATGTCCTTGTCTTGTTTTCGATCTTAGAAAGCATTCAATCTTTCATCATCATGTATGATGTTAACTGTGAACTTTCTCATAGATGCCTTTTTTCAGCTTAAGGAAATTTATTTCTATTCCTAGTTGGTTAATTATTTTTATCATGAAAAGGTATTGGGTTTTGTCAAATGCTTTCTGCATCTATTGAGATGATCATTTGGTTTTAGTCCTTTATTTATTAGTATGACATATTACATTGATTGAGTTGTAGATTGTTAAACCAACATTGCATTCCTGGGATAAATCCCGCTTAGTCATAGTGTATATTCCTTTTTATATGTCATGGATTCAACTTGCTAGTATATTGTTGAGGATAAAATGTGCTATTATCTTTATCTTTCTTGGGAGAAGGAGTTACCGAATAAGTAAGCTTTATTTTAGGGCATTTTAGTGAAAACTTGAGAGTGTTTGAGGAGTTCCTGATAAGATGACATTTAGAGTAATAAGTTCAATGCTAGCCTTTACCACCTAGGTGATTGATGTCTATGAGAGACAGATGGGACTACTCTTATCCAGGTGACCAAGTACATCCTTGTTAAAACCAAGGCTGACTTTGTTTCATTCTCTCTAAAAATGTTGACCATGAAGTCTTTCTGGAAACATCGACACCACACTATTCTGGATTTGCTCCTTCTCCTCTGGATGTTCCCGATTATGCTCCTTTGTGGGCTATTCTTCCTTGGACATTCCCTGAATTTTAGTATTCTTTAAGTATTCATCCTTATCTCCTCAGATCATAAACGTTTTTGGGGAGATATTATCCACTCAGTGCTTTAACTATCAACATAATGCAGATTCCTGAATTTATATCCAGTTCCTTATCTCTCCCTTGAATAATTCCAACGTGTGTGTGTGCGTGTGTGTGTGTGTGTGTGTGTGTGTGTAGGATATTACACAGGCATCTCAAATTCAATATATTCCAATTGAATCCATTTTTTCCTCTGAACTTCCAACCTCTTCCAAGTTCTGGGTCCCATAAATCATGGTAACTTTTTCAACATTTACCCAATTGCTCATGTAAGTATTTCTTTTTTTAAAAAAATTATTTATTTATTTGGCTGTGCCAGGTATTAGTTGCAGCATGCGGGATCTTCTTTTTTAGTTGCAGCATGTGGGATCTTTAGTTGTGGCATGTGAACTCTTAGTTGTGGCATTTGGGATCTCGCTCCCTGACCAGGGATCAAACCCGGGCCCCCTGCATTGGGAGCACAGAGTCTTAGCCACTGGATCATCAGGGAAGTCTCCCTCATGTAAGTGTTTCAATCATAGTTCTTGTTTACTCCCTCTGTGCCCAAGTATCACTGAGCCTACTGTGGCTAAATATCGCACAAATCTATAAATTTCTCTCCTTCTTGCTATTATTCTTGTTAAGGCCACTCTCACAATCCTATCAGAGTCTTACAGTAATATTATAAATGGTTTTCCTAAGCAATTCAATCTCCACATATAACCCAGAAAGATCTTTCTTCAGTGTAAGCCAGATCATAGCACTCTCCTCTTTAAAACCATTCTTTGGCTTGTGATTCCTCTTAGGATAAAATGTAAACTTCTTAATAGGGCTTTTATATCTCTGTAATATCTTGTCCAGCTCACCTTACTATTTATTTTGTCACAAGTTCATTCTGAACACTACATACTCCAGCAAATTTGTTGAATCAATGAATTGAATTTTAGTTTTAATTTAAATAATCAACATCAAATAGGAAAATTATTAAACTGAACATTAAGGATCCTTAGATAAGCTACTTATTCTGTTCATTAGTGAAAGGGGCTTAAAACTACCTAAACTACTTATCTTACAGATTGTGTGAGGCACATGTAATAAGATATATTTAGAATGTGAAAAATACATGCACTCTACCAATGTTAGGCAACCTGATATACTTAGTAATAATGTTGACAATAATATAATAGTAATAATATTAAACTTTTCTCCACTAGAAAGTGATCTGGGTTTGACATTTATAATTTTAGAGCTGCTTCAGCTCTTCCACTTTTAACTATGTGGTCTCGAGGAATGAATCTATCTTCCTCCCTTCCTCCCTCCCTTCCTTCCTTCTTTCTTTCCTTCCTTTTATCCATCCATCCATCCATCCACCTACAGATTTAATGCAATGCTAATCTTTCTTAACTTGTTTCCTTATCTGAGAAATGGAGATAATAAAATTTCCCTTAGTAATTTTAGCAGCATTGTTAGGAAGAGTAAATAAAATATTACATATTAAATTATTTCATGAACTACAAAATGCTATGAAATTTTAATTTGATTTAGCTTAATTAATTGTAAAATCAAGTACAAAAATGTGTTTCATTTTCAAGTTTTGGAGATTATGTATGCCATCCCTCTTTTCCATTTTTCTGGCCTTTCATGAGGTGACTCTTAAGCCAAAACAGCATTATAATCAGCATTATTAATTAATAAAATTTACTGAATACCTACTGTATGCCAGATTTTGTGCTATGCACTGTGAATATCTACTGAATCCTTATGGGGTCCATAGCAGTCAATTAATTTATAGATTGGTTCAGGCAAAATGGAACATTATTTTATGCATGTGGGGGCTTAGTGCGTAAGAATTAGGATAAAATCCAAGTGAACATAGAATTATAATCTTCTAAAAGGTATCAATTACAAAATTTTATTATTACTCACACAGGTACACATCTTCCTGTAAAGATAGATCATAATTACTGTATGTCAGTCAGAATAGCTGGGTTTTTGATTTTAGTGAAATGGGAAAGAGTTTCAGTTTTGGTGATAGATAGCCTCCAACAAATTTTATTCTTGAGACTCTTATTCAAATCCATGGCTTTTGACTAGCTGTTTGTTTCATACCTTTTTCATTAATTGATGTCTGTTGAGGATAATGTATAATGTATTGGGACATATTTGGTCTTAGGATAAGAATCTTTTAATCCGTAAATGTCCCACAAGGCCAGTTCTACTTTTGCTGAAGTGAAAAAAAAAATCCCTATTATCACTGATTTAGGAGAAATAAAACCCCTTTTGGTTGATTGATATGCTAGAGACCCAGGAAATGTCACAGTCTGATGAACTTCACAAGGCCACTTATGGTTAATATCTTGTTGTGATAGAATCCTATAGAACATTTGTAGCTAATATAAATCAAATGTAAATTCCATCATTGTTCATTATAAATCTCTTCCCCTGTTTCCGCTGTCTCCAGAACTTGATTGCCGTTCTAGCTTACTCTTCTCCTCAAGAGCTTAACTATTCTTAGTGATTCTAATTTCCTCAGAACAGCAGGAGAAGTAATTGACTTTCCAGTGGGAAATATTTTTTGAATAATATGTTCCTTCTGTAAATCTTTCTTTTTTTATAAATCAAATTCTTTTCTCCTATTTACGTTATAGTTTTCATGAAAAATGTGGTTAATTTATGATTTTCTGGTCTTTCAAATAATATATCTTTAATTTGAGCATATAGGGAAAAAAAGATTCAGCTAAATGTCAACTCTTCAAAGGGTCTTCCCTGAAAACTTTACCTAATGAGCCCCCTCCCCTTATTCTTCTTCACAGCTAGCTTTTCTGCTTTATAACAATTTTTACAAATTTTATTGGCCATTTATTTGTTTATTGTCTTTCTTCCCCTGATTAGACTCTTAACTGCTTGATCAGAGAAACTGCTCTTTTTTCCTCTGCATTATTGAGAACACCTAGTTCATGGCTGGTACATACTAAGCAGTTTGGTGAATAAATGGATTAATGGAAAGAATGAAGGAAGGAGGGGAAATGTGGATAGATGAATAGTGGCCTGAATGAATGGTTAAAGGGTTTTAATTAACAGTAAGTTCAATAAGAGGGAGTAGTGTGATGTGGCTGCCAAAGTACTGACAAGAGGGCTGTCATAGAGTAGAGGCATTAAATTGCTCCTGACTAATTTCAAGAGCTAGAACTAATGTCAGTAGGTGAGGTACAAAGAGATATTAACAACAGATTAACTTTGGAAATTTTTTTTCCTTTCCTGATCTTTTTTTCCCCCAGCTTTATTGAGGGTAAAATGGAAATAATAGTAGTATCTACTATAATAAATAGAGCTAAACTAAGGCTTACTTAGGTTAAGTTAACTTGCCCAAGATTACACAGATAGTAAGAAACAAAGCTAGAAGGTAACCCCCTAGTATTTAATGACTCCAAAGCTCTTCACTACATTGCCATACTTCTTACCAGCCAAGCACTGTACTAAGTATTCTACCTGGATTATCTCATTGAGTGATCATAAAACCCTTATGAAGTAGGTGCTTATTATTAGCCAGATTTTAAAGCTGAGAAAACTGAAGCTCAGAGAAGTAACTTGCTTGACTAAGTTACAGAAATTAGTCAAAATTCTCATCCAAATTTATATGATTTCAAAGTTCATGCTGCTTCCACTCAGCAACTCACTTTTAGTGCTTGACCTGTCAATAAAGTGATCATTTGCTTTTATGGAACAATTTGAAAGGACTTGAAAAATCATTTCTTCTGCTGGTTTGTCATGGGGTCAAAAATGTCCCAGTATTGCTTAATGGTTCTCCCAAGGAAACTTCTGTTTTTAACTTTTTCTGGTCATGGTAATATTTAGCAGGAATCTGTTTTAATTAAATTGTTCGGTAATGTGGTCCCTGTTAGAATGTGGTAGATACTGTGCTATGCCCCCTTAGAACGGTGTCAGGAGTGAAGGACTTATTCTCTTAGCTGCTAGGAGGAGGGAAGAAAAATGCCTCACCCAAGGGGTAGCTCCTACTAAGGACTGATTGACAAAGGGGTATCAAGGCTTGTGCCCCTCCACTCTAGGCTGACTCAAAGTCCATCTTGGTGGGATTCGCTGAGATCTTTGCTGACCCTGTATGACAGCTCAACTTTTCTCTGTCTAATCCTGCTTCCTTCCATTCTCTTCCCTCCACAGGTATTAATTCAAAGAGTGTTCTCCTGTATACTTCCTGCATGCTAATCTCAGAGTTTGCTTGTCAGAGAACCCTATTTGCAACTGAAAGCATAGGCCAGGAGATGAGAAGGAATGAGAGGACAGGGGATGAGAAGAAAGACAGTAGGGAAGATCAGGAGCTGGGTACACAGAGCACAACTAGTCAGTGCAGTGCTAAAAGATTGATGGGAAACAGGAGGACAAGTTGCATATTTCACAAGTTTTTTGAGAGATAACCACCCTGGCCTACCAAAGTAGGGTTTAAGGCTATACCTACATGATGCTAAATCAATGAAACACTTAGTATATATAATTATATAGCTTATATGTAGGTGTGTATGTATCTGTATCCATATCCATACATACATTGTTTGTCCATCATGTTGACAGAACAACCAGTTGATTGGCTGATATGTTACTTTTCCACCAGGTGTTTGTTTTGTCTTCATGTTGTAAACCTCGGAAGAGGGAAGTTTTTCTGACTAGGTAGCAGGGAAAATAATTAAGTTTCATTCTGCTGAGAGGCGGTGTCAGCAGCATTCAGTAAAAATGCAGGGTAAGGCACAGGATATGAAAATTGCAATGTGCTAACAAATGGAAAACCTTCCACTGTCAACAAATTAGAGGGCTCTAGTATTCTTTCAAAGACTTCCTGATTATTTTTGCTTTTCCCTTTGAATTCTGAGACCATTCTGGAATGAGGAAAGACAGAAGGCAAAAGGAAAAGCCACAAACAATATTTCCTGTTCTTTAGGAAACTGTCATACAGTCTTGTGGAACATCCTGTCATGACGTATGCTTTCCTGTCCCAGTTCGTGTCAGGGCAGTGGGTTAGCTAAGATTTGCTAGAAGCAGATTTTGCATAACGCAGTGACAGTGTGTAAATATCCATGCATTCTTGCAGTATTTGCATTTTATTATTTATAATGAAATAAACATGGCTAAGTCTGTTTGTGGCTTATTATTTATCCATTAGGAGTAGGTCTCACCTTAAAAACCTGGACCTATTGAGAAGAGTTCATAGCTCAGAAAGCAACTCTGACCTGGAGCTTTCACACATGAAACTTTAGTGCAAATACAAAAGAAGTAGAAGACACAGCCCCTGCTTTTGAGGAGCTTGCAACCTATCTGGCAACATCAAGTATACACAATGAGAAAAATTGAAAATGGCAGATAATGATTTAATGCAGTACTTCTCAAAGTTGTCTACAGGAAACAAAACATGAACTCACACACCAGGGAGTCAGTTGGAGCTTTTCTTAAAAATAAAGAACAGTTTTACACGTGAAATGCTTCTTGTTTTGTCCTAAAACTCATGCAAAAATCTAATTTATTTCCAAATCTGCTTAAGTGTGTGTTAGTAGAGAAATGATACTCTTGCCTGCTCCCCAATCTTAGAGTAAAATGGACACTCCAGAAAGCTGTAGTATGTTTGTATTGTGGTTTTTTTTTTTAAATGTGTGGTTTTCCTGACACCTAGAATTTGAAAAGCGTGGAGTTAATTTGTATTTCTTCAGATGACCTGTTTGTGTGTTTGAGTACAGGCCGCCTTCTTCTTGAAAAACTTTATATAGGTAATATTAAAAATGTGACAAGCTGTTAAAAAATAATTTTGTGCAAGAGGGTCTTTCATACCTCAATGATAGCACTATATACGTGTTATTATAAGCCCTGGGAGGACCTATACTTGGAAACATGCTAATTATTGGTTGGCAATAACTAGAAAGTAACCACAGAATATGTCTCCTTCAATTAGTCTTAAAGAGTGAATTATTTTATGCCTGTATCTTTTTTGGTGAAGTGTATTATGTTAGTTTTCTGTTGCTGCTGTAACAAATTACCACAAACTTAGTGGCTTAACACAATTCAAATGTATTATTTTAAAGTTCTGAAGGTCAGAAGTCTGAAATGGCTCTCACTGGGGTAAAATCAAGTTGCGAGCAGGTCAGATTCCTTTTTGGAGGCTCTAGGGAAGCATCTGTTCTTGTCTTTTCCAGTTTCTGAAAGCTTCCTACATTCTTTAGCTCTGTGGCCCCTTTCTTTCTCAAAGCCAGCAGTGGTTGGTCGTCTTTCTCACATTGCATCACTCTGACACTGACCCTTCTGCCTTCCTCTTTCACATTTAAGGACCCTTACAATTATGTTGTGCCCACCCAGATAATCTAGGATAATCTCTTTAAGGATAGCAGCTGATTAGTGACCTTAATTTCATCTGATACCTTTATTCTCCTCTGCCATGTAATTTGACATTCACAGTTTCTGGGGATTAGGGCCTGGCCATCTTTGGAACGCCATTATTCTGCCCACCACGTACATTGAAGCTGACCTCCTCTTTCTGAGATTATAGGAAAACCTCCTTTTCAACCCTGTATGTGCCTATTTGAAAATGGCGTAAGAAATCTCCAACGAAAAGGATTCTTATCAATGTGTTTGTAAGTATGCTTGTGTTCTGGTCAAGCATAAATAGGGAAATGGAAGGATTGCTTTTGTAAACTTTAAGCAGGTATATTTAGAAGAGAAGAACATGTTTGAGGATTTAGTGGATTTTCATTTCATTGTTTTGCTTTGGTTTGATTATTTTTTCATGGGGGACTTCCTGGGTAAGAGGGAGGAAAGATCAATCTCATTCATTACCTGCAGCATGCCATACACATGTTAGCATTCTTATGTGTGCCATCATGTGAAGATAGTTGGGATGTGCTGCCTTAATCTGCATCTGGTCCCACATGTGCTTCCATGTACCACAGACTGAAAAGCTGCTGTTCCCTCTGTGAATACCTGTGGTATTCTGTAAATTGTTCAAATGCTGTCTCATCTGCTTTGCTAATTCCTTCTGATTTTCAACTTCTGTGTTCTTATCTAGAACACAGTTTGTTCAATGAATCGATAACTTTTTCTTTTATTGCTGATGTCCTGGATCAAAATCTGAGTAAGTAGCTCATGAGGAGAACACAGAACCTTTTTTTTTAAACTCACATGGCCGAATGACAAAAATATCTCCTATGACAAAAGAGTGTGGGAAGGGTTCCCTCTTGAGATTTTCATGCCTGGCACTTGTGTGCTGTTCAGTGACAATGCATCTGAATGAAAGAGTTGCTCATTATGTTTCACTGCTCATTAGGCTAGAAATACCAATCTCAACACTTGAGGAGTCTTCCTGATTAGTGTGATGTAGGAAATTGCTACAGTCCAATCTTCCTATCCGATCTGATTCCCCTCATGGATGCTACCATAATCAGTGTGGCAGCTGACTTCCAGTCAGATTTCAGTATGGCATGCTCTGCTGTTGACTGTGTGTTCATGAGGCATCCTTGTCAGATTTATAAGAAACACTTAAATAGGTGCCAAGTTATCTTCTGTGCTATGCATCCTTGGGGAGGCAGGGTTGGAAGGAATGTGGGGGAATGGGAGCATCATCCATCCTAGGCTAGGTAGCAGCTAGCTACCTATGTGAGTACTATGAAACTATCACAGATTCAATCTATATATGAACACCTTAGTCAGATGCATAGTGGTATTTACAATCATCATTTTGTTGACACCTTATGATAGGCTAGGCACTGTGCTAATAAGCATTTTACATACATTATTGTATCTAATAATTTTCAACAACCATTTGAGTTAGATTCTATTATTATGCCCATTAATAGTTAAAGAAACTGATACTCAGAGAATTTTAGTAATTTGTCCAAGGCCACACAGCTAATAAGTGGCAGAACCATAATTTTAGCTGTGCACTTATGAACTGGTCTTAATTTAGGTTCCCCTGAAAGTAGAGCCTGTGACAAAGACTTGGGTCAAGGTAGTTTATTTGGGATGTGATCTCAGAAAGCAAAGTGAGAGGGTAGGGAGACTAAGTCAGGAAAGAAGGAAAAGCTGATACAAGAGTGCATTTTAAGTCACTACTGTGGGTAACAGGGGCTCAATATTACTGGGACTTCCTGGAAGTATATAAAATACCTCCTGGAATCATTCACCTGAGAAGATAATGAAAGATTTATTCACTGACTCCCGTCCTCCAATGGCTGAGGGTTGTCCCTGGGCGTATTAATTCAACTGCCCTTCTGGGTTGCACTTATTGGAACACCAAGAGGCATGAGGGAAGGCCTTGGGAGTAAAAAGCAGAAAGACCGTATGCTATATAGGCTTGAGGTGGAACAGCTGCCAATGGGAAGTTGCCTGATCTCCCCTGGACCTGTCCACCAGCTGAAATCAGAGCTGTTCCAAGAGGCTATGACATGGAGCAGCAGAGGCATCTGTTACAGAATTCTAAATCTTGTGTTCTAAACCATGATTCTATGTATAGAGACAAACTGTTCCACAGATAAGATTTCACTCCACGTTTTCTGATATTATCCTACCATATTAATTATCTTCCTACAAATATTAGTTGAGCTCCTATTATGTTCCAGATACCTGGCAGTATTCTGAAGACCTAGAGATAAAAAAGTGAAAAGTCTTGCTGTCAAGGAAATGTTCATTTCCATGATTATCTGACAAGAAAGTGTTCATGACTTAATGTAAAATAACCACCATTACAGGACAATGGAACGAAAATGGTTACTCACACCTTGTGTGTGTTTGTGTGTGTATGTGTATGGTATATTCAAAGTCTGTAATGTCTCCTTTTCAGATTGCAAATGTGAAACTGATTAGGTTCAGAGTTAGAATGTATTGGAATATATGTGAAGATATTAAGAATCAAGTAAGCAGGCAGTTAGAATTGGAGCTGGAGGATTGGGGGTAGGGAGAACCTCCTATCAGCACGTCAGTAGCTTGGTATTTTCCTGGCAGCATATGCAGCACACATTTGCCTTTACCTTCCACAGCCTTGAAGTCATCTTGACACAGCTATTAGAGCCAGGCATCTGAATAGCCTCCGTCGTAGCATTAAGACCCAGTGTCTGATTTCCTGATAATTAACAGATCTTCAGAGTGTATATGATCATGGGATGTGTGTGTGCACGCACACTTGCAGTCATGCATGCATGCATGGACCTGTGTCTACATTTTAAAAGGTGAAAGGCAGACCCAGGACATACATGCTTGAAATACTCAAATTGTCATTCACGGTATATTTTATTATTCAAGGTCCAATAGGAGCAGAAATCTCAGCAGCGTATTCTTGGCTATCTTTTGATATTTCAAATCCTTAACAAGATGCTCCTTTCTTATGCATAAACAGAGTAATTTTAAAAAATTTTATTTTTTGTTAGAGTATAGTTGATTTACAAGGTGTACAGCAGAATGATCCAGTTATACATATCTCCATTCTTTTTCAGATTCTTTTCCCATAAAGGTTATTACAGAGTATTGAGTAGAGTTCCCTATAAACAGAGTAATTGGTGTGTGATTTGAAGAGGGGAAGAATAACTCCTCTTCCAAAGTACGTAACCTGTTCCACCAGAGTGTTTCAGTACCTTAAAATTCAACTTTAGCCATTCCTTCTTTTACACCATTTTTCTTTGGAATAGTGACACTGAAATCCCTAACATGAATTAATTCATCAAAGCAGTTAAGAGAGGGAACATGATAAAAGTGGAAAGAGTGAGGGACTTAAGTTAAGACCACGTGGGTTTTTGTACACTACAACTGCCATCTACTTTGTAATTCTTAGTCATTTTACTTATTCTCTCTGAGAAGAGTCAGTTTCTGTCTTTTAGAAGAAAGTTGATCATGCCTACAAGTTAAGGTTCATGAGAGAATTAATGAAATGATGTATATGAAGGTGCCTCTACAGTAAGTGCTCAATAAACACTAGTCATATTTTCTTTCTTGCCTTCTATGACAGGAAGGCTGAGAGCTGTGTGAGGGTGCTGAAAGAGGGAGTAAAGAGCCCAGAAATAAGTGATTACTGTGTTACTGAGGGCTGGTCCTGCCTTTCAGCTCTTGGTAACGGCCAGCATAATAGCTGAAGGAAAAGTTGTTCACAAAGGACATGGACTCAGAAGCCTTTTGCCTTTTTCTGCCTATTGCCTTTTTCCCTCCGAGCTCTGTGCCTCAGTTTCTTTATCATCAAAATGTAGAGTCTATTATTTCGACTTAAGTTTATAGAATGTAGCAAGGATAAAATAACCAGCTGAGCCTTGGAAATCCTGTACCAGGTGAAAGCAGGTGGAATTACACTCAGAAAACAGCCAGCAGCTCGGCAGCCGGTTTTTGCACTCCCTTCCCCCAACCCCCACCTTTCCTCTGTAGGCTTGTGATGTGTGTTCATTTAAGAAAAGGTCAGGTAATAAAGCTTCAAAATTTAGGTCAGCCAACTCCAATTAACTCTCAAGAACCAGACACCCCACTCCTCAGTATGCTGAGCAGTAGTCAGAGCTCTCTGAGGTAGGGGCATACTAATACGCTTGACAAGATTCTCTGATTCAGTGTGGGCTTGCAATAGAAAGATAAGGGCAGCTGAAAAAACATGAATTAATTTTTGCCCTGGGGGTAAAGGGATATAAATACACAAAAAGAAGGAACTCCATTATTTAAAGAGGATACTGGTACAATATGATGGCCTAAACTATTGAATTTTTGTTTAGAATATATTTGTATATTATAAGACATGAAGCAAGTCATAAGCAATTTGGAAAGTAAATAGAGCTTCATTGCTAGGGAGAGCAGTATTTATTGATAAGAGCCCAAGAGAGGAAATAGGTTTCCTGACTGGGATTAGCTATTAAACTTTTTTTGATTTTGGATATGATAGAGTAGATAAAAAGAATAGTGGATTGGAAATTGGGATTCAGATAATATGGGTGCTGATCCCTGATCTACTTGTAACTAGCTATGTAGCCTTGAGCAAATATTTTCATCTTCACAGGCAAAGTAAAGAGATTTATCTAGAACAGATGACCTCTAAAGTTCCTTTTACATATAGCATTCTGTGGTTCTTTCTTAGTCAAAGGAATTACGGGTCAAAATGAGACTGTGTATGTGTTTGCAATACATTATTGAGAGTTCCAGAGATAAAAAGAAACTTGGAATTCATTTTCGATAAATATATCAAGTTTCATTGACTTTAAAATATATTCAAAGAGGTTTGAAATACTACAATATCTTTAAAATAGGGCAATTAAAATTTTAGAAAGGAAAGCACAGAAACCATCAGAAGAAAGAGAGATATATTTCAGAGCTTTTGGATGAGTTACTACCACAGTTTGAATATGAAATTTGGTTCTGAGCACCTGGGAGCCAAGGGAGAAATTGAAGTAAATTGAGTTATATTTCATTATTACAAAAAAATTATTGTATGAAATACAAAACTGTCTGAAGAAGGAACTTTTTTCACCCTAAAATTAAAATTGTACAAATAATTCACTGCCTGGATCCTTACATAAAGGATCATTGGTAATATTACACAATGGACAATCTCTTAAAAAAACTTTTGTAAAATATATAGATAGGGAGGACCTGCAAGATGGCAGAGGAGTAATACGTGGAGATCACCCTCCTCCCCACAAATATATCAGAAATACATCTACATGTGGAGCAACTCCTACAGAACACCTACTGAACGTTGGCAGAAGACCTCAGACTTCCCAAAAGGCAAGAAACTCCCCACGTGCCTGGGTAGGGCAAAAGAAAAAAGAAAAAACAGAGACAAAAAAATAGGGATGGGACCTGCACCTCGGGGAGGGAGCTGTGAAGGAGGAAAAGTTTCCACACACTAGGAAACCCCTTCACTGGTGGAGACGTGTTGGGGGGTGGCTGTGGGAGAAGCTTCAGAGCCACGGAGGAGAGCGCAGCAACAGGGGTGCAGAGGGCAAAGCGGGGAGATTCCCGCACAGAGGATCGGTGCCGACCAGCACTCACCAGCCTGAGAGGCTTGTCTGCTCACCCTCCAGCTGGGACTGGTGGGGACTAGGAGCTGAGGCTCGGGTTTCAGAGGTCAGATCCTGGGAAGAGGACTGGGGTCGGCTGCATGAACACAGCCTGAAGGGGGCTAGTGCACCACAGCTAACCAGGAGGGAGTCCGGGAAAAAGTCTGAAGCTGCCTGAGAGTCAAGAGACCATTGTTCTGGGGTTCGCAAGGAGAGGAATTTCAGAGCACCGCCTAAACGAGCTCCAGAGATGGGTGCGAGCCGCAGCTATCAGCGCGGACCCCAGAGATGGGCATGAAGCACTAAGGCTGCTGCTGCAGCCACCAAGAAGCCTGTGTGCGAGCACAGGTCACTATCCACACCTCCCCTCCCGGGAGCCTGTGCAGCCCGCCACTGCCAGGGTCCCGGGATCCAGGGACAACTTCCCTGGGAGAATACACGGCGTGCTTCAGGCTGTTGCAACGTCACGCCGGCCTCTGCCGCCGCAGGCTCGCCCTGCATCTGTACCCCTCCCTCCCCCCCAGCCTGAGTAAGCCAGAGCCCCCTAATCAGCCGCTCCTTTAACCCCCCCCCTCCTGTCTGGATGAAGAACAGACGCCAGAGGGTGACCTACATGCAGAGGCGGGTCCAAATCCAAAGCTGAACCCCAGGGGCTGTGCGAACAAAGAAGAGAAAGGGAAATTACTCCATGCAGCCTCAGGAGCAGCGGATTAAATCTCCACAATCAACTTGATGCACCCTGAATGTGTGGAATACCTGAATAGACAATGAATCATCCCAAAATTGAGGCAGTGGACTTTGGGAGCAACTGTAGACTTGGGGTTTGCTGTATGCGACTAGCTAGTTTCTGATTTATATGTTTATCTTAGTATAGATTTTAGCGCTTGTTATCATTGGTGGATTTGTTTATTGGTTTGGTTGCTCTCTTCTTTTTTTATTTTAATGATATATATATATTTTTATTTTAATACCTTTTTTTCTTTCTTTCTTTTCCTTTCTCCCTTTTCTTCTGAGCCGTGTGGCTGACAGGGTCTTGGTGCTCTGGCCAGGTGTCCTGCCTGAGCCTCTGAGGTGTGAGAACTGAGTGGGTATCCTTGTCTAGTTCCTGAATTTAATGTGAAGGCTTTCAGCTTTTCACCACTGAGTATTATGCTGACTGTGGGTTTGTGGTAAATGCCTTTTATTACGTTGAGATGTGTTCCCTCTATACCCACTTTGGTGAGAATTTTTATCGTGACTGGATGTTGAATTTTGTCAAATGCTTTTTCTGTGTCTGTGGAGATGATTATGTTTTTGTCTTTCATTTTGTTAATGTGGTGTATCACATTGATTTGCATTTGTTGGACCATCCTTGTGACCCTGGAATGAATCCAACTTGATCCTGTTGTCTAATTCTTTTTATGTATTGTTGGATTTGGTTTGCTAATACTTTGTTGAGAATTTTTGCATGTATATTCATCAGTTATTGGCCTGTAATTTTCTTTTTTTTTTTTTGTAGTGACTCTTTGGTGTTGGATCAGGGTGATGGTGGACTCATAAAATTAATTTGGGAGTGTTCCCTCCTCTTCAGTCTTTAGGAATAGTTTGAGAAGGATAGGTATAAGTTCTTCTTTTTACATTTGGTAGAATTCCCCAGTGATGCCATCCAGTCCTGGACTTTTGTTTGCAGGGAGATTTTCAATTACAGATTCTATTTCACTTCTAGTAACCAGTCTGTTCAAATTTTCAGTTTCTTCTTGACTCAGTTTTGGCAGGCTTTATGTTTCTAGAAACTTTTCCATTTCTTCTAGGTTGTCCAATTTGTTGTTCATAGTATTCTCTTATGATTTTTTGCATTTCTGTGTTATCAGTTGTTATGTCTCCTCTTTCATTTATTTTGTTTATTTGGGTCTCCTCTCTTGTCTTCTTGGTGAGCCTGGCTAGAGGTTTGTTGATTTTATCTTTTCAAAAAACCAGCTCTTGGTTATATTGACCTTTTCTCTTGTGTTTTAATTTCTATGTCCTCTCCAGTCTTTATTATTTCTTTCCTTCTGCTGACTTTGGGGTTTGTTTGTTGGTTTGTTTTTCTCATTCTTTTAAGTGACAGCTTGTTTGAGATTTTCCTTCTTGAGGAAGCACTATATCATTATGAACTTCCTTCTTAGAACTGCTTTTCCTGCATCCCATAAATTTTATAAAGTTGTGTTTTCATTTTCATTTGTCTCAAGGTATTTTCTGATTTCTTCTTTGATTTTATCATTGACCCATTGGTTTTCTGGTAGCATGTTGTTTGGTCTCCATGTGTTTGTTCTTTTCCTGTTTTTCTTTCTGTGGTTGGTTTCTAGTTTCATATTGTTGTGTCAGAAAACATGCTTGAAATAATTTCTATCCTCTTAATTTTGCCGAGACTTGTTTTGTGACCTACTACGTGATCTGTTCTAGAAAACACTCTGTATGTGCTTGAAAAGAATGTGTATTCTGGTTTTTTTGGATGTGGTGTTGTATAGATATTAACTAAGTCCAGCTGGTCTATTTTGTCACTTAGGACCTCTATTGCCTTGTTGATTTTCTGTCTGGATAATCTGTCCTTTGATGTCAGTGGGGTGTTGAAGTCTTAATGTTATTGTATTCCTGTCAGTTTCACCCTTTCTTTCTGTTAGTGTTTGTTTTATATATTTAGGTGCTCCTATATTGGTTACATATATGTTAATGAGTGTAATATCCCCTTCTTGTACTGATCCCTTTATCATTATATAGTGCCCTTGTGTGTTTTACTTTATGACCTTTGTTTTAAAGTCTGTTTTGTTTGATATGAATATTGCTACTCCTAGCTTTCTTGTTATTTGCATGAAATATCATTTTCCATCCTCTCACTTTCAGTCTGAGTGTGTCTTTCAGCAAAAAGTGAGTCTCTTGTAGGCAGCCTATTGTAGGTTCTTGTTTTTTTATCCAATCTGCCCCTCTGTGTCTTTTGATCAGAGCATTTAGTCCATTGCCATTAAAAGTAATTATTGATAGGTATGTACTTATTGCCTTTTAATCCTTGTTTCCTGTTTTTTTTTTTCTTTCTTCTTTTTTTGCGGTACACGGGCCTCTCACCACTGTGGCCTCTCCTGCTGTGGATCACAGGCCCCAGACATGCAGGCTCAGCGGCCATAGCCCACAGGCCCAGCTGCTCTGCGGCATGCGGGATCCTCCCGGACTGGGGCACGAACCCACGTCCCCTGCATCGGCAGGCGGACTCCCAACCACTGTGCCACCAGGGAAGCCCCCTGTTGTTTTTTAAGTTCTTTTTTTCATCTTTTTGTTTTTCCTTTTGTAGTTTGATGACTTTCTTTTGTAGTATGCTTGAGTTAGTTTCTTTTTGGTTTTTGTGAATCTATTGTATATTTTTGATTTGTGGTTACCATGGAGTTCAAGTATGTTGACCCGTAACTATACCTACTTGCTTTAAACTGATAGCTTAAATAGTTTTATATTTGCCTTTCCTGTTGTGACTTTCCCTGTCCTATAGATTTTTGCTTCTTTTCTCTTTAGAGAAGACCCTTCAATGTTTCTTTTAGAGTAGGTTTAGTGTTGCTGAATTCTTTTATTTTTTGCTTTCCTTAGGGTGTGCTGGCCATTCATGGGGGTGTTGTTTTAGTATCCAGAGCCTGTGGTGGATGTGAGATGCAGCTTCCTCTCTGCTCCCTGGCTGCCACCACCCTGTCAGGGACTGGGTCTGCTTCCCAGTTGTTGGAGTAGAATCTCTGGGGGTCAGATTTGATGAGACTCTGTTGCCCTTGAGTGTGTGCCCTTCCCCAAAGGAGGTGATTGCTGAAGTAAGTGAGGCCCATGCAGTCACAGAGGACCTATGCACCACCTGTGTAGGCATCTGCAGTTTCACTCAGAAGCAGCCCAAGGTTGCATCCCTTTCTCTGTTGTGTTTGTCCCAGATTTAGTGCGAGGCTCTGGTGTGAATTAGGTTGGGGCTGGGAGTCGGGGCATTGTGGCTACAGGAATTGAGGTGGCTGTGCTGCTTGCTGCCTGAGATCTGGGCTGCCTCTGTGGCGGAGTCCTCCCAGGACCTCTCTGCCCCAGATCTAGTGCTAAGCTGTGGCATGGAATGGGCAGAGCTGGTGTGCTCTTGCTGGGCGATGAACCACAAAGCAACAGTTTTGATAATAAATGAGGAAGGGCAAAAGAAATCAAATATATAACATTAAGAATAAGAAAGAGGAAATAACCACAGATAAATGTTTAAAAATTGTATATTGTGTGTAATTTTGCTAATAAATTTTAAAATCTGTGTGGAATAAATGATTTTATATGCAAATGTTAATTTCCAAAGTTGGCTCAGTAAGAGAGGAAAACCTTACCCATGGGGAGCGGGGAGAGAAAGCCATTAAAAAATATTGAGCCCAGTGATTTTCACTGGAAAATTGTTAAAGACATTCAATTAGAAAATAGTTCTGATATTATTTATATTGTATCAGACAATAGAGAAAGAAGGGAAGTTTATTTTATGGAGCCAGGATTAGCTTAATGACAAAGCCTGACAGAGTTCAAAAATAGAAGTAGTGCCAATTTTCACTTCTGAACACAGATGTGAACATCTGAAATACAATATTAATAAACAGAATCCAAGAGTATATGAAAGAATAATAGAACATGAAACAAGTAGATTTTATTTCAGGGATGTGAGGTAGTTCAAATCTGATGATATTTACAGTAGTAATAATAGTTTCAAAAAAGAAAAATAAAGCATATGATTATGTTGACACATGCCAAAAGTGATAAAATTCAACATCTATTACTGATAAAAAATGTAACGAATAAAATACAGATAAAAAGATGCTTCAGGGCTTCCCTGGTGGCGCAGTGGTTGAGAGTCCGCCTGCCGATGCAGGGGACATGGGTTCGTGCCCCGGTCCGGGAAGATCCCGCATGCGGCGGAGCGGCTGGGCCCGTGAGCCATGGCCGCTGAGCCTGCACGTCCGGAGCCTGTGCTCTGCAATGGGAGAGGCCACAACAGTGAGAGACCCACGTACCGCAAAAAAAAAAAAAGATGCTTCATTAAAGTAGCAACCAGCATCATATTTGATTGTCAGATACTACAACCATTTCTTTTATAATCAGGGACAAGACAGTGATCCCAGAAATCACCAGTATTGTCTCAACCACTGAATTATAGCTATGTAAAATAAAGTGTCAAAATTACCATTACTTACTCATGATTATATATCTAGAAAAATCAGTAGGATCTGGTAAAAAAAAAAAGTTTAAGTAGAGCAATATGACTATTCAGTAAAATAGTTGGCTATGGAGTGAATTGTGTCCCTCAAAAACCCATATATTGAAGACCTAACTACCAATGTGACTGTATTTGGATTTAGGGCTTGTAAGGAAGTAATTAAGGTTAAATGAGGTCATAAGGTTGGGAACCTGATATGATAGGATTATTTTCCTTATTAAGAAGAGACACCATAGAGCTTGCATGCTCTCTTGGTCTCTCCTTCTTTGTGCATGTCTGGTCATGTGAACACAGTGAGATGGTGGTCTCCTCCAAGCCAAGAGAGGAAGTCTTAGAATGAAATCTATCTTGTTAGTACCTAGATCTTGGACTTCCCCATCTCCAGAACTTTGAAAAATAAATTTCTGTTGTTTAAGCCACCCAACCTATGGTATTTGCTATGGCAGCCCAAACTGACTAATACAGCTACCAATTTCAGTAGACAAAATTGGTAAGATTCTCATATTGTAAGTATTTGCTTGTATGTTATATCTGCCCTCATCCTTTATATGTTTTATATATATACGTGTATATGATTTTGTATCTCTGAAATGCTTTGTTAAATATTTTAAAAATTAGGTGAGGTAGGTTGGACAAATACTTGTGAAACTATTGAATAAAATCAGATTATAAATTACTATAATTTTTAAAATAAATTTATTCATTTTATGTATTTATTTTTGGCTGCATTGGGTCTTCGTTGCTGCACACGGGCTTGCTCTAGTTGCGGCAAGCGAAGGCTACTCTTCGTTGTGGTGTGTGGGCGGTGCGGGGGCTTCTCATTGCGGTGGCTTCTCTTGTTGCGGAGCACAGGCTCTAGGCATGCGGGCTTCAGTAATTGCAGCACGTGGGCTCAGTAGTCGTGGCTCACAGGCTCTAGAGCACAGGCTCAGTAGTTGTGGCATGTGGACTTAGTTGCTCCGCGGCATGTGGGATCTTCCCGGACCAGAGCTCGAACTCGTGTCCCCTGCATTGGCAGGCGGATTCTTAACCACTGCGCCACCAGCAAAGTCCCAAATTACTATAATTTTTCATTACAATTGTATATAAAGATTGTATGCAAGTAAAATCTAAAAGGAGGAAAGAGTTCTATATGTACACACACACACACATATCATCATCATCATCAGATTCCATTCACAATAGTATCAAAAACATTAACAAAACATGGAAGATAGAACAAATAAATAGAATCTCTAAGAATAAACTAAAAAATTTCCCGGAGGGACATATAAAAGACTTGAATAGATGGGGAGATGTGTATTTTTTCTAAGATTGTAAATATATTAATTCCCCCTAAAATAATGAATATATAAATGCAATCTCAATCAAAATTCCAATGCAGTATTTTTGTACCTTGCAAAGTGATTTAGTGTTTACCTGTAAGAGTAAATATATTACAATAGCCAGCTGACTTCTGAAAGAGGAAGCAATGAAGAGCATTGCCTTATCAGATTTTAAAACCTTTTATAAAGCTAAATAGAAATGAAAACAGTATGGTGCTGGCCTAGAAATGGAACAGATTAGAGACTTAGACATGTTATTAAGTACATAAAAAATTCAGTATCCAATGAAATTTACCATCACAACTCTACAGTTTGGAAGAATGATTAAGCGTGGGTTTTGGAGTCAGGTGATCCTGAGTTGAAACCCCTGCTGTGCCGTTATCCAGCTGTGTGACTTTCAGCAAGTTACTTAACATCTCTGAGCATTAGTTTTATCATTTGTTTAATGAGAGAGTAACACTTACATCATAATGAAATAATGAATGTGCCTGGCACACAGTAAATCCTCAATAAATGGTAGTTTATGTATCCCTGTCTCACTCCTTGCATCAAAATAAATCGCAAATGGATCAAAGATTTACATGTGTAAAAAGTAGAGAAAACAGGAATAAAAATATAGATGAATAAAAATATGATCATGGTTTGTGGAACATATTTACAAATATGAGGCAGTTAGAGAGCATAAAGAAAATATGGTACATATGACATATAAAAAATAAAAAGTTGGTGCAGTAAAAATTATCATAATTAAAGTTGAATGAAAGACACAAAAGTGGGGAAAGGATATGCAACATATATGACAATGTAAGGATCTCTCAAAGTTAAGGTTTAAAAAAACCTAAAAAGAAATATTGAAAAGATGAACTCCTGAACCATAGGATATTAAAGATTATACACGTGGAAGAGGCACAGTTTTGGTAATGGTGGAGGTAGGGGGTGAAGAATAAAAAGTTCTGTTTCTGGAAAATTTAAAATATGATATGCCTATTAGACATGCAAGGTAGGTATTGGGTAGGTTTTAATTATCCTATGTTTCTTCCTCTCTCCCTTTTTTTTTTCCGGCTAACTTCAGAGGTTAGCTTAAATGTCACTCTCTCAGGGGAACCTTCCCTGACTGTGCCAGCCTAAGTTACTTCTGTTGTATATCCCATTACATTCTTTTGTAATTAATTCTTCTTGCAAGTATTGTGGACTTCTGCACAACAGAAGTCTGAGATCTGGGACACAGGAAGGTGTTAAACATTGGGGAGGTCATCCAGCCTTCGCATTTGGGCTTAATTTCAAGTGTTGGACTGTTGCCCTTAGAGGTCTGTTAAGAAAGAGGAAGTCAGAATCCCAGTCTTGGTGAAATTGGGTTACCCTGAAGATTGAGATGTGGAAATAATGCAAATTCCCGTTATTATAAATCTTAATTCCAGGGGGAAAAAGATGAGTAGTTAAACTGGAGCACAAGATCTGAGAGAGTCTAACAAAGACGCTCAGATATTGAATCCACTAACTAATTAGGACTCCTAAAATTCATAAGGCATAGGACAAAATTTTTCTCATAGTCTGGAGAAGATTTAACCTCTCTATTCAAATGTCCCTAATTATGGGAATTGTAGGACCCAGTGAAAGGGAGCAAGTTGGATCATTATACCACATCCGTCCAAAACTACCACAAACCTTAATTATTTGATTTTGTGTTAGGTTTTTGTTTGAAGTTTTACTTTTTTGACTACTGGTTGGGTGTTCTCCACATTTATGGAGTTTGGGTTTGAATAAATATTTTTTCTATAAATATTCATTACCAGTGAATGGCCCTGTACTTGTAGAAGCCTTGAAATGGAGCTGAAGCAATTGAAACATGGGCCTTGTTTGCTAGGTGATATGATTTCCAGTTGCAGAGGGATGGTATTATGTCTGTGGTTGGCTAATGTCTTCATTAATGGCTTTGAAAAGAATTTAAATGGTATGTTAATTAAATTTGAAGCCATAGTAAAGGAGAAAGTGTTGTGAACATTACTGAGAATCCAAACAGTAACCTCTCCTGGAGAGGTTAAGGATGTAAGCAGACAAGAAAGCCAGATTTAACCTATCAAATAGAAGCCATCATGTGGGGAAAATTATCAAAAATAAGATATTTTAGTCTAAGGAGAGTACTGACTGGAAATCAGCCATGCTGTGAGCATTTGGCAGTCACCAGAATAGAATTAGCCTAAATAAAGTAGATTCACACTGAATTTCTAACTTCTCTCTAAAAAAATACATTTTACTTTGAAGTGTTGTTCTAAGTATTAGTGTAGTTCATGGACAAAGGGTCACAGACTCGAGAGATCTCATGATCAGACCGAGTTCCAAATCTGGGAAGTGGACAAAAATCTCTATGCCATGGGTGAAATTAGTTATGTAAAGAAAACCTGACCAGCAATTCCACATCTTAGAGAGTGCTTTGGAAAAGGGTAATCTGCATTTTAGAGGTTGTTTCTCAAGGGCCACTTGCTACAGAACCACCAGGAATGCTTTTTAAAATGCAGATGTCTAGGTTTTACCCCAGACCTACTGAAACAGAGTCCCTGGATATGGGTACATGAGATCTGCATTTTAAACAAGGGCTTTTTTTTCTTTCCTTTTATGTAATAACTTTTGGGAACTACTGTTTTATATTATCAGGACATTGCACTAAAATGTTGTGGATGGAAAGTACAGAATAGGAACAATATTTTAATATGGAAAGCTTGTTGTAATGACTTGGAATATAAAGGCACAGATTATCAGGCATTAACCAACCCCATACATAGAAAGGAGAGGCACAGCATTTTCAGAGTTTCTGGGTGTACAGCGTCACAAATTGGGTACTGCACAACTCCACAGGGCATCATTCACATAGATTACAATGTGAATGGCACCCCCTAAAGTTGTGCAGTGTAGACCCTAAATCAGTCTACACAGATATTCCCATTTAGTACTA
Organism: Mesoplodon densirostris; assembly: GCF_025265405.1. Taxonomy (NCBI): domain Eukaryota; kingdom Metazoa; phylum Chordata; class Mammalia; order Artiodactyla; family Ziphiidae; genus Mesoplodon; species Mesoplodon densirostris. The sequence continues at coordinate 31,149,849 of NC_082681.1, read as the reverse complement.
GCATGATTCTGTTTTAGAGAAGGAAAATTGGTTAGCCTCTATCATACTCCAAATGAAAAGACTTTTGTTTTTCCTGATCTGTGTTCACCAGGATTTTCAAATTTGATATTCAAGGTACCTGGCTGCTGAGATGGGGATGTCACTGGCAATAAGTATATATCCTGTTATAATATTATACAGTCAAATTTCTATTCATAAATTATTCTCCTGTTATTTAGATTTTAGTGAATCATCGTTTTGTAACCTGCTGAGTCGAGGGTGATAACCTGGACCAAGAAAGATTCCACTAAAGTATATTGACCTCATGAAAGCCACCCTGAAACTTTCAGACAGCTTTGCCGTTGTCATGACTATAGAGCTACCGTGCTGTCATATTATGTATTTTATGATGTGAAGAGAATCAGTGTTTAAATAAATAAGAAAGGTCGGAGACAGCTTGATGAGCCATAGATTCCACTTAGAATATTTTCCCTCATATGCAGTTTTTTTTTTGCACCTGCAACCAGATTGTAACCTTGAGAAGAGTTTTATGCACAAAATTAGAGGCCACAGTGGAAAATTTACTTCTGAGAGTAGGTCATCAAAAAGAGCATGCTGAGTCCAGATGCAGAGGAAATTAGAACTTTGCTCTTTCTTTGAGGACAGTTGTGCCCTCTGTAAAAATTACACAGCCCCTCCTTACACTGTTTGAGGGGGAGAGAAGGCCATTAACAAAACAAGTTAGGGGGGAGAGATTGGGACACAAAATAGGGAGGGGGAGTTAGGAAAATAAGCGAGTTTGAAAACTGCTGAGTCATTAGGATTGTATAAGCTGAGGAAAGGGAAGGAGAGAAAATCTGTTACCTGAGCTAAGAGAGCAGATGGAACTTGCTGAAATAGTGACTAACAGATCATGGCTTCTCCCATAGGTTTCCCTTCTTCTGAAAATCATCTTTACTTGACCCCACTGCCCTTTCTAGATTCCTACTTATTTCTTTCCTTCCTTTTTCAACTAAACTTCTCTTTACAAGTTGACTTTCTACCCTTACCGCCCTGTCTCTCCTTAACCCCCAACTTAGATACATTTCAGCTGAAACTTCTTCCCACCATTCTACTAAATCTGTACTGCTAAAGCTCATCAGTGCCACATCAAACCTTTACTTCCAGGTCCAAATCTCTTTCCCAGTCTGTTTCTGCTTTTTTAAATACCTGCTGGAATTTCCCCCTAAATATAACAGCAACAACTGAAACAGCAGAGGCAAAAACAGCAAAGGCAACATCAATAACAGTAAGACAGATTATTTATTGAGCACTGCCTGGCACTGTTCCAAGTGTTCTCCATGTGCTGACTCATTTAATTCTCTCAATGACTCTGTGAGGTAGGTGCTTTCATTATCCTTATTATAAAGTTGAAGTAACAAGTTCAGAGAGGATTCATAACTTCCCTAAGTTCACATAAACTAGTAAGTTGTGGAGCTAGGATTTGAACTTGGGTACTCTAAGTGCTTGACCATCTGCAAGCTAGCTTTCTGTAGGCCATGCCACTTCAAATTCAGCATATCTAAAATTCAACTCCTAAATCCCTATCCCTATCCCTAAACAAGTTTCTTCACTTTCTCCACTTCTTTAATGAAATCGCTGTTTTCCCAAGTCACAACATCATCATCTTTAAGCATGCATAGTACAAAATAAGCTTTCAGGGTTCTGATTCATCAATGCATGAGAATGTTTGTTCATTAAAAACTACACAACTTTTAATGCTGAATGTGCTTACTTTGATATACCATCATATACATAGGCCTGTGAACATGAATTTGTAATTCTTAAATATTATAGATTTATTTTAATGCTGTCTTGCAGATAAACTTGAATTTTAAATACTTAGCCAGTGTGTGTGATATTTGGCAAAAATTCCTTTGCCTATGCCCCTTTTTTAGTGATTCCTTAGTGCTTCGTCAGACATTTAAAAATTCTAGTAACTTGTATGAAGAAAAAGGCTCCAAACATCTTCTTTTTCCAGATAAAAAGTAGTATGATTTAATAGTGCTTTAACTTAAAATATCTCTGGGGTGAACTAGATAACAGGTTAAACATGGGGACAGAGAGTTGTTATAGCTAAGAAACTTAAAATAATTCATATGACAAATAATATTTTAATCATCCAGATGTTCTTCTCTCTCACCATGTTGGGAAACACATTGGTCTTTGGCATAGGGCAGATCAACCATTTCTGTACTTGGATGACTTTTTCATTTTTGTGCAGATAGTTTGGTCTTAGATTTAGGCAATCTTTATATTTTAGCATTGTTTACAGAGCAAGGAATCAAACAGGGGAGCTAGTATGTTAAAAGTTTGACTCAATTCTGCCCTTGAATACATCTGAACTCCAAAAGAGAGGTCATTTACCTACTATCAGTTTTAAATTACCACAAATTCTGGCAATAGTCCTAATCTCTAGTAAAGGGAATTTAAGTAGCCATTGACCAATAGTTCAACACCAAGGTACTTTTGCTAAGGATGTTATTTTGACTATGTACAATAACTGAGGTCTTTCTTGCCTTGTTTCCCATGACCAGGTAAGTCTCTGCCTCCTTCTTCAATACCCATAACTAGGCCCGTATTTTCTCCTGTGCTTGATCCTTTGCCAAGTATTCTGGTTCCTTTGAAATTCTGTTCTTATATTATCTTTATCATTATATATTCCCAGAGATTAGAATCCAGACCCAGAATTTCATTTCCTATGTTTCGACCCTTGAAAAATGCAACCTGATTTCTCTGACACTGCCTGTTTATCTACCTAGGCCTCAGGACTGTCACATATGGCCTTGCAAGCTGTACACTGCACAACTCCAGGGGACACCATTGTGCGAACTATAATGTGAATGGTGCCCCTGGATTTGTGCAACGAGGCTGCCATAACTAGATCTTTACTTATTCTGTGCTGACAGACTACCCTCCCTTTCTGCCTTTTGTAACACCTTGTTTCACCTATGTCATGGAAATTTGCCTAGTCTTTATTATCAGACCTCCTTGACTTTAATTTTCTGCCTTCTTGGACCACCTATTAATGCCTGCTGTTTAAATACTACTGCCAGTGGTTACAAATGCAATCTTTTTAAACATCAGAATTGCACAGGAAAAGTCAAGTTGTTAGAATGACAAAATCACAAAACTCAAGGGTACATGAAATAGCTAGTTGTCAAGGTTCTGATTTTCATTCTGTTCATTTGAGAGCATATATACACATATGCAACCTTGGTAGCTCACAATATTTATTTTTCTCATTGCATTAAATTTCAGTAAGAGTGCTGTTTTGCATTTATACCGTCAGAGAGTGAAACAAATCTAGACTAATTTTGTCTTTGATAATTCATATACATGCACTATATTTGGGAATGGTTTTCAGGAGGTCTAAGAATAGACTCTGAAAAGAAACTAGATTCTTTCTATAATTTCACTTAACAAACTTTTTGACTGAAAGGGGTGGACCACAGTGGATAGTATGTGTTCTTCATGGACATTGAAAACTTTGTTCAGGCTGTGTTTATACAGACGTTTTGAAATTAAGTTAAAAAGAACTTGAAGAGAAATACCGTCAGGATTGCCATGAGAAAGCATATTGTTTATGTGTCATATAAGTCAAATACTATACTTTTCTAGTTAACCGTTTTGGGAGAAATCTAGACATTTCCTGAAAGTGAGTTGCTAACCATTTGTGCCCCAAATGAAGTTTCCAAAGCATGGAGATTAGTTGAAAAGTACAGATCAGTAGGTTTGGTTAGCAATCAGCCTATGATTGTCTGAGTGCTAGGAAGTTCATAGCAGTGGATCATCGATTTATTACAGTGCCTTTTCATTTCTTTACTAACCATAATGAGCTCCAAAATATACTTAAGGACTGTACCCCAAAGGCTTTTTTCTCTCAACTAGTTTGAAAACGCATTTCATTTTTATTTTTATAAAATGTGAAGATGAAAGGCAGGGGAGAAGTAGGAACATCAAATGACCATAAAGAGAGTGACACAAGTGGTATCATTTTCTCACCTCATGTAAACTGTCTCATGGATGGAGCGTTTTTGATTTTCTTGTGTTTTTGCAAATTGTTGCTGATCAATATTGGCTAAGAGCATAGATTCATAGCAGTCACTCTGCTCTGAGGCATATACTTGGAACATGAGATTCTCTAGCCTGCTTGATATAAATGATAACCAATACCATCATATCTTTGTTTAAAGTTTATTAAGTGGGATGGAAATCACAAATATCTAAGATCCTTGCTGCTTCAATGACTAGGCTGAACAGTTTTTTCTTTCAGTCTCCTTCTGTTATTCCCCAAAGGCAACTTTATTGTATTAGCAAATTCTAGCTAGCTTGCTTCATTGGAGTTTATGATTTTGAAGCAATAACAATCTAAAGCAAATTTGGTGGTATGGAAAACTATAGCAGGAAGCTCTTCCCTTTATTTCTTGGTAACAAAACAAAGTAGAGTTATGATCTTTCCATGCCAAGAAACTTTATTCAGAGTATACCCTTTTTGGTTTAGTTAGTGAAATGACCAAATAAGGGAGAGCATTCGTGCCCAAAGTTAGAATTCTCCACATTTTATCAAGTGGCATTCAAAGAGGAGCACCCATGTTGGTTTCATAAGCTTTAATGGACGTTTTCCTAGGTAGTAAATGGGCCTGGGGCTCAAGCCAGGTCAAGGAGTATAGATTTAAATCTGGAATTGTTTGTTTAAACCAGCGATTACAAATGCCTTTAGGGACTAAGAAGTTCACAATTTTGTAGAGTCTGGAAGTGGGATTTTAAGTAATGGCATGGTCTGTAGTTGAACTGGAGAGTGTATCCCACTTTTAACTAAACTCAAATGAGCTTGTGATACTGCTTAATGGATTTTACATCATATCTATCCTCACATGGCAGCTCACTATAGTATGGTAATAAAGAACCAAGCTAGTAGGATATTAAAGCATATTAAAGGGTCTGAGAAGTACTATAGTCAATAAACCCGCTTAGCCAATCGTTTCTCAAATGTGACAACAGGATCCTCCTTTCTTTATATCATTATTCCACCCCCTTTATGCGTGTGCATCTAAGCATGTGTGTTTGGCTAACACACAATGCTTATTTACTTCTTGTGGGATTTTAGTGATCTGTGGAAAGCAGTTTAGTAAATACTATACTTAGAGAAACCTACTTAAAACAATCATAAAAGCCAAGCAGTCAACAATTGAGTAAAGTGTACTTCTTTTAGATGCTACTTAATAGGCTCTGAATATCCATATTCTGAAACACTAAATATTTGGGCTGTCAATTTTTAAGTATCTCAAAGTCCATTCAAAGTAGATGCTTTCAAGTTGGAATTAGCCCTCATACAAGGTGACACGTTTTGGCTTTGTAATGTTTCTCATCAGCTAAAGTGATCTAGTCCATTGGTTAGGGAGTGGGCTAAGCTGTTATAATAAAGAGTCCAAAACAGTTGTTCCAATACAAGAGAAGAATTTTTCTCTCTCACAGAACAGTTCAGGACTATCCAGAGCAAGTAGCTTTGTCCTTAAGAAGATGACCCAGGAGCTGCACACTGCACTTCTGCCCACATCCCATTGTCTAGAACTTAGTAATGTGGGCACGCCTAACTGCAGGGAGACTGGGGAATACAGTTTCTAGCTGAGTAGGTAGGTTCCCAGCAGAAACTGAGAAGAAGGAAAGAATGAATACTAGGGGACATTTAGCAGTCTCTGTTATACCTAGGAAACGTTTCTGGTCATGGTACAACATATTAAAGTGTACAAGAGAAAACTTCTAGGTAAGTAGTTCAGCTAAAATTCAATGAATGTCTATAGAAAAAAAGAAATCATTTGGTCATTCGATGAGCACAATGATAGAGATATGGGCAAATATATTTACCGAATAGGTAAGACACAATGATTTCTCTTTCTCTTTTATATTCGTAGGCACACTTAACCTGGATGAACTGCTGGTACATGTTTATATTTATTCAACGCTAGTATATTAGGAACTTTCTTTGTGTCAGGCACTGTACTGGAGATGCCATGGTGAGTAACACATGGCTATTGACCTGGAGATGGTTATAATACAACAAGGATATATGGTGTTGGATAATCCCAGAATGTTGTACATGGGCATTTTTTTCTGGTTTCCAAAAGTAAAATAGTAAAATAACACAGAATACTTTTGACGGGGGTGGGTGGGGGGAGAAATTTCTACTGCTGGTATACAGTTCTAGCTAAATAAGTGTTCATGTTTCCCTTTGTCCTTGGAGGAATTGCATTTTTTTAAAGCAATAATGCTTGTATTTTCTTACAAGTCTCCATAGCAATGAAAGTCTCAAAAAGACAGAATATATTATTTGTTAACAGAAGACACTTCTAAATAAGAGTGATATGTAATATAAATAAGAGTGATATGTGATATAAATAATACATTTCCATGGGCCTATAATGCAGTGTAGTATAGCACTTGGCTGGGAGTCAGGAAAACTAGTTCTAGTCTTGTCTCCATTGTCTCAGCCTTATAAAGTGTAAAATGGGGATAATGAAACTTGTTCCACCTATTTCATACACTGTGAGGTTCAAATAAGTTAATGTATGGGAAAATACTTTATAACCCCTAGAGTAATATGCATTTATTAGGTATTATTACTGTACCAAAACTTTGTGACTGATATCAGGACAATTGGTATCCTTATCATAGAGAACACGCTGGTTATAATTCCTAAATATATCTTGATTCCCTTCATAGTTTATATGTAGGGGGTGGAAACCAATGACAAGAGATGAAGCTGAAGGGTAGACAGAGGTTACATAGTCCATGGCAAGAACTTTGAATATTTTTCCAAGTGCAATGGTAAGCTATTAAAAGGTTTTAAGCAGGGAAGCAGTGTGATCTGACTTGTTCTTTGGAAAGATTTACTCTGGCTATTTTGTAGAGAGTAAACTTTAGGAGGCAAAATTAAAGACAGGAATCTTTGAGAGACTTATACAGTAGTCCAAGCAAAAGAAAATATGGTGGTTTAGGTTAGGTTGATGGCTGTGGGGATGAAGAGAAGAGGACAGATTTGGGAAGGTTGGAAGTAGAGGTGATGAGATTAGCTAATAATGAGTCTGCAAGCAAAATCTTTTTTTTTCTTTTCTTTTTTTTTTTTTTTTGTTACACGGGCCTCTCACTGTTGTGGCCTCTCCCCTTGTGGAGCACAGGCTCCAGACGCACAGGCTCAGCGGCCATGGCTCATGGACCCAGCCGCTCCGCGGCATGTGGGATCTTCCCGGACTGGGGCACGAACTCATGTCCCCTGCATCGGCAGGTGGACTCTCAACCACTGTGCCACCAGGGAAGCCCATGCAAGCAAAATCTTTATTGCTATAGTAGCACAGATGATTGTGTTGAACCTGATGCTAGGTCTTTTGTCTTTGATCTTGCAGTGCACTTTATACAAACAACTTCACCTTTCTCAATGTCATATATCCCATGAATATGTGGAATATTACGGATATTTTGCTGCAAAGACCATTTCTTTGATTAAATGAAGACAGGGGTACTTTTTTGGCCAAGTGGTCAGGCAATTGTTTATGATTAGCCAGGATTGGCAATAAGTTTGACTAGCAAGTTTAGGATAGATGTTTTAATTAAAAAATATAGAAGTGTGATTTTAATCAAAATATTTGCCAAAAGAATAATTGTAAGGTTAAGTTGACTCCCATGAGGGAATGTTGGAAAGCAAGGCTTTAAAGATGAAATCTATGTTTTTGATTTGGGCTACTGAGTAGATGGAAAAATTTATGAAGCTATGTAAAACTCAGAGAGAGTATCATGCTTGGGAGAGAGAATCAAAAGTTCTGTTTTTGGTATGTTGAGTTTGAGATGCCTGTTGGGTACTCTAACCTGTGGAAGTTCTAAGTAAACAGTGAATGATATGAGTTCAGTGCTGAGATTTGGCAGGAGATAAAAATAGGCTATGTGTTTCTGGATATGTGGTAAATGAGATGCCTATTCTATATCCAAATAGTGATGCCTAGTAGGAAGTTGAATATGTGTTTGAAACTAAGGAGAAAGAACTTGGATAGAGATACAGATTTTTGAATCTTCAGCATATCATGGCAATCGAAACCATGGGAGTGGACAAGATGTCCCACCAGCTGAAAATGTAGTAGGGAAAAAAAAGAGAACCCAGTACAGAATCCTGCAGAATACCAAGAGATGAAAAAGGAAAAGAATCCTGGTGAAGATGAGTAGCAGGAAAACCAAAGGAAGAGAGTATTTCTAGGAGCAAGGACTTTTCAACAATATCAAATGCTTTTGATGGGACAAGTAGATAACGACTGAGAAATATCCATTGGATTTAATATAAGGAACTCCTAGGTGTTCTTGGTGAAAGATGCTGTGGTGAATTACTGTAGGTAGAAACCAAATTATATTGAGACGGGTACTGAGTATAGATTAGGAATGGAGATAGCAGTTGTAAATAGTTCTTCCAAGAAGTTTGTTTGTGGCCTGGAAGAGAGAAATAACAAAGCAGCAGGAGAGGCTTGGGAGTTATGTTTTTAAGATAGGAGAAATTGAGCTTACTTGAATGCTGATGAAAAGGATCTAGTAGATAGAGGTTGAAGATAAAAGAGAGAAAGAGGACAGTCACCTTAATGTGTTTTTTGAAAGAAGATAGGATACAAGGAATAAATGAAAATATTAGCCTTAGGCAGAAAAAGTACCTCTTTTGTTCTAGTAGGAAGGTAGAAGAAAAGGATGGGTTGAATGGAAGAAAAATTGCAAAAACAGTCATTGGAAAATAACAGTCTCCATCCTATTCCTATTGGTTTCTATTTTCTGTGACGTGGGAGGCAAGTTAGCCTCCTGAGAACAAATGGTGGTGTAGTGGGATCAGTAATGAGAGAGAAAGCACAAAAGAACAAGAACAAGCACAAGCCTAGGACAGTTCTGTCTTTGGCCCTACACTTTTTCTACTTGATTACCTCTTGACTTGTCTTTTTTAAAAATTGAAACAGATTTGACATACACACTGTGTAAATTTAAGGTATACGACATGTTGATTTGATACATTTATGTTATAATTTCCATTTCCATAGCACCTCTATCATGTCACATAATTATAATTTCTTTTTTTTGTATGTGGCTGGAATAACTAAGATCTAGTCTCTTGGCTGTGGAGTGGAGTGTGGAATGGAGAAAAGGGAACCCTCATATACTGTTGGTGGGAATGTAAATTGGTGCAGCCACTGTGTAAAACAGTATGGAGGTTTCTCAAAAAACTAAAAAATGAACTACCATATGACCGAGAAATTCCATTCTTGGGTATATATCTGGAAGAAACAAAACACTAATTTGAAAAGATACATGCACGCCAATGTTCATGGCAGTATTGTTTACAGTTGCCAAGATATGGAAGCAACCTAAGTGCCCATCAACAGATAAATGGATAAAGAAGATGTGGGGGGGTACACACACACACACACACACACACACACACACACACACACACAATGGAATACTACCCAGACATAAAAAAGAACAGAATTTTGCCATTTGCAGCAACATGGATGGACTTGGAGGCATTATACTAAGTGAAATAAGTCAGACAGAGAAAGACAAATAGTATATGATATCACTTATATGTGGAATCCCCCAAAAATAAAACAAACTAGTGAATATAACAAAAAAGAAATAGTCTCATAGATATAGAGAACAAACTAGTGGTTACCAGTGAGGAGGGGAGGAGATGGGCAATACAGGGGTGGAGGTGTGGGAGGGACAAACAATTGGGTGTAAGATAGGCTACAAGGGTATATTGTACAACACGGGGAATATAGCCAATATTTCGTAATAGCTGTAAATGGAGTGTAATCTTTAAAAATTGTATTAAAAAGATCTAGTCTCTTAACAAGTTTGACAATTATAATGCAATGTTGTTGTCTCTATTCACTATACTGTAAGTTAGATCTCCAAGACTTATTTGTCTACTAGTTGCAAGTTTCCACCCTTAAACAATATCTCTACTGTTCTCTCCCCACTTCTGAACCCCCACCCCACCCCTAGCTCCTGGTAACCACCATTCTACTCTCTGTTTTTACAAATTTGTTTTTTTTAGGTTCCACATATAAGTGAGATCATACAGTATTTGTCTTTCTCTGTCTGAATAAATTCATTTAGCTTAATGTCATTAAGCACTATCCATGTCTTCTTAAATCTATGGTTGAAGAGCAGTACTTCCCAAAATCTACTAATAAGTGTATTTTAGTCTTAACATTGCATGGCATTGTTTGTTTGTTTGTTTGTTTGTTTGTTTGTTTTCTGACTAACCTGTGAGAGGTTGCATTAGAAGCAGCAAGCCAGATACCATTTGAAACCTTTTCTGAAGGGTTTTTTTTTCCCCTCAAGTGAACAGGCTCTTAACAGGCCATTTTGAAGTCCTAGCTCCATAGCAGGCGTGTGAAAGGACATTAAATGCATTGGCACCTCTGTAACCTTTTGCAGGTGACATGTTATCAGCTTGTTTCTGTATGTCTCTTTCCCTTGGTGCCTCTGTTAGAGAGAGAATCCCAGGTGGATAATCATTTTTTTTACTGCTAGGAGGCATTTCTGATGTTCTCAAAAGTACATCTATGCACCCACCTTAGATATTGTTTAGCTCTTTTCTATAGTGTCTAGTTTAGGGATATACTGTGATGATGCCACAACTATTCTCAACTTCATTTTAATTTTAGCTCCAGCAAATCATTAAGTGGACAATCAAGCCTGGAATAACTCTGGTTCCTTAAGACAGTATAATCATGTCTAAATCCTACCTTACTCTATTCTTTTCAAACGATCCGTAAGCCAAGATTGTGTCCAGAAACTGTTGCTAAATTCCATCTTCCATTAACTTCTTTTATTCTCTCCATTTCTTTTCATTTAGTCTTCCCTTATTTGTTCTCCTTACATCTAATTTAGATAGCTTTTGTATATTATCAAATTTATCTAATTTTTTCTGCTACCACATTTTTGAATGACCATCCTATTTTGATATGTTTTTCCTCTCTGTATTCCATAGATATCTGTGTCATATGTAAAATTATGCTAATTAATTAAAGTCAAGAATCTTTTAGAAATCCCCCTGAACGTTTATCTTAAGCAAATTGTACTTCTCATTACTCTGTGGTTAAAATAAATAAATAAATAAATAAATAAATCCATTCAAGTTACTTTAAACAAAAAAGGAATTGGGTCACATGATTGGGAAGCCTAAAGGTAGATGTCAGTATCTGGGACTCCATTTCTCTCTGTGCATCAATATCATTTTTGGAGAAACTCTCTCCATGTGGCAAGGAAAATGGCTATAATCATCCCTAAGGACAGACCTTCAAGATGGCGGAGGAGTAAGGTGCAGAGATCACCTTCCTCCCCACAAATACATCAAAAATACGTCTACATGTGCAACTACTCCTACAGAACACATACTGAACGCTGGCAGAAGACCTCAGACTTCCCAAAAGCCAAGAAACTCCCCACGTACCTCAGTAGGGCAAAAGAAAAAAGAAAAAACAGAGACAAAAGAATAGGAACGGAACCTGCACCTCTGGGAGGGAGCTGTGAAGGAGGAAAAGTTTCCACACACTAGGAAGCCCCTTCACTGGCAGAGACGGGTGGTGGATGGGGGAGAAGCTTCGGAGCCATGGAGGAGAGCACAGCAACAGGGCTGCAGAGGGCAAAGCGGAGAGATTCCCACACGGAGGATCAGTGCTGACCAGCACTCGCCAGCCTGAGAAGCTTGTCTGCTTACACGCGGGGGCAAGTGGGGGCTGGGAGCTGAGGCTCAGGCTTCAGAGGTCAGATCCCAGGGAGAGGACTGGGGTTGGCTGTGTGAACACAGCCTGAAGGGGGCTAGTGCACCACAGCTAGCCGGGAGGGAGTCCGGGAAAATGTCTGGACCTGCCTAAGAGGCAAGAGACCATTGTTTCAGGGTGCGTGAGGAGAGAGGATTCAGAGCACCACCTAAGTGAGCTCCAGAGAGGGGCACGAACCACAGCTATCAGTGCAGACACCCAAGATGGGCATGAAATGCTAAGGCTGCTGCTGCAGCCACCAAGAATCCTGTGTGCAAGCCCAGGTCACTATCCACACCTCCCCTCACGGGAGCCTGTGCAGCCCACCACTGCCAGGGTCCCATGATCCAGGGACAACTTCCCCAAGAGAACACATAGCATGCCTCAGGCTGTTGCAGCATCACGCTGGCCTCTGCCACCACAGGCACGCCCTGAATGCTGTGCCCCTCCCTCCCACCAGCCTGAGTGAACCAGAGCCCCCTAATCAGCTGCTACTTTAACCCCGTCCTGTCTGGACTGGGAACAGATGCCCTCAGGCAACCTACATGCAGAGGCGGGGCCAAATCCAAAGCTGAACCCCAGGAGCTGTGAGAACAAAGAAGAGAAATGGAAATCTCTCCCAGCAGCCTCAGGAGCAGCAGATTAAATGCACAATCAACTTGATGTACACAGCATCTGTGGAATACCTGAATAGATAATGAATTTCCCAAAACTGAGATGGTGGATTTTGGGTGCACCTATAGACTTGGGGTTTGCTTTCTGCATTTAATTTGTTTCTGATTTTATGTTTATCTTAGTTTAGTACTTAGAGCTCATTATCATTGGTAGATTTGTTTATTGATTTGGTTGCTCTCTTCCTTTTTTTAATATATATATTTTTCCTTTTTCTCTATTTCTGAGTGTGAATGTGTATGCTTCTTTTTGTGATTCTGTCGGTATAGCTTTCTTTTTTACCCTTTGTTATAGGGCTCTATCTTTTTTTTTGGTATACTTTTTAGTGCTTGTTATCATAGGTGGATTTGTTTTTTGGTTTGGTTGCTCTCTTCTTCCTTTCTTGTTTTTTAATTAATTTTAATTTTTTTATTTTCAATCATTTAAAAACATCTTTATTTTAATAACTTTACTTATTTTATTTATTTATTTATTTATTTATTTATTTATTTATTTATTTTTCTCCCTTTTCTTCTGAGCTGTGTGGCTGACAGGGTCTCGGTGCTCTGGCCAGGTGCCAGGCCTGAGCCTCTGAGGTGGGAGAGCCAAGTTCAGGACACTGGTCCACCAGAGACCTACCGGCCTCACGTAATACCAAATGGCTGAAGCTCTCCCAGAGATCTCCATCTCAGTGCTAAGACTTAGCTTTACTCAATGATGAGCAAGCTACAGTGCTGGACACCCTATGCCAAACAACTAGCAACACAGGAACACAACCCCACCCATTAGCAGAGAGGCTGCTTAAAATCATACTAGGTTCACAGAGACCCCAAAACACACCAATGGACACGGTCCTGCCCACTAGAAAGACATGATCCAGCCTCACCCACCAGCACATAGGCACCAGTCCCCTCCACCAGGAAGCCTACACAAACCACTGAACCAACCTTACCCAGTGGGGGCAAACACATCAGTGGGACCTAAGAACCTGCAGCCTATGAAAAGGAGACCCAAAACACAGTAAGTTAAGCAAAATGAGAACACAGAGATATACACAGCAGATGAAGGAGCAAGTTAAAAACTAATCAGACCAAACAAATGAAGAGGAAACAGGCAGTCTACCTGCAAAAGAATTCAGAATAATGATAGTAAAGATGATCCAAAATCTTGGAAATAGAATGGAGAAAATACAAGAAACATTTAACAAGGACCTAGAAGAACTAAAGTGCAAACAAACAATGATGAACAACACAATAAATGCAATTAAAAATTCTCTAGAAAGGGCTGCCCTGGTGGCACAGTGGTTGGGAGTCCGCCTGCTGATGCAGGGGATGCAGGTTCATGCCCCAGTCTGGGAGGATCCCACGTGCCGCGGAGCATCTGGGTCCGTGGGCCATGGCCACTGAGCCTGTGTGTCCAGAGCCTGTGATCCACAGTGGGAGAGGCCACGGCAGTGAGAGGTCTGTGGACCGCAAAAAAAAAAAAAAAATTCTCTACAAAGAATCAATAGCAGAATAACTGAGGCAGAAGAATGGATAAGTGACCGGGAAGATAAAATAGTGGAAATAACTACCGCAGAGGAGAATAAAAAAAAAAAAGAATGAAAAGAATTGAGGACAGTCTCAGAGACTTTTGGGGACAACATTAAATGCACCAACGTTCGAATTATAAGGGTTCCAGAATAAGAAGAGAAAAAGAAAGGGTCTGCAAAGATATTTGAAGAGATGATAGTTGAAAACTTCCCTAATATGGGAAAGGAAATAATCAATTCCAGGAAGCGCAGAGAGTCCCATACAGGATAAATCCAAGGAGAAACACGCCAAGACACATATTAATCAAACTCTCAAAAATTAAATGCAAAGAAAAAATATTAAAAGCAGCAAGGGAAAAACAACAAATAACTTACAAGGGAATCCCCATAAGGTTAACAGCTGATCTTTCAGCAGAAACTCTGGAAGACAGAAGGGAGTGGCAGGACATGTTAAAAGTGATGAAAGGGAAAAACCTACAATCAAGATAACTCTACCCAGGAAGGTTCTCATTCAGATTCGATGGAGAAATTAAAATATTTACAGACAAGCAAAAGCTAAGAGAATTCAGCACCACCAAACCAGCTTTACAACAAATGCTAAAGGAACTTCCTTATGCAGGAAACACAAAAGAAGGAAAAGACCTACAATAACAAACCCAAAACAATTAAGAAGACAGTAATAGGAACATACATATCGATAATTATCTTAAATGTAAATGGATTAAATGCTCCCACTGAAAGACATAGACTGGATGAATGGAAACAAAAACAAGACCCATATATATGCTGTCTACCAAAGACCCACTTCAGACCTAGGGACACATACAGACTGAAAGTAAGGGGGTGGAAAAAGATATTCCATGCAAATGGAAATCAAAAGAAAGCTGGAGTAGCAATTCTCATATCAGACAAAATAGACTTTAAAATAAAGACTATTACAAGACACAAAGAAGGACATACATAATGATCAAGGGATCAATCCAAGAAGAAGATATAACAAATGTAAATATTTATGCATCCAATATAGAAGCACCTCATTACGTAAGGCAAATGCTAACAGCCATAAAAGGGGGAATCGACAGTAACGCAATAATAGTGAGGGACTTTAACACCCTACTTTCACCAATGGACACATCATCCAAAATTGAAAATAAATAAGACAACTGATGCTTTAAATGCTACATTAAACAAGATGGACTTAATTGATACTCATAGGACATTCCATCCAAAAACAACGGATTACACTTTCTTCTCAAGTGCTCATGGAATATTCTCCAGGATAGATCATATATTGGGTCACAAATCAAGCCTTGGTAAATTTAAGAAAATTGAAATCATATCAAGTGTTTTTCCCTACCACAATGCTATGAGACTAGATATCAGTTACAGGAAGAAAAACCGTTAAAAATACAAACACATGGGGCCTCCCTGGTGGCGCAAGTGGTTGAGAGTCCGCCTGCCGATGCAGGGGATACGGGTTCGTGCCCCGGTCTGGGAGGATCCCATATGCCGCGGAGCGGCTGGGCCCGTGAGCCATGGCCGCTGAGCCTGCGCGTCCGGAGCCTGCGCGTCCGGAGCCTGTGCTCCGCAACGGGGGAGGCCACAACAGTGAGAGGCCCGCATACCGCAAAAAAAAAAAAAAAAAAAAAAAAAAAATACAAACACATGGAGGCTAAACAATACACTACTAAATAACCAAGAGATCACTGAAGAAATCAAAGAGGAAGTCAAAAAATCCCTAGAAACAAATGACAATGAAAAAACGACAACACAAAACCTATGGGATGCAGCAAAAGCAGTTTTAAGAGGGAAGTTTATAGCAACACAATCCTACCTCATCTCAAATAAACAACCTCATGTTAGACCTAAAGCCATTAGAGAAAGAAGAACAAAAAAACCCAAAGTTAGCAGAAGGAAAGAAATCATAAAAATCAGAAATAAATGAAAAAGATGAAGGGAACAATAGCAAAGATCAATAAAACTAAAAGCTGATTCTTTGAGAAGATAAACAAAATTGATAAACCATTAGCCAGACTCATCAAGAAAAAAAGGGAGAAGACTCAAATCAAAAGAATTAGAAATTAAAAATGGAAAGTAATAACTGACACTGCAAAAATACAAAGGATCATGAGATATTACTACAAGCAACTATATGACAATAAAATGGATAAACTGGAAGAAATGGACAAATTCTTAGAAAAGCACAACCTTCCGAGCCTGAACCAGGAAAAATTAGAAAATGTAAACAGGCTAATCACAAGCACTGTAATTGAAAGTGTGATTAAAAATCTACCAACAGGGCTTCCCTGGTGACGCAGTGGTTGAGAATCTGCCTGCCAGTGCAGGGGACACAGGTTCGTGCCCCAGTGCGGGAAGATCCCACATGCTGCGGAGCGGCTGGGTCCATGAGCCATGGCCGCTGAGCCTGCATGTCCGGCGCCTGTGCTCCACGATGGGAGAGGCCACAACAGTGAGAGGCCCGCGTACCACAAAAAAAAAAAAAAAAAATCTTCCAACAAACAAAATCCCAGGACCAGATGGCTTCACAGGTGAATTCTATCAAACATTTAGAGAACAGCTAACACCTATCCTTCTCAAACTCTTCCAAAATATAGCAGAGGGCGGATCACTCTCACTCTCATTCTGCGAGGCCACCTTCACCCTGATACCAAAACCAAACAAAGATGTCACAGAAAAAGAAAACTACAGGCCAATGTCACTGATGAACATAGATGCAAAAATCCTCACCAGAATACTAGCAAATGAATCCAACAGCACATTAAAATGATCATACACCATGATCAACTGGGGTTTTTCCCAGGATTGCAAGAATTCTTTGTTATAGTCCAGTCAATCAATGTGATACACCATATTAACAAATTGAAGGAGAAAAACCATATGATCATCTCAATAGATGCAGAAAAAGCTTTTGAAAAATTCAACACCCATTTATGACAGTCTCCCGAAAGTAGGCGTAGAAGGAACTTACCTCAACATAATAAACCCCATGTATGACAAACCCACAGCCAACATTGTTCTCAATGGTGAAAAACAGAAACCATTTCCACTAAGATCAGGAGCAAGAGAAGGTTGCCCAGTCTCACTACTATTTTTCAACATAGTTTTGGAAGTTTTAGCCACAGCAATCAGAGAATAAAAAGAAATAAAGGGGGGCTTCCCTGGTGGCACAGTGGTTGAGAGTCCGCCTGCCGATGCAGGGGACACGGGTTCATGCCCCGGTCCGGGAAGATCCCACATGCCGCGGAGCGGCTGGGCCCGTGAGCCATGGCCGCTGAGCCTGCAGGTCCGGAGCCTGTGCTCCACAATGGGAGAGGCCACAACAGTGAGAGGCCCACGTACAGCAAAAAAAAATAAAAATAAAAAAATAAATAAAGGAAATCCAAATCGTAAAAGAAGAATTAAAACTGTCACTGTTTGCAGATGACATGATACTATACATAGAGAATCCTAAAGATGCTACCAGAAAACTACTAGAGCTAATCCATGAATTTGGTAAAGTAGCAGGATACAAAATTAATGCACAGATATCTCTTACATTCCTATACACTAATGATGAACAATCTGAAAGTGAAATTAAGAAAACACTCCCATTTACCATTGCAACAAAAAGAATAAAATACTGAGGAATAAACGTACGTAAGGAAATAAAATACCTGTATGTTGAAAACTATAAGACACTGATGAAAGAAATTAAAGATGATACCAACAGATGGGAGATATACCATGTGCTTGGATTGGAAGAATCAACATTGTGAAAAAGACTATATTACTCAAAGCACTCTACAGATTCAGTGTAATCCATATCAAACTACCAATGGCATTTTTCACAGAACTAGAGCAAATAATTTCACAATTTGTATGGAAACACAAAAGACCCCGAATAGCCAAAGCAATCTTGAGAAAGAAAAACAGAGCTGGAGGAATCAGACTCCCTGACTTCAGACTATACTACAATGCTACAGTAATCAGGACAGTATGGTACTGGCACAGAAACAGAAATATAGATCAATGGAACAGGATAGAAAGCCCAGAGATAAATCCACGCACATATGGTCACCATATGTTTGACAAAGAGGGCAAGAATATACATGGTGAAAAGACAGCCTGTTCAATAATTGATGCTGGGAAAACTGGACAGCTACATGTATAAGAATGAAATTAGAACACTCCCTAACACCATACACAAAATAAACTCAAAGTGGATTAAACACCTAAATGTAAGGGCAGACACCATCAAACTCTCAGAAGAAAACATAGGCGGAACACTCTATGACATAAATCACAACAAGATCCTTTTGACCCACCTCCTAAAAAATGGAAATAAAAACAGAAATAAAGAAATGGGACCAAATGAAACTTAAAAACTTTTGCACAGCAAAGGAAACCATAAACAAGATGAAAAGACAGCTCTCAGAATGGGAGAACATGTTTGCAAACGAAGCTACTGACAAAGGGTTAATATCCAAGATATACAAGCAGCTCGTGCAGCTCAATATCAAAAAAAAGAAACACCCCCATGCAAAAATGGGCAGAAGACCTAAAGAGACATTTATCCAAAGAAGATATACAGATTGCCAACAAACGCATGAAATAATGCTCAACATCACTAATCATTAGAGAAATGCAAATAAGAACTATAATGAGGTATCACCTCTCATCGGTCAGAGTGGCCATCATGAAAAAAAATCTACAAACATTAAATGCTGGAAAGGGTGTGGAGAAAAGGGAACCCTCTTGCACTGTTGGAGGGAATGTAAATTGATACAGCCACTATGGAGAACTATATGGAGGTTCCTTAAAAAACTAAAAGTAGAACTACCGTACGACCCAGCTATCCCACTACTGGGCCTATACCCTGAGGAAACTGTAATTCAAAAAGAGTCATGTACCACTATGTTCATTGCAGCTCTATTTACAATAGCCAGGACATGGAAGCAACCTAAGTGTCCATTGAGAGATGAATGGATAAAGAAGATGTAGCACATATATACAATCGAATATTACTCAGCCATAAAAAGAAACGAAATTGAGTTATTTGTAGTGTTATGGATGGACCTAGAGACTGTCATACAGAGTGAAGTAAGTCAGAAAGAGAAAAACGAATACTGTATGCTAACATATATGGAATCTAAAAAAAAAAATGGTACCGAAGAACCTAGGGGTTAGGACAGGAGAAAGATGCAGATGTAGGGAATCGACTTGAGGACACGGGGAGGGGAAAGGGTAAGCTGGGACGGAGTGAGAAGGTGGCATGGACATAAATAAACTACCGAATGTAAAATAGATAGCTAGTGGGAAGCAGTTGCATAGCACAGGGAGATCAGCTTGGTGGTTTGTGACCACCTACGGGGGTGGGTTAAGGAGGGTGGGATGGAGACGCAAGAAGGAGGGTATATGAGAATTTATGCATACATATAGTTGATTCACTTTGTTATACAGCAGCAACTAACACAACATTGTAAAGCAATTATACTGCAATAAAGATGTTATTAAAAACATTTGTAAGCCTACACTTTTACAGCTTGTAACTCCTAAAGAGTTTTTCTCACTCCCAATGTGCATATAGCAAATTTTTTATAAGAATTCTGATTACTCATGCTTGAGTCATGGGCTTATCCCTTGAATAAGAAATAAGTTGTCATGATTGATTTGTAGGGTCTGGGTCACATGCCCATCAGTATGGTTCAAGGGTCAGGCACTATGGTAAACAGTTCCACTAGAACAATTTATGTTGTGGGTGAAATAACTCTTCCAAGGAAAGAATGCCAACACACAAAATTAACATATCTACTGTACATATGATATTATATTTTACATAATATTTTCCCCATATTCCTGCCTTTAAGAAGACGTTTTTTAAACTCAGTGGAAAACAGTAATCATGAAAGAAATGTCTTTTCATAACCTTACTGAACCCTTATATAGCTTATTATTTACCAGATACTGTTTTTACTATTTTACAAATTTTAATTCATCAATCCTCACAACAACCTATGAGGTTGGTACTAGAATTATGTATATTTTACATATGAGGAAACTGAAGCATGGAGAGGTTGAGTAATTTGCACATGGCCACAGAGTCAGTTAAGTAGAAAATCCCAGGATTTGAACCCAGGCTGTCTAGACCCAGTGTCCATGTGCTTAACCATCTCATGCCATACACTGTGCTTATTCTTTGACACCTCCTTCCTGATCCATCTAATTTTTTCACATACTGTTGTTGAGTGTAACTTCTAGCTCATTAATAAATTGCAACTGTATTTCCTCTTTTCCATCTCTCTGTCCACTGTTGTCATTCCATTCCTCCATCCTTGGTTCCTTCTTCATGAGTTCTTTCCTTGCTTTTTTTTTTCTTTTTTCACGTGGCAAATTGGTATAGTATTTTAACTAATTTCTTTCCTTGAGTTTACTCCTTTGAGACATGTTTTCCAGCTTCCTCCAGGGCGGTTTTTCTGAAATATAAACCTAATATTTTGCTTCCCTGATTAAAAACATTAGTTTCCCAAAGTTTTTCAGTTAAAATCTAAACTCTTTAAAACAGCCTCCAAAGCCCTGCATGAGCAAAAGGTTTTTCTGATTTTTCAGATACTCTTGCCATTCCCACACTTGCTTAATTTTTTCATACACACCTCTTGCCACTTTCCCACTTATATCTGACATATTACCCACACTATCTAGCTTTATCATCTATGAAGGATCATCTTACTCTCTGATCCACTGTTTACTCAACTGCAAAACGATGAGGTTAGACTAGAATATCCCTATGTACCTGCCAGTCCTTAAAAAATCTATGATCCCGATTCTTGGGTTATCAAGTTTTCCACTCTGATATATTTAGCTTTCTGGATCCTTTATATGTATCCCCAATAAGTGGTCCTGTATGTAAGTTTTAACTATGTCCTTGGAAGAGGAAAATGTCTTAAGTTTTTCTTTTTCGTACTTTGAGATTAATAAGGAATTTCAGTGTATGTTTTTCTTTTGTATACTAATTATTTAAATGCTCATAGTTCAGAACTGTGTCTGATCTCACCAATTTTAAAAGCTTTGAAAAGGAAAAAGACTAACCTATTTACAAAGAGTCAAAAAACTCTAAAAATCAAAGATTAGAATTCAATTTAAAGTTTAGAATCCACAAAGTTTGAATGTGTTTATTAATAAGTAAATTTCCATGATCATTTTGAATACCATCTTTAGCTAAACTGTGTTCATTCGTTCTGGTGACTTACATAGTGATCCATTCGTGTTAGCTAAAATTGAAAGTCTTGCAGCTTTGACGTATGTAAACGCTTACTGACTCTAAAGGGCTGGGATTTGTTTCTTGTCCGTTTCAGAGTCAGTGTTTTTCAGTTCACTGTTGCAGAAATAACAGGACCTCAATGGCTAGTTGTTTTTGTGCAGAGGGGAAAACATGCTAATGAACTCTGTATGTGGAGGTATGAGTGTGTTTTTGAATTTCAGTTTAGTTTTTTTAATTTATGGTTTTCCTTAAAGGGAACTTGCTTCATTTGTGGAATGTTTTCATAAAATGTGAATATTGAGAAGGGGCCCCTAAACAAACGTTTCAGAAGTGAAATTGGTTGCTTTTTGTTTAATGGAAAACAAATTGATCTCTAGTCCAATGCAATACAGGGTTTTCTTGAACAGAATTAGAGACTACGGGAAAGAGGAGAACGCAGAGAGGAATTATTAGTCCCCTCCTGCCTCTTCCTGCTTTCCGTTACTTGGCTTTTTTTCCCTAGTAGAGTGGGCTTTGGAAGCAAGCAGATTAGAGTATGCATCCTGACTCAGCTACTTCCTAGCTGTGATTTGGGGCAAAGTTATTGCCTCTTTAAGCCTCAGTTTCCTCACAGTCAAGTGAGGATAATAAAAGTGCTTCTCATGTAGGACTGTAATAAAGATGAAATGACATAATGCATGCTAAGAGCTGGACACAATGTAAGCAATCAGTAAATTGTTATTATTGAATGTTACTGATGTTGTTCCATGTGTTGATGAAGAATAAAATTATATTTCATACCACACAGCAAATTTAATTCAAAATTACCTGTGTGATCCTTCTGTTCTCTTTTTAAATGTTCTACTTGGCAGTCCCCTGCCTCACTTCCCTTTTTTGTCCTCCTCCCTCACAAAGACTCTTAAATCTTCCCTGTTACCTGAATAATTCAGTTCTTTCCAAAATGTTTTCCCAGTTAGCAAAATGAAGGCCTTATAGATCACCTAATCTGGCCTTCTTAGAAAGCAGCTCAGCAGACATTCAAGCATGACCTTGTGTTGCTTTTTTGGTCCATCCATCTCCACCCCACTCCCTGTCCTCCCACCTACCATCCAATAAGCAGGTCTCTTGCCAAAAAATGGATTCTGCTACTAAAGAACAATAGGATTTCTCCAGTGGTACAATTGTTGTTATCCTCAACAAGCAGAGGATTTAGCTTCAGCGCATATATTTTAAGTAGTTGCACTGTTTGATGGTACCTTTAAGGTCTCTGATCACACACCAGGAAAAAGCTTTTTAGTTTTGGGGGAATGTGCTTACGGGTTAGTTTATTCTGTAGTGACTTTTGACTGTTTAAATCTCTGTGCTCTGAAGCGTTATAGAAGTTGCTTGGACTTAAAATAATACCTCTCTATATCGGACTGGAGCAGTATATCTTAAGCAGTATAGCATATTAGAAGAAGCCAGACCTGGATTCATATCCTGGCTCAGACACTTACTGGCTGTGTGATCTTGGGCAAGTGTCTTAACTTCTCTGAACATCATTGTTATCATCTATAAAAGGTGGATAAAAACATCTACCTCAAAAGGTTATTTTGAGGATTAAATGCAATACAAAACCCAAATCCCTGGTATATAATACACATAATAAGTGTTTCTATAATCATTTATATGTGTGTGTGTGTATTTTAAAAATTCTCTGTTGAAGACAATATGTGGAAATACGGTCAAAAGTAATATACAGTCTACATCTGGGTATATGTGCCACTAGAAGTTTTAAACTGTCAAGAGCTTAGATATGGCTGCTCTTAATAGCTATTAAGAAGTTAAGTCAACATGGACATGTTAAGAAGTGCTCTCTTCACCAGTATTTTTGTGTGGAATCACCATTGGCACTGGGACCACACTGTAGCTCTCTTGTGCAACTACACTGTGTTGGAGACTGCTTTGTAGCAAGGTCTTTTTGGTATTTCGACTTTTAAATCTTTTCTGTGATACCTAAGTTGGCCCTATCTAATGCTGAATTCTTGTTTGTTATAAGTAAAGTGATTCTCTTTACCAGAGAAAAATAAATCCTACAGCTTGAAAAGGAGATGGAAGAGGAAAAAAAGTCACACCAAAATAATAGTTTTTTTTTTTCTCATGAAATACAGCCTCTGCACGCTTTCACAAGCAAGCATTTGCCAGGGAATTCTTGACAATTAAATGTTGCCCCCTACCCTTTTTTAGAGGTAGATCTTCAGTACAAAACAGCTGTCAAAGTAACAAATGAATCTAATGTGAGCTGATAAAAAAATACAAAACTAGCTTCAGACTCTTCTTATGTGAACAGCATGTTGTATATGGGATTTGCTGGAATTTAATCAGATTTCTTTGTAGTCACTGAAAATAAGGAAAGTCCCACTCTCAAAGACATTGGAATGATCTAACTCTCAATTCTGGAGCACGTCTTTTCATGAGACCTGAGGGTTTCAATAATACTTGCTGCTTAAAGTGGTGTGCAGGAATTATACTTTGTTTTGAATCAAGGTTCTCATTGCTCTTGATCTTCAGGGGCCACTGCTAACTATCTTTTGCCATCAGATGTTTTCCTCAGGATCCTTGAGCCTATCAACCTGGCTTGCTTTCTTGACTCTACCAAGAGGACTGTTGACTGACCAGCCTTGCCAAAGGGAAAGGAAGACTGGGGAGTGAGTGCCCTTCCTACCACGCTGACTTCTTCACTTGGTCTGGGGCACTCATACCCACTTCTACTAGTCAAGGGCCACTCATTATTCAAATCTCAGACTAAGCATCATTTTCTCCAGGAAACTTTTTCTGACACACAGAATAGATGGAGTTCCCTTAGCATAAGCTCTAATTGTTCCCTCTACTTTCCCTTCATAGTGGTTATCACATTATGTCATTATAGTAAGTTGACCCGTATGCAGTTGCTGTTTATGTTAGTCAAAAATGGTCAAGTATTGGCAGTTTCTTATGGTCCAACCTAAAATACTTACTTGTGGAGTTAATTTCTCTCTCCCTTACAATACCATAAGCTCCATGAGGTCAGAATCCAGTCTGTCTCTTTCACTCTGTGTCCTCAGTATCTAGCAAAATGTCTGTCATATAGCAGTTGCTCCATAAACATTTGTTGAATGATGAATGAGTGAATGAATGGATACCACCTGAATACCAATTTCAAGGATGGTATGTAAACTCTTGAAACAAGTATTCAAGATACTTCAGACTAGGAAAATTACACTGTGTGTGGAGGGGCGGGCATGCTTTATCATGGGTGGGAAGGACTATTCTTTTTACAAGTGACTCAGCTTCTTCACAGTAGATACTCTTATGTGCCCTAGGGTGGTATACACTTGCCCACCACACATACACTCCCGAGTCAGAATTACTGTTTCTGATGGATATCTATCATCTCCCTCAGGAATTTTGCACCAAAACAAAGTTTGAATACAACTACTCTAGGTTCTAATGATTCCTACTTCCCTGGTCAGCCTTATCTCCACTATGCTTTTGCATGAAACTTGCACTCAAGCCAAACCACTCTGCTTGCTGTTCTCCATGTACATTTTGGACTTCTTTTCATTTGCATCCTTGCTCATGCTCCTGTCTTCTATCAGTTGCTATCCCACCCATATTTCAAAACCCAATTCATAGTCCTTCCTCTTCCTGAATCCTTTCATGACTGGTCAAGGTAAAGTTTCTCTTTTAAACTCCTAGAACACTTACTATGTGTCCCATGCAGTGTTCTCATCACTTAGTTACTGCCTGGTTTGACAGTAATTTGGTCATGTGAGGATCTGTTATTCTCTTCATACCCTGCCCATTCTTACCCCTCATTATCAGTGATTTGGGAGAGTGGTGACTTGGAGAAAAACATGCCTGCTTTGAAGAAATTATATCAATAAACTTATGTTTAAAGAACTTAAAACGTACTTGTTTTGTTATACAAAGTACAGAAAGTTCATGAGATTTTTATGTATAGCAAAAGGAAGCATTCATTTTAAAAGTTGAGAAATAATTCAAAAGGGAAAATAACAAGGCATCATAGATAATATATAACTAGAAGGAGGTTAAAAATTGCCCTGGCCTGGGGGACAGAAGAAATGGCATACATAGCCCCTCTCCTCTTATACCCACTGAAAGTCAGGACAATGCAACAATATATAGAGGAGTTTTTTTGGTGACACACATGGTCACTAAAAACTCTCTTCATCTCTTTTCTTTCTCTTTCCTAAGAACAGCAGTTTGGGCTGTCAGATTTGGAGATGAGCAGTTTAGGACTGAGGTGATTTTGCTTCAAAGATACCTTAGATGCAGAGGTTTTGTTTCAGAGTCCATCTTACACTTCAGAGTGAGGTGAGTAGAGCTGGGAGTTTTTCAGTTTCCCTTTAAATGATCAGCCTAGTTTCTGCAAGTGGGAGAGGAGGTAGGAAGCAGGGCAGAAGCTCTGTCCATCCAAAGAGACTCATTTGGGTGGAGCGCCTTTTAGGCTGCTCTTTCTAGATGTGATTTTATCATAAACAATTAGACAGATGCAGTATCAGTAAATGCTAGAGAACCACCAAGGTGTCTTTTCTCTCCAATTAAATTATCAGGTTCTTGAAAATAATGGTCATAACTTGTACTTATATGAAACACAGTGCATTATAAACAGTAAATCTTCAACAAATATTTCATTGAATAACAGAAATTAGGCACTGGAAGGGCCCTAGGAATTACATAATTCAACCTCTTCATTTTATATTTCATTAATTCAACAGACAATTATAATGTGACTACTCTGTACCAGGTACTTTGTCCACAGAAGATGCAAAGACAAATAAGACAATAATTGTGTTTGGGGGGATTACAGCATGAGAAAACTGAAACTCATAGAGGTAAATTCACTTATTTAAAACCATGAAGCCTAGGGTAGACCTGGTCATGCAAAGTTTAGTGCTCTTTTCTTAAAAAAAGTGCCTTTGTTGTGTCCATGGTGATCAACCCTACCTCACTCTGGATCCTGGATACTGGTACCTGCTGCCTCCCTAACTTGAGAAAGTTATTTCTTGCTCCTGTTCTAACACTAGAAGAGGAGATGCAATTAGTAAAGTCTGGCACTTCATTAGCCCTCACTGTGTGTAAGTTAAGAATTCCTTCTTATAGGAAGTTTACTTTTTGTCTTACTTTGTTGCATTCAGTTGCATAAAGATTTGCATATCTGAGCCATTAGCTTAAGTTTTTCCTCTACTTTATGTCTTTCTAATCAGGTTTACCTTCATCTAAACCTATGCCTCATTTTTAGGAAAACTCCCTCTAAGGAACACCCTCTTTTCATTTTATCAAAAATATTTTTATTTATAGCAAATGTTTTTCAAGAAAATTGTGGTAGATTTTAAAGATACAGAATATGAAGGAAAGAAGATAAGAATCACCATAATAGCACATACCCAGAAATAACTACTCAACTTTCAGATATATTACTTTAATTTTGAGGTGGAGTAATAGTAGAATAATTCCATAATCTTTAATTCTGCAGTCTGCTTTTTCCCCTCAATAATATATTATGAATATCTATTCTTATTAATAATTATTCTTCAATATAAGTTAAATTTATTGGTTATATAATGTTACATTTTATAGAAGTTTCTTTTTCTGTCATGTGACTGCTATGTGCCAGGCATTATGCTTTTTTTAAATTGAAGTATAGTTTATTTACAACATTATGTTAGTTTCTGGTGTGTGGCAAAGTGATCCAGTAATACATATATATATACATATTCTTTTCCATTATGGTTTATTACAGGATATTGAATATAGTTCCCTGTGCTATACAGTAGGTCCTTGTTGTTTATCTACTTGTTGTTTGTAGTAGTTTGTATCTGCTAACCCCAAACTCCTAATTTATCCCTCCCCAACCCCCTTTCCCCTTTGGTAACCATAAGTTTGTTTTCTATGTCTGTGAGTCTGTTTTGAAAATAAGTACATTTGTGTCATATTTTAGATTCCACATATAAGTGATAGCATATGGTATTTGTTTTTCTCTTTCTGACTTACTTCACTTAGTATGACAATCTCTAGGTTCCTCTGTGTTGCTGCAAATGAATGACATTATTTCATTCTTTTCTGTGGCTGAGTAGTACTCCATTGTATATATAATATATACCACATCTTCTTTATCCATTCATCTATTGATGGAGATTTAGGTTGCTTCCATGTCTTGGCTCTTGTAAATAGTGTTGCAATGAACATTGGGGTGCATGTGTCTTTTTGAATTATGGTTTTCTCTGAGTATATGTCCAGTAGGAAGATTGCAGGATCATATGGTAGTTCTATTTTTAGTTTTTTAGGGAAACTCCATACTGTTCTCCACAGTGGCTGCACCAATTTACATTCCCACCAACAGTGTAGGAGGGTTCCCTTTTCTCCACACCCTCTCCAGCATTTGTTATCTGTAGACTTTTTCATGATGGCCATTCTGACCGGTGTGTGGTGGTACCTCATTGTAGTTTTGATTTGCATTTCTCTAATAATTAGCGATGTTGAGCATCTTTTCATGTGCCTATTGGCCATCTGTATGCCTTCTTTGGAGAAATGTCTATTTAGGTCTTCTGCCCATTATTTGATTGGGTTGTTTGTTTTTTTGTTATTGAGTTGTATGAGCTGTTTGTACATTTTGGAAATTAAGCCCTGGTCTGTCACATCATTTGCAAATATTTTCTCCCAGTCAGTAGATTGTCTTTTCCTTTGTTTATGGTTTCAACGAATTGTATTTTAATGAACAGGCATTTTGTGTAAAAAGAATTCTAGTGAAGGATTTAAGTATAGTCTGTAGTTAAACAGCTGACTCCAGATTCCACTTACAGAAAAATATGTTTTTTTTTGGAAATTCCTTGGTAAGAATCTTGAAAGTGGAGGGTTGAATGTCTGAGAATGCAAGTTGGGAGCAAACCTGGCGTGAAAATATTGCTTAACTCCTTTGTACAAGAAATTGGAATATAGGGCTGGAGGTAGAGGTGGGGTGGGGGGCAAAAGAAATAACAGGATAGGAGAGAGAGAGGAAGAAGTTAGGCAACATGTGAGAAGGCCAGAACCTTAAGGATGTGTCCAGTGACATAACATCAGTGGTAGGGTAGAGGACCTTTAAAAACAAAAGTCAATAATATTCAATGCTTCATTTTTTTATGTAGCTACAATATAAAATATTTTCCTCTTCTCAAACCTCCAATAATGTCTGTTATACCTCTTTAATCTTGTAGTTCAGTTTACAAGGAATGAATTGCTGTAGGTCTAAAGGGAAATGTAGTTTTGCCCTATAACAACTTTGCTGATGCTTTATGGAGATTAGAGCATTCAATCAGGAGAGAAGTGGTCTAGCAGTTCCAAGAAGTGACTGCAAAAAAAAAGGGGGGGGGACAGAGGTCAAAGAGACTAAGTAGTACAGACGAAAAGTAATTTTAACCTGTTTAAACTAAAGAGTGGCCATTTGACAAACTCCTGCTTTTTACTAGAAATACACTAGAGAAGTAATCTTGGAAGGTTGGAAGATGTTAGGAAGCGGACATCAAGGTTAGATAATACAGTGTGATAAGTTCTATAGTAGAGGCATGATCAATATCTTTGTTGGGTCTAATGTGAATTGACATTTACATATAAAGAGTCCCCATAGCAACCCTCAATTAAACTTTGATTCCAAACTAGGAGTTAGGAAATTCATGGCTGTAGGAGACATATTTTTCCACTAAAACGCCTATTATCTTTCTTAGAACAACTTTGTCAATGGCCCTCCTACAGAACTTAACATTTCTGAAAAGATATCAAGATTCATCAATAAAGAGCTTAACTTAAATACTGTCTTCTTCTGCCTCTTTCCAAAAGACCCAGCTTGTTTCTTTGCTGGTATGGTATTTTGCCGACACCTATATGAATCATGACTATCTTTATTTGGGCTTCAATGATAGTGCACTGCCCTCTAGTAATATAATGAAAACCTATTTTAACAGCTTGCCATCATACTATTAGATATAGCATGGGTCAAGACCTAGTCCCAAAATAAGATGACTTTGTATAGTAGAAGCCTGATATAATATGGTTAACCTGGCAGGAGGTCGTACTCCTACATCCCAATACCAGCGTTATCAAGGAGTTCTGCTGTATTGGTTTAATTGATGTGTTGTGCTGATTAAAGATATGTGTCTTAATTCTGTCTCTTTCCTTTCCACTGCAATGAAATGTAACTTTTGGAGTTACTATGAAGTGTTGGTTGTTTATAGTGTCTTTCTAACTGACAGACAATATCCCAGATTCTACTGTTGATTGCAACTATGACAGGGATAGACTCATCTGGAGGTCTAGAATATATGGAAGCAGAATATATTCTGCTTGAGATTAAGATATAGAACACAAGGATAGTTATCAGAAAAACACATTCTAAGTATTTTCCCTCCCAAAGGAAGCAGTTTGAAGTCAGATTTCAAATCTGAATAGAGTTATAGAAATTGAGAGCCAAGATGCAAAGTAAAATAAGACAGGAATGAACTGGAGTAGAAAAGTGAGGAAGTGCAAAGCAGTGAAAGGAAGATGAACTTGGAGTAATTTATGACTTGAAGCCTAGAGAGATATGGAAATTCTTTGTTTTGTTCTAGAGATTTCTGATGTAGTCATGTTGAGGATAATTTAAATCAGGGTTTCTCAACCTCAGCATTAGTGTCATTATGGACCAGATAATTCTTGGTTGTGGGGCGTTGCCCTATGCACTGTAGGATGTCTAGCAGCATCCCTGGCCTCTACCTACTAGATGCCAATGTCCCCACCCCACTGAGTTCCTATAAACCAAAAATGTCTCCAGACATTGACAAATGTCTGTTTGTGTAAGAGAGTGAACTTGGCTAGTTGAGGACCACTGACTGAAGGCATTGACAGAAAGAAAATAGTTAAGAGAGTTAAAACATACTCCACTTAGGCTATATTTCCCACATATAGATAAACTCATAATAGTGTCTTACTGTCATCCTCTCCACCTCATATTTCTAAAGTTGTGCTATCTCTTTTTTCCCCTCCTCTGAAAGTTAAGACTATTGTTTACACTTTCCCTGTGGTTAGAGTAGTTCATAAAATAGAGTGATGGTAAATTCCATGTGTTCCTTAGGTCATGATATATATTCAGGAACTACTTTCAAATGAAGAATAGTGTCATCAGGCAAGCCTTGGAGGAATTTCTGACTTGCGGGCATTCTCAGACGTGTCTGGAAAAAAGTGCTAAATAGATACAAATGTAATTCTATTCAAATATATTTTTGATGGGTTTTCTGTTTATTTGGTGCCCCAGCTTAGCTGTGCGATATAAGCTGTCTGCATGTATGAGTGTTTCTGTGCATGTGTGTTGATTTTCTGAGTTTTGTTAGAATTTACTTCTGTTTGTTTGTATGGAGAATAAAAATGGAAAATAACACAATACAGCTGCCCCCATTGACACTACTATCCTAATGTTATTTTGGTCTTGAATCTGTCTAGTTCTTGGCGGTTTCTTTAACTTTTCAACCATTTCATCCAAGGAAGCTGAAACTATTACATGAAATGTTTTCCTTATTTGTTTGTAAGCTGGGTTTTTAGAATTCAAGCAATGATCCCAAACTGTCATATTCCATTGATTTCTACAATTACTCATTTTAATAACTTCTCTTGGACAGCAGGGGATCATCCGTGGTGTTGCAAAACAGCATTACCTTTTGTAATTCAAAAACATTTTTACTGACATGAAGATTTATTGGCCTAAACTATTTATAACGCTTTGTTCTATTTGTTCTAAACATTAGCCAAGGTACATACTAGCATTCTTATTTCAGAACAGGGTAGGTTACTATTAGTCCCTTATCCTTTGTTGACAGAACATTTGAGACTTCTTTTTCATTTCAGTGCTATTACTTTTCACAATATTTTGTTTCTTACATGGAGGATTTTGAAGAGCGTTTTTAAGACCAAATTTGTCCTGAAACTGAAATATTTGACTTCTGGATTAATTTGCCATCTTGAAGTAGAATATCTAATAAAAGTTCCCAAATCTGTAATTTTTAGTAGAGTAGATGATATGAAATATGGTGGATGAGGTGGACATTTCTCTAAAATGGTAAAACCATTCCCAAATTGCAAAAGTGCCTTGTTGTTCACAAATATAATCACTATGTAAAGATCCACTAAATGAAAATGTACTTTTACAAACAGTTTATATCAACCAGATGGGCCTTTGGCCTGGTTTTATTTTTGTTTTAACTATAGAATTGTGTTCATTATAAACATTTAAATACAGAAATGTGTAGATATTAAAAGTGAAAGGATATTATTTACCTCTACTCCTCTGCCCAATTCCACTCTCCTAAAATCACTGCTGATGACAGTTTGGTGTATAATTTTTAGAATGTTGTTCAAGGTATACAAAAGTAACCTGTCATGAAGTATCTTTTCATGATATACACACATCTACCCACCCTACCAACCAACACACGCAGTTTTTAAATGATTGCTTTAATATTTCATTCTATGGGTGTAGCATAAAAATTTTAAACTAATCATTAATGTTAGAAATTTATTTTTACCATTTTGTTATTTTACAGATGATGCTGCAGTATATATCTGTGTTCTCTAAAATGACT
This sequence comes from Mesoplodon densirostris, assembly GCF_025265405.1. Lineage (NCBI taxonomy): Eukaryota > Metazoa > Chordata > Mammalia > Artiodactyla > Ziphiidae > Mesoplodon > Mesoplodon densirostris. The sequence continues at coordinate 31,117,989 of NC_082681.1, read as the reverse complement.
GAGGGTTCCGTGAGAGTATGAGCTATATTTTGTTTATTTGTTTATTAGAGGTTCAACTGTCACTGCCTCTAGATCTCCAGTTAAAGTCTATTCTACTCACTTGCCTTGCACAAGTGCCACTGTGTGAGGTGAACAAGGAGAAGTTGGATTAGGATGAAGGAGAAGAAGTGATATCTGATAACTGGTTGGAGACTGGGCAGTGATAAAGGAGCAGCAGTAGAATGCAAAGTAGAAAAGAAAATACAGCAAAAGCCATAAATCAGAACCAGAGAGGATTATAAAAAACTTAAATTCCCAGGCTATGCAGAAATATTAGAGGAGTATATTAGACTCACATGGCAACTGGCCTTTCAAGCGAAATTTACCTGGACCATAAGTGGAAGATAATTGCATTTGATGTCTAAGTGTTAGTGAGAAGTATTTTACATGCTTTAAAACTTGAAAGTGATCCATCTAAGATATATATATATATATATATATATATATATATATATATATATATATATATATATATATAAACAAGAAGCAAAAAACCTAGATTTCAGTTTACATGACAACATGGGCCAGGCTTATTTTGTCCACCACTTTATCTTACATATATTAAGCAGCATGCTAAATATTTTTTTAAGGAAGAAATAAAAGGAAAGAAGGGAAGGAGGAAGAAGAAGGGAGGAAGGGAGGAAGAAAAAGGGAGGAAAGGAGGAAGGAAGGAAACTTATGGATAACATAATTCCAAACACAGCTTCATTTTAGCACAGGAAAGCAAAGGTTCAAGTAGAAAGATCTATTTAAAGATTTGGAGAAAGTTTTGAAATAGTAGGTACATCCCTAATTTATGAATGTATGATTATATTCTTTAATCACATATCCCTCAGTAGGCCTATGAAAGATTAAATATTGACCTACATTATTTTTGCATTTAGTAAATATTTATTGGACAGCTACTGTGTATGTAGCGTTCTCTGTTGTGGGAGACACGTGGCTTTTGCCTTTAAGGAATTTATAATCTAGGCTTAAACACACATGCACATAATTTAAATGACTTGAGAGAACAAAAACAACAACAGTGGGCCACAGTGGGAAAAAGACCGTGAGTTTTTGAATAAGATTTAAGTTCAAATACTGGCTAGCCATGTAACCTTGGCATGATACATACTACTCTAAATCTCAGTTTCCTCATTTATAAAATGAGGAAATTAAAATATTATCTACCTCATAGGGCTATAGTGTAAAATAAGGTAATGTAGTTAAATACTTAGCATAGTGCCTGAAACACTGTAAGCAACGAATAATGAGGATATGAATATTATGGTTATTACCTACCAATAACAGTGAATACAAGATATGTCTTTAAACCATATATGATTAAGTGCCAAATGAGGACTGTAGATGAGAGGTCAGCACATTTTTCTTTTTTTTTGTGAAAGAACACATAGTAAATACATTAGAATTTGCAGACTCTAGATGATCCCCGTCACATATTCATTATTTTTGTTTATAATTCTTTAAAAATATAAAAGCTACTCTTAACTCACAGGCTGTACAAGAGCAGGTTTGCAGCTGGATTTAACCAGAGACCGTATTTCGCCAACCCCTGCTTTAGATGATAAAGTTCTGTAGGATCTCAAGAAAGATACTAGTGGCATGCTGAGTTTATTGTAAAAGGTGGGGTCTTGATCTGTGTCTTAGAGAATCAATGGACCATAAATATAATTTGGAATGGTAATTCTTATCTTCTTAGAGCAACTGATAAAAATGTTGCTCAGTGTGTCACTCTGAAAAATGCATGGACTACTGAATGTAAATAACTGAAAACAGAATTTAGGAATAGGCTTTTAAAACTTTGGGCACTCAGTGAGTTTCTTGGACCTACGAATGTGTATGGCACTCTTTGGTTATTACCCCTTCTATGAGATGTCCCACAGTATATTTTTTCTGTATACAAACCATTTGTTTATTTCATAAGGATTCAACATTGAGAATTCAGCATATTTGAAAGATGAGTACAAATATAACAATAATTGCTAACGACTTCTTTATGCCAGGTAATGTTCCAAATGACTCACATTCATTAACTTATTTAATCCTTACAATAACCTTATGATGTATCTAATGTTGTTATTACCCCCATTTTACAGAAGAGGAAACTGAGGCTTAAAGAGTATAGGCAGATTATCCTATGTCTCACAGATAGTGAGTGGCAGAGGTGAGATGTAAGCACAGGTAGTCTGGCTCTGGAACCTATACTCGTACAATACCTTTTCTAGTAGGCTCTGATTCATTAGTGGTCTTAGGTAGCTGAGACTGAAACTCAGTTTTATAGAACTAAAAAATAAGGCTAGCATATTTCCTGCCATATTATTTTTATCAATATATTTTGAAAGATATACTGAACTAAGACAATTTTTTTCTGGCCATCCACAAATTTCTATAGTGTTTCATCAGTTACCTATAAAACAGAGTGATAAACACTGTGGTTGGGGGAATGCCATGATGTTATAATGTCATCCTCATTTTACAAATGAGGAAACTCAGATTTGGGGAGATACAGCACCTTGTCCAAGGTCACATAGCTAGTCAAATGGCAGACCCAGGATTTGACCCTAAGCCTGTCTGATGCTAGAGCCCAAGCTTTAACCATCTTACATACTGCCCCCAGTCTAGTTGGGAAAATAAGGGAAATTATTACTAATAGTACCCAATGGCATTTATGAGATGAATAGACATTAAGTGCTGTGAAAATTCATTGGAAGGAGAGAGCACTTTGAGCTGCGGTAGACACAGAGGAGGTGATGGTGATGTTAATTTTTATACCAGTCAGTCCAAAATTAGCAAAGCACAAGTTGCAAAGTGGGAGTGGGATGTGAATGGCAAAAATACTGGAGCTATGCTAGATGATTTAAGACAATGGCACATTGGAAAGGGTTGCTTCTGCTGTAATTTATTGTTATGGAAACAATATACACTAACAGTAAATGTTTTAAAAAAAAAAAGAACCAAAGACTGAAGGAGAGAGGGCAGTGACATCTGAAATTTATCTCCAAAACATTAAATAATCAATCATACTAAAAGCTTTGAGCAGGATAGTTAAAGATGATAGCATTTTGCTACAATACTATGCTTTCATAAATAGTAAAAGATTAGAATTAGTAGTGGTATATTTTTTAAAAAGGAACACTAGCTGAGTGGATACTGTCAAAGCTTAACAATACGCTTATGATTTAACAGTTTTCATGTTATGGAAACAGGATTTTTATACTAATAATTTTTTGGCATCTTAAAAAAGTCACAACATTTTAAACATCACTGTTGCAATCATCTGTATTTGCCCCATATTATATTTTGATTTTTTTAGCCCCATAAGTGGATATAATTTAATAATATCTCTAAAATATGCCATTATCCATCAAGGAGTATGATATTATCTTGTCCCATTCATTTCTCTGATATTCTGTTGAAGAGTATGTCTGATCTTTTGTAACTCCTGATAAGGTGTTTTTGTTTTTTTTTTGTATTAGAAGGTCATTACAAATCTCTGAATAGATTGATAAAACTGTTAATTTACCTGTCAAGAGAGGGCCACAGATGTGTCTGAAAGAGATGTACTAATGGCATGGAACTAATGTAATTTCACAAACGACTTAATGGAGCACATAAAGCATATTTTCTGTATTAAATACACATAGCATGGCATTATATCTTGCTTTACAGGCTGTGAAAAATATTTTTAATCAGCTAAAAGATGAAGAGACTCTTCAAGGTTATGCAGATTAAGTTATAAAAAGCTCTTAAACGCATAATCCTCAATGAGTATTCAGGAAGGAAAATTTCAATCAGGGATGTTTGTTTAGACTGACAACATTTGTGAGTTTAAGTTTCCAAGAGGATTTTAAAGGGAAAATTAGAATGTGAGTGTCATTCTTAAAAACCAAAATAGGGAAAATGTAAAGTTATTCAATGCTTATGTTCATTAAAATATATTTACCGAACCAGGATCCTAGGTTGCTGACCTCCCTTCTAGTCTGGATCAGAACACAATTGTAGCTATAGTTGCTTTTGTTTGTCTTTAATTACCTGACCACCTATGAATATTTCTCACTGTCCTTGAGATTGTGATCACCACTTCCTTCTCCTAAGCAGCAAGTAATTACCAAAATGCCTTTAAGTACCAACTTGCTGACCTCAAATAAAGAACCTTTTATACTTCATTGATTCATTCATTGATTCATTCACTTATTTACTCAACAAATCTATATTTAACTTTTATAATATACTCAGCACTCTAGTAGTCACTTGAGATATAATGGGCTTCAAAGTACTTCTACATGTCAGTTATGCCTCAGAAAAAAAATAAAAAACAACTTATGTACCACTGAGCTTTTTAGGAAATAGGCTAGGCCTTAGACTGAGAATGTAGCAGGTAGGGGTTCTGGCCCCTTAATAAATAATTGATGGGGGTGCTGCTGTTCTACCTTGGGAAGAATATTATGCAAAAACTGGGAAACTGGCACTTAAGGTAGAGTCTGGGGAGTTAGACATACCTGGAATTAAGCAAAAGTCCTCTAAACCAGGAGGTTGAGGCAGAAGTCAAAGAACCTGCAGTCACCTGAGATGAGAGGCAAGCTGAAGGTCTTCCAGCCAGGGAATCAATCTCCAGGACCCCTAGTTTAACTTCTGAGCTGCCCACTCTTATCTTGCCCCTGATAATAAATAACCATAGGTATCATGAAAGTTGATGGTCAGGGAATTGAGGACCCTGACCCTGAAGACCCTGAAGCACTGTAAGGTCTTTAATCATCCAAGAATGATTAAAATTCTTTTCAATATATTTTTCTTCCCAAAGTAAGAGAAACAAACCTTCAAGAAGAAGTGAATCTAAAATTAGTTTCCACTTTATATTAAAATACTCTGAGAACTCCATCAGGGTCCCAGGAACTGAATGTTGGGCCCGGCTGCATTACTTCTGAACTGTGTGATCATGTACACGTCACATAACTTTCTGGAGCTGTAATTTCCATCTATAAAAAAAGGATGCTCACACTGGCCCAGCCTGACATTTGGGGTTGTGTTAGGAGAATCTAATGATATTAAACATGAGAGCATTTTAAACTTGTTCAGCAATATACAAATGTAAGGAATTTTTACTTGAGAGTATCTCAGGCTCTGAAAAAGTCTGCTTTAGTACTTAAGCAGCAAGTTCCTTAAGAGTCTCATCTGAAAGTTATCACAATAGTTGAAAGTATTTTAAGAGTTTATAATAAAACTGGAAATGACAGATATTCTCTTTTTATTATGCAGGAGATAGAATGGCCAATTGTCAGGTGACTTTAGGACTGCTTCTTTTATTCTTAATAAATATACTGTGTACTGACTCTATGTAATACCTGTTCACAAAGAGTTGAAAACATTTATAGCTGTGCTGTCCCCCTCTTTGTAGAAGGTGTTTTGTCTGATAGGTTGAAGTAAAGGCCGTTGTACTGTATCAGACACGGCAGTGCATTATCTACTCAGGGCAGTAGGACAGAAATAATAAAGGCCAGAGATCTAGTTAATGATGAGCACCACTAAGATTTTGCAGCATAGAAAGTATAGCAGTACATCCAGAATGAAAATAAAAGCAGTAAAACCAAAACATACAATTATATAGGACCCAAAGTTGTCCATGGATGTTGTTCTTCTGGAATGTAAATGTAGGCATGACTATGATCCCCTTTTTTTTTCCACCCTACTTTTTTTTAATATATAAATTTATTTATTTATTTATTTATTTATTTATTTATGGCTGTGTTGGGTCTTCATTGCTGCACGCGGGCTTTCTCTTGTTGCGGCGAGCAGGGGCTACTCTTTGTTGTGGTCCGTGGGCTTCTCATTGCGGTGGCTTTTCTTGTTGCCGAGCATGGGCTCTAGGGGCGCAGGCTTCAGTAGTTGCAGCACGTGGGCTCAATAGTTGCGGAGCTCGGGCTCTAGAGTGCAGGCTCAGTAGTTGTAACTCACGAGCTTAGTTGTTCCGCAGCATGTGGGATCTTCCTGGACCAGGGCTGGAACCCATGTCCCCTACGTTGGCAGGTGGATTCTTAACCTCTGTACCACCAGGGAAGTCCCTCCACCCTAATTTTTAATAAAATTTGTGTACACTAAATTTACAGGTACTTTTTATGGTATAGAGTTATGTTAGTTTTGACAAATCATAGAGTTGTGAAACCATTGCCAAGCTCAAGATACAGAATAGTTTCTATACCCCAAGAAAACTGCTTCATGCTGCCCCTTTGTAGTCAAACTCTTCCTCCTATTCTTAACTCCTGTCAATCCATTCTCTGTCCCTATAGTTTTGCCTTTTCCAGAATGTCATATAAATCAAGTCATACCTAGAGTAAATTGCCTTTTCAATCTGGCTGCTTTCACTTAACATATAATGCATTTGAAATTCATTCACGATGTTATATTTATCAGTAACCCATTCCTTTTTTTTTTTTTTTTTTTTTTTTTTTTTTTTGCGGTATGCGGGCCTCTCACTGTTGTGGCCTCCCCCGTTGCGGAGCACAGGTTCCGGACGCGCAGGCTCAGCGGCCATGGCTCACGGGCCCAGCCGCTCCGCGGCATATGGGATCCTCCCAGACCGGGGCACGAACCCGGATCCCCTGCATCGGCAGGCGGACTCTCAACCACTTGCGCCACCAGGGAGGCCCCCATTCCTTTTTATTGCTGATTAGTATCCCATTATATGAATTTACTACAGTTTGTTTATAAATTCACCTGTTGATGGATACCTAGGAGTTGGATGGCTGGGTCACATGGGAAGTATATATTTAACATTACCAGAAACTACCTGATTGTTTTCTAAAGTGGCTGTACCATTTTCCATTCCCACCTGAAATGCATGAGAGCTCCAGTTGCTCTGTATACTCTCCAGCATTTGGCATTGTCATTCTAATAGATGCATAGTAGTATCTCATCAAGATCGTTATTTGTGCTTTTTTCCCTAATGATTAGTTAGACTGAATACCTATTTGTGTGCTTATTTGCCATCCATATAACTTCTTTGGTGAAGTGTTTCTTCATGTGTTCTACTTATTTTTAAAATTAGGTTTTCTTGTTAATCGCTAAGAGTTCTTTATATATTCTGGATATAATCCTTTGACAGATATATGATTTGCAACTATTTTCCCTCAGAATGAAGCTTATCTTTTCATCCTCTTTTTTTTTAACATCTTTATTGGAGTACAGTTGCTCGACAATGGTGTGTTAGCTTCTGCTTTACAACAAAGTGAATCAGCTACACGCACACACACATCCCCACATCTCCACCCTCTTGCGTGTCCCTCCCTCCCACCCTCCCTATCCCACCCCCTCAGGCGATCACAAAGCACCGAGCTGATCTCCCTGCGCCACGCAGCTGTCCCCCACCAGCCATCGGTTCTACACCTGGCAGTGTATACATGTCCATGCCACTCTCTCACCCTGTCCCAGCCTCCCCCTCCCCCTCCCTGTGTCCTCAAGTCCATTCTCCAGTAGGTCTGCGTCTTTATTCCCGTCCTGCCCCTAGGTTCTTCATGACCATTTTTTTAACATTCCATATATGTGCGTCAACACATGGTATTTGCTTTTCTCTTTCCGACCCACTTCACTCTGCATGACAGACTCTACGTCCATCCACCTCACTGCAAACAACTCAACTTAATTTCTCCTTATGGCTAAGCAATATTCCACTCTACACATGTGCCACATCCTCTCCATCAATTCATCTGTCGATGGATACCTATGCTGCCTCCATGTCCCGGACACTGCAAACAGAGCTGCAATGAACATTGTGGTACATGACTCCCTTTGAATTACGGTTTTCTCACGGTGTATGCCCAGTAGTGGGATTGCTGGGTCATATGGTAATTCTATTTTTAGTTTTTAAGGAACCTCCATACTATTCTCCATAGTGGCTGTATCAATTTATATTCCCACCAATGGTGTATGGGGGTTCCCTTTCCTCCACACCCTCTCCAGCATTTATTGTTTATAGATTTTTTTATGTTTCTTATTGAATTTATTTATTTATTTTTAACATCTTTATTGGAATATAATTGCTTTACAGTGGTCTGTTAGTTTCTGCTTTATAACAAAGTGAATCAGTTATACATATACATATGTCCCCATATCTCTTCCCTCTTGCATTTCCCTCCCTCCCACCCTCCCTATCCCACCCCTCTAGGTGGTCACAAAGCACCGAGCTGATCTCCCTGTGCTATGTGGCTGCTTCCCACTAGCCATCTATTTTACGTTTGGTAGTGTATATATGTCCATGCCACTCTCTCACTTTGTCCCAGCTTACCCTTCCCCCTCCCCGTATCCTCAAGTCCATTCTCTAGTAGGTCTGTGTCTTTACTGCCATCTTGCCCCTAGGTTCTTCATGACCATTTTTTTTTAGATTCCCTATATATGTGTTAGCATATGGTATTTGTTTTTCTCTTTCTGACTTACTTCACTCTGTATGACAGACTCTAGGTCCATCCACCTCACTACAAATAACTCAATTTCGTTTCTTTTTATGTCTGAGTAATATTTCGTTGTATGTATGTGCCACATCTTCTTTATCCATTCATCTGTTGATGGACACTTAGGTTGGACACTTAGGTTGCTTCCATGTCCTGGCTGTTGTAAATAGAGCTGCAATGAACATTTTGGTACATGACTGTTTTTGAATTATGGTTTTCTCAGGGTATATGCCCAGTAGTGGGATTGCTGGGTCATATGGTAGTTCTATTTTTAGCTTTTTAAGGAAGCTCCATACTTTTCTCCATAGTGGCTGTATCAACTTACATTCCCACCAACAGTGCAAGAGTGTTCCCTTTTCTCAACACCCTCTCCAGCAATTATTGTTTGCAGATTTTTTGATGATGGCCATTCTGACTGGTGTGAGGTGATACCTCATTGTAGTTTTGATTTGCATTTCTCTAATGATTAGTGATGTTGAGCATCGTTTCATGTGTTTGTTGTCAATCTGTATATCTTCTTTGCAGAAATGTCTATTTAGGTCTTCTGCCCATTTTTGGATTGGGTTGTTTGTTTTTTTAAAATTGAGCTGCATGAGCTGTTTATGTATTTTGGAGATTAAGCCTTTCTCAGTTGCTTTGTTTGCAAATATTTTCTCTCATTCTGAGGGTTGTCTTTTCGTCTTGTTTATGGTTTCCTTTGCTGTGCAAAAGCTTTGAAGTCTCATTAGGTCCATTCTGTCTATTTTTGTTTTTATTTCCATTTCTCTAGGAGGTGGGTCAAAAGGATCTTGCTGTGATTTATGCTATGGAGTGTTCTGCCTATGTTTTCCTCTAAGACTTTTATATTGTCTGGCCTTACATTTAAATCTTTAATCCGTTTTGAGTTTATTTTTGTGTATTGTGTTAGAGAGTTTTCTAGTTTCATTCTTTACAAGTAGCTGTCCACTGTTCCCAGCACCAATTGTTGAAGAGGCTGTCTTTTCTCCATTGTATATTCTTGCCTCCTTTATCGAAAATAAGGTGACCATATGTGCATGGGTTTCTCTCTGGTATTTGTATCCTGTTCCATTGATCTATATTTCTGTTTTTATGCCAGTACCATACTGTCTTGATGACTGTAGCTTTGTTCTATAGTCTGAAGTCTGGGACCCTATTTCCTCCAGCTCCATTTTTCTTTCTCAAGATTGCTTTGGCTATTCGGGGTCTTTTGTGTTTCCATGCAAATTGTGAAACTATTTGTTCTATTTCTGTGAAAAATGACAGTGGTAGTTTGATAGGAATTGCATTGAATCTGTAGATTGCTTTGGGTAGTAGAGTCATTATCAAAATATTGATTACTCCAGTCCAAGAACATGGTATATTTCTCCACCTGTTTATGTCGTCTTTGATTTCTTTAATAAGTGTTTTATAGCTTTCTGAGTAGAAGTCTTTTGCCTCCTTAGGCAGGTGTATTCTTAGCTATTTTATTCTTTTTGTTGCAGTGGTAAATGGGATTGTTTCCTTAATTTCTCTTTGTGACTGTTCGTTGTTGGTGTATACGAATGCCTGAGATTTCTGTGCATTAATTTGTATCCTGCAACCTTGCCAAATTCATTGATTAGTTCTAGTACTTTTCTGGTGGCATCGTTAGGATTTTCTATGTGTAGTATGATGTCATCTGTAAAGAGTGACAGTTTTTCTTCTTTTCCAATTTGTATTCCTTTTATATCTTATTCTTCTCTGATTGCTGTGGCTAGGACTTCCAAAACTGTGCTGAATAAGAGTGGCAAGGGTGTACATCCTTGTCTTGTTCCTGACCCTAGTGGAAATGCTTTCAGATTATCACCATTGAGTATGATGCTCACTGTGGTTTGTCATATATGGGCTTTATTATGTTGAGGCAGTTCCCCTCTGTGCCCATCTTCTGGAGAGTTTTTATCATAAATGGGTGTTGAATTTTGTTGAAAGCTTTTTCTGCATCCGTTGAGAATATCACATGGCTTTTAATCTTTCAGTATGTTAATGTGGTGCAATCACATTGATTGATTGGCATATATTGAAGAATCCTTGCATTCCTGGTATAAACCCCACTATATCATGGTGTATGATCCTTTTATGTGCTGTTAAATTCTGTTTGCTAGTATTTTGGTGAGGATTTTTGCATCTATGTTCATCAGGGATACTGGCCTGTACTTTTCTTTCTTTGTGACATCTTTGTCTGGTTTTTGTATCAGGGTGATGGTGGCCTCGTAGAATGAGTTTAGGAGTGTTCCTCCCTCTGCTATATTTTGAAAGACTTTGAGAGGGATCGGTGTTAGCTCTTCTCTAAATGTTTTTTTCTTAACATCTTTATTGGAGTATAATTGCTTTACAGTGGTGTGTTAGTTTGTGCTTTATGACAAAGTGAGTCAGTTTTACATATACATATGTTCCCATATCTCTTCCCTCATGCATCTCCCTCCCTCCCATCCTCCCTATCCCACCCCTCTAGGTGGTCACCGACCTGATCTCCCTGTGCTATGAGGCTGCTTCCCACTAGCTATCTATTTTATGTTTGGTAGTGTATATATGTCCATGCCACTCTCTCACTTTGTCCCAGCTTACCCTTCCCCTTCCCCATGTCCTCAAGTGCATTCTCTAGTAGGTCTGCATCTTTATTCCCATCTTACACCTAGGTTCTTCATGACATTTTTTTTTCTTTGATTCCATATATATGTGTTAGCACGGTATTTGTCTTTCTCTTTCGGAGTTACTTCACTCTGTATGACAGATTCTAGGTCCATCCACCTCTCTACAAATAACTCAATTTCGTTTGTTTTCATGGCTGAGTAATATTCCATTGTATATATGTGCCACATCTTCTTTATCCTGTCATCTGATGATGGACACTTAGGTTGCTTCCATCTCCGGGCAGTTGTAAATAGAGCTGCAATGAACATTTTGGACATGACTCTTTGATTTATGGTTTTCTCAGGGTATATGCCCAGTAGTGGGATTGCTGGGTCATATGGTAGTTCTATTTGTAGTTTTTTAAGGAACCTCCATACTGTTTGTTCTCCATAGTGGCTGTACCAATTCACATTCCCACCAGCAGTGCAAGAGTGTTCCCTTTTCTCCACACCCTCTCCAGCATTTATTGTTTCTAGATTTTTTGATGATGGCCATTCTGACTGGTGTGAGATGATATCTCATGGTAGTTTTGATTTGCATTTCTCTAATGATTAATGATGTTGAGCATTCTTTCATGTGTTTGTTGTCAATCTGTATATCTTTTTGGAGAAATGTCTTTTTAAGTCTTCTGCCCATTTTTGGATTGGGTTGTTTGTTGTTTCGTTAATGAGCTGCATGAGCTGCTTCTAAATTTTGGAGATTAATCCTTTGTCAGTTGCTTCATTTGAAAATATTTTCTCCCATTCTGAGGGTTGCCTTTTGGTCTTGTTTATGGTTTCCTTTGCTGTGCAAAAGCTTTGAAGTTTCATTAGGTCCCATTTCTTAATCTTTCTTTTAATTTCCATTTCTCTAGGAGGTGGGTCCAAAAGGATCTTGCTGTGATTTATGTCATAGAGTGTTCTGCCTATGTTTTCCTCTAAGAGTTTGATAGTTTGTGGCCTTACATTTAGGCCTTTAATCCATTTCGAGCTTATTTTTGTGTACGTTATTAGGGAGTGTTCTAATCTCAGACTTTTACATGTACCTGTCCAGTTTTCCTAGCACCACATATTGAAGAGGCTGTCCTTTCTCCACTGTACATTCCTGCCTCCTTTATCAAAGATAAGGTGACCATATGTGTGTGGGTTTATCTTTGGGCTTTCTATCCTGTTCCATTGATCTATATTTCTGTTTTTGTGCCCGTACCATACTGTCTTGATTACTGTAGCTTTGTAGTATAGTCTGAAGTCAGGGTGCCTGATTCCTCCAGCTCCATTTTTCATTCTCAAGATTGCTTTGGCTATTCGGGGTCTTTTGTGTTTCCATACAAATTGTGAAATTTTTTGTTTTAGTTCTGTGAAAAATGCCAGTGGTAGTTTGATAGGGATTGCATTGAATCTGTAGATTGCTTTGGGTAGTAGAGTCATTTTCAGAATATTGATTCTTCCAATCCAGGAATATGGTATGTCTCTCCATCTATTTGTATCATCTTTAATTTCTTTCATCAGTTTCTTATAATTTTCTGCATACACATCTTTTGTCTCCTTAGGTAAATTTATTCCTAGACATTTTATTCTTTTTGTTGCAATGGTAAATGGGAGTGTTTTCTTAATTTCTCTTTCAGGTTTTTCATCATTACTGTATAGAGGGATGCCAGAGATTTCTGTGCATTAATTTTGTATCCTGCTACTATACCAAATTCATTGATTAGCTCTAGTAGTTTTCTGGTAGCATCTGTAGGATTCTCTATGTATAGTATCATGTCATCTGCAAACAGTGACAGCTTTACTTCTTTTTTTCCAATTTGGATCCTTTTATTTCCTTTTCTTCTCTGATTGCTGTGGCTAACATTTCCAAAACTATGTTGAATAAGATTCGTGAGAGTGGACAACCTTGTCTTGTTCCTGATCTTAGTGGAAATGGTTACAGTTTTTCACCATTGAGAATGATGTTGGCTATGGGTTTGACATATATGGCCTCTTTTATGTTTAGGTAAGTTCCCTCTATGCCTAATTTCTGGAGGGTTTTTATCATAATTGGGTGTTGAATTTTCTCAAAAGCTTTTTCTGCATCTACTGAGATGATCATATGGTTTTTTCCCTCAGTTTGTTAATATGGTGTATCACGTTGATTGATTTGCGTATATTGAAGATTCCTTGCATTCCTGGAATAAACCCCACTTGATCATGGTGTATGCTCCTTTTCATGTGCTGTTGGATTCTGTTTGCTAGGATTTTGTTGAGGATTTTTACCTCTATGTTCATCAGTGATATTGGCCTGTAGTTTTCTTTCTTTGTGACATCTTTGTCTGGTTTTCGTTTCAGGGTGATGGTGGCCTTGTAGAATGAGTTTGAGAGTGTTCCTCCCTCTGCCATATTTTGGAAGAGTATGGCAAGGGTAGGTGTTAGTTCTTCTCTAAAAGTTTGATAGAATTCGCCTGTGATGCCATCTGGTCGTGGGCTTTTATTTGTTGGAAGATGTTTAATCACAGTTTCAATTTCAGTGCTTGTGATTAGTCTGTTTATATTTTCTATTTTTTTCCTGGTTCAGTCTCGGAAGTTTGTGTTTTCTAGCTTTCTGCTTTGTAGAATGTGTCCGTTTCTTCCAGGTTGTCCATTTTATTGGAATGTATTTGCTTGTATTAATCTCTCTGATCCTTTGTATTTCTGCCGTGTCAGTTGTTACTTCTCCTTTTTCATTTCTAATTCTGTTGATTGTCTTCTCCCTTTTTTTCTTTATGAGTCAGGCTAATGGTTTATTAATTTTGTTTATCTTCTCAAAGAACTAGCTTTTAGTTTTATTGATCTTTGCTATTGTTTCCTTCATTTCTTTTTCACTTATTTCTGATCTGATCTTTATGATTTGTTTCCTTCTGCTAATTTTGGGGTTTTTTTTTGTTCTTCTTTCTCTAATTGCTTTAGTTATAATGTTAGGTTGTTTATTTGAGATGTTTCTTGTTTCTTAAGGTAGGATTGTATTGCTATAAACTTCCCTCTTAGAACTGCTTTTTCTGCATACCATAGGTTTTGGGTCGTCATGTTTCCATTGTCTTTAGATTCTAGGTATTTTTTATTTCCTCTTTGATTTCTTCAGTGATCTCTTGGCTGTTCAGTATTGTACTGTTTAGCCTCCATGGATTTGTTTTTTTTTTTTTTTTTTTTTTTTTTTTTGCGGTACGCAGGCCTCTCACTGTTGTGGCCTCTCCCGTTGTGGAGCACAGGCTCCGGACGGGCAGGCTCAGCGGCCTTGGCTCACGCGCCCAGCTGCTCCATGGCATGTGGGATCTTCCCAGACCGGGGCATGAACCCGTGTCCCCTGCACCGGCAGTCGGACTCTCAACCACTGCGCCACCAGGGAAGTCCCATGGATTTGTATTTTTTACTGATTTTTTCCTGTAATTGTTATCTAGTCTCATAATGTTGTGGTCAGAAAAGATGCTTGATACAATTTAAATTTTCTTAAATTTACCAAGGCTTGATTTGTGCCCCAAGATATGATCTATCCTGGAGAATGTTCCGTGAGCACTTGAGAAGAAAGTTTATTCTGTTGGTTTTGGATGGAATGTCCTATAAATATCAGTTAAGTCCATCTTGTTTAATTTATCATTTAAAGCTTGTGTTTCCTTATTTATTTTAGCTTTGGATGATCTGTCCATTGATGAGAGTGGGGTGTTAAAGTCCCCTACTATGATTGTGTTACTGTCCATTTCCCTTTTTATGGCTGTTAGTATTTGCCTTATGTATTGAGGTGCTCCTATGTTGGGTGGATAAATATTTACATTTGTTATATCTTCTTCTTGGATTGATCCCTTGATCACTGTGTAGTGTACTTCTTTGTCTCTTGTAATAGTCTTTATTTTAAAGTCTATTTTGTCTGAGATGAGAATTGCTCCTCCAGCTTTCTGTTGATTTCCATTTGCATGGAGTATCTTTTTCCATCCCATCACTTTCAGTCTGTATGTGTCTCTAGGTCTGAAGTGGGTCTCTTGTAGACAGCATATATATGGGTCTTGTTTTTGTATCCATTCAGCAAGCCTGTGTCTTTTGGTTGGAGCATTTAATCCATTCACGTTTAAGGTAATTATCAACATGTTTGTTTCTGTGACCATTTTCTTAATTGTTTTGGGTTTGTTTTTGTAGGTCTTTTCCTTCTCTTGTGTTTCCTGCCTAGAGAAGTTCCTTTAGCATTTGTTGTAGAGCTGGTTTGGTGGTGCTGATTTCTCTTAGCTTTTGCTTGTCTGTAAAGCTTTTGATCTCTCCATTGAATCTGAATGAGATCCTTGCAGGGTAGAGTAATCTTGGTTTTAGGTTCTTCCCTTTCATCACTTTAAGTATATCATGCCACTCCCTTCTGGCTTGTAGAGTTTCTGCTGAGAAATCAGCTGTTAAACTTATGGGAGTTCCCTTGTATGTTATTTGTCGTTTTTGCCTTCCTGCTTTCAATAATTTTTCTTTGTCTTTAATTTTTGCCAATTTGATTACTGTGTGTTTCAGCGTGTTTCTCCTTGGGTTTATCCTGTATGGGACTCTCTGAGCTTCCTTGACTTGGGTGGCTCTTTCCTTACCCATGTTAGGGAAGTTTTCAACTATAATCTCTTCAAATATTTTCTCGGGTCCTTTCTCTCTCTCTTCTCCTTCTGGGACCCCTATAATGCGAATGTTTTTGTGTTTAATGTTGTCCCAGAGGTCTCTTAGGCTGTCTTCATTTCTTTTCATTCTTTTTTTCTTTATTCTGTTCTCAGCAGTGAATTCCACCATTCTGCCTTCCAGGTCACTTATCTGTTCTTCTGCCTCAGTTATTCTGCTCTTGATTCCTTCTAGTGTAGTTTTCATTTCAGTTATTGTATTGTTCATCTCTGTTCTTTTGTTCTTTAATTCTTCTAGGTCTTTGTTAAACACTTCTTGCATCTTCTCAATCTTTGCCTCCATTCTTTTTCCGAGGTCCTGGATCATCTTCACTATCATTGTTCTGAATTCTTTTTCTGGAACGTTGCCTATCTCCACTTCATTTAGCTGTTTTTCTGGGGTTTTATCTTTTTCCTTCATCTGGTACATAGCCCTCTGCCTTTTCATCTTGTCTATCTTTCTGTGAATATGGACTTTGTTCCACAGGCTGCAGGATTGTAGTTCTTCTTGCTTTTGCTGTCTGCCATCTGGTGGATGAGGCTATTTAAGAGGCTTAGTGGGAGGGACTCGTGGTGGCTAGAGCTGTGTGTTTCTCTGGTGGGCAGAGCTCAGTAAAACTTTTTTCCTCTTGACTGTTCATGGGTTGGGCTTGGCCCCCTCCCTCTTGGTTGTTTGGCCTGAGGCAACCCAACACTGGAGCCTACCTGGGCTCTTTGTTGGGGCTAATGACAGACTCTGGGAGGGCTCATGCCAAGGAGTACTTTCCAGAACTTCTGCTGCCAGTATCCTTGTCCCCATGGTGAAACAGAGCCACCCCCCGCCTCTGCAGGAGACCCTCCAACTCTAGCAGGTAGGTCTGGTTCAGTCTACCCTGGGGTCACTGCTCCTTCCCCTGGGTCCCGATGCACACACTACTTTTTTTGTTGTTTTGTTTTGTTTTGTTTGCGGTATGTGGGCCTCTCACTGTTGTGGCCTCTCCCGTTGTGGAGCACAGGCTCCAGACCCGCAGGCTCAGCGGCCATGGCTCACGGGCCTAGCCCCTCCGCGGCATGTGGGATCCTCCCGGACCAGGGCACGAACCCATGTCCCCTGCATCGGGAGGCGGACTCTCAACCACTGCGCCACCAGGGAAGCCCAACACACACTACTTTGTGTGTGCCCTCCAAGAGTGGAGTCTCTGTTTCCCCCAGTCCTGTCAAAGTCCTGCAGTCAGTTTCCACTAGGGTTCAAAATCTGATTCTCTAGGAATTCTTCCTCCCATTGCTGGACTCCCAGGTTGGGAAGCCTGACATGGGGTTCAGAACCTTCACTCCAGTTTGGGGACTTCTGTGGTATAAGTGTTCTCCAGTCTTATTGTCACCCTTCCACCATTTATGGGATTGATTTTACTGTGATTGCGCCTCTCCTACCATCTCATTGTGGCTTCTGCTTTGTCTTTGGATGTGGGGTATCTTTTTGGGTGAGTTCCAGTGTCTTCGTATCGATGATTTTCCAGCAGCTAGTAGTGATTCTGGTCTTCTTGCAAGAGGGAGTGAGAGCATATCCTTCTACTCTGCCATCTTGGTTCTTCTCTGCCTCCCCTTCTCATCATAAAATGCCACTACTCCTATTGAATTAGGGCCCCACCTTTATCACCTCATTTAACCTTAATTACCTGCTAAATACTCTATCTCCAAATTTTTTCACATCGCGAATTAGGGCTTGAACTTACGAATTTTCTATGGGATGCAATTCACTTTGTAGCAATCATAGTTAATGCACATGACAGCCCTACCCGATATTATACTCCCTATTTAAGAGATGATGAAATTAAATCTGAAAAGTGTTAAGTAAATGGCCTAGGGTTACTGGGCTAATAAGTGATATGACTCTTATTTGAGCCCCCATCTCTCAGAATCATTTCATCAGACCAGGGGTTCCAAACTACAGTCCATAGGCCAAGTCTGATCTATCACCTGTTTTGTTGAAACATAGACATGCACATTTTGTTATATATTGCCTAACTGCCTATGGCCGATTTCATGCTACAATGACAAGTTGAGTAGTTGTAATAGAGATCATATGGTCCACAAAGCCTAGTATTTACTATCTGGCCCTTTTCAGAAAAAGTTTACTGGCCCCTGTACAGTATCACACTGCTATCATACACAGCATAATTTTTGAGAATTTACCCAAGTGTTTATCATGTTATCATTTTATTTTTTAGTCTGTCATTGTGTGCCACCATTCCTTTGTAACTCTCCGAAATTTTTTTTTTCAGAGATGATGTCTAGCTAAGGCTATGGCATTCATGGAGATTAATTGTTTAATAGAAGATGCTAAACCTCTGCCTTTCACGCTCCGCTCAGAAACACAGATGAATGAACAAGAGAAATGACTCTTGGTGTCAAAGATTCTTGTGCTGAGAAACTAGAGTATGGTAAAGGTAAGTTCTAGAGAACTGGATTAATTTCTTGATGGAAAAGTGTATTTCACTAAAGCAAGTACATAGTGTGTTTGGTGTCTGGCTGTCTTGGTAGAGAGATAACTTTCCTTGAAACAAAGTGTTTGCTTTGGCAATTTTCACTTTAAAGTGGCAGAAATAAAATTGAAAGTTGAACACAGGCTTAGCAAATGTAACCCTCAGGGAGGAATGTCAGGACTAATTTTTATATAGATGCTGACTTTTAAAAGATGTAGTGTTCCAAAGTCAAGCCTAAGTCAAGGACAATAGAGCCTTAGGGTAACATTGCTTACTATTACATAGACCCAGATGTATTTTGGGTCAAATCATGTCACAGGAATAGTAACTACTCCATCCAATTTAGAAGACAGTTATAATATGGTTAGTATAAATATTAGTCCTATTTTCTATATCATTTTTATAAAAGGTACTTATCAATCTGATTATTAGGATAGGTGACACTAGACAGAAGAGAACTGCAACTGAGAATAAATATGTCAGTGAAATATTAAGTTACCTTAAAATAAATACATATATTTTATTTAAAATAAATTATATATATACATATTAAAGATTAGATGACTTTGAACTGCAGTAAGTTGTTATGTGACTTAAGTTTTTCAATAGAATGGAATACCATTTAATGTAGAATTTTCAGATGTCAGGGCTGGAAGAGCCATTAGAGTTTATTTAGTCCAGTCTTCTCACTTAATAGATGCGGTAACTGAGGTCCAAAAAGAAAAAGGATGTAATCAAAGTCTCACAGTGAAGTTCATGGCAGAGCTTGGACAAGAAGTTCTTAGCCCATACAAAGCAGATGATTTGGGCTACATAAATTGTGTGAATGAACGTGAGAAACAGTGATAGAGGCAAAGAAATAACTTCCGTTACCATTTGCCAAAGAAATCTGTGCAACATAGTGGACCACATTTGAGGGAAGGAGGAAGAATATATATATTTTTAACATCTTTGTTGGAGTATAATTGCCTTACAATGTTGTGTTAGTTTCTGCTGTATAACAGAGTGAATCAGCTATATGTATACATATATCCCCATATCCCCTGGAAGAATTTTTTTTTAGTATGTTACAGGCAGCAAAATCAGGCTTATCCTGGAGTTGATCTTATGTGGTGACCTTTGTTTCCACCACTTCTCTTTCTAGTAAGGTTCGTACTAAGCCCAAAAGAATCTTCACAATTTAAGAGGCTTCAGTAGACATGTACTGAACCCCTATCAGATAATGATATCCCCATGATTTGCCATATATGTAGTAAAAAGAGCACTTAGAGTCAAAAAACCTGGATTTAAGTATTGCCTGTGACACCATGGACAGGTCACTTCTTTTTTCTAGGTTAGTTTCTATACATGTAAAATGAAGGTATTGGGCTAGAAGATCATCTCTAAGATTCTTTTTAACTCGCAAGACTCGGACTCTAACATTTTAATTGTTAATCTGTCTCCACTTGGTCACCTGTGGTGGTAAGGAACTCATTATCTATGCAACTACCTGATTTCTATCATGAACATCTCTATTTGTTAGAAAATAGTATCCATATACAGGACCGGAATCTGCATTCTCGTAACTGCATCCATCAATTATAAAGGGAAACTGGAACAAATGTAATTTCCTCTTCTATATAGCAGTTCAGCAGATATTTGAAGCCATTCATAATCCTTTTCTAGGCTCAGTCTCCCCACTTCCTTCAACTGTTCTTCACATGGTATGGTTTTTGCCCCCCTCACATCTTGCTTAGGGTCCTTTGGATATGTGGTTTGCCACTGTGGAGTCCAGAAAGGACCTAACACAGATAGTTCAGTGGTTTGTCTGGCTATCCCAGAGTAGAACAGGCCTATCATCTTCTTTGTTTTACTAATCATATTTATTGGGTTTCATCCCAGGATCACATCTGTTTTTAAACAGCTGTATTGCACAACTGACTCATAGTAATGGCTTTTTTTTTTTTGGCTGCACCATGCGGTGTGCAGAACTGAATCCACGCCCCCTGCAATGGAAGCACGGAGGCTTAACTACTGGACCACCAGGGAAGTCCACAGCTGACTCATGGTAAATGTGTAGTTAGTTCACCCAAAGCTTATTTTGTTGATATTTGAATCATGATTTCCCGAGTCTTTACTTGAATACTTTATTATTTAGACCCAAGGGCAAAATTCTGTGATAATCGTAGGAATAATTCATCTTGTTAATATTTTTGGTTCTTTGTCATCCAACATGTTCACTCTCATTTGAGTTCCCTATCGACAAAACTGATAAGCCAAACTTCACAGTTTTCTTCCAAATAATTAATAAAAATTTTGAATGAGAATGACCACAGAATGCCACTGAAGTTCTAAGCTGATACTGCTTCACTCAACTGAATTCTTATAAGATCTTTCAAATAAAAATAAATCTAACTCTATCAGCACCCAGCCATATTTTGCTATCTTTTTTACGTTAAGGCTATTGAGACGGGCTTTTTCACATGCCCTGGTGAAGGCTAGATGCAGTATGCTACAATATTTTCCCTGATTTACCAGTCACATAAACTCTACCAGAAAGGGAAATGAGATTATTTTGGTATAACTTGTTCTTCATGCATCAATGTGGAATCCTAGAAATGTGTTTATAAAATCATCACTTAAATAATAAAGATGAACTTATGTCTCACCCATCTTACTCCTTTAAGAAAAATTGGGAAACATTGATATACCTCTATTCTTCCAATATCCTTCCCAGGATTCTTCAAATATCACCATTCTCATGTACAAATAGGACAGCCTGGTATACAGCAGAAAGAGAGTAACCATGGAATCAGATGTGTGTTCAACTTTTGACTCCACAATTTACTTGTATAGCAGATTACTTAAGATCTCAACCTCAATATTTCCCTTTGTAAAATGTAAATAATGCAATCTACTTGGCGAGAAGCGTTGTGATGCTTGGAAATGCTACATGTAACATACCTGGTTCATAGTACATATTAAGAAATTCTGTTGTTGTTGTTACTAGCATTATTATTATTATTTCTCTGGAGTATAATTTATTTGGGTCTGGTAGTTTAACTTCAATTAATATTATAAGTGTCCTCTTAAAGATCTTCCTCTCTTGCTTAGGATTCCAATTTCTTCTTCTTAATGACCATTCCAAACTTTCTAATCCAAAGACTATTCTCATACCCACTCTGGCTTTATATTCTTACCCCACTGTTGCTTCACGTACAGTCTAAGTACCATCTGAGGTTCAGTCTCAGATCCTGAGGTTCTGAATCAGAGCTTCTCCTTGATGTTATAGTGCGTGCTCAGAACACTATCTCTCCTCTCTCACTTATCTCTTCTGCCTTATTTTGATAGGAAAACATATATCAATACTTTCCCCAAGATTCCTCTTCCTTACTGTCTCAGATTCTCACTTATGGCTTTTTCTTTGGGCCTTTCCAGGTTTTCTTACAATCTAAAATGAAGTCTTTGATCCCTGCTTTCTCACTATCCCTTTGAACTCTATAGTTCTGTAATAGAAACCCATAGAATGTTACAAAGGAAGATTTTTTCTGATTTCTAAGTGACTGTATCTGAGTTCTGTTTTCCATGTCACCAAGTGACTAACGCGTGTTGGGTGTATATTCCTGATAGACTATATGTTCTTCATTAAAAATCTGCTCTAAATCTGCTCTTTCCGAATATCTATTTTCAGTATACACAGGATGGTGCTGAAATGACTGTGTTCAGTGTAAGGAGTTGTGCTCAGTAGTAGTAATGTGGGGTAGGTTTACTGTCAGAGTTACCTCAAAGTTTCTATGACTTCTGTGTATCACAGAATTTGGTCTCTGTAAACCAGACTGTAGTTTCCTTGGGAAATCTCTAGAATCATAGTGAGGAATGGCTTCAGGAATAACCACAAAAGCCCTGGCTAGCTTGTTGAATGTTGAGACCATATGGAGAAGAGCCTAGCTTAGCTGTCTTCAGGATGAAATTCAATCACTTTAGAATTATATATAAGACCTTACATGATCTGGCCTCAGCCATGATCTTGCTACAGCCATAGCAAGGTACACTTTTAGTGTGTCATATTTTCTTTATGTCTGTACTTTGCACGTATTCTTTTGTCTGTAAATCTCTTCTGGAATTCAAGAATTAGTTCAATGATCACATCTCCTTTTGTAAGTCTTCACTGAACCCCTTCATTTCTAGTCTGAGTTAATATGACATCTTTGTGATCTCATAGCACCTACTTTTTCCTCTGTCCTGGTACTTATTAAGCTGTATGGTCTATATATCTACCTAACTTCCCAATAGGCCATATTCTCCTTAAAGGCAGGGATTGTACCTTATTTATTTCTATATGCTCAGTATTTAAATAGCAAAAGAGTAAGTGGTTGACAAGTTGATTAGCAGCATTTGTCTAACCGGTATGGTGACTGACAAGGGATGTCCAGAATTTCTAGGGCCTGAAACTGGAAATGAGTATATGCAAAAGACATTTATAAATCAATATATCTAAATGGATAATGCAGTATGGACTCGGGGAAAGATTTTTTTTTTGTCATCCATTAAATAGTGCCAGTGGTTGTGTATTTATAGTCCACATGTATCGTGATATGTCTGCTAACAGAACTATTTTTGGAAGAAGTAGTGTACCATGTTTCACTCTGTATTGTATCAGTTGGCCTTATACACAGGTACACACATACATGCACACAGACATACACATATGTGCTATTCCTGTGTAAGAGAGCTGTAGATACCAGAAAATAAGGAGAAACTTATTTAATTTTGAATTATTGTTGAATTTTGACCCAATATGTTTAAATACCCTGTAAAAATAACATTGAGACTAGTCATCCCTTTCCTCTGGTTGGAATATTTATGCAGTATAGAGGCATGATAGTCCTGAGAGAAGCAGTTTGGGAGAACGTCTGATTGACTGAGGGTCTGGATTCATTAAAAATGCTTATTTATAACAAACAGGTGCATGTTTGTATATAAGTGTGTGTGTATACACATATAAACATTTAAACATTTTCTGTTTATATGCTTACATGATATGTATATATAGACCTATATTTATCATGTACTCAAGCAATGAAAAAATGCTGTGTATTCATTTCATTTAATAGACATCACCAGTACACAGTGCATGCTTGAAAGCTTTTAGGGGAATTATATGTATGACATAGTGCACCTGTAGAAATCTGCCATATTGTAAATGGTCACGAGTGTTCAAATTGAACCCTATCAAATCAGAGGGTGGAATTACAAGGAAATTTCAGTTCCTATTCATTTGTATTTTTGTTGTTTGAATAATTCACTAGGTGCTTATTTTACTTTTGTGATCAGAAAAAAGAAAGAAAGCAATTTTAAAAAAGACAGTTGTCAGGTTACTCTGTCCTGAGGAAAAATAATAAAGCAGTGAACCCATTAGTATACTATCATGTCAATTATGACAGCTTTGCTGAGATTTCTTTGAGAGGTAATGAAGTTAGTTTCCATTCAACTCTGTATTTTATAGTAAATGAATGCCATGCACACATATTCAGATTTATGAAAATGGAGTTTATAAAGGCTACAGTTTCAGAATTAAATCTGTGAATAATCTGAATAAGAGTTGAGTCCCTGATGGTTGCACACATACAAATTTCCTTTGAAATCTATTGAGGCAGCTACGTATAATAAGGGAAAACTGGGGCCTCCCTGGTGGCGCAGTGGTTAAGAGTCCGCCTGCCGATGCAGGGGATACGGGTTCGTGCCCCGGTCTGGGAGGATCCCATATGCCGCGGAGCGGCTGGGCCCGTGAGCCGTGGCCGCTGGGCCTGCGCATCCGGAGCCTGTGCTCCGCAACAGGAGAGGCCACAACAGTGAGAGGCCCACATACCGCAAAAAGAAAAAAAAAAAAAAATAAGGGAAAACTGGAAAATTGAAACCATAGCCGTTTACCGTACTCTGTGAAGCCTTGATCTTCACAGTACTTTGGCCAGTTTTTCATAGTTGTCATCTTACTTGCTTTCCTTTTACTGGTATACTCATGGCCACTTCAACACTTTACTTGCAAAAAAAATAAAAAAGTCAGCCTTCTATTGCCTTTCCCAAAGGGCAGCACTCTCTTTACCTCTCAAGAGGAAAAACATACTAATTTGGTACAGAGATCTGTGTCATCCATTTAAACAGTGGCCTTTGGAATATAAGTAAGAGCCATTGTGGTCTAACTCATGAAGCAATCTATTGACTGATAATAAGAATACCTGGCTCAGTAGGAAAGGTGAGCAGTGTTGAGTGAGACTGGATGCTGGTAGGTATGGAATAGATTGGGGTAGGCAGAGTTGTAGCACACTCCTCAAATCATACCCTTTTTTTTTTTTTTTTTTTTTTTTTTTTTGCGGTATGCGGGCCTCTCACTGTTGTGGCCTCCCCCGTTGCGGAGCACAGGCTCCGGACGCGCAGGCTCCGGACGCACAGGCTCAGCGGCCATGGCTCACGGGCCCAGCCGCTCCGCGGCATATGGGATCCTCCCAGACCGGGGCACGAACCCGTATCCCCTGCATCGGCAGGCGGACTCTCAACCACTTGCGCCACCAGGGAGGCCCAAATCATACCCTTTGAAATTACCTATATCACTTAAACCTGAGAAGATCTCTCAATAATATCATCTACGACTTGTTTATTCATGAAAAATGATATTTACTGTTTATACAAGGGGGGAAATGCTAATTTGGCTCATCAGAGTAATCCAGTAACGCTTTGTGTATAAAGTGTCAGGAGGAAGAAGTACATTTTGATGAGTCAGTGTAAATGAATCAGAAACATACGGGCATGAACTTCCTTTCATTTTGAGACACAGGAAGGATTCTAAACATTCCAAATAGAACATTGTAAGTTTAATGATAGCATATCAAGCTTAATCCATGGCATTTGGTCTGAAGTTCAAAAAGTTTGAACTGAAAACAAGGTCAGCCCTCTGTAGTCCGGGATGTATTTGTTACATTAGTTGGTGAACAGATGAAGTCCATTACATTCTGATTTTCCAGGGTTTTTATTTTCCCCCATCATTAATTGAGTACTGTTTTCTGCCTCATAGTTTGTTCAGTTCACCTTCTCAGTGGCCATTTGGTAAGGGAAACAAAAGCTTACATAGTGATAAATATCTGAGTGGTTATTTTATGTTAACCTAGTATTTACCCCTAGCTTGGCAGAGTTGAATTAACTAGGATATTTATTGGATTATCTGTAGTTCTTTTTATTTTTTTTTTCTGTACCAGTGCTTCCCATCATTAGTGCAAATAATCAATAGCTTGAATGTTCTGCAATTCTATTCTTCCTCTTCCATCACTTTGTTATTATTTTGAGTCATAACAGCTTTGGAAATGGATGTGGTCATTCCTAGAAGTTAAATAAATTCTTTGTTCTCTGTACATCTGTAGTCAAATGTGGTTCTAGGATTTGAGAATATGCTTCTCTGGGGAAAAAAAAGTTTTATTTTTCTTTTGCTCAGTAAGAAACGTTAGTATCTGCCAGCCAAATGTTTCTCCTTGCTGTGTGCTGAATCCTCAGGTTCATTAAACAATTTGTAACCTCAGCCCACAGTCCAGGCTGAAGAAATGTTGGTCATTTTATGTGATGGAACCCACTGATAGGGCCTCTCTTAGTGAGAATTTAGCTGGAGGGGAGTTGGCAGGAACTGCAGAGATTTTGAATAGTGTTTCTCTGTCATTTCTCAACAACTGAGGTCTGAGTACAAAGCTCAGAGGAAAGAAAATAAAGCCTATCTGTTGGGACAGGAGTTACATAAGAATGGTCTTAGGCAAGATTCCTAGAGAGATAATCTTGTTTTTGCTGAGGTCACGGGTGATGTACTTTAGGACAATATCAAGACTCCAGGAAAGTGTCAGCAAAGAGCAAATCTTGTTGTGTAACTCTTTCTTACTCTAATAGGCTTATTGCATCTCCTTTTCAAAACCAATAGCTTTAAAGAAGAAAATAGCGTTTTCTTACTTTGATTCCCAAAGAGCAACAAGCACACCTAAATGGGGGTGTAATTCATGATTTCAGATTAGACACTCCTTGATAGCAGTTTTGGTCCTATGCAATCATAGTAAAATTACTAAATAGCAATGATGCAGCTGTGAAAAAAATCAAACTATTTTTTAGGGAGGTATACTTAACATATAACATTATATTAATTTCAGGTGTGCAGCATAATGACTCAATATTTTTATGTTGTGAAATGATTCACCACGATAAGTCTAGTTAACATCCATCATGTTACATAGTCACCAAATTTTTTTTCTTGTTATGAGAACTTTTAAGACCTACTCTCTCAGCAACTGTCACATATGCAATATAGTATTATTAACTATAGTCACCATGCTATTCATTACATCCCCATGACTTACTTCTTTTATAACTGGAAGTTAGTACCTTTTGACCTCCTTCGTCCATTTTGCCCACCTCTCACCCCCTGCCTTCGGCAACCACCAGTCTGTTCTCTGTATCTATGAGCTCAGAAAAAAAATAAACATTTGTTGGTGAAGATTGAAGTCACCACTATCGGAGAGCAAGGAGCAAATAGCATGCATCCAGAGCAATACTTTCTGTATGGAGGAGTGTGTGTGTGTATGTCTATGTGTGTTATTTATTTAAGAGTACACTCTCCAACACTTTTTTCTCCTTCTAGGTTGAAGCCTAAAGAAATAGCAGAGTTAGATGAGTGGAAAGGGGCTGGGAAGATGGGAAATAGTTCAGGGCAGAGGCAACAGTATATGCAAAGTCCCAGAGGTGAAAAAGAAGATGACACTTTTAAGGAACTGAAAGGAGTTCAATACAACAGGAATTCAATACAATATGCATAATGCACTGACATGAATAGGATATGTGAACCTCCAGAGAGAAGCAGAGACCAGATCATGAAGGATCTTGTAAGCTAATCTGTGAGTTTCAGCCTTATTCTTAGAGTAATGGGAAACCATTGAAAATTTAGGAAAGGGACATGATCAGGTTCATGTTTTGTAAAGCTCATCTGATTGTACAGTAGAGAATGAATTTGAAGGCTCAAAAATGGAGGCGGGGAAGATATTTCAGAGGCTATTGGAATAATTAAGGTAAGAGAGTAATAGTGAGTAACTAAAAGAAAAAAAAAATCCAGTAGTAAATTAAGTTATTCAGTGGCTATGGGAGAGTGAGAAATGAGTCAGGGCCCAAGGAAATTGAAATGTTTTTAATAATAGTGAAAATGAGATGGCAATGATGATTATTATGTAATATGTGCAGTGCTGTACAGTTTACATATAACTTTCAAAACTATTATCTAATGTAAACCTTATCAATAACTTCATAAGTTAGATGCATGTATTATGATTATCATTTATCTTATGCAAATAAAGGAATAGAGGTTTGTAGAAGTTCTATTAATGTTCAGTGTCATAATTGCCAAGATCTGTGCAAGGTCTGAGGTTTCACCCTACTTGCAAGCTAACAAATTAGTCTACCAGTTTCATGGAGGCTGAAAGAAAATGTGAAATTCCTGGGTCAGGGACAAAGGACTTTATTATTCATGGCAGCATGATCATATTTATATCTGTTCCTATTGCCCTTCAGTCACCATAGGAGTAATGTGAAATGGCTCAAGGGGATGCTGCACATGTAGTGGGTATGCTTCACAGCTGAGAAGACCCAAGCTTAGGAAAGCCCAATATTTTAAACTCCCCACCATTTGCATTGGAAGGAGATATTACCTTTATTATCCTGAACAGCAAACAACTCTGTCCTTTGCCTTGGAGGAAGACACTTTCTCCATCTTCCAAAGTTGTTTGCTATACAAACATCCTTGAGAAGAGAGTCTGGAACAAAAACTCCCAATATTCTGATCAGAAGATATGCAGACATGTAAGAAACCCATGGATAATTGCCTCCCAACAATA
The DNA here is from genome assembly GCF_025265405.1 of Mesoplodon densirostris. NCBI lineage: Eukaryota > Metazoa > Chordata > Mammalia > Artiodactyla > Ziphiidae > Mesoplodon > Mesoplodon densirostris. The sequence goes on along the minus strand of NC_082681.1, from coordinate 31,089,905 downwards.
ATCCCTGCCCTTGGATGTCAAAACCCATGCATGTCCTATATTCCTGTACTTGCATAGGAATTGTAATTTTGTGGGCCCATTCACAACATTGAATTGTCAAAGCCTTTATATAGAGACCAGTTTGCTGTGAGATCTAGACATTTTTGCTCATGACTATACAATTGTAGAATTGAGTACATTGCCACAGAAATATTCTCATATTTTTCCTTGCTCTAGCATTTAGGAGATTTCAATTATTGCTACTGTCTGGATTTAGAGGAATGAAAACTAAAGGAGCATGGCTGATTGGTTGTTTATTTATTAGACTTTCTAAGTTGCTCCTTCATGGTTATTGGAACTGCAGGAGAACATCAATCCTACCAGAACCATTCAATGTGAAAGGAAATGACAGGAGCTACAAGGAGCAAGAGAAATGCCTAACTAGTGGAATCTCAACAAATAATAAAACTACATTGGATGTATACTTCAATGTGTTAGGACTCAGTATCAAATGTAGCCAGTGTGTTAGTTACATACAGTGAGAAAACACCATATTTATATTGTCTAGAGGAAAGCAAAAGACTTATGCTACTTTGTAAAGTGCTTGGAAAACTCCAAATCTAAATAAAATTTAAAAAGCAGGAGGGGAAGGAACCATGAGTTTCTGATCACTTTCCATATGCCCTATGCTTATATTTAATTCTCACAGCAACTCTATGAAATCATTATTCTCATTTTAAAGATGAGGAATATGGATTTTGGGAAGACTAAGTAACTTGCTCAAAATGTTAGTTGTTAAGTGGCCAATCTAGATTTGAGTTTAGGTATAACTCTCAATGCGCCACCACATTACCTGTGTATAAATCCTCATAATTTCATAGGACAGTTAGAATTACTATTTCCCAGCAGTACTTGGACACTCTCAATGAAATATGTTGATGTGCCCAAGTCAATATATTATTCTTTTGGGGGAAACTTAAAACAGTAAACAAAAATAAGAAGCTAGGTCAGATAGAAAAGCAGTGACTGTGATAGGTTGGGATGAGACAGAGCAAAATCAGCAATGACTACTTCTTGAAGAGTGGAAAGCCTTCTAGACACAACCAATGTGTATGTGTATTATCTAGTTGGATACAAAAAGATATATGAATCCTATCTACCCAATTCTGCCTAAAAGAATGTGTTCACAATGGATATTGTTGGATTGTCTGGACTACTCAATCAGATCAACTATCTGGAGATGACTTCATTACTCAGAAACAATTCATTACAGTAGTTGAAAAAAATCTTGCAGTCTTACTGCCTGTACTTTCTGTAAAAAATTGGTCAATTCACTTATAGGGTTCAGTGAAACTGATTATTTGAGTCCTGTGGACAAATTAATAAATCAAAGTAGTGATTTAACAGGATTTCCACCCTTTTCAGTCACTTGGGGTTGGCTTTCTGTAGATATCGCTTTATTCTTAAGAGCCTGAAGCAGCAAATATTGCTTTTTTCATTCTTCCCTCAGGTCTTTAGTAGAGGCTCTGTAGGATTTTGAGATAATATAGTAAGGAGCAGCAATATATATGTTTTGTGATGTTAATTGGGGAGCTATGCGACACTTACAGTATTGCCTTGCCTGCCTGGAGTTACTCAGGTTTATAATCCAGCTTGGACTCTGAAAAGTAATCTCAACATGTACCCAAGAAAATGGAAACCTCTGGAATGAAATGCATTACTGAGAATGGAGTCTAAGGTCACAAATAATCTGGATTAAATATCTGAAGAAAGGCTGTATAGAATCGATTATAATGAAAAAGCTTAGCAATACACACTGGAAAATGATTTGAGAGAAGAGTGGAAAATTGATTATTAGTTTATGAATTGGGATATACATGTTTTTCACTTAGTGCCTTTAATAAGAATCCTTGTAATGGAATTAATGATGTTAACTTTTAAAAACAGGTTGAAGAAAATATTTTAAACAACATAAAATTACCCTGTGAGACTCATAAACACATTTTATATAATGCAAACAAAAATTTTTTAAAAATCTGAAAAGTGCAATAAGTTGATTAGGGTAAAATTGGAGTTGTGCTTTAAAAAAAAATCTCCTGTAAGTAACATATGATATCTGATGAATTAGTGATGTTCCCGATGCCTCCATGAAGTATGGGATTAACTGTACTGCTAGTAGTAAGCTCTTGACATTCTTCCAAGAAAATCACAACTTTTAATTGATATTGAGGATTCTAAAATACATTATTTTGGCACACTTGGGAAATGACAGGCTGATGGCAGAACTTATTTTGTGATCAGGAATTAGGGGTTGTAGAGGTAAGCATTTGGGTGTGCGGAGCTCTTACTTATTACCTCAATAGGAAGAGTTTAGAAACAAAGTTTTTATTCTTTATTTTTGGCTGCACCACGCAGCTTGTGGGATCTTAGTTCCTTGATCAGGGATTGAACCCAGGCCCTTGGCAGTGAGAGTGCAGAGTCCTAACTGCTGGACTGCCAGGAATTTCCCCAAAACAAACTTTTTATTTCAAGCAAATTCCAGATTGTCTTCTGAACTAATTGAACCCAATGAACAGTCAACAAGAGAGTAACTCTTCTGGACTGACTCTTCAGACTTTTCCTTCCTTTCCTCCTCCTCTTCTCCCCCCTTTACTTTCACCAGAAAATTTTAATTAATTTATTTATTTGAATTGAACAATTCTTTATTAATTATTATCACTTATGAAGCCCATTTTATCATGCCCATTATAAATGCACATCATCAAAAACATAGAAAATACAGTATCATTACTCAGGGGTAACCACTATGCATATTTTATGTTTTTCTGTTCAAACTTTTTCCACACATATACTTGTTATCGAAATTGTTTTATCTATAATTATCAATTTTTTAATGACTTAACATAAGTATTTTCCCATTTTGTTAAGTATTCATATATATATAATCATAATTTTCTTAACCATTTTCCAATAGATTGATGATCTAAGTTGTTTCTAATCTTCAATGATTTAAATAGTGCCTGGCCAAAAGTACTTTTTTTTGGAATTTTAATTTATTTTATTTTTTTTATACAGCAGGTTCTTATTAGTGTATATATGTCAATCCCAATCTCCCAATTCATCCCACCACACCACCACCCCACCCCCACTACTTTCCCCCCTTGGTGTCCATACGTTTGTTCTCTACATCTGTGTCTCTGTTTCTGCCTTGCAAGCTGGTTCATCTGTACCATTTTTCTAAGTTCCACATATATGCATTAATATGCAATATTTGTTTTTCTCTTTCTGACTTCACTCTGTATGACAGTGTCTAGGTCCATCCGCGTCTCTACAAATGACCCAATTTCATTCCTTCTTATGGCTGAGTAATACTCCATTGTATATATGTACTGTGTCTTCTTTATCCATTAATCTGTCGACGGGCATTTAGGTTGCTTCCATGACCTGGCTATTGGAAATAGAACTGCAATGAACATTGGGGTGCATGTGTCTTTTTTTTAATTAATTTATTTATTTTACAACTTTATTGGAGTATAATTGCTTCACAATGGTGTATTAGTTTCTGCTTTATAACAAAGTGAATCAGTTATACATATACATCTGTTCCCATATTGCTTCCCTCTTGCATCTCCCTCCCTCCCACCCTCCCTATCCCACCCCTCTAGTCGGTCACAAAACACCGAGCTGATCTCCCTGTGCTATGCGGCTGCTTCCCACTAGCTATCTGCCTTACGTTTGGTAGTGTATATATGTCCATGCCTCTCTCTTGCTTTGTCACAGCTTACCCTTCCCCCTCCCCATATCCTCAAGTCCATTCTCAAGTAGGTCTGTGTCTTTATTCCTGTTTTACCCCTAGGTTCTTCATGACGTTTTTTTCTTAAATTACATATATATGTGTTAGCATATGGTATTTGTATTTCTCTTTCTGACTTACTTCACTCTGTATGACAGACTCTAGGTCTATCCACTTCATTACAAATAGCTCAATTTCGTTTCTTTTTATGGCTGAGTAATATTCCATTATATATATGTGCCACATCTTCTTTATCCATTCATTAGATGATGGACACTTAGGTTGTTTCCATCTCCGGGCTATTGTAAATAGAGCTGAAATGAACATTTTGGTACATTACTCTTTTTGAATTATGGTTTTCTCAGGGTATATGCCCAGTAGTGGGATTGCTGGGTCATATGGTAGTTCTATTTGTAGTTTTTTAAGGAACCTCCATACTGTTCTACATAGTGGCTGTATCAATTTACATTCACACCAACAGTGCAAGAGGGTTCCCTTTTCTCCACACCCTCTCCAACATTTATTGTTTGTAGATTTTCTGATGATATCCATTCTAACCGGTGTGAGGTGATACCTAGTTATAGTTTTGATTTGCATTTCTCTAATAATTAGTGATGCTGAGCAGCTTTTCATGTGCCTCTTGCCAATCTGTATGCCTTCTTTGGAGAGATGGCTATTTAGGTCTTCTGCCCATTTTTGGATTGGGTTGTTTGTTTTTTCTGATATTAAGCTGCATGAGTTGCTTATAAATTTTGGAGATTAATCCTTTGTTTGTTGCTTCATTTGCAAATATTTTCTCCCATTTGGAGGGTTTTCTTTTCCTCTTGTTTATGGCTTCCTTTGCTGTGCAAAAGCTTTGAAGTTTCATTAGGTCCCATGTGTTTATTTTTGTTTTTATCTCCATTTCTCTAGGAGATGGGTTAAAAAAGATTTTGCTTTGATTTATGTCAAAGAGTGTTCTTCCTCTGTTTTCCTTGAAGAGTTTTATAGTGTCCAGTCTTACATTTAGGTCTTTAATCCACTTTGAGTTTATTTTTATGTATGTTGTTAGGGAGTTTTCTAATTTCATTCTTTTACATGTAGCTGTCCAGTTTTCCCAGCACCACTTATTGAAGACACTGTCTTTTCTTCATTGTACATCCTTGCCTCCTTTGTCATAGATTAGTTGACCATAGGTGCATGGGTTTATTTCTGGGCTTTCTATCCTGTTCCATTGATTTATATTTCTGTTTTTGTTCAAGTACCATACTGTCTTGATTACTGTAGCTTTGTAGTATAGTCTGAAGTCAGGGAGTCTGATTCCTCCAGCTCTGTTTTTTTCCCTCAAGACCACTTTGGGTTTTCTGGGTCTTTTGTGTCTCCATAAAAGTTTTAAGATTTTTTGTTTTAGTTCTGTAAAAAAAAATGCTATTGGTAATTTAACAGGGAGTGTATTGAATCTGTAGATTGTTTTAGGTAGTATAGTCATTTTTACAATATTGATTCTCCCAATCAAGGAACATGGTATATCTCTCCATCTGTTTGTATCATCTTTGATTTCTTTCATCAGTATCTTACAGTTTTCTTAGTACATTTCTCTTACCTCCTTAGGTAGGTTTATCCCTAGTTATTTTATTCTTTTTGTTGCAATGGTGAACTGGATTATTTCCTTAATTTCTCTTTCTGATCTTTCATTTTTAGTGTATGGGAGTGCAAATTTTCTGTGCATTAATTTTGTATCCTGCATCTTTACCAAATTCATTGATTAGCTCTAGTAGTTTTCTGATGGCATCTTTAGGATTTTCTATGTATAGTATCATGTCATCTGCAAACAGTGACAGTTTTACTTCTTCTTTTCCAATTTGTATTCCTTTTATTACTTTTTCTTCTCTGATTGCCATGGTTAGGACTTCCAAAACTATGTTGAATAATAGTGGCGAGAGTGGACATCCTTGTCTTGTTCCTGATCTTAGAGGAAATGCTTTCCGTTTTTCACCCTTGAGAGTAATGTTGGCTGTGGGTTTGTCATATATGTCCTTTATGATGTTGAGGTAGGTTCTCTCTGTGCCCACTTTCTGGAGAGTTTTTATCATAAATGGGTGTTGAATTTTGTCAAAAGCTTTTTCTGCATCTATTGAGATGATCATTTGGTTTTTATTCTTCAGTTTGTTAATATGGTGTATCATTGGTTGATTTGCATATACTAAAGAGTCCTTGCTTCCCTGGGATAAATCCCACTTGATCATGGTGTCTGATCCTTTTAATGTGTTGTTGGATTCTGTTTGCTAGTATTTTGTTGAGGATTTTTGCATCTATATTCATCAGTGGTATTGGTCTATAATTTTCTTTTTTGTAGTATCATTGTCTGGTTTTGGTATTGGGGTGTAGGTGGCCTCATAGAATGAGTTTGGGAGTGTTCCTTCCTCTGCAACTTTTTGGAAGAGTTTGAGAAGGATGGGTGTTAGCTCTTCTCTAAACTTTTGATAGAATTCACCTGTGAAGCCATCTGGACCTGGACTTTTGTTTGTTGGAAGATTTTTAATCACAGTTTCAATTTCATTACTTGTGATTGGTCTGTTCATATTTTCTATTTATTCCTGGTTCAGTCTTGGAAGGTTATACCTTTCTAAGAATCTGTCCATTTCTTCCAGGTTCTCCATATTATTGGCATAGAGTTGCTTGTAGTAGTCTCTTATGATGCTTTGTATTTCTGCGGTGTCCATTCTAACTTCTCCTTTTTCATCTCTAATTTTATTGATTTGAGTCCTTTCCCTCTTTTTCTTGCTGAGTCTGGCTAAGGGTTTATCAATTTTGTTTATCTTCTGAAAGAACCAACTTTTAGTTTTATTGATCTTTGCTATTGTTTTCTTTGTTTCTATTTCATTTATTTCTGCTCTGCTCTTTATGATTTCATTCCTTCTACTAACCTTGGGTTTTGTTTGTTCTTCTTTCTCTAGTTCCTTTAGGTGTATGGTTAGATTGTTTATTTGAGATTTTTCTTGTTTCTTGAGGTAGCATTGTATTACTATAAACTTCCCTCTTAGAACTGCTTTTGCTGCATCCCATAGGTTTTGGATTGTTGTGTTTTCATTGTCATTTATCTCTAGGTATTTTTTGATTTCCTCTTTGATTTCTTCAGTGATCTCTTGGTTATTTAGTAACGTATTGTTTAGCCTCCATGTGTTTGTGTTTTTTACATTTTTTCCCCTCTTACTGATTTCTAATGTCATAGAGTTGTGGTCAGAAAAGATGCTTTATATGATTTTAGTTTTCTTAAATTTACCGGTGCTTGATTTGTGACCCAAGATGTGATCTATCCTGGAGAATGTTCCGTGTGCACTTGAGAAGAATGTGTAACCTGCTGTTTGTGGATGGAATATCCTGTAAATATCAATTAAATCTATCTGGCCTATTGTGTCACTTAAAGCTTGTGTTTCCTTATTAATTTTCTGTCTGGGTGATATGTCCATTGGTGTAAGTGAGGTGTTAATGTCCCCCACTATTACTGTATTACTGTCAGTTTCCTCTTTTATAACTGTTAGCCTTTGCCTTATGTATTGAGGTGCTTCTATGTTTCACCAGAAAATATTTATTAAGCCTCTACTATGTGTCAGATATTTTTGCCAAACTCTAGTGATTTGATGGTTAACAAGGACAAGATTCATGCCATCTTGGAGCTTATAGTGTATAGTAGAATATAGACAAGTAAGTAAATTCAAATATGTTTTGATCAGTACTAAGATAGAAGTTCAGTGTAGTATGTAAACAGAGAGGTAAAACATCTCAGCCTGGATCTCAGGGAAGGCTTAACATGTAGATGAGACATGAAGGATAAGTACTAATTAGCCAAGAGAAGAAAGGAAGAATGAATTTGATTGTGTAGAAGGTTCAGTAAGTGAAAAGGTTTAGAGGTGAGAGCAAGCACAGGATCTTTAGGAACTGAAAATTCACTCTTGGGAGCAGAGAGCTTGAAGGTAGGAGTAGTAATAGTAGGTAAAACTTAGGAGGGAAGCCGAAGCTAAACAGTAAGGACTGTAAAGCCATATATTAGACTCAGTACTGTTTGCAGTGAGAAACCATTTAATGGTTTTAAGTTAGGGAAATAGCACAACCAGGTATATGTTTTCAAAGTTCACTCTTACAGCTCTGTGCAGCTAGCAGGGCAGAGTGGAGTGGAAGGAGAAGAGGAGAGGTGTACTATCATTTAAGGAGGTGTTACAACAATCAATATGAAAGAAAATGGAAACATGGACTAGTGTTATGGCAGTGAAGATGGATTCAGGAGATTTTGATGTTACAGTTCACAAGACTTGGTGATGCATCAGCCAAGGCTGGGGTATAGAGATCAGGCAGTGACTCAGTAATGACTCCTGGTTTCTGACTTAGACAACCATTTTATAAGCAAGGTAACACTGTAGGAAAATAATTATGGAATTGGAGTGATGATAATTTAGTTTTTCCAGTGAGAAGTCACTTTGGAATTATTTACAAAGTTGTTGGATATATGTGAGTGTAATGTAGAGAACTTGTGATGAAGATATTAATTTTAGAGTCATCAACGTATAGGTTGTGATTGAAGCCATTTGAGTTGAAAACACCCAGGGAGAGTATATAGAGCAGTAAGAAAAGAGCTTAGAACAGAACCCTGAGGAGCGAGCACTCATATTTAAGGAATGGCCATAGTAAAAGTAGCCATCAAAAGAGACTGAAAAGGAGAAAAATCTGGAGAATGTGGTTTTATGTAAAGCAAGGGAGAAGAATACCTTGAAAAGGAGGTGATTGCCAACAGTATCAAAAGGTTGTAGGATGAGAATTACAAAAGGAGTCATTAGATTCAACAACAGGGATGTCTGTGATCTTTGCAAAAGTGGTTTCAGTAGAGTGATGGGTAAGTATAGAAACAACACTGGAATAGATTAGAAAGTAAATGGGATTTGAAGAAGAGTTTGATTGAATAAGTGGGGAAGGTATGTGTGTAACAGGGGCCACAAATCTTAGTGGTAGTTGTGCTGGGCATGCATCCTAGAATTTTGTATACCACAGTGTTGTATCTAAGAAATATTTCCCTAAATCAAAGTCACAAAATTTTTCTCCTGTGTCTTCTTCTAGAAGATTCATAGTTTTAGGTTTATGTTCAGATCTATGATTCATTTTAAGATACTTTTTATACATGGTGTGAGGTTTTTCTTGTTTATTATTTTTGCATGTAAGTATCCAGTTATTCCAGGACTGTTTGTTAGAAAGGCTCTTCTTTCTCCACTGAACTGCCTTTGTTGAAAATCAGTTGCCCGTTTATGTGTGGATCTATTTCTATACTTTACATTACATTCTTTTAATCTTTCTCATCTTTATGCCAGTACCACACTGTCTTATTTATTATAGCTTCATAATACTGATGTTTTGACTATTCTAAGTCCTTTGCATTTACATTTTCATATGAATTTTAGATCCAACTTGTCAATTTCTACATAAAATCCTAGAGAGATTTTGATTGGGAATACTTTAAATGTATAGTTGAATTTGGGGAGAGTTGACATCTTAATACTGAATTTAACCCATGAACAAGATCTCTCTTCATTTAATGAATTTTTCTTTAATTCATCCAGCAATGCTTTGTTGTATTCAGTGTATAGGTCTTGCACATCATATTTATCCCAAAGTACTTCATATTTTATGCTCTTTATGAGTATTGTTTTTTTAATTAATTAATTTATTTATTTTGGGCTGTGCTGGGTCTTTGTTGTTCGGTATTGGCTTTCTCTAGTTGCGGTGATCTGGGGCTACTCTGTTGTGGTGCATGGGCTTCTCATTGCAGTGGCTTCTCTTGTTGCGGAGCGTGGGCTCTAGGCACACGGGCTTCAGTATTTGTGGCACTCAGGCTCAGTAGTTGTGGCTCATGTGCTCTAGAGCACAGGCTCAGTAGTTGTGGCGCATGGGCTTAGTTGCTCTGCAGCATGTCGGATCTTCCCAGACCAAGGATTGGACCCGTGTCCCCTGCATTGGCAGGAAGATTCTCAACCACTGCATCACCAGGGAAGTCCCGGAGTATTGTTTTTAAATTGAATTTTTTATTGTTCATTGATAAGATAATTGCAATTGATTTTTTGTTAAACTTTTTATTTTGAGATAATTGTATATTCACATGCAACTGTAAGAAATAGTACAGAAAAATTCCATGTGTGCTTAACCCAATTTGTCTCACTGGTAATACGTTGCAAAATTATAATACAACATCACAACTGGGATACTGATACTGATACAGTCTAGATATAGAACATTTCCATCACTACAAGGATCCCTCACGTTACCCTTTTATATAGCCCCATCCATTCCCATCATTCCTTCCCACCTCCACCTCTTTTTATTCCCTGACAACCATTAATCTGTTATTCTTTGTATAATATTGTTATTTAAAGAATGTTATATATAAATGAAATCATACAGTATATAACCTTTTGGGAATTGGCTTTTTCATTCATCATAATTCTCTTCAAATTCATCCGGGAAGGATACAAATGTATCATTAAAGATGTGTATGTCAGGTGTGTATTATTATCATAACTTTCCTTTTCTTCCCTTTCCTACTTTTTTGAATATATAATATTAACCAGGTTGGACAAACTGAAACAGTAGCCATATGATCAGTGGAAGATCGTGGCATGAGAACTAAAGAAAGTATCTCTAAACCTCAAGTTGCAGCCATTACAGTTCCTGCTTTCCACTGAAGACTACTAGAAGGAATGAGGATTGTAGGCTCCTGAGTTTTTCACCTTCAGTTGATTAAGCAAGACCTTTTCTCTCCCAGAAAAGCATACATATATGTTCACATATATATGTTTTACATATATATATATATGATTAATTGTTGGAAGTTTATACTTTCATTTATCTAAATTATAGTGGGGAGTTCTTTGGGCATTTGTCAGATTTTTCAGGAATTGGTAATATGTGAAAGCAGCAGGCATTTCTTCAATTGGATAACTGTAATTTCACACTTAACCAAATCTTCTCTCTTCATTAAGTGTAGTACCAAGATAAGTGAAATAAAAATGCAGTGCCAGATAGCAAGTCCTGCCCTATATTTTCACAGAAGAGACAACTTAGAATAGGTATTCTTCTGTGGGCTGATAGAATAATTGCACGCTTAGGGTGTTCATATTCAGGATTGGTATCATCTCCCTATTGCTGTTTCTGTGGAACCTGTCACCTTGGTATCTAAGCATTAAAACACTTTTTAGAGAAGGAAATTTTTCTTTAAGCCTACTCTCTCCCTGTAATTTGTAGAGAGAGGCACTATGTAGCTTGGCTCATGTCCAATAGTTGGTATACAGCTTGCAGTTCTGCAGATTTCAGTTAGCTCTTACTGTAGAGCACATCTCAGAGCTGAAACTATTCTAGTCCACTTTCATTCACAGTACCAGATGCTTTTGAAAGGAATAGGTAGCTAGAAGAGTGTGGGGCGGGGACTGTGTAGATACATATACAAATGAAAACATGCATACATACTTATACATTCTGGCTAGTACCGGATTTAATGGTTCGCAGTTAGGCTCACTGGATCTAAGGTGTTAGCATCCTTTTTCAGAGTGGAGAGGGGTTCAGATTTAGGAGACTGTGTCCAACATAATTTTTAATATCAGTAATATTATATTGCAATATTTAGGGCTTCATATTGCTTCTGAGCAATTCTTATTACAACTACTGGGAGACTTTTATAGAGAAGATGGGTATAACAAGGCAGTATCTGTAAAACTGACAATCATTTGTTATAATTATTATTATATAAAGTATTTATAATAAATTATAAAGTTAATTTCTTTATATGAATTCTTAAATTCTTTATATAGATTGATACATTATTTACATGGACTAATGAGAAAACGGGCACTTGAGTGGTGCAGTATGTTTACCACTCTAGCTTAATGATAACACTGGGGTTTACATTGCTTTAAAAACTGAAAATATACAGTTGCTTAGAGGATATTTTTGAGATCAGTTTATACTGACTATGAGAAGCTGATGACCTTGTCTATTTCCTAGAAGCTCTGGGAGTTTCTATTTGTCCTGATTTTGCTTTGAATATTAAAAGGAGTGGGAGAGAGAGAGGACCCAAGGAAAGAAGGAAGGGTAAATTTATAAAAGGAAAAATACCTGGATGTAAAAAGAAAAAGTCAACAACCATCCAGTTGTTTTAGATTAATTTAGATGGTACAAGAAAGAGAATGAGTATTTGCAATTTTGCACACCCTTCATCCATGAATCCATTCCCTTTTGGATGAAATTTTCACACAAGCAGTTTTAGAATTTATTCTAAGATACCAATTTTTCAAACAGTTGCTATCTAGCCTGTCTTAGGGTATGTGAGGCTAAGGATTCATGTGTTTGAAGATAATTTTCATAGATGTGTTTGAAGATAATATTTTAGGCAAAATAATCCTTTCAGACACTAATTTCCCACTTTTTTTTCCCCATTGAGGTGAAATTTACCTATGCTAGATATTTCATATAAATAGAATTAAATAATGTGTTACATTTTGTGTCTAGCTTCTTTTGCTTAGCAAAATTTTTTCAAGGTCCTTTCACATTGCAGCATGTATCAGTACTTTATTCCATTTTATGGATGAATAATATTCCATGGTTTATGCGTGTGTGTGTGTTTGCATACACACACATATCTCACAATTTGTTTACCCATTCATCTGTTGACAGATATTCATGTTGTTTATACATTTTGGCTATTATGAATAAGCTGTTATAAACTTTCTTACATGTTTGTTTGGGTACCTGTTTTCAGTAACTAGGAGTGGAATCATTGGATTATGTGATAATTCTATGTTTAACTTTTTGAGGAACTGCCAAACTGTTTTCCACAGTGGCTGTTGCATTCCCACCAGCAATATACAAGGATTCCAGTTTCTCTGATGGATGTTGGAATGAGAGAGGTTTATTACTTATATGTACTTACAAAGTAACAGAAGTGGAACTATTATCCTGGTCTTTTTGGTAGAAACCCATTATTTATTATATCATTCTGCTGCTCAGATGATACTATTTTGGAAACAGAGCAATAAGTAGTTGTGATTTCTGTTTATGGAGAAAAGGTTTGTGTGCACATGAATAAAGAAACAATAAGAGGGATTTGTTAAGAATTCTGTCAGTTGTTAGGCTCTCTTAAGCTGCATTTTGTTGTTCGGTTAAATGTTATAATGACTGACTTTGCTAATACTAATCACAAAGTGTCCTATAAGATAATTCACATACCATAAAATTCACCCCTTTAAATAGTAAATTCAGTGGTTTTTTGTACATTTGTACATTATGCAACCATCACCACATCTCAGTTTAGAACATTTTCATCACTCCAAAAAGAAACTTTGTATTCATTAACAGTCACTCCTCATTTTCCCTTTCCATCCAACCCCTGGCAATGACTAATCTACTTTATACTTCTAGATTTGCCTATTCTGGCCATTTCATATAAAGAGACTCTTGTACAACATGTGGTCTTTTATGGTTTTTTTCACTTAGCCTAATGTTTTCAAGGTTTATCCATGTTGTAGAATGTACTTTATCCCCTTTTACAGCTGAATAATATTCCATTGTATGGATATACCACATTTTGTTTATTCATTAATCAGTTGATGTTAAGATTGTTTCCACATTTTGGCTATTATCAATAGTGCTGACATGAACATCCATGGGCAATTTTTGTGCAGAAATATATTATCATTTCTCTTAGTTATATACTCAGAAATTGAATCACTGTATCATATCATAACTCTATGTTTAACTTTTTGGAGAACTGCCAAAATGTTTCCCACAGTATTTGAACCATTTTACAATACCACAGGCAGTGCATGAGGGTTTAAATTTCTCCACATCCTCGCCAACATTTGTTATTGTCTTTTTAATTTTTAGTCCATCTAGTGGGTGTGAAGCAGTATTTCACTGTGGTTTTAATTTGCATTTTACCTGATGGCTAATGATGTTGAGCATCTCTTCATGTACGTATTGGCCATTTGTATATCTTCCTTGGAGAAACATGTTTTCAGATCCTTTACACATTTTTTATTGGGTTATTTATCTTTTTATTGTTCAGTTATAAGTATTTTTTTATGTATTCTGGATGCAAATCCCTTATAAGATATATGATTGGAAAGTATAGTCTCTCATTCTGGGGGTTGTCTTTTCACTTTCCTCATGGTTTCCTCTGAAACATAAAAGTTTTTAATTTTGCCACAGTCAAATTTATCTATTTTTTTCTTTTGTTGCTTTTGCTTTTGGTGTCCTAAGAAGACTTTGTCTAACCTAAAGTCTGGTGATTTACACCTATTTTTTATTCTAAGAATTTTATATCTTTAGCTCTTATATTTAGGTCTGTGATCCATTTTGAGTTAATGGTTGTAAATGGTGTGAACTAGGGGTTCAACTTCATTCTTTTACATGTGTCGGGAATTGCCAGATGTCAAGGTGGTCAACTATGATAACAAGCCAAACTGAGATTAACCATCAAAGCCTTTTTATTCACTTACTGTGATAGTATAAGCAAGAGGTCAAACAAAAGGTTCCTGCTGTTTCATGGACCCACGGGCTGAGGAGAGGGAGAAGAGGAAGGGCTTGGAGTTGAAAAGTACTAAATGATGGAGATAAGACCCTTGGATAAGGAGGTCCCATTGAGGCACATGGGCTAGGAATACAGATGTGCATAGGAGCATGGCCAGTGTTGGGGGCCAAGTGGATGAGTCTTTGACTGCAATTCCCTTCAGAGGTTGTAATACACTGGCTGTGTACCACATGTGGTGTGGGGAAGGTAGCTTTCCTCCATGAGGCATGCCAGATAAAACCTTTATAATTGCTTATGGTCTGCCCTGAAAGATAACATATAGGATTTTGGCCTGGAGCCAGATTCCTCAGCATGTGGATAGCCATTTGTCCCAGAAGGATTTGTTGAAGGGACTATTCCTACCCCATTGAATCATCTTGGCACCCTTTTTGAAGATCAACAAGGATTAATTACGGACTCTAAATTCTATTCCATTGGTCTCTATGTCTCTCCTTATGCAAGTACTACACTGTCTTGACTGCTGCAGCTGTGTAATATGTTTTGAAATCAGGAAGTGTAAGTCTTCCAACTTTGTTCTTATCAAGATTGTTTTGATTATTTTGGATCCTTTGCATTTCCATATAAATTTAAGGATAACTGTCAATTCTTGATGGCCTTCTTAGTCATAAAAACTTAAATTATTATCAGGGTAATTTATTACATTATATATTTTTGAAAATTATTATTTAGATGTGTCACATATGGTAGCTTTATTACCAGCACATAGGATTACCTGAAATATCTTGCTTGCTTTTGCTTGTTAAAGAGAGGATTTTTTTAAAAAAGAGAATGGAAAAGAAATCTTTGATCCTGGATTAATTACAAAAACATGTATAGGCATATCATCACCTTATTTATTTGGAATTTTTTGGAATGTGGTGTAATACAATAAAATAAGAAATATTTAAAGAATAGAATTTATTTAATAGAAGAGAATCCATGAAGGAATGTTATTATTGAAATGTAATAATTTTTTATTAAAAGCCAGTAATAATATTTAATGAAAAATAACTGAACATTTATATATACTTCAAGATTGCTCATTTTAGTCTCACGATTCCAAATAACAGGAGGATAAGGCCAATATTTTTATACAATTTTATGGAGATGGGAATTGTAGCTTAGAGATGTGAAATGATTTGCCCAAGTCATACAGTAAACCAGAGAAAACCCTTGAATATGTTTTCATTCATCATATGTAATACTCTTTTACTGTAAACCAGCTGTCTTCTTGTGGATATAAATTATTATTTTGCTCAATATGAAAATTTGCACTTGAGTTTAGAACCAAAATTACATGAGATTTATTAATTCTGTAGCAGTTGTAGAGTTAACCAGTTGGTGCTATTCACCCAGTCCTTATATATATATATATATATATATATAATCAGTATTTTGACTAGTCAGTCACTTTGAAGAGCTTAGTAGCATCCAGTTGCATAGATCCACATGAATATTTGAGGCAATATGAGGGCAAAGTGGCAAGTAAACAAAAGAAATTAAATGACATTCATAATGTGTAACTGTGAAAATGATATTGGAGGTGGTGGCAGAAAGCTTTTAATTGGGAGACAGGAGTCTAAAGCCATGTCTTAAGTACATTGACAGATGTAGTTTAGACATACACTAGGCAATGTGAATTTGGAGTCTCCATTAGGAAAGGACCATACCCTATTTATTCCAGAATTCTCAGGGACTAGCATATTACTATGTACAGAGTAGGTGCTCAATGATGTAATTTAACTTAATTGAGGGAATAAAGTATCCCCACAGGGAGAACAACGTGTATAAAAGTGTTACAACATGTATGAAAATGTTGGCATAGAGAAGAGGGTTGCAAAGGGGTTGATTAGGCAAAGAGAGTAGTAGGTGAATACCCAAATCAAAGATAATGCTGAATTCAGAAGTTCAGGAGAGCCCAGAGTTCCTGAGGATATCCAGTGAGTATATACATTATTTCCTGTTTGTAGTTTGTCACTTCGAGCTCAGAAGTTCTGTTCTTTGCTACCCTGAAACTATTGGACTACTGTTCATTCTTCATTGAAGGTTAGGTGAATTATAGTCAAACATGGGAAAATACATGCTTCTGTTTTTATATTTTGTTTGTGTTGCTATATGAAAAGGGTAGATGCCCTGGCATTGCTTGGGGACCAGTAGATACCATTTATGGAGATAAAGTTAGAGAATCATTTTTTTCCTGCTCCCCTTAACCCCTCAAAATAACAAAATTTTGTTTGGAGGCCTGAAATTTTAACAATTCACTGATCATTAATATTTTGTCACAGCCATATTTTTTTCATGAGAAATGAGAAACTTAATTCTCTGGATGGTGTATTTTTAGTATTAACTAAAAGCTTCGATGGTGTATCAGCTAATTAGTATCTGAATCAAGTTTGGGACGGAAACTTCAGAAGATGATGAATATTTTCTTTGCCTGGCTTTTGATGTTCAATTTTCTTTGGAACTGTCAACTATCTGATTTTGATAGTGACAGCTCATTTCAAATGTAAAATAAATACACATAAATGATCTAAGACCTCTAGTATCCAGTAGTTTTGAGTCCATCATGTGAAAATTAAGGCTGCCCTATCATTCTGTCTTGTGATGACTCTGACAGATGTTGGCCATGCTTATTATAAAATGACCTGTTTCACTTCATACTTCTTTATCACAGAAATCAGCCTTCTCCTGGTAATTTAAAATCTATCTTAAAATTTCATAGACAGATCCTCTTGTTTCCTAGTGAAGTAGTTTATTAGGATCAGTGTCATTATTTATGAGTTTATTGAAAACTGAAGATGTGCCCATTTAGGCCATCCATTAAAACAGTGTTAGAGATGTAAAATGATAGATGGGAAACTTACACATTGAGACTTAACTATTCTTGGCACATATATGGCTAATGAGGCGGGAGCCTCTGAGACCTCTCAGCTACCTTTGTTAGCCCTCAAGTCTAGAAGCTCAAGAAGTCAGAACATGTAGAGTTACATGAGTAACAAGACATATATAAAATAAGTGGCTTATATGGTAGACTCTGGGACAGAGGGGCAGCAACTATTAGCTTGACTGGAGCCTATTACCTTCTGCCCTCCTTTCCTTCCATCCACAAGCATTTATCCATTATTTACCATATTCCAGGCTCTATCACATGCTATAGTCTAAGCAGTTTCCTAGATACTTGAGCTATGGAGATAGGCCCTTAGGGAGACACGGTTGAGTCAGGAAGATAGAAATTCGCTGTGAGTTAAGCCATTCTGTTATTGGCACCTCATACGTAAAGTGTTCGAGAGTGATTTGGGCTACTTGGATATAATCATGGTGGAGGTCTTTGTGTATAACATAGTACACAGTAGTAATAGCTAAAATATAGTGAGCACTTACTAGGTGCCAGGCACTGAACTAAGCTCATTACATGTATAAACTTCCTTAATTCTCAACAACAATCCAGTGAACTAAGTACTGTTATCATCCCCATTTTATAGACACTGAGGCACAGAGAGACTAAGTAACTTGCCCAAGGTCATGCAGCCAGTAAGCAGTGTAGTAATATTTGAGCCCAGGCAGTGTGGCTCCAGAGACTGTGCTCCTAATTACCATACTATACTGTCTCTCATTAAATGTTAGTTGGTATAATTATTGTCATTATTATTCATATTCTTTACTTGAAATGCCTGATACTTGTGAGAAAACTAAGGTAAAGAAACTAACTTACTCAAGGTCATACAGCTAAAAAGCAGCAGAGTATGGCAAATCCAGGCCTTTTGTCTCCACAGTCCACATGTTTAACTTCCATATTATACAGTTCAGGTAATGTTGACAGTTCTCTCACACTGGTTTCTTTAGGAAGTTGGGGGATACATGCCCTCCTCTCATCTGCCCCTGTGTTGGTACTCCTAGGTCCTCTATTTTACTTAGAAGAGAGTATGGTGTGGCGTCTAGAAAATAGAGTATCTGGAGGATGTCCACACACACTTTCCAATTCCTTTGGTATGGAAAGTAGATGGATGAGACCTTACCAGGATTGGCTTTTCAAGCATGTACATAGAGGGGGCAGTGAGGGCACTAATTGCCCTGAACAAAGGGAACAGAAAGTGTCAAAAATGCATATTGTATATCTACTCTGCTTAAGACCCTTTTCTAGCACCAAGGTTACAGCATTAAACAAAAGAAACAAGATTCTCTGTCTTCATGTAGTTTGCATTCTAGTGGAGAAAGATGAACAATAGTAAATTGTCACAAGTGTCTTAGAGAAATGTAGCCCAGAGAGTAGGAATAGAGAATGTCATGAAGAGGGAGGAGATGGTATTTTTAAATAGGATGTTTAGGGCAGGCTTTGTTGAGAAGGGGATATTTGATTTAACAAAAAAAGTGAAGAATATGTCCACACAAAAACTTGTACATCAGTGTTCATAGCAGTATTATTCATAATATTCAAAAAGTTGAAACAAATCAAATGCTCATCAATGGATATGTAGGTAAACAAAATGTTGTATATCTATTATGATGGGATATTATTGAGCCATGAAAAGGAATGAATTCTGATACATGCTACAACATGAGTGAACTTCAGACATCACAAAAGGGTACAAATTGTAAGTTCCATTTATA
The DNA here is from genome assembly GCF_025265405.1 of Mesoplodon densirostris. Lineage (NCBI taxonomy): Eukaryota > Metazoa > Chordata > Mammalia > Artiodactyla > Ziphiidae > Mesoplodon > Mesoplodon densirostris. Next base: position 31,070,943 of record NC_082681.1, on the reverse strand, counting down.
GGAAATATACAAAATAGGAAAATCCTTAGAGATAGAAAGCAGAGTAGTGGTTGTTAGGGTCTGGGGAAGAGGAGTGAAGAATGACTGTTACTGTGTAGGGAGTTTATTTTTGGGGTGATGAAAATATTCTGAAGGTAGATTGTGGTGATAGTTGCATAACCGTGTAAATATACTAAAAACGACTGAACTGTACACTTTAAAACAGTGAACCTTATGATATGTAAATAATATTAATTTAAAAAGCTTCAAGACAAAATTATATTTGGCCAGAGCCTAAGCAAATTTGGCTGAGTGAAGTTGTTTCAACTCTAAAGGCAACCAGACTGCCTCTGGAAGTGGAAGGAGGCAGGCAGCCCAGGGTGTTTCCCAAGCTGTCATCTGACAGTAAAGGCCACATACCCTGAGTACTGTGCTGGTCAGTCCCAGGTAGGTGGATCCCTGAGAGTCATGATGTCACGAAGACCTCTCAGAACGTTCCAGCCATCCTTGTGTACAGCACACAAGTCTGTCACAGGGTTGAATGCCACACTGAATAGGGCCTTGAACAGTAAAAAAAATAATAAAAAATAAAAAATACTGTGGCAAAGCTGTTTCTCTGATAGTGAAATTCCTGAGGGTGTTGCCTCGGTGTTCTCTTATTCCAGATCAGATCCAGGGTTACAGCTACCGTGGGCCACTCTAACAGGAATGGACCGAAAACTCAATTGCTATCCTAGCGATCTGGCTGAACCCATCCCAAATACAAGTTCTCAGAGGTAGGAGATTAATGAAAATACTGTATTCACATATTTAATAAAACAAGAGCTAGAAGGGACTTTATAAAAAAAACAGTTGCTGGCAAATAATTTAAATACCATTTTTCCGCAGCATTCTGTTTATACCACATACAATCTTGACATTACCAGTTACAATTGTGGATACACTAATGTTGAACTTACAGTTTTAGTACTTAAAAGTTAATGTTTCTGTCTATCAACAGATGAATAGACAGTCGAATTGTATATCCAATTGTATATCCAAGATACAATGAATATCTTTACCCATAAAAAGGAATGAAGTAGTGAGTGATACATACGACAACTTGGATGAACCCCAAAAACATGATGCTAAGTGAAAGAAGCCGGACACAAAGGCCACATATTATATGATTCCATCTGTACAAAATGACAGGAATAGCCAAGTCCACAGAGACACAAAGTGAATTAATGGTTGTCTGGGGCTGAAGAGATGGGAGGAACAGGGAAGTGACTGTTTAAAGAGTGTGAAGTATCCTTTTGAGGTGATGAAAAATTTCTCAAATTATAAAATGGTGATGATTGTACAGCCCTGTGAGTATACTAAAAGCCACTGAATTTTGCACTTTAACATAGTAAATATTATGGTATGTAAATTATGTCTCAATAAAAATATATTTTAAAAATACTTTCAAAAATTGATGACGTTAGTAGAGGAGAGAGCCATGCTAATAGATGGGGAAAGAGTTCAAGACTGAAGAAATAGCCAGTTCAGAGCCCTCAAGGCCAGTTTTAGGAACAGCAAGTGGCCAGTGTGGTTATAGTGGAGGAAGCAACAAGGACAGTAATAGCAGACGAGATGACGGAAATAACAGGAGGCCTTGTGGGAGCTTGTAAGCCATTGTATAGACTTTGACTTATACTCTGGTGACATGGGAAGTCATTGGAGGTTTGAGCTGAAGAGAAGCATGATCTGACTTGGGTTTTAAAAAATTGTTCTGCCTTTTGTATGGAGAAGAGAATGTAGGAGCACAAGATGTGAAGCAGGGTGACTGGTTCGTGGGCTTTTACAGTAATCCAGGCCAAAAAATGATGGTAGTTTTGACTAGAGTCTTAACAGTGGGGACATAAGAAACGTTTAGATTTGGTGACACGTTTTTAAGTTTGAGAAAACAGGATTCCTAATAAGCTGGATATGCTACTTTTTGGGCCCAAGCAGTAGAGTTGTATTTTATTGGTACAGGGAAAACTATGCTACTAGCAGCTTAGGGATAAAAGTTTGACACATTATACTTAAGATACCAATTAGTTATTAAGTGGTAAAATTAAGTTATTAATTTTGATTAGGCAGTTGCATTTATACAGCACACCTGCATAGAACATGGGCTGGTGTCTTTTCTGATTTGTCAATACCCAGGTAATACCAATCTTTAAATATTTTAATATCTCCTCTGTATGAGTCTGGAGTTCAAGGGAAAGGCCCGGACTAGTAATATAATCTGGACATCTCATTAGCATGTATATGTTTTTTAACACCATGGGTGTGGCTTTCTCAATTCATTTTTTCTGTAATGTGAGATACATAGATAGTGAGAGAGAAAGTATACTCTCTGAGGGAGGCTTGCTTATTAAGGAGGGACAAAGCCCTACCTAACTATTTGAGCTGACTGGTATAATGGTAGATTTTTTTAAAATGGTTTTTCCCATTGCCAAGAGCAAAATTCCCTCTCCCTTTCTCAGTATATTTCTGTGAGAAACCTATTATTTGTGAATCCTTCTCTCTCTCTTTGATATCTCTGTAGATCTTTTCAAAGAATAGGTAAGCCTCTTGCCAGCTTTACAACCCAGGAGTGTTTTTCTTAAGCATCTGGGAAACATCTCTTTGAAATGTAAACATCAAGGAATATAGTGTCTCTATCTCCGTGTCACTGTAGGAATGCCTTTCCCTGAGCTGTAACCAAATGCTCCTCCTAGTGATAGCAGTTTTATTTTTCCTTCAGACAAAGGCAATTAGCTAACACAAATGGCTACCTCAATGCCAGATGAATTTGGGATGAACTATGAAAGAATGCATATGAAATGGTGTTGTAATGTCCTCTTATGGGAAGACAAGTTATGGTTAATCTTGAGAACATGTATGGAATGCATTGTCACTGCTTGGTGATACATAGGGTGGAATCTCTTTCTGTCTTTGTAATCTCAGCAGGTTGCCTGTGAGACACGCATTTTAATCTGGTTTAGTGCTTGTTCAGTACTAAAATGGTTTTCTTTCTTTTCTGTATCTTGTGGAGAGGATTCTGTGCCTTGACGGGATGTTTTTAATTTGTACAACACTGGTAATAAAAGGGGCAAATCCCTGTAATTTTAAAGCTCCTGTGGGTGCCTTGTACTGCTAAAGTGGAAAAAATTCCTAGAAATAGCTCTTTATATAGCATATAGTTTTATTGATTGAGTTTCTGGATATGACAGATAACCCAAGTGGCAGTCCACCTCCTCCAAACTTTAATGTGCCCCCGTATTCAGATTGTCTGCTTGGCCACTGATTCTTTGAAGTAAAAAATATGTGGATATAAGATAGGAGGTCTATTAGCAACAAAAAATTATTTGGAACCATTATACTAGGGGTTGAGGATGTAATGATTAGCAAGATAAAATTGTTCTCATGGAGTTTACAGTCTAGTGACAAAGCTAGACAAATAGCCAATTAAAATACAGTGGGATTAAGTGGTAATAAGGAATTACAAAGTATTCTGGTAAAACAAGCAGCCATACTTAGCACAGTCTTTGAGAGTCAGAGGAGGTTGCCTGGAGGAAGGCTGTCTTAGCTGAGACCTGAAGAATGAGTAAGAGTGAGCATTAGAAAAAGTGAAGGTGAAGCGGTCAATGGTGTACCGAGCAAAGTGACTAGCATGTGCTAAATTCTGGATAGATGAGAGGAAATAAATATGTATGGAGCTGTAGCAGTTTAGTATAATTAGAGCATGAAGTATAACTACAGAGGCATGGGGATGGTTAGTGACAAGGGATAAGACTTGTACTCACATGCCTTGCTACGGCATTTGAATTTCACTTAGCAGGCAAAGGGAAGCCTGAAGGCACAGTGGCAGGTGGATGATCAGATTTGTGCTTTATTTAGAAAGATTAATGATATTGCGATTTGAAAAGTAGTTTAGAATGGGGACAGATTGGGTGTAGGGGGACTTGTTAGGAGAAGGTCCAGGTAAGAGGTGAGGGTGGCTTCCCCTTAGGGAAGTGACATATGGATGGAGAGTAACGGTGTGTTCCAGTGTTGTTTAGGAGTTACAATTCATAAAACACTGGTGTTGATTAGATGTAAAGGATGAGGCAGAAAGAGAGGTATACTGTCCCACTGGCACATTCTTCCCCAAATCCCATGATTGAAAATCCCGCTTTAAAAAATTTGAATTCATTTTGGCATGTCCCTTGAGTTACCCGTGTGTATGTGAAACAAAAATGACACCTGGAAATGGGATGGGTTTCTCATTTTTCAGACTAACATGAGGTGAGGTCTTATGTTCAAATTCTCTTTCCCCTGAGAGACCAAAAGTAAATGCATCCTACTTGGTATTACCTTTTGGAGCAGTTTATCCTTTATCAACTCAAACCCAAACTGATTTAATTGTATCATATTTGAGAGAGATGAATTTCCTGTCACCATCACAGAAGCCTAAAGACAGCCTAAAGCAGAATACATTATCAAGTAAACAATAAGAAATACAAATATTTATGCAAAGTAGCCAAAGCTAACATTCTGCTGATTGTTACAAAGGTAGCCACTGAGGTGAGAGATTAGAAATTGGTACGAAGTTAATAAAATTGTAATATAAAGGAAATCCTGGTAATTTTACATTTTTATTTAACATATTTGGCCACGTAGAGCAAATTTCATTGTATCCAGTACGGCAGGGAGATGGAGTAAAATGTGTTATGACACTCAAAATTATTCTCAATTAACCAGAATATTCAAACACCATTATTGATCACTGTCACTTCATCCGCAGTTCTGAGCACATCTTGCACAAAGAAGGCATTCAACAGTATTTCTTAAATAAACATATATGTGCATTAGCGATTACCAAAAAATGATATAAAAATAATGCAATTAAGAGTATATAAAAACCCAAACTAAAAAAAGCATACCTTGATTCCTTTAATAATTCAATAGGCACTTTGGAATATTTTAGGAGTTTAGGGTCATCATAGTTAACATGGATAATTATTGACCAGTAATTTGGTTAGAAATGAAAATATATTAAATAATTCTATCCTTGGCACAGGACAGATCCTGGAGGATTACTTTTTTAGTAAACCCCTTCATCACCTTGCTTAGTTGTTATTTGTGTTTCATAGTTGTCAAGGTGCTAAAATTATATTTATTTGATTATCCTAATGGTTTGATGTCAATAAAAGTGAACATTTCTTCATCTTTTGAGTTTCAAGGTATACTCAATCCCAGGGCTAAAAAGTGTTTTATTAAATAGTTAGTATTTCCAACACATGGACTACTGTAATGCTTAATTACAGTATTGTAATTCAACTAATTCTAAAGTTTTATTTGAAAAATGACACTCTATCAGATGGAATAATAATTAGTATTGTTATTAGGATTAGTTTTTTCATTGAAGTGTAGTTGATTTACAATATTATATTAGCTTCAGGTGTATAATGGTGATTTAAAATTTTATAGCTTGTAATCCATTTAAAGTTATTATAAAATATTGGCTATATTCCCTGTGCTATATATAAAATATATCCTTGTAGCTTATTTATTTTATACATAGTAGTTTGTACCTCTTAATCCCCTTACCCCAATCTTGCCACTGCCTCCTTTCCTCTCCCCACTGTTAACTACTAGTTTGTTCTCTATATCTGTGAGTTTGTTTTTGTTTTGTTATATTCATTTATTTGTTTTATGTTTTAGATTCCACATTTAAGTGATAACATTGAGTATTTTTCTTTCTCTGTCTGACATTTTACTAAGCATAATACCCTCTAGGTCCATCCATGTTGTTGCAAATGGCAAAATTTCATTCTTTTTTATATCTGAGTAGTATTCCATTTTGTGTGTGTGTGTGTATACACATACATACATACATATACACATCTTCTTTATCCATTCATCTGTTAATGGACACTTAGGTTGCTTCCATATCTTGGCTATTGTAAATAATGCTGCAAGGAGCATTGGGGTGCATGTATCTTTTCAAATTAGTATTTTCATTTTCTTCCAATATATACCCAGGAGTGGAATTGCTGGATCATATGGTAGTTCTATTTTTAGTTTTTTGAGGAAACCCCATACTGTTTTCCGTAGTGGCTGCACCAATTTACAATCTGACCAACAGTGTACTAGGGTTCCCTTTTCTCCACATCCTCACCAACATTTGTTGTTTGTAGACTTTTTGATGATAGCCATTTTGACAGGTGTGAGGTGATATCTCTTTGTGGTTTTGATTTGCATTTCTCTGATGATTAGCAATATTAAGCATTTTTTAATGTGCCTGTTGGCCATTTGTATATCTTTGGAAAAATTACTGTTCTGGTCTTCTGCCTGTTTTTTTGATTGGGTGGTTTGTTTTTCTGATATTGAGTTTTATGAGCTGTTACATATTTTGGGTATTCACCCCTTATCAGTCATATCATTTGAAAATATTTTCTCCAATTCAGTAGGTTGTCTTTTCCTTTTGTCAACGGTTTTCTTTGCTGTGGAAAAGCTTTTAAGTTTAATTAGGTCTCATTTGTTTATTTTTGCTTTTGTTTCATTTGCCTTAGGGACTGATCAAAAAAAATATTGCTGTGATTTATGTCAGAGTGCTCTGCCTATGTTTTCTTCTAGGATTTATATGATTTCTGATCTTACATTTAGGTCTTTAATCCATTCTGAGTTAACTTTTCTATCTGGTTTTAGAGAATGTTCTAATTTTATTTTTTTACATATGGCTGTCCGGTTTTCCCAGCACCACTTATTTAAGAGATTGTCTTTTCTCCATTGTATATTCTTGCCTCCTTTGTTGTAGATTGATTGGTCATAAGTGCATGGGTTTATTTCTGGGCTTTCTATTCTGTTCCATTGATCTATGTGTCTGTTTTTGTGCCAGTACCATAGTGTTTTGATTGCTGTGGCTTTGTAGTATAGTCTGAAGTTAGGAAGCATGAATCCTCCAGCTTTGTTGTTTTTTCTCAAGATTGCTTTGGCTGTTTGGGGTCTTTTGTGGTTCCATATAAAGTTTAGGATTATTTCTGGGAAATAGGTCATTAGTATTTTGATAGGGATTGTATTAAATTTGTAGATTGCTTTGTGTAGTATGGAAATTTTAACAATATTAATTCTTCCAATCCATGAACATGCAATATTTTTCCATTTATTTATATCATTTTCAATTTCCTTCATCGATGATCTTAGAGCTTTTAGAGTATAGATCTTTCATCTCTGTGGTTAAGTTTATTCCCAGGTATTTTATTCCTTTGATGCAATTATAAATGGGGTTGTCTTCTTGAATTCTTTTTCTTTCTTTTTTTTTGTATTTTATTTTTACAAGAGATAAATAAACTGACACCAAGCATTGTAAATGTATGACCACAACAAAAGCAACAGTGATTGCAATTACCAAACACAAAACACACTCATACTATGTCATAATATTGACATTCAGTCCAGTAATCCTCCACTGTAACAGCTCCTTTACTTGGCAGTGAAAATTGATTTGTATATTTTTTGCCTCTGAGTCCTTGTGGGATTTTTTTTATTCAAACAGAAAGTCACAAAAATTATAATCATCCTCATCAGTTCACTCAGTCCCATGTAATTAATTTTTTTTCATCTTGATCTTTTGTTAGCACTTTTATGAATTCATCAGTTTTCCATTAGAGTTCTGAAAATGCTTATTCATTCAGTTCAGCAGTATAGTCAGTTACCAGAAACCTGTACTTGTCAGAGTCTTTTCCATGAATTCCTTGAAGATGAAACCCTTTTCTAGCAACATTTTTGCAAAAGCATTGGAGTACACCCAGAACTGTCTGTAAATGACAAAAGACTTAAAAATGACCACAGTTAAAGATTTGATGAAAGTTCATAATCATGTAATTGACAAGGAAATTTAGTTACTTCTGAGATACACATTTTAAAGTAATAACTAGAATTATGACTTATAACATTATACCAGAACATATAAGATTTTTAGAAATTTCATGTAATTTCTGAAACATTTATATTAACATATTTCCATACAAATAACCCAAAGAAAGTTTAGTTTAGGCTGTTTTTTTTTGTTTCTTTGTTTGTTTGTTTATACTGCAGGTTCTTACTAGTCATCAGTTTTATACACATCAGTGTATACATGTCAATCTCAGTCACCCAATTCAGCACACCACCATCCCCACCACACGGCAGTTTTCCCCCCTTGGTGTCCATACGTTTGTTCTCTGCATCGGTGTCTCAACTTCTGCCCTGCAAACTGGTTCATCTGTACCATTTTTCTAGGCTCCACATACATGCATTAATATACAATATTTGTTTTTCTCTTTCTGACTTACTTCACTCTGTTTCACAGTCTCTAGAGCCACCCACGTCTCAACAAGTGACTCAATTTTGTCCCTTTTTATGGCTGAGTAATATTCCATTGTATATATGTACCACATCTTCTTTATCCATTCATCTGTCGATGGGCATTTAGGTTGCTTCCATGACCTGGCTATTGTAAATAGTGCTGCAGTGAACATTGGGGTGCATGTGTCTTTTTGAGTTATGGTTTTCTATGAGTATATGCCCAGTAGTGGGATTGCTGGATCATATGGTAATTCTATTTTTAGTTTTTTAAGGAACCTCCATACTGTTCTCTATAGTGGCTGTATCAATTTACATTCCCACCAACAGTGCAATAGGGTTCCCTTTTCTCCACACCCTCTCCAGCATTTGTTGTTTGTAGATTTTCTGATGCCTGTTCTAACTGGTGTGAGGTGATACCTCATTGTAGTTTTGATTTGCATTTCTCTAATAGTTAGTGATGTTGAGCAGCTTTTCATGTGCTTCTTGGCCATGTGTATGTCTTCTGTGGAGAAATGTCTATTTAGGTCTTCTGCCCATTTTTGGATTGGGTTGTCTGTTTCTTTAATATTGAGCTGCATGAGCTGTTTATATGTTTTGGAGATTAATCCTTTGTCCATTGATTAATTTGCGGATATTTTCTGCCATTCTGAGGGTTGTCTTTTCGTCTTGTTTATGGTTTCCTTTGCTGTGTGAAAGCTTTGAAGTTTCATTAGGTCCCATTTGTTTATTTATTTATTTTTTATTTCCATTACGCTAGGAGGTGGATCAAAAAAGATCTTGCTGTGATTTATGTCAAAGGGTGTTCTTCCTATGTTTTCTTCTAAGTTTTATAGTGTCTGGTCTTACATTTAGGTCTCGAATCCATTTTGAGTTTATTTTAGTGTATGGTGTTAGGGAGTGTTCTAGTTTCATTCTTTTACATATAGCTGTCCAGTTTTCCGAGCACCACTTATTGAAGAGACTGTCTTTTCTCCATTGCATATCTTTGCCTCCTTTGTCATAGATTAGTTGACCATAGGTGCATGGATTTATCTCTGGGCTTTCTTTCTTGTTCCATTGATCTATGTTTCTGTTTTTGTGCCAGTACCATATTGTCTTAATTACTGTAGCTTTGTAGTATAGTCTGAAGGCAGGGAGTCTGATTCCTCAAGCTCAGTTTTTTTCCCTCAAGGCTGCTTTGGCTATTCGGGGTCTTTTGTGTCTCCATACAAATTTTGAGATGATTTGTTCTAGTTCTGTAAAAAATGCCACTGGTAATTTGATAGGGATGGTGTTGAATCTGTAGACTTCTTTGGGTAGTATAGTCATTTTCACAATATTGTTTCTTATACTTTGCTGCATACAGGTCTTTTGTCTCCCTTGGTAGGTTTATTCCTAGGTATTTTTTTCTTTTTGTTGCAATGGTAAATGGGAGTGTTTCCATAATTTCTCTTTCAGATTTTTCATCATTAGTGTATAGGAATGCAAGAGATTTCTGTGAATTAATTTTGTATCCTGCAAATTTACCAAATTCATTGATTAGCTATAGTAGTTTTCTGGTAGCATCTTTAGGGTTCTCTATGTATAGTATCATGTCATCTGTAAATAGTGACAGTTTTACTTCTTTTCCAATTTGGATTCATTTTATTTCTTTTTCTTCTCTGATTGCCATGACTAGGACTTCCAAAACTATGTTGAATAATAGTAGTGAGAGTGGACATCCTTGTCTCATTCCTGATCTTAGAGGAGATGCTTTCAGTTTTTCACGATTGAGAATGATGTTTACTGTGGGTTTGTCCCATATGGCCTTTATTATGTTGAGGTAGGTTCCCTCTATGCCCACTTTCTGGAGAGTTTTTATCATAAATGGGTGTTGAATTTTGTCAAAAGCTTTTTCTACATCTACTGAGATGACCATATGGTTTTTATTCTTCAATTTGATAATATGGTGTATCACATTGATTGATTTGCGTGTAGTGAAGAATCCTTGCACCCCTGGGATAAACCCCACTTGATCATGTTGTATGATCCTTTTAATGTGTTGTTGGATTCTGTTTGCTAGTATTTTGTTGAGGATTTTTGCATCTGTATTCATCAGTGATATTGGTCTGTAATTTTCTTTTTTTGTAGTATCTTTGTCTGGTTTTGGCATCAGGGGATGGTGGCCTCATAGAATGAGTTTGGGAGTGTTCCTTCTTCTGCAATTTTTTGGAAGAGTTTGAGAAGGATGGGTGTTAGCTCTTCTCTAAACGTTTGATAGAATTCCCCTGTGAAGCCATCTGGTCCTGGACTTTTGTTTGTTGGAAGATTTTTAATCACAGTTTCAATTTCATTACTTGTGATTGGTCTGTTCATATTTTCTGTTTCTTCCTGGTTCAGTCTTGGAAGGTTATACCTTTCTAAGAAATTGTCCATTTCTTCCATGTTATCCACTTTATTGGCATAGAGTTGCTTCTAGTGGTCTCTTAGGATGCTTTGTATTTCTGTGATGTCTGTTGTAACTTCTCCTTTTTCATTTCTAATTTTATTTATTTGAGTCCTCTCCCTCTTTTTCTTTTTTTCTTTCTTTCTTTTTTTTTTTTTTTTTTTTTTGCCATACGCAGGCCTCTCACTGCTCTGGCCTCTCCCATTGTGGAGCACAGGCTCCAGATGCATGGGCTCAGCGGCCATGGCTCATGGGCCCAGCCGCTCCGCAGCATGTGGGATCTTCCCGTACCAGGGCATGAACCCGTGTCCCTGCATCGGCAGGTGGACTCTCAACCAGTGCGCCACCAGGGAAGCCTTCCCTCCTTTTCCTGATGAGTCTGGCTAATGGTTTATCAATTTTGTTTATCTTCTCAAAGAACCAGCTTTTAGTTTTATTGATCTTTGCTATTGTTTTTTTTTTTTTTCTTTTTTGCGGTACACGGGCCTCTCACTGTTGTGGCCTCTCCTGTTGCAGAGCACAGGCTCCGGACGCGCAGGCTCAGTGGCCATGGCTCATGGGCCCAGCCGCTCCACGGCATGTGGGATCCTCCTTAACTGGGGCACGAATCCGCATCCCCTGAATCGGCAGGCGGACTCTCAACCACTGCGCCACCAGGGAAGCCCTGCTATTGTTTTTTGGTTTCTATTTCATTTATTTCTGCTCTGATCTTTATGATTTCTTTCCTTCTGCTAACTTGGGGTTTTGTTTGTTCTTCTTTCTCTGGTTCCTTTAGGTGTAAGGTTAGATTGTTTACTTGAGATTTTTCTTGTTTCTTGAGGTAGGCTTGTATAGCTATAAACTTCCCTCTTAGAACTGCTTTTGCTGCATCCCATAGGTTTTGGATCATCATGTTTTCCTTGTCATATTTCTCTAGGTATTTTTTGATTTCTTCTTTGATTTCTTCAGTGATCTCTTGGTTGTTTAGTAACGTATTGTTTAGTCTCCATTTGTTTGCGTTTTTTACGTTTTTTTCCCTATAATTCATTTCTAATCTCATAGTGTTGTTGTCAGAAAAGATGCTTGATATGATTTCAATTTTCTTAAATTTACTGAGGCCTGATTTGTGACCCAAGATGTGAGCTATCCTGGAAAATGTTCCATGCACACTTGTAAAGAAAGTGTAGTCTGCTGTCTTTGGATCGAATGTCCTAAAAATATCAGTTAAATCTCTCTGGTCTATTGTGTCATTTAAAGCTTCTGTTTCCTTATTTATTTTCATTTTGGTGTAAGTGAGGTGTTAAAGTCCCCCACTATTATTGTGTTACTGTCGATTTCCTCTTTTATAGCTGTTAGCAGTTGCCATATGTATTAAGGTGCTCCTATGTTGGGTACATATATATTTATAATTGTTATATTTTTTCTTGGATTGATCCCTTGATCATTATGTAGTGTACGTCCTTGTCTCTTGTAACATTCTTTATTTTAAAGTCTATTTTATCTGATATGATTATTCCTACTTCAACTTTTTTTTGATTTCCATTTGTGTGGAATATCTTTTTCCATCCCCTCACTTTCAGTCTGTATGTGTCACTAGATCTGAAGTGGGTCTCTTGTAGACAGCATATATATGGGCCTTGTTTTTGTATCCATTCAGCAAGCCTGTGTCTTTTGGTTGGAGCATTTAATCTATTCACGTTTAAGGTAATTATCAATATGTATGTTCCTATGAACATTTTCTTAATTGTTTTGGGTTTGCTATTGTAGTTCCTTTTCTTCTCTTGTGTTTCCCACTTAGAGAAGTTCCTTTAGCATTTGTTGTATAGCTGGTTTTGTGGTGCTGAATTCTTTTAGCTTTTGCTTGTCTGTAAAGCTTTTGATTTCTCCATTGAATCTGAATGAGATCATTGCCAGGTAGAGTAATCTTGGTTGTAAGTTCTTCCCTTTCATCACTTTAAGTATATCATGCCACTCCCTTCTGGCTTGTAGAGTTTCTGCTGAGAAATCAGCTGTTAACCTTATGGGAGTTCCCTTGTATGTTATTTTTCATTTTTCCCTTGCTGCTTTCAATAATTTTTCTTTGTCTTTAATTTTTGTCATTTTGATTACTAGGTGTCTCGGCATGTTTCTCCTGTATGGGACTCGCTGCGCTTCCTGGACTTGGGTGGCTATTTCCTTTCCCATGTTAGGGAAGTTTTCAACTATAATCTCTTCAAATATTGTCTCGGGTCCTTTCTCTCTCTCTTCTCCTTCTGGGACCCCTATAATGTGAATGTTGTTGTGTTTATGTTGTCCCAGAGGTCTCTTAGGCTGTCTTTATTTCTTCTCATTCTTTTTTCTTTAGTCTGTTCCGCAGCAATGAATTCCACCATTCTGTCTTCCAGGTCAGTCTTCTTCTCTCTTCTTCTGTCTTCTGCCTCAGTTATTCTGCTATTGATTCCTTCTAGTGTAGTTTTCATTTCAGTTATTGTATTGTTCATCTCTGTTTCTTTGTTCTTTAATTCTTCTAGGTCTTTGTTAAACATTTCTTGCATCGTCTCGATATTTGCCTCCATTCTTTTTCCAAGGTCCTGGATCATCTTCACTCTGATTATTCTGAATTCTTTTTCTGGAACGTTGCCTATCTCCACTTCATTTAGTTGTTTTTCTGGGGTTTTATCTTGTTCATTCATCTGGTACATAGCCCTCTGCCTTTTCATCTTGTCTGTCTTTCTGTGAATGTGTTTTTGGTTCCACAGGCTGCAGGATTGTGGTTCTTCTTGCTTCTGCTCTCTGCCCTCTGGTGGATGAGGCTATGTAAGAGGCTTGATGGGAGGGACTGGTGGTGGGTAGAGCTGACTGTTGCTCTGGTGGGCAGAGCTCAGTAAAACTTTAATCCACTTGACTGTTGATTGGTGGGGCTGGGTTCCCTCCCTGATTGTTGTTTGGCCTGAGGCAACCCAACACTGGAGCCTACCTGGGCTCTTTGGTGGGGCTAATCACAGACTCTGGGAGGGCTTATGCCAAGGAGTACTTCCCAGAACTGCTGCTGCCAGCTTCCTTGTCCCCAGGGTGAGCCACAGCCCCTCCCTGCTTCTGCAGGAGACCCTCCAACACTAGCAGGTAGGTCTGGTTCAGTCTCCTCTGGGGTCTCTGCTTCTTCTCCTGGGTCCCGATTCTCACGCTACTTTGTGTGTGTCCTCCACGAGTGGAGTCTCTGTTTACCCCAGTCCTGTCAAAGTCCTGCAGTCAATTCCCACTAGGCTTCAAAGTCTGATTCTCTAGGAATTCCTCCTCCCATTGCTGGACCCCCAGGTTGGGAAGCCTGACGTGGGGCTCAGAACCTTCACTCCAGTGGGTGGACTTCTGTGGTATAAGTGTTCTCCAGTCTGTGAATCACCCACTCAGCAGTTATGGGATTTGATTTTACTGTGTTTGTGACCCTCCTACCATCTCATTGTGGCTTCTCCTTTGTCTTTGGATGTGCAGTATCTTTTTGGGTGAGTTCCAGTGTCTTCCTGTCAATGATTGTCCAGCAGCTAGTTGTGATTCTGGTGTTCTCAGAAGAGAGAGTGAGAGCACGTCCTTCTACTCTGCCATCTTGGTTCCTCTTCCTCTTGAATTCTTTTTCTGATAGTTCATTATTAGCATGTAGAAAAGCAACATATTTTTTCATATTAATCTTGTATCCTGCAGCTTTACTGAATTCATTTTTTCTTAGTTGTTTTTTTGGCAGAGACTCTAGGATGTTCTATATATAGTATTATGTCATCTGCAAACAGTGACAGTTTTACTTCTTCCCTTCCAATTTGGATGCCTTCTATTTCTTTCCTTGTCTGATTGCAGTGGCCAGGACTTCCAGTACTATTGTAAATAGAAGTGGTGAGAGTGGGCATCCTTGCCTTGTTCCTGATTTTAGAGGAAAGGCTTTAATCTTTCCAACATTGAGTATGATGGTAGATATGGGTTTGTTATATATGGCCTTTATTATGTTGAGATACCTATATACATTTTTCTGAGAGTTTTTATGATAAATGGATATTGATTTTTGTCAGATTCTGTTTCTGTGTCTATTTATATGATCATATGCTTTTTATCCTTTATTTTTACTTTATCAGTGTTTTCTCCCATGCCAAAATAAATGATAGTAAAAAGGTACACATTTATGTAAACTTACTTTGGAGGAATAAACACTTAAATAGTCATATATCTATTCAATTATAAAGATTATATAATTCATAGAATCATCATTGTATAATATTCACAGGTTTTCTTTTTATTGCTTTAACAAGTATAGTTCAAAAAATTAAGGCTATATAAAATCCTTTAAACAAAATAGCAAATTTGGTAATGGCTTCTGTAGCTGTCAGAGTCCTGTCCGGAGACAGAATCTAATTCAATATTTCAAGAGACTACTTAGAGAGGAATAGTCAGTGTTAAGGGGACTAATGAGACATGTGGGGCTTCCCAGGAACTAACCACAATAGGAAGCCACTACCATCCTTAGTCCTGAAGGGGTAGGGGGGAGGGAATGATGTTATTGTAGTTTACAGAGAGTATAGAGCCATGGAAGATGGGCCATAGTACAAGAACTTTGACCAAAGAGGAACCACAATGAGGTAGATCGGGGAGGGTGGGGAAGGGGGGATAAACATAAGGACTCTCTTCTCTGGCCTCTCTTCTGTCCTTCCCTGTCATTCACCCCTCTAGTCTCCTCCTGATGCCACTAACTAGAGGTAAGAAATAGAAGCCAGGAAGGGGGGATAAACATAAGGACTCTCCTCTCTGGCCTCTCTTCTGTCCTTCCCTGTCTTTCACCCCTCTAGTCTCCTCCTGATGCTACTAACTAGAGGTAAGGAATAGAAGCCAGCCAACAAGAGAGCTCTGGTAGTGCTGTTGGTAGATATTAGTTTTCCAAGAGCATAGAGCATGTCAGAAAAGGGTACAAAATGGATTGGTGGAGGAATGGATAGGGGCAAACAGAGAATAAGTATCACAGCTTCAGAAGATGAAGCTTCTTTTTTTCTTGAACACATCTTGACTTCAAACAGATTTTTAAAGGCAAAGTATGCCAACTTTGTTTTTAATGCACTACTCAGATATCTTGGGATATTTTTGAAATCTTGGAACTTTGAAACTAAGAATGACCAGTTTGAAATACACAATGTGGAAACAACAACAGTACTTCCAAATGGGGGAAAACTTTAAAGTAGCACTTTGCATGGTAGACAAATCTACCTTGCTTAGAAATCAGGCCATCTTTAAAGCATCTGGAGAAAATTTGGTGTTGTAGTATTCTTTCCTGTTTTTCTGAAATACAAAAGTCCTCTCAGTTTATCATTCATTTTGAAAATAGAAGTATTCTTATTATAAGGAAAATAGTAGTGCAAGTGTACTGGTAGAATGGCAGCCTATGTTCAACATCTGTATTAGTAGAAAAATCTGGTATAGAAGGGTTGGTGCCAAATTTGCAGGATACATGCCCCTGTAGATAGGGCATGTATCCTAATCACTAATACTAATAATTAACATTTATCAAGTGCTTAACGTGCACTGAGCTCTCTCTATTTATTATCTCATTTAATTCTACTAACAATTTTGTGACCTAGGTATCATTATCTTCATCTTGCAGATGAGGAAACTAAGACTCAGAGATGGAATGACTTGCCCAAAGTCAGTAGTCTCTGTGCAGGAATGTGAGTCTAGTTTTGCCAAATTTCATGAGTTTTCAAAAGAAGTGTGGAATCTAGATATATATGTGAAAGTTCTCCATGTTTAAATGTATATTAAATTTGTACTGCTTTCTGGTAAAAAATAAAAAAATCACATCTGTAAATCTGATATAGTTCATAGGCCATTATATCTAAGTTGTTTTCCATTCAGATGATAAAATTATATGGTCACCAGAGTCTTTATAAATTCTCTCCAAAGATATGAGTAATGTGAAGATTTCTGGCTCTTTTGAAGGGAAATATTTGGGGCAGGGGAGCCTTTTGGTACCCATCAAATCATAGGGAGGCAACATATTATTTGTAGTTTCTGGGCACTTAGGGGAGAGGGAGTTCTTTCAAGGGAGAAATCCCTGGAAATATCTTTGTGTTTCATATAACTATGCTCTCCCAATACCCTAGAGTGGTAAAACTCTCTATTCTGTTCTATTCAGGGCAATGTAACAATACATAACCCTGTGTTTCATTACAGCCTAACGTTTTAACTAGTTCACTTAATTCACTACATAACCACATTATTATATGAACAAAAGCAAAAAAGAGGTTCTTTTCAATTCATGTTAATTTCTTTTTTTCCATTTTCTCCACTGATGCTGTAATCACTGGAAGTAGTTTTGATACACGTTAAAGAAGTTCAGGGCCCCTGGTATTGGGAATCATATTATTAGCTGGTAATTTCTTCCTCTCTAATTTATTCTTTTCATTAGGTTTTCTGTAAGTGCATAGCATAGAGCCATAATCTATAGCGCTGGTGGGGAATTTACATTGAGAATAATAAGTGTATATGAGAGGAGAGGGCACACATGTAATTGTGAGCACAGAACTATTACAATCCATTGCAATGGGTGTGAGACAAAAAACAGAAGGCTTGGTTTGGATAGCTGGGTACAGTGAGTCTGGAATTGTAACAATGCCTGAGTCGTTTTAGAAGAAACGTAGCTATATATTCTTTGGTTGTTCATACAGGTCATTTTTTTCTACCCTCTCTGCTATAACTAAGAGAACAGTAAACATAAAAAGAAAAATATAGATCAAATTTTAACTCCAACTCCAATGTATAATTCTACATACTATTATTTTAAATGAGGAAATGTTTCTATTTCACCTGTGAAAAGTGCTACTGTGTTTGGTGAAAGTTTAATTTTATAGTATTGTGAATATTTCACATTTATTCATGAAACCACTTAATTCCGGAGAAATTTGGAGACCAGTAAAAGCCCAATTAACTGAAAATAATATGGAAGAATTATGGAAGAACCAAAGATAAAGATAATTGGAGTCCATATACAATGCTTTTCATTTAAATCCTTAGTTTTAATTTGTTCTCCCTTCAAATAATTTACCAAAACAGCTCACACACAAGACAACTGGTTTGAATTTAAACCCTTCACCATCTAATTTACATGTGAATATACCAGTAATGATCATCTTTATAATTTAATGAATGCTTAGTATATACTAGCCTATATATAGTTATCTTAATTTTCACAACAATCTGCAAACTAGATATTACCACCAGAAAACTGAGGTGCAGTGAGGTAAAGTGGCTGAAGCAAAGTCATAGTTGAATTCAAACCATGTTTTCTGTTTCCAAAGCCAATGCTATCTTGTCCCATTGGGTAATAGGAAAATATACAAGGAGTCCTGATAATTTAGAAACTGGATGCAGAACCCTAGAAATGTATAGTTATCTTTGATGTTATGTTTCCCCATATATATTTTTCCCTTTATTCTTTAATTAATTTTTATTGGAGTACATTTGATTTACAATGTTGTGTTAGTTTCTGCTGTACAGCAAAGTGAATCAGTTATACATATATATGTATCGCCACTCTTTTTTAGATTCTTTTCCCATATAGGCCATTAAACAGTATTGAGAGTTCCCTGTGCTATACAGCAGATTCTTATTAGCTATCTATTTTATATATAGTAGTGTGTATATGTCAATCTCAATCTCCCAGTTTTCCCTCCCCCCCATTTCCCCTTTGGTAACCATAAGTTTGTTTTCTACATGTGTGACTCTATTTCTGTTTTATAAATAGGTTCATTTGTACCATTTTTTTTTAGATTTCACATATAAGCGATATCGTGTGATATTTATCTTTCTCTGTCTGACTTACTTCACTCAGTATGACAATCTCTAGGTTCATCCATGTTGCTGTAAATGGCATTATTTCATTCTTTTTTATGGCTGAGTAAAATTCCATTGTATATATGTACTGCATCTTCTTTATCCATTCCTCTGTCAATGGACGTTTAGGTTGCTTCCATGTCCTGGCTATTGTAAATAGAGCTGTAGTGAACATTGGGGTACATGTATCTTTTCGAATTATGGTGTCCTCGGGATATATGCCCAGGAGTGGGATTGCTGGATCATATGGTAGCTCTATTTTTAGTTTTTTTAAGGATCCTCCATAGTGTTCTTCATAGTGGCTGTACCAATTTACATTTCCACCAACAGTGTAGGAGGGTTCCCTTTTCTCCACACCCTCTCCAGCATTTGTTGTTTGTAGATTTTTTGATGATGGCCATTCTGACTGGTGTGAGGTGATACATCATTGTAGCTTTGATTTGCATTTCTCTAATAATTAGTGATGTTGAGCATCTTTTCATATTTTTGCGGTACGTGGGCCTCTCACTATTGTGGCCTCTCCCATTGTGGAGCACAGGCTCTGGATGCGCAGGCTCAGCGGCCATGGCTCACGGGCCCAGCTGCTCCATGGCATGTGGAATCTTCCTGGACTGGGGCACGAACCCATGTCCCCTGCATCGGCAGGCGGACTCTCAACCACTGCACCATGAGAGAAGCCCCCATTTAAAAAATTATTATTATTTATTTTATTTTATTTATTTTTGGCAGCATTGGGTCTTCATTGCTGCATGCAGGCTTTCTTCTAGTCGCGGCAAGTGGGGGCTGCTCTTTGTTGCAGTGCGTGGGCTTCTCGTTGCGGTGGCTTCTCTCGTGGAACACGGGCTCTAGGTGTATGGGCTTCAGTAGTTGTGGCTTGTGAGATCTAAAGCGTAGGCTCAATAGTTGTGGCGCACGGGCTTAGTTGCTCCATGGCATGTGGGATCTTTCTGGACCAGAGCTTGAACCCATGTCCCCTGCATTGGCAGGCAGATTCTTAATCACTGTGCCACCAGGGAAGCCCTCCACCCATTGTTTGATTGGATTGTCTTTCTTTTTGATATGGAGCTTCATGAGCTGTTTGTATATTTTGGAGATTAATCCCTTGGTTGCTTCACTTGTAAATATTTTCTCCCATTCTGTGGGTTGTCTTCTCGTTTTGTTTCTGTTTTTTTTTCTTTATTACCCACTTTGGAAGAATCTTTCACAGTGGTGTACTAGTTTATTCCATAGGATTTAAGGCTGTATACACCACTAAAGGAAAGATGTCATTTGCATAAATAAGCTATAAGTGACTTTATGCCAATCAGTTAAATTATATATTGCAATATGTCTTAAGCAATGCTTTAAAGAAAATAGACTTAAGTATCCTGTCAAATAATAAAATTCATCCACTGGGTGACACTTGAAGTCACCCAGATTTCTATTCCATTAGTTAATTTATTTAGTGTATATTTAAGGTATATCTGTGATATACTAGACACCCTGTTAGGAATATTGGGACTAAAAAGATGAGTCCCTGATCTCAAGAAGCTTATAGGAGAAATGAAACAAGTACAGGTAACTTCAATAGAAGGTACTTCAGTATGTGATAAGTGCCTATTCTAAGTGTGATATAGATATTGAATATGTGGAGTGGAAAGGTGATTATTATTTACTTGAGTAAACAGGTGATCTTCTAGAAATAGAAAATTCCACTGTGGTTCCGTTAAGGCCGAGGAAGGGAAATAAACTATACAGTAATGTCCAAAGGAGAAAAGTGACCAGCAATCCAATTAAATGAATAGAGTAAGAGATTATACTACTACTTCTCTTTTGATTCAAAGGGGGAGATAAAAATTACAGCTTAATATATAAAACCTTTAAAATAATGCCTATGTTTCAGGCACTGAACTAGACACTTTATATCGATTAGTTATCTCACTTAATTCACATAGTAGCTCTGGGAAGTAGGTACTATTGTTATCTCCCTTCTGATGTTGGAATTGAAACCTAAAGTCAAGTCTGATTTAACTCAAAAGGCTGACTTAATACCACCATCAATAACTTCCTTGTGTAAGTGGAAATAACAGCATGATGAGAGAGGCTGTATGTTGTACTGCAAAGAACATGGAATCAGCCCAACTGAGTTCCACACCCTGGCTTAGCCAGATATAATCTAGTGTGTCACTCTAAGAAAGTTACATAATCTATCCAAGCCTCCATATCTATCTTTGTCTAAGCCTCATATTTTTAATGGGAATAATGTGTTCATTTCACAGCGTAATGATTTAGTTTAAATACAAAGCATAGTGACATATAGTAGTTTTTTTTTACATGTAGAGAATTTGTAATATAGTACCTAACAAAATGAATTGACTCTCATTTATTTCTGCTTGTCTCC
The DNA here is from genome assembly GCF_025265405.1 of Mesoplodon densirostris. Taxonomy (NCBI): domain Eukaryota; kingdom Metazoa; phylum Chordata; class Mammalia; order Artiodactyla; family Ziphiidae; genus Mesoplodon; species Mesoplodon densirostris. The sequence goes on along the minus strand of NC_082681.1, from coordinate 31,050,040 downwards.
AAAAGGAGGTGATGAAGATAGAATGTCCCACTAACCCGCTATCATAAGGAAATTGATAGCAAGGTCTTTATATAGAGAGAACTATAGAGATGATTGCAAGTGTTTGCATATGAACATGGAGAGAGGAACAAAATCCTCAAAATATCTATGTGTAATCATGTCAATCTACATATTATGATACCTTCATGTACAAAATAGTCAGTATGTGAGGGGGAACAATGAAGGAGAGGTAAAATGTGAAATCAGCATATAGGAAGCACAGAAGAGATGCAAAATCACCTTTAAGAGAAAAATGGCTTTCACAGCAGCAGGACTTTATGTATAATCCAAACAAAAGTATTACTGTAAGTGAAAAGAAAGTCTGCATCAATCAAAAGGAGCAATTGGTCAGGCACAGAAGCATGGGAAATAGAGAGTCATGGAGACACAGAATGACATTGCTTACCCAAGCACTGTGGCAGGCTGATCAGAACATCCAGTCTCCATGGCATGGACGTCCATACTACAGAAATGACTACATAATGGCTCTTAAGTAAATTTTTCCTGCTGATGGACACTTAAGCTTTTTCCAGTATTTTGCTATTACAAGCAGTACTGTAGTAGTGAACGTACTGTTACATGCCTCTTTTTGCACACATGTAAGCATATAATCCAGGCTTAATAATGAATATTTATGAGAATTAAATGAGCATTAGGTTCTTTCCATATGTTTAGTACAATGCTATATAAGAGAAGGTCTGTGCTGTCAAAGAATTTCAAGGAATTTCTAATATGGTTGGAGAGTTAAATCTAACATATATGACCAATATACATCAGCATACAAAGAAGTGCCAAATTGTCAAATTGTTAGGGCTCTAGAGATTCAGAGGTCCCTTGGGAGTGAGGAAAGCTTCGTAGAAGCTCCCTTAAACTCTAAAACTAAGGTAGCCTTTGCCTAGATATTGGAAGCTCCCACACTGTAAATTTCCTGTTAATCTCATAATGAAGTTCTGTTCCAGATAGCTGACTTATGTAATTTTCCAAGTAGAATAATAAAATTAATTTTCTGATAACTTAAGGAAGAAAATGCAACAAGCTTGACTGTCAGTTAAATATATGGGGTACCAGACTGAATTTTCATAGGCAGTATTCATATCTCCAAATCCTTCTTTTTTTTTACATCTTTATCGGAGTATAATTGCTTTACAATGGTGTGTTAGTTTCTGCTTTATAACAAAGTGAATCAGTTATACATATACATATATCCCCATATCTCTTCCCTCTTGCATCTCCCTCCCTCCCACCTTCCCTATCCCACCCCTCTAGGTGGTCACAAAGCACCGAGCTGATCTCCCTGTGCTATGGGGCTGCTTCCCACTAGCTACCTATTTTATGTTTGGTAGTGTATATATGTCCATGCCATTCTCTCACTTTGTCCCAGCTTCCCCTTCCCCCTCCCCATATCCTCAAGTCCATTCTCTAGTAGGTCTGCGTCTTTATTCCCATATTGCCCCAGGTTCTTCATGACCGTTCTTTTTTTTAATTCCATATATATGTGTTAGCATACGGTATTTGTTTTTCTGTTTCTGAGTTACTTCACTCTGTATAACAGACTCTAGTTCCATCCACCTCACTACAAATAACTCAATTTTGTTTCTTTTCATGGCTGACTAATATTCCATTGTATATTTGTGCCACATCTTCTTTATCCATTCATCTGTTGATGGACATTTAGGTTGCTTCCATGTCCTGGCTATTGTAATGAACATTGTGGTACACAACTCTTTTTGAATTATGGTTTTCTCAGGGTATATGCCCAGTAGTGGGATTGCTGGGTCATATGGTAGTTCTATTTTTAGTTTTTTGAGGAACCTCCATACTGTTCTCCATAGTGGCTGTATCAATTTACATTCCCACCAACAGTGCAAGAGGGTTCCCTTTTCTCCACACCCTCTCCAGCATTTATTGTTTGTAGATTTTTTGATGATGGCCATTCTGACTGGTGTGAGATGATATCTCATTGTAGTTTTGATTTGCATTTCTCTAATGATTAATGATGTTGAGCATCCTTTCATGTGTTTGTTGGCACTCTGTATACCTTGTTTGGAGAAATGTCTATTTAGGTCTTCTGCCCATTTTTGGATTGGGTTGTTTGTTTTTTTGATATTGAGCTGCATGAGCTGCTTGTATATTTCAGAGATTAATCCTTTGTCAGTTGCTTCATTTCAACTATTTTCTCCCATCTTTCACATAGAGAACCCTGATGAATTTATCAACAGACTAGGGCAAAATTTAGACATTAAGTAACATCTAAAGGCCATAGTAACAACAACAGCATGTACTACTACTGTCACATTCTGTGTGTGTATATTTGCTTGTGTGTGTGTGTGTGTGTCTGTCTCTCACGCACACACACACACAGCTTATTTTAATCCTCACAACAAATTTATTGGTGGGGAGATACCACTATTATCTCTTTTTTACTGAGAAGGAAACTGAGAATTTAGAGAAAGTAAATGATTTAAGTAGCTACTGTAGAGCCACTGGCACCAAAGTTTAACTATTATATTACAATTATTTATTTATTATTATTTTTTTAAATGTGGTTTCCCCACCCCCAGAGGCTCTGATTAATTAGTCCAAGTGTGGCCCTGGCCTGGGTAGGTTTTTTTTTTTTTTTTTTTTTTTAAGAAGATGTTGGGGGTAGGAGTTTATTAATTTATTTATTTTTGCTGTGTTGGGTCTTCGTTTCTGTGCAAGGGCTTTCTCCAGCTGTGGCAAGCGGGGGCCACTCTTCATCGTGGTGCATGGGCCTCTCACTATCGCGGCCTCTCTTACTGCAGAGCACAAGCTCCAGACGCGCAGGCTCAGTAGTTGTGGCTCACGGGCCTAGTTGCTCCGCGGCATGTGGGATCCTCCCAGACCAGGGCTCGAACCTGTGTCCCCTGCATTAGCAGGCATATTCTCAACCACTGCGCCACCAGGGAAGCCCCACAATTAATTTTTATTGTGTTTAGTAAGTTTGGGATAAAAGGGATAGGAGATGTCTTGATCAACTAGAGGACAAAAAAATACATAATTTGCCTCCCTTACTTTATTTTCTTTATGGAGAATACCATGTGGTGAGAGAGTTACTTTTCACACCAGTGTCTTTATTTCTACACAGAACTACAAATAGGAGTATTCAGGCTAGTTTTGCCTTAGTATTTTAAGGAAGAAAGTGATATATTATGCTAGAGGAGTGGGATGGGGGGATGGGAGGGAGATGCAAGAGGGAGGAGATATGGGAATATATGTATATGTATAACTGATTCACTTTGTTATAAAGCAGACACTAACACACCATTGTGAAGCAATTATACTCCAATAAAGATGTTAAAAAAAAGATAACAGTGGCTTCATTGCAGCACTGTTTACAATAGCCAAAAAAAAAAAAGAAAAAACAAAACAGGGGCCCTAGAGGCAGATTTATACCTGGAATTTTAACATGACCCTACCATTTATTATCAGTGTAACCTTGAGCAAGTCACCTGAACTCCTTAGTTTCTTCATTTGTAAAATGGAAGCAGTAGTACTTACCTCATATATATGTGTGGGAATAAATGACATCATGTATTTTAAGTGTTTAGTACAATACTTGGATCATAGTCGGTACTCAGAAAGTGTTAGCTATAATCATTCTCACCTTGACTGCATTTCCAGGTAACAAATTTGCTTAGAGTAGTGGTTCCACAACTTGAGTGTGTATTAGGATCCCTTTGAGAGCTTGTTCAAGCACAGATTACTGGGCTCCACACCCAGGGCTACTGACAGTAGAGCTCTGGTGGGCCTGAAAATTTGTATTTCTAACAAGTTCCCCCATGATGTAGGTGCTGCTGGTCCAGGTACCATACTTTGAGAACCAGTGGCTTAGAGTATAGTGTTAATCAAAGCTAGATCATAGCTTTGGCCTTAATTTTTGGCCAGTTTTTATTGGTCCTCCATCATCTAACCACAAGCTGCTCTCCTTAGAAAAAAGTCAGACCTCTCAGGGACAGCCAGTCACATGGGCAGCTTCATGGTTACCAATCACTGCATCAAGGAAAAAGAAGAGAAATTTGAAAGTAGAGAATGAAGGACTTCATCAAGATCTTAATCCTGATTATCTGTGGGTGGTGAGATTATAAATGCTCTGAACTTCTTTTAATACTTTAAAAATATTTTCAACACTGTTACACTGAAGTCCTATTAATTTTATAGTCTGAAAGGACTTTTTAAAGAACATAGCCTACTTAAGAGGTAAATCAGTAATGTCAATTCCATGAGAAAACTGAAGTATCCATTTATACCAGTAAAACCACACAGTATGTCACTCTATTCAGAATGCCCCACCCTGAGACACCCATCTCTTGTGTGTTTCTGTTATCTTGAACACAACTCTTGAAGAGTTCATTGTAACACATACAAAATTACAATATAGAGAACAACTCCCTAAAGATGTAAGCTGCTACTTCAGTGATTCAGTGAATTCATTTTATTACTCTGTTTTGAAAAGATCTATTTGTTATCCCTTTAGCATCTTTAGTCTTGAGTCTATTATTTAGAGAGAGTCTTCTCTTTTCCAATTATAAGTACCCCAAATATGTATCTAGCATGAAACAGTGGGCTACTAATAAAATGATGAGCCTGTTACATTTCAACAAATTGTTCCTGATAAACTAAACTATGAAGACAGTGCTTGGCTTTAATGTATAAACCTGGTGGCACAGGCTTCCCTGCTGCTAGCATTTGTTTCGCTAAACTGGGAATTCATTAGAGAACATTTGCTACAAAACTTAGCATTGAATGAGTGTAGATATAATATAAAAACCCATGGAAGCCCAATGTAATTGGTCAACTTATTGCAAAAAGAATTTGCTGGCTATCTGTTATGTGCTTAGCTCTATACTAGGTGGTGCATGGTTACTTGGGGCATTAATTTTATATACTCATTGGGAGATTTGTGTTATAAACTGTCTAACATACAAAGTAAGTAGCAGAGACAGTAAGTGCTCTAAGGGTTCAAGGATATGGAATTTGAAGCCTTAGTTCTGTAATTTTTTATCTGCCTATCCATGAACAAATCCATTAACTACTTGTTGCATCAGTTTCCTTATCTGTTTAAAAAATGGATACTAATAGTTGTAGTTCACATGGTTGTTAATGAAGATTAAATGACTTAATACATGTAAAATTCCTAGTTCTGAGTCTGGTATTTACTTGCTCAATAATGTAGGTATTATTAGAGTGGAAGATATGTCTTTAGCCTTCTGTGAAACTCTAAATGCCTGCCATTCCCACAACTCCCTTCTGAGGCAAAAGTTATTTCTGTATATAGTTATGGGGTCTTACGCTTTTTGACTCTGCTTCCAACCATAACTGGCAACATTGTCCTTATATATCTATGTCTGTATTTATAATTGTTCTTATTTATCATAGGCAGGTGATTTGCTGTATACAAAAGAGATTTTCACTTATTGGAAGAAGTAATATCCATATTTCAAGACAGCTGGGCCATTGTTCTTTTTCTAGAATTGAGTAACACTGCTGCTAACCTGAATTATACCTGTATGTTCATTGGTGCTTAAGACAACGCTTACCTCAAGTCCTTGCCCAAAATGTTCAGAAATTTTACCTGCCACCCATGATTTTGATGTATGCATTTTTTTTCATCAGGGGAAAAATTCCTCTTCAGGCGTGCATTAGCCCTGATAGGCCTCTTATGATATTGGCCTAGATATAGGCCTCTATGTACCTGTTCATGGTTTGCTCTGAGAGAGTTAAACAAGATAGCTGAGATATTAAATTTCAAGCTTATTTTACATGCTTTAGTAGACATAAAAGGTAAATACAATTCCTATAAGATATGGGCTTTAATGATACTTGAAAATAGAAGCATGTTGAAGTAAATTTTCCCCCCTTTTTCAATAATCTTGACTGTGATTTAACAAAGATATATTTTGTCTCTGTATTCACTATCCAAACTTCTTCCCCCATGATGTGTTAGATGTTAGATATGTTTACCATCGTGATGCTTTCTAAGGCTGCTACCTACTTTGTAGCCCAAGGAGTTGAAAGCCTAAGTCTGGAATGGGAAAAATTTTTTAAGTCCAAATTTATTATGGTTATTAGACTTTATAATTATGGTTTACAGGTTATTGGAAGATGGATCTCAGTCCAGGCTAATTACTCTTTTTTTGTTGTCATGGCTATAGCAAACATATTATGTTTCCAGGTTGCCACAGTATGTCTGATTTGGAATATTAAAACTTTAGTATCTGATTTGTTTTCTAAATTTACTAGGAGACCGCTAAAACGACAATGAAAAGGAGTGTAACTTAAAATTGTGAGAGGAAAAAGTAGATTATGGGAGAAAAATACAAAAGAGAGAAAGAAAGGAGAGGAAAACAGAAACATGGAGAAAGAGACAAATAGAAGATAGAAACTAATATGATATAACTAAATCTAAATATAGCAGAATCACAATGAATTTAAATGGAATAAACTTTCTAGGTAAAAGACAAAGTTTGGCAGAGCAGAATTTAAAAAAAAACAACTATATGGTATTTATCAGAAACAGTGATAAAACTTAAGGACACAAAAATGTGTGTCCTTAAAAATGTGTGTCCTAAGCATTTAAAAAAATTTTTTAAAAATATATGCCACTAAGATTCTAGCCAAGGCAATGCTAGGGTGATTATATTAATATCAGCTAAAATAGACTTTAATTAAAAGAAATCTAAAGATAAAGAGAGGCAATACATAGATATAAAGAGTAAGTTCCTTAGGGAGATTGAGCAGTTCTAAACTTGAATGCACCTAATGCACAGTTTCTATATAAAATAAGGAAAAAATGGAAAGAGGTGGAAAAATTCAAAATAGAGGATGATTTTAACACACTTCTCTCAGTATTTTATAGTTCAAATAGATTTTTAAATAGTTATAGATTTTCTGTATTCCTGTATTTATTTATATAAAACTAAACACACTTAATCTAATTGATATGTTTTTATTTGTGTGACTGTGAAAAGCCTGCATTCATTAACCTCAGAATATTCATTTTCAAGTCCACATGGAACATATTTGAGAATTCATCATGTTTTTGTCATAAAGCAAGTTACTATAAATTTCAAAGTATCGTAAAGGCCACATTGATGACCAAAACAGAGTTACATTAGAAATTAATAACAGAAATGTATGTAAAAGTATATTTCTAGATACTGACAGGCACACACATAAATAACTCATGATCAAAGAAAGCATAATAAAAATTTTAACTGAAGACTGTGAAATACTGTATATCAAATTTGTGGAATGCAGCTGAAGTGGTATTTAGTGGAGTAGCTATAGTATTAAATATTAAGATTTTTTAAAAGGCTGAAATTAGTGAGTCAAGCATACAAATAAGAATTAAAAAAAGAACAACATAAAACCCTAGATAAAGGGTAAAAGTTAACAAAATAGACAAAAATATAATAAAGAGAATGAAAAAACCCCAATTGAAATGATAAATAAAGTAGACAAATCTTTGGCAAGATTGATCAAAGAAAACAAAGGGAGAGAAGATAATCATTATTAATAATGAAAAGTGAGTTATAGATACAAATGTAAAAAGGAGCATAAAAATTCTGAGAACATTATGATCAGCTTTATGCCTCATATATTTAAAAACATAGGCTAAATAAACAAATTCCCAGGAAAATGTAAATTACCAAAACTAACTCAAGAAGAAGTAGACAACTTTAGTAGTCCTATAGCTATTAATGAATTTGAATCAGTAAACTATTATGCTATATTGCCTCCTTATCAAGTATGAAGAAAGAGTAAGTGTCCTGAGATGACGGAGGTGAGAAGGCTAGCAGGAAAAGAGATAATGCTCTGAAGGTAGGATATGTGAATTTTAGATTTAAAAGATTGATCAATTCCAGTTATGAGAAGGTTTAGGGTATGGCAGAGTGGTAGGGTTAGCATAGAGGAAGACCCTGGAGATGAAGAGTTTAGTGGTGAAAGGATTTGGCATAGTCATCCATAGAGTTGTTGAAGTCACTCAAAATGATGGGAGGATTTGTGCTTGAGAAGGAGAGATTACAAGCCAGATGCCAGAATCTTTGAAGAATGTAAGGAAAGGTGGTTCAGCCAGATGGCTTTAATCTTGAAGGAAGAAGTGTTTTTACATGAAGGTAGAGAAGTAATGATTTGAATGTAATATTTGAGAGTAAAAGATGTGTCCTTTTTATTTCCAAGTCCTGATGGTACATGGAAGTTGTGAGAAAATGAGTAGCTTTCACACTAGAGTGTTGCTCGGGAAACAAGTCAGATAAGTTAAGACGTTGACAACGTTAATGAAGAATGAGAATTTTAAACTAATAACTTATGATCTGTATAATCATAGCAGTAGTTTGCCCTGAAAAGTTGTTTGGGGTCATTCAACTGGGAATTCAATTTTAGAGAGGAAAAGAAGTGAAATACTTAGCTTTTTCTATATTCTAGCTTTCATGGGATGGTTAGATGACAAGGAAGGCTGGAAAAATATTCTCTTTTAACTCCACATCACCCCGCTTTCCGCTCTTCCTCCAGTTTAAAATGTTCTGAGGTCAGTTCCTTTCTTTATTGATTACGCATTTAGAAAATAACTTTGGGCTTACTGAAGAGTTGGGATGGAGGCCAGAAAAGGTGAAGTTAAGACCTTTGCCTTGCTGATAATTACACAAGTTCTTATCTGGTTTTAAAAGCTTGCTCTTCATCTCAGAGGGTATGGATCCCTGCCATTTACCTCTACCATGGCAGTAAGCAAAATCAGTTTTATGGGAACAAGGCTAATAACTCTGTGGATTTTGTTCACTTGTCAGGTTCGAAGAAACCAAACTAGCACCATACCAAAGTCTGTGCAAAGACTTGGGACTTACTCTTTCCCTCTTAATAATGATGAATATTTTTAGTTCTAGGACCCCTAAAAAGTGATACCCATCTGTTTTTCTCTTAAAGCTAGAGATATCTGAGCTAGGTATGAACCTGTATTGAACGAACTTCTTAGAAATGGACTATATCTGTAGGAGTTGATAGTACAAGAGTATTACCTTTGGATAACTATTCTTCCAACTTGCTACTTTCCCCAAAGAAACTGAGTTGGAGTTAAAGTTATTTGACTTATGCCAGCTTTTAAAAAATATATCTGTAGGAGAAGGACATGCCAAAATAGCTGAACATTAATGTCATGCCATCTGACATCAGTCTAATGATACATTTCTTAGAAAATGAATTTGCCAATTCAGTAAAACTTGAAAAAATATTTCACATGTCAAGCTCACAAAGAGAGGATGTTATAAGTGACCTCTATTATGTGGGGTCTTACATAGTAGAGTCAAATGACTGAATATAAACTTAGTTCATTAACAAGTGGAGAGGAAAATTTATTATCTTTGGTGGTGCTTTCAGTCCCCCATAGCAGTGCCGAAAAAATCATAAAAATGGAAGTATGTGAAGTGCTGAATTTACATGACATTTTCCTGATTTTTGTGAAAGTTTAGAGACACATTTTTCAAATACAAATATCTATCTTTAGGCCTCTTTTTAATGCCCAACAAGTATACTCCATGGTTGAAAAGCAATATATACAGCAATTTCATAAAACAGGATGATTAACAATAGGAGAGGGGTGGAATGGGGAGGGTGGGAGGGAGACGCAAGAGGGAGGAGATATGGGGATATATGTATATGTATAGGTGATTCACTTTGTTATAAAGCAGAAACTAACACACCATTGTAAAGCAATTATACTCCAATAAAGATGTTTAAAAAAAATCAGAAAGGAGAGTAGGACTCAAAGACAAACATGTAAGCTTTTCCCTAGTAGACCTTGTTAGTCAACTAAATGCAAAAAGACGATAAAGCCAAATTGCCATATACTATTTTCTTTATATTGTATATTAATTGTTCGTATTCCTGATGCTGGAATAGATATCATCTGTAGGCTTGTCTGGTGTTAGAGGGTTTGGGGCTAGTTATAATTTTTTCTTTTATCTCATTCCAAGGATTTTAATTTTTTTAGACCAAATTTTATTTTATTTTATTATTTTAACATCTTTATTGGACTATAATTGCTTTACAATGGTGTGTTAGTTTCTGCTCTATAACAAAGTGAATCAGCTATACACATACACACGTTCCCATATCTCTTCCCTCTTGCGTCTCCCTCCCTCCCACCCTCCCTATCCCACCCCTCTAGGTGGTCACAAAGCACTGAGCTGATCTAATTTTTCAGTGAGCTCCTCTTGTCATAAAATAACAGAAATAGTTGCTCATTAAAGAAGGAGCTTTCAAAGGCTTTGAAATATTATTTCCTTCTCTTTCCAGGGTTACATAAGGTTTTTTCAGGAGACACTCTGTGCAGATGCAAATAGCCCAAGAACATTACTCTGCTTTCTAAAATGGCAATATTATAATGCATCTACTTGTTACCTTACCATGCTGTGGTCCACAATAAACCAGGCCTGATTGGGATTATGTAATTAAATATTGAAGTCCTAACCTGAGAGTTTCCAATGTCCTGGTGGTCATAGAAGCATAAGTAGCACCAGTGAGTTGTGCTGATGTCTCATTTAGGGAGTTGTATGGTCTTTGTTGGGCTAGAGTTCATCTAGTATTTTCTTTCTCTTCTTATTGTGGTAAAAATCACATAACATAAAACTTATACCCTTAACCATTTTAAAGTGTTCAATTAAGTAGTATCAAGTATATTTACAATGTTGTGAAACAGATCCCCAGAACTTTTTCATCTTACAAATCTGAAACTCTATACCCATTTAACAACACCACTTTTCTTTTTCTGACAACTGAAAAAGAGTTTAATGTCTTAATTATAACATATTCAAAATTGGTTATAGATATAGTAACATATTAAATATAAAACAGTAAGGAGAAAACATAGGCAAATGTTTATGTATGCAGAATAATGAAAGCCAAGACAGAGAAACTAAATGGAAAATATTAATCAATTTGCCTCCATACAAATTAAAAAAATAAAATCTGTATGTCACAAACATTATTAACAAAAACAAAATAAGAAAACTTTTATAATGTATGGGATATAGAATGGCTTTAAATTATTTATATATTAATACATTTTACAAAAATACAGAAAGACACATCTCAGTTAAAACATAGAGAAACATCTTTTTTTTTTTTACACACACACACTGTATTTTATTTTTACAAGAGATAAATAAACTGACACCAAGCATGGTAAATGTATGACCACAACAAAAGCAACAATGATTGCAATTACCAAACACAAAACACACTCATACTATGTCATAATATTGACACATTCAGTCCAGTAATCCTCCACTGTAACAGCTCTTTTACTTGGCAATGAAAATTGATGTGTATATTTTTTGCCTCTGAGTCCTTGCAGGATTTATTTTATTTTTTTATTCCAATGGAAAGTAACAAAAATTATAATAATCCTCATCAGTTCACTCAGTCCCATGTAATTAATTATTTTTTCATCTTGATCTTTTGTTAATACTTTTATGAATTCATCAGTTTTCCATTAGAGTTCTGAAAATGCTTATTCATTCAGTTCAGCAGTATAGTCAGTTACCAGAAACCAGTACTTGCCAGAGTATTTTCCATGAATTCCTTGAAGATGAAACCCTTTTCTAGCAACATTTTTGCAAAAACATCAGAGTACACCCAGAACTGTCTGTAAATGACAAAAGACTTAAAAATGAAAACAGTTAAAGATTTGATGAAAGTCTATAATAATGCAATTGACAAGGAAATTTAGTTATTTCTGAGATATATATTTTAAAGTAATAACTAGAATTATGACTTATAACATTATACCAGAACATATAAGATTTTTAGAAATTTCATGTAATTTCTGAAACATTTATATTAACATATTTCCATACAAATAACCCAAAGTTTATATTAGTTGTTTTTTTTTTTTTATACTGCAGGTTCTTATTAGTCATCAATTTTATACACATCAGTGTATACATGTCAATCCCAATCACCCAATTCAGCACACCATCATCCCCACCCCACGGCGGTTTTCCCCCGTTGGTGTCCATACGTTTGTTCTCTACATCTGTGTCTCAACTTCTGCCCTGCAAACCGGTTCATCTGTACCATTTTTCTAGGTTCCACATACATGCGTTAATATACGATATTTGTTTTTCTCTTTCTGACTTACTTCACTCTGTTTCACAGTCTCTAGGTCCATCCACATCTCAACAAAAGATTCAATTTCATTTCTTTTTATGGCTGAGTAATATTCCATTGTATGTATGTACCACATCTTCTTTATCCATTCGTCTGTTGATGGGCATTTAAGTTGATTCCATGACCTGGCTATTGTAAATAGTGCTGCAATGAACATTGCAGTGTATGTGTCTTTTTAAATTATGGTTTTCTCTGGGTATATGCCCAGTAGTGGGATTGCTGGATCATATGGTAATTCTATTTTTAGTTTTTTAAGGAACCTCCATACTGTTCCCCATAGTGGCTGTATCAATTTACATTCCCACCAACAGTGCAATAGGGTTCCCTTTTCTCCATACCCTCTCCAGCATTTGTTGTTTGTAGATTTTCTGATGATGCCCATTTTAACTGGTGTGAGGTGATACCTCAGTGTAGTTTTGATTTGCATTTCTCTAATAATTAGTGATGTTGAACAGCTTTTCATGTGCTTCTTGGCCATCTGTATGTCTTCTTTGGAGAAATGTCTATTTAGGTGTTCTGCCCATTTTTGGATTGGGTTGTTTGTTTCTTTAATATTGAGCTGCATGAGCTGTTTATATATTTTGGAGATTAATCCTTTGTCCATTGATTCATTTGCAAATATTTTCTCCCCTTCTGAGGATTGTCTTTTGGTCTTGTTTATGGTTTCCTTTGCTGTGCAAAAGCTTTGAAGTTTCATTAGGTCCCATTTGTTTAAGTTTGTTTTTATTTCCGTTACTCTAGGAGGTGGGTCAAAAAAGATCTTGCTGTCATTTATGTCAAAGAGTGTTCTTCCTATGTTTTCCTCTAAGAGTTTTATAGTGTCTGGTCTTACATTTAGGTCTCTAATCCATTTTGAGTTTATTTTTGTATATGGTGTTGGGGAGTGTTCTAATTTCATTCTTTTACATGTAGCTGTCCAGTTTTCCCAGCACCACTTATTGAAGAGACTGTCTTTTCTCCATTGTATATCTTTGCCTCCTGTGTCATAGATTAGTTGACCATAGGTGTGTGGGTTTATCTCTGGACTCTCTATCTTATTCCATTGATCTATGTTTCTGTTTTTGTGCCAGTACCATATTGTCTTAATTATTGTAGCTTTGTAGTATAGTCTGAAGACAGGGAGTCTGATTCCTCCAGCTCCATTTTTTTCCCTCAGACTATTTGGCTATTCGGGGTCTTTTGTGTCTCCATACAAATTTTAAGATGATTTGTTCTAGTTCTGTAAAAAATGCCATTGGTAACTTGATAGGGATTGCATTGAATCTGTAGATTGCTTTGGGTAGTATAGTCATTTTCAGAATATTGATTCTTCCAATCCAAGAACATGGTATATCTCTCCATCTGTTGGTATCATCTTTATTTTCTTTCATCAGTGTCTTATAGTTTTCTGCATACAGGTCTTTTGTCTCCCTCGGTATGTTTATTCCTAGGTATTTTATTCTTTTTGTTGCAATGGTAAATGGGAGTGTTTCCATAATTTCTCTTTCAGGTTTTTCATCATTACTGTATAGAGGAATGCAAGAGATTTCTGTGCATTGATTTTGTATCCTGCAACTTTACCAAATTCATTGATTAGCTCTAGTAGTTTTCTGGTAGGATCTTTAGGATTCTCGATGTATAGTATCATGTCATCTGCAAACAGTGACAGCTTTACTTCTTCTTTTCCAATTTGTATTCCTTTTATTTCTTTTTCTTCTCTGATTGCCGTGGCAACAACACCTCTTTTTTACCTGTCTTCCCAGCCTCTGGCAATCACCATTCTACTTTTTGTTTATTTGAATTTGACTACTTTAGATACCTCATGTAAGTGGAGTTATACAGTATTTGTCTTTTTGTGACCGTCTTATTCCACTTAGCATAATGTGCTCATGGTTCCTCAGTATTGTAGCATGTGGCAGGTGTTCCTTACTTTTTAAGATTGAATAATATTCTGTTGTATATGTGTACCACATTTTGTTTGTTGATGGATATTTTGGTTACTTCCACCTGTTGGCTGTTGGATATAGTGTTGCTCTGCACATGGGTGTGCAAATGTCTCTTAGAGATCCTGATTTAAATTCTTTTGGATATATATATCCAGGAGTGAGAATGCTGTTCTCTTTGGGTTACCATTTACATGGAATACCTTTTTCCATCCTTTCACTTTAATTTTATGTGTGTCCTTAGGTCTAAAATGAATCTTCTGTAGACAGCATGTCATTGGATCCTGGGTGGTTTTTCATTTTGATCTTTAAGACAATGTATGTCTTTTCACTGAGGAATTTAATCCATTTACATTTAAAGTAATTGCTGATGGGGAAGGACTAACTTTTGCCATTTTGTTAATTGGTTTCTCTGCGTCTTGTAGCTTTTTTGTCCTTCTCTCTTTCTCTTTGTGTTCATTGATATTTTTTGCTTTGGTATGCTATGATTCACTTCTCTTCTCCTTTTGTATGTATTCTGTAGATATTTTATTTGTGGTTCCCATTGCAATTTAAATAAGACATCTTAAAATTGTAACATTCTATTGTAAACTGATAACAACTTAACTTCTATCACATACAAAAACTGTAATCCTTTACAGCTTAACTCCTTCCATTTCATGTTATTGATTTTGCAAATTCCACATTTATATATTGTATACTCATTAGCATAGATTTGTAGGGCTCTTTTTATGCTTTTGTCATTTAAATCTGTGAACCAGAAATGCTATAGCACAGGTTGCTTTGTTTGTCTATGTATTTAACTTTACCAGATAACCTTTTATTTTTGTACAGCTTGGTGTTACTATCTACTATCCTTTTGTTTCAACTTGAAGGATTCCCTGTAACATTGCTTGCAGAGCAAGTCTAGTGGTAATGAACTCCCTCAGCTGTTGTTTATTTCAAAAAGTCTTAATTTCTCCTTCATTTTTGAAAGACACTTTTGCCAGATACAGTATTTTTGGTTGACGTTTTTTTCTTTCAGAGCTTCGAATATATTATTCCACTCCCTTCTGGCCTATAATATTTCTACTGAGGAACCTGCTGATATTTTTATGGAAGCTTGCTTTTATGTGACAAATTACTTTTCTCTTGCTTCCTTCAAGATTCTCTGTTTGTCAGTTTTATTATAATGTGTCTCATTTTATTATAATATGTCTCTTTTTGGGTTTATCTTGTTGGACTCCTCTGAGCTTCTTGAATCTCTGTATACTCATTTCTTTCCTCCAATTTGGGAGGTTTTGGTCATTATTTCTTCAAATAAGCTTTTGGCTCCTTTCTCTTTTCCTTTTGGGATTCTCATAGTTCATAGATTGGTCAGCTTGATAGTATCTTATAAGTCCTTTTGGCTCTCTTTACTTTTTGTTGTTCTGTTTTTCTTTTGAGTCTTCTGTCTTCAAGTCCAATGATCCATTTTTACTGCCTGATCAAGTCTGCTGTTGAATCCCTTCTAATGTTTTCTTTTCAGTTTAGCTATTGTATTTTTGAACTCCAGAATTTCTGTTTGATTCTGTCTTTATACTTTCTATCTCTTTGTTCATATTATCATTTGTTCATGTATAATTTTACTGATTTCATTTAGTTGTCTGCTCTTTAACTCATCGAGCATTATTATGACGGTTATTTTAAACTCTTTGTTAGGTGGCTCATAGATCTGTATTAAAGAAATATACAATTAGTTTCTGGCATTTAGCTTGTTCCTTTGGACCATGTTTCCCTGTTCCTTTGTATGAATTTAAAATTTTTCTAGGTTTTGGGCGTTTGAAAAAATAACTACCTCTCCAATTATTTGAGTACTGGCTTTGTAGGAGAAGAACTTCACAAATCACTCTGGCTGGAGGTTCTAAAACCTCTCAAACATTTTCTGATCTCTTGCCCCTCCTGGCATCTGCCTGCACAACTTCAGCTCTAATGTGTCATTCACCTCTGTTTTTAGCAGTTTCTGTATTCTGGCCCTGGTCCCATCACTCCTGTGAGTCAGGAGAGCAAGAAATCAGTCCCTTCAGCAGTCCCTACACAAGCCAGAAGGTTGGTCATATGGTCCACTCTTTTGTGTCCATCACAAGGAAGAAGCTCCAGTCAGTATGGGGGCTTTCCTCCTAGTTGCACTATGCCACGTAGGAGGAGGGCACAAATGGTTGTGCCAAACACCATGAATTTTCCTACCCCTTTTGATAGAATTCCTTCTTGGGTTTACAGTGCTCTGGGTGCTGTATCTTCTCAACTAATCTCTAGAGCTCTCACAGAGGTATTCTGGTCTGTATGTTATTGTTAGCTTGGTGTCTCTGTATGTGAAAGTGTCTATAGCTTCTTATTCTACTATCTTGCTGACATCACTCTGCTTGAATGTTCTTAAGTATTCTGAATACCACTAATATTATTTGTATTCATAAGATGATCATGAGCTTACAACTGAAACCAGTCCCAGACTGAAAGAGGGACAGAGAAGGTAAGATTGTTACATGTTAACTGTGAGATCTGGAAGTGGAGGTGAGCTAACACGTTTGGCCTAATTATAATTAACTCTCCAGCATTTGTACCACAGAGTTGTTTAATTCCAAAGGTACACTTAAGGTGTGGAGAGTGGGGTTTGACACTGAAGAAAAGGATGTCAGATCATATCTTTACTCTCGTCCTCAATATCATCTCTGAAAAAGCCTCTTTCGTTCATGAGAGCTGGGTTATTAATAAATAAGAGGAATTCCTGTAGTCCGTTCCCCCCAGGATTTGATTCCACTCTCTGAATCTTAGCCCCAATTAGATACCAAGCCAACCCCTGCTAGGACTTCTCCAGAGAACATGAATATTGGCCCACTAATATGTGAGAGCCCTTGTAATGTTTCCCCTGGGGCAACAGAATAAAGAGCTGTCCTTGCAGCTGGTGGCTTTGATGGTAGAAAGATTACTTCTGTATTTGTACAATGGAATATTCCCAACTAACAGCACTAATTGTATTTTTACCTTCATACACTAAGTGGCTGTTTGAGTTAATCTCCAATTTAGTAATAAGAGGAAGAAAGCATCATTATTATTATTATTTTTTAGTTTCTGCTTTATAACAAAGTGAATCAGTCATGCATATACATCTGTTCCCACATCCCTTCCCTCTTGCGTCTCCCTCCCTCCCACCCTCCCTATCCCACCACTCAAAGCGGTCACAAAGCACCGAGCTGATCTCCCTGTGCTATGCGGCGGCTTCCCACTATCTATCTACCTTATGTTTGGTAGTGTATATATGTCCATGCCTCTCTTTCGCTTTGTCACAGCTTACACTTCCCCCTCCCCATATCCTCAAGTCCATTCTCAAGTAGGTCTGTGTCTTTATTCCCGGTTTACCCCTAGGTTCTTCATGACATTTTTTTACTTAAATTCCATATATATGTAGCATACAGGATTTGTCTTTCTCTTTCTGACTTACTTCACTCTGTATGACAGACTCTAGGTCTATCCACCTCATTACAAATAGCTCAGTTTCATTTCTTTTTATGGCTGAGTAATATTCCATTGCATATATGTGCCATATCTTCTTTATCCATTCATCTGATGATGGACACTTAGGTTGTTTCCATCTCTGGGCTATTGTGAATAGAACTGCAATGAACATTTTGGTACATGACTCTTTTTGAATTATGGTTTTCTCAGGGTATATGCCTAGTAGTGGGATTGCTGGGTCATATGGTAGTTCTATTTTTAGTTTTTTAAGGAACCTCCATACTGTTCTCCATAGTGTCTGTACCAATTCACATTCCCACCAGCAGTGGAAGAGTGTTCCCTTTTCTCCACACCCTCTCCAGCATTTATTGTTTCTAGATTTCTTGATGATGGCCATTCTGACTGGTGTGAGATGATATCTCATTGTAGTTTTGATTTGCATTTCTCTAATGATTAATGATGTTGAGCATTCTTTCATGTGTTTGTTGGCAGTCTGTATATCTTCTTTGGAGAAATGCCTATTTAAGTCTTCTGCCCAGTTTTGGATTGGGTTGTTTGTATTTTTGCTAATGAGCTGCATGAGCTGCTTATAAATTTTGGAGATTAATCCTTTGTCAGTTGCTTCATTTGCAAATATTTTCTCCCATTCTGAGGGTTGTCTTTTGGTCTTGTTTATGGTTTCCTTTGCTGTGCAAAAGCTTTGAAGTTTCATTAGGTCCCATTTGTTTATATTTGTTTTTATTTCCATTTCTCTAGGAGGTGGGTCCAAAAGGATCTTGCTGTGATTTATGTCATAGAGTGTTCTGCCTATGTTTTCCTCTAAGAGTTTGATAGTTTCTGGCCTTACATTTAAGTATTGAATCCATTTTGAGCTTATTTTTGTGTATGGTGTTAGGGAATGATCTAATCTCATACTTTTACATGTCCCTGTCCAGTTTTCCCAGCACCACTTATTGAAGAGGCTGTCCTTTCTCCACTCTACATTCCTGCCTCCTTTATCAAAGATAAGGTGGCCATATGTGCGTGGGTTTATCTCTGGGCTTTCTGTCCTCTTCCATTGATCTATCTTTCTGTTTTTGTGCCAGTACCATACTGTCTTGATTACTGTAGCTTTTTAGAATAGTCTGAAGTCAGGGAGCCTGATTCCTCCAGCTCCGTTTTTCGTTCTCAAGATTGCTTTGGCTATTCTGGGGCTTTGGTGTTTCCATACAAATTGTGAATTTTTTTATTCTAGTTCTGTGAAAAATACCAGTGGTAGTTTGATAGGGATTGCATTGAATCTGTAGATTGCTTTGGGTAGTAGAGTCATTTTCACAATGTTGATTCTTCCAGTCCAAGGACATGGTATATCTCTCCATCTATTTGTATCATCTTTAATTTCTTTCATCAGTGTCTTATAATTTTCTGTATACAGGTCTTTTGTCTCCTTAGGTAGGTTTATTCCTAGATATTTTATTCTTTTTGTTGCAATGGTAAATGGGAGTGTTTCCTTGATTTCACTTTCAGATTTTTCATCATTAGTGTATACGAATGTCAGAGATTTCTGTGCATTACTTTTTTATCCTGCAACTTTACCAAATTCATTGATTAGCTCTAGTAGTTTTCTGGTAGCATCTTTAGGATTCTCCAAGTATAGTATCATGTCATCTGTAAACAGTGACAGCTTTACTTCTTCTTTTCCAATTTGGATTCCTTTTATTTCTTTTTCTTCACTGAAGAAAACTTCCAAAAGTATGTTGAATAAAAGTGGGGAGAGTGGGCAACCTTGTCTTGTTCCTGATCTTAGTGGAAATGATTTCAATTTTTGACTATTGAGGACGATGTTGGCTGTAGGTTTGTCATATATGTCCTTTATTATGTTGTGGAAAGTTCCATCAATGCCTACTTTCTGCAGGGTTTTTATCATAAATGGGTGTTGAATTTTGTCCAAAGCTTTCTCTGCATCTATTGAAATGATCATATGGCTTGTATTCTTTATTAATATGGTGTATCACGTTGATTGATTTGCATATATTGAAGAACCCTTGCATTCCTGGAATAAACCCCACTTGATCATGGTGTATGATCCTTTTAATGTGCTGTTGGATTCTGTTTGCTAGTGTTTCATTGAGGATTTTGCCTCTATTGTCATCAGTGATATTGGCCTGTAGTTTTCTTTCTTTGTGACATCTTTTTCTGGTTTTGCTATCAGGATGATGGTGGCCTCATAGAATGAGTTTGGGAGTGTCCCTCCCTCTGCTATATTTTGGAAGAGTTTGAGAAGGATATGTGTTAGCTCTTCTCTAAATGTTTGATAGAATTTGCCTGTGAAGCCATCTGGTCCTGGGCTTTTGTTTGTTGGAAGATTTTTAATCACAGTTTCAATTTCAGTGCTTGTGATTGGTCTGTTCATATTTTCTGTTTCTTCCTGGTTCAGTCTTGGCAGGTTGTGCATTTCTAACAATTTGTCCATTTCTTCCAGGTTGTCCATTTTATTGGCATAGAGTTGCTTGTAGTAATCTCTCATGATCTTTTGTATTTCTGCAGTGTCAGTTGTTACTTCTCCTTTTTCATTTCTAATTCTATGGATTTGAGTCTTCTTCCTTTTCTTCTTGATGAGTCTGGCTAATGGTTATTCTATTTTGTTCATCTTCTCAAAGAACCAGCTTTTAGTTTTATTGATCTTTGCTATCGTTTCCATTCATTTCTTTTTCATTTATTTCTGATCTGATTTTTATTTCTTTCCTTCTGCTAACTTTGGGGTTGTTTTGTTCTTTCTCTAATTGCTTTAGGTGCAAGGTTAGCTCGTTTATTCAAGATGTTATCTGTTTCTTAAGGTAGGATTGTATTGCTATAAACTTCCCTCTTAGAACTGCTTTTGCTGCATCCCATAGGTTTTGGGTCATCGTGTCTCCATTGTCATTTGTTTCTAGGTATTTTTTTAATTTCCTCTTTTATTTCTTCAGTGATCACTTCAATATTAAGTAGCGTATTGTTTAGCCTCCATGTGTTTGTATTTATTACAGATCTCTTCTTGTAATTGATATCTAGTCTCATAGCATTGTGCTTGGAACAGATACTTGATACAATTTCAGTTTTCTTAAATTTACCAAGGCTTGATTTGTGACCCAAAATATGATCTATCCTGGAGCATGTTCCATGAGCACTTGAGAAAAATATGTATTCTGTTGTTTTTGGATGGAATGTCCTATAAATATCAATTAAGTCCATCTTGTTTAATGTATCATTTAAAGCTTGTGTTTTCTTATTTATTTTCCTTTTGGATGATCTGTCCATTGGTGAAAGTGGAGTGTTAAAGTTCCCTAGTATGAATGTGTTACTGTCGATTTCCCCTTTTATGGCTGTTAGTATTTTCCTTATGTATTGAGGTGGTCCTATGTTGGGTGCATAAATATTTACAATTGTTATATCTACTTCTTGAATCGATCCCTTGATCATTATGTAGTGTCCTTCTTTGTCTCTTCTAATAGTCTTTATTTTAAAGTCTATTTTGTCTGATATGAGAATTGCTACTCCAGCTTTCTTTTGGTTTCCATTTGCATGGAATATCTTTTTCCACCCCCTTACTTTCACTCTGTATGTGTCTCTAGGTCTGAAGTGGGTCTCTTGTAGACAGCATATATAT
Source organism: Mesoplodon densirostris (assembly GCF_025265405.1). NCBI lineage: Eukaryota > Metazoa > Chordata > Mammalia > Artiodactyla > Ziphiidae > Mesoplodon > Mesoplodon densirostris. Next base: position 31,028,797 of record NC_082681.1, on the reverse strand, counting down.
GGGTCTTGTTTTTGTATCCATTCAGCCAATCTGTGTTTTTTGGTGGGAGCATTTAGTCCATTTACATTGAAGGCACTTATCGATATGTATGTTCCTATTCCCATTTTCTTAATTGTTTTTGGTTCGTTATTGTAGGTATTTTCCTTCTGTTGTGTTTCTTGCCTAGAGAAGTTCCTTTAGCTTTTGTTGTAATGATGGTTTGGTGGTGCTGAACTCTCTCAAGTTTTGCTTGTCTGTAAACGTTTTGATTTCTCCATCAAATCTGCATTAGATCCTTGCTGGGTAGAGTAATCTTGGTTGCAGGTTTTTCTCCTTCATCACTTTAAATATGTCCTGCCTGTCCCTTCTGGCTTGCAGAGTTTCTGCTGGAAGATCAGCTGTTAACCTTACGGGGATTCCCTTGTGTGTTATTTGTTGTTTTTCCCTTGCTGCTTTTAATATGTTTTCTTTGTATTTAATTTTTGACAGTTTGATTAATATGTGTATTGGTGTATTTCTCCTTGGATTTATCCTGTATGGGACTCTCTGTGCTTCCTGGACTTGATTAACTATTTCCTTTCCCATATTAGGGAAGTTTTCAACTATAATCTCTTCAAATATTTTCTCAGTCCCTTTCTTTTTCTCTTCTTCTTCTGGGACCCCTATAATTCAAATGTTGATGCGTTTAATGTTGTCCCCGAGGTCTGTGAGGCTGTCCTCAGTTCTTTTCATTAATTTTTTCTTTATTCTGCTCTGCAGTAGTTATTTCCACTATTTTATCTTCCAGGTCACTTATCCGTTCTTCTGCCTCAGTTATTCTGGTATTGATCTCATCTAGAGTATTTTTAATTTCATTTATTGTGTTGTTCATCATTGTTCGTTTCATCTTTAGTTCTTCTAGGTCCCTGTTAAGTGTTTCTTGCATTTTGTCTGTTCTATTTCCAAGATTCTGTATCATCTTTACTATCATTATTCTGAATTCTTTTTCAGGTAGACTGCCTATTTCCTCTTCATTTGTTCGGTCTGATGGGTTTTTATCTTGCTCATTCATCTGCTGTGTGTTTTTCTGTCTTCTCATTTTGCTTATCTTACTGTGTTTGGGGTCTCCTTTTTGCACGCTGCAGGTTCGTAGTTCCCATTGTTTTTGGTGTCTGTCCCTAGTGGATAAGGTTGTGTCATTGGGTTGTGTAGGCTTCCTGGTGGAGTGGACTAGTGCCTGACGCTGGATCTTGTCTTTCTGGTGGGCAGGTTCATGTCTGGTGGTGTGTTTTGGGGTGTTTGTGGACTTATTATGATTTTAGGCAGCCTCTCTGCTAATGGGTGGGCTTGTGTTCCTGTCTTTCTAGTTGTTTGTTCTTTTTTTTTTTTTTTTTTTTTTGCGGTACGCGGGCCTCTCACTCTCGTAGCCCCTCCCGTTGCGGAGCACAGGCTCCGGACGCACAGGCCCAGCGGCCATGGCTCATGGGCGCAGCCGCTCCGCGGCATGTGGGATCCTCCCGGACCGGGGCACGAACCCGTGTCCCCTGCATCGGCAGGCGGACTCTCAACCACTGCGCCACCAGGGAAGCCCTTTCTAGTTGTTTGGCATAGGGTGTTCAGCACTGTAGCTTGCTGGTCGTTGAGTGAAGCTGGGTGCTGGTGTTGAGATGGAGATCTCTGGGAGATTTTCACCATTTGATATTATGTGGAGATGAAGGTCTCTTGTGGACCAGTGTCCTGAAGTTGGCTGTCCCACGTCAGATGCACAGCACTGACTCCTGGCTGCAGCACCAAGAGCCTTTCATCCACACGGCTCAGAATAAAAGGGAGAAAATGTAGAAAGAAAGAATTAGTAGAAGTAGAAAGAAAGAAACAAAGAAAGAAAGAAAGAAAGAGAAAGGAGGGTGGGAGGGAGGAATGAAGGAAGGAAGGAAGGAAAAAAGAAAGAAAGAAGATAAAGTAAAATAAAATTAAGATAAAATTAATAAATTTATTAAAATAAAAAATAATTATTAAAAAAATGGACGGATAGAACTCTAGGACAAATGGTGGAAGCAAAGCTATGCAGACAAAATCTCACACAGAAGCATACACATATACACTCAGAAAAAGAGGAAAAGGGGAAAAATCATAAATCTTGCTCTCAAAGTCCATCTTCTCAATTTGGGATGACTCGTTGTCTAAAGGAAGCAAGGAAGGAAAGAAAGAAAGAAAGAAGATAAAGTAAAATAAATTAAAGTTATTAAATTAAAAAATAATTATTAAGAAAAAAAATTTTTAAAAAAACAACAGATGGATAGAACCCTAGGGCAAATGTTGAAAGCAAAGCTATACAGACAAAATCTCACACAGAAGCATACACATACACACTAACAAAAAGAGGAAAAGGGGAAAAAATCATAAATCTTGCTCTCAAAGTCCACCTCCTCAATTTGGGTTTATTTGTTGTCTGTTCATGTATTCCACAGATGCAGGGTACATCAAGTTGATTGTTGCGCTTTAATCCGCTGCTCCTGAGGCTGCTGGGAGAGATTTCCCTTTCTGTTCTTTATTCTCACAGCTCCTGGGGTTCAGCTTTGGATTTGGCCCCGCCTCTGCGTGTAGGTTACCGGAGGGCATCTGTTCTTCGCTCAGACAGGACGGGGTTAAAGGAGCAGCTGCTTCGGTGACTCTGGCTCACTCAGGCCAGGGGTAAGGGAGGGGCACGGAGTGCAGGGCGAGCCTGCGGCAGCAGAGGTTGGTGTGATGTTGCACCAGCCTGAGGTGCGCCGTGCACTCTCCCGGGGAAGTTGTCCCTGGATCCCGGTACCCTGGCAGTGGCGGGCTGCACAGGCTACCCGGAAGGGGGGTGTGGATAGTGACCTGTGCTCGCACACAGGCTTCTTGGTGGCGGCGGCAGCAGTCTTAGCATCTCATGCCCGTCTCTTGGGTCTGTGCTTTTATCCGCGGTTCGTGCCCGTCTCTGGAGCTCCTTTAAGCAGCACTCTTAATCCCCTCTCCTCGCGCACCAGGAAACAAAGAGGCAAGAAAATGTCTCTTGCCTGTTCGGCAGGTCCAGATTTTTCTCCGGACTCCCTCCCGGCTAGCTGTGGCTCACTAGGCCTCTTCAGGCTGTGTTCACGCCGACAACCCCAGTCCTTTCCCTGCACTCTGACTGAAGCCCGCACCTCAGCTCCCAGACCTGACCGCCCTGTCCAGTGAGCAGACAAGCCTCTCAGGCTGGTGAGTGCTGGTTGGCACCGATCCTCTGTGCAGGAATCTCTCCACTTTGCCCTCCACACCCGTGTTGCTGTGCTCTCCTCCGTGGCTCTGAAGCTTCCCCCCTCCGCCACCCGCAGTCTCCGCCCGCGAAGGGGCTTCTAGTGTGTGGAAACCTATCCTCCTTCACGGCTCCCTCCCACTGGTGCAGGTCCCATCCCTATCCTTTTGTCTCTGTTTATTCTTTTTTCTTTTGCCCTACCCAGGTATGTGGGGAGTTTCTTGCCTTTTGGGAGGTCTGAGGACTTCTGCCAGCGTTCAGTAGGTGTTCTGTAGGAATTGTTCCACGTGTAGTTGTATTTCTGGTGTATCTGTGGGGAGGAAGGTGATCTCCGCATCTTACTCTTCCGCCATCTTCCCCTCGTCCTCCAAGATGACTGATATTATTGTTCAAATCTTCTATGTTTTTACTGATTTCTTATCTACCTGTTCTATCTCTTTATGACAGAGGTATTAAAATATTTGATAATGATTGTATATTTATTTATCTCTTAAAATATCAACTTTTTTTGGTATTCTGAAGCTCTTTTCCTAGGTGTATACACATTTGTGTTACTATGTCTTCATTATGAATTACCCCTTTATTATTATTAAATTTCTTTCTGGCATTACACTTTTCCATACAGTCTACATTTTCTGAGATTAATATTTCCATGGAACACCTTTTTTCATCCTTTTAATTTCAACCTGTTTATGTCCTTATATTGAAAGTACAGTCCTTGTAAATCAGGGAGTTGGGTTTTGCTTTCTTCTCCTATCTGATAATCTCTGGTTTTCAATTATAGTATTTGAACCATTTATATGTAATGTTTGCTATGGTTGGGTTTAAGTCTGTCATCTTGCTATTTGTTTTATATTCATGCCATGTTTTCTTTTTACTTCTGTTCCTTCTTTCCTTCCCTCTTTTGTCCTAGTTATATTTTAGTATTTGCTTTTTATCTCCTCTACTGAGTTTTAACTGTATCTTTTTTTGTGTTATTTTTAGTGGTTTCTCTAAAAGTTATTGAATACATCCTTTACTAATTGAAGTCTAATTTCACATAATATCTCACTGTTTTCCACACAGTATAAAAACCTTAGATTAGTATAAGTCCATATACTGCGAATATATGTACTTTGGTGTGATATAGTTTATATATATGTTATAAACTCCATAATAAATTGCTGCACATGTATATTCAATGTTTTATTTTTATTTAATATATGTTTTTAAATATACCCTCATACTTATCTTTTCTCATGCTATTCATTTCTTCCCTGACAATCTGCACCTTTTGCATGAAGAACAGTTTTTTTTATCATTTTTTTTAGTCAACCACAGTTTTAATGCATTTAAAATTGCAGAAATTGTTAGTGTTGTCCATTAACGAAGTCCAAATGAACTATCTCATGTCATTAGCTTTTTCTTTTTTTGTTTTTTAATTTAATTAATTTATTTTTTATTCAGCAGACTCTTACTAGCTCTCTGTTTAATACATAGTAGTGTGTATATGTCAATCCCAATCTCCCAAGTAATCCCACCCCACCCCAGTTTTCCCCCTTGGTGTCCATAGGTTTGTTCTCTACATCTGTGTCTCTATTTCTGCCCTGCAAACCGGTTCATCTGCACCATTTTTCTAGATTCCACATATATGCGTTAATATACGATATTTGTATTTCACTTTCTGACTTACTTCACTCTGTATGACAGTCTATAGATCCATCCACGTCTCTACAAATGACCCAGTTTTGTTCCTTTTTATGGCTGAGTAATATTCCATTGTGTATCTGTTCCACATCTTCTTTATCCATTCGTCTGTCGATGGGCATTTAGGTTGCTTCCATGTCCTGGCTATTGTAAATAGAGTTGCAATGAACCTTGTGGTACATGACTCTTTCTGAATTATTATTTCTGAATTATTTCTGAATTATTCCTTAAAAAATTAGTTTTTTAAGGAACCTCCATACTGTTCTCCATAGTGGCTGTATCAATTTACATTCCCACCAACAGTGCAAGAGGATTCCCTTTTCTCCACACCCTCTCCAACATTTGTTGTTTGTAGATTTTATGATGATGCCCATTCTATCCGGTGTGAGGTGATACCTTATTGTAGTTTTGATTTGCATTTGTCTAATAATTAGTGATGTTGAGCAGCTTTCCATGTGCCTCTTGGCCATGTGTATGTCTTCTTTGGAGAAATGTCTATTAAGGTCTTCTGCCCATTTTATTTTTAAATTTTTTTCTATTTATTTTCTTTACTTATTTATTTTTGGCTGTGTTGGGAACCCTGACGTGGGGCTCAGAACCTTCACTCCAGTGTGTGGACCTCTGTGGTATAAGTGTTCTCCAGTTTGTGAGTCACCCACCCAATGGCCATGGGATTTGATTTTATTGTGATTACACCCCTCCTACCATCTCATTGAAGCTCTCCCTTGTCCTTGGATGTGGGGCATCTTTTTTGGTGAGTTCCAGTGTCCTCCTGTCCCTGATTGTTCAGCAGTTAGTTGTGATTCCAGTGCTCTCACAAGAGGGAGTGAGCGCATGTCCTTCCCCTCTGCCATCTTTTTTAAATCATTTCTTGTAGTATAGGCATATTTGAGACAAATGCTTTGGCCTTTATTTGTCTGGAAATGTGTTCACTTAGTCTTTTTCTGAAAGATATTTTACAGTGTATAGAATTCTAACTTTACTTTTTTTCAGCACTTTAAATATGTAGGTCCATTGTTTTCTAGCCACCATTATTTTATTTTGATAAGAAGCCTACTGTCAATCTTATTACTGTTTTTCATCTATATAGTATTTAGTTTTTCTCTGACATTTTTTTTTTTTTTTGCGGTACTCGGGCCTCTCACTGTTGTGGCCTCTCCCATTGTGGAGCACAGGCTCCAGATGCACAGGCTCAGTGGCCATGGCTCACAGGCCTAGCTGCTCTGCGGCATGTGGGATCTTCCCGGACTGGGGCACGAACCTGTGTCCCCTGCATCGGCAGGCGGACTCTCAACCACTGTGCCACCAGGGAAGCCCTCTCTGACATTTTAAGATTATCTTTTTCATTGATTTGCAGCAGTTTGACTATATGGACCTACCTGGAGTTTTCTTTGTATGTATCCTACCTGGGTTCTGAGTTCTTTGGTTCTGTAGGTTGCTGAGATTGATGGATTGGTTTTCAAAATTTTTCTGCCCTCCCAGTATTGTCTTGTACTCTTCCCATAAAATGGTAAGAGTCTATTTTCACTCTCCTTGAATCCTGGCTGACTTTGTAAGTTTTTGACCAATGGAATGCAGTGGAAGCAATAGTATACTACTTCTGGGAATCACCATTCAGGGCCTTTGAATTTTCTTTTTTTGCTCTCTTAGAAACCAGCTGCTATTTTGTAAGGAAGTCCATGATAGCTATCCTTCTATTATGGGGGGCATGTAGAGAAGCACTGGGAATTGAGACACCCTGTCATGAGAAAGTACAGTGCAGAAGACTGAGGTGAAGCAGTTTTACTCCCAGGTGAATGCAGTCATATGAGTGATTCTAGGTGATACTATGTGGGACAGAATAACTACTGAGTCAACCTATAGACTTGTAAGAAATAATAAATCATCGTTGTTTTAAATTACTAGTTTTGTAGTGCTTGTTAAACAATAATCGATAACTGAAATAGAATTGCCCCCTAGAAGTGGAGTGTTTCTGTAACAAAAACATAAAATAATGCCATTGTCTTTGAGACTGGGTGGCTGGAAGAGAGGTGAGGAGATTGTGATTGAAGGCTGAGAGAACAGTGAGGAAACTGCCATTGCCCTTTTCTCTGTTATATATTGATATAACATTGACAAAATTGTCACTTGTGATAACCTGGAAAGTAGAAAAAAATACCTAACAAAATTTTAGAACTGGTTAAGGTGATAGCCATGCAATGAAATTGTCAAGAATTCAGAAGTGTCAGTTAGCTTCTTTTAGCTATGTATGATAAAGCATATGAGAGAGATAAGCTAAAGAAGGAACTGTTCAGTTTTCAAGAATAATATGGAATAAATATGTCTAATATAAGACTTACTGGTTTGGAAAATAAAACTTTTTTCTCGTTTGTAGCTTCTCCACCTGGCAAATGGTTCTCAAAATAAGGAATGGCTTCATGGAATTGATTAAATTCTGAGCACTTCCCAGGGTCAAGATCAAATCAAGGGTATAAATGTAGAAGGTCCTGGAGGATAAGACATTGTATGAAAAGTGAGTCCACATAGAGGAGAACCAAAGCACTCCAGCTAAGCTCTTAAATGAATGAAGTTATATGAGTGATCCCAACTGGCACTGCATGCAGTGGAGAATCATTCAGTCAGCCCACAGAATTGTAAGTACTTTCTTTTTTGCTGTTTTAAAGTGCTAAATCTTTGTAAGCTAGATCTGACATCTCGGTTATCTCATGGTTAGCTTCTATTTAAAAGTACTTTCTCTTGATTATTGGTCACATTTTCCTGCTTTTTCGTCTCTTTTTTTTTCAAAGTGAGGTATGATTTATTTCACAATGTTAATAGAGGTTACAAAAGGGGAGTGACAGTGATAGGTGAGAAATTTTCATTTTTACTATGTAAACTTGCATATTGTTGGACTGTTTTATCAAGAATTTCTACTTTTCTAAGATAAATACAATTTTAAATGCTTTTATTAGAGGAAAGCACTGTTGGTATTTCTTTGCAGACTGGAGGGCAGAGCTTGATCTTGATGTTCCTCCATACTGAAGTAGACCACAAACTACCATCCTCATGAAGCCAAATATGCTCACAGTTGTACTTTATCAACTCCCACACTGTTAGCCTGCCCATTAACATTAAAAAAAAATTGAATTAATTGCCAGCACTTTAAAACTCTGGTCATTTTATCATAAAAAATATATGGCGGATAAAGTGCACTACTACTATGAATACATCTCTCATGCCCACACAGACACATTTTTAGTTAAAAAGTTAAAAATTACATTTCTAATTGGAGCTTCCAGAAAGAAATTATTTAGTTTTAGCATTCACCAATCAGATATAGTTAAGTGATACTTTAAAAGCAGAGGTTCCAGTTGTTCCCGGTGGCAAACATGATCATGGAGGTTTTTGGTTTACCTGTAAAGCAGTATTCCTGTCACCAGGTTTGTGGAAATCAAGAAGCAGGGCCAGAAGATGCATCCTTTAGTTGTTGTTGCTATTATTTCTGTTGTCAGTGTGGACCTAATGGGAAAGGGATGACTCTGGAACTAACGACTAAAAGCAGTAGTAGCTTCTTAATTGTATGGTTCTTGGAGTCAACAGTTAAAGTGAAAGATGCAAGATTTCCCACTTTCCTAATTGAAGTAGGGTTGGCAGCTTACTTGAGGTCTGATTCTTCATCATTCTCCTGGCAGTCATTTCTGAAGACCCACCCTCAACAAATTGTAAACACTGTTTCCCATATTGAAGCTCTTTATTCTTTATGCATGAATAACCTTAATGGTTTCTGTTTTCTGTAATTGACTTCTGAGTGGTACAACTAAGAAAGGTAAGAGATCTAGCAATATATAACACATATTTTGGTTATAGTAAAAGTAGACCGGTTGGAAGTATAGTAGGCTCTGGTTGACCATAGCTCCTAACCCCTAAGATGGAGGTGGCTGTATATTAAATACCATTTTTCAATTGTATTTGTAGTTTATTTGTTTTTATTAGAAAGTCCCACTTCTCTCATCTATTTTACTGTACTTGCCCCTGTGAAGATTTGTTTGTCACCCTTCTAATACATATATAAAACTTGGTTGAAAAAAAAGAATTTTGATGGAAGATCTCTTAAAGGATACAATTCTTCTATTTTGTAAATACTCCAAAATGGCTCAAATTCAAAGCCTGGCCATCAGAAAGCTATACACCTAACCTGCATTATTTAGGCTGCTGATATAGCTAGTTTTACTGAATTAAGGTTTATCTTGATGTTACAAATATGCATGATAGATAGCCCTATGAAAGTCATTGTTTTGTTAACCCTAAAGGTGTTGTTGGGTAAATTGTAATGTCACTTCTATAAGGATACAGAAAAGAGATTTTTCAGGTCAAGTTTTATCTTATGATCAGGTAAGAGATGAAATTTTGCTTTTTGCATTGGCTATTAGGAAGAGGCAAAGTTCACTTCAGGGCTTCCCTGGTGGCGCAGTGGTTAAGAATCTGCCTGCCAATGCAGGGGACACAGGTTTGAGCCCTGGTCTGGGAAGATCCCACATGCTGTAGAACAGCTAAGCCTGTGCAAAACAACTACTGAGCCTGTGCTCTAGAGCCCGCGAGCCACAACTACTGAGCCCGTGTGCCACAACTACTGAAGCCTACGCACCTAGAGCCTGTGCTCCACAACAAGAGAAGCCACCACAATGGGAATCTCATGCACCGCAATGAAGAGTGGCCCCCACTCACCACAACTAGAGAAAGCCCATGCGTAGCAATGAAGATCCAATGCAGCCATAAATAAGTAAATAAATAAATTTATTTTAAAAAGTTCACTTGAATGGTTGACTTCTAGTAATTGTAAGACTTCATGCATACACCTTGTTAATTAAACTTAAACCTGGCTTTGTCTTATTGTGCAACTCTTGTTTTCTCTTTACCCAGATTTCTTCAGGTAATTAAAAACAATCCTGTTGTACAATATTTTGAAACTTATATTGAAACCCAAATTGTTTTCCACAGATGCTGCATCATTTGATTTTTTTTTTTTTCTGTACACGGGCCTCTCACTGTTGTGGCCTCTCCCATTGCAGAGCACAGGCTCCGGACGTGCAGGCTCAGCGGCCATGGCTCACAGGCCCAGCCGCTCCGCGGCATGTGGGATCTTCCCGGACCTGGGCACGAACCCATGTCCCCTGCATCGGCAGGCAGAGTCTCAACCACTGCGCCACCAGAGAAGCCCTCATTTGATATTTTAACCAGCAATATGCAAGGGTTTCAATTTCTCGATACCTCTTCACTACTGTTTTCCTTTTTAAAAATTTATAGCCTACCTAGTAAGTGTGAAGTAGCATCTCATTGTGGTTTTTATTTGAATTTCCCTAATGATTAATGATGTTGAGATTCTTTTCATAAGCTTGTTGGCCATTCCTATTATTCTTTGGAGTAGTGTCTATTCAAGTCTTTTGCCCATTTTAAATTTGAGTTATTTGTTTTTTATTGTTGAGTTGAAAGAATGTTATTTATTTTTTTAGATACAAATCCCTTATCAAATACATGATTTGCAAATATTTTCTCCCATTCTATGGGTTTTCTTTTCAATTACTTGATGAAGACCAAGAAGCACAAAAGTTTTTAATTTTCTTAAGTCCAGTTTATCTATTCCCTCTTTCATCACCTGTGCTTTTCGTGTCATATCTAACAAACCATTGTGTAATACAAGGTCATGAACATTTTCTCTGGAGACTTTTATTTTTATCATTTTAGTTCTTAAATTTAGATATACAATACTTTTAAATTAATTTGTATATATGATGTAAGGTAGGGCGTCCAACTTCATCCTTTGCATGAGGATATCTAGTTATCACAGCACCATTTGGTGAAGAGACTATTTTTCCTTATTGAATTTGCTTGCCACCTATATTGAAAATCAAATGCCCGTAAATTTAGTTATTTATGTATCCTCAATTCTATTCCTTTGATCTAGATATCTGTTCTTATCCCAGTGCCAAACAATCTTGATTAATGTAGCTTTGTAATAAGTTTTAAAATTGGGAAGTGTAAGTCTTCCAACTTTGTTCTTCATTTTAAAGATTGTTTTGGCTCTTCTAGGTCCCTTATGTTTCAATATGAATTTTAGGGTAATCATACAAATTTCTGCATGAAAGGCAGCTGGGATTTTGAGGGATTTTTTTGGGTCTGTAGAGTGTTTAGAGAATATTACTTCTTACCAATATTAAATCTTCTTGATTCATGAACATGAGTTGTCTTTCCATTTATTTAGATCTTCTTTAATTCCTTTCAGTAATGTTTTATAGTTTTCAGAGCGTAACTTTTGAACTTCTTTTGTGAAATTTGTTTGTACATATTTTATTCTTTTTGATGGTTTGGTAATGTAATCATTTTAAAATTTCATTTTCAGAGTTTTCATTGCTAGAGTATAGCAATAAAATTGATTTTTGTGTATCGATCTTGTATGCTGTTACTTGGCTGAACTTGTTTATTAATTCTAATAGTGTTTTAGTGGATTTGTTAGGATTTTCTAAATACAATATCATGTCATCTGTGATTAGAGAGCCTTCCTTTCCAATATGTATGCCTTTTATTTACTTCTCTGAGTGACCTGGTTAAAACCCCCAGTACAATGTTGAATATAAGTGACCTGGTTTAAACCCCCAGTACAATGTTGAATATAAGTGACAAGAGTCAACATCTTTGTCTTGTTTCTGGTCTTGGTAGGAAAGCACACAGGCTTCTCAATTTAATATGATGTTACCTGTGGTTTATCATAAATGTCTTTTATGAGGATAAGGAAAGTTCCATATTTTCCTATTTTATTTAGTGTCTTTTCATGAAAGGGCGTTGGATTTTGTCAAATACTTTTTCTTCATCTGTTGATATGAGCATGCAATTTTTTGTCCTTTTCCTATTAATATTGTGTATTCCATCGATTAACATTCAGATGATAAACTAACCTGCATCCTGAGATTGATCCTACTTGGTAATGATGTATAATCCTCTTAATATCTTCTGGGTTCAGTTTGCTAGTATTTTATTGAGGAATCTTGTATTTATATTCATAAGAGATGTTGATCTGCAGTTTTCCTTTTTTGTTGCATCTTTGCTTTTAGTATGAGTATACTACTGGCCTCATACAACGAGTTAGTAAGTGTTTCCTCCCCTTCTTTTTTTTTGAAAGAATTTGTGAATGATGTTATTAATCCTTTATTAAACATTCAACAGAATTCACCATTAAAGCCATCTGGGCCTAAACTTTTTTTGTAGAAAGTTTTTATTTTTATTATTTTAAAATCACAAAACCATAAAAAATAAGATTTTTATGGCTAAATTGTTTACTACAGTTCTTTTTTTGTTTTATCTATCTATCTATCTATCTATCTATATATATATATCCACTCTTTTTTAGATTCTTTTCCCACATAGGTCATTACAGAGTATTGAATATGGTTCCCTGTGCTATACAGTAGGTCCTTATCAGTTACCTATTTTATATATAGTAGTGTGTATATGTCAATCCCAATCTCCCAATTTATCCCTTCCCCCTCTCCCTTTCCCCCTTGGTAAACATAAGTTTGTTTTTCTACATCTGTGACTCTATTTCTGTTTTGTAAATAAGTTCATTTGTACCATTTTTTTTTAGATTCCATATATAAGCAGTATCATATGATATTTGTCTTTCTCTGTCTGACTTACTTCACTCAATATGACAATCTCTAGGTCCATCCACGTAGTTGCAAATGGCATTATTTCATTCTTTTTATGGCTCGGTAATATTCCATTGTATATATATATATATATATATATATATATATATATATATATACCACATCTTCTTTATTCATTAATCCATCGATGGGCATCTAGGTTGCTTCCATGTTTCGGCTATTGTAAATAGTGCTGCAGTGAACATTGGGGTGCATGTATCTTTTCGAATTACGGTTTTTCTCTGGATATATGCCCAGGAGTGGGATTGCTGGATCATATGGTAGCTCTATTTTTGGTTTTTTAAGGAACCTCCATACCATTCTCCATAGTGACTGTACTAGTTTACATTCCCACCAAGAGTGCAGGAGGGTTCCCTTTTCACCGCACCCTCTCCAGCATTTATTGTTGTAGATTTTTTGATGATGGCCACTATGACTGGTGTGAGGTGATACATCGTAGTAGTTTTGACTTGCATTTCTCTAATAATAGTGATGTTGAGCATCTTTTCATGTGCCTCTTGGCCACCTGTATGTCTTCTTGGAGAAGTGTCTATTTCAGTATTCTGCCCATTTTTTGATTGGGTTGTTTGTTCTTTTGATATTGAGCTGCATGAGCTGTTTGTATATTTTGGAGATTCATCCCTTGTTTGTCACTTTGTTTGCAAATATTTTCTTCAATTCTGTGGGTTGTCTTTTCATTTTATTTATGGTTTCCTTTGATGTGCAAAAGTTTTAAAGTTGAATTAGGTCCCATTTGTTTACTTTTGTTTTTATTTTCATTACTATAGGAGGTGGATCAGAAAAGATCTTGCTGCGATTTATGTCATAGAGTGTTCTGCCTATGTTTTCCTCTAAGAGTTTTATAGTATCCAGCATTGCATTTTAGGTCTTTAATACATTTTGAGTTTATTTTTGTGTATGGTGTTAGGGAGTGTTCTAATTTCATTCTTTTACATGTAGCTGTCCAGTTTTCCCAGCACCACTTATTGAAGAGACTGTCTTTTTGCCATTGTATATCCTTGCTTCCTTTGTCATAGTTTAGGTGACCATAGGTGCATGGGTTTATCTCTGGACTTTCTATCCTGTTCCATTGATCTGTATTTCTGTTTTTGTGCCAGTACCCTACTGTTTTGATTACTGTAGCTTTGTAGTATAGTCTGAGGTCAGGGAGCCTGATTCCTCCAGCTCCGTTTTTCTTTCTCAAGATTGCTTTTGCTACTCATGGTCTTTGTGTTGCCATACAAATTGAAAATTTTTTTGTTCTAATTCTGTGAAGAATGCTATTGGTCATTTGATAGGGATTGCATTGAATCTGTAGATTGCTGATGAAAAAATAAAAAATAACACAATCAGATGGAGAGATATACCATGTCCTTGGATTGGAAGAATTAATATTGTCGAAATGACTGTACTACCCAAAGTATTTGACAGATTGAATGCAATCCCTATCAAATGACCTATAGCATTTTTCACAGAATTAGAACAAAATTTTTTACAGTTTGTGGAATATTTTTAAATTACTGATTCTTTTGTTGTTATAGGTCTATACAGGTTTTCTATTTATCTCAAGTCACTTTTGGTAGGTTGTATCTTTCTAGAAATTTCTTCATTTCATTTAGGTTATCTAATTTGTTGAAATACAATTGTTCATAGTATTCCCTTATAATTATTTTTATTTCTGTAAGATCAGTAGTGGTGTCCCCTCTTTTATTCCTGATTTTAGTTATTTGAATCTTTTTTTCCCTTGGTCCATTTAGTCAAAGGTTTGTTAATATTGTTGATCTTTTCAAGAACCATCTTTTAAAAATATTTTTTCTATACTTCTCTAATTTACTTTTTATTGCCATTATAGCCTTTATTATTTATTTGCATGTATTGCATGTATTGAATTTAGTGTGTTTGTTTTAGTTTTTTAAGGTGGAAGATTAGGTTATTGTTTTGAGATATTTTTAATATACAAATGGCATCCGTAAATTCCTCTATAAGCTCTACTTTAACTGTATTTTATAATTTTTTAATTTTCATTTTCATTCATCTCAAAATATTTTGTAATTCCCCTGGTGATTTATTATTTGACTCTTTTAGTGAATAGTGTGTTTAATTTCCACATAGTTGAGGATTTCCTAAATTTCCTTGATTTTTCTTGATTCCTAATGATTTCTAATTTCATCTAATGTATTTGTATGATTTCAAGTCTTTTAAATTTGTTGATGTTTGCCTTTTGGCTGAAGACATCATCTATCCTGGAGGAACATCCCATGGATACTCAAGAAAAAAATGTGTGTTTTGCTGTTGTTGGGTGCAGCTTTCTGTAAATAGTTGTTAGATCTAGTTGGTTTATAGTCATGTGATTTCCTTGATGATACTGTACCTTGTTCTATTCATTTTTGGAAGTTGGAGGATTGGAGTCCCCATCTACTATTGTTGAACTGTCCATTTTCCTCTTCAAATTTGTCGGTTTTGCTTCATATATTTTGGTTTTCTGTTGTTAGGTGCTAGAGTGGGTTGACTGGTGGCCCCTAACATAACAAGATATGTCCACCCAGAACCTGTGAAAGTTATCTTATTTGGATAAAAGTATCTTTGCTAATGTAATTGAAGAACTCAGTATGTGGTTATCTTGGATTATCCACGCGATACCACATCCAGCGGCCAGTGTCCTTATAAGATAAAGGCAGTAGAAGGATTATGACACATGAAGGGCAGGAGGCATTGTGACCACAGAGACAGAGGTTGGAATGATGCAGCCAAGAAAGCCAAGGAAGTCTGACAGACACCAGAAGCTGGAAGAATCATGGAAGGATACTTCTGAGAGCCTGAAGAAGGAGTGAGGACCTGCTAGCATTTTGATTTTGGACTTCAAGAGCTTTAAGAAATTTCTGTTGTTTTTAGCAACAAAGATTGTGGTTATTTATTAGGCAGTCACAGGTAATGTATGTTTATACTTACATGTTTATATTTACTTTTTAAGCTTTATTGAAATATAATGTAAAAAAATTGCATACATTTAGTGCATACATTTTGTTGAATTTGGACATATGCATATACCAGTAGTACCATAACCACAGTCAAGGTACTAGACATATTCATCACCTTCAGAAATCTCCTTGTATTCTATATGTGTGTGTGTTTTGCATGTGGTAAGAAGACTTAACATGAGATCTATCCTCTTAACATACTTTAAAGTGCACAATACTGTATTATTAACTATAGGTACTAAGTTGTTTAGTAGATCTCTGGAACTTATTCCTGCTGTGTAACTGAAATTCTATACCCATTGAGCAACAATTTCCCATTTCCCTCTCCCTCTAGCCCCTGGCAACCAATTTCCTGCTTTTTCACATGTCTATTAAATTTTATTGTATCCTGGATATTGTGAATATCATTTTGTTGTGTGTCTGTTTATACGTGTCTCTCTATAAAACATGATGAACTTTGTTCTGACAAGCAGTGAAGATATTTATGAATCAGTTATATCCTTGTGAATCTTTTTTAAAGCTTTCTTAGTGTGGCTCTAGTGCAGTATTTAATAGTACCAATTTAGTTCTGTGCCTATGTTGTGACCTTCCTTATGTCCATACTGGATGCTTTGGGTGTTCAATGAGATCTTTCTACTGTGATTGCTGAGTATTCTTTGCTGATATTTGTTCTTTGCCTGACCTTGTGAAATTTCATCCTGTATTCATTCAGCTTAGAGTTTATCTAAATGTGCAAGGGGACTGCTGTGCAGATTTCTAGAGTGTATTTTCTGGGTTTTACTTTCTACTTGGTATTCTTCCCCTAAGTTTTTAGATGTTTCAGTCTCCCTGAATTCTGATCCCATTCTCCTCTTGTCAGGGAAGACTTTCTGGATCTGGACTTTGTTGCAGATACAGCTAATGTCAGTTCATTACTTCATCAGTGGTGCCAAATATTTTAAAGTTGGGGTCAGGAATTTCCCTTATTCAGAGTTTGTTACCAGCACACTGGTAAGATTCTGGTGATCTCTCCATGCCTTAGAAGCCAGCTGTCAAATTTCCAAATCACAGATGGTTACTTTCTGCTGTATAGCTCAAATGCCAGCATTTTAAGTGTTGGGGTAATTATGTTTGCTGTATAGTTTTACTTCTGGCTTTGTAAGCCTAGGTTTCTGTATCGCCATCCTTCTACTGTGCCCCCTGGCCTTTGGTGGGTCATTTCTTACACTTGGTGAAGCCTGGTATATCTCAAGATCTCATATTTGGTTTAGTGTCTCAACCTTTGGTGTGTTCATGTCATTAACTCAGTTAGGGCCCTGTTCACCTTTGAAGTCTCCCTTAGCACTCCTACCCTGTCACCAGGCTTTGGTATGCTACCACTGTACACTTAGTGAAAGTTCCATAGGAAAAGATCAGCAAAGTGTTGCAGATTGCACTGTGACTAGGGATTTGCAAGATTCTACTCCACCATTCCAGCCCACGTATGGTGGTTAAAAGTTAATATATTGATTGGTTTATCTTTTCTCCAGTCTATGACAAGTTTGTTGTTGCTCCTGCTTTGCTCAGAGAATAAATCAGTTGCTTCTTCTCTCCTAAGAAGGGCTCATGACTTTATGTAATTTAGATTATTTGGTTTTCTTTGTATCCTCAGTCCGCTAATGTGTTAAAAATATGATTATTATAGCTTTTGCAACTTCTCATTTTTAGGATGGGAAAGATATTCTTTTGTGACTGTCTAAACCATAACTAAAAGTGGAAGTCTCCCATGTATTTATATTTTGTTTTTTGGTTTGCATATTTTTCCTCCACTCCATCTACCTCCCATGCAAACTCTGAAAAGAAATGTGCACCTATGCCTCTATGCTTTTATATGAAAGGAAGATTTTCAATATGCTTTTTCTACATGTAGGCCAGCTCACCTGAGAGGCATCATTTTAGGGAAAGCATAAAAGATTTTAGTTACCTGTTGAATTAAAGATAACTCTCACCCAAATTAAAATATTGCCATTCAAATTGAGGTAATAAGCAAAAAGTTGTTAGTGCCAAGAATAAATACCCAAAGTCTGGGATTTATCATTGTTTCCCTTTAATTTCTGAGCTGACAAATGATAATTGCTCAGGCAATTAAAATAATTAGGAAAATGTGGAGGCACAAAAGGAGAAGCCTTTTAGAAGCCATTTAAATGCATAAGGAGAGATTCACGTATGTTTGCTGCACCTTATCCTGGAGTAGACTGATTACCAGGTGCTTTTTAGTGCGTTGACGATTGATAGATCACATGCCATCTGAGTTCTTTCTGGGAACAGGGCCCACTGGAAGCACATTTACCTCAGAAGATAGGTCTAGTTTTAAAGGAGGCTTCTGGGGATCTAGGGATTTATATTCTCTTAAATATCTTGGTAATAAAGGATCATTTTCAGAACCCACATTTGTTCAACATCTTGTAAATCTGTAATATTTTTTTTTGGAACACACTTTTTTTGACTATGTTAAAAGAAGAGTAAGAAAAATATGAGTAAGATCATTGGATGGTCTTACCATTTTAGAATGCGTATTCGCTTTGTGAGCTGTAGGGGGCAGTCTGAGGGAGTCTATGGAAAGAATTAGAAGATTGACAGTGGCTTTGTGAGAGAAATGACAGTTTCTGTAAAGAACAGAATTATCCTAGGTCAAATAGGCCAACCTTAATTTAGAGAAAATACACGTTAAAATCAATCAAAGAGGGCATTAACTGTGAGATCCACTTTGGTGTTTGTGTGTACAACAGACACTTAAGCTACTCCATATTCTGATGGGTAGTGACATGACAGCTGGGATTGGTGTCAGAGATTGATGATACCAATTTCTAAGGAGAGACTATTTCAGAAGTAAATAGATGGTATTTTATTACAATTTTGTAAAATTCATTCTATTAGGCATGAACTATTCAGTTCAGGTATACTTTCTATAAAGTTATTTATTCAGAATATTGCAGTGGACTACTGATAGTTATATGCACCAATACCAAATTATTTATGTCTGGCAACTCTCTCTTGATTTAACTAATTTAAAGGTATATTCCCTCTAAATTAAAATTGGCCTTTATTACATAGAAATTTTTTCTCACAGAAACTCATTTATCATATTAAATTCATGTCATGCAGACTTCTCTGGTGGTGCAGTGGTTGAGAATCTGCCTGCCAGTGCAGTGGACAAAGGTTCCAGCCCTGGTCTGGGAAGATCCCACATGCGCAGAGCAACTAAGCCCATGTGCCACAACTATTGAGCCTGTGCTCTAGAGCCCACGAGCCATAACTACTGAGCCCAAGTGCCACAACTACTGAAGCCCATGCGCCTAGAGCACATGCTCTGCAACAAGAGGAACCACCGCAATGAGAAGCCCACGCACTGCAATGAAGACCCAACCCGGCCAAAAATACATAAATAAATTAATTAATTTTAAAAATTCTGTCATGCAGGACATGAAATATTTTTTTGTGCACAGTACCTATTTATCCTCTGTTCATGCACAGGTGAAGTTGAACGAGTTCAGCTCATAACAAAATTTAGAAGGTGATGAGGTTTGAAAGGAGAGTATATAGTGAATTTGGACAAGAGAGGGTTTCACTGAAAATGATGCTAGCTGATACTAGGGGCAGCAACAGTCATTTGGGAGAGATTCTTGAATGTGATAAGCTAGGAGACTTATTTCAAAATAAATTAATATGCCATTCTGCTTTCCATTACTGAAACATGATGAATGATATCAAATAAATCACTGATTTGAAAAATAACTCTCCTAAATGATATTTAGAAAAATGCTTAGAATAACAAGACTAGTCAATCAACAGTATTTATTGACTACTCACTTTGTTTATGTCGATTTTGTTATTAAGCATAAACATTTATTGAATGTCTGCTCTGTGCAGATCATACTGAAAGTTACAGAGAACACTTAGGCATTATGGAATAAGTGGGTTATCTGTGAATAAGCAGAAGGTGCAGTCCTTACTCAACAAGTGAGTGCAAATGAATATAGTTAAAAATTAGATGTTCATCCACACAAAGCAAAGGAGTGATCTGAGTAGGGTAAGCATCCTCAATAGGTATGTTCCATAAGTAGAATGATTTTGAAGCAGCACCAGAATGCTCTCTGTTCAACAAGTCAGTTAACTTGCCTTTACCTACTCAAAGTCTACTTTCTCACAAGAGTTTTATGAATTCTTTATATTTTGGATTTTTTCTTCATTTTATGAAATATATCACTTTCTGACTCAAAGACCAAAGTGGACTACTAGTGATTATCTCAAGGGAAAAGAGAACTCTAAAATAAGTTGGTATCATTTAACTTCTTACTCAAAACCAAGGGACTGGAACAAGGATTGTTGCACTGTGAATACATGAATATTGAAAACTGTATCATGGTGCTACATCCTCAACAGTTCTTTCTAACCACACCTCCTAACCTTCTTGCAGGTAAAAGTCTTTGAATATTTTAGAATCCTGGCTACAATTTGCATTGCTTCGGGCACAGAGCTATGGAAATACTGAGTTGGAATATGGTGAAAAAATGTGTAATTTGTGATATTTGGGGAAAACAAACCTTCTCAAATGTCTTTGGCAGCAAGAAGCCCCTCTAACCAGTTACATATCTGTTCCAAATGGGGATTTAGATAGATCTTGGTTTTGTATGAACTTTGCTATGAAATATACTTTGTTCATCTGATAAAATTTCCTTGTTATCTTTTTCAGAGCTAAAGATGAATGTGGTATCATTTTGGAAGTAAGGAATAATAACATGTAGGAAGTCCATAAATTATTTCCCCATGTACAGATCAGTTTCAAAAGCAACATGTTAATTTTCTTTTTAACATCTTTATTGGAGTATAATTGCTTTACAGTGGTGTGTTAGTTTCTGCTTTATAACAAAGTGAATCAGCTATACATAAACATACATCCCCACATCCCCTCCCTCCTGCGCCTCCCCCCACCCTCTCTATCCCACCCCTCTAGGTGGTCACAAAGCACAGAGCCAATCTCCCTGTGCTATGAGGCTGCTTCCCACTAGCTATCTATTTTACATTTGGTAGCATATATATGTCCATGCCACTCTCTCCATCCTAGCTTACCCTTCCCCCTCCCCGTGTCCACAAGTCCATTCTCTACGTCTGTGTCTTTATTCCTGTCCTGCCCTAGGTTCCTCAGAACCACTTTTTTTTTAGATTCTATATATAGCAACATGTTAATTTAAATCACCCTTTGAGCCTAGTCAGAGGACTTTTCTATGAAAGCAGTTGATTTAGCTTAGCTCCCTGGGGTTAACTCTGAAGGTGTTTTGAAGTTTAAACCTGATTATGTGTTTTAAATATATTTTTTATTAAT
This sequence comes from Mesoplodon densirostris, assembly GCF_025265405.1. Classification (NCBI taxonomy): domain Eukaryota; kingdom Metazoa; phylum Chordata; class Mammalia; order Artiodactyla; family Ziphiidae; genus Mesoplodon; species Mesoplodon densirostris. The sequence continues at coordinate 31,007,896 of NC_082681.1, read as the reverse complement.
ATAAATCCCTTGATATTCTATAAACAAAGCACAATCTGCCAGCTGAGTAGGTAATAAACATATGTATTTGAGGGGCAAACAGAAGATACTTAAGATATTTCCTACATGTTCTTTCCTGCTGTGATCCCTATGCCACACAGAATCTGTGTTAGGAATAGTAATCCATTTTTTATGTCATTCAAAGAGATCTAGTAAGGAAGTCTTCAATTTTTAGTAAGCCTTTAAATAAACCATGATGGCATTCTGAAATATATCTAGGTTGGTATTCCTTTTTAAACCATTTTTTGAACAGAAACCCTTTTAAGCGAAGAGTTTTTCCAGGGTCTACTCTGAATACATTGGCCAGGTGCTTCAGTGAGTAATTCATTCACAGCCTATCCTTCCACAGTGAACCATTTTAGAGTGGTTTAAATGATTGTACAGTGACTGTCCAATATGAAGGTGTAAAAAGTAGCCATAGTGTATCTCTCCTTTGAAGCTAGAGTAGGCAGTGTGATAGCATCTGAGATACAAGAATACTACATAGAGGTTGCTGTTTGGCTTCTGGTGAAGCTGTTAGCCACTGGACTTTGCAGAGAGATAGAGAGGAAGGATTGGGCCTCATTTGGAGATGATTTACACCCAGGTATTAGGCATAGTCATTGTTAATACTGAGAGGGAAGAAAGTTCCAATGAAGTTGAGTTGGGTACACTTATGATAACCTTTACTCTTAGATTAATGTAGACAGAACTAGGGATCTCTCTATTTTTATATGTATAATTACACATATAGTATAATTTTTTCTCATTCATTCACTTGCCACCTATGCTTAAATATGTTTTTATATGTGTGTATGTGTATGTATGTGTATATACATGTATATAAATAAATCTTTTCAGAAGACAATACAGATTTTTTGATATAGCAGCATTATGAGATTGTAACAATCATTTAAAAGGAGAAATTGTGTTGTTTACTTGATGTGAAATTATTAATTTGATTAAGTGATGTTTCCTCTGCTAGATAACAAATATGTCCTGAGATATAAGTTCAGGATTTTTTAAAGTATTCTATTAATAGTCTTATGAGAACAGGGATGATACTGTTAAATACCTTCTTTTTAGAACTCGTCTATTTTGTGTCTGGAATAGTCCTCTTTAGATTCTTCTCGTAACTCTCTGACTTTTTATTTTCATGTTCTTCATAGCCAACTCTTTCTTGATATACTTCATAAGGCTTTTGTCCCCAGACCTCTATCCAAAACTGTCATGTACTCTGTCCTTTTTACCTTCATGGTGTGTATATTTTATTGAATTCAACTCTTCCCCTTATTTAATTCTCACATGTCTAAATATCATTCTTATATTTAATTGTGGACATGCATTTTCGACTGATTTGTATGTATATGACTTTTATGACTGAATTTGTGTAGTTCAACCTTAATATGTATAAAGTCTAATATATCATTACTTCTCCAAACCTGTGTTCTTAATCTCATATGTTTTCTCTCTTATGATTTCACCATCTGTCCAGTCAGCACACATTAAAATTGTAGTCATTCTTAATATTATTTTCTCATCTTTCCTGCCTTTTGTAAACATTTCAATCATTCACAAAATCTAACCTATTTTTCCCTTCCAGTATTTTATCCATCTCCTCTTTAATATTCTAATTAGTATATCATCCCAGTTCTGGTTCTCATTTCTTTTCTCGTCCATTCACTTCCCACCTACGCCTGGAAATTTTTTTTAACATCTTAAATCTTCTCTCAAGGACCCACTCAAACCCATCTCCTGGTAGAAGGCTGTTTTCTCTGTACTTCTCTTTTACTTGGTTGTGTACATTCTACTACATCTAAGTAACTGCAATATACACTCATCTACATGTCTGCTTTTTCCTGCTAGATTTTAAGTTCTAAGATGTAGAGGCCATATCATATATATTTGTCCCCCACTGGGCCTAATTCAATGTTTGTATGAAATAAGTACTGTGTAAATATTTGCTTAAATGAATTGAACTCAGAAAATTTTAATAATCAAGAATTAATCATTGCTTTGACCAAATTGGCCTTTGTTTTCTATGGAGGAAAATATATCAGGGATTGTTGGATTAGGGAATATATATATTTTTCTATGATAGGATGAAATGTAATAGTTTTTTAACATCTTGTTTCTTTAAAGGTTTACCCAGGTTTTATTTTTCTCTTTTATTTGTTTTATTTGAACAAACTCTTATCAAAGAGGAGAAAGCAGTAGCTCTTTACTGATGATTATTACCATAGGCAACCAAATGTCTAGCTACTTGGCAACCACCAAGTAACTGAAGTCACTAGTGTACTGAGGTACTGGGGTTATGACTTTATTCTGAAATTTCCGAAGTGCAGCCTTTTGTAAAATTCTGTTGGCAAAGGACATCAATGTGGGTAGTATTCTTTCAAAGGATATCAGTGTAGGTAGCACTAGAAAAATAATCTGGCCTTTAAGTGCATTTCTAATGAGTGGGGCAATGTGTGACTAGACTGCCAATAGATTTGCCTTTGTGTAACCTTGCCCAGTTTTTATGAGCTGAAAATCCCAGGGCCCTCATCATTATTTACGCACTACAGTTTTTCATTCCCTTTCTTCCTCTGTATTATAATTTACCCTGGCATTCTCTCTTTTCAGAGAGAAAGGCATCCTGGAATGAACTTAAAGACTGAGATCTCTAAGAAGCCTCAGGTACAGCTTGGTACTGTGGCAATTATCTATCCAAGAGGAAACAATGAACCACTTCAGAAAAGTGTACTTAATGCTATTCATATTTTCAAATAGCATGAATAACAGCCAATTTGACTTTAAATACATCTTGTTATAGATGATTTGGTTATTAAACTTGGCAATGTCAATCTCAGTATCATATTCCATTAAATCAGCGTTTCTGATAATAGAGGTATTCCTTGTAAGGATTAATGCACTACTGGCTTCTAAAAACAATAGGGGGAGGGAGGGATGGGGAGGAGAGGAGGAGAAGAGAAAGCGAGAGAGAGAAAGAGAGAAAGAAAAAAGAAGAGATGGAGGAAGAGGAAAATGTGGTGGTGGAGGAGGAAGAGAGGGGGAAAGAAAACTAAAAACAGGTAGAAAATGAAAAAGAGGACGAAGTGAAACACAGTAGACTTATGTTGTTAATAATTGAAGAAGAGAAAAGAATAACAAACAAGTAGACGAGTGCTGATAAAAATAGTCAAAATCTACAAAGACACAGATCACTTTGGAGTATTACATTTATAATACCTCAGAGGACTCACATCTCTTGCAACTGGTAGGACATATGATCCAGTACATACACTTACTTCTTAGAGAGCCTACTCTATACAGCCTACTGGGTGAGCAATGGGTTATATGACTTTCTCCTTTGGCCACAGTTAATTGAACTAGGGGCAGATACCTGATCCAGGGAGAACAATTCATATTGTCCATGCTATGAATTTGGAATTGGATCACAACAATTCTAGTTAGTCTTTTCTGGCCCCTGGAACTGAGAAGATCTAGACTCAGGATCTGAGGTTGCCATTCTGGGTTAACTGTGTTAGGACCATGTTTATGGAAAACTTGAGAAAATCAATCTTCAGAGAAAGAGAGAAGACTGATGCAACATCACATAGAGAAGGGGAGACAACAGCTCATGTAGCTCCAGAGGTAGGAAGAGAATAATTAGAGCTCCTGTCCGCCTTCTAGTTCCTGGTGTCATTCCATTATGTAGGCCAGCTACATTTGTTGCCTTTGGCTTCTATATCTGTATTAGTCAGCTGGGGCTGCCATAACAAAATGCAGTAGACTGGGTGGCTTAAACAACAGAGATTTATTTTCTCAAACTTTGAAGTTTGGAATTCCTAGATCAGGGTGCTAGCATGGTCATATTCTGGTGAGAGCTCTCTTCGTGCTATAGACAGCCAACTTCTTGCTGTGTTATCACATGGCAGAGAGAGAGATCTGGTATCTCTTCCACTTCTTATAAGTGTACTAGTCCCATTATGAGATCTCCCCATCCCCCCTCTCATGACCTTATCTAAATATAATTACCTCCAAAGGGCCCCATTTTCAAATACCATCACATTGGGGGTTAGGACACCAACACGAATTTGTAGGGGACCTAATTCCACTCATGACAATATCCTTGCAAAACAGACACCTCCCAATTTTTATGTTTAAGGTAGCTGTGATGGAAATGGTCTCAGAATCTGTATTATCACTTAGTTTCCCTGGTGATTCTGATTCTGCTTCTTTACAAATCACAGTTTGAGAAATGCTGTACCAAAAGAATGTAAAGAGCTGACTTAAAGAACCAAGATCAGGCAATAAAGGGTTAGGGCAGGGCTGGCTGGAAAGAGGACAAAGTCCACAGTCAGGATCAAGGCCATATCTAGGATACAGCAAGAGAGCAGTGTGGATAAAAGTGAGATAATGAGGTGTCTATAACTTACTATAGTGTGTGTTGGGGGACAGAAAGTGACCAGCCTAGCCTAAATATACAGAGTTGGGGCAGACAGATGCTGGCATTACATAGCTCTGGTCTCTTGCTGTTCAGATTTAAAATCCAAAACACCTATGGCTAAAACACTACCCATTACAGGAAATGAATTCACATAAACTAATCCAGAAACCTAAAACTCATTTTTAATTTCTCTCTTTATCTTCAGGTATCAAATCTAAATAATACCCCAATTTTTTCAGCACTACCTTCAAAACATCCAGAATATGTCCACTTTTTTCCATCTTTACTACAACCTTGATATAACTTTCTCACCCATGCTACTCTAATAGCCATCTTTTTTGTCTTCCTACTGTCATTCTTCATCCCTTCCAAACTGTTTTCCTTAGAGCATGCAGGTATATCTTTAAAAACTAAAAGTATTTTATCCCCTTTCTACTTAAAATAGTTCATCACTTCCAAATTCTCTTCAGAATACAGCTCAATCTCTGTTTAATGGTTTTAAGTCCCTCTATGATTACTCCAGCTTTACCTCTTGAAATTTTATGCCTGGAACTTTGAGTTTCAGTAAAATTTAACTGATTGTTGTTTCGCACCTGTACCATATTTCTTATTCTCATGTTTTTTTTTATATCCATGAATACATTCATGTAACCACTGCCCAGATGAAAAAATCTCTTCATGATCCCTCAACCTATTTCCTTCTGTCCAAACCTAATCATCATCATCATAGATTATTTTGGCTGCTTTTTTTTTTTTTTTTTTTTTTTTTTTTTTGCGGCATGTGGGCCTCTCACTGTTGTGGCCTCTCCCGTTGCAGAGCACAGCCTCCGGACGCGCAGGCTCAGCGGCCATGGCTCACGGGCCAAGCCGCTCCACGGCATGTGGGATCCTCCCCGGACCGGGGCACGAACCCGTGTCCCCTGCATCGGCAGGCAGACTCTCAACCACTGCGCCACCAGGGAAGCCCTTGCTGTTTTTTTAATTTGATATAAATGTTATATATATATATATATATATATATATATATATATATATATATATATATATATATAACTTTATAACTTGCTTCTTTTGCTCAACATTATGTTTGTGAGATTTATCCATATTGTTGCATGTAGCAGTAGTTCACACATTCTCTTTGCTATTTAGTATTCCATTGTATGAATTTGCAACCATTTAAGAATTCATGATACTGCTTATGGACATTTCAGTAGTTTCCACTTTGAAATTACTACAAATTAAGCTGCTATGAGCATTCTTATATATGTCTCTTGATGTATATGTGCACTCATTTCTGTTGGGGAAATGCCTAAAAGTGAATTCTATGCTTCTTTATAACTCAACCCAGTTTAGATGTCATCTCCTCTAAGAAGGCTTCTCTATTCCACAACCCCAAATTCAGTTAGTTGGTCTTCTTCTTTGTGGCCATAGGAGCCTGTGCTTAAGAGAGCACTTAACAACCTGTAATATAATCGTTTTAAAAGCACATTTCCCCCCATAGATTTTAAGCTCCTTAGGGGCTGGGACTCTATCTTATTCTTTGTATTTCTCGTACATAGCAGAGTTCCTGGCACATGGACAATCAATAATGTTTAGTAGTATATAAATATTAATGCAGTCGTATAGGCAAATTGCATATTAATGGACTGATCGATATTGAAGAGTTCTGGAATTGTCTAAATAATAATTAATAAAATTTCTGAGCACCTACTGTATAACTAGACTGATGCTAGGTGATGTTGGACATGCCAAATACAGGCCTACCTCATTTTATTGCTCTTATCTTTGTTGTGCTTTGCAGATACTGTGATTTTTACATATTGAAGGCTTGTGACAACCCTGAGTCAAGCAAGTCTATAAGGCTCCATTTTCCCAACAGCATTTGCTCACTTTGTGTCTCTATCACATTTTGAATTCTCACAATATTTCAGACTTTTTCATTACTGTATATTTTTGATATGGTGATCTGTGATCAATGATCTTTGATGTTACTGTTGAAATTGTTTTGGAGTGCCACAAACCACACCCATATGAAATGGTGAACTTAATGTTTGTGTGTTCTTACAGCACCACTGACCAGAAACTCCCCTGTCTCTCCCCCCTCCTCAGGCCTCCCTATTCCCTGAGTTACAGTATTGAAATTAGGTCAGTTAGTAACCTTACAGTGGCCTCTAAGTGTTCAAGTGAAAGTATGAGTTGCAAGTCTCTCACTTTAAATCAAAAACTAGAAATGATTGAGCTTAGTGGGGAAGGCATGTCAAAAGCTGTGATAGGCTGAAAGCTAGGCCTCTTGAGTGAAATAGTTAGCCAAGTTACAGATGCAAAGGAAATGTTTTTGATGGAAATTTAAAATGCTGCTCCAGTGAACACATGAATGATAAGAAAGTGAAGCAGCCTTATTGTTGATATGGAGAAAGTTTTAATGGTCTGGGTAGAAGATCAAATCAGTCACAAAATTCCCTTAGGCTAAAGCCTAATCCAGAGCAATGCCCTAACTCTCTTCAATTTTATGAAGGCTGAGAAAGATGAGGAAGCTGCAGAAGAAGAGTTTGAGCTAGCAGAGGTTGGTTCATGAGGCTTAAGGAAAGAAGCCATTTCCATCACATAAAAGTACAAAGAGAAGCAGCAAGTGCTGATGTAGAAGCTGCAGCAAGTTATCCAGAAGAACTAGTTAAGATAATTAATGAAGGTGGCTACACTAAAAAACAGATTTTCAATTTAGACAAAACAGCCTTCTATTGAAGAAGATGCCATCTAGGACTTTTTTTTCTTCATTTATTTTTTGGCTGCATTGGGTCTTAGCTGCGGCACACAGGCTCTTCGTTGCAGAGCACGGGCTTCTCTCTAGTTGTGGCGCATGGGCTCCAGAGCACATGGGCTCTGTAGTTTGCAGCACACAGGCTCTCTCGCTGAGGCAAGCAAGCACAGTAGTTCTGGCGCATGGGCTTAGTTGCCCTGCAGCGTGTGGGATCTTAGTTCTCCGACCAAGGATCGAACCTGTGTCCCCTGCATTGGAATGCAATTTACCACTGGACCACCAGGGAAGTCTCCCATCTAGGACTTTTATAACTAGACAGGAGAAGTCAACACCTGGCTTCAAAGCTTCAAAGGACAGGCTGACTCTCTTGGTAGGGGCTGATGCAGCTGGTGACTTGAAGTTGAAGCCAATGCTCATTTACCATTCTGAAAATCCTAGGGCCCTTCAGAATTATTCTAAATCTCATCTGCCTCTGCTCTGTGAAACAACAGTCTGGATGACCGCACATCTGTTTACAACATTGTTGACTGAATATTTTTAAGCCCACTGTTGAGATCTATTATTCAGAAAAAAAGATTTGTTTCAAAATATTAGTGCTCATTGACAATTTACCTGGTCACCCAAGAGCTCTGTTGGAGACATACAACAAGATTAATTTTGTTGGGCTTCCCTGGTGGCGCAGTGGTTGAGAATCTGCCTGCCAATGCAGGGGACATGGGTTTGAGCCCTGCTTTGGGAAGATCCCACATGCCGCGGAGCAACTGGGCCTGTGAGCCACAATTATTGAGCCTGTGCATCTGGAGCCTGTGCTCCACAGCAACAGAGGCCGCAATAGTGAGAGGCCCGCGCACCGCGATGAAGAGTGGCCCCCGCTTGCCACAACTAGAGAAAGCCCTTGCACAGAAACGAAGACCCAACACAGCCATAAATAAATAAATAGATAGATAGATAGATAGATAAATTTTGTTTTCATGCTTGCTAACACAATATCCATCCTGCGACTCTCAGGTCTTATGATTTAAGAAATATATTTTGTAAGACTGTAGCTGTCATAGATAGTGATTCCTCTGATGGATCTGGGCAAAGTCAAATGAAAACCTTCTGGAAAGGATTTGCCATTCTAGATGCCATTAAGAACGTTCGTGATTCATGGGAAGAGGTCAAAATGCAGCATTCCCAGGAGTTGGGAAGAAGTTGATTCCAACTCTCATGGATGACTTTGAGGGGTTCAAGACTTCAGTAAAGGAAGTCACCGCAGATATGGTGGAAATAGCAAGAGAACTAGAATTAGAAGAGGAGCCTGAAAATGTGACTGAATTGCTGCAATCTCAGGATAATACTTTAACAGAAGAGGAGTTGCTTCTTATGAATGTGTAAATAAAGTGGTTTCTTTAGATAGAATCTACTCATGGTGAAGATGCTGTGAAGATTGTTGAAATAATAACAAAGGATTTAGAATATTACATAAACTTAGTTGATAAAGTAGCAGCAGGGTTTGAGAGGATTGACTCCAATTTTGAAAGCAGTTCTACTGTGGGTAAAATGCTATCAAACAACATGATATTGTTCATGAAAGAAATAAATTGTTCCTGAAAGGAAGAGTCAATCCATGTGGTAAATTTCATTGTTTTATTTTAAGAAATTGCCACGGCCACCCCAGCTCTCAGCAACCACCACCCTGATCAATCAGCGGCCATCAGCACTGAAGCAAGACCCTCCACCAGCAAACAGATTACGATTTGCTGAAGGCTCTGGTGATGGTTAGCTTTTCTTTTTAGCAATACAGTATTTTTAAAGTACTGTGTGTGCATTGGTTTTTTAGATGTAATACTATTGCACACGTAATAGACTACAGTATAGTGTAAACATAACTTTTATATGCACTGGAAAACCAAAAAATTCATGTGACTAACTTTATTGTGATATTTGCTTTATTGTGGTGGTCTGGCACTGAACCCCAAATATCTCCAAGGAATGCCTGTAACAAAAAGCAGGATTCCTGCCCTCAATAAGCATACAGTTTTGGTCAGTAGCATTAATTTATGTTGATAAGATTATCAGAAACCAATAAATAGTAAACTGTATTGTAAAATGGCTCTTAGTACAATTAGATTTCAGAGAAGGGAGAGACTGCTGAAGTTGAAGCATTTTGGAAGATGAGCTAGGATAAGTGCTTGAAGGAGGTGTGTCATGTTTAGGAAGGAACAATGCGGGGAGGTTGAAGAATAGCACAATCATCTCAGATCTGATCAATTTAGCTTTCATATTCCTCATCATTTCTGTGGACTAAACACTGTGTTTTGAGACAGATTTGGTTTACTTTTAGACTAACAGATGCGGCTACAGAGTCCTCCATGTCTTGCTAAGTAAATTGTCCTTTAATTTATATATGGTGGGAATCCAACTGAAGTGTTTCATGAAGGCAGGTGATAAATCTTTTGGAAGATGGTGAGGGTCTGAATTATGGCAGTAATAGTAAAAGCATTGGAGAGAGAGAAACGCGGAAAAGTCAATGAGAGGTAGAATAAATAGAACATGGTGGTACCAGGATATGGTAGGTTGTGGTGCTTTTTAGTGAAGCAAAAGGACACCATGGAAACACTTTTGAAAGAAATATGGTGCTTTGCTAGCTTGTGGCCCAAAATATTTCAGTGGAACCTGGCAATATGTAATTATTTTTAATACTGATGTTCTTCTCGTAAGTATGGAAACATCTTTTAGATCTTGCTAAAGTTTGACAACATAATTCTTACATTGAAATGTTGCTATGCTCTATTAAAAGAAAAAAACTGGACTTCCCTAGTGGCACAGTGGTTAGGAGTCCGCCTGCCAATGCAGGGGACACGGGTTTGAGCCCTGGTCCAGGAAGATCCCACATACCATGGAGCAACTAAGCCCGTGTACCACAACTACTGAACTGGCACTCTAGAGCCTGCGAACCACAACTACTGAGCCCGCATGCCACAACTACTGCAACCGTGCGCCTAGAGCCCATGCTCCGCAACGAGAGAAGCCACCACAATAAGAAGCCCATGCACTGTGATGAAGAATAGCCCCCGCTCACCACAACTAGAGAAAGCCTGTGTGCAGCAACGAAGACCCAATGCAACCAAAAAATAAATAAATAAATAAAATAAATAAACCTATAAAATATAACTGTAAATAAATTATAAAAAAAGAAAAGAAAAATCTTGCACTGAAGTCATCAAAGGCTTTATGAGTTATTTTATTCATGTATCTGGGACACCTTTGTACTTTGGAATGAAGAAGCAACAGACAGTTTTCATCAACAGATTGAGAAAGGTCTCTATAAACCAGGAGTTCTTAAGCTTTAAGAACTGTGATCACCTAAGATGAATCTAAGGCTACTGTCTTAGCAGTAGTTTCTCACCATAGCTGCACATGAGAACCACAGGGGCAGGGATGGGCTTTGAAAATGCTATTGCCTAGCATTTTATTTTATTCTATCAATAAGAATCTGTAGATTCTTATGTGGGGCCTGGACATCACCATTAAAAAACAGAACAATACTGGGCCTTGGTTTTGGTGATGATCTTTTAGATATAACACCAAGAGCATGACCCATGAAAGAAAAATTGTTAGTTGAATTTCAGTGAAATTAAAAACTTCTGCTCTGTGAAAGACACTTTTAAGATAATTAAAAGATAAACCACAGGCTGGGAGAAAATCTTTGCAAAATACATATCTTATAAAGTACCAATATCCAAAATATACAAAGAACTCATAAAACTAAACAAAAAGAAAGCAGTCCTATTTAAAAGTTGACCAAATATCTGGAGACACCTCATTGAAGATATGCAGATGGCAAAGAATCATGTGAAAAGATGCTTAACATCATGTCCCATTAGGCAATTGCAAATTAAAACAACAATGAAATACTACTACACACCTATTTCAATGGCTACATTTCAAAACACTGGCAAAAACTGATGAGAATGTGGAGCAACAAGAACATTTATTCATTGCTGGTGGGAATGAAAAATGGTATAGCCACATTGGAAGACAGTTTGGCGGTTTCTCACAGAATTTGGCATACTCTTACCATATAATTTAGTAGTCTTGCTCCTTGTTATATACCCACATAACCTGAAAACTTATGTCTATGCAAAAATCTGTGCATGAGTATTTATAGCATCTTTATCACAATTGCTGAAACACAAAAGCAATTAAGATATCCTTCAGTAGGTGAATGGATAAGCAAACTGGTCCATCAGAAAATGGAATATTATTCTAAGGTTAAAATGAATTAGCTATCAAGCCATGAAAACACATGGAGAAATATTAGAAGCATATTGCTAAGTTAAAGAAGCCAACCTGAAAAGGCTATATATTTTGTGATTCCAACTCTATGATTTTGTGGACTAGGCAAAACCGTTGTGACAGTAAAAAGATCAGCGGTTGCCAGGGATTCTGAGGTAGTAAGGGAGGGATGAATAGGTGGAGCAGAGAGGATTTTTTGGGCTCTGAAACTATTCTGCATGATACAGTAGTGATGGAAATATGTCATGATACATCTTTTAAAACTCATAGAATGTGTAACACAAAGAATGAATCCTGATGTAAACTATGGAATTTAGTTAATAATGTGTCAATATTGTTTCACCAGTTGTGTTAAAGAACTAAAATGCAACCGAGTAAATTTAAATATCTAATTGGTTTTAATCAGCAATTCTTGAACCCAGCAGTATCTCATCTAGCAAGTAGAAAGGCACTCTGAGGAGTTGTACAAAATGATGTTTTTATAGGCAGAAAAAGGGTGGGGCAAGGAAGTTAAAAGAGAGTATTATTGCAAGCAAGGTCAACTTCCTTTAGGGGAATGCAGGGGATTTTAGGCAGATTACCTTACTGGTGTTGACCAGGAAATTCCAGACTGATTTTGGTTTAAAATTCCACTCCTGGGAGAGGCTGAAACTGCAGTGAGTTTAGGTATTAAGTCTTGGTGGATCTTAGCATAAGTGAGTCCATTGTGGGCCTGTTCTTTCTTTTTAACAGTTGTAACAATTGTACCATACTGATAGAAGATGTGAATGTAAAGGAAACTGTACATGGGGAAAGGGAGGATGTGGAAACTGTACTTTCCTATCATTTTTTTCTATAAACTTAAAACTATTCTTAGGAAAACAAAGCCTATTGATTAAAAACAAATTGTCAGGGGCTTCCCTGGTGGCGCAGTGGTTGAGAGTCTGCCTGCTGATGCAGGGGATACAGGTTCATGCCCCGGTCTGAGAAGATCCCACATGCCACGGAGCGGCTAGGCCCGTGAGCCATGGCCGCTGAGCCTGCGTGTCCGGAGCCTGGCTCCACAAGGGGAGAGGTCACAACAGTGAGAGGCCCGCATACCGCAAAAAAAAAAAAAAAAACTGTCTAGGTTATTCTAATATGCTCTCATGGTGGAGAATCAATGAACTAACTTTATCTAATTTGGAGTCTGCAAGAAATTTGGAGCGATTTATCAAAATAGGGGATACAGAAGGAGTATTGGTGGTATAAATGATGGAGTTCTATATAGGATATTCTTGTTTTGAATTGCCTGAGAACAATCCAGGTAGGGACGCCCAGGAGACATTTATTTCCACTTTTTCCTAATAGCCATTATCAGAGCAATATTTGAAAAGCCAATCACAGTTTAGCATTTAAAACCATAATGGATTTGAAAAGGATGACATAGAGCCAACTTCTAATTAGAAAATATTACTGGCCTCAAGTTTCTATCCATAGCAACAGTGCTTAAATGCTACCTCCTGCTTTGCCTATAGGTATGTATTTTGCCACAAAATAATATATTGTCCAGGATATGTAATTCTTAATGTAAAAAGAGAGAGAAGAAAATAAGCACTAAAAATACCCCATGCCATTTGGCATAACAAAAGCATACATATGCGTATGTGAAATTCACATAACTAAACAGAGAAAGTGAATGTATTCCTCCAGAGACAGAAGTATTTCTTGGATAGCCAAATAAAACTTCTGTTAAAAGATATTTCTTCTCTTTGTCTGTGCCTGCTTAAAATGCTCTACAATTCTTTTCAAAGCAGTTAAGAACTGCATTTTGAACTCTGCTATTGGTTTCATTCATCCTTTTCTTGCTGCAGCCACTCTAGCAGTTCATCATAATCCAGTCTTATCTCTGGAATTTAGAATACCCCAAACACATGCTGAAACACATGCTGATTTGAATTGGTTTGCTAAGATAAAGCTTAGGTATCTTTCCTTTCATTTTTATGTAGTTAAAGCTGTCAGTCACCTAAGGTAAGATCACTAAAGTTTTTCTATATCTACAAAATGAAATGAAGAGAATTGATGTGATTATTATTTAATAAGCATTTTATTGAATAAATTTGGCATGTAACATTGTATAAGTTTAAGATGTACAGTGCATTACTTTGATATACTTATATATTGTAATATGATTCCCTTGTAGTAATAATTATCACATTACATAATATAGTACAATATTATTGTCTGTGTTCATTGTACTGTGAATTAACTATGGTTTATTTACTACTCATTACAAGTTTTTACCCTCTCTCTTATTTCTTACCCACGTTCCCTGGTAACCATTTTACTCTGTTTTTTACAGGTTTAACTTTTTTAGATTCCACATATAAGTATTATCATATGGCACTTGTCTTTCTCTGTCTGACTTAACCCACTTTGAATAATGTGCTCAAGGTCCATCCATGTTTGTCACAAATGGAAGGATATCTTCCTTTCTCTTGGCTGAATAGTATTCCATTGTGTATATGTACCACTTCTTCTTTATCCATTCATCCATTGATGAGTGTTTGGGTTGTTTCTATATCTTGACTATTGTGAATTATGCCACAATAAACATGGGAGTGTATATATCTCATCAAAATCCTATTTTCATTTCCTTTGTGTATATACCTGGAAGTAGAATTGCTGCATTGCATGGTAGATCTATTTTTAATTTTTGGAGGAAACTTCATTTTGTTTTCCATAATGGTTGGACCGATTTGTATTCCCATAAACAATATATAAGTGTTCTATTTTCATCCCAACCTCACCAGCACCTGTTATCTCTTGTCTTCTTGATGATAGCCATTCTAACAGATGTGAGATGATATCTCATTGTGGTTTTGATTTTCATTTCCCTGGTGATTAGTGATGTTGATAATTTTTTCACATACCTGTTGGACACTTGGATGTCTTCCTTGGAAAAATACCTATTCTGTGTCTCTAATTTTTAATTGGATTTTTTTGTTATTGTTTTGTATGAGTTCTTTATATATTTTGGATATTAACCCCTTATCTGATAACTGGTTTGCAGAAATTTTCTCCCATCCTGTAGGTTGTCTTTTGGTTTTGTTAATTGTTTCTTTTTCTGTGCAGAAGCTGTTGAGTTTGATTTAGTCCCATTTGTTGATTTTTGCTTTTATTTTTTGTGCTTTTGGCATTATGCCCCCAAAATTATTGCCAAGACCAGTATCAGTGAGCTTCTTCCCTATGTTTTCTTCTAGGAGTTTTATGGTATCAGATTTCATGTTTGAGTCTTTGATCCATTTTGAGTTAATTTCTATGAGTGGTGTGATATAGGGGTTCAATTCATTGTTCTACATGTATTTTTCCAGTTTTCCCAGCACCTTCTGTTGAAGAGACTATCCTTGCCCCATTGGGTGTTCTTGACTTCCATATCAATTATTAGTTGACCATTTATGCCACGGTTTAATTCTGGGCTTTCTATTATGTCCCATTGGTTGATGTGTCAGTTTTTGTGCCAGTACTGTACTGTTTTTATTACTGTGGCTTGGAAGCATAATTTAAAATTGGGAAGCATGATGCCTCCAGCTTTGCTCTTTTTTCTCAGGACTGATTTGGCTGTTTGGGGTCTTTCATGGTTCCACACAAATTTTAGGATTGTTTCTTCTATTTCTGTGAAGAATGTCTTTGGTATTTTGATGGGCAGTGTGTTGAATCTGTAAGTATCTTTGGGTAGTATGTCCATTTTAACAATATTAATTCTTCTGATCCATGAACACAGGATGTCCTTCTATTTGTTTGTGTCATCTTCACTTTCAGTAAAGTTTTGTAGTTTTCATTGTACACAACTTTCACTTCCTTTGTTAAATTTATTCCTTAGTATAGTTTTTGATGCTGTGAATGGGATAGTTTTCTTTATTTTTCAGATGCTTCATCATTAGTGTAAAGGAATGCACTTGATTTCTGTATGTTGATTTTGTATCTTGCCATTTTACTGAAATCATTCATGAATTCTAACAGATTTTTTGACTGATTCTTTGGGATTTTAAAAAACAAGGTCATATCATCAGCAAATAATAACAGTTTTACTTCTTCCTTTCTGATCTGAATGACTTTCATTTCTTTGCCTTGCCTAATTGCTCTAGCTAGGACTTACAGTACTATTATTAAACAGGAGTGGTTAGAGTGGGCCTCCTTGCCTTGTTCCTGACCTTAGGGGAAACACTTTCAGTTTCTCTCCATTCAGTACAATGTTAGCTGTGGGTTTGTGATATATGGCCTTTATTTTGTTGAGGTATATTCCTTTTGTACTTAGTCTGTTAAAGGTTTTATCACTAAAGGATGTTGCATTTTGTAAAATGCTTTTTCTCCACCTATTGAGATGATCATATGATTTTTATCTTTCATGTATTATATTTATTGATTGGCAAATGTTGAACCATCCCCACTCCCAGGGATAAATCCTACTTGATCATGGTATATAATCCTTTTAGTGTAAACTTGAATTTGCTTACTATTTTGTTGAAAATTTTTGCAAATACATTCATCAGCAATATTGGTCTATAGTTTTCTTTTCTTGCGGTATCTTTACCAGGCTTTCATATCAAAGTAATGCTTGTCTCGTAGAATGAGTTTGGAAGTGTTCCCCCGCCCCCTAGATATTTTAGAAGAGTTTGAGGAGGAGGATTGGTGTTAATATTTTTTTTTAATTCAAGTATAGTTGACTTATATAGTGGTTCAATATTTTTGTACATTACACACCATACAAAATTATTGCAAATTATTGACTATTTCCCTTGTGCTGTATATTACATCCTCAGGACTTATTTATTTTATAACTGGTAGTTTGTACATCTTAATCCCCTTTACCTATTTTACCCATCCCCATCACCCTCCCCTCTGGCAAGTACTAGTTTGTTCTCTGAGTTTTTTCTATTTTGTTATATTTGTTCATTTGTTTCATTTGCAGATTCCACATATAAATGAAAATATACAGTATTTGTCTTTCTCTTTCTGACTTACTTGACTTGGCATTTTACCCTCTAGGTACATCCATGTTGTCACAAATGGCAAGATTTCATTCGTTTTTTGCCTGAGTAATATTTCATTGTATATATGTACCACATCTTCTTTATTCATCTATCAATGGACACTTAAGTTGCTTCCGTATCTTGGCTATTAGACCACTATGAACATTGGTGTGCATGTATTTTTTCAAATTAGTGTTTTCATTTTATTCAGGTATATTCCTAGGAATGGAACTTCTGGACCATATGGTTGTTCAATTTTTAGTTTTTTGAGGATCCCTCATATTGTTTTCCATAGCGACTGCACCAATTTACATTCCCACCAACAGTGTACAAGGATTCCCTTTTCTCCATATCCTTGCCAACACTTTTCATTTTTTGTCTTTTTGATAATAGCCATTCTGACTGGTTAGAGGTGATATCTCATTATGGGTTTAATTTGTATTTCCCTGATGATTAGTGATGTTTAGCATCTTTCAGTGTGCCTGTTGGCCTTATGTAGGTCTTCTTTGGAAAAATGTCTATTCATGTCCTCTACCCATTTTTAAATTAGATTGTTTACTTTTTTGATATTGAGTTGTATGAGTTCTTTATATATTTTGAATATTAGCTCCTTATCTGACATACCATTTGCAAATATCCTCTCCCATTCAGTAAGTTGCCTTTTTGTTTTTTTGTTTTTTTGATGGTTTCTTTTGCTGTGCAAAAGCTTTTTAGTTTGAAATGATTGCATTTGTTTATTATTACTTTTGTTGTCTTTGGCTGAGGAGACAGGTCGAAAAATATATGGCAAAAACTGATGTCAAAGAACTTACTACCTATGGTTTCTTCTAGCAGTTTCATGGTTACGGGTCTTACATTTACACATTTAATTGATTTGAGTTTATTTTTATACTTGGTGTAAGAAAATGGTCTCATTTCATTCTTTTATGTGTAGCTATTCAGTTTTCCCAGTACCATTATTGGAGAGACTGTCTTTTCCCCATTGTATATTCCTGCCTCCTCTGTCATAGATTAATTGACATATATACGTGGGTTCTGTTCTGTTCTATTGTTCTATATGTCTGTTTTTGTACCAATACTGTACTGTTTTGATTACCTGTAGCTTTGTAGTGTAGTTTGAAGTCAGGGAGCATGATACATCCAGCTTTATTGTCTTTCTCAAGATTGCTTTGGCTATTCAGAGTTTTTTGTGGTTTCATAAAAATTTTAGGCTTATTTGTTCTAATTATGTGAAAACATTATGGGTATCTTGATAGGGATTGCATTAAATCTGTAGTTTGTTTTGGGTAGTATGGACATTTTAACAACATTAATTTTTCCAATCCATGAACATGAAATATCTTTCCATTTACTTGTATCATCTTCAGTTTCCTTTCATAAATTTTCTAGTTTTCAGAGTACAAGTCTTTCATCTCCTTGTTGAAAGTTATTCCAAGGTATTTTATTGTTTTCCATGCTATTGTAATTTGCATTTTTTTCTTAATTTCTCTTTCAGATAGTTCATTTTTAATGTTTGGAAATCTGACAGATTTCTGTATATTAATCTTGTATCCTGAAAATTTACTGAATTCATTTATTAGTTTTAATAGTTTCTTTGTGGATTCCTTAGTGTTTTCTATATGTAGTATCATGTCATCTACAAATTATGGCAAGTTTACTTCTTTCTTTCCTATTTGGGTGCCTTTTATTTCTTTTTCTTGTCTTACTATTGTGGCTAGGTCTTCCAATACTATATTGAATAAAAGTGGTGAGAGTGGGCACCCTTGTCTTGTCCCTGATCTTAGAGGAAAGGCTTTCATCTTTTCACCATTGAGTATGATGTTAGCTATGAGTTTGTAGTACGTGACCTTTACTATGTGAGGTATGATCACTATACCCACTTAGTTGAGAGATTTTATTATGAATAGTTGTTGAATTCTGTCAAATGCTTTTTCTGTATCTATTGAGAGAATTATGTGATTTTTGCCCTTTGTTTTGTTAATATGGTATATCAAGTTGATTGATATTGTGTTCATGTGATAAATCCCACTTGATCGTGATGTATGATTTTTTTATGTATTGAATTTGGTTTGCTAGTATTTTGTTGAAGAGTTTTGCATCCATGTTCATTTGGGATATTGGCCTGTAAATTTTTATTGTTTTTGGTAGTGTCTTTGTCTGGTTTTGGTTTAGGGTAATCTTGGCCTCATACAATGGGTTTGGAAGTATTCTCTCCTCTTCAGTTTTTTTTTTGAAATTTGAGAATAATAACTAATTACTGTTCTTTTAATGTTTGGTAGAATTCCCCTGTGATGCTATCTTCTCCTGGACCTTTGTTTGTTAGGAGTTTTTGATTACTCATTCAATTTCCTTACTAGTAATTGGTCTGTTCAGATTTTCTATATCTTCCTGATTCAGTCTTGGAAGAACGTATGGTTCTAGGAATTTATTCATTTCTTCTAGGTTGTCTAACTTTTTGGCATATAATTGTAGTAGTCTCTTAGTAGTAGGTAGTTCTGTGATTTTTGTTTTGGTAAATTCTTTTCTTTCATTTCTAATTTTATATATTTGGGCCCTCTCTCTTCCTTGATGAGCCTGCTTAAAGGTTTGCCCATTTTTTTTCAAAGAGCCAGTTCTTAGTTTTATTAAACTTTTCTATTTCTTCTAACTTTGGTGCTGTGTATGTTCTTCTTTTTCTAATTCTTTAAATGTGAAGTTTGTTTATTTGAGATTTTTCTTGTTTCTTGTGCTAGTTCTGTATCACTATGAACTCCCCTCTTAGAACTGCTTTTACTGTGTCCCAAAGATTTTGGAAAGTTGTTTTTCTATTTTCATTCATCTGAAGGGTTTTTTTAGTTCCTCTTTGTCTTCTGCATTGGCCCATTGTTTTTTAGTAGCATGTTCTTTTGTCTCTACATGTTTATGTTTTCTTCCTATAATTTATTACTGTTTTCATATTATTCTGGTCAGAAAACATGCTTGATGTGATTTCAGTGTCTTAAAATTTATTGAGACTTGTTGTGTAGCCTAGCATGTGATCCATCCTGGAGAATGTTCCAAGTGTACTTGAATGTATATTCTGTTTCTGAATGGAATGTTCTATAGATATCTGTTAGGCTTATCTGATCCAATGTGTTGTTTACAGCCAATATTTTTTTATTGATTTTCTGTCTGGGTGTTCTCCTCATTGACATAGGTCAGTTATTAAAGTCTTCTATTATTTTTATATTACTGTCAATTTCTCTTTTTATTTCTGTTACAATTTATTTATATATTTAAGTGCTCCTCTGTTGGGTAGATATAATTATAAATGTTATATTCTTTTGGATTGTCTGTCTCCTTTATTATTATGTAATGCCCATCTTTATCTTTTGTTATAGTCTTTGTTTTAAAGTCTATTTTTTTCTGTTATGAATATTGCTACCTCAGCTTTCTTTTTGATCCTGTTTGCATGGAATATCTTTTTCCATCCCCTCATTTTTAGTCTATTTGTGTCTTTATGTCTGAAGGGAGTCTCCTGTAAGCAGCATACATATGGGTCTTGTTTATGTATCTATTCTGTCACCCCCATATCTTTTGACTGTAGAATTAGTCCATTTACATTTAAAATGATAGGCATGTATTTATTTCCATTTTGTTACTTGTTTTCTTGTTGTTTTTGTATTTCTTTTCTGTTCCTTTCTTCTTCTTCTTAATCTCTTCCCTTGTGGTTTCATGATTTTCTTTAGTGTTATGTTTAGGTTCTTCCTGTTTATTTTTTGTGTGTTTATTGTAGGTATTTTGGGATTTTTTATTACCATGAGGTGTATATATATATTTGGTTTAAGCTGGTGGTAACTTAAATTCAGGCTCATTCTAAAGGCTCCACATTTTTTTAAATTAATTTTTATTGGAGTATAGTTGCTTTACAATGTCATGTTAGTTTCTGCTTTAGAGCAAAGTGAACCAGTTATATGTATACATATATCCTCTTTTTTTCCCTTCCCATTTAGGTCACCACAGAACACTGAGTAGAGTTCTCTGTGCTCTATTTTTTTTACTCCCCCCATGCTTTATGTTTTTGACATCATATTTTACATCTTTTTATTTTGTTAAAAAATTAAAAGCAAATTCTATTTTGCTATTGACTTAATTAAAAGTGGAACAATTACATATATATTACTCCAATAAACTTAGCTGACAATTTTTACACAGGTAGCATTTTAGAAGAATTTAACCCCCTTTCCTGTTGAAGAGTATAGTAAACTCATTATGATTGATATTAGAAATTTTGTTGTGTGTTTATTCTTCTTATATGCCATTTCAGCTATTTGCTACCTCCAAAGTTTATCTTTGCTGTTGCTTGTTGCTCCTTCCTAGATTATAAGAGCTCCTTCAATACCTTGCAATTATCTGGCTTTACATATTGTTTAAATATTTATTTTGAAATAATTATAGATTTAGAGAATGTTGCAAAAATGTTTAGAAAGTTCCTGTGAACCCTCACCCAGCCTCCCCAATATTAAGGGCTTACCAAATTATTTATATCAAGACCAGGAAATAGACATTAGTACAATCCACAGAGTTTATTTAGATTTCATCACTTGTAAAAACAAAAAAAAACACTCATTTTCATGTATGAGTGTGTATGGTACTATGCAGTTTTATCATACGTGTAGTTTTGTGTAACAATCAACATCATCAAAACACAGAACGCTTCTATCACCACAAGTATCCCTTGTTCTTTAAAGCTGTATCTACTCCCATGCTTTTTCTCCTTTCGCTCTAAGCCCTAGCAATCACTAGTCTGTTATCCATAGCTAAAATTTTGTCATTTCAAGTATGTTTTTTAAATGGAATCATACAATATGTAACATTTTGAGATCAGCTTTTTTTCTTTTTTTAATTGAAGTATAGTTTATTTACAATATTATATTAGTTTCAGGTATACAACAGAGTGATTCAATATTTCTTTAGATTATATGCCACTTAAAGTTATTATAAAATTATGGCTGTATTTCCCTGTGCTCTACAATATATCCTTGTAGCTTATTTGTTTTATACATTTTAGTTTGTACCTCTTGATCCCCTACCCCTATCTTGCCCCTACCCCTTCCCTTTCCTTATTGGTAACCACTAGTTTGTTTCCTATGCATGTGAGTCTGTCTCTGTTTTTTTTTTTTAGTATTCATTCATTTGTTTTATTTTTAGATTCCACATATAAGTGATAACATGCAGTATTTGTCTCTCTCTGGCTTAATTTACTAATCATAATACCCTCCAGTTTCAAGTTTCATCCATGCTGTTGGAAATGGCATAAAATTTCACTTTTTTATGGCTGAGTGGTATTCCTTGTATATGTGTGTGTGTGTGTGTGTGTGTGTGTATATATATATATGTATATACACACACACACACACACACACACACACCACATCTTCTTTATCCATTCATCTGTCAATGGGCAGTTAGGTTGCTTCCATATCTTGGTTACTGTAAATAATGCTGCTGTGAACATTGTGGTGTATGAATCTTTTCGAATTAATGTTTTCATTTTCTTTGGATATATACTTGGGATGGAGATTAGCATTTTCACTCAGCATGATTCCCTTTGAAATTCATCAAGGTTGTCCCATGTATCAGTAGTTTTACCTGTTTGTTGCTGAGTAGTATTTCTTGGTACAAATATGCTACAGTGTGTTTAAACTCACTGATTGAAGGAAATTAGCTTGTTTTAAGTTTTTGACTATTATAAGTCTAGTATAAAAATTTACATACAGGTTTTGTGTGAACAGAAACTTTTTGAGATAAATGCCCAAGAGTCCAATTGTTGGGTCATATGGTATGCCCATGTTTAGTTTTGCAAGAAACTGCTGTACTTATTACCAAAATGGCTGTGCTATTTTATATTGCCACAAATGACTTATTATTGATCAAATTTGCCTGTGTGCTTGCCAGTATTTGGTGTTTTCACTATTTTAAAATTTTAATCAGTCTGATAGGTATGTGGTCTTGTCTTATTGTTGTTTTAATTTACATTTTCTTAAAGGCTAATGATTTTGAACATCTTTTTTGTGCATAATTGCCATCTATATATCTTCAGTGAAATGTCTGTTCATGTCTTTTGCTCATTTTCAAACTGAATTGTTTCAGTTTTTACCATTGAGTGTTGAGAATTCTTTATGTATTCCACATCTAGGGCTTTGTCACATATGAAGTTTGCAAATATTTTCTGTAAGTCAGTTACTTGTCATTTCATCCTCTTCACAGGATCTTTTGCAGAGCATTAAATTTTTTTTTGATGACGTCCATTTTATCAACTGTTCCTTTTATGGATAATGTTCTTGGTTTCAAGTCTAAGAATTCTTTGCCTAGCCCTAAATCCTGAAATAGTCCCTCTATTTTTTCCCCCAAAGTTTTATAGTTTTGCAGTTTTTACATTAGCATCCATGATCCACTTTGAATTGTTTTGTAAATATATATGAGGTTTTAGGTAAGAGTTGGTTTTCTTGAGCTATAGATGTCCAAAAGCTCCAGCACCAGCTGTTGAACATTCTTTTCTTCCTCTCTTGAGTTGCTTTTGCACCTTTGTAAAAAATAAGTTGAACATATTTGTCTTGATCTATTTTTGGGTTCTGTTACATTGATCTTCTACGTATCTGTCTTCTCACCAGTACCAAACTCTTTTTTTTTATTGTTGCTATGTAAGCCTTTACATTGGAAGAGTGATTTTTCCCACTTCATCTTTATCAAATTTGCTTTAGATACTATAAGTCCTTTGCGTTTAGAAGTCCTTGCGTTTATAAACTTGCGTTTATAAGTCCTCTGCTTATACATTTTAGAATAAGCTTGTCTATATCTACAAAAATGCTTGTTAGAATTTTGATAGGAATTGCATTAAACCTATAGACCAATTTAGGGAGAATTGACATCTTTACTATGTTGAATCTTAAATTATACATCTCATACATGTTTTTCTAGTTTATACCTAAGACATTCAAAATTTGTTTTTCATTTAGTGGAAAGCATGCTAATATTAAACAAATACATTAAAAAATTACACTATTATTATCCAGTTTAGGAACTTGACAAATAGTTTATTTGATCTCTTGTACACACTGTACCCCAGAAGGCTTCTGGAGTCTCCTTCCTTTCCAAATTCTGGTTTATGTTCTTTTCCAGAGTTTATAGTTATCCTCACCTATAGGTGTAATAAATGTGATATTGTCCTCTGCTTGTTTTGAGAAGGTACCTATCCTGCCTTAATGAAAAACATCTCCCCTACTCAACTGTCCCATGTCTCTAAAATACAGAATTAGAGTTTTAGATTTTTTAAGCATATATATATATATATATAGAGAGAGAGAGAGAGTGTGTGTGTGTATATATATATATATATATATATATATATATATTTATATGAAGAAAATTCTCCCCTTGGGTGTTTAACATATCAAATTGTTCTTCAAAATTATAAAGCTTCAGTACCATATTTACAAATTATTGGGCAAGAAGAAGATGTAAGTAGTTAGGAGTTTGGGTAGCCATATTCTAAAAGCCCACCACAGATTTTTCTGTATAGACCAGTTAAGGACTTCTGATATAGAAAATCTCTAAGCCTTCTAACGTTCAAAGTCAATGAAATAATTTGGGCTTTGCAGTTTATCAGTTTAACTGATAACTGCATCTACATTTACTTTCTAAAATAAATAATTAATTAATTGTTTTTGGGCTGCATTGGGTCTTTATTGCTGCACACGAGCTTTCTCTAGTTGCGGTGAGCAGGGGCTACTGTTGGTTGCGGTGTGCGGGCTTCTCATTGCAATGTCTTCTCTTGTTGCAGAGCATGGGCTCTACGTGCATGGGCTTTAGAAGTTGTGGCTTGAGGGCTCTAGAGTGCAGGCTAAGTAGTTGTGGCACATGGGCTTAGTTGCTCCGTGGCATGTGGAATCTTCCCGGACCAGGGCTTGAACATGTGTCCCCTGCATTGGCAGGCAGATTCTTATGTACTGTGTCACCAGCGAAGCCCCTACATTTACTTTTAATATACTTCATAATCAAATCTTAATTTTGTAGAGAATATTTTACCTTATTATTTAAAATGCTAATAACGAAGCGACAGTGATTCAACTTTTTGTTTCCTTTATTTTCTCTATTTTAAATTTTATTGATTTATTCTCTTTATTATTCCCCTATGTTTTTTTCAGGTTTATTTTACTCTTACTTTTTCTAGCATCTTGAAGGAACTAAGCATATTTATTTGAGACCTTTTCTCTTTTCTGTTGTATGCATTTAGTACTATAAAATTCCCTCTTGGCACTGCTTTAACTGTATACTACAAATTTTGATATATTGTATGTTCATTTTCATTAAGTTCTGGTACTTTTTGAAATTTAATTTGAGAGTTCCTCTTTGACTGATGGTTATTGGAAGTATATTGTTTAATTTTTAAATGCTTGTCTTTAAAAGACATTGTTTTCTTTGCTATTGATTTCTACTTTGATTCCATTATGTTCAGAAAACATATTTTATATAATTTTATTGAGATTTGTTTTGTGACTCAGGGTGTGGTATATCTCGATGAATGTTCAGTGGGTGCTTGGAAATATTGATAATATCTATCTTACTTTAGTGTGGGGGTGTTCTATAAATGTTAATTAGGTGCTGTTGGTTGATGGTATTGTTCTGTTTTTTATATCTTTGCTGATTTTGTTTTTAGTAGTTTATTAATTGGTGAAACTGAGGTGTTGAATTTCTTAAGTATAATTGTGAGTTTATCAATTTCTCTGTATAGCTCAGTCAGTTTTTGCTTCACATATTTTGCAACTCTATTGTTTGATACATACACATTTAGGATCCTATATATTTTTGATGGATTTATCCTTTTATTATTATGTAATGAATGTCCCTCTTCACCCCTAATAATTTTTTTTGCTCTGAAATGTACTTTAGCTGATATTAACGTAGCTACTCCCACTTACTTTGATGTTTGAGTTATCTATATTTTCCATTCCTTTATACTCAACCTTTTAGTTTGAAGTGAATTTTGTGTAAATAGCGTATAATTGTGTATGGGTTTTTATCCACTCTGCTAATCTCTGTCTTTTGTGTACTTATGCCATTTACATATAAGTTAATTATTGATATGTTATGCCTAAGTCTACCATTTTAATATTTGTTTACTGTTTTTTTCCCTCTGTTTCTTGTTTCTCTATTGCTCTTTTTTTCCTGTGGGTGATTTGGATATTTTTGTAAATCTTGATTTATTTATAGTTTTTTAAAACTATTTCACCCTATAGTTTTCTTCATGGTTTCTATAGGTATTAAAATATACAAATATAAAAGCATTGAGTACCACATCAAATACGATGTAAGAAACTCACAAGCTATATTTGTTTCTATTTTATTCATTCGTTTTTTCTCCTTTTCCTTTCTGAAGTTCCACACCTTCTTTTGCTTTCATTTTCTTTCTTTTTGGAGAACTTTCTACAGCCATTTTTAAGGCTTTAACTGCTTTTTCAGTACCACTCTCTTTTCCTCATCCAGTGATACAAATATTAGATCTTTTGTTATTGTCTCATAGGTCTCCAAGACCCTGTTCTTTTTTTCTTAGTATATTTTCTGGTTTTCAATTTGTGTGAATTCTAATTATATGTCCTGAAGTTTATTGACTATTTTCTTTTTCTTCTCCATTCCTGTATTGAGACCATTCAGTAAGGTTTTGTTTCATTTTTTTGTCTTTTCCAGTTTGATAATTCCATTTGGTTCTTTTCCATGCTTCAGTTTCTTTGCTGAGATTTTATTTTTTTTTCATTTGCTTCAAGATAATTTATAATCACCGGATGAAGCATTTTTCTTATGCCTCATTCCCTGCTGGTTATCCTGTGTGGGCAGAAGGGGTTCCTTAGGCCTCTTGGTGTGCCACTAGGGGTATGAGTAACACTGGGTTTGTGGGACAGAGAGCATTTCTCCCATTCTGCTTTCTGAGCTGCCTGGTGGCAGTAGGCTTCCTGGTCAATCTCTGCCACTTCTGCTGGGGGGTGGCACTTGCCTGGGCTACCTTTTGTTATTGGGTGGAGGGGTTGATAAATGTTCTTTCTAAGTCACCCTCTGCCACTAGATTTGGAGTCAGGAGACATCAAGCCTGGTTTTCTTCTACTGTCGAGTAGTTAGATGGGAGACATCAAGCCTAGACCATCTTGTTCTCATGAGTATAGGGCTGGGAGACAGGAGATTTTGGTTGCCTTTTGTTGCTGTGTGAATGGCTGGGAGATACAAGACTTGGATCTTCTGCTGCTGCTGAGTGGGGGGCCAGGAAACACTAGCCTTGTTGGCACTCCCTTTGCAGGGATAGCGGAGTTCTGCTGCCATCGGGTGGGGAAGGGGGATGTAATGTCCTGCTGTATCACTGTTAGCACTGCTGGTGTGGTCAATGTAGCTCCTTGTTTTAACACATTATTGACCAGAGATGTATTAATATGTCTTCTGTTACCTGAATGTTATTGACCAGAGATGTTTCAATATTCATTTACGTAACAAATCGCTGGCCACAGACATTAATTTCTGCAAAAATCGCCCAGTCAGTAATGAGTTAAAGAACTCAACTTTATCTCACCTTCACTTTTCCTCTGACTGTATACAATGTCTAATAGGGCTAACCTGCAAATTACTTTTTTCTATGTTAAGGTAATAATAATGTAATCCAGAGTGGGAATTTCCTAACCTTTATTCTTTGATTTATATGAAATAAATTTACTATATGCTGTAGAAGTGTTATAAAATTATAATCCTATATGTTAAATTAGCCTAGAGCAGTGATGCATAGTTTAGCCCACAGATTTTCTTCAAGATAGTGAGAAAAGTTTTTCTTCTCATAAACATTAGAGAAGGCAAGTTAGGATGAACTCTCTTCTAAAGATTCAAAAATTCCTGTGATGCCAGATCAATGGGTTGTGTTCGAAAAATGGAAAGATCGATGTACAGCATTTGTCAGATACCTGGTTGATTTCCTAGGAAATTATCTTGGACAAAAAGTTCATACCAATTATCTCTCATCATTAGTTGCTATTATAACATGTTGCCTCTACTAAATGCATGGTTACACTACTGCTTATAAGAGTGTGTGTGTGTGCACATGTGCTTCTGCCTATGTTTATGAAAGAATAGTAATGAAATGCAAGAAAAATAGTATTTAATGTTGCTCTCATGATGTTTATTATTATCAAATATCTTGGAAGTACATTCTTTGCAGAATACATTACTGGCTCATCCCTCTCATTTTAGCGTCCTGAAGTCAGTTAACATACACAATATGTATTTTAAAAATTTTCTACAAGCTTATTAAATATTTGGAAAGTTTTAAAATAAATCATCTAGGGCTTCTGATTCAGTAGACCAATTTTATAAAAATCACTGAATATTATGTTTTCAATAATGGACTGTGTAATTATTCTGGAATCTTCAATAAATCTTATTCATAATTGCTACTGTACAAAGACTGTAGCAGAAAAGTTTGTGCTCAGATACAATAATAATCAGTTTTCTATTCTAGAAACCTTTATTGAGCAACTGATATATGCCAGGCCTAAACTAAGAATACAAAGATCAGTAAGACCCTGAGGATGATGTTCAAGTCAGCAATTCTATTGTTTTAAAGTAAAATCTTTCCTGTAATAGAAGTCCTGCTAATGGACCACACTGTCTAATGGTTCTGCCTTTTTTTTTTTTTTCAAATATTCTGAGAAAGTTCTTGGATCGAAGAGGAGAGGACCCAACCATAACAAGAGTTTTTAATTTGACCTATACATTCTGTAACACAATTTTTTTGATATTAAAGTATAGTGCTTGAAATGAAAATTTTACTGAGCCATGAGCTAAAATTTTTCTTTGTTGGCTAGGTTGGTTTTTTGTTTGGATTTTCTGTTCATTTGATTTTAGTGCAGAAGTTGATGTATCAACAGTATTAAAGGGGTCTTTGAAAGAGAAAAATTCCATAATTATATAATGCTAACAGAGCAGCTATTTTTGTCCTCATGTATTCCTTTCTTGTCCTTATCCACTTGCACACACGTTTTCACATAATTGCAATTTGTTGTGCATATTGTTCTGTTTTTTGCTTTGAATTTAAAGTGGCATAACTCTTAACCATGTTTCTTATAAAATATACACTTTTAATAGCTGCATAACAGTCTAGAATTCATGCAGGCATTTTTTCAATCAAAGACCAAATAGTGGATTTGACATTTCTCCTCTCAGTGATCTGATTTTGATTCAGATTTCACAAGTCATTTTGCTTGGTTAAGCCTTAGTTGGGTTGGTATACTACAATTTTATGAGCTTTAGGCAGAGTCTGTATAGATAAATGATTTCATTAACTGAATTAATCTTGAGAGAAAATGTTCACATTTGAGGGTCACTTTAGAGAAATTTGGAGATGGAATTGGAGGTAATTTGCAAAGGGGCACTCTTCCCTACTTTCTATTGCAGGATGATTCTAGTAGTTTTAGATACTGTCCACTGTATCTTTTTGTGCTTTATCATATAGCATTTCTTGTAACCACATTACTGTTGCACACATGCTTATCACATTAACTGAATTGTGTTGAAAACAGGTCTCTAATCCAAGAGCAATAAATCACACATTTCCTGGTTATTACAGCCATGGGATACAGAGATAATGTTAGTTACCGATGGTAGTGAAAAGCGGTTTCTATACTGTTTCCATTGTTGATTTTTGGTAAAAGAAATAAAATATTATTAAGCCTCATGCTGATGCAGTTAAACTGTTAACTCAGTGACTTGTCTCATTTCAATTAAATGGTTTTGTCCAGCTGGAGTTAAGAAATAACTAATCTACTCCTACACTTGTCAGTATTAAGCTCTTCAATATCTGATTGAGGTTTGTGTTAATTTGTTTTCTGACCTTCACACTTACTCCTTGAATACCACACTAGGAGCCAACTTGGTGAATTCTCATCATCTTTTCTGTAAATGAAAATGGAAATTACTGGTTTTTATGGAAGGGACTTGGATTTTAATGAAAGGATGCATTTGCTTCTCTCAGGTATACCATTCCAGGGGGATTAATTAGTAGAACTCTGATTATAAATGTGTCATAGTACCTGCTCCCAAGGAACAGTGTTTCCTGCTGAGACAGCCTTCCAGTAGGTAGAAGAGAACTTATAACCCTGCAGTTGGAGCTTCTTATTTATTTCATCTGGGAGATAACATAATACATTTTTAAATGGACCTGAACAAATATAAACAGGGAGACATTTGGTGCAATTTACTCAACCTAAACTTATTATGTGTATATGTTGTGTTATTGCCATATGGACTCCTCCCATACAAGGAGAACCAACATTAACCCTGTGTTCATATTGCACAGAGAGAACTTGTTTTTCTCTAGCTAAAACCCTAACTTTGTTTGCCTAGGAGCCTGTTTGGTATTAAATTTTTGACCAGGTGGGGAATGCTCTCTGTTCAATTTAATTGAATGCTTTTCTCATTTTCAGAAAGATTGTAAGATTCATTGATGACTGTACCTTACTTATCTTAGCATCATCAGCGGAAAACAACTTGCTTTTGCAGTGTTGTAGATTTAAAGTGAAAATGAAAGGAAATGAACAATAAGAGAGAAATTATGAGAGGAGGAACAGGGTGTACTACAGGCTAAAACAAATGGGGAACTGTGGCCAGGGCATATATTTATTTAATTATTATAACAGCTATGATTTGTTCTACCAAATAAGGTTGAGTATGAAATTATTAGTAATATCAAGTTTGAACTAAGTTACAAAGTTTTTATTTGTCCCAGAAATGAAGAGTAATTGCCACAGTCATATTTTATTTGTGTCCATTAAGGGTCTCCAATGCATACATGTTGTTGTATGTGGCATGGTAAAATACTAAATTAAAAAAAACTCCGTGTCCTTAGAGACATTCTATCTAATCATCATCCCTCTTATTCTAAATTGTTTCTATATGATGCCAACCAAAGGAATAGAATGTATATATTTTGCCCTCAGGACAACGGATTTATAAGTCAGCTATCGAACTAAACTGTACCATAAGTTAAACACCATAAAAAGCCATACTTATTTGCTGAATTCTGCTTAATCAATCAACCTATCATAGGTTATCTATATCTATCATATGTTTATATATCTATCTGTAAAGCCGTGAAGCACGGCCATTTTTTAAGAGTTCACAGTGAAAAAGATTTAAAAATGGAAGTGATATACTTTGTGTAAGTTTAGAACTGAAACGAAACAACTTTTATAAGTCTTAAATGTACTCTAAGTAAAATCAGATATATATTGATAAATCATTGGGTTCAACCCTTCTTGAGTTTTTCAGTTTGTCCATAACTTCTCCCCATTGAACTTCCAAATCATTTTACCTTTACCTCTTTTATAGTTTTATTATTACTTTCTATTGCATATTCATTATTTCTTCTTTTCTTATTTTTTGCCTAGATGGTAAGCTCCTATCTATGTCTGTATCTTCTGGAGAACACAGTGAAATGTCTTGTATCTATTAGTAACTGATCCAATAGGAGATACGCCTATACTATATATATAACATATTATATATAATATAGGTAATATATGTAACTATATAATACATAATAATAAGAAAATTATGTGAGATCTGTATCTGTATCTATATCTCTCACACATACTTCGTAATTTCTTCTCTGGAAGCCTCGTTTTTGCTCTTAATACCTTCAACTAATAGAATGAGGCTCACCCACATTATGGATGGTAATCTCCTTTATGTAAACTCAACTGATTGTAGATGTTAACCACATCTATAAAATACTTTCACAGCAACACTTAGATCAGTGGTATTATAGCGTAGCCAAGTTGACAGATAAAATTACAATTAACCATTTTATATATATATATATATATATATATATATATAGAGAGAGAGAGAGAGAGAGAGAGAGAGAGAGAGAGAGAGAGAACAAACACAGAAGAGTGAGATTACAAAGAATTGGCTTACACTATTTTGGGAACAAGCCAGTCCTGAATCCCTAGGATGGGTAGTCAGGAAGGGAAGATTATGGGAAGGTTTGAACCCATGGCATGGGCTGAAGCTGTTGTTCCTACGTGGAATTTCTTTTCTCCCTGGTGAAACCTCAGTTCTGCTTTTAAGCTTTTCCATAACACTCAGACAGACCCCCTCAAATTATCTAAGATAATCTCTCTTAAAGTCAACTGAATAGGGACTTTAATTACATCAGCAAAATAACTTCATGGTACATCTCATCTCAGTTAGTGTTTGATTAATCAGGGGTTATCAATCAATTTAATTCAAGTAAAATTGAATTAATTAAATTGACTATTAACTAAGTTGGAATATCAAAAGTCACACTACTAGGAATCAATAAATAAACATGTGAATGAAAAATATGGATAAAATTGCTTATTTCAATAGCCTTAGATGATTTAATACTTTGCAAACTAAGACATAGATAAGCTTTGCTTCTAATTTTCGAAAGGCATTGGGAATAAGCTTGGTGCACATGCCACTCATATTTTAGAATATATATTTGTAATGAAACGATTTTTGTTCTGGAAAGAACACTGTAAGTATCCTCAAGTTTTCTAGAAAGTTGACTCTAATGTGCTACTACCACATTACACTACAGCATCTCCATTTGTCACTAAGATATGGTAAATGGTGGCTGAGCATGTGGAAGGAAAGTTTTCTCAGAAGTTTAAGGATGATGTAATTAATGGGAGATGGTTAGTATTTGATGCCTTTGATTAAGTTGGTTTCCTCTTATTATCTTCCAAATACTCAGCTTCACTTTGTGATACATTTGTGAACCTCTACTTGGAGGTTTACACCCTAATACTTAGCTTTTACTGTGCAGTACTTGAATTATGCCTTGGCCTTGTGCTATAGAAAACCTGTGAATAGGACCAGAAAGAAATTTGGTTGTGTACTCATCCCAAAATCACTATAAAAGTCCAATCTGATTAAGCCAATCTTAACTAAATTATTCTTGTTCTTTCTAAACTGGCCGAGTTATTTCAAGAGTAAGGATTAAGTAAAATAGATAGCATCCCAACAAAGGTATTTTCAACAGTTCTTCATAATTCTCTATAAGGAGATGTTATCTGTGTGAGATGTATACTTATTTATATAAAATTGGCTTACACAGAGAAGAAAATCTGATGTTGTATTATGGGAAGTATGGTTTTTAGCTCTCTCCATGCCAGACACACAAGAATAATTTTGTCTTGAAAAAGTCTAAATTACACATACTCACTGTTTATACTGTTATACTTGGTCCCGTCAGCGTTAATCAGCAGTACCAGCTATTCCATAAGCAAAGCATGAGCCCTAAGATAAATGACTTAGATCTCAGTTTCCCCATTTATAAAGTGGAAATAATAATACCTGCAGTCATGGAACACATTTGAGGATGAAATTAGATCATAGAAACTTTCTTTGAAAAAGTAAACTTACTGTATAAATAATGATGCTGATTATACCTGGCATCATTATCATCTAAGACTATACTTTGCAATTCCAACACAATAGGTTAAAAAAAAACCATTTTCTTAGGAATGAAGGATTATATGAATAATTAGGTATTCAACAAATACTATCATCAGCCTATAATATACTAGATAATATGCTAGGCACTGGGGATACAGAAATAATAATACTTGTATTAGTTTTGTGGCCTAGGGTAAACCATATACCCTCTCTGAGGCTGTTTTCTTATTTATAAAATGGAAATAATAATTCCTATCTTATGTCTTTGTTAGAATTAAATCATATAATTCATGTGAAAGTACCTAATAAATAATTGCTTAAAAATCATTGTCAATTCATTCTACCCAGTGATGGTCATGTCTTCTTAAGGTAAAAAAATTGACTATGTGACTTTCCCTTCTCAAAAAACCTTCAGTGCCTCTCCATTGTTTAAAATATAAAGTCTAAACACCTTAGTCAGCATTTAATATTCCCTGCAATCTAAAACAACCCAATTTTTAGTCCTACTTTCTACCAGAGAATTCTCAACTAAAATCCTACTTTCTTTGTAAAACTTTTCTTGAACCTCTTGATCTTTCTCTTCCCAAATTCCTTTAGATTTATTGCCTGTGCCATTTAGTTAACAGTTTTTCATGTACGATTTTTTTGCATAACTAATTGTGCTATGGTTTAAAATTATCATTTTTATTAA
The DNA here is from genome assembly GCF_025265405.1 of Mesoplodon densirostris. Taxonomy (NCBI): domain Eukaryota; kingdom Metazoa; phylum Chordata; class Mammalia; order Artiodactyla; family Ziphiidae; genus Mesoplodon; species Mesoplodon densirostris. Next base: position 30,974,249 of record NC_082681.1, on the reverse strand, counting down.
TATATGTATACATTTTTTCAGTAAATATTTTTTGAATTCTTTAGGCACAAGGTGTTGTGATAAATGCTATGATAGATATAGAGATAAATTCTGTATTTTGAAGGATTTGCAGATGGACAACTACACTATACAAGTATTGAATTTTAATTAAGCATTGACTCAGAGATAGGGCTGGATGTTCCTGTCCAATTCAGAATTTTCAGTAACTTGAATAAATACAAAAGGTAGACTTGATAAATTTTTATTGGTGGTATTAAACAATACATTTAATCTAAAGACCAAAGTATTTAAAAGATAAATTGAAATTATGGGCTGAAAATAGCCAGCTGCAATTCAGTAAAGATAATATAAAATTGTATAATTCACTTAAAATATTCAATTTTGTAAGTAAAGGATGGGGTATACCTAGCTTAACAGTAAATTGTGTTTAAAAGAACCTGGTGAGTTTATTGAACAAAAATTTGGTTCTAGATGTTTAACCTCAAATGGGAGAACTCTAGGCAAAGGCCTGATTTCAAGCTCACTAGGAAGTATTATCTGAGCTGCTAAAAGGCAGAGAATGTATCTTGTTTATCTCTATATACTTAGTGCTTACCACAGGGCTGTCATATAGTGTGTGCTCAGTGGATATTAGGTGAATAAATAATAATGGCTGCCATTTATTGAACTCTATGCTATTGATTATTGACTGGTAGGCATTATGAAAGACATTGTACGTATATTTCAATTAATTTTCACAGGCATCCAGTAGAATAGGTGCTATCATAATTCCCATTTTATATAAGATAAACTCAGGCACAAAGAAGTTAAATAACTTGCTTAAGATCATGTAACTAATTGGCAGCAGTTCAGTTTTATTCCCAAGTCTCTCTTACTCCAAAGCCTATAATATTTTCACTGGCTGCTGTTTGAAAATGCTTGTTTTCTCCAAAGTTTTATCTTCATGATAAAGCAATAAAAAATGAATTCAAGAAAAGATATTGTATAATTCCCAAGATGCAATCCAGTAACCTAATAGAGGTTTTCAAGTCCATGGGCCTATCCATTAGGTAGGTAGAGCATGCCAGACAATGTGTTCTCCATCTCTATACCTGCTCGGACTAAACATGTCTAGCTTTTCTATCTTCATGAAAATGTGGAAGACACGGAAGTAATAACACAATCCTTATATCTAAGATTATAATCTAGTTGGTGGGAAGACAAGAAGGAAATAGAACAAAATGGATATAGGATAGTAGAGAAAGGGGAAGGAATTAAGTATTAAGTAATATTTCTTGGAAAAGATGAGGCTTGAGCTTGGTAGTTACAGGTGGAGGCAGGGCACAACACACCTGGAAATATGTACACAGGTATATATCAGAGATTTTGTTCCAGATCACCACAATAAAGGGAATGTTGCAATAATGTCACACTAATATTTTGGTTTTCCAGTGCATATAAAAGTTATGTTTACAGTATACTGTACTCTCTTATGTGTGCAGTAGTATTATGTCTAAAAAAAACGGTGTATATCCCTTAATTAAAAATACTTTATTGCTAAAAAATGCTACCTATCATCTGAAACATCAGCTAGTTATAATCTTTACCAGTGGAGGGTGTTGCCTTGATGTTGATGGCTGCTGAATGATCAGGGTGAATGCTTGCTGAAGGTTGGAATGGCTGTGGCAGTTTCTTAAAAGAAGACAACAATGAGGTTTGCCACATTGACTCTTCCCTTCACAAGGATTCCTCTGTAGCATGCAATTGTGTTTGATAGCATTTTACTCACAGTAAAACCTCTTCTAAAGTGGAGTCAGTCTTCTCAGACCCTGTGGCTGCTTTATCAACTTAAGTTTATGTAATATTCTAAACCCTCGTTATTTCAATAATCTTCACCAGGAGTAGATTCTGTCTCAAGAAACCACCTTTTTGCTTATCCTCATTCTTTCAAGTTTTATCAGGAGGTTGCAGCAATTCAGGCACATCATCAGTCTCCAGTTCTAAGTCTAATTCTCTTGCTATTTTCACCACACTGCAGTGAGTTCCTTCACTAAAGTCTTGAAGCCCTCAAAGTCATCCATGAGGATTGGAATCTACTTCTTCCAAACTCCTGTGAATGTTGATATTTTGACCTCTTCGCATGAATCACAAATGTTCTTAATGGCATCTAGAATGGTGCATCCTTTCTAGAAGATTTTCATTTGACTCTGCCCAGATCCATTAGAGGAATCACTATCTATGACAGCATCATACAATATTATAATTTTTGTTTCAACCATCCAATATGATTCAAAAAACCCAAGAGGAGAGGAAAAGTCTACTGGATTCACTCACATTTTTACATACTGTGTTATTCTTTTTATCACTCCCCCTTTGTTAGGGAACTCCCTCTAGCCATTCTTTTAGTATAAGTCTGTTGGTGACAAACTCTTCATTTTCCTTCATGTGAGTATGCCTTGATTTCCTCTTATTTCTGAAAGCTATTTTTGCTGGATATAGGATTTTGGGTTATGGTTCTTTTATTTTAGCACTTGAAAAATATTGTGCCAATTCCTTGTGGACTCCATGTTTTCTGTTGGTAAATCCACTGTCATTTTGTCTTTCTCCTATAAGTCATGTGTTGTTTGTCTCTGGCTGCTTTTAAGGTTTTTCCCTCAGTTTTTACAGTCTTGATTATGATGTGTTTTAGTGTTAATTTCTTGGAGTTTATCATGTTTGTACACCTCTTAGGTTCTTGAATCTGTAGTTTCATGTTTTGTGGCTTTTTTTTTGGTCAGATTAGGGAAGTTTCCAGACAAAAAACTTATCTCTGAATACGTTTTAAGCTCCACTTTCTTCCCCTTTTCCTTCTGGGACCGCAATGACATGAATGTTAGACCTTTTGTTATAATCCCACAATCCTCTGAGGTTTTGCTATTTTTTTTTCAGTCTGTTTTCTTTCTGTTGTTCTGGTTGGATGATTTCTAGTTTTCTGTCATTCAGTTCATTGATTCTTTTCTCCATGCCCTTCATTTAACTCTTGGGTCCATCCACTGAGGTTTTAAAATTTTAGTTATTGTATTTTTCTAAATAAATTTGATTTCTTTGATAAGCCATTCTTCTTTTTTTCATTTATTTAAAGCATGTACATTATTGCTTGTTGAAGTATTATGGCCGCTTTAGTTTCTTTGTCAGAAACTGACATTCTGTCTTCTTGGTGGTGGTATCTATTGATTGGTTTTTTCATTTAGTTTAAGATTCTCCTGTTTCTTCATATATTTCATAATTTTCTATTGAGAGCTTGACAATCTGTATATTATACTGTGGGACTCAGAGTCTTATTTGAATCTTCTGTTTTAGCTGGCTTCCTCTGACACCTTTCTAGCAGTGTAATGGGGAAAGTATCACTGCAGGTGGGGAGTGCTTGTTACTTTCTGGTGCGGTTGAAAGTCCTGGATCTTTACTCAGCATTTTCTGAGTAAAGAAAAGACTCATGTACTGGGAATCTGGGGATGCTCTGTTACACCCTGGTAGTGCTGAGATCACAGTTTGTTCCATGGTGTCAGGCTAGATTCAAGCCCTTATTTCCTAAAAGTTTCTTGTCTCAATAGGCTGCCTCTTTCATGGTCCTATGGCAAGACAGAACAGGATTTTTTTCTGCACTCCTTGGCATTTCCAGGTTGCTGGCTTCTTTAGCGTCCAGTGTGCAACATATGAAAAAAAGAAAGCCCAGAGAACCCACTGTTGTGTTGTTTCTTGAGTCTTGAGGTTTCTAGCTGGTCTTCCTTCTACTCTCCACTCTCCACTTTTCAGAGTTTTCTTATGTTTATATATGTAAACATATATACACATATACATATATATATAAATAAGATGTTTCTTATGTATATAATGTTTAGGATTGTTAGTTGTACTTTGCAGGAGGAATAGGAAATTTTTCTTGGAAGTGGAAGTCCCTATATCTAATTTTATAGATGAAGAGATAGAGATTCAAATGAGGTAAATAATTTCCTCTAATATTACAGAACTAATTAAGCAGAAGAGCTAGGCTTCTCTCCTCCTAATCCATCTTCTTCCAACATTGTTGTAAAAGCACTCTACTGTTAGATTTCTCTCTATTTTGGGGTCTTCAAATTTTATTATCAGTAAAAAATTGAGAAATGATATTTATCTTCACACTTTGTTCTTGAACCACATGGTATATTCTAAAAGTCCCAATTAGGCATGGATTGATCATTACTGATTTAGAGAATTATGGTTTAAAAAGTTTTGAAAATTATTATAAGTTGTCTTTTTGCAGTTCAGTCAAATGTCAATCTCAGGGCTAGTGTTTTAAACAGTTATTTTTTATGCATTGAATACTTTTATTTGCTATGGTTTTAAAACAGAGTTTCTTTAAGTTCTGCTAGCATATTTAAATTATGATTTCATTTATAAACTATACAGAAAACTTTTTTGGGAGCATACCCTTTCTAATGGTGAGTTAATAATACCAGTTTTTCAAGCACCAAGGACAACTCATTGTGCATTTCCCTTTGTGTGATGTGAAAGCCATTATAGTGGGTATGACCCTTCATGCCATCCTCTGTCATTTTCCACGTCAGTCCCAGAAAGGAGTTTTGTTCTACATCCTTCTTGAAATATAGTATGGATCCATTAATGTTTTAGATTTATAACTTTTATTTCTTACCTTGCAGGATAGAGAGTGAACTGTCATATATCTGCAGAGGAAAGCATTTTGTGTAATAAAATAGAACAAACTCTTTTTGTATACTCTTCCCTTTTCCCATCCTCCACACTACAGTTCCCCTGCCTTTTAAGCAGCTATTTTAAGTATACATCAAAATATGAAAACATATTACCTAAATGCTAGTGAAGCTCAAAGACACAAAAAGGCTTAAGGAAGGTTTAGACAAGAGGTTGACAACCAATGTTTTATGAAAGGGTTACAGGCGAGCCTGGTATATTGATTCTCTGAGCCTTTAGGTGGCCGGGTGTGGCCTGAGATAGTCAAAGCGCCTATGGTGGTGACACTCTGGCTATGAGCAGCATTTACATGTATCATGATGAAGTTAAGTTTAGGCAGCACTGATTTAGTTAGAAACATTCACAGAGGCCTCATTCATTCACTCATTTTAGGTCATAAGCAGAATCTGAAGTAAGCATTCAAATCTTATTTCAATATGTAGGAGAAACTAGGACACTTGAAGTAGGATGGTAAACTTTGAGGTTGTTACTAAGTTTTTGTAACTTATTATTTAGTATCATTTTTAGGGGCAACATATCAGACTGGTGGGGCAACATAGCGTATTAGATTAAAAATAAGGTCTGGAGTAAGACAGAGCTGGGGTGAATTCCTACACTGGACATTTAGTAATAGAATAGAACAGTAGTTAATGCTATAGTCTTTGGAGTCAAACTGGCCTGGGAGTTGAATCTGAGTTCTGGTAATTACCAACTCTGTGACCTTGGGCAAGTTATTCAATTTCTGTCTCATCTACTAATCTCTAAAATGCTGATAATAGTGATAATATACCTCACAGGATCACTTTGAGATTAAAAGAGTTAATATATAATAAGCACTAAGAACAGAACCTGGTAGATAATGTGTTTAATAAGTATTGATTGTTAATAAATGAAATTGTGGTTATCATTATTAGCTAGATTATATAATCACGAGGTTCACTTTATGTGACAAATTTTATGGTTAGAAGAGTAAACCCAGTTACAGTGTTCTGCTAAGGAGCATAGCTTTGGTAATTTAGGTTAGTGGAGTTGGCTTGAAATTATACTATAAGGGGCTGTATGTTTGTGTTTTGGAAGTGGGTGGTATAGGAGGGAGGAAATCACATCTTTCAACTCTTCTATGTTCTAATCAGTAACATAGGCATAAGAAACCAGGCTGAGATCAAAAGACCAATTCCACTTATGGAAAGCTTGACTGAATTACATAATTTAAGATCCTAGGCATTAGTAACTGATATTCATGAATGTTCTTGTTTAGAATTGTCACAATTACTATGTGGAACTGCGTCTACTATACTGGCTTTGGCTGTTTGTCACCAAGATACCTTCACCTGGAGGTGTGCTGTCATGCCTTGTTAAATGTCAATTCCACTCAAAAGATAAACAATTCCAACCACAGTTTCAAAGTTATCTATTTGGTTAGACCTTGAAATTTTATCTTGAACAAGGGAAGGTAAAGATAAAGAAATGATCAGCAACTACACTCAATAGTGCGACTCATTATTAAGTCTTTTCTGCATTAATCTTGGGAGCTTAAATCATTATCTAAATCATCTAGAATTAGCTTTTCCAGTAATATGTAACTAGTATATAGCTTAATTCAGAGAAATACAACTTTATACAGAGATTGATCAATTTGACACTGTGTTGTGGACATCTATAATCTCTTTACATTCATTGAGTTTTTTAAGCTTTCTCCTAGAACATATTTGTATTTCTAGGCGTTATGTCCTAGAAAGACTCATTAGTAAGAAAGACTAATGAAATTCTCGTGTAATTGGAAGATAATTGAAAACGACAGAGAACATGTGTCCAATTGCACTGAAGCATGGTACATCCACGCCTGGGATATGGTAGGAAATTCTGATTGCTGTAATTGAAGAAAGAAGAACTGGAAAGATCAGAGAAGGGGAAACTGAAGGCAAGGATTGATTAAGCATTATATAGAAAGAAAAAGTAACAAAAATAAGTCTAGGCAAGAATAGAACAATATGAACTATAAAGGAGAGATGTGTTATGTAAATATACCTTTCTACGAAGATGTCTCATAGGCATATGAAAATAATTATATCCCAATTGTACTTAGCCATCTTTATTCTCAAACCTGTGTCTTCCTTGTATTCTTTAACTCACTTAGCAGTACCACCACCCACCCAGCCATCCACTAAAGAAACTTGGGAGTTATTATAGACTCATTTTCTTTCAGTCTCAACATCCAACCCATTGTCAGGTACTGTCATTTTTGCTTCCATCTCATCTCTTGAGTGGAAACTTTTTTTAAAGATCCCAGTGCCAATACTTTAATTAAGGATTTCATTATTGTCTGGACTTTTATATTAGTATCCTACAGGTGTCTCACTTTTCTATTAATTCTGTATCTTCGACTCCTAGCACGGTACCTGGAATATAATAGGTAACCAACAGAAGATTTCTCTCTCTTTTATTTTTAGAAAGTTTCTATATTTAAAATGAATGAAGAAGGATAATTGATTTGTTCAACAACTTCAATTCTAATTAAGTACATTTATGAATTAAAAAGAAAGTCCATTTTATGCATAGTAGTTTGTATCTCTTAATCCTCTACCCCATTTTGCTCCTCTTCCCCCCACCTCCACTGGTATCCACTAGTTTGTTTTCTATATCTGTGAGTCTGTTTCTGTTTTGTTACATACATTCATTTATTTTATTTTTTAGATTCCACATACTATGTATAAAATAAATAAGAAATAAGGATATATTGTACAGCACAGGGAAATATAGCCATTATTTTGAAATAACTTTAAATGGAGTATAATCTATAAAAATATTGAATCATTATGCTGTACACTTGAAGCTAGTATAATATTGTATATCAACTGTACTTCAATAAAAAAAGAAATCCCAATGTTATGGTTTGTACTTCCTTAACAGAAAACATGTAATGGAAATGAAAACATCTACAACAGCACTTAAGTACATTATTTAATAACTGATCCATAATTACAATGGTAGCACTTAGGACTTTTAAACAAAACTAAACCTTACTGTTACAGATAAAAAATATATTATTGTGTGTATTTCCTATTTTTATTTAAACAATGGTATAATGAATATTGATATAATGATATCATGAACAATATGATATAATTATATTCTTACATGTGACTCCTTGTTTGTATCTTTGAAAATTTTCTCTAGGAGTGCAATTGCTATGTCATTAGGATATGCACATCTTCACTTTACAACATAATTGTTTCTCAACATGAGAGGCACCAGTTTACACATTTGGCAGCAGTATATGAAAGTTACTGTTCCACTTCTTCACCAACACTTAATGTTGACAAACTAAGATTTTTGCCAGTTAAATGACTATGAAATGATGTATTTGTGTGGTTTTAATCTTGATTTCCATGATTGCTAGTTAGATCAAGCATCCTTTATACATTTATTTGTCTTTCAGGTCTCTTCATGATTGTTTTATCATTTTGGTGATTTTTCCCTTTTTCTTTAGTAGTTTCCATCTTCCTCATGTTTTAATTGCTCTATTCCCATTTTCTTGCCTTCTTTTGGATTATTTAAAGAATTTTTAGTATTCCATTTTAATCTGTCTATTGTTTTTTGGCTATATCTCCTTATAATTTTTAGTAGTTGCCTTAGGGATTATAATATGCATAACTAAACTTTCACCACCTTGTCCATGGAATATGGACCGTGGCCCTCTAATGCTCTGGGCTGTGGGTCAGTAAACTATGGCTTGCAAGCCAAATATGGACCACTGATTTATTTTTCAATGGTACTTTTAAGAAAATACGTGGTTCTAGTCACATGTGTAGATTTGTGTAACATCACTACAGCCAAGCTGGGGAACTGTTCCATGACCACAAAGATACTTTTTTAACTCATTGTAAAGCCTAACCCTTTAGTCACATCCCTCTCTTTACATTTTACCCATTCATATCACAATCCCTAATTATTAATTACTTCTTCATTTCCATACTTTTGTCATTTCAAGAATGTTATATAAATGGAATCATAAGTAACCTTTGGAGTTTGCCTTTTATTCAGCATAATTCTTTGGAGACTCATACAGGGTTTGGCATGTATCAATATTTCATATCTTTTTTATTGTTGAGTAGTATTCCATGGTGTGGATGTACCTTAGCTTATTTATCTACTCACCTGGTGAAGGACATATGGATTGTTTTCACTTTTTGGTGTTACAGACAAAGCTGTTATAAACATTGGTGTGTGAACATTTTTGTGTGAACAAAAGTTTTCATTTCTCTGGGATAAATGCACAGCAACGTAATTGCTGGGTTGTATGCAGTTGGCAAGTCTAGTTTTTAAAGGACTTGCCAAACTGTTTTCCAGAGTCACTATACATATTTTATTTTCCCTCCGGAAATTCACGTGGGCTCAGTTTCTCCACATCTTTGGACGCATTTGGTGGTGTCACTTTAAAGCATTTCAGCCATTGTGATAAGGGTGTTGGTTATATCACACTGTAGATTTAATTTGTATTTCTGTAGTGACCAATGATGTTAAACATCTTTTCATTTACTTATTTGCCATCCATATATTGTATTATTTTAGGTTAGATGTCTGTCTTTTGCCCAGTTTCTAAATGGACTTTTTTAAGGTATTGAGTTTTGAGAAACATTTATATAGCCTGGGTACTAGATTTTTGTTGGATATGTAGTTTGTAAATATCTTCTCCCAGCTGGTAGCTTTTCTCTTCATATTCTTCACATGATCTTTCACAGTTTTTAATTTTGATGAAGACCAGTTCAATAAATTTTGCTTTGTAGAGCATGCTTTTAGTGTCAAGTCTAAGAACTCTGTATAACTCTGGATCTCAAAGATTTTCTCCTATGAGTTTTTTCTTAAAATTTTATAATTTTAATGTTTAAGTCCATGATCCATGTTTAGGTGTAACATGTTGTAAGAGATGTGAGGTTTAGGTCAAGATTACTTATTTTGTCTGTGGTGTTCAGTTGCTTCATCATCATTTGTTTTGTGGTTCTGTTTCTGTTTTCTCTATTCTGTTCCACTGAAATATGTGTTAATCCCTTTGCTAACATTACTGTGTCTTCATTACTGTAGCTGAATAGTAGGCTTAATATTGGGAAGAGTGATTCCTTCCACTTTGTTCTTTTCTAAAAAAATTGAGTGAAATTCACACAACATAAAACTAACCATTTTGAAGGGAACATTCGGTAGCATTTCGTACATTCACAATATTGTCACCACTTTAGCTGTACCCCATACTTTTTGGTATGTTGCATTTTCGTTTTCATTCTTCTCAAAATATTTTCTAATTTCCTTGTGATTTCTTCTTTGACCCTTGGTTGTTTCTTTATTAAAATTGTTTTAAGCTATCCTTTCATTTTTGATATAAACTTTAAAATAATCTTATCTATATCTATGAGTAATTTGGTGGGATTTTAAAAGGATTTGCATCAAAGGTATATAGTTCAACCTTGGAACAGATTGACATTTTTATTAATGTCAAATCTTTCAGTGCGTGAATGTGGTACATCTCTCCATTTATTTAGATTTTCTTTGATTTATTTTATCATCACTCTATAATTTTAATCATACAAGTCCTTTGCGCGTTTTCTATTGATATGTAAGTCATTTAAAAATAATTATAAATATTGTGTTTTGCTCATTGATTGTATTGCTCATGGTAGTATTCACAATTGCTGTTAATTTTTGAGTGTTGATCATGAATCTTATGACTTTGCTAAATGTACTTATTAGTTCTAGGATCTGCAAAGAGCAACAGTTTTATTTCTTCCTTTATAATCATAATGCTTTTTATTTCTTTTTTAAAATTTATTCAGTGTCATGGATTTCCAGCACTATATCAAATAAGAGTGGTGAGAGCAGGCGTCTTTGCCTTGTTTCTGATCTTAAGGAGAAAGCACTCATTCTTTTTTACAATAAATGTAATGGTAGCTATAGTTTTGTTGTTGTTGTCGTTGGATAGATGCTTGTGAGTTTGAGGAATTTTACCTCTGTTCCTGGTTTGCTGAGTTTTTTTAATCAATGGGTGTTAGAACTTGTCAAATACTTTTTCTGCAGCATTGTTGAAATGTTCATGTGATATTTTTTTCTTTTGCCTGTTAATATCATAGCTTACATTGATTTTCAAATATTGACCTAACCTTATTACTTTGGAGAAAACCCACAGTCAAGGTATATAGTTATTTCTATATATTACTAGATTCTGTTTTAATATTTTACTGAGTATTTTGGGGTCTATGTTCAGTCTATAGTTTTGTTTATTTGCCCTCTCTTTGTGTCATTTTGCTATCAGGATGATACTAACACCATTAAATGAATTATGAAGTGTTCCATTCTTTTCAGTTTTCCAGAAGAGATTCTATAGAAATTGTGTTAATTCTTCTTTAAATGTTTGGTTCAATTCTCCAGTGAAGCTGTATCAGTCTGGAGGTTTCTTTTTCAGGAGATTTTGAATGCAATTTCTTTAATAATCAGAGGGTTACTCAATTAATTTAATATTATGTGAATTTTGGTAGTTTGTGCTTTCTTGCATATGGTCTATTTCATCTTAGTCATCAAATGTATGTACGTAGAATTGTTCATAGTATTACCTTTAAATGTGTGAGTTCTACAGTGATGTATCCTCTTTCATTTGTGATATTCATGATTTTTGTCTTCTTTTATTCCTTGTCAGTCTTGGTAGAGATTTATTTATTTTATCAATTTTTTAAAGACCCAACTTTTTGTTTTAATAATTTTTCTCTATTTTCCTGTTTTAAATGTTATTGATTTCTGGTCTTTATGATTGCCTTCCTTCTGCTTCCTTTGGGTTTATTTGGGTGAGGGCTTAGCTTATCAGTTTGAGATCTTTCTCTTCTCTCATGTAAGAGTTTAGGTGCTCTAAATTTCCTTCTCAGTACTGCTTTAGCTGTGTCCCACAAATTTTCATATTATGTATTTTCTTTTATTTTCCTTGAGACTTCCTCTTGGTCTCTGGATTCCTTAGAAGTGTCTCATTTAGTTTCCAAGTATTTTGAAACTTTCCTATTATGTTTTATTGATTGCTATCTTGATACTTTGCCATTTGGTGAACACATTATGATTTTGCCTCTTTTAAATTTGTTGAGATTTTTATGGCTAGAATACGGACTATATTGGTTAATGTTCAATGGGTAACACAAAAGATGTGTATTTTGTTGTTGGTGTGTTTCTATATATGTTGATTAGATCTTCTTGCTTGATGATAATAAGTTCATCTGTATCATAGCTGCTACCCTGTAGTAGTTCTTTGATTAATGATAAAGGAGTGTTGAAATCTCCAATGGTTAATTGTGTATATGTCTATTTTTCCTTTCAGTTTCATATCAGCTTTTACTTCATGTATTTTGAAGTTCTGTTGTTTAGTACATATACACTTAGTATGTCTATGTTGTATTTGTGGATTGACTCTTTTATTATTATATAATCATAATGTCACTGCTAATTTTCTTTAATCTGAAATCTATTTTTATCTGATATTCATATAGCCACTTGTTTTCCTTTGATTATATTTGCATGGTGTTATGGTTAGTTTTATGTGTTAACTTGACTGGGCTGTGTTACCCGGTTGTTTGGTCAAATATCCATCTAGATGGTGTAGTGAAGGTATTTATATACAATTAACATTTAAATCAACAGACTGAGTAAAGCAGTTTACCTTCCATAATGTGTGTGGGCCTCATCTAGTTAGTTGAAGTCCTTAAGAAAAAAACCTGAAGTCCCCAGAAGAAGAAGGAATTTTTCCTCTACAATGCCTTCAGTCTCAAAACTACAATGTCAACTCCTGCTGGAATTTCCAGCCTGTTGGCCTCTTCTGCAGATTTCAGACTTGCCAGCACCTATACTCATATGAGCAATTCATCAAAATAAATCTCACTTAATCTCCCTTCCTCCCTCCCTCCCTCCCTCCTTCTCTCTCCCCCCTCTATTGGTTTGGTTTCTCTGGAAAATCCTGACTAATACACATGGTATGCCTTTTACTTCCAAAATACCTATATTATTATAGTTAAAGGGACTTTCTTCTAAATAACACATAGATACATCATGTGGGATTTTTTTAAATATGTATCCCTTCTGCAAAGTTCTCTTTTAATTTGTGTGTTCAGACCATTTACATTAATATAGCTACTAATATATTAGGTTTACGATTGCCATTTTGTTTTAATTTGCTATGTTTTTTGTTCCTCTTCTTTTCACATCTTACATGGGTTACTTGAATATTTTTAATAATACTGTTTAGATTTATAAAGTTTCAAGTATATCTCTTTATATATGTAATTTTTTAGTAGTTGTTCTAGGTATTACATTATATATTTGTAACTTATCCCAGTCTATTGGCATCAACATTTTAACAGTTCAAGCAAAGTATAAAAATCTTACTTCATTTTGTTCTTTTACTCTCTCCCACTGTCAGCCCTGCTGACTCTACAAGGTAAAGGTACAGATTTTCTTTTGTATTTGGCTGGAGAATTGTGGGTTTTATCACCTATTGTGGACCTTTTCTCTTGTGCTAAGCCACCATTTTTTCCTTTCCTTTGGTGAGAAGAAGCAGAATTATTTGTACATATTGGTGCTTCTGTGTTATAGGCTTTTCCAGCACCCCATCTGTGATATATAGGAGGCAAGAAGGAAATCCTTAGAACCTGCTACCATGTTGTTCCTCTAGCTGTATGGCTTTTAAGCCAGTCTGGATTCTTCTTTTCATCTTTCAGAATCTATGTTTGTTTTTGTATTATGTCTAGTATGTGGAAGGAATATTGGGACTACTCCATCTTAGCCAGAACCAGAAGTGCCCCACCACTTATTTTTGTAAATAAATTTTCATGTAACACAGCCACATTCATTTTTTTATGTATTGTCTCTGAGTCCTTTTTCACTACAATGGCAGAATCAAATAGTTGCACCAATGACAGAGTGGCCCACAGACCCTTAAATTTTTACTCTTTTGCCCTTTATAGGCCAGTGGTCCTGAACTTTAATGTTATAACAATTAATTGGGAATCTCTTAAAAATGCATATTCTCATCCAGCGGGTCTTGTGTGTGGCCTGAAATTCTGCATCTCTAATAGACTTCCAGGTCTTGCCAGTGCTGCTGGTCCTCAGGCCACACTTTGACTTGCAAGGCTCTTCTCTCCTTAGGAGCCAGTCCTGGAAGCAGGAACAAACTTAAAGCCTAAAATATTCTAAAGTAACTTTGCATTTTCAAACTCTACTCTGAGAACTTCAGGCGTGTTGAAGAATATGAAACTACAATATAATAATAAGGGTGATATCTAATAAAAACAATAGGAAATCCCTTATACCAAACTGCATTAATAAAAATATTATATATCTGCATCCTTTCTCTGTCATAGGGTAACAGGTCCTATACATACTATGGCCTAACTATGTACAGCCCCCTCCATTTGTGTGTTTTAATTCTTTACGATCCATAAATTTACTCATTTTTTCTTTGACATTTCCAGCTTCAGCAAAACTGAGTGGGCTAATTTTTCACTTATCTAAATATTCTTATTTTTAAAGGTTCAAATTTATTCCATATATATTTGTTAGTTTGTTTTATAAACCCAATATTTGTTTCAAGGATATAATTCATTTTTAAATTCTTAAAACTATTTGAATAGGACTTTAAAATAAATATTCTTAATTTTATAATCATGTCTGTGCATTCTTATACATTCTCTAATTTCCTGGTTCTTTTGTGTTATTAGTGCTGGTTTTTATTACATACTTTTTTTTTCTACTGTTACTCACATCACTCTGTTATTGGTCAAATCAGTCATACAATCAACTGGGTCATTCCATCATTGGATGACTTGAATAATATATATATATTTATACAGCAGGTTCTTATTAGTCATCAATTTTATACATATCAGTGTATACATGTCAATCCCAATCACCCAATTCATCACACCACCACCACCAACCCCCTGCCGCTTTCCCACTTGGTATCCATACATTTGTTCTCTACATCTGTGTCTCAATTTCTGCCCTGCAAAGCAGTTCATCTGTACAATTCTTCTAGGTTCCACATATATGCGTTAATATACGATATTTGTTTTTCGCTTTCTGACTTGCTTCCTGCTGAATGACAGACTCTAGATCCATCCACGTTTCAACAAATGACCCAATTTCGTTCCTTTTTATGGCTGAGTAATATTCCATTGTATATATGTACCACATCTTCTTTATCCATTCATCTGTTGATAGGCATATAGGTTGCTTCCATGACCTGGCTATTGTTAATAGTGCTGCAATGAACATGGGGATACATGTCTCTTTCTGAATTATGGTTTTCTCTGGGTATATGCCCAGTAGTGGGATTGCTGGGTCATATGCTAATTCTATTTTTAGTTTTTTAAGGAACCTCCATACTGTTCTCCATAGTGGCTGTATCAATGTACATTCCCACCAACAGTGCAAGGGGGTTCCCTTTTCTCCACACCCTCTCCAGCATTTCTTGTTTGTAGATTTTCTGATGATGCCCATTCTAACTGGTGTGAGGTGATACCTCAGTGTAGTTTTGATTTGCATTTCTCTAATAATTAGTGATGTTGAGCAGCTTTTCATGTGCTTCTTGGCCATCTGTATGTCTTCTTTGGAGAAATGTCTATTTAGGTCTTCTGCCCATTTTTGGATTGGGTTGTTTGTTTTTTTTAATATTGAGCTGCATGAGCTGTTTATATATTTTGGAGATTAATCCTTTGTCCGTTGACTCATTTGCAAATATTTTTTCCCATTTGGAGGGTTGTCTTTTCATCTTGTTTATGGTTTCCTTTACTGTGCAAAAGTTTTAAGCTTCATTAGGTCCCATTTGTTTATTTTTGTTTTTATTTCCATTACTCTAGGAGGTGGATCAAAAAAGATCTTGTTGTGATTTATGTCAAAGAGTGTTCTTCCTGTGTTTTCCTCTAAGAGTTTTATAGTGTCCGGACTTACATTTAGGTATAAAATCCATTTTGAGTTTATTTTAGTGTATGGTATTAGGGAGTGTTCTAATCTGATTGTTTTACATGTAGCTGTACAGTTTTCCCAGCACCACTTATTGAAGAGACTGTCTTTTCTCCATTGTATATCCTTGCCTCCTTTGTCATAGATTAGTTGACCATAGGTGCCTGGGTTTATCTCTGGGATTTCTATCTTGTTCCATTGATCTGTGTTGCTGTTTTTGTGCCAGTACCATATTGTCTTGATGACTGTAGCTTTACAGTATAGTCTGAAGTCAGGGAGTCTGATTCCTCCAACTCTATTTTTTTCCCTCAAGACTGCTTTGGCTATTCTGGGTCTTTTGTATCTCCATACAAATTTTAAGAGTTTTTCTTCTAGTTCCATAAAAAATGCCATTGGTAATTTGATAGGGATTGCATTAAAGTTGTAGATTGCTTTGGGTAGTATAGTCATTTTCACAATATTGATACTTCCAATCCAGGAACATGGTATATCTCTCCATCTGTTAGTATCATCTATAATTTCTTTCATCAGTGTCTTATAGTTTTCTGCATACAGGTCTTTTGTCTCCCTGGGTAGGTTTATTCCTAGGTATTTTATTTTTTTTTGTTGCAATGGTAAATGGGAGTGTTTCCTTAATTTCTCTTTCACATTTTTATCATTACTGTACAGGAATGCAAGAGATTTCTGTGGATTAATTTTGCATCCTGCTACTTTACCAAATTCATTGATTAGCTCTAGTAGTTTTCTGGTGGCATATTTAGGGTTCTCTATATATAGTATCATGTCATTTGCAAACAGTGAAAGTTTTTCGTCTGCTTTTCCAATTTGTATTCCTTTTATTTCTTTTTTGTTCTCTGAGTGCTGTGGCTAGGACTTCCAAAACTATGTTGAATAATAGTGGCGAGGGTGGACATCCTTCTCTTGTTCCTGATCTTAGAGGAAATGCTTTCAGTTTTTCACCATTGATAATGATGCTTGCTGTGGGTTTGTCATATATGGCCTTTATTATGTTGAAGTAGGTTCCCTCTATGCCCACTTTCTGGAGAGTTTTTATCATAAATCGGCATTGAATTTTGTCAACAGCTTTTTCTGCATCTATTGAGAAGATCATATGGTTTTTATTCTTCAATTTGTTAATATGGTGTATCACATTGATTGATTGGCATATATTGAAGAGTCCTTGCATCCCTGGGATAAATCCCACTTGATCATGGTGTATGGTCCTTTTAATGTGTTGTTGGATTCTGTTTGCTAGTATTTTGTTGTGGATTTTTGCATCTCTATTCATCAGTGATATTGGTCTGTAATTTTCTTTTTCTGTAGTATCTTTGTTTGGTTTTGGTATCAGGGTGAAGGTGGCCTCATAGAATGAGTTTGGGAGTGTTCCTTCCTCTGCAGTTTTTTGGAAGAATTTGAGATGGATGGGTGTTAGCTCTTCTCTAAATGTTTGATAGAATTCACCTGTGAAGCCATCTGGTCCTGGACTTTTGTTTCTCAGAAGATTTTTAATCACAGTTTCAATTTCATTGCTTATCATTGGTCTGTTCATATTTTCTATTTCTTCCTGGTTCAGTCTTGGAATGTTATACTTTTCTAAGAATTTGTCCATTTCTTTCAGGCTGTTCACTTTATTGGCATAGAGTTGCTTCTAGTGGTCTCTTAGGATGCTTTGTATTTTTGCGGTGTGTGTTGTAACTTCTTTTTCATTTCTAATTTTATTTTATTTTATTTTATTTTTTTTTGCGGTATGCGGGCCTCTCACTGTTGTGGCCTCTCCCGCTGTGGAGCACAGGCTCCGGACGCGCAGGCTCAGCGGCCATGGCTCACGGGCCAGCTGCTCCGCGGCATGTGGGATCTTCCCAGACCGGGACATGAACCCGTGTCCCCTGCATCGGCAGGCGGATTCTCAACCACTGCACCACCAGGGAAGCCCTCTAATTTTATTGATTTGAGTCCTTTCCCTGTTTCCTTGATGAGTCTGGCTAATGGTTTATCAATTTTGTTTATGTTCTCAAAGAACCAGCTTTTAGTTTTATTGATCTTTGCTATTGTTTTTTTGTTTCTATTTCATTTATTTCTGCTCTGATCTCTATGATTTCTTTCCTTATGCTAACTTTGGGTTTTGCTTGTTCTTCTTTCTCTAGTTCCTTTAGGTATACCATTAGATTGTGTATTTGAGATTTTTCTTGTTTCTTGAGGTAGGCTTGTATAGCTATAAACTTCCCTCTTAGAACTACTTTTGCTGCATCCCATAGGTTTTGGATCATCATGTTTTCATTATAATTTGTCTCGAAGTATTTTCTGATTTCCCCTTTGATTTCTTCAGTGATCTCTTGGTTATTTAGTAACGTATTGTTTAGCCTCCATGTGTTTGTGTTTTCTACGTTTTTCTCCCTGTAATCCATTTCTAATCTCATAGTGTTGTGGTCAGAAAAGATGATTGATATGATTTCTATTTTCTTAAATTTACTGGGGCATGATTTGTGACCCAAGATGTGATCTATCCTGGAGAATGTTCCATGTGCACTTGAGAAGAAAGTGTAATCTGCTTTTTTTGGATAGAATGTCCTATAAATATCAATTAAATCTATCTGGTGTATTGTGTCATTTAAAGCTTCTGTTTCCTTACTTATTTTCATTTTGGATGATCTGTCCTTTGGTGTAAGTGAGGTGTTAAAGTCCCTCACTATTATTGTGTTACTGTCGATTTTCTCTTATATAGCTGTTAGCAGTTGCCTCATGTATTGAGGTGCTCCTGTTTTGGGTGCGTATATATTTATAATTGTTATATCTTCTTCTTGGATTGATCCCCTGATCATTATGTAGTGTCCTTCCTTGTCTCTTGTAACATTCTTTATTTTAAAGTCTATTTTATCTGATATGAGTATTGCTACTCCAGCTTTCTGTTGATTTCCATTGGCATGGAATAACTTTTTCCATCCCCTCACTTTCATTCTGAATGCTTCCCTAGGTCTGAAGTTGGTCCCTTGTAGACAGCATATGGATGGGTCTTATTTTTGTATCCATTCAGCAAGCCTGTGTCTTTTGATTGGTGCATTTAATCCATTCACGTTTAGGGCAGTTATCGATATGTATGTTCCTATTACCATTTTCTTAATTATTTTGTGTTTGTTTTTGTTGGTCCTTTTCTCCTCCTGTGTTTCCCACTTAGAGAAGTTCCTTTAGCATTTGTTGTAGAGCTGGTTTGGTGGTGCTGACTTCTCTTAGCTTTTTCTTGTCTGTAAAGCTTTTTATTTCTCCATCAAATCTGAATGAGATCCTTGCCGGGTAGGGTAATCTTGGTTGTAGGTTCTCCCCTTTCATCACTTTAAGTATATTATGCTACTCCCTTCTGGCTTGTAGAGTTTCTGCTGAGAAATCAGCTGTTAACCTTATGAGAGTTCCCTTGTATGTTATTTGTCATTTTTCCCTTCCTGCTTTTAATGATTTTTCTGTGTCTTTAATTTTTGCCAATTTGATTACTATGTGTTTCGGCATGTTTCTCCTTGGGTTTATCCTGTATGGGACTCTCTGCGCTTCCTGGACTTGGGTGGCTATTTCCTTTCCCATGTTTAGGAAGTTTTCGACTATAATCTTTTCAAATATTTTCTCTGCTCCTTTCTCTCTCTTCTCCTTCTGGGACCCCTATAATGTGAATGTTGTTGTGTTTAATGTTGTCCCAGATGTCTCTTAGGGTGTCTTCATTTCTTTTCATTCTTTTTTCTTTATTCTGTTCCATGGCAGTGAATTCCACCATTCTGCCTTCCAGGTCACTTATCTGTTCTTCTGCCTCAGTTATTCTGCTATTGATTCCTTCTAGTGTAGTTTTCATTTCAGTTATTGTATTGTTCATCTCTGTTTGTTTCTTCTTTAATTCTTCTATGTCTTTATTAAACATTTCTTGCATCTTCTCGATCTTTGCCTCCATTGTTTTTCCAAGGACCTGGATCATCTTCACTATCATTATTCTGAATTCATTTTCTGGAAGGTTGAGTATCTCCACTTCATTTAGTTGTTTTTCTGGGGTGTTATCTTGTTCCTTCATCTGATACATAGCCCTCTGCCTTTTCATCTTGTCTATCTTTCTGTGAATGTGGTTTTTGTTTCACAGGTTGCAGGATTGTAGTTCTTCTTGCTTCTGTTGTCTGCCCTCTGGTGAATGAGGCTATCTAAGATGCTAATTCATGTTTCCTACTGGGAGGGCCTGGTGGTGGGTAGAGCTGACTGTTGCTCTGGTGGGCGGAGCTCAGTTAAACTTTTATCCGCTTGACTGCTGATGGGTGGGGCTGGGTTCCTTCCCTGTTGGTTGCTTGGCCTGAGGCAACCCAACACTGGAACCTACCTGGGCTCTTTGGTGGGGCTAATGACAGACTCTGGGAAGGCTCACGCCAAGGAGTACTTCCTAGAACTTCTGCTGCCAGTGTCCTTGTCCCTGTGGTGAGCCACAGCCACCCCCACCTCCGCAGTTGACCCTCCAACACTAGCTGGTAGGTCTGGTTCAGTCTCCCCTGGGGTCAGTGCTCCTTCCCCTGCATCCCGATGTGCACACCACTTTGTGTGTGCCCTCCAAAAGTGGAGTCTCTGTTTCCCCCCATTCTGTTGAAGTCCTGCAGTCAAATCCCAGTAGCCTTCAAAGTCTCATTCTCTAGGAATTCCTCCTCCCATTGCTGGACCCCCCAGGTTGGGAAGCCTGATGTGCGTCTCAGAACCTTCACTACAGTGGGTGAAGTTCTGTGGTGTAAGTGTTCTCCAGTCTGTGAGTCACCCACCCCGCAGTTATGGGACTTGATTTTACTGTGATTGTGCCCCTCCTTCTGTCTCACTGTGGACTCTCCTTTGTCCTTTGACGTGAGGTATCTTTTTTTGGTTAGTTCCAGTGTCCTGCTGTCAATGATTGTCCAGCAGCTAGTTGTGATCCTGGTGCCCTCGCTAGAGGGAGTGAGAGCACGTCCTTCTACTCTGCCATCTTGGTTCCAATCCTTTATTACATAGTTTTAAATCTGTATTTCTAAGCTTATGTTCCATTGTCAGTTTCTTCAGGGTGTTCCTTAGAAAATGTTAATGACCCCATAATATTATATCTTCATTTCCCTAGTCTCTGCCTAGTAGTTATAACTTTGAAGTTGACTTTGCATTGACATTTTGCTCAGTTTTTTGTCTTGAACACTGGACCTGTATACAGTGTTTACTTGGTAGAAAGAACTCTTGTTCTTTGTAAAATCAAATTGTTCATTTGTAGTTGAGACTCTGGGCTAGTGGGTAGAGCTGTTCATGGTAAGCAATGCAGTAGTTGTCCTCATCATGTCCAGTGTGCACAGTATTGACCTCCATGTACCTAAGGGTTTTGAGGCCATAACCCTTAATCCCACTCCAGCCATGTATCTGCCACATGTCTTTGTTTCTAGTTTTCCCTTGGGAAGTTTCCTAAATTTTTAAAAATCATACATTATTTTGCATTACTTTTTAAAAAATTTATGCAGTAATTTCTAGTCTTCAGAATGTCTTGTCCTTATTTTCAGACATGTCTTTTTTTTTACTTTTTAGGAACATTTATCTATAATTCCTGTCTGTATGTAGAGAAATGGGAAGTTTTACTGTATCGTCACTCTGACATTTTGGTCCAGTGATGCTTTGATTATTTCTGATAAATTTTCATATGTTCTCTTTTTGTCTGAATAAGATTATTATATCTAAAATTATTTCTACCTTTGGATATTTAAATTTTTTCATAATACTTTGACAAGATTTTTCAGAAAATGCTGAATAATTGTGGTAATAGCTGGCATACTCTTATTATTCACTTTAATGGGACCTGTAATATAGTGTTCCTCACTGTGTGTTCCACAATCTGCCTTGGAATAATCAGGGAAATTTTTACAGATGCAATTTCCTTAATTAGAATTGCTGAAGCTCAGGAATCGTCATGGTAAAAAGATTGCCAGATAATTCTGACACACTTATTTCACTGTTATGTTCAATATTTATTGTTGGTCTGAGACAAATACTGTTTATTGTGTTAAGTATGTTTTTCCGATTAGGTTATTAAGATTTTTTCACTAGCAATTAATATCAAGTTTTATCAAATATTTGTTCTGTACCTATTGAGGAAACTACATAGTTTGAGTTGTTGGCTTACCTTCAATTACTTCAACTGCTATGGTAAAATATGTATTTAATTTTAAAATATCAAATTATTTTCACAGTCCTGGGAAATAATCCAACTCAGTTACAGTAATTTCCTTCATATTTATGATTTGATTAATTCTATTTATAGTTGAGATTGACTTGTTCTATTTTGGGCTCTCTTTCTTAGGTGTTGGGCTCAGGGTTCTGCTAGCTTTGCAAAATAAACTTTCCTGAAATGTTGTAAATTCTGAAGTAGTTTAAAAGTAAACGGATGGATTAAATTAATTTAAATCAATTCTGGCAACTAGTATGGAGATTGTGCTATAACATATAACTACATCAACTGATATTAGTATATTGAGCTTTCTTAATTAAATTGAATCTATTTAAGTTAGTTTTATTTGGTTAGAAAATCACCTACTTTCCAAGTTTATTAATATATTAGCATATAATTTACTTTTTAACTTTTACTTTATTTTTTTATCACCTCTGATTCTTAATGTTCTTTGCTGTGACCTGTTTTCTTTATGTTTTTATTTTCTTTATTCATGCTAAAATTTCCCCCTTTTTAGAGAAAAAAACTTGCATATGTTTATCAATGTTGCCATATTTTTCTAATTTCTAATTTAAGAATATCTCTAATTATTTTCATTAATTTTTTCTCTTACTCCCCAAGGAATGATTTTATTGATTATTTTCTGCTTTCTTGAGTTGAATGTATTTTTTTTTCATCTTTTACATTTTATATTAGAGGCATTCAAAATTAAATTTTTTCATTTGCAACCAGATTTGGGCCAAATCTCATGAGTTTAGAATTTTTGTTGTAATTATATTCATTTAAATTTTAGTATTAAGTATTTCAAGTACATGGACAGTCTCAGAAAGAATACAGTAGCAAACACAACAGTTTGTAACATTTTATCATTATTCCATACTTGCTTCCGTTAAATCTTTTTAAAGAAATTACACTGTAGAGATTAAATGAAGCCCCCGGTTTACCCCTGCCTAAAGTTAATCTCCCTCTACTCTTCCCTTTAGTATGACCTTCATGTTCATCTTTCACATGCATGGTTTCATACATTTACTATGTATTTATCCAGGTGCAATATATAATTCTTTTATAGGTTCCTATAACTTTACATAATTTTTATCATTCTATAGATATGATTCAGCAACTTGATTTTTTTCATTTTATGTTTTTGAGAACTGTCTCTGTAATTCATTTTTTTAACATCTTTATTGGAGTATAATTGCTTAACAATGGTGTGTTAGTTTCTGCTGTATACCAAAGTGAATCAACTTTACATATACATATATCCCCATATCTCCTCCCTCTTGCATCTCTCTCCCACCCTCCCTATCACACCCCTTTAGGCGGTCACAGAGCACAGAGCTGATCTCCCTGTGCTATGCGGCTGCTTCCCACCAGCTATCTGTTTTACATTTGGTAGTGTATAAATGTCCATGCCACTCTCTCACTTCATCCCAGCTTACCCTTCCCCCTCCCTGTGTCGTCAAGTCCATTCTCTACATCTGTATCTTTATTCCTGTCCTGCCCCTAGGTTTTTCAGAACTTTTTTTTTTAGATTCCATATGTATATGTTAGCATATGGTATTTCTTTTTCTTTTTCTCACTTCACTCTGTATGACAGACTCTAGGTCCATCCACCTCACTACAGATAACTCAATTTTGTTTCTTTTTATGGCTGAGTAATATTCCATTGTATATATGTGCCACATCTTCTTTATCCATTCATCTGTTGATGGACACTTAGGTTGCTTCCATGTCCTGGCTATTGTAAATAGAGCTGCAATGAGCATTGGGGTACATGACTCTTTCTGAATTATGGTTTTCTCAGGGTATATTCCCAGTAGTGGGATTGCTGGGTCATATGGTAGTTCTATTTGTAGTTTTTTAAGGAACCTCCATACTGTTGTCCATAGTGGCTGTATCAGTTTACATTCCCACCAACAGTGCAAGAGGGTACCCTTTTCTTCACACCCTCTCCAGCATTTATTGTTCGTAGATTTTTTGATGATGGCCATTCTTACTGGTGTGAGGTGATACCTCATTGTAGTTTTGATTTGCATTTCTCTAATGATTAGTGATGTGAGCATCCTTTCATGTGTTTGTTGTCAATCTGTATATCTTCTTTGGAGAAATGTCTATTTAGGTCTTCTGCCCATTTTTGGATTGGGTTGTTTGTTCTATCCCAGTTTATTGATTGATGATCTTATTTCTCAAATGTACACTCTTATTTTACCCCATGTACACTTGTATAAGAATTTCTCTAGGGTATATTTCTAGATGTGAATTTGAAGCTTCCTTAGGTATAACCATGTTCAACTTCAAAAGCTTTTTCCAGAATGTGGTAATAACAATTTATACTATTGTCAGAAGGTTATGAGAGTTCCCTTCCCTATTTTCTCACATCCTTACCAACAAATGGTACAGGGAATTTATACAAATAATTTTTTACTGTACAGATATGAAACAATATTTCATTATCTTTGTATTTTGCATCTCCTTTATTAATAGTGTTTATACACTATTTGTGTTTAGAGGGCATCCAATTTTCTCTTCTGTGATTTTCCTATTCATATCATTTGAAGATTCCCACCCTCCCTCTTCAATAAACCAATAACTTCCATTGTATTTGTTTTATAATTAAAAGAAAACATTTTTCATTATGAATATTGAAACAATGTGAAAATATGTAAAGATGAACATAAAAAATTCACTAGTCTGCTATACAACTACTCTTGTGTTCAAGGAACCCTGCTATTACAAAGTATCATCCACAATTGGCCTTTAGGAACTGATTTCTTCTTAACTGCCTGTATGTTGGCTACTTCTTTTTCCCATGCTCTGTTAAAGGTGAGACAGTTCATGTATCCCATCCCTCTTTGGCAGGGCATGTCACTCTTTGGAATTTTATTTACTTGATGGCTTGCCTTGTGAATTCAAGTCTTTCACTGAACTCAGGAAAACTTATGATTTTGAAGGTTATTTGGCTTTTCATCATTATTTGTGTGGAAGCAATGATCTTTCCAGTTTTCTGTGCTCTAAATGAAAACAGAAGTCCCCATCTTAATTTTTTTTGATAACATCTTTATTGATATATAATTCACATACCTAAGATTTACTCCTTTAAAGTGTACAATTATGTGGCTTTTAATATATTCACAGAGTTGTATAATCATTGCCACTGTCTCATTACAGAATACCTCCATTGACCCAAAAAGGAACTCCATACCCAGTAGTGGTCACTCCTCATTTCAGCCTCACCCCATCCCTCTGGTAACCACTAATCTACTTCATTTCTATAAATTTGCCTGTTCTAGACCTTTCATATTGATGGAATCATATAATATGTGATTCTTTTTTTGTCTGAATTCTTTCACTTAGCATAATATTTTCAAGGTTCATCCATGTTGTACCATGTATCAGTACTGCATTCTTTTTTTTTTTTTTTTTTTTTTTTTTTTGCGGTATGCGGGCCTCTCACTGTTGTGGCCTCCCCCGTTGCGGAGCACAGGCTCCGGACGCGCAGGCTCCGGACGCGCAGGCTCAGCGGCCATGGCTCACGGGCCCAGCCGCTCCGCGGCATATGGGATCCTCCCAGACCGGGGCACGAACCCGTATCCCCTGCATCGGCAGGCGGACTCTCAACCACTTGCGCCACCAGGGAGGCCCAGTACTGCATTCTTTTTTATGGTCAACTAGTATTCCAGTATATGGTTATCCTACATTTTGTTTATCCACTTATCAGTGAATGGACATTTCGGATGCTTTAACCTTTGACTTTTGTGAATAATTCTGCTAAGAACACTGGTTTAAAAGTTTTTATGTGAACATTTTTCCATTTCTATTAGGTATATACCTAGGAGTGTAATTGCCAAGTCAATTGTTAACTCTATCTTTAACTTTTTTTGAGGAACTGCCAGACTGTTTTCCAAAGTGGCTGCCCCACCTTCATTTTTGAAGGATGTATTTTCAGCATATATATCTAAGATGACAGGCATTTTTTTCTTGTAGCATTTTAAAGTCATTGTTCCATTGTCTTTTGGCACTTACTGAATATAATGGGAAGTTGCTACCGTTTTTACTGTTTTTCCTTCAAGTTAATGCTTGTCATATATATATATATCCCATGAAAATGTTTATCTTGTTTTGATCATGAATTTATCCTTTTTTGTTTCCTCTATCAGGGCTCACAAATTTATTCCATAAGGGCCAGATCGTGAATATTTTAGGCTTTTCTGGCCAAATGATCTCTGTTATAACTACTCAACTGTGATTAGCATGAAAGTAGCCATGGAAAAAGCAAAAATGAGTGGATGTGGCTATGTTCCCATAAAACTTTATTTATTAAAAAGAAGTGTGGTGGATCAGAATTTACCTGTAGACCATAGTATTCTGGCTTTTGTTCTTTATAGTTTCTGTCACTGTTAAGTGTGGAGGCCAAAAGTTTAACTGAAGTATAAACTCTGTGGACCAAGACTGAAATCAATAATTTCAGTTTGGTTTGTGACTGAAGTTTTTTTTTTGCGGTACGCGGCCTCTCACTGCTGTGGCCTCTCCTGTTGCGGAGCACAGGCTCCGGACATGCAGGCTCAGCGGCCATGGCTCACGGGCCCAGCCGCTCCGCGGCATGTGGGATCTTCCCGGACCGGGGCACGAACCCGTGTGCCCTGCATCGGCAGGCAGACTCTCAACCACTGCGCCACCAGGGAACCCCATGACTGAAGTTTTGATTCTTGTTTTTACCTAAATGTTATTAAGGGTAATTTAAAATTTTTTTCATGTGGTTTTAGTGTTTTGTTGTTGTTATTGTTTTTGTCCCCTAGTTATTAATTTTGTTTCATTGAACTAAAGATAGTATTGGAACTTGTATAATGAATACTTTGTGGAATTTTTTTAGCTTTTATTTGTGGTTTGATATAAGATCAATTTAAAAACCCATGGGCACAGTAATATAGTATAATCTTAGTTTCTTAGTTAGAATAGTCCATAGATTACTCTTAAATCAATATTATTAATTGCGATATTTAGATCTTTATTATTCTAAATTAAGTTTTGTCAATTCAGTTAATGAAAATTGAGAAAAGTTAAAAGAACCACTATTTATTTTCTAGGTATTTTCCTTTTGTTGATAACCATTACATCTACATTTCTTTTTTCTTTTATGTCTATATAATAGAATACTGTATGGGACTTCATATTTCCCTGAACTTGAAGAGTTAGGTTCCAAAGCTGAGGACAGAAATATGTCAAGTACTCCACATTCTTAAATAAAGCCACAGAAGTCAGGGGCCAGACACTCCCTCCAAGACTGATTAGGAAGCAATCAGTCTGGCTTTGCTATCTATGGTCATCACAACTGGATTCTGCTGCTTTCCTTTCCTGGAATATAAATATATAAATATAATATAAGAAGTTGTTTGTGCAATGGGCAGATTTTGTTTTTGGAGTACTGAGCCATTAGCCTGTTGAGGTGTGCTGTAACTTTTCCCTGTCTTTTCCATAAGGAAAGGGGGAAGTGCTTCTCCCAGCCCCAAGCCACTGAAGGGAGGTTCCCGAGGATTATTTGTGGCAATTGATTGTACCTACATGCAAAGTATATTAATATCTCATTCTCATTTGGACACTTGCTTATCTAGTGATATTGTACTTATGTAAGCATGGAGAAAAAGGGAATAGGAGAACGACGTCAGGCCAAGGAGTTGGGGACAGCACCTTGAATTCCCTATGTTTGATGTGGCAAGGAAATGGATTTCCCTGGATCAAGGGGAAATTGAAGAAATTAGTTGACCTTGAGCCATAGTTCAAAAGGGATAACCACCAGATTACAGGACCCCAGCAGCAAAGTCTATGAAATATATTTTGGGGGATTAGATCTTGGGTTGAAAGTGGAAGAGGACAAATCCAGCAGTTAAAAAATTGCGTATTAGGGGGCTTCCCAGGTGGCACAGTGGTTGAGAGTCTGCCTGCCGATGCAGGGCACACGGGTTCGTGCCCCGGTCCGGGAAGATCCCACATGCCGCGGAGCGGCTGGACCCGTGAGCCATGGCCGCTGAGCCTGCGCGTCCGGAGCCTGTGCTCCGCAACGGGAGAGGCCACAACAGTGAGAGGCCCGGGTACTGGGAAAAAAAAAAAAAGTGCGTATTAGGAAGGACCTTCTGTGGGACTCCCTACAAAACTGATAATGTGCCCTGTAAGAGAGCTTGACATACACTCTCTCTGTTTCTTTCTCTTTTAAGTACCTGTCTAACAGAAAATGTTAATTGTCAGGCAGTGTTTACTAGGGAAGCATTTGGGGGAAAAAAAAATATCATCTAGGCAGCCAATTATTTAAAAGAACCCCTGCTATTTCTCCTATTTCCTTTTCTCAGGCTTTACATCCCAGAAAAGCTAGAACTAGAAGAGAGGGAGGGCGTTACAAGAACAAAAGACCATACCTCCTTCCCTCTGCAGGTTCCTTGGTCTGAAGGTCAAGTAAGATCTGGAGGGGAGGGAGGAAATGAGTTTAGAGTTTTTAATTGGAATATGTGCTGTGTAATAGTCACTGAAAATGACCAACTGTGGAAACTACCAGAAATGTCATTAAATGAATTGAGAAGACAGGTTCAACAGGACATGACTGAAGGCAGTGACTGGAAGAAAAACACTTGTTATCCATATCTCTCAGAGTTTGGTGGGTTCAGTAAAGCAGTTATTTATGTTTTGCCTGATAATTATTTAATAATTAAATAAATTATTTACTATACTAAGGATCTTATCTTTTATCAATATAAAATGAACTTTTTTTCCCATTCAATGCTTTATATTTTGAATTTTACTTCAGTTGGTATTTTGCAACCCCTGCTTTCCTTTTGTTTTCATTTGTGTTGCATTTTTATGTTCACCTTTTAAAAAATTTTTCTTTCACAAATTGTTTTGCAAATCAATGTCACACACACACACACACACATACATCTACCTATCTGTCTTTCCAATCTCAGTACAGGAGGTTAACTTATTCACACTTGTTTTAATAGCTGATATGATTGATTTACTTCTGCCAACTTGTTTTATATGCTTTCTTTAAAAAAATACATGCTTTTCCTTGGTTTTCTAACTTTCAGTATAGAGACTTCATTTTTGTGTTTTCCAGTGACTTAAAGGATACTGTTTTATATTCTCATAATAGTATCCTTTATGTTGTTCAAAAGCATTCTTTAACTTCTGAGCCAAAAATAAAATAGTTTAATGTGAATGCCCCATATTTGAGATAGACTATCTAGAACACTTTTAATTCTGTTTCTTTCTTCAACCTCTTGTTATCATTATAGTCAACATTTCTATTTAAATATTTGCTATTTCATTTACCTATCATATCTAAATCTATACACATACATACATATGTGGTTGTGCATGTTCATTTCTGAGAATATTTTAAAATTAACACTTTAATCATTATCCTAATAATTGCATTTGTAAAAGTTACTTAAAATTGTCTCAATTTTAACTAATTTCAGTGCTCACCAGTCTTTATTTTTTACCTTGACTATACTATTTTTGGAATCTTTATTTTGCTAATCTCTTTGTCAGTTGCAATATACATTCAAACATTTCTTTTAAAAAATTCATGAATAGTATGTCTTTAGACATCTTGATATCTAAGGTGGTCTTCCACTTGCCATCACACATGAAAGTTGATTAAATGAGATATAAGATAGATACTCCTTCAAGTTTATTATGAAATTAAATGTTAGAAAAGTTTGAAGACAGCCTGATTTTTATTTCTTTATAGCTAAAATATTTTGCCCACCTAGTCACTCAACAAGTTTTTTCTTTATAAGGATAGTTTAAAAATTAAGGTCCCCTTTAAATCACTATTTTCATTTATGGGAATTTATCCTAAGGAGATACACAGTATTTTGGGGTATTTTTCAGGCCATGTAAAAAGTCTGTTTGAATTCAGAGGACTAGTAAGTAGATAGGTAGGTGGATGATAACAACTCTGTGGACAGATACTCTTTTAGCTACAATGAAATGAGGATTTTAGATCGTAAAAGGCAAGGAATAGCCAAATGGTTTCACCTAGTTTTGATTCTCAAACACTTATTAGAACAATCTCTACAAGTTTGAATGGAAAAGAGGGGGGACATTTATTCTGAATCTGGTTGTTTATTTATACTTTCCCCAGACCAGACACTGTGAGACCGTGGTGATATTTAATTATAATGTCTGTCTCTGGAGGGAACCCATTGTGAATAACCCTTGCTTTATTTGAGTAAAAAAGCAGAATTTCCCCTAAGAGGTTAAGGGAGGAAGGGTTTTTTAAGAAAGAGCCTTGATCCCAGTGCATTTTAATCTCATATTACTTGTCACTGATTTCGGAAATGCAAATGTCATGGGAAAGGGGCACAGTGACTTTGGCCCAACTTTATAATGCACCCTATTTTCTAAGAAAAAAAAATCAGTGACCAGGATAATGCTGGGAACATTAGTCTATCTCCTTAGGATAAAGCCATATGAATAAAATTGGTTCGTCAAAGGGATACAGGTTTTAAAATTTGCCAACAGTAAGTGCCCTCTTTTGCACACTCTTCCCTACCTGGAGATTTGGCATCCTTTTTAATCTCTGTCACTCTTATATGCAAAAAAAATTTTTTTTAATTACAACTGGTGTCTTTTACTTTTTAATGTATTTATTCCCCACTTGTATTTCTTCTTTTGTATCTTGCCATATTTACTAAAATAATAATATTTATATTTGTCTTAGTGATAAAGCTTGTTTTTTCACGTATACACTGCAAGTTTTCCTGATTTGTTAGCTATATTTTATATATGTGTGTTTATTTGTATATGTATGTATTTGTTGTTTTAGCTACGTATTTTAACATTTCTATTTAGTCCAATTTATCAATTATTACCATGTTATTTCTGATTTTAATATTTTTCATATTTAGCAATGAGTCTCTCAAACCATCTATAAAAATTATAACCTAAATTTTTTCTAGTGCTTTTATGATTTATTTTATATTTAAAATTTGGAACCACTTATAGGTTGTTTTGATAATTATGACAGAAGCAATAATTTTGGTTTGTTACTACATGACTCCTTTTTTTCCATCAATATCATTTATTGAATAAATTTATTTTTCTTTGTTGATTTGAGATATCATATTTAGCATGTATAAACTCCCATATATCCTTAGGTTTATTTAAAGACCTTATTCTATTCTGTTATGTCATCCCAATACCATTTTGTTTCAAATAATGTAACTAAGTAGTAAACTTTGATGTCTGGCAGGACAAGTCATTTTCTACTCTTCTTATTGTCTTTTTTTTTTTTTTTTAAGAATAGGCAGGGATATGCTTCCAAGCACAGTAATAAGAAGGAGCATTTTCCTAGTAGATATTATGAATTGTAAAATATTATAAAAGAGTAAATATCAACTTTAGACCTTCTTTGTTAAATTCCAAATTATATTCTATAGCGATTTCAATAGAAAAATATACGGATCTGAAATTTACTACTTGATCGCCTCAATCCAAGAGTAAATATTGCCTTTTATTTTTCCAAGCTTATAACGTGTTTCCATAGTGTAGTGGTTATCATGTTTGTCTGATGTTTTTCCAAGGTTATAAAGTTCCAAAATATGGTTTTAGCATTTTTATGTAGAGGCTGTGATTTTGTTGGTTTTTTATGAGCTTTTTGCTGCTCCTTTGGGTTATCATTTTGTTCCACAATGTTTTTCATTGGTTTACTGTCAG
The DNA here is from genome assembly GCF_025265405.1 of Mesoplodon densirostris. Classification (NCBI taxonomy): domain Eukaryota; kingdom Metazoa; phylum Chordata; class Mammalia; order Artiodactyla; family Ziphiidae; genus Mesoplodon; species Mesoplodon densirostris. The sequence goes on along the minus strand of NC_082681.1, from coordinate 30,942,673 downwards.
AATACAGGAAAGCTATTAGTCTTGTAATTTTTTCCCAAACAGTTTACCATACTGAACTCTTGTTTTCTCTAATAGATTTACATTTGAATCTATTGGATTTTTCAGATAGATAATCATGTCGTGCACAAATAACTACAATCTTACTTCTTTATTTCTAAAATATTTATAACTTTTACTTCATTCTATTTTCTGAATGATGTTTTTGGTGGAAGTACTAGAAACATTAATACTAATAATTAGAGCAGAAAGTGTTACCTTGATCATGATTTTCATGGTTAGTGGGGTGAGGAAAGGGGCAACTAGACACTTGTATTCAATCTGCCTTCTTACCAGTGCATTGATCCCACCATTTTCATCTATTTATTCTGCTTTTATTTTCAAATGTTTTATCTTGAAAGGGAATTTCTGGAGAAAATTCTTTGGTTTGCTTTTAGTGGTCAAAGTCACATCATACATTTGAGAGCACATTTTCACTCTGCTAAGATATATTATCAAAAGGAAGAGAGGAATATTTGAGATAAGACATATGAAAACCTTATATCCTAAAAACAAACAAACAAAACTGACAATGGTAAGTATTGGCAAGGACCCAATGCTACTGGAACTCTCCTATATAACTGGTAGAAATACAAAACGGTAGTACAGCCAGTCTGGAGAACATATTGGACATTTGTTGTTAAGTTAAACATGCACTTAACATGACCCAACAATCTGACACCTGGATATTCCCCCCCCAGAGAAATGAAAACTTATGTTCATACAGAAATCTGTACATGAATGTTTATTGCAGCTTTATTCATAGTAGTCCCAAACTGGAAACAACCCAAATGTCTCTCAAGTGGGGGTGAATAAACTGTGCCACAAGCGTACAATGGAATACTGCTCAGTAATAAAAAGGATCAAACTACTGATACACAGAACAACATGGATGGATCTCAAATATATTAACCTAAGCTATAGAAGCTGGAATGAATAGTTTACATATTGTATGATTCCATTTCCATGTCAATATAGAAAAGATGAAACTGTAGGGATAGAGAACAGATTGTTGCCAGGAATTGGGGTAAGGGTAAGTTTTTACTACAAAAGTATTGCACAAGGGAATAAGGACCTGTTTTGTATCTGCATCATGGAGATGTTTACATGACTCTATGTATATGTCAGAACTTGCAGATCTGTATAGCAAAAAAGTGAATTTTACTGAATGTAAATTCAAAAACAAAAGTTGTATTCACACAGCAGTGTCTTCTTTGAACTAAAACTTCCTTCTCCCTCTGGCAGTTTACCTGCTTGGAGCAGAGGTCAGCTTAGACATATCTGTGAGAAAAGCCCAAACTGGGAGTTTTCTCCTCAGTGCATGAGGCATATGCAATTTTAACGCTTTTTATTCATCCAGCCAATTTTCATAGAAAATGGTGAGGTTTTTAAAAACAATACCAAGGATTTAATGAGAGGTAAAGCAAAGTGTAACATTTCTAAGTATGAGAAATCATTGAGAGCATGTCATGTACTGGACTGAATTTTAGGCATCAGTTTGCATTGTATGTAATGTTTATTTTTGTCATTAACTGGATTTAAAGTTTTGAGGATTCTTGTGTCTTTCTCAGCTACAATTTAAGTGCTATTAAAATAAGATTATTGGGCTTCCCTGGTGGCGCAGTGGTTGAGAGTCCACCTGCAGATGCAAGGGACATGGGTTCGTGACCCGGTCCGGGAAGATCCCACATGCCGTGGAGCAGCTAGGTCTGTGAGCCATGGCTGCTGAGCCTGCGCGTCCGGAGCTTGTGCTCCGTAACAGGAGAGGCCACAACAGTGAGAGGCCTGCGTACTGCAAAAAAAAAAAAAAAAGATTATTACTTATATAGAATCATCACTAATTCTTCTGAATTGTTCCTTTTTTTATCATTTTAGCAAGATAATATTTTAAATATTAAGTCATGAGATTGCAGTTTAGTTTCTTACCTCTTAATTATTCCCATTGAAGGAAAATGAAGATATGTTTGCCATCTAAATGCAACAGTGGCAGACGCTGTCTTGTAAGTTGCGGTAACAGCCTAGTCATATTTCCTTGGGCCACTCTAAATTTGGGTTGCCATCATTTTCCATGGTGTCTCCTGTAACCAGATCAACAATTCTTCAGTAACTTTTATGCATTCTGCCTCGTAGATCACTTTTTTATTTGTTACCTTTACTCCATTCCCATTCCCTTTGTCCAAACACTTTTGTCCTGGCTTATGCAAATAGCTTTCTACATATTGTCTCTTTCTCCTAAGTAACCCTCCTCTTTCTTATCCACTAATAGTCATCAAATGAGTGAAGGTATGAATTCAAGATTTACAGAGTGGCATATGTAAATGTGATACACCAGTCAACCAGACTATAAGTATTAGAAACACTGTAGCCAGCTCAAAAAACCTGAACTTCAAATAATTGCAAATTAAATAAATATTATGAACCACTTTCACCCTTGAGTTTAGGAAAAAATTAATATAAAAAACTGATATCTAGTTTTAACAAGTTCTCAGGAAATGGGCATTATCAAGCAGATTCCTGGGAGTGTAAATTGCTATAATTTTTTGGTAAAGTATTTTTTTTGCATATGAGTATAAAAAGTTTTTAAACTTTTTATTGGAGGATAGTTGATTTACAATGTTATGTTAGTTTCAGATGTACAGTAAAGTGAATCAGTTATACATATACATATATCCACTCTTCTTTAGATACTTTTCCCATATAGGTCGTTATGGAGTATTGAGTAGAGTTCACTGTGCTATACAATAAGTCCTTATTAGTTACCTATTTTATATATAGTAGTGTGTATATGTCAGTCCCAATTTCCCAATTTATCCCTCCCCCACTCCTTTCCCCCCCAGTAACCATAAGTTTGTTTTCTACATCTGTAACTCTATTTCTGTTTTGTAAATAAGTTCATTTGTACCATTTTTTTTAGATTCCACATATAAGCAATATCATATGATATTTGTCTTTCTCTGTCTGACTTCACTCAGTATGACAATCTCTAGGTCCATCCATGTTGCTGCAAATAACAGTATTTTGTTCTTTTTGTGGCTGAGTAATATCCCATTGTATATATGTACCATATCTTCTTTATTTACCCCTCTGTTGATGGGTATTTAGGTTGCTTCCATGTCTTGGCTATTCTAAATAGTGCTGCAGTGAACACTGGGGTGCATGTATCTTTTTGAATTATGGTTTTCTGTGGATATATGCCCAGGACTGGGATTGCTGGATCATATGGTAGTTCTATATTTACTTTTTAAAGGAATCTCCATACTGTTCTCCATAGTGGCTGTACCAATTTACATTCCCACCAACAGTGTAGGAAGGTTCCCTTTTCTCCACACCCTCTCCAGCATTTATTGTTTGTAGATTTTTTGATGATGTCCTTTCTGACCAGTGTAAGGTGATGCCTCATTGTAGTTTTGATCTGCATTTCTCTAGTAATTAGTGATGTTGAGCATCTTTTCATGTGCTTTTTGGCCATCTGTATGTCTTGTTTGGTGAAATGTCTATGTAGATCTTCTGCCCATCTTTTGATTGGGTTGTTTGTTTTTTTTTAATATTGAGCTGCATGAGCTATTTGTATATTTTGGAGATTAATCCCTTGTCAGTTGCTTCATTTGCAAATATTTTCTCCCATTCTCTGGGTTGTGGATCCAGAATTATTTTAACTATTAGAAATCTGTCCTACCTAAAATATAGGTAAGATGCATAATGCATCATTGTTTTAATTAAAATTAATTATAAATATTTTTCTTTTGTAAGGGAATGGATGACTAAATTATGGTGTAGTCATTCTAGATTTTAAAGAGAAAAATTTAGATTCTATTTCTATTGGCCTAGAAGGGTCTCCATGATGTATTGTTCTGTGGAAAAAATGTTGAAGAACAATGAATATGAGCTAACATATTCACATAAGGAATAGAAAACCTAAAAGCATTTTTTTGGTATATGTTTGTAATATTACAGAGAAAGGCATGAGAGATTGGGATGTTTACCACAGGAGGGGGTTTGTTTGCTTATTTAAACAAATGAACTAAAAAGTCAGCATCTTTTAAAGAGGTTGACAATGTAATTGCTTGTGTGATTATAGAGAAAGGTGTGGTAGTGAGGAGGATACACCTAAACTGGTTTCCACTGGATGGGAGTGATAGTGATTGCTTCTTCTATCTTGTGACACTAGAGAGCCAGTATAGCATAGCTGTTAAGAACACAGGGCCTGTACCATAACTATATGGGTTTGAACCCTAGCTCCTTTACTTGAATATGTGTTATCTCTGGCAAGTATAGTAAATTGCTCAGTGCTTCAGTTTCCTTGTAAAATATGGCAATAATAATACCTGCTGAATCAAGTGGTTATGAGGATTACATGAATTAATGTGTTCAGTGCTTAGAATATTTCCTGTTATAAAGTATCCATTCAGTAAATGTTAGCTGTGACTGTATAATGACAGGATTTATATGGATATCTCATTTATTAAGACATCGTATTTTAAAAGAAGTATATAAACAGGTAAATCCAGTTTTTATGTACATAATATTTATCAGTGTTTTATATTGAACATAGGATTGTGGCAGTTTCTCTTATTTTTCACAATTTAGAAAATGAATATATATTATTTATTATGATGAAAATCAAAAGCTTATTACAAGTAATATATGCTTGATATTGAAGCAAATCAAGATGTGTCATCTCCAACTCACCATACAAATGTATCTAAGACCAAGTCCTAGATTTCAGCAAAACTTATTTCCACATGCCTTTAGTTATGACTAGGATGACTATATAATTTATCATCCAATCCAGGGTACTTTTGAGAGAGGAATAGGGCACTTTGTAATTACAGCCATAAAACAGACCTTTATCTGGTTAACTAGGTTACATGATCACACTAGCTCCAATTGAATCTCCCTTGACATACCTGTACTCACCCACTGTAGCCCAGTACACCTATGCTTACCTCAGATTCATAATGGTCAGTAAAGACACGCTGGTTCAGGCTACCATTACTCTTCATTTGCATTAATCCAATAGCTTTCTAAAAGACCTCCCTTCTCTGTCCTTATTTCCAGTCAGTCATCATGAGTGCCAGAATGATTGTTTTAAAATATAAGTTAAATCATATCACTTTTCTGCTCAGTTCTTCCAATGACTTTCTCTATCACTCAGAGTAAAATCCAGAGTCCTTTCAATCATCTTTATAAGACCCTACCTGTCTGGTTGTCTCCTGTCTCCAACTCTCTACTTGTATCTCATTGCTTCTCTAACCCTGTCTCCTACTATCCCCTTATCATTCGTTCACCTCCAGCAATACTGCCCCTTTTCTGTTCTTCAAACATACCAGACCTGCCTAGACCTCAGGGCCTTTGCACTCTTTGTTCCCTCTTCTTGGTGTGTTCTTTCTGCCAATATCTATGGGTTTTGCTCCCTCTTTTTTTTTTTACTTTTTTTCTCAAAGTCTTCTTCCCCATGAAGCCTACCAAATTACTTTATGTACAATTGCAAATCACTTGCATCTCTGCTACTCTCCATCCCTTTTCCCTATTTTATTTTATTAATTTTCTGTTGCAGTTCACTAGAATGTAAGACTCTATGAAGTTAATAATTGCCTCTTGTATCTACTACTGTTTCCATCGTACCTAGAACAGTGCTGGCCACGTAGTCGGTGCTTAATACATATTTCTTGATTGACAGTGAAGACTTTAAAATTCACCTGCTTCCCTATTTTGTCAAGCACACACTTGTTTATACTATTGCTTTGCAGAAATTCAACCATGTTTTTTGGGGGGCATGCCTAGTGTCATAACTTCTGTGAGCATATTGCCTGTCCATTCTGAAAAAAGCTCACAAGTCTAGTAATGACCACAGCTGTATTCCATACCTGTGTGCCAATTTGTAAAGGAAATGTCAAGATTTGGAAGCGTCTTCCCACATATGTTTTAAAATAGACCAGGTAGGAAACAGGAGTCTTATCTGTACGGATGCAGATCTTTATTTTACAGCCACTAATTCCTCAGAGGATTAATAACGGATGACAGCAAGAGAAGAAAGATCTTTAGACTCATTTTTATATGATGCTTTGCCAAGAGCGACATTTATCAGGGCAGTACATGCACCACATGGAAGCAGGGGGCCTTGGTAATGTGTGAATTTGTTACCATCTCCAAATTGAGTCTGCTCAATTCTGTTGTCTTTCCAATTTTACATCCTTGATTACAAATTCATAAAACTGTCCCTTCTTTTGAACATAAATTCAACTGCTTCAAAAATATAATTGTTCATGTTTATCAAGTACGTAATTTGTTTTTACTTGCCAGTTGCTAATTACATATGAAATATAAATGAATTGCAGGCCATATATTCTGTGTTAATGACTGCAAGGAAAACTTTTAGTAGGTCCTATCAACATTGGAAGTAACAAGCCTGGCATTAAACATTCCTGACATACCCTACTTCTCAACCTAGACATCTAGGAATATGTAATTAACAATGGCTTACATATACATCCACAAAATGTGGCAAAAGAATATATCTTATGGAAATTGTCTTTTGAGAGGTTTTCATGCTATGAAAAGTATTTTAGCCTAACTTATTCTAGTGCCACTAACTTTATTTATTGAGAGACTAAACTTCATGAAGTCAGGGATCTTGTTCATCATTTTATACCTAGGTGTATTCATTTCCTCAGGCTACTGTAACAAGTTACAATAAACTTGATGGCTTAAAACAGCAGAAATTTATTATTTCACAATTCTGGAGGCCAGAAGTCTGAAATCAAAGTGTCTGTAGGAGTGCACTCTCTCTGGAGGCTCTGGGAAAGAATCCTCCCTTGCTTCTTCTGATTTCTGATGGTTGCCCAGCATTCTTTGGTAAGCCTTGGCCTGTGGTTACTTAAATCCAGTCTCTGCTTCCCTCTTCACATTGCCTTTTCCTCTATGTGTGTCTGTCTCTCAAAACTGCCTCTGCTTCTCTCTTGTAATCATATATACCATTACATACATACATGCCAGATAATCCAGGATAAAACTCCTCCTCTCAAGATGCTTAACTTACATTCTTTGCCATATAAGGTAATTCTCTCTATTTTACATAAAAGATAATATTTACAGGTTCTGAGGATTAGGAAGTGAATATATCTTTGGAGGATAATTTGTTTAGCCTACCACACTAAGGCAGTGCCTGACACATAATAGAAAGTTGATAAATTTAGTGACTTATATGACTTGAGCAAGTCTCTCTCTTTCATTCGATCTCTGATTTTCCCACATTTAGTCTGAGAGGACTGAATTATTTAATCACTTTGACTTGAAATGACATGAAACAACAGAACAATTAATAAAGAAAAAAAATACATGAAATACAGATTAAGCCAAGTATAGGGTCGAGTTTGATGTTGTTCATTCCACCCTTCAGTCATTCAGTGAAAGAGAGAAAGAGACAAGTCCATGTCTTTCTGTTTCTGAGTTGGCATATCATTTCTAGGCAATATAATAAGATTTGATAGACTTCATTTGCTAATTGTTTAGAAAACACAGAGATGTTCTTACTGCAAATACATATGTGAAAGTGGGAGAAGTCTCTGTAACCGTATGATACTTGCAATATGTTTGTTATTAGTCCAGTGCCTCAAACTTCTAAACCATGAAGAACTCTATTTGAATTATTTTCCCCAAATATTATGAGACCTAACACTGTAGAGGAAGTATAATACCATGCCAAAGAAAACATACTTTTGATAGCTATAATTTTAATCAAGTGCAGTTTACAGTAGCTATGATTTCAAGACATTGGAATTATTGATATTTTGAAATAAAACTTTTACATCACCATTTTAAATACATTTATGAAATCTAAATACCATGGAAATTTGATACCTGCTATTATCTATTTTAAAAATATGCAAACTTTTTGTTCAAAATTTCTATATGGGTAGCAAATTTCTCCTTGAACTCATGTTTCCATTTAACTACTCTCAAAAGATTTGTATTCTAATTTAATATATGTTTGCATGAAAACATTTTATTGGTTTTCAACAAATGGTGCTGGAACAACTATACATCCATATGAAAAAAAATGACTCTAGACACAGACCTTATACCCTTCACAAAAATTAACTCAAAATGAATCACAGACCTAAATATAAAGCACAAAATTATGAAAATTCTGGAAGGTAACATTGGAGAAAATCAAAATGAACTTGGGTATGGTGATGACTTTTTTAGATACAAAACCAAAAGCATGATCCATTGAAGAAATAATTGATAAGACAAGCTCCATTAAAATTAAAAACTTCTACTCTGCAAAAGACAGTGTAAAGAGAATGAGAAATCAGGCCACAGACTTGGATAAATATTTGTGAAGGATACATCTGATAAAGAACTGGTACCCAGGGAATTCCCTGGTGGTCCAGTGCTTAGGACTTCGTGTTTCCACTGCAAGAGGCATGGGTTTGATCCCTGTTCAGGGAACTAAGATCCTGCATGCTGCACAGCACAGCCAAGAGAACTGGTATCCAAAATATCAAAGAATTCTTAAAAAAATTTTTTTTCTTGGCTTATGAACAACAAAAACTTTATATCTCACAGTTCTGGAGGCTGGAAGTCCAAGATCAGGGTGCTGGCAAGGTCATGTGAGGGCCCTCTTCCAGGTTGTAGACTTCTCATTCAAAATATACAAAGAACTCTTAAAACTCAACATTAAGAATGCAACCCAACTAAAAAATAGGCCTTAAAAGACATCACACCAAAGAGGGTATACAGATGTCCAATACGCAAATGAAAAGATGCTCCACATCATAGGTCATCAGGGAATTGCAAATTAAACAACAATGAGATACTACTACACACCTATTAGAATGGCCAAAATCCAGAACACTCAATACCAAATGCTAGTGAGGATGTGAAGCAACAGGAACTCTCCTACATTGTTGGTGGGGATGCAAGATGGTATAGCCACTTTGGAAAACAGCTTGGAATTTTCTTACACAACTCACCATACTTTTCCCATGTGATTCAGAAATCACACTCTTGGGGCTTCCCTGGTGGCGCAGTGGTTGAGAGTCCGCTTGCCAATGCAGAGGACGCGGGTTCGTGCCCCAGTCCGGGAAGACCCCACATACCGTGGAGTGGCTGGGCCTGTGAGCCATGGCCGCTGAGCCTGTGCGTCCAGAGCCTGTGCTGCGCAACGGGAGAGGCCACGGCAGTGAGAGGCCCATGTACCGCAAAAAAAAAAAAAAAAAAAAAGAAATCACACTCTTTGCTGTATACCCTAATGAAACAGAAAACTTGCATCCACATAAGATCCTACATTCAAATACTTACAGCAGATTTTTTTATAATTGCTAAAACTATAAGATTCCAGCTATAAGACATACTGTAGAACGCAACTGTGGAGACAATAAGATCAGTGGATGCCAGGGGTTGGAGGTCATAGGGAATGGGGAGGGATGGATAGGTGGAACACAGGATTTTTAGGGCAGTGAGAATTCCATAATTATGAAAACATGTTGTATACATGTGTCCAAACCCAGAGAATTACAACACCAAGAATGAACCATAATGTAAACTATGGACATTGGGTGATTATGATCTGTCAATATAGGCTCATCAGTTCTAGAAAATGTACCACTCTGGTGGGAAATGTTGATAATGTGGAGGCTATGTGTGGGAACAGAAAGTTTATGGGAAATCTATGTACCTTTCTGCCCTTTTTTTCTGAACCTAAAGCTGCTGTAAAAGATAAAACACTTAAATTAAAAAAACCAGTAATTTACTGGTGACCTCATCTGCAAAAAATAAGTATATAAATAGTATTTTTGTTTTATTTTGTTTTTGGTTTTGTTTTTACTTCTTTTAACATCTTTATTGGAGTATAATTGCTTTACAATGGTGTGTTAGTTTTTGCTTTATAACAAAGTGAATCAGATATAAGTGTACATATATCCCCATATCTCCTCCGTCTTGCATCTCCCTCCAACCCTCCCTATCCCACCCCAATAGGTGGACACAGAGCACCGAGGTGATCATCACCCTGTGCTATGCAGCTGCTTCCCACTAGCTATCTATTTTACATTTGGTAGTGTATATATGTCCATGCCACTCTCTCACATCATCTCAGCTTCCCCTTCCCTGTGTCCTGAAGTACTTTATCTACGTATGCATCTTTATTCAACTCCTGCCCCTAGGTTCTTCAGAACTTTTTTTTTTTAGATTCCATATATATGTGTTAGCATATGGTATTTGTTTTTCTCTTTCTGACTTACTTCACTCTGTATGATAGTCTCTAGGTCTATCCACTTCACTACAAATAACTCAATTTCATTTCTTTTTATGGCTGAGTAATATTCCATTGTATATATGTGCCACATCTTCTTTATCCATTCATCTGTCGATGGACCCTTAGGTTGCTTCCATGTCCTGGGTATTGTAAATAGTGCTGCAGTGAACATTGTGGTGCATGACTCTTTTTGAATTATGGTTTTCTCAGGGTATATGCCCAGTAGTGGGATTGCTGGGTCATATGGTAGTTCTATTTTTAGCTTTTTAAGGAAGCTCCATATTGTTCTCCACAGTGGTTGCATCAATTTACATTTCCACCAACAGTGCAAGAGGGTTCCCTTTTCTCTATACCGTCTCCAGCATTTATTCTTTGTATATATTTTGATGATGGCCATTCTGACCAGTGTGAGGTGATACCTCATTTGTAGATTTGATTTGCATTTCTCTAAGGATTAGTGATGTTGAGCATCCTTTCACGTGTTTGTTGGCAATCTGTATATCTTCTTTGGAGAAATGTCTATTTAGGTCTTCTGCCCATTTTTGTATTGGGTTGTTTGTGTTTTTGATATTGAACTGCATGAGCTGCTTGTATATTTTGGAGATGAAGCCTTTGTCAGTTGCTTCATTTGCAAATATTTTCTTCCATTCTGGAGGTTGTCTTTTTGTCTTGTTTATGGTTTCCTTTGCTGTGCAAAAGCTTTTAAGTTTCATTAGGTCCCATTTGTTTATTTTTGTTTTCATTTCCATTTCCCTAGGAGGTGGGTCAAAAAGGATCTTGCTGTGATTTATGTCATAGAGTGTTCTGCCTATGTTTTCCTCTAAGAGTTTTATAGTGTCTGGCCTTATATTTAAGTGTTTAATCCATTTCTAATTTATTTTTGTGTATGGTGTTAGGGAGTGTTCTAATTTCATTCTTTTACATGTAGTGGTCCAGTTTTCCCAACACCGCTTACTGAACAGAGTATCATTTCTCCATTATATATCCTTGTCTCCTTTGTCATAGTTTAGTTGGCCATAGCTGCGTGGGTTTATCTCTGGGCTTTCTATCCTTTTCCATTGATCTATATTTCTGTTTTTGTGTTGGTACCATACTGTCTTGATTGCTGTAGCTTTATAGTATAGTCTGAAGTCCGAGAGACTGATTCCTCCAGTTCCGTTTTTCTTTCTCAAGATTTCTTTGGCTATTCGGGGTCTTTTATGTTTCCATACAAATTGTGAAGTTTTTTAATCTAGTTCTGTGAGAAATGCCATTGCTAATTTGATAGGGATTGCATTGAATCTGTAGATTCCTTTGGGTAGTATAGTCATTTTCACAGTGTTGATTCTTCCAATTCAAGAACATGGTATATCTCTCCATCTGTTTGTATGATCTTTAATTTCTTTCATCAGGGTCTTATAGTTTTCTGCATACAGGTCTTTTGTCTCCTTAGGTAGGTTTATTTCTAGGTATTTTATTCTTTTTGTTGCAGTGGTAAATGGGATAGTTTCCTTAATTTCTCTTTCAGAGTTTTCATCATTAGTGTATAGGAATGCAAGAGATTTCTGTGTGTCAATTTTGTATCCTGCTGCTTTACCAAATTAATTGATTAGTCCAGTAGTTTTCTGGTAGCATCTCTAATATTCTCTATGTATAGTATCATGTCATCTGCAAGCAGTGACAGTTTTACTACTTCTTTTCTGATTTGGATTCCTTTTCTTACTTTTTCTTCTCTGATTGCTGTGGCTAAAACTTCCAAAATTATGTTGAATAATAGTGGTGAGAGTGGGCAACCTTGTTTTGTTCCTGATCTTAGTGGAAATGGTTTCAGTTTTTCACCATTGACAACGATGTTGGCTGTGGGTTTGTCATATATTACCTTTATTATGTTGAGGTAAATTCCCTCTATGCCTACTTTCTGGAGGGTTTTTATCGTAAATGGGTGTTGAATATTGTTGAAAGCTTTTTCTGCATCTTTTGAGGTGATCATATGGTTTTTCTCCTTCAAATTGTTAAAATGGTGTATCACATTGATTGATTTACGTATATTGAAGAATCCTTGCATTCCTGGGATAGACCCCACTTGATCATGGTGTATGATCCTTTTAATGTGCTGTTTGATTCTGTTTGCTAGTACTTTGTTCAGGATTTTTGCATCTCTGTTCATCAGTGATATTGGCCTGTAGTTTTCTTTTTTTGTGACATCTTTGTCTGGTTTTGGTATCAGTGTGATGGTGGCCTCAAACAATGTGTTTGGGAGCATTCCTCCCTCTGCTATATTTTCGAAGAATTTGGGAAGGATGGGTGTTAGCTTTTCTCTAAATGTTTGATAGAATTTGCCTGTGAAGCCATCTGGTCCTCAGCTTCTCTTTGTTGGAAGATTTAATCACAGTTTCAATTTCAATGCTTCTGATTGGTCTGTTTATATATTCTGTTTCTTCCTGGTTCAGGCTCAAAAGGTTGTGCTTTTCTAAGAATTTGTCCATTTCTTCCAGGTTGTCCTTTTTATTGTCATATAGTTGCTTGTAGTAATCTCTCATGATCCTTCATATTTCTGCAGTGTCAGTTGTTACTTCTCCTTTTTCATTTCTAGTTCTATTGATTTGAGTCTTCTCCCTTTTTTTCTTGATGAGTCTAACTAATGGTTTATCAATTTTGTTTTTCTTCTCAAAGAACCAGCTTATAGTTTTATTGATCTTTGCTATCGTTTCCTTCATTTCTTTTTCATTTTTTTCTGATCTGATCTTTATGATTTCTTTCCTTCTGCTGAGTTTGGGGTTTTTTTTTGTTCTTATTTTTCTGATTTCATTGGGTATAAGGTTAGGTTGTTTATTTGAGATGTTTCTTGTTTCTGGAGATAGTGTTGTATTGCTATAAACTTCCCTCTTAGAACTGCTTTTGCTGCATCCCATAGGTTTTGGGCCATCGTATTTTCATTCTCATTTGTTTCTAGGTATTTTTTGATTTCCTCTTTGATTTCTTCAGTGATCTCTTGATCATTAAGCAGTATATTTTTTAGCCTCCATGTATTGTATTTTTTAGAGATTTTTTCCTGTAATTGATATCTAGTCTCATAGCATTGTGGTCGGAAAAGATACTTGATATGATTTCAGTTTTCTTAAATTTACCAAGGCTTGATTTGTGACTCCAGATATGATCTATCCTGGAGAATGTTCCATGAGCACTTGAAAAGAACATTTATTCTGTTGTTTTTGGGTGGAATGTCCTGTAAGTATTAATTAAGTCCATCTTGTTTAATGTATCATTTAAAGCTTGTGTTTCCTTATTTATGTTCATTTTGGATGATCTGTCTTGGTGAAAGTGGGGTGTTAAAGTCCCCTACTATGATTGTGTTACTGTTTATATCCCCTTTTATGGCTGTTAGCATTTGCCTTATGTATTGAGGTGCTCCTATGTTGGGTGCATAAATATTAACAATTTAAATATCTTCTTCTTGGGTTGATCCCTTGATCATTATGTAGTGTCCTTCTTTGTCTCTTGTAATAGTCTTTATTTTAAAATCTATTTTTTTCTGATATGAGAATTACTACTCTACCTTTCTTTTGATTTCCATTTGCATGGAATATCTTTTTCCATCCCCTCACTTTCAGTCTGTCCCTAGGTCTGAAGTGGGTCTCTTGTAGACAGCATATATATGTGTCTTCTTTTTATATCAATTCAGCCAGTCTGTGTCTTTTGGTTGGAGCATTTGATCTGTTTACATTTAAGGTAATTATCGATATGTAAGTTCCTATTACCATTTTAATTGTTTTGGGTTTGTTATTGTAGGTCTTTTTCTTGTCTTGTGTTTCTTGCCTAGAGAAGTTCCTTTCGCATTTGTTGTAAAGCTGGTTTAGTGGTGCTGAATTCTCTTAGCTTTTACTTGTCTGTAAAGTTATTAATTTCTCTGTCGAATCTGAATGTGATACTTGCTGGGTAAAGTAAAGTTGGTTGTAGGTTTTTTCCTTTCTTCACTTTAAACATATCCTGCCACTCCCTTCTGGCTTGCAGAGTTTCTGCTGAAAGATCAGCTGTTAACCTTATGGAGATTCCCTTGTATGTTATTTGTTGCTTTTCCCTTCTGCTTTTAATATTTTTTCTTTGTGTTTAACTTTTGATATTTTGATTAATACGTGCCTTGGCATGTTTCTCCTTCGATTTATCCTTTGTGGGACTCTCTGTGCTTCCTGGAATTGATTGACTCTTTCCTTTCCCATATTAGTTAAGTTTTCAACTATAATCTCTTCAAATATTTTCTCAGACCCTTTCATTTTCTCCTCTTCTTCCTGGACCCTTATAATGTTTAATGTTATCCCAGAGGTCTCTGAGATTGTCCTCAATTCTTTTCATTCTTTTTGTTTATTCTGCTCTGCAGTAGTTATTTCCAGGTCAGTTATCTGTTCTTCTGCCTTTTTATCTTCCATGTCACTTATCCTTTCTTCTGCCTCAGTGTATTCTGCTGTTAATTGCTTCTAGAGAATTTTAAATTTCATTTATTTTGTTGGTCATCATTGTTTGTTCTTTAGTTCTTCTGAGTCCTTCTGAAATGTTTCTTTTATTTTCACCATTCTATTTCCAAGACTTTCCAAGATTTTGGATCATTACTATCATTATTCTGCATTCTTTTTCAGGTACACTGCCTATTACCTCTTCATTTGTTTGGTCTTGTGGGTTTTTACATTGCTCCTTCATGTGCTGTGTATTTCTCTCTCTTCTCATTTTGCTTAACTTACTGCGTTTGGGGTTTCCTTTTCGCCGGCTGCAGGTTCGTAGTTCCCATTGTTTTTGGCATCTGCCCCCAGTGGCTAAGGTTGGTTCAGTGGGTTGTTTAGGCTTCGTTGTGGAGGGGACTGGTGCCTGTGTTCTGGTGGATGTGGCTGGATCCTGTCTTTTTGGTAGGCAGGACCACGTCTGGTGGTGTATTTTGGGGTGTCTGTGAACTTATTATGATTTTAGGCAGCCTCTCTGCTAATGGGTAGGGTTGTGTTCCATCTTTCTAGTTGTTTTGTATGGGGTGTCCAGCATTGTAGCTTGCTGGTTGTTGAGTGGAGCTGGGTCTTAGCTTTGAGATGGAGCTCTCTGGGCAAACTTTTGCTGTTTGATGTTGAGTGGAGCTGGGTCTTAGCTTTGAGATGGAGATCTCTGGGCGAAATTTTGCTGTTTGATGTTGCGTGGGGCTGGGAGGTCTCTGATGGTCCAATATTCTGAACTCGGCTCTCCCATCTAAGAGGCTCAGGCCTGATACGTGGCTGGATCACCAAGACCCTGTGAGCCACATGGCTCAGAAGAAAAGGGAAAAAAAAGAAAGAAAGCAAAATAAATAAATAAAGTTATTTAACTAAAAACTTTAAACAATATTAAAAATTATAATTTTAAAATTATTAAAAATTAAAATACTAAAAGTTTATTATTAAAAATTAAAAAGTTTATTATTAAAAATTAAAAAGTTTATTATTAAAAATTAAAAAGTAAAAAAAATAGAAAGATAGAAAGAAAGAAGAGAGCAACCAAACCAATAAACAACTCCACCAATGATAACAAGTGCTAAAAACTATACTAAAAAATAAAAAAAAGACGGACAGACAGAACCCTGGGACAAATGGTAAAAGCAAATGTATACAGGCAGAATCATAAAGAAGCATACACATACACAACCACGAAAAAGAAATTAAAAAATATATATATATATAAACAAAAGGAAGAGAGCAACCAAATCAGTGAACAAATCTACCAATGATAAGCTCTAAATACTAAACTAAGATAAGCCATAAATCCAGAAACAAATTAGATACAGAAAGCAAACCCCAAGTCTACAGTTGTTCCCAAAGTCCACTGCCTCAATTTTGGGATTATTTGTTGTCTATTCAGGTATCCTGGGGTACATGAAGTTGATTGTGAAGATTTAATCCACTACTCATGAGGCTGCTGGGAGGAATTTCCCTTTCCCTTCTTTGTTCGCAGAGCTCCCGGGGTTCAGCTTTTGATTTGGCCCCGCCTTTGCATGTAGGTTGCCTGAGGGTGGCTGTTCTTTGCTCAGACAGGAGGAGGTTAAAGTAGCAGCTGATTAGGGGGCTCTCACTCACTCGGGCCAGGGGCAGGGTGGGGGGAGGGAGGAGTATGGAATGCAGGGTGAGCCTGCAGTGGCAGAGGCCAGCATGACGTTGCAATAGCCTGAGGTGCGCCATGTGTTCTCCCGGGCAAGTTGTCCCTAGGTCACAGGACCCTGGCTGTGGCGGGCTGCACAGGCTCCCTGGCGGGGAAGTATGGATAGTGACCTGTGCTTGCACACAGGCTTCTTGGTGTCTGTAGCAGCAACCTTAGCCTTATAATGCATGACTATAAACTGATGAAGAGAAACAAAAGGAAATCATCCCTTTGCAAGGGGCTGAATCTCATCATGTTCCATGACAGGATTTAATGAAAGCTGCTGATAGCCACAGCTCTCCATGGCCCATTTCTGGAGCTCGTTTAGGCAGTGCTCTGAATCCCCTTTCCTCACGCACCGTGAAACAATGGCCTCTTGACTCTTAGGCAGGTCCAGACTTTTTCCCAGACTCCCTCACATCAAGCTTTGGCGCGCTAGCACTCTTCAGGCTGTGTTCACGCAGCCAACCCCATTACTCTCCTTGTATAAATAGTATTTTAAGAAATTCCCATGAGCATAAGATTCTAAGTGCTTAGTTTTTAGAGTTATCTTCATAGTTATAATTATTATGCAATTGCTCTACGAATGTAAGTATATTACTTTTAGTAAAGAATTATTAAACATATAAAGTAAAATTTTTGTTGAAAATGCATCTATTAATGAGGTGGTAGGAAATTTTATCTTGATTAGCTCATGTGCCTATGGATTTATAATATTTATGAATAGAAAGAAAGAGGGTCCAATGGAAATTTAAAGCATTGTAAACAGAGGTAAGGGTGCAGTTTACACTAGTAAGTGTGCAGCTTACAAAACAATATTGATCTTTGTTAGTGTTTTGAATTCACAGAATTTGCAATAAAATTTCATTTAAATCTAATTAAATACATGATGAGAATGAATAAATAAGTAGAATATTCATTGAGAAAGGCAGCAAACACAAGACTCTTGCCAACGTTTAAAAAATGGGTGCAGATTTGCAGTGTTTGGTAACTTTCAACCAATTGAGATTGTTTTTCCTCAGTCTTAATAAGTGTTTAAAATATAAAATGCTACATTTCTTGATACATTCTGTTTGCTAAAGATGTTCTGTCAAGAGTAAATGCAACATTTAGAAACAATCTGAGACAGAGTTATGGGAGTAATCACTAGGCTCTTATTAATGAGAATGGTGACAATGTAGGAAAAGCATGCTTTATGGCAGATTGGTATTTCCTGTGATGTTCTTGTAAGTCTTAAATATTTTAATTATAAAATAGATAGTTAACAAAGCTTTGCATGTGTTTGTTACCTGGATATAAAAAGGAACAGCCGCCTTTAATATTTCTTATTGTTCCTGCTTTTCTAGGGCTCTCCTTTAGAAGCAATACATTGAAAATTCTTGAGAAGTTGAAGAGGGAAAGTCATTAAACAAAAGTTATTATTCCCATTGTCCCAGTCTTTAATATATTTCATTTTCTGTCCTACTCTTTAGTATATTTCATTTTCATCCCACAGAGGTCAACACTCCCTTTTTCATCCAACGATTCATTACCAACACAAATATGTATAAAACGTATTGTGGGGTTATTGGGCCTTTTTTAAAGGAGGCTTTAAAAGCAACATTTGAAATTGTTACTTTTTCAGCCTGGAGATCTTTACATGTGGCATAGTTAAGATTTGTGATACATGAGAAATATGGCTTTTTAAATAAAGTATGTGGAGGATAACTACAGACACATGCTCAGGCACTTCATTTTTAGGGAAGAGATCTTATGGCAGTTGAGTATCTAGAAATTGAGTCTTTAAAAAAAAAACCCCATTTTATATCCCTTGGAAAATATCAGAGTACCACCTGGCTTATGTGTACTCCAGTTTGAAGACCACTAATTTAGTGATATAGGTTCACTAGAAGACTGCAACAAAGGAGTCAAATATTTCAATCAAAACATTGAAAAATAACTTGAGATTCAGGGTATACTTTTGGCTGATAAGGGAAAGAATCATTCAGATTAGTTGTTTGGTTTCATATAAATGAATTTGCAAACTGACCCACAAACTTACTTTTCTACTAGTGGATGAACTGTCTTAATAGTTCAGTGCATTCCTTTATCTACTCTTTTGCCCATAATAAAAATTAAGACTTAAAGAACTGCATTTAGGGGCTTCCCTGGTGGCGCAGTGGTTGAGAGTCCGCCTGCTGATGCAGGGGACACGGGTTCGTGCCCCGGTCCGGGAAGATCCCACATGCAGTGGAGCAGCTAGGCCCATGAGCCATGGCTGCTGAGCCTGCGCGTCCGGAGCCTGTGCTCCTCAACGGGAGAGGCCACAACAGTGAGAGGCCCACGTAACGCACAAAAAAAAAAAAAAAAAAAAAAAAAGAACTGCATCTGGTGCTGTGGGGTTTTTGTGGGGGTGAGTAGGCATTGTTTAATCATTCCTATTTTGTTGAATAGATACTGTTTAAAAATGGATTTAACTATGTTTGTTGGTTACTTCTATTTCATTTGCTTATAGTCTCATTCAAAAACATTTAAGTGAAATATTTTCCATTTCTGTTTTATCCCCTAATCTTTACTCATTTTCTTATATTCTGAACTGAAAGGAGCAGATTTTCCAATTATCTTAAGGCATGCAAACTTAGAATAATGACTTGAAGGGAAGAACCAAGTTATATGTAATGAATGTTTTGGATAACATTTGAATTTCTTTAGGGTTTTTATTGAAGAAATGCTAAATTCTAAATGTCACCCTCTTCTTCAGGCTGTGGAGCCTCTGAACATCCTTAGTTCTTTTGGAAATTAGCGGAGTGTCTTCACCTTGAATTTCCTCATGACCTTGATCATGATGGAAGTTTAGGATTTAAGTTAGTCAGTGGAGACCTCATTAATTTAGCCTTTCATTAAATCCTGTCATGGAACATGATGAGATTCAGCTCCTTGCAAAGGGATGATTTCCTTTTGTTTCTCTTCATCAGTTTATAGTCATGCATTATAAAATTTTGTTTTTCACTAACAATCAGGATAATTTGGTGGAGGAAGAAAGCAGCTGAAACTAATGAAGTAAACTATAGAATAATTCTTATTTTTGGTATAATAGATGAAATACAGTGACTCTTAAAGGAATATCCTTCCTCACCTTCCAGGAATTTTGAATGTACTACTTACCTACAAATCACTTCCTTTTTAAGTAAATACTATAGGCAAATATCACTGCAGCCCATATCCTCATATTTAGAAATTCCTTAATAGTGCCTCCGAATAAATGAGATGATCTGTTGTTTATTTATTTTGAATTTCCAGCTTTATTAGGGTATAATTGACAAAATGGTAAGGTATTTAAAGTGTATATCATGATTATTTGATGTACATATACATTGTAAAAGAATTCCGCCCATCTACTTAATTAACACATCCATCACCTCACATATTTCTGTATGTATGTGAGAACATTTAAATTATACTCTCTTAGCAAATTTCAATTATACAATACAGTGTTTTCAACTATAGTCTCCATGTTATACATTAGATCCTCAGACATTATTCAATTTATAGCTGAAAGATTATACCCTTTTACCTACCTCTCCCTTTTCCTTCTACCCCTGAGACGCTGGCAATCATGTTTCTACTCGTTTCTATGAGTTCGATTGTTTTTCTTTTTTTAAGATTCCACATATAAGTGATAGCATGCAGTATTTGGCTTACATGTGGCTTACTTCACTTAGCATAATGTGCTCAGGTGTCATCCATGTCTTCTCAAACTGCAGGATTTCCTTCTTTCTTGTGGCCGAATAAGATTCCTCTGTGTGTGTGTGTGTGTGTGTGTGTGTGTGTGTGTGTGTGTGTGTGTGTATCATTTTTATCCATTCATCCGTTGATGGTCACTTAGGTTGTTTCCATGTCTTGGTTATAGTGAACAATACTGCAATAAACATGGGATTGCAGATACCCCTTTAAGATCCCATTTTCATTTCTTTTGGATATATACCCAAAAGTGAGACTGCTGGGTCATATGGTAGTTCTATTTTTAATTTTTTGAGGAACTTCCATGTTGTTTTCTATAGTGGCAGCACCAATTTACGTTCCCACCAACAGTACACGAGGATCCCCTTTTCTACACATCCTCATCACCACTTTTTATCTTTTATCTTTTTGATGATAGCCATTATAACAGGTGTGAGGTGATATCTCATTGTGATTTTGATTTGCCTTTTTTTGTCCTTATTTTGTTAATTATTTATTTTTTCATCCAGTTTTATTGAAATATAATTGACATACCACCTGTGTAAGTTTAGTTGTACAGCATAATGATTTGACTTACATACATCATTAAATTACTAGCACAGTAAGGTTAGTGAACATCCATCATCTCATATAGATAGAAAATAAAAGAGAAAAATATTTCTTCCTTGTGATGAGAACAATTAGGATTTACTCTCTTAACTTTCATATGTAACATGCAACAGCACTAACTATATTAATCATGTTGTACATTACATCCCTGTACTTATTTATCCACTAACTGGAAATTTGTACCTTTTGACCAGCTTCATCCAATTCCCCCTGCCCCCACACCCTTCCTCTGGTCACCACAAATCTGATTGCTTTTTCTATGAGTTTGTTTGTTGAAGTATAATTGACCTATAACCCTATTTAGTTTGTGGTGCACAACATATTGATTTAATATTTCTATATATTACAAAATGATCACTATGATAAAACTAGTTACTATTTGTCACCATATGAGGATATTACATTACTACTGATTATGTTCCCCACTCTCTACATTTCATCCCTATGACTCATTTATTTGTAACTGGAAGGTTGTACCTCTTAATTCCCGTCACCTCTTTCACTCATCCCCATACCCCTCTCCCCTCTGACATTCACCTTTTTTTTCTCTGTATCTATGACTCTCTGTTTTGTTATGTTTATTCATTTGTTTTCCTTTTTAGATTCCACATATAAGTGAAATAATGTAGTCTTTGTCTTTCTCCATCTGACTTATTAAACTTAGCATAATACCCTCTAGTCCATTCATGTTGCAGCAAAGATAAGATTTCATTCTTTTTTTTGTTGGCTGAGTAATATTATATTGTGTGTGTATGTATATATATACACATATATATACACATGCATATGTATATATACACATACATATATACATATATATATACACACATATACATACATACATATATATATACACACACACACATATATATCACATTTTCTTTATCCATTCATCTATCAATGGACACTTAGGGTTGCTTTCATATCTGGGCTACTGTAAATAGTGCTGCAATGAATATAACAGTATACATATCTTTTTGAATTAGTGTTTTAGTTTTCTTTTGATAAATACCAAGAAGTGGAATTGCTGGATGACATGTTTGTTCTCTTTAAAAATTTTAAGGAACCTCCATACTGTTTACTATAGTGGCTTTACTAATTTACATTCCCACTAACAGTGCATGAGTGTTTCCTTTTCTCATGATCCTCACAAACACTTGTTTCTTTTTTTTTTGATAATAGCCATTCTGATAGGTGTAAAGTAGTATCTCATTGTGCTTTTGATTTGCATTACCCTGATGATTAGTGTGGTTGAGCACATTTTTATGTGCCTGTTGGCCATCCGTATGTCTTCTTTGGAAAATGTCTATTCAGATCCTCTGCTCAATTTTTTAATCGGATATTTTTGTTGTTGATTTGTACGAGTTCTTTGTATATTTTGAATATTAACCCCTTATCAGATACAACATTTGCAAATATCTTCTCCCATTGAGTATGAGCCTTTTCATTTTGTTGACAGTTTCTTTCAATGTGCAAAAGCTTTTCAGTTTGATGTAGTCACATTTGTTTATATTTGCTTTTTTTTTCCCTAGCCTGAGGAGACAGATCCAAAAATATATATATATTGCTAAGGCCAATGTCAAAGAGTGTATGCCTGCTTCTTTTTTTTTTCCCTAATCATTTTATGGTTTCAGGTCTTACATTGAAGTCTTTAATCCATTTTGAGATTATTTTTGTATATGTTATGAGAAAGTAGTCCAGTTTGATTCATTTACATCTAGCTGCCCAGTTTTCCCAGCCAAACACCATTTATTGAATAGTTGGACTTTTTCCCCTTATATATTCTTGACTCTTTTGTCAGAAATTAATTAACCATATACGTGTGGGTTTATTTCTGGGCCCTGTATTCTGTTCCATTAATCTGTGTGTCTGTTTTTGTGACAGTGCCATACTGTTTTGATTATTGTAGCTTTGTAGTATAGTTTGAAATCAGGGCTCATGATACCTCCAGCTTTGTACTTCCGTATCAAGATTGTTTGGGCTATTTGAGGTCTTTTGTGTTTCCCTATAAATTTTAGAATTATTTGCTCTAGTTCTCTGAAAAATGCCAGTATTTTGATAAGGACTGCATTGAATCTGTAGATTGCCTTCAGTAGTATGGTCATTTTAGCAATAGTAATTCTTCCAATCCATGAACATACTGTTTCTTTCCATTTGTTTCTATCATCTTTAATTTCTTTCATCGGTGTCATAGTTTTTCTAGTATAGGTCTTTTACTTCCTTAGTTATATTTCTGGATATTTTATTCTTTTTAATGTGATTCTAAATAGGATTGTTTTCTTTTTTTTTTTTTTTTTTTCCTTTTTGCGTTATGTGGGCCTCTCACTGTTGTGGCCTCTCCCGTTGCGGAGCACAGGCTCCGGATGCGCATGCCCAGCGGCCATGGCTCACGGGCCCAGCCGCTCCGCGGCATATGGGATCCTCCCAGACCGGGGCACGAACCCATATCCCCTGCATCGGCAGGCGGACTCTCAACCACTGCGCCACCAGGGAGGCCCAGGATTGTTTTCTTAATTTCTCTTTCTGATAGTTTGTTGTCAGTGTATAAAACTGCAACAGATTTCTGTACAATGATTTTGTATCCTGCAACTTTACTGAATTCATTGATGATTTCCAGTAGTTTTTTGGTGGCATCTTTAGAATTTTTGCGTATACAGTAACATGTCATCTGCAAAAAGTGACAGTTCTACTTCTTCCTTTCCAATTTGGATCTCTGTTTTTGTTTTTTTTTTTACTATCTATTTATTTATTTTTGGCTGAGTTGGGTCTTAGTTGTGGCATGCAAGATCTTTCATTGTGGCGCAAGGGCTGTTGCAGTGCGTGGGCTTCTGTCTGGTTATGGTTCACGGGCTTCTGTCTAGTTGTGGTGCATGGGCTCCACAGCACATGGGCTCAGTAGTTGTGGTGTGTGGGCTCTCTAGTTGCGGTGTGCAGGTTCTCTAGTTGCAGCATGTGGGCTTAGTTTCACCATGGCATGTGGGATCTTAGTGCCCTGACCAGGGATCGAACCCATGTCTCCTGCATTGGAAGGCAGATTCTTAACCACTGGAACACCAGGGAAGTCCTTAATTTGGATTTTTAAATTTCATTTTCTTATCTGATTGGTGTGGCTAGGGCTTCCAATACTATGTTGAATGAAAGTAGGGAGAGTGGGCATCCTTGTCTTGTTCCTGATTTTAAAAGAAATTATTTCAGCTTT
Organism: Mesoplodon densirostris; assembly: GCF_025265405.1. NCBI lineage: Eukaryota > Metazoa > Chordata > Mammalia > Artiodactyla > Ziphiidae > Mesoplodon > Mesoplodon densirostris. The sequence goes on along the minus strand of NC_082681.1, from coordinate 30,918,725 downwards.
TCACCATTGAGTATGATGTTGGTTGTAGGTTTTTCATATATAGCCTTTATAATAGTTGAAATAGGTTCCCTCTTTACCTACTTTGTGGGGAGCTTTTGTCATAAATGGATGTTAAATTTTGTCAAAGCTGTTTTGCATCTTTTGAGATGAACATATGATTTTGATTCTTCAACTTGTTAATGTGGTGTATCACACTGATTTATTTGTTGATATGGAACCATCCTTGCATCCCAATGACAAATCCCACTTGATCATGGTGTATGGTCTTTTTAATGTATTGTTGGATTCAATTTACTAATATTTTGTTGAGGATATTCGCATCTTTGTTCATCAGTGATATTGGCCTATAATTTTCTTTGTTTTGTGGTGTAATTATCTGGTTTTGGTATCAGGGTCATGCTGGCCTCATAGCATGAGTTCTGAAGTGTTCCTTTCTCTTCAGTTTGTTGGAATAGTTTGAGAATGCATTTTTTTTTCTTCTTTTTGCGGTATGCGGGCCTCTCACTGTTGTGGCCTCTCCCGTTGCGGAGCACAGGCTCCGGATGCGCAGGCCCAGAGGCCATGACTCACGGGCCCAGCCGCTCCGTGGCACGTGGGATCCTCCCAGACCGGGGCACGAACCCGTATCCCCTGCATCAGCAGGCGGACTCTCAACCACTGTGCCACCAGGGAGGCCCGAGAATGCATTATTTTTTCTTAAGGTATTTGATAGAAGTTATCTAAGAAGCCATCTGGTCCTGGAGTTTTGTTTGTTTGGAGTTATTTTTACTACTGATTCAATTTCATTACTGGTCATTGGTCTATTCATATTTTCTCTTTCTTCCTGGTTCAGTCTTGTACATTTATAGGAATTTATCCATTTCTCTGGGTTGTCCATTTCATTGGCATATAATTTTTCCTAGTAATCTTTTATGATTCTTTAAATATATATTCTTTGAATATGTATCTGTTAAGGCCATCTAATCTAATGTGTTGTTTAAGGCCAGTGTTTCCTTGTTGATTTTCTTTCTAGATGACCTGTCCATTGATGTAAGTGAGACATTAAAGTCCCCTGCTATTATTGTGTTACTGTCAGGCTCTTTCTTTACATTTGTTAATATTTGCTTTATGCATTTAGGTGCTCCTTTATTGGATGCATACATATTTAAAATTGTTATATCTTTTAGTTGGATTGATCCCTTTATCATTATGTAATGACCTTCTTTGTCTCTTTTTCTAGTCTTTGTTTTAAAGTCTATTTTGTCTGGCAAAAGTATTGCTACCCCAGCTTTATTCTTCTTTCCATTTGCATGAAGTACTTTTTTTTCCCCTCAGTTTCAGTCTTTGTCTTTAGATCTAAAGTGAGTCTCATGTAGGCAGCATATAGATGGATCTTTTTTTAAATCCATTTATCATTCTCTGTCTTTTGATTGGAGCATTTAGTTCATTTACATTTAAAATAATTATTTATAGGTGTGCACTTATTTCCATTTGGTTAATTGTTTCGAAGTATTTTTTGTAGTTTTGTTGTTGTTGTTTTTGTTCCTTTCTTCTTTAGCTCTCTTCCACTGTGTGTTATGTTTGGATTTCTTTCTTTTGTGTGTGTGTGTATCTATTTGAAACTTCTGTTTTGTGGTTACCATGAGGGCTATATATAGTAATCAGTATTTTATATATATATATATATATATATATATATATATGTATATATATATATAATATGTGTGTGTGTGTATGTGTGTTTATCTCATATGTATATGACTATTTTAAGTTGATGATCCCTATGTTAAAAATCATTCCAGCAACCCTGTATTTTTACTCCCTCACCCCATGTTTAATGTTTCTGACATCATATTATACATATTTTTGTTTTGTGTATCCTTTAACAACTTATTGTGGATATACGTAATTTTACTACTGTTGTTTTTTAACCTTCATTAGCATTATAATGGTCCTGGAGGGTCTCCAGGCTGGTGGGCAGTGGCGGTTCATGGGTTAGCTTTCTGGGGAGCCTGAGGTGGATGCCAGCCCCCAATTTGCTGGTGCTCGGTCCCCATATGCCTAGTTGCTCAGCCTGGTGTGTCCTGGGATTGATGCCGACCAGCTGGTGGGTGGGGCTGGTTCTCAAAGCTCATAGTCTACAGGAGGACTCCAAAATGGTGCTTCCTGGCACCAGTGTCCTCGTGGTAGAACAAACTCCCATAAAAATGCTGCTGACAGCATCTGTGTCCCCAGGGGAAGTCCCAGTAATCTTCTCTCTGGGAGGCTTCTCCAAGATCAGCAAATGGGTCTGACCCAGGATTTTTAAAAGTTACTGTCTCTGCACTGGATCTTGGATTGTGTGAGATTTTGTGTGTACCCTTTAAGAGTGGAGTCTCTGTTTCCAGCAACCTTCAAGCTCTCCCATATGAAATCCCCTCTGGCCTATAAAGCCAGATGTTCTTGGGGCTCATCTTCCCAGTACGGGACCCTGGGTCTGGGGAGTCCAATGTGGGGCTTTGACACTTTGTTCCCTGGGGGGAATCTCTGCAATTGTGATTATCTTTCATTTGTGGTTTGACTACCTAGGGGTGTGAGTTTTGACTATATTGCATTTCTGCCCCTCCTACTTTCCTTGTGGAAAATCCTTCCTTAGTTGTGGAACTTTCCTAGTTGTGGAAAATCTTTTCTTCTAGTCTTCTATCATTGTGTGTGCTTTAAAAAAATCTTGTTTAAGAAGTCTTAATCCAGTGTCAGTATCACAGAGATATTATCCTATAATTTTTTTTAGCTTTATAGTTTTGTCTTTTTCTCTAGTAGTTATTTCATCCACTTAGAGATGTTCTTTTTTAACCTCATGGAGTATAGATCAACCTTTATTCTTCTCCATAGAGTAAACCTCTTTTGCCAAGCCATTTAGTAAATAGTTTTTCTCATTGATTTGGTACACAACCTCTGTTCTGTTGGTCTTTAAGTTCCTATAAAAATTGTTTTTATCACATTGTCTTTATGATTTCTTATACCTATGACAGTAAAATTCCCACCCTCCTTTTAGGTATTCTTTTTGTAAGTTTTCTTACTTGTAGACTTTTCTTATTTCATGTAAACTTTAGATCAGGTAACAGCCTTCTAATAAAATATTGCTTGAATTTTTTTAGAGTTGCATTGTTTATATATTAATATATGGATAATCAACATTTCTATGTTGCTGTGTCTTATGACCAGAGTAAATCTCTCATTTTTTTTTCAAGGCTTTCCTTAAAGTACAGTCATCCTTCAGTATCCATTAGGGATTGGTTCCAGGAGCACCCCACATATACCAAAATCTGCAGATACTCAAGTCCCTTAGGTAAAATATGTAGTATAATTGGCCCTTTGTATCTGTAGGTTTTGCATCCTCAGATTCAACCAAGTGGGTATGGAAATATCTATCTGTGTTTGTGAAACCCATCAATATAGAGGGCCAACTGTATAGTTATTTTTTAAAAAATCAACGTATAGGTGGGCCCGCAGAGTTCAAACCTGTGTTGTTCAAGGGTCAACAGTAAATGCAGTTGTCTCTTGGTATGGGTCAGAGACTGGTTCCAGTATGCGCCACAGGTACCAAAATCCACACATGCTCAAGTCCCATAGTCAGTCCTTCACATCCGCAGATTCAAGCAACCTTAGATTGTAAACATAGTACATAATCCTCTTTGGTTGAATCTGCAGATCCGGAAACCAAGGATACTGAGGGCTGACTATATATTTATTGAAAAAAAATGTGTGTAAGTGGACCCCTGAAGTTCAAATGCATATTGTTCAAGGGTAAACTGTACATCAAAATTATTAATACTTTTGAAAGATATTCTTTGAACTCTAGCAGGAATAGATTGTAGGAGTAAGAGTGGAAGTGGGAGACACCTAAAGAGATAGTTGTAATAGTCTTGGAAAGTGATAATGAGTAGTGCCTTGGGCTAATGTTGTAGCAGTAGAAATGGAAATAAAAAGACAGATTCAAGAGATATTTTGATGGTGGAGACAGAATAACTTTCTAGGAATTTATATAGGTGAAGGAATTACAATGAACAAAGATTACACAAATTTCCAGCTTGGGCAACGTGGTGAATGTGTGGTGCTGTTACTGAGTAGGGAGCAGCTTTGCATGGGCCAGGGTTAATAGAGGGAAAAATCACACATGGCACATGGTCTGCTTATTTTTAAGTCAGGGTGAGGACTCTGTGTATACCACACCTAGGCAAATGGAACACATGTGAGATTATAGATTCATACACCCTTGAAAACTCTAAATCAAAGTTATAAACATGGTATTGTATTGTTCGTCCTTTATTAATTTCTGTGTAATATTGCTCATACCTGATCTTTGGTTTCTACATCTGAACAACTAATATAGTGGAAATCTTATGGGTATTAAATTAGAAATTTCCAAGTTTGAATACCAGATCTGCCATTTTCTAGCTTCTTGAACTTGGAAAAATTATTCAACTTTTCTGAGTTTTTGTTTTCTTATCTGTAAAATCAGTACAGTAGTACGTATTTCATAGAACTCTTGTGAGGATTAAATGAGAGTTTGACTATAACACGTTTGGCATTGAACATATGTTTGCAATCTATCTCTTCTCTGATCTTCTTGCCTCCATAGATGAGATCTAGCTAATAAGATAGTAGGACAATTTTAACTTCTAACTTATAGGGCAATAATACTGTGATTCTTGATATCTTTCTTCCTATACACTGGTGGACTTCATTTCATAAAATTGTGTGCATTTTATAAAATATGTGCATTTTTCCTAAATAAAAATAATTTTCAAATATATCAGAGATGATAATTTAATGGAATTCTAATATGAACCATATTGTAAAATGAAAAGCGACTCTCTCATTCATTTATTCCTTTTCCCCTATTGTCATTTCATGAGTATGGTTTTTATTATAAGTAAACCTCTTTATTAAGAAAGTTAAATATAAGCAACTTAGAAATATATATATCAAAACACATTATTCTTTACAGAAAATTTAAAAGTAAATGCTAAGACAAAGCACAAATAATCCACTGTTATGGAATTTAATTTGGGACTTGTGGAGAAAGGAAGAATGCATTTACATATTGCATGTACTTATTGTGACAGATTCCATCACACTACAGCAGTGTTTTAAGTCATTCATCCTGGGTTGTGGATAACTAGAAATGCATATTGTTCCATGACAAGTTTAAAAAATGAATGACCATTATTTTGAGTAACTAGTGTTATCAAATTGTGTGTGCATTTAAATGTCAAAATGAGGATTTACTACTTTAAAAGAAGCTTATGGGAATGGATAATGTCAAGTGTAAAAGGGTTTCATTTAGTGGCATTTTTTTTGTTTTGTAAAAGAAATCTAAGAAGTTTGGGAAAGTTGGAAGTTAGAAATAGCATAAAGGAACAAGAAAGAATACCAGTAGTTATATATGTTAGTATTTTACATACTCTTACAAGTTTTCCTGAGTTGTTTTATATAACTAAGATAATCTATATGCATTTCTGCATCCTGCTATTTATTTTTGAATTTATAAAAATTGAAGGCATTCACATTATTAAAGGTTTTTTTAAACATTATTTTTAATGGTGTCAGAGATTCCATTGAATATATGTATCCTAATTTATTTAACAAATCAAGGATTTTAGGGCATTAGAGTTGTTTACAGTGTTTGCACTTTTACCAGTTACCTATTATGGTCCTGTGCAGTGTACCTCACCTTCTTCTGGGAACTACTCCTACCTACCCCTACTCTAGCCACCTTATTACCAAAGGTTCTGTCATATTCTTTCATGTCCTTACCCTCTGGGCCATAGTTGAAAGGTCATGGTGTTAGTACCTGACCTCAAGCTTGGCTAATCATTTTCTTCCTTAGAGGTTTTGAATTTATAACCCCAGAGAACATTCTCCCTCTTATAGCTAAAAGTATAAGTTAAAAGTCTTGGCAGTTATTGGCAGCTGCAAATAGGATCATATGGCAAGAACTGATTTGTGGAGAAAGACAGTGAAACAGATATTCAGAGAAAATAGACCTGAAGGATAGCATTTGAAATCTTGGTCCAGTTGCTCCTGAGGCAAAGTTTTTCCCCTGTCCTTTCCACAGCTTGGTTGTTCAATCCCCCTTTGGATCGATGAACTAATAGACTACTCTTTTTTTTTTTTTTTCTGTGGTATGCGGGCCTTTCACTGCTGCAGCCTTTCCTGTTGCGGAGCACAGGCTCCGGATGCGCAGGCTCAGCGGCCACGGCTCACCAGCCCAGCCGCTCTGCGGCATGTGGGATATTCCTGGACTGGGGCACGAACCCACATCCCCTGCATCGGCAGGCAGACTCTCAACCACTGCGCTACCAGGGAAGCCCGACTACTCATTTTTAAAGTGAATTTTAGTTGAGTTTCTAAAACTTACAACCAAAGAAGCCTATTTTAAACATTGTGTTGGACATCTTTGAGGATAGAATATGGTCTGCATTTGAGATGAATTCCTTAAAATATATTATCAAAATAGAATTTCTGGATTAAATGTTATATATTTTAAGTCTCTGAATAAGGGGATTTAAATATCGCCAGGTTTACAGAAATCAGAGAAGATAGTCCTGATGAGACATCAAGTTTTAGCTTATTCCTGAAGGTAATTAATTGTGAGAATGAGGCCAAGGAGTTACAATCAGATAAAGAATCAGGTGACTCTCACCATGAAAGAAACCAGAAACATTATGAAGGTTTCTGTGGAGAGAAAGACACATATAAAAGAAATACATAGAAACAACAGATATTCAACATTTGATATGAGTTCTACTAATTTTAAGTGAAGCTAGACAACATTAATTGGGGAAAAAATAGATTCTGTAACATGTCTTCAGAATGACATGAAAATAATGCAAGTGTGTAAGGTGGCCAAGTCTTACATTACTCAAGGAATTTTTCATGGTTGAACCACAAGTCAACATGAACCACAAGTCAACATGAAGGACTTTAAACTTGTTTTAACGTCACATCAGTGGCAATATTTCACCAAAATTTGTTGATTTCACTCATATGTGGAATACAAAAAACAAACCATAAAACCCACAAAATAAATGAACAAACAATACCAAACAAAAAACCAATGTAGATATACAGAAAAGAGTAGTGGTTACCAGAGGGGACATGGCATGGGGTGGGAGTGGTGAGGGTGAAATGAATAAACGAGGTCAACTGTATGGTGATGGATGGAAACTAAATGTTTGGTGGGAGCCTGCTATAGTGTATAGAGAAGTTGAAGTAAACTGTTGTATATTAGAAACATATGTCATAAACCAATGTTAGGTCAATTAAAATTTTGTTTAATGAGGTCAAGCATCCTATCAATCTTCTTGTGTAAAAATTTGGAAGAATTTTTAGTTTTGTGATTGGATTCTTCAGTATGATGATTCTCTGGCTCATAGGATGTCTTCTTTGAAATGATTTTGACCAAAACTGATGTTATTCAGATTCATGATCCATTTCCTTTACCAAATTATGGTTTTATATGATTCGGTATTTTTTTCAGCAATGAAATTCATTTTTAAAAAGTGAAGATTTCTTACAATTGTGTTACAATTAAGGATATATAAAAAGAAGCTAAAATGTCTAGAAATATCAAGAAAGCTTTACAAATGTATTTTTGAGCAGTAGCTGTGCTGTTGTAATAAGTAAATTACCTTTGATATGACTAGTCTGAAGTGAATGTCACTTCTTTAGATACATATGGAGAAAATACATCATTTACTTGGGGGCATATTTCTTATAACTGTATATCCTAACTTCATCCCTGTCTGAAGCTAACTTTGCAACCGATGCCAAATCTTAACTTGGTAGCAAACGCTTCTGTGATAGGTAGCACAGTGCCTTGCTCACAGAATGCCCTTTGCAGATATTCACTGAATATACGTGAAGTATAATAACCTTTCTGTCCTATCTATCCTTCAGCCTTCAGACTGTATACTGCACTCAGATCTCAAGTGTAGTGTATACAGTTTATATGTATACACACTACCAAACGTAAAATAGATAGCTAGTGGGAAGCAGCCACATAGCACAGGGAGATCAGCTCAGTGCTTTGTGACCACCTAGAGTGGTGGGATAGGGAGGGTGGGAGGGAGGGAGATGCAAGAGGGAAGAGATATGGGAACATATGTATATGTATATGTATAACTGATTTACTTTGTTATAAAGCAGAAACTAACACACCATTGTAAAGCAATTATACTCCAATAAAGATGTTAAAAAAAAAGAAAGTATTCCCTAGATCTTTTCAGGAATGAAAAGTTTTGATTTAATCAAGCAATCTCAAACTCCATATGTAAATTAACATATTTCTACCTTAGCAATAGTCTTATTATAAGAACTTAGTTTGGTTACACACATAAAATGACAGAATTCCTTTACCAAATAGAATTTTAAAATACATAAGAAAGTAATCACCTTTGTACCAAACTCCATTATTGCCCACCCTCCAGAGTTCATTTTCCTGCAGACATCTTCCAGGAATAGACAAAAATACTGTGGGAAAGAACCTTACAATATACATGCAGATAGTTACATAATTTCTTTTTGCCTTGGTTCGTCTGGCTACAACACTTGCCTCAAGTACGTATGCTCTTGCTAAGCCCTTTAGCATTGGACCATGGATCGAATGAAAGTGTCTGAGCAACCATCATCAGTGATGTTCCCAGCCTCCATTCCATCTATTCTGGTGTCCTTCTCCACCCCAGAAATGTACTGAGAACCTAGAAAGTTTCTGACTAAACACATGGGTTTTCCAGACTTACTATTTGGGGAGGGGGCTTAAGAGGCGGTCGTCTGGTTGGAAGGTAGACTAAAGGGCTTGTCTTATAGCTGCATTTACATAGAATGTACATGATTTTTACCTAGTCTATGTACTTGAGATAGCTTGAGAATGCAGTGATGGAGATTTTGAAGTACTTTAACCACCTATTCCCTACCACTCCTTGGTTTTAGCACTAAAATCAGCACAAGTTTAACCACCATAAAATATATATATCTAATTCCTTGTTAGAACTAATAAAAATCTATAGAACATGGAGACACATTTCTGTTAAGTCCAGGGTACTTATGCTTTTGGAGTAGATCTTTGTCAGATTGAGTTCCAAGTCACCTTGAAGGAGTTGGGAGGGGAGGGAAAGTATCTCTGCCATGGATGGTGAGGGAACTACAGTAAGAGAACATTGGATCTAGGGAACATGAATTTTAAGATTTTGGTAGGAGAGATACAGTTTACAATGTTTACTTTTGTGTAGTGTTATATATTCAGTATTGAGTTAAAGCAATGAAGAGATTGTTAAAGTATGATAGAGAACTTTTAAATGAAACCTTTGGAATACATACTTTGGAGTCTCTGTCCAAATTTTTTTTCTCAGCTGGAATTAGTTTATAAAACTAACATATATCCTCCCAAGTATCACAGAAATAGGAGGAGAATAATTAAACTTGAATTGAGAAAAATGGAAAATATCCTTTGATACTTCCAAAAACCTGTACTTTCCAAAGTGAGTGAGAAGGCACATAAATTGATAGCAGAAATATTCCCTAGCTGAAAAATTTTATGTGGAGATGGATATCTCATGACTCTGGAACAGTCTGTGTTACTCATTAATGTAACCTGAAAGGAAAGAATAAGGCCCACGAAGCAGAGAGGCTGTCTAAGAGCAGTAGGAAGCAGAGTGGAGAGGGCCGTTTGACATTTCTGTGACTGAGACTGCCTTCGGTTGCTCGGTCAAGGGTTTTTCCTCATTGCTAACTAACTTCTGCCCTCCTCCCTGCCTAACAGTACTAAGTGAGAGTGAAGACGAACTCAGGTTATGTCCCAGCCAAGAATCTGGCTTATTATGATCTCTTATTCCTATATTTGCATCTCTGAATTTGCATTTGACCCTAATACCCATCCTCATTTTTTGTATGAAAGAAATTGCCTTTCCATTTGCTGCATGCTGGGATTGGGAGGGGAGATTTTAGTAGATAAATATCCACCCCTCTCCTCCCGTAGAATTGTAGATGAGGGATAATATAAACTAGAGAAGAAAATTTAATATTAAGGTGGGCTATTTAAGTTCAGTAATCTCTGGTGTCAGCTGCAGTTTCTTGAAAGTCTCTCAGACATGAGATCTCTGCGTGATTGATGTAGAATTTGTGAGCACTCACAGCAAAATTTACCAAAGTTACTCTATCAGTTTTACATCTGCTAAGAATTCCTGCAAGTGAGTCTGAAGTATCTTCCCAGTCTTTTGGGAAGATTGCTTTTATTTTTCTCTGTATCTCTAGGCTTTTGCAGAAATTTTACAGTTAAAATGGGGGGATCAGGGTGAAAATCACACATATATTCCATGAGGAAAAACTGAAAAAGTTTCCGTAAATCACTGTAGCAGGGTTGAAACAAGTACATGGCATCTCTGCCTTTTTCCCCTCAGGGTTTTTTTGTGCTCCTGGGGATGTCATCTCCCCTTTTATTGAATGGCTCACCTCTCATGTTCTTTGCCATCACCAGGAGGCTAGGCCACATTGCCCGGCACAGTATTTGCTTCTGTTCCTTGGGTGCTGCTTCTTCCCAGCAGCTGGGAAGGCATCTTACTTTTGTCAGCTCTTTCCTTGGAACTTGTCAAATAGAGCTGAGCTGCCTATTAGAGCACTGGTGACGTCATTCTGTATACTTACAAGGGCGGTAGTTGCAGGGGTTTGTGAGGTGGGGGATGGCTGAGCATTATTTGAATGCTCTGCCAAAGAAGTACAAGACCAGACAGAACTCTCCTTCAATAGAGACTAGATCAAAAACTTCCACTCCGATGACAACTGTAGCATTAAAGTTTCTTTCTTGGCTCTCATAGCAGTTCCTCCTCTTTTGCTGTATAGAGCTGGAGAATCCCTGCATCTCCTTGATGTCAGGTAGTCTGGTGATTTTCAAATAGTTTTTACCTGGTGCATGGTGAGCGATACAGTTTACAACAGTGCACACATACATAAATGTATATGTAACAAACAAAAATTTCATGAAACATTTAATGTGAGTCTCTCTGCTATTTTCTATTATATCCTATTCTATTAAAAACGTGCTTGTGACCCACACACTTGATTTTAAAACCTACTAATAGGTTGCTATCCACAAATGAAAAACATTGATCTAGTCCATTAACAGTTTGACCATAAATTCTTTCTTTTGCGTGTATTTATCATTTACTTGTTTTCTTAATTAAAAAATTGATTTTCAATCCCTGTGAAGAAAACTAGGCCCTACATTGATAACAGTTTAAAATCTGACAACAAAGAAAGGTAATCTTCTGTGTTTCCTATATTTTCTACATGTAGAAGAGGGAGTGTGAGAAAATGAAAATAGCACTTCAGCAAGTCACATCCCTTCCCTACGTCTCAATTTCCTCAACTGTATTAAGAAGAGACTGGATTATAAATGACTTAGAAGGTCTATTTCTGGTAGGATCTGTGATTTTGTGTCGCTTCTTTCAGGGAATTGTTATGATGATGATAAGAGATACATGGTAAGTCTCTGTAAGATTTTGTGATTCTCATTTGTCTATTACAAGTAGTGAATTTTCTACCTATGTTGTGCCTGAGTACTGTGCCAGATAGGTGGGGGACTAAGAAAATATAGTGAGCAAATATGCTGGCAAAACTAACAGTATCTGAGTTCATAGAACTCTGCGTTACAAATCCAAGCTGCAAGGATTCCTGAATTTAGATCATAGTTTAAGGCACTAGCTGACTGTCTCTGAATATCACTTTTCTTATCAGTTTTTAAAAGACTGGAGATAGAATTACATAATCACAATGTCAGATGTAGAAAAGAATTTGGAGATTATTTAATTCAGAGTGCACAGTAGTGTGGTCCAGAGTATTCCAGACTTGGCAAACAAATGCAAAGTAGATGTTAATATGGAATGGATTTAGTCCGCAGAGCAGAGGAATTCAGAAATCTCCCCTAAGTGGAGAGGAACTTGTTTTTAAGCATTTAATACAAACCCAGTTTTAATGAAATCATTGGCAAATTGATTTGGAAGCTGGAAAGTAAAATTCTTTTCGGATTTTTGAATATTTGGGAGAATACTTTGTAATGGTACATTACTTTTCCCTTTGGACTAAGTCCAAAATAGGTGCTTAACTCTAGTAGATTTAAAAGTGTGATCTCTTTGTTGCTGAGAGGTCCTGCAGCTTTCACAAGCAAATCCAAACACTTTAAGGTGTCAGTAAGCAGTGTTCAAATGAACCTTGTCACACCTGTGACATGGTAAGAAAATTGGTCTCTTATACCCCATAAGAGGACTGCTCCATATCAAAGCAACAAATATGTATGTAAGGTCTACTGGGGGCAGACATAGCCTTTGTACTTCCTGTGACTTTTTTGGAAATGGCCATTACCAAAGCTTTGTAATCAAGGTGAGAGTTGATGCACTACTCAGAATTGGCAAACATGCTGATTTAATTAGAAGTCAGGGTTTTTCAGTCAAAGTTCTGACACTTTCCATTAAGATTCAAAACTAAACTTATTTATTTATGAAAGATAGAGTGCTTAATAATTGTTGGGAAGGATGTTAACTTCTTGATTACTCATTCTAAGGGAAACAAGTTTATGTCAGCAGGAAGAAAGCCTCCTCTGTGAGAAATAAATGCATACATTCTCCTTTAAACTGCATGATTTAACTTATTGACTTAAGTTACCTGAATTAACCACTTGTTTTAACATAATATGCACATGACTTTATGATTAAAAATGTATATGCAGTTTGTTTTTGAGATCAGGATCTCTGGGCTCTGTTTCCCGTATTACAAATCTGTGGCCCTAGAGACATTTGCTTCTAATTTCTTGGAGAGATTTGGTAGTACAGTATAGGGGCCAGCAAACTATGGACAGTCATTTGTTTTTGTAAATAAAAAAGCACACCCATTTATGTATATATTGTCTATGACTGCTTTTGCTCTACAATGGCAGAGCTGAGGAGTTGCAACAGAGACTGTATGGCCCCAAAGTCTAAAGTATTTACTATCTGTCCCTTTACAGAAAAAGTTTGAATGCCTCTGGTATAATATACTTTTAAAACAGCATGGAGCAACCAAGTCAATCTCTTTTTCTTTTTCTTTTTTTTAATGGTTGGTAATTCCTCCATCTGTGTTCTTTATCTGATTCCCTCCCATCTCTCTTTGGACTTTATCCAGTGTGTCATCCTCTCTTTCTCCTGTGTTTTCAACCTTCTCCTCTCTATTGAGTTTCCCAGAGCCTATAATATATACTGTAGTCTCTCTTAACTTAAAAAAACAAACAACAGCAAAAAAAAAACAAACCCACCCTTCCTAGCTCTTGCCCTATGTGCTCTTCTTTTTCTGAGATGCTCCTTCTTTTCACTTACTACCAACCTATATTCCTCAGCATGCCACATCCTGGTTTCTGTTCTTCCACTTCACTGAAACTGGAAAAGGTCACCAATCCAACAGACACTTAAAAGTCCTTGTCTTGTGCAACCTCTTTGCAACATTTTATGTTACTTCTCACTGCATCCTTGAAAATTTTCCTTCTTTGGTTTCTATGACATTACTGTACCCAGTTTTTCTACTCTTTAATAGTTTTAATTCCTCAGTTGCTTTTATGAGATTTTCTTTTTTGTTTGCCCTCTCCATATTGATGTTACTATGTATTCTCTCCTCTGCATAGGGGATGTATATAAGGGGAGAAAAGCAGAGGCCAGTCTAATTCAGTCACATACATTGAATAACTACCTATATGGCTATATCCAAAATAAATATCTGCAAACCAAACATTTTTCCTAAGGTCAGGATCGTATCTGTCTAGTTGACAACTTTTCCCAGATATCCTATAGACATAGCAAAAAGTGACCTCGTATTTTTCCACCTAAATCTATTTCCTGATTTATCAAATGGCGTCACCATCCAACATGACATATACCTCAGAAATCTTGGAGTTTTTGTCTTCAAATCATTGTCTTTTGCTCATTAAACCAATTGTTCGTTAGACCTCATAGATTATAACTACCCCTCCCTAATATCTCTTATATCTCTTTTCACCGATCAATCTCTACTACAACTGCCTAGGTTAATAGTTTTTAAATTAGTATCTCTACTTGTAGCATATACTTCCCCTTCAAGTCATCCTCTACACAGTTGCAAGAGGAATATTTATAAAGTCCAATCCAGCCTTCTTAACTAAATTGCTTATAAGATAATATTCAAACACTGTAATGTCACATAAATGGCATAGCACTAAATATTTTACAACTGCATTCCTGTTTAGCTTTACTTTGTAGCATTACCTTAGTGGTAAATTGTATTATTGTTTCCAATCACTTGCTCCCCTATCTTTTGTAAAACATTATGCATCCCTCCCCCTTGCTATGTGGTATAATGCCACTCTATGAGACAAATATGATACCCCATTGTGAGCTTTGACTGTGTGACTTAGTTGGCCAATGAGATATAAATGGAAACAGCATTGTGATACTTTCAAGCAGAACTTTAAACACCTATTCCTTAAATTCTCCAGTTCTCTTGCTTTTTTCTCTTTTGCTATGAGAGTGGCATGTTTTCATGCTGACTGATAATATGGATAAACAATGAGTAGTGTAAGCCACCAAGAGTTTGGAATCATTCATAATCATAGCAAACCTAATTCACCCTCATGTCCTACCATCTTCTAATGAGGAATTCATAATTTCTGTAACATGTCATAAACCTCCACACCTCTGTGACTTCTCCCCATTTTGTCACCTTCTCTATAAAGCCTTTCTGATTCCTCTCCCCATTGTCTCTCACCCCGATCTCTACCCTAATTATTATTCCAGTCTATCCTACAGAAATATTTCTATCAGGGAAGGAAAAAATTAACAGGATGTCCGTAACTCTGTCTTCCCTTCTCAAGAAGATAATGTTTACCTCCACCAAACCTACTTATAAACATGCTTATGGAATTTACTAACAGAAAGATAACTTAAAAAATTCTTATCTAAGAACTCTTCAATAGGACATACCTGTTTTGTTTTTTTTTTTTTTTTTGGCTGTGTTGTGTCCTCGTTGCTGCACGCAGGCTTTCTCTAGTTGTGGCGAACGGGGGCTACTCTTCATTGCGCTGTGCGGGCTTCTTATTACGGTAGCTTCTCTTGTTGTGGAGCACGAGCTCTAGGCGTGTGGGCTTCAGTAGCTGTGGCACGTGGGCTCAGTAGTTGTGGGTTGCAGGCTCTAGAATCCAGGCTCAGTAGTTGTGGCACACGGGCTTAGTTGCTCCGCAGCATGTGGGATCTTCCCAGACCAGGGCTCGAACCCGTGTCCCCTGCATTGTCAGGCGGATTCTTACCCACTGCACCACCAGGGAAGTCCAATACCTGGTCTTTTAAGATTGCTTATTGGGAAAAAAATGAAATTTATAGATTTATAGGATGCTGATAGCTGAAGAATGGAAGATAGTCACAGAGACTCCTTGTTTATGTAACAAATGGAGTGTAAAACCTGGGAAATTAACATGTACCATAAACATAGCTAACATACATTTGTTACTTTGAAACAAAATGTATCTCACTGTTGAAAAAGGGAATATTGTGGAAATTATGCCTGATACTATGGAGCCCTTTCAGAGACAGATATTCCTGCCTTTGTGCTTGCTTTGTGTTTGTGTTCTTTGCCAGTCAGTAAAGTTTGCTGTTGAGTAGTATGCATGATTCATGTGAATCTACTTTTGTCAATCCAACCCTCTGTGACACTACATTATCAATACCCATACCACATTTTAAAAATAGACCTCAGGACACACCATCTTCAGTGTGAATGCATGGTTCTATTCATTCAGTTAGTCATCCAGTCATTTAAAATTAAATCAAATCTTTTAAACCCACCCAAACAGAGAAATAGAAAATTGACAATACTTACATCTGTCCTCATGCTCCTCCACTTTTCTCACTTTCTGCCACCCTACCCAAAGTAAGTACTATCTTGAATATTGTGGTCATTAATCTCTTGTTTGTTAAAACTATTCTACATATTTCTATGTCTAAATAAAATGTTTAGTTTTAGTCATTTTTGAATATTATGAAAAAGATAGCATGCTGTATGTAATCTACTTGGAATTGCCTTTTCATCCCATACTCTTTTCTAAAGGGATTGCAGCTTTACATTTCCACTGGCAACATATAAGAGATCCTGTTGATCCATACTGGATATTGTAAGAAACCTTAGTTTTTGTAAATTGAATGCTTATAAAATGGCTTCTTGTTGTGATTTTGGTTTGTATTTTCATCAGTGTTAGTAAGGTCATTCATCTCTTCATATATTTATCAATGTATACATTTCTTCCTCTGTGGAATTCCTCTTTATATCTTTTGCATTTGAAAAATAGTCTCGTTGTCTTTTGTTTGTTGTTTGTAGTAATCATATATTTTCCTGATGATCCCTTTTGGCTGCGTGTATTGTAAATATTTTTTCCCAGTTTCAGGCTTGTATTTTTTTCTTTCTTTAAGTTGTTCTTTGCTGACCAAAAATTCTTAATTTTAGTATAATAAATTGTATCAATCATTTCTTTGAGAGTTAGCACTTTTTATAATTTGTATAAACTATCCTTCAACATCCTGAGTACAGAAATATTTTCACCTGTATTTTCTACTAAGATTTCTATAGTTTTTCCTCTGACATTTAAGTCTAACTGGAATTGATTTCATGTTTAGGGATAACTATATTTTAATACTTCCATTAAGCGAACTGCAATTTTTTCCTACTGATCTGCTATGTCATCTTCTTAATATAACAAAAATATTTTTAATGCGAGTTTGTTTCTGAGATATCTCTTATTTCTACTGATTAGTTTGTCTATACCTATGCCACCCTCACTCTGCTTTATTATTATATCTTCACAATGTATCCTGACATCCAGCAAAACATATTTCTCTACAATATTTTTCTCCATAAGAAGTTGATTAGTCTTAGATCTATACTTTACCCTGTAAATTTTTCTAACCAGCCTATCAAGCTCTTCGAACAACCCACTTGGTATTATAATTGGAATTTAAGTAAATATGTAAGTTAATTTAGGATAATTGATATCTTTGTTATGTTAAGTTTTCTGTCTCCTTTTATTTGGATCTTCTTTAACGTCATTCAATAAAACTTTGTTAGATTTACTTTTAGGTACTTCATAGTTTTGTGACTAATATACATTATATCTTATCTTAAACTGTGCTTTGCTAATTGTCAGTAGTGTACAGATATGAATTTGGCTTTGGTAGGTGGATCTTATATCTAGCCTCTTATTAAATTATACAGTTATTTTATTTTATTTTATTCTGTATTTTATTGAAGTATAGCTCATTTACAATGTTGTGATAGTTTCAGGTATACAGCAAAGTGATTCAGTTTTATATATATTTTATATATTTATATATTTTTATATATAATATATATTTATATATATATATTTAATATATATAAAACTGAATCATTTTGCTGTATACCTGAAACAAATATATGTATATATTCTTTTTTCTTTTTCAGATTCCTTTCCCTTATAGATTATTACAAGATACTGAGTAAGGTTACCTGTGCTATATAGTACGTCCTTGTTGGTTATCTGTTTTTTATTTAGTAGTATGTATATGTTAATCCCAAACTCCTAACTTATCCCTCCCCCTCCCTTTCCACTTTGGTAATCATAAGTTTGTTTACTGTGTCTATGAGTCTATTTCTGTTTTGTAAATACATTTATCTGCATCCTTTTTTTAGATTCCACATATAAGCCATATCATCTTTGTCTGGCTTACTTCACTTAGTATAATAATCTCTAGGTCCATCCATGTTGCTGCAAATGGCATTATTTCATTCTTTTGTATGGTTAGTAATATTCCATTGTGTATATATACCACTTTTTCTTTATTCATTCATCTGTCGGTGCACATTTATTTAGGTTGTTTCCATGTCTTGGCTATTGTAAATAGTGCTGCTCTGAACATTGGGATGTACATATCTTTTTGAATTAGTGTTTTACACTTATACAGTTCAGTATGATTACCACTATAGTATTAATTAACATCTCTATCATGTCACATATTTCTTTACTGTGTTTAGAACATTTAAGATCTACTCTCTCAACAACTTTCAACTATATAATACAGTATTTTAAACTGTAATAAAAATGCTGTGCAGTAGGTCCCCGGAACGTATTCATTTTCTAACTGCAAGTTTCTATCCTTTGATAACATCTCTCCACCCCACAATTCCTGGTAACCACTACTCTTTTTTCCATTTTACAAGTTTGGCTAATTTAGATTTCACATCCAAGTTGTATCATACAGTATTTGTCTTTCTCTTTCTGACTTATCTCACTTATCATATTGCCCTAAAGGGCCATGCATGTTGTCATGAATGTTGGAATTTCCTTCTTTCTCATGGCTGACTAATATTCCATTGTATATATGTGCCACATCTTCTTTATCCATTCATTCATTAATGGACACTTAGATTGTTTCCATATCTTGGTTGTTGAAAATAATGCTGCAATACACATGGGAGTGCAGATATCTTTTTGATATCCTGTTATTTCCTTTGGATAAATACCCAGAAGTGATATTGCTGGATGATATGATAGTTCTATTTTTAGTTTTTTTGAAGAATCTCCATACTGTTTTCAATAGTGGCTACACCTGTCTACATTCCCACCAACAGTGCACAAGAGTTCCCTTTTCTCTACATTCTTTCCAACACTTCTTATCTCTTTTTCTTTTAGATGACTGTCATTCAAACAGACGTGAGCAAATATCTCATTGTGGTTTTTACTTGCATTTCCCTAATGATTCACATTGTTGAACATGTTTTCATGTACCTGTTGGCCATTTCTATGTCTTCTTTGGAAAAATATCTATTTAGTTCCTCTGCCCATTTTTTAATTGGATTGTTTGTGGGGTTTTTTGTTATTGAGTTGGAAGAGTTCTTTATATATTTTGGATATTAACCTCTTATCAGACATATGGTTTGCAAATATTTTCTCCCATTCTGTTGGTTGCCTTATCATTTTGTTGATAGTTTCCTTTGATGTGCAGAAGCCTTTTATTTTGATATATTAGCACTTGCTGATTTATGTTTTTCTTGATTGTGCTTTTGTGTAATATCCAAAAAATTGTTGTCAAGGCCAGTATCAAGGAGCTTTTTCCCCAAGAGTTTTATGGTTTCAGGTCTTATGTTTAAGTCTTTATTTTATGTTAATTTTTGTAAGTGGTATAAGATAGGGGTCTAATTTCATTTTTCTGCATGTAGTTATCCAGTTTTCCTTGCATAATTTATTGAAGAGACTGTAATTTTTCCATTGATTATTCTTGGCTCCCTTGTAAAATATTAGTTGCCTATATATGGGTAGGTTTATTTCTGTGCTCTCAAGTCTGTTGCATTGGTCTGTGTGTCTATTTTTATGCCAGTACAGTGCTATTTGGTTACTATAGCTTTATAGTGTAGTTTGAAATCAGGATGTGATTTCAGCTTTGTTCATCTTTCATAGGATTGCTTTGGCTATTCAGGATCTTTTGTGGTTCCATACAAATTTTAGTATTATTTTTTCTATTTCTGTGAAAAATATCATTGGAATTTTTATAGGGTTTGCATTAAATCTATAGATGGCTTTGGGTAATAGGACATTTAACAATATTAATTCTTTTGATCCGTGAACACAGAATGTTTTTCCAGTTGTTTGCTGCTTTTTCACTTTCTTTCTAATTTTCAGTATATGGATCTTTCACTTCCTTGGTTAAATTTATTCCTAAGTCTTTATTTTGTTTTTTGATGCTACTGTGAATGCGTTAGTTTTCTTTTGTTTGTTTTACACTTATTTCATTATTAGAGAAATATAATTGATTTCTGTGTGCTGATTTTATATCCTACAAATTTATTGAATTTGTTGATTAATTCCAACAGATGGTTGAGTCTTTAGCATTTTATATATATAATCAGTTATGGTGGTGTACATGGCCTGGCTGTGAGAGTTTGTGGGAGGGTCAATTGGCAGAGTTCACAAGTGGCCCAGATGACAGTAGGGTTCACGGTTGGACCAACTGGCTATCTGGGTCTGTAGGCGGGATGGCAAGTGGGGTCAAAATTTTATTAGTTATAATTAAGTTCAGATTTTCTGTTCTCTCCTGACTATATTTTGATATGCCAACTTTTTCTAGGAATTAAAAACCTTTTGTCTAAGTTTTCAAATGCAATAAAAATGCTTAAAATATTACCATATTTTTTAAGATTTCTGTGTTTATATATGTCTCATTTTTATTTCTACTATTATATAAGTACACATTTCTCTCTTTTTTGTTTATAATTATTAACATATTTTTATCTGTTACTCTTTACAAAGAATGAGATTGTTTTTTATATTGTTTTGTCCTTTTACTTATTATATTTATTGCTCATTTCACCAATATTATTTACTTCTTCCTACTTCTTTTCATTGTTCTCTGTTGTTCCACTTCTAACTTATTGACCTTTAGGCTTAACACATTAATATTTAATCCTCATATTTTGGTAATATAATCCCTTATGTCATAAACCTTTCATCCAGTGCTGATAAAGCTCAGAATTCAAAATTTGATGTGTATTTTCTATTATTAATTTCAAACTGGATTGTAATTCCCTTCATGCTTCCTCCTTCAACTGATTTTGTTTGTAAATATCACTTTATATTTCTAAATATATGGGCTTTATAAGTTATCTTTTTGTTATTGATTGCTAGCATAGTTTTATCCTAGTTAGAAAATGTCATCTGTTTCATATCCATTCTTTGCTATTTGCTATATTTTTAGTTGTGGTGATGAACTCTGCTGTCCACATTATGCTATTTAAAGTTAAATTTAAATGAAAAGTAAAGTTAAATGCTGCTATTTAAATTTGCATTAAGTAAAATTAAATAAAATGTAAAATTCAGTTAATCAGTTGCACTGGCCATTTTATAAGTGCTCTAGAGCCACATTTGGCTAGTAGCTACTGAATTGGACAGAACACTATTTCTCTCATGGCAGCAAGTTCTATTGAACAGAGCTTGGCTAGAATGTAAACAATTACTATAATGTTCCTTATCTGCTTAAGAATAATATGCCTTCACTAAATTTGGCATGTCAGTTCTATATTTTATTCTTTCTTTTATTTTTTAATCTATCAAGCCTAAGAGGAGAGTGTTAGACTCTCCCACAATGATTGTATATTTACTAATTTCTTTTTAAAGTTTATTTAATTTTCACATTACATGTTCTGAGTCTCTGTTATTAGTGGAATACAAGTTTATAATGTTTACATCACCTTTTGAATTTTTTCTCTTTTATTCTACATTGATCATCTTTACCTTTAATATTGCCTTTTCCCTGAAAATCTATTTTATTGATATTAGCATAGCTACATCTGCTTTCTTTTGCTAAGTACTATCCTGATATTTTATTGTTTACCTTCAATCATTAGAAATCCCTGTGTTTTAGTAGTATACTCTCAAAATTAACCAGAGCTCTTAATTTACTCACCTGTTTATTTTTTTACAAGTCTTATATTCCATTATTATGTTCTCAATTCAGTATTCTTCCTTTAATTTTTGGTTCCATTAGAAAAGATTTCTGTGTTGTCTTTGTTCTTGATCAGTAATTTGACAAGTTACAAAATTCTAGGCTGAGAATTACTTTTTTTTTTCAGCACATTGACAATAGCATATCTTTGCCTAGTGCTAGTGTGTGTTTGTGTGTGTGCGTGTGTACTCTCAGTTTTATTGTTATTTCTTGGTGGAACTATATCTTTGATTTTTGTTTGCATTTAAAAATATTTTCTTTGTGTTTGATGTTCTGAAGTTCTATGATGTGTGAGGGATATATTTAGATTTTTCTTAAATTGCAGTTAGAATCATTTTGATAAACATATATTTGAGGCTTTAATTTTCAGTGATTCTCAAACAATATCACTTTTATTATTTCCTTTCCCTCATTTTTTCTTTTCTTCTTTTGCATTGCCTTTTGGATTGTCTCAGTCTACCACATCTCTCTCACATTCCCATGCCCCCTTGTCTCTGTGTTGCCTTTTGTTTCATTTTGTTCAATTATTCTCTAGTTCATGACTTTTCTCTTTAGTAGTGTATTATCTGATATCTAACTGTATTTTTCCTTTCAAGGAACACTATTTTTTATTGCAAACTTGCCTAGTACTTTAAAAATAAAGAGATTGTTGTTTTTGCTTTCATTTCCTCCTTTTATGTATTTATTTTTACATAAGTATTTTTTATGAGAAAACTTTTCACATATACACAAAAGCAGAGTCTGACAAATCCCTAGGTAACATCACACACCTTTAACAACAAATAACATTTTGCTGTACTTATTTTGTCTATCTCCCCTCTGCCATTTTTTGCTAGAGTATTTTTAAGCAAAGCTCAGATATCATTTATCCCCACCACCCAAGTACTTCAGTATATATCTTCAAACAAAAAACAAGAAAGGGCAATTTTTTTTCTTTTACATAGATAAAATGACAACAAAGTTAATACTAATTCCTTAATACTATCTAAGCCCATGTTCATATCCAAATTTTCCTAATTGTTTACCTTTTTGTTGTTTTACAGTTAACTTGTTTTCATCAGGATCTATGCAAGGTCTATTGTCTTATGTCTCTTTAGATCTCCTTTAAATTGAACCAAATCAGATCCTCTTCCCATTTGTTGCTATGTATTTGTTGATGAAACTAGATTATTTATCCTGTAGAATGGTCCATATTCTACATTTGGTTCAATGCCTTATCTTATATACTGTATCACATCAAGAGGCACATATCTGAGTGTCTCACTTTTACTAGTATACTAAGATTTATTCATGAGTTCAGGTGATGACATTCTGATCCTTTTATTGTAAAATTCCTAATGATGATTATTGCCCAATTGTGATTTTTATTAGGGGTTGCAAAATGTTGATTTTCCAATTTTATAATTCCCACAGCATTTAATGCCTTGGATTTACTCACTAGAAGATTTTTTAAATCAACTTTTCTTTTCATATTACTCTCTCCTTTTATACATTGGAAAGTATACCTCCTTGTAGTCTCAACTATGTTAATATAAATCATTTCAATATCTTATCCAGAATTTTATTTGCTTTTAAATAATGTGAGACTTTTTAGTTTTCCATATTGTTTGAAACTGAAGTTCTTAAATTATAAAAGCTTTTATCATTATATATTTATATTTTAATATCTGATATTTGCCCAGGCCTTAATTACCATTCTTTAGGGTTTTTAAAAAATTGAATTACATTTAGGCATTGTCAGTTTGATCCTAGATCCACACTTTTTTAGCTATGTGACCTTCACTAAGTTGTCACCTTTAGGGAAGAAATTGAAATTTTCAAATTAATAAAGCTCCCTGTGCTTGAATATATTAACAGTCTACATATTCCATGTTTTTCAATAAAGTTTTATTGTTTTCTGAAGATAGATCAGGCATATGTCATTAATCAGGGTTCAACTTAGTATGGCTAATAGGCTGCATCTGACCTCCTGCCTAATTTTGATTAATTGTGTATTTAGCAAATTAAATGTGCAAAAGCATTAATTGTTTGAAACATTAACATATCTCTAAACATTTGACTAAAATCAAAGTCTAAGTATCCCATTCTCTTGAATGCTTGAAAAGCAGAAAAACACCCCAAATTTCAAAAACTTATTTTTTCCATTTTATTTCCTTTGAAAAAGTGCTCATCCTGTGGACAGTGATGGCTGATATTTACACTTGTCATGTACTGACATCTTTTTATTGTGGTAAAATACACATAACCAAGTTTACAATTTTAACCATTTTAAAATATGCAATTCAGTGGCATTAAGTATGGTCACAATAATGTGAGCCATCATCAGTCTCTAGTCTCAGAACTTTTTCATAACCCCAAAAAGGAACTGAATACCTATTAAGCAATCTTTCTTCATAAAACTGTATTTATGATGCCATTGAAAATGGAATTATTTTTCGGACTTTCCTTTTCAGATTGTTCATTACTAGTGTATACATACATCTACAACTGATTTTGTATATTAATCTTGAACCCTGCAACTTTGCTGCATTCATTTATTAGCCCTAATGTGTGTGTGTGTGTGTGTGTGTGTGTGTGTGTGTCTGTGTATTTTATATATATAAGATCAGGTCACCGGGAAATATAGATTTGCTTCTTTCATTTCCACTTTGGATGAATTTTATTTCTTTTTCTCGCCTAATTTTTCTGCCTAGAACTTCCAATACAGTATTAAATACAAATGACAAAAGTGTTCATCCTTGTCATTTTCCTGATCTTAGGGGTAAAGATTTCAGCCTTTCACCTTTGAGTGTTATGTTAACTGTGGGTTTTTCCACAGGTGCCATTTATAATATTTATTTTTTATTAAAAAATATTTTTAACATCTTGATTGGAGTATAATTGCTTTACAATGGTGTGTTAGTTTCTGTTCTATAACAAAGTGAGCCAGCTATACATATACATATATCCCCATATCTCCTCCTTCTTGCATCTCCCTCCCACCCTCCCTATCCCACCCCTCTAGGTGGTCACAAAGCACCGAGCTGATCTCCCTGTGCTATGTGGCTGCTTTCCACTAGCTATCTATTTTATGTTTGGTAGTGTATATATATGTCCATGCCACTCTCTCACTTCATCGCAGCTTACCCTTCCCCCTCCCTGTGTCCTCAAGTCCATTCTCTACATCTGCATCTTTATTCCTGTCCTGCCCCTAGGTTGTTCAGAACTTTTTTTTTAAGGTTCCATATATATGTGTTAGCATACAGTATTTGTTTTTCTCTTTCTGACTTCCTTCACTCTGTATGACAAACTCTAGGTCCATCCATCTCACTACAGGTAACTCAATTTTGTTTCTTTATATGGCTGAGTAATATTCCATTGTATATATGTGCCACATCTTCTTTATCCATTCATCTGTCGATGGACAATTAGGTTGCTTCCATGTCCTGGCTATTGTGAATAGAGCTGCAATGAACTATGTGGTACATGACTCTTTTTGAATTATGGTTTTCTCTGGGTATATGCCCAGTAGTGGGATTGCTGGGTCGTATGATAGTTCTATTTTTAGTATTTTAAGGAACCTCCATACTGTTCTCCATAGTGTCTGTATCAATGTACATTCCCACCAACAGTGCAAGAGGGTTCCCTTTTCTCCCTACCCTCTCCAGCATTTATTGTTTGTAGATTTTTTGATGATGGCCCTTCTGACCGGTGTGAGGTGATACCTCACTGTAGTTTTGATTTGCATTTATCTAATGATTAGTGATGTCAAACATCCTTTCTTGTGTTTGTTGTCAATCTGTGTATCTTCTTTGGAGAAATGTCTGTTTAGGTCTTCTGCCCATTTTTGGATTGGGTTATTTGTTTTTTTTAAATATTGAGCTGCATGAGCTGTTTATATATTTTGGAGATTAATCCTTTGTTAGTTGATTCGTTTGTAAATATTTTCTCCCATTCTAAGGGTTGTCTTTTCATCTTGTTTATGGTTTCCTTTGCTGTGCAAAAGCTTTTAAGTCTCATTAGGTCCCATTTGTCTATGTTTGTTTTTATTTCCATTTCTCTAGGAGGTGGGTCAAAAAGGATCTTGCTGTGATTTATGCCATGGAGTGTTCTGCCTATGTTTTCCTCTAAGACTTTTATAGTGTCTGGCCTTATATTTAAATGTTTAATCCATTTTGAGTTTATTTTTGTGTATGGTGTTAGAGAGTGTTCTAATTTCATTCTTTTACATGTAGCTGTCCACTGTTCCCAGCACCAATTGTTGAAGAGGCTGTCTTCTCTCCATTGTATATTCTAGCCTCCTTTATCAAAAATAAGGTGACCATATGTGCATGGGTTTATCTCTGGGCTTTCTATCCTGTTCCATTGACCTATATTTCTGTTTTTATGCCAGTACCATACTGTTTTGATGACTGGAGCTTTGTAGTATAGTCTGAAGTCTGGGACCCTATTTCCTCCAGCTCCGTTTTTCTTTCTCAAGATTGCTTTGGCTATTCGGGGTCTTTTGTGTTTCCATACAAATTGTGAATTTTTTTGTTCTAGTTCTGTGAAAAATGCCAGTGGTAGTTTGATAGGGATTGCATTGAATCTGTAGATCGCTTTGGGTAGTAGAGTCATTTTCACAATGTTGATTCTTCCAATCCAAGAACATGGTATATCTCTCCATATCTTTGTATCATCTTTAATTTCTTTCATCAGTGTCTTATAGTTTTCTGCATACAGTTCTTTTGTCTCCTCAGGTAGGTTTATTGTAATATTTAAGAAGTTCCCTCCTATTCCTAGTTTGTTGAATGTTTTATCATGAAGGAGTGTTGAATTTTGGCAGATGATTTTTCTGTATCGATTGAGATATGTTTATCCCCTTATTCTGTTAGCATGATATCTTACATTAATTGATTTTTGTCTATTGAAACATCCTTGCATTTCTGAGATAAATCCCACTTGATCATAATAATCCTTTTACTGTGCTGCTGGATTTGGTTTGATGCCATTTTGTTGAGGATTTTTACATCTGTATTCCTAAGGGATATGGGCCTGTCATAATCTTTTCTTATGATATCTTTGTGTAGCTCTGGTGTCTGGGTTATCCTGGCCTCATGTAGAATGATTTAGGAAGTGCTTCTTTTTATTCTGTTTTTTTAAAGATTTTTGAGGAGGATTGGTATTCTTTAAATTTTTGATAGATTCATCTGTTGAAGACATGGTCCTGGGCTTTTCTTTGTTTAGAGACTTTACTGATTCAGTCTTTTTAACTTCTTATAGGTGTATTCAGATTTCTATTTCTTCTCAATTAAGTTTTGGTAGTTTGTGTGTTTCTACCAATTTGTCTCTTTCAACTAGATGTGCTAGCATGCAATTTTTCATAACATTTTCTCAAAATCATTTTTATTTCTGAAGGGTTGGTAGCAGTGGCCAAACTCATTAATTATTTTAGTAGTTTAAATGTTTTATGTCATTTGCTTGGTCAGTCTACCTAAAGATATGTCAATTTTGTTGGTCTTCTCAAAGAGCCAACTTTTTGTTTCTCTGTTGATTTTATATACTCTATTTCTTTTTCAGTGAATTATAGTTGATTTATAATGTTTTAGTTTCAGAGGTAAAACATAGTGATTCTGTATTTTTATAGGTTGTATGTATTCTCAATTTCATTTTTCCCCACTCTAGTCTGTTATTTCCTTTCTTCTGATAGCTTTGTCTTTAGTTTGCTTTTCTTTTTCTAGCTTTTAAAATATAAATGTAGGTTATTGATTTGAGGTCTTTGTTTAATGTAGCCAGTTGAAGCTATAAATTTCCCTTTGAGCACTGCTTTTTCTTCATCCCATGAGTTTTGTTATGTTCTGTTTTCATTTTCATTCATCAAAATGTATTTTCTAATTTCCTTCATTATTTTTTCTTTGATCCATTAATTGTGTTGTGTTTATCTCCCCACATTTTTTAAATTCTTAGTTTTCCTTTTTCTTACTGATTTCTAGTTTTGTTCCATCATTGCCAAAAAAGATACTTTGTGTGATTTTAATCTTTTTAAAAATATTGATGATTGTTTTGTGACCTAGAATGGTTTATCCTAAAGATTGTTTCATGTGCACTTAAGAAGAGTGTGTCTTCTGTTGGGTGAAGTGTTCTGTATATGTCTGGTATGTCTAGTTGGTTTTTATTGTGCCAAGTCTTCTATATACTCATTATGTTCTTTTAGTTGTTCTATCCTGCATTGAAAGTGGGTTATTGGAAGTGTCCAGCTGCACTTGTTAAACTGTCTATTTCTCTCTTCACTTCTGACAATGTTTGCTTCCTATATTTTGAGGCTCTATGTTAGGTGTGTATAAGTTAATAATTGTTATATATTTTTAAAGGATTGACCCTTTTATCAATGTATAATATCCTCCTTTGTCTACTGTAATAGTTTAGTATAGCCACGCCAGCTCTCTGTTGGTTACAATTACGTTATATCTTTTTCTATCCTTTTGCTTTCAAACTATTTGTTTCTTTGGATCTAAAACGAGTCTCTTGTCAACAACACGTAGATGGATCACACTTTTTATTCATTCTGCCAGTCTCTGCGTTTTGATTGGGGTAATTGTATCAGCAACTATTGATAAGAAAGGACTTACATCTGCTAGTTTGCTAGTCTTTTTTCTGTGTTTCTTATACCTTTTTTTCAATTCTTTTATTACAGCCTCCTTTTGTGTTTAATTGAACCCCTCACGTAGCCCAAAATAGATAAAAATAAACTCAATTTTGAGAACAAGTTCTGCTCTATTCCAGAACCAAGAACTCACACTGGGAACATTAGCTGTTTCTTTAAGATAGTTGCAATATTGGGAGGGGGATAAGGCTAGAGAAGTTAAAACATTATAAAACTCTCCCTACTGTGTTTCAATTGCCTTTTTATTTTTACTTTCTTTAATTGAAGTATAGTTGATTTATAATACTATATTAGTTTCAGGTATATAGCATAGTGATTCAGTTATATTCTCCTGATTGTATTTCATTATAGGTTCTTAAATATTCGATATAATTCCCTGTCCTATATAGTACATATTTGTTGCTTATTTACTTTGTGTGTAGTAGTTTGTATCTGTTAATCCAGTACTCTTAATTTGTCCCTCCCCCTTCCCTCTCCCCTTTGGTAACCATAAGCTTGTTTTCTATATCTGTGAGTCTGTTTCTGTTTTGTATGTAGATTCATTTATATCAGTTTTTAGATTCTACATATAAGTGATATCATATAGTATTTGTCTTTGTCTGACTTACTTTACTAAACATACTGTTCTCTAGGTCCATCCATGTTGTTGCAAATGGCAATGTTTCATTATTTTTTATGGCTGAGTAATATTCCATTGTATATATGTACCACATCGTAAGCCCATTGTTTGTTGATGGGCATTTGGGTTGTTTCCATGTCTTGGCTATTGTAAATAGTGCTGCTGTGAATATTGGGGTGCATGTTTCTTTCCCAATTAGAGTTTTCATTTTTTCCAGATATATACCCAGGAGTGGGATTGCTGGATCATACGATAACTCTATTTTTACTTTTTTAAGGAACCTCCATACTGTTTTCCATAGTGACTGTACCATTTACATTCCCACCAATAGTGTAGGAGGGTTCCCTTTTCTCCACACCCTCCCCAGCATTTATTATTTGTAGACATTTTGATGATGGCCAGTCTGGCCGGTGTGAGGTGATACCTCATTGTGGTTTTGATTTGCCTTTCTCTGGTGATTAGTGATGTTGAGCATCTTTTCATGTATGTGTTGGCCATTTGTGTATCTTCTTTGGATAAATGTCTGTATAGATCTTCTGCCCATTTTTTGACTGGGTTGTTTGTTTTTTTCAATATTGAGTTGTATTAGCTGTTTGTATATTTTGGATATTAACCCCTTGTCAGTTGCATCATTTACAAATATTTTCTCCCATTCTGTAGCTTGTCTTTACATTTTGTTGATGGTTTCCTTTGCTGTGCAAAAGCTTTTAACTTTGATTAGGTCCCATTTGTTTATTTATGCTTTTATTTCTTTTGTTTTGGGAGATTGATCTAAGAAAATATTGCTACAATTTACGTCAGAGAATGTTTTGCCTATGTTCTCTTCTAGGAGCTTTATGCTGTCCTGTATTATATTTAGGTCTTTAAGCCATTTTGAGTTTATTTTTTTATGTGATGTGAGGGAGTGTTCTAATTTCATTGATTTACATGTAGCTGTCCAGCTTTCCGAACACCACTTGTTGAAGAGACTGTCTTTTGCCCATTTTATATTCTTGCCTCCTTTGTCATAGATTGACAGTAGGTATGTGGGTTTATCTCTAGGCTCTCTATTCTCTTCCACTGATCTATATGTTTACTTTTGTGCCAATACCATGCTGTTATGTTGAATGTAGCTTTGTACTATAGTCTGAAGTCTGGAAGGGTAATACCTCCATTGTTGTTCTTTTTCCTCAGGATTTCTTTGGCAATTCCGGGGTTTTTCTATGGTTCCATATAAACATTAGGATTGTTTGTTCTAGTTCTGTGAAAAAATGTCATGGATAGTTTGATAGGAATTGCATTAAATCTGTAAATTTCTTTGGGTTGTGTGGCCATTTTAACAATATTAATTCTTCCAATTCAGGAGCCCAGGGTATCTTTCCATTTCTTTTAATCATCTTCAGTTTCCTTTATAAATGTTTTATAGTTTTCAGCATATATGTCTTTCACCTCCTTGGTTAAGTTTATTCCTAGGCACTTTTTAGATGCAATTTTAAAGGGGATTTTTAAAACTTTCTTTTTCTGATATTTCATTATTAGTATAAAGAAATGAAACAGATTTCTATATATTAATCTTGTATCCTGCTACCTTGCTAAATTCATTTATTAGTTCTAATAGTTTTTGTGTGGAGACTTTACGGTTCTCTATATAGAGTATCATGTCATCTACAAATAGTGACAGTTTTACCTCTTCCCTTCAAATCTGCATACCTCTTCTTTTTCTTTCCTTTTTTAAATGATTTTTAAAAAAATCTTTATTCATACATAGATAGAGAACAATGTTTATTTTTTTTCACTCTTTTTTAGATTCTTTCCCCATATAGGTCATTACAGAGTATTGAGACTAGTTCCCTGTGCTATACAGTAGGTTCTTATTAGTTATCTACTTTATATATAGTAGTGTGTATATGTCAATCCCAATCTCCCAATTTATCCCTCCCCCACTTTCCCCCCAGTAACCATAAGCTTGTTTTCTAAATCTGTGACTCTATTTCTGTTTTGTAAATAAGTTCATTTGTACCATTTTTTTTAGATTCCACATATAAGCGATATCATATGATATTTATCTTTCTCTGACTTACTTCACTCAGTATGACATACTCATGTCTCTCTTCAGATTGTATGACTCTTTTGCCTTTTACCTCTTTTTCTTGTCTGATTGCTGTGGCTACAACTTCCAATACTACATTGAATAGAAGTGGTGAGAGTGGGTATCCTTGTCTTGCTCTGAAAGCAGGAAGGCTTTCAGCTTTTCACAGTTGAGCATTTGATTGCCTTTTTCTTAATGAGGCATTCACTCTGTTGCTATAAATCTTTTACTATTTTTCAGAGTTTAAACAAAGTTGATTCTGACAGTTTTGGCAGATTTTTTAAGTGTTTCTTAGGAGTGATGTGTTCTTGGAATTCACTAGTCTGAAATTTTCACTCCCCTTGATTCCTGCTGACTCTTTTTGTACATAAAATTTTATTGGAACACTGTACCACTTGTTTGTTGATATACTATCTATGGCTACTTTTGCTCTACAGTGGCAGAGTTGTGTGGTTGCAACATAGACTATGTGGCCTCAAAACCTAAAATATTGTTATGTTTTCCCAATGAATTAAAATGCCAGTTTAATCAATCAAATATAGATTCATGTTCCTAAGCTGTCTATTTTTGTGTGTGCTCAAAAGCTCTTTTCTAATAAGAGTACTATACTCTTAATTATTTCACTTTTATAGGTAATGTTGATCAATATGTCTCATTTCATTATTGTTTTTTTCAATTTTTAAAAAAAATATATGTCTTGTCTGCTATAGATGGAAATTAGAATTATTTTATCAAGGCTCTCCAACTCCTCACAATCCCTTTGGAAATTTGAATAATATATAATATGTAATCTTTGCAATATTGGGTTTTTCTTTCCTAGAAAATAACATGTGTCACTTTATCCAGTTTGTTTTCATTTCTCCCAATAAACTTCTAATATTTACATTGAGCTTGTGTATTTACTGTGATTAATCCTTATAGTTTTATATTTTATTGTTATTTTGTATAGGTTAATTCATCTCATGTTAAATAACAGTTGTGTTATACAGGCAATATTTTTGGTGCCAGATTTGATAGGCATGCTTTTAGTGCCCTGATAGATGAAATCTCATGTGGCAAATGTTATATACTGTTTATGTCTACCTAGAGTATTGGATTTAGAAAGGTTTTTAGGTCTGTTTCAATTCAGCTGTAAAGAGGACTTTTATAGTTGAATTCATTAATTTCATGAATATGGACTAGGAAATGGCAATACATGTCCTAATTTTATATACCTGCTCTTCTATTTCACCATTAAGTATGACAAATAACTATTAATATCACTTATACATTATTAACAAGTTAAAGAAGTTTCCTCCAAGTTTTGACTTTACTTAGAGTGTTTTTTATTTATCAGAAATTGGTGTTGAAGTTTATCAAATAAACGCCCTTTAGCAACTGTCAAAAATCATTTGGTTCTTTATTAAATTAAAACAATATACAGAGTAGTTTAAAGAATTTCTAATTATAGCTCATCTGTCATTTCCTGTGATAAAATCAGTTTGGTCATAATATATGATTTTTAGTTAACATATGACTGGACTTGTTTTGTTAGATATTTGAGGTTTCATGTTATACTTATTAGTGAAATTTATCAGTATTTTCATTCTTTTTGTGACAATGTATATCAGATATAACAGCTTGATAAAAAATAATTCCAGGGTTTCAAGCTTTTTGTCCTATACTCTGAAACATTTTGAAGAAAATAAGAGTGTCTCTTACTTTGAGGTTTGAAAGAACCTGCTTAACACAATTGGAATATAGTGTCACTCTTGGGGGTAATTCTTTTAAAACCTTTTCAGACTTCTTTCATGGTTTTTGCTATACTTTTACACTTTTTCCTTAGTTAACTCGGTCATATATATCGATAATTCCTGGTGGAATTGTCCATTATATCAGTTTTAATTTTTTTATTAGAGCAGAGTACAGAATTTTTTTTTTTTTCTGTACGTGGGCCTCTCACCATTGTGGCCTCTCCCGTTGCAGAGCACAGGCTCCGGACACGCAGGCTCAGCAGCCATGGCTCACGGGCCCAGCCGCTCTGCAGCATGTGGGATCTTCCCGGACCGGGGCATGAACCCGCGTCCCCTGCATCGACAGGTGGACTCTCAACCACTGCACCACCAGGGAAGCCCCAGAGTAGAGAATTTTTATGCTTCTCTTCTAATTTTATTAAGTAAAATTTTTTATCAGGATAATATATATGTGCATAAGTTTTTAAAGTCACATTTACTAAGGGCATTTAGTGGATAACAACAGTATCCTGATGGAAACATCCCCATCCCTTAGCCCTGTTCCTCAGATAGAACAACTTTAAACTATTTAAGGTGTTTCTTCTAGTGTTACCTCTGTGTTTCAAAGGAATATGCTCATGCCATTATTTATTTAGTGATTTTTAGAAATTATGCTTTTATTTCCAGTAATGGCATAGGAACATTTAAACTCTATGATTCAAACTTTTTCTTCTTCCATCTTTCAAATATAGTTATAATTTTAATAAAATTTCAGTGTTCATATTATTATGACTGTGTTTATATCATTAACTGATAAGCCATCTATGGATGTTTCTTTTTTATACTTCTGAATTTTCATACATTTAATAATTATCTTGTTTTCTCTAGCAAATTCTTATTAATTATTGCAATACAAATGTGAAATGCCCATCAGTATTATTTTCTAAACAGTCAAATGCATTGTTTAATCTAGCATTTCTATTTTTTTCCCTGGAGACCTTTTTTTCCTTAATCCCTCCATTCCACAATGATTGCTTTCTGGGTATACTGAAGATTTGTCATCCCAGGAGTATTTTCATTCATCTCCTATGTTGTACTCCGTGTTTTCTAAATCTCATGACTGTCTGGTTTACTCACCCATTTTGTTGGAGCAAATTTACCAGTGGTCTTCTGTGAAAGGACATATGCAGAGTGTATTATAAATTTTTGAGCCATTTCATGTTTGAAAATCTCCTTACACTGTTCAGAAACTTGGTTTAGAGGAATGATATTCTCTCAGAATTTTAAAGGCATTGCTTCATTTTCTTCTAGCTTCCGGTGTTATGCTTGAGAACTTTGATGCTGTTCTATTTCCCAGTCCTTTTAGGATCATCTCTTTTATTTCCAGTGTTCTGAAATTTCACAATAATGTGCTTTGGTGTAGGCTTTTCCCCAGTCATTTTGTTGACACTTCATTGCTTCTTTCTATTAGGAGACTCATATCTTTAAATTCTGTGAAACTTTTCCATTTTATTCCTTTGATAATTTTCTCTTTTGTATTTCCTTATTTTTAAATTTCAGGTTATTTTATCAATTCCTGAATTAATCCTTCAGGTAAAAAATCTTCTCTCTCCCATTGTCTGATTTTCTTGTTGCTGTCAATATTATTTAAATTTCTAGGAAATTTCCTTGGTTTTAACTTCCATTGTTTCTTCTTTTAGAAATTGTGAGCTTATTTTTAAATTCCAAGGACTCTATTTTTCCTGATTCTTCCCCTTTTCGTAACATTCTGTTCTTATTTCAAAGACAAGGTATGTTCTCCGAAGATATTAATTATTGCCATTTTTGAAGTTTTATCTGTTTCTTGTATTTTCTGCTTTCATCTTGCTTCCTTTTCTCTTGTTTTTTTAAGGGGCTATTTCATGTTGGAGAGTTTCCTGAACATCTCATTATCTTTCACTGTTGGTTTACATTTAGGAAGGAAACATAAAAGAACTGCTTAGAAGCTCTGTGTGTGTGAACAGGGCTTTCAAATAGCAAACTTTAAATTACAGTGACTGTACAGTAATCCAGCTCTTTCATTAGGAGAACTCACAAATGTCTTTTCTCTAAAGTCCTTCCATTTTTCTGTGGATAAATTATCTAATTACCTGCCGAGTATGTATAAGCCTGGTTGCTAAAATTCTGGAAGCAGGGTAACAAAGGGAGCCTTGAATTTCCAAGGTTGAGTATGTATATTTTTATTTAATTATGACATGTGGAGCTTTGCACTTCACCCCATCCTACCTTGTGTTTGATCATGGACACAGAAACAAGTCCCTTTTTCATTTGTCATGGTGTCTTTTTTTGAATTTGTAGTTTAATATCATTCTGTGTAAAGAGTTAAAATCTTAAGCTACTAACATAAATTTTACTGTTCATTGTTGTATTGTGCAGTGCCAGGTTTAAATGCAAGTATAAGAGCATTTAAATCATTTATGAAATCACAGAAATTATACAGTTTGCTTTCATGCATGCATATGAATTTCATTACCACAATTGTGAAAATGCTGCGCAAAAGTAACTAAACTGTTTTTGTTTTACTTATCGATATGTGCACATTCTATAGATACTCTGGCTTACTGTTGAGTGAGAAGGACTGAACAGAAAAGAAATTTTAGTTTCCTTTACTTTTTTGAAAAAGATTATTTTCAATGTAAGTAGTTGGCTAATTAGGGATATAACATAAGTAAGACAGGATATGGTAGGATTCCTTGATTGTTCCAGTTTTTTAAAATGTCATTGGCTTTTTTCTGCATTTGGAGTTAAAATTTAGTCTTTGGGAGCTGTCAGCTTCCTTTCTTATTTACTTAACAGCTAAAACACACCTACCTTGTACTCAGTGTCTTGCTGAACTGCCACATATCATGAGTCTAGTGAAATTCTATGCTCATGGATCACCCACAAATGCTATATGCACATGACGTGGTAAGGAACAGCAGGGAGCATGCATACTGCACCAGTCTCCTTTGCTCATGTATGTGCTCCATTGTCTCATGGTGTTTCATTCATAATAACCCAAATTGAAAGGTATAATTATTAAGAACTTCAAGACAGCAACAGCAGAGCTTTAAACCAAGGCAGAGCTATTTTGAGCACAAGGCCATACATATACATGAAACCTGTTTGTGTTGGTCTTTTCAAGTAAATAATTCAGAAAATTATTTCTAATTCATTAATTTCTGCTTTTCTTCTGTCATTTCCTTCCTCCTATTTTCCTTACTTTTTTTGTTTTCTAACTTTTCCATTTGAATGTCCAGTTTAATTATTTTCATTCTTGCTTATTTAATAAAAATATATTTGAGGCTATGAATTTCAGTTGAGTGTAACTGCAACCAAACACTATAAATTTTGATATTTAGTGATATAATTGTTCATTTTTTGTAAATACTCTATAATTTTTACTTACTATTTCATATGAAAGTCACTTAGCAGCATAACTTTTAGTTCCTATAATATGTCTTATTCTACAAACACAGGTGTTTTTGAAAATGTCACATAATTTCCATTAAATAAAATTTGAATCCAACTTTGTTATGGATTGAATTATGTCTCCCAAAATTATATATTGAATTCTTAGCCCCCAGAACTTATTGGAAATAGGGTCTTTGCCGATGTAATCAAAATAAGATGAAAACATACTGGATTAGGGTAGACATTCTTACAGTCATTGGTGTCATTATAAGAGAAAGGAGAGGGATATTTGGACACTGAGATGCAGGAAAATAGCCATGAGAAGGTGGAGGCAGAGATTGGAGTTATGCTACCACAAGGCAAAAAATGCCAAAGATTGATTTCTAGCAACCACCAGAAGCTAGAAGACGCAAGGGATGTATCTTTCCTAGAGACTTTGGAGGGAGTGTCACCCTGCTGACTCCTTGATTTAAAACTTCTAGCCTCCAAAACAATGAGAGGATCAATATTTGTTGTTCTAAGCCACCCTATTTTGCTAAATTTTTATGGCAGTCATAGGAAACTAATACAGATTTTGGTATCAAGAAGTATAGTGCTGCTGTAACAAATACCTAAAAATGTAGAAGTGGCTTTGGATTTGGGTAATGTATAGAGGCTTGAAAAATTTGGGGGCACATGATAGAAAAAGCCTAGGCTACCTTGAAGAGACTGTTGTTGGAAATATGGAGGTTAAAGATGCTTCTGTTAAGTTCTCAGATGGAAATGAGAAGCATGTTATTGACCACTGGAGGAAAGGGAATCCACATTATAAAATGGCAGAAAGAATGGCTGAATCATGTTCTTCTGTTGGATAAAAAGTAGAACTTGTAGGTGATGAACTTGAGTATTTACTTGAGATTCCCAAGCAAAATGTGGAAGATACAGTCTGCTTTCCTGCTTCTAACAGTGAAATGTTAGAGGAAAGAGAAAATTTGAAGAAAAAAGGAACTAGAACTTGGAATTTGGAAAAGTATCTGCCTATTCATATTGAAAAAGATGCTAAGACATGCTCTGTAGAGAACACCAAGTCTGTAGCTGGGCAACCTTCTGCTGGAGAGATTAAGGATGTAACTCATGGATCCAATCAAATATTTCAGCAGAAGCCAAGACTAGAGATGGGGTTATCCAGGAAGGTTCTGTAGAGAATCCTCATGTGTAATAGCATTGTTCCCCTTGAAGAAATGGAAGACTACAATGTTTCTGAGGATGTTTTACTAGCAAAAACACTTCCAGCTTGGACTGCCGGGGAGAAAGAAAGGATGAAATGAAGGAAGGCTGTTGAACTTCTGGAATTCTATGGGCAGAAAAAGTTACTTGGCTACCAACATGTGTTATCCTTCAAGTTAAGTAATGAATGACTCTAAGGTTGGGCTCAGTAGCCGATGGGGCCAATGGGACATCTGTAAGCCTAGAGGATGGAATATTAAGCCATAGAGGATTATTCATGGACCTTGAAATATAATGGAATTTTCCCTGCTGGGTTTGCACTTATATAGGATTCAGGACCCCTTTATTCCTTCCAATTTCTCCCTTTGGGAATGGGTATGTCTATCCTATGCCTGCCCCACCATTGTATTTTGGAAACACTTTCTAGTTTCACACGTCCACAGGTGGAGAGGAGTTTTGTCTGAAGATCAGCCATATCCAGAGTATTACCCATACCTGATTAGATGATTTAGAAGATAAGATATAAGAACTAGGGCTTCCCTGGTGGCGCAGTGGTTGAGAGTCCGCCTGCCGAAGCAGGGGATGCGGGTTCGTGCCCTGGTCCGGGAAGATCCCACATGCCGTGGAGCGGCTGGGCCCGTGAGCCATGGCGGTTGAGCCTGCGCATCCGGAGCCTGCGCTCCGCAACGGGAGAGGCCACAACAGTGAGAGGCCCGCGTAACACAAAAACAAACAAGCAAACAAACAAAAAAGATATAAGACCTATTGAGTTGACAGCCAAAAAAATAATGAAATAATGCCATTTGCAGCAACATGGATGGACCTAGAGATTATCGTACTAAGTGAAATAAGTCAGAAAGAGAAAGACAAACAGCATAGGATATCGCTTATATGTGGAATACAAAATATGACACAAATGAACTTATCTACGAAACAGAAACAGACTCACAGACATAGAGAACAGACTTGTGGTTGCCAAGGGGGAGGGGGGAGGGGAAGGATGGATTCGGAGTTTGGGATTAGCAGACGCAAACTGTTACATATAGAATGGATAAACAACAAGGTCCTACTGTATAGCACAGGGACCTATATATAATATCCAGTGATAAACCATAATGGAAAAGAATATGAAAAAGAATGTATATATATATATATATATATATATATATACACAGACACACACACACACACACACACACACACACATATATATAAAACTGAATGACTTTATAGCAGAAATTAATACAACATTGTAAATCAACTATACTTTATTTTATTTTATTTTCTTATTTGGCTGCATTGGATCTTAGTCACGGCATGCTGGTGGGATCTTCATTTCAGCATGTAGAACTTTTCATTGCCGCATGCAGGCTCTTCGTTGTGGCACACGGGCTTCTCTCTAGCCAAGGCACGCGGGCTCTCTAGTTGTGGTGCATGGGCTCTAGCACACATGGGCTGAGTAGTTGCAGCGTGTGGTCTTAGTTGCCCATGGCATGTGGGATCTTAGTTCCCCGACCAGGGATTGAACCCACGTCCCCTGCATTGGAAGGTGGATTCATAACCACTGGACCACCACTGAAGTCCCTCAACTATGCTTTAATAAAACAAATTTTAAAAAAATAATAAGACCTATTGAGTTGATATTTAGATGAGATTTTGGCCTTAGAGTTAATCCTAGAATGAGTTAAGGCATTTAGGGGTATTGGGATGAAGTGATTGTATGTATTTTGCACGTGGGAAAAACAAGAATTGGGGGTAGGGGGCCGAAAGTAGACTGTTGTGGGTTGAATTGTGTCCTCCCCCAAATTATGTTAAAGTTTTATCTGCCAGTATGTAGTCTAGGTCTTACTTACTAATTCTTACTAGATTCTTAGACAAGCAGCTTCAGTTATGTACTTTTTCCCAATCTCACAGAGCCTTGCAGGCTGCATGGACCCTCCTGCCCATTTTTCTCTGTTTCTAGCTGCCACAGGTGTCTGGACTATGCTGATTCTTTCAGCACTCTTGGGTCAGGGGACTAGAAACCAGGCCCTTGGGGAGCACCACATTAAAAGTCCAGAGATGTTAGAGCCATACTCCACTCCTCCCTCCCTCCTGTATGAGAAGCCTCAGTTCTACACCTTCTCCAAATTTTGCAGAGTTATACTGGGCCACAGGAAGGTACCTACCCCTTTTTCTTTCCTAGCAGCCCCAGGGGTACAGACTATGTTTTTTGGTTTGATATTTATCTGGCTGGGAGTTAAGTTGTGTTTACTGTTTACTAGTCTCTCTATGTGTAAGTATCAGAGGGTTAAATTTGGTTGTATGTCCTTGTTTTTATCTCCCCTGTTGCATAGGAGTCCTACTGATGTGTGTACCCATATTTCTTCTTTCTTTTGTCTCTTCTTTTTACCTGATGCCCCAAGTTTCTTTCTCTTATCATTACTTTTCTGTTTAAAGAACTTCCTTTAGCCATCTCTCTAACAATAGATCTACTAAACAGAATGCATAATTGTGGCTACTAGGGGCTGGAAGGTGGAGAGGATGAGGAGATGCTGGTCAAAGGTTACAAGCCTTCATTTATGAAGTGAAAGATCTCTGATGATCTAATGTACAGCATGGTGACTATAGTTGATAATACTGTGTTGTGTACTTAAAATTTCCTAAGAGAGTAGACATTAAACATTTTCATCTAACATGCAAAGAAAGGTAATTATGTGAGGTGATGGATGTGTTAATTAACCTGATTGTAGTAATCATTTCACAAAGAACGTCAAAACATCACATTGTATACTTTAAATGTATACAATTTTTTCAATTGTATCTCAATAAAGCTGGTAATAAAAAGGGATAGACCTACTAGTGACATTCTTTTTGTTTTCTCTAATGTCGGAATGCTTTTCTATTCCCTCAGTTTCCAAAGGTGGTGGACTGTTCTTTCCTTTCAGCACTTGAAATAATTTTTGTAGCTTCCTTCTGGCCTCCATGGTCTCAAATGAGAAATGTGCTGTCATTTGAATTGGTGTTTTTACTATAGTTCATGTGTTGTTTCTCTCTGGTTGCTTTCAAAATGTTTTTCTTTGATTTAGTTTTCAGAATTTTAATTGTGATGTTTCTTGGCAGGGATCTCTTTGGATGTATTCTATTGGTATTTGATATTTACTCTGCTTTATGAACCTGTACGTTCTTGTTTTGCATCAAATTTGGGAAGTTTTAAGCAGTTATTTATTTGAATATCTCTTTAGTCCTACTTTCTTTCTCCTCTCCTTCTGGCACTCTGATGATACACATTTTTTTTCACAGGTCACTGAGGCTCTATTCATGTTTTCTTCTGCATTGCTATCTCTATTATTTAGATTGGGTGAATTCTATAGATCTGTCCTCAAGTTCACTGATTTTATCATCTGTTATTCCCACCCTATTTTTGAGCCTTTGCAGTGAGATTTTTATTTCTGTTATTTGGCAACTTTTATTTGTAATAACATGTCTTCCCAGAAAACTAACAAGATAAATAACGTTTTCAAATTGTGGGGTTTTACCTATTCTTTTCTAATCATTATACTTCCTATTTATTTCTGTTTGCTTATTGTGTTGGCTAGGACCATCATTAAAATGCTTAATAGTAGAAGTTATACTATCTTTAATTTACTCAAGACTTTATTAAAAATTCTTTGAAAGTTTTACCAGAAGTATCATCTTTTTCATGTGTGTGTGTTTTTTTTTTTTTTGAGTTACCTTTAGTTAAGTTAAGGAATTTTTTCCTTTATTTTGCTAGACATTTTTATAATGATGGTGCATTGAATTTCATCAAGTCCTTTTTTTTGTCAGTGAGATGTTAATATTTTTCCTTTAAATTAAAGAAGTGAACTACAGAGATTGATTATCAAATCTATGTGCCATCCTAAAATACATCTGACATTTCTTTTTTCTTTCTTTATTTATTTGGTTGCACTAGGTATTAGTTGCAGCAGGTGGACTCCTTAGTTGCAGCTCCAGGGCTCCTTAGTTGTGGCATGCAAACTCTTAGTTGAAGCATGCATGTGGGATCTAGTTCCCTGACCAGGGATCGAACCCAGGCCCCCTGCATTGGGAGCGTGTAGTCTTATCCACTGTGCCACCAGGGAAGTCCCCACATCTGACTTATTTCTACTTTATTATTTGAAATCCTTCCTGAATTCAATTTGCTAATATTTTGTTTAGGATTTTTGCTCTTATGCTTATACCTGACTTTGATTAATAATTGTATTTAATGTTCTTCTTGTCTAATTTTGGCATCAGGATTATGTTAACGAGCTAAAAGGAGTTTATAGTCTTCTCTTTTTTCTAAGTTTTTAAGCACTGTGCCTGAGATGAAAGTTACATGGTCCTTAAGGTTTTTGTTTGAATACCGCATAGAAGGACAAGAAATGATAGTAAAAGATACACTTTCAAAGATTTATTTATTTTATAGCTTATTGGTCTAGTCAGGCTTTCCACTTCTTATTTGAAAATTTTGGTATACTTTTATGTTTCTAAATTATTATCCACTTTATGGGTGCAAATATATTGGCATAAATATGCACATATTAGTCTCCTGATGTGGTAGTCGTCTGAGGTTTTTATATTTTACCTTCTCTCTTCTTTTGATTATACTTGTCAACATTTGTATTTTTATTTTTTTATCATTTTTTAAAATTAATTAATTAATTAATTTTGGCTGCATTTGGGTCTTCGTTGCTGTGTGCAGGCTTTCTCTAGTTATGGCAAGTGGGGGCTACTCTTCATTGCAGTGCATGGGCTTCTCACTGCAGTGGCTTCTATTGTTGCGGAGCACAGGCTCTGGGCACACGGGCTTCAGTAGTTGCAGCATGTGGGCTCAGTAGTTGTGGCTCACAGGCTGTAGAGTGCAGGCTCAGTAGTTGTGGCACACAGGCTTAGTTGCTCCACGGCATGTGGGATCTTCCTGGACCAGGGCTCAAACCCATGTCCCCTGCATTGGCAGGAGGATTCTTAACCACTGCACCACCAGGGAAGCCCCAACATTTGTATTTTTAATTAGTTTTCTGGAATAACTTTGTTTTATGGACAATTTCTACTGCTTTTTTATTTTTTCATTTTCAGCTTTTACATTTATTAATTCATTTACCTTGATTTGTGTTCATCTTGCAGTTCTCTTTCTAGTTTTATATTTCGATACTTAATTCATTTATTTTTAATCTCCCATATTCAAGTGAATTACCTTCTTAATATTACGTTGGCTACATCTCACAGGTAGTGTTTTTATTTTCATTTATTTCTAAATATATCTTTTAACATTTATTCTTCAAATTCTCTTTAACCAAGGATATTTTAGAACTGTCTTGTTTCTTAATTTCTAAGTTGTATGGAATTTAGGGACCACCTTTTAAAAACAGATTTCTGAATATGTTGAATTGTAGTGTGTGGACATGGTTGGTACAATGTTATTATTTTAATTAATTTAGACATTCTTTGTCAATTTTTTTCAAATATTCCAAATATGTTTTTATCCTACCTTCAAATAAAGGTTATGCTTTTTTTTTCAGTGTGCTGGTTAATTTGATTATTGAAATTCTCTATAAACCTTCTTATTTGACTTACTGGTTTCTGAGAAAGATCTGCTCAAATCTCCTATTATTGCACATTTTACAAATTCTCTGTTGAGACTCAGTCAATATTTGCTTTACTTTAACAAAAAGATGTTGGATATGTAAATTAATGTTCATGGATTTTATATATTTTAGTTGATTTTTCTTTACCAATATACAATATCTTACTTTGTCCCACTTAATGCTTTCTGCAATGAAACATATTTTGTCTACACCTGCTTTTATTTTAACATTTACTTGATGTAAAAATTTTTATTCATTTATTTTCTACCTTTTTTGCCATCTTATTAAGGTGCCACTCTTATGAACAGTCATGCTTGAACTTTAAAAAAATCCATTTTGAGGATCTCTGTCTTGCAATAGATAATTTTAACCAATTAAAATTTATGTGATTACTGATATAGTTGGCTTTATTCCTGCCATCTTATTTTGTGTTTTCTCTTTCATTGTTTTATTCTATTCCTTTTTCTATGTTGGATGATCAAATTTATCTTTAAGTTTGACTTACCTATTATTTGTTCAGAAACAGAATCCATAACTCTAATTCTTCTAGAGTTGATCCACATATTAACACACTCTTAACAAACATCTACAAAATAGCACTAGCCTTCTGCATTTCCTCTCTTCTCCCTTCAGTGCTCCTATTTATTTGTATGTTACCCCTTTCTATCTGCAATTTCAGATCTTTCTTCATTTTAAATTTTAATTATTTACTTCTCTTATATATTTCAAGTCTCTTCTTTTAGCACATAGTTGTCTGTGAATTTGTTCTTAATAATCTGTCTTGTATGCTATCGC
Organism: Mesoplodon densirostris; assembly: GCF_025265405.1. NCBI lineage: Eukaryota > Metazoa > Chordata > Mammalia > Artiodactyla > Ziphiidae > Mesoplodon > Mesoplodon densirostris. The sequence goes on along the minus strand of NC_082681.1, from coordinate 30,875,147 downwards.
CTCTCTTATCATTTATTGTCTTTATTTTCTGCCTTGTTCTTCTGTGCAATCCCAGAAAGCTGTTTTAGGCACTCTGCATATAAATGATTTATGTTGTAATAATTATCCTTGCTTGTAATGCTTTTCTGAAATATGTTATACTGTTCATTTCCCCCTACACTTTTTTCATTATACTACCTATATCCATTATTGTTATATTTTATCTCATCAGCATACCTTTCATTTCCTTTATAGAATTTGTTTCTGTGAGCACAACGCAGATGCTGGCTAAAATTTCCTCTTATTTTAGCAATCAGTTTAACAAACTATGTTCTTCTTTATCTCTTTAGTGTTACTTTTATTTCTTTATATTATTCTGAAAAATATTTTGGCTCACTTGTTAGTTCTTTCTGTTGCAGACTTGAATGTGGCCTGATATTTGTCCAAAAGTGTGGGTGGATTCTCTTTACATTGTCTCTGTAGTCTCTAGGATACTCACAGAATCCTTTGCTCACATCTTTAATTTGAAAGTTGATTAAAATAAGTTTCTGTTATCAGTCTGGTGATTCAGTAACCTGAGGGTAATGGTAAGATGCTATTGCAGTGAACAGCCCTGGTACAGTAATTTTACTTTTTCATAGATTTTATTTCAGAAATCTACTTTCTGCATCTAGTTTTCTCCTTAGCCTGACTTCCACTTCAGAGACATTATAATTCATTGTCCATTTTTATTCCTGGTGCTCCTGCACCCAATGCCAGAGAAAACCCTGATATATTTAGAAATGGTTTTAAAGACCTAAATAAATGGAGAGACATGCCTTGTTCATGGATTTTGAAGGCTCACTGTGGTGGAGATGTTAACAATTCCAAAATTGATTCATACAGTCAAATAAATGCCATTCAAAATCCCAGCAAGATCTTTGTTTAGAAATTGAAAACTAATTCTATAATTCATATGGAAAGGCAAAGTTACTAGAATAGCCAAAACAGTTCTGAACAATACTTGATTGCAAGATTTTCCATAAAGCTAAAGTAGTCAATGTGGTATTGGCACATACCAAGAGACACACAAATCAATGAAACAAAATAGAGAAATCAGAAGTAGACTCATACAGGTACGGCCATTTGATTTCTGATGAAGGTGCAAAGGAAATTAAATGGAGAAAGTATAATATTTTCAAGAAAATGTGCTGAAACAATTGAAAATTCAAAAGAGAATAAAGGAAACTCAACATATGCCTCGTACCTTATACAGAAAACAAAGATTAACTCAAAATGGATCATAGCCCTAGTTGTAAAATGAAAAAAAAAACATGAAAGTTTTAAAAGAAAACACAGGATAAAATGTATGACATGGGATTGGTAACATAATTTTAAGTAGGGCACCAAAACTATACATACAGATATGCTGCTGGATAAAATACAGGATATCAGTTATATCTGAATTTCAGGAAAACAATGACATAATAGTATAAGTATTCCCCAAGTGTGTATTTTTCTTTGCTAAATCTGGTAACCCTAAGGATAGACAATAGATCAGTCGTTGCCAGAATCTGAGGGTAGGGGAGGGATTGAATACAAAGGAGTATGGGGGAATTTGAGAGGTAAAAGAAATATTCTATATCTTGATTGTTGTGGTAGCTATACAATTGCAGGTGTTTGACAAAGCTGGTACAACTATACACCAAAATGGGTGAAGTTTACTATATTTTAGAGTCTGTCATACCGAGTGAAGTAAGTCAGAAAGAGAAAAACAAATACCGTATGCTAACGTATATATGTAATATAAGAAAAAAATGTCATGAAGAACCTAGGGGTAAGACGGGAATAAAGACAAAAGACTCAGACCTACTAGAGAATGGACTTGAGGATTTGGGGAGGGAGAAGGGTAAGCTGTGACAAAGTGAGAGAGTGGCATGGACATATATACACTACCAAACATAAAACAGATAGCTAGTGGGAAGCAGCCGCATAGCACAGGGAGATCAGCTCGGTGCTTTGTGACCACCTAGAAGGGTGGGAGGGAGGGAGATGTAAGAGGGAAGAGATATGGGAACATATGTATATGTATAACTGTTTCACTTTGTTATAAAGCAGAAACTAACACACCATTGTAAAGCAATTATACTCCAATAAAGATGTTAAAAAGTGTACCTTAATAATGAAAATTGAAAGAAGTTAGAGTAAAATGGTAATTGTAGAATCCAGGTGGATATACGGTTGTTGTCTGTAAAATCTTTAAAAATTTTCTGAATGTTTGAAATTTTTCATAATTAAAAATTGGTGGGGGGAGCAGAACAATATAAAACAGACAAACAAACAAAACAGAAAACAAATAGAAATAGTTCTACCTCTTAGGGAATATGTCCACCATATCAAGAAACAGCTATGCTAGGGAGATACCAAAGATTTCTATTTGTTTTGGCCATACTTGCCTTTAAAGTACTTGGGAGTAGCTGCTTCTGATAAGTTTCTGCAAAGCTAAGAAGATTCCAGGAGTGCATTTTCCAACTTCTAAACTACCAATCCTTGTGTCTTAATATTAGGGGTATTTGTGGTGTTTTTCTAGGATCAACACAGTTCTTGTGATTCCACGCTGTTTTTCCAGAGAAAGGATTTGAATAGATGAAATTTCATATCTTCATTCAGTCAGGCCTACTTTGCCTATTTCAAAGAAAAATTTATTGTAGTTTGTGTCATTTGAAGGGCATCTTTGCCCAATTTCCACAGCAGGTTTTGCATATTTTAGCTAATTTGTGTCTGTTTCCAGGCAACATAGTAGGGTCAGGGGTAATGGTTTGGAACTGTCTTCTTATACCGCTGTCTTGAGAAAGGAATAAAAATCAGGTTGGCAAATCTGGAAGAGTTTTGACAAAACAAAAACTTGATTTTGTTTCCTTGAATACATGAAGATGTTTTGTCCATATTCAGATTCACATTTTACTAGTTTGTTGTCTATGTACAGGTCAATTTTCTTTAATTTATCCAAAACAAGTTAATATTTTTCTTTCTATTCATAAGCATGTTTTTTTTTTTTTTTAGGTCCAGAACATTTTATTCCCAGTATTTGGTTCTTCCTTTCAAATGTTCTTGTTCCCTCTTTGGAACACCTAAACTTTATAGTTTTGATCTCCATTGTCTGTGCTCATTTACTCGTTTATACTTCATTTTTTAACCTCGTTCATAGTTTTGCAGAATGCAGGGTAAAAGAGACTGTATTAGGTTTGCCTCTATATTGCATATTTAGTTTGTTTTTTTAGCCATCAAGACTACAATTTGTATCTCTTTGTATTGTTTACTGTTATCTATGTTTTTTTCTCTGCTTTTCAATTCCATCTTTTCTTTTTCTTTTGACGCACATGTGCTTGTGCCTAAAAGACCATGTCTTCTTAAAGTCATATTGAAGAAGCCAAGCATGGAAGGTTTTCAGCACTTTTCCATAGATCCTTTGTAAATATTTCTCATTCTTTCCTTGAAACTGCTCACTATTCACTGGGAGAAGATTGCCAGAAAGTTAAAAAAATAATAGCAATGGATAAGGTTCTGGTTCAAGATATTGACCTAGGAAGATCTTGAACTTACCTCCACTCACAGACTTACCACATCAACACCTATATATGGAAAATTTTTCCTGACAAGAATCCTAAAAACTAGCAAGTACACATTGAGCAAATGAGAAAAAAAGAGACACATCAAAGCAGGTAATAGGGTCTGGGGTACAATCTCACCATACCTTACCCCTGGCATGGTGACCCACAGCCAGGAGGAAACTCAAACCCTGGATCTTCTCCCTGAGAAACAAAGAGTTTGAACCTCACATTGGGAACCCCAACTTTTAGGACCTGTACCTGAGAGATGAGCTCCCAAAGCACTTAGCTTTGAAAACCAGTGGGCCTTGCATCCACAAGACCCACAGGGAATAGCAAACTGAGAAAGCGATCTTAAAGGGCTTTCCTGCTCAGACTCACTGGTCCCAGGGACCAGTGCAGAGGCAGCCAGACTTTTCTTGAAAAAAGCTTATTTGATTATCTTAAAGTGTCAGCCTGAGGGGAAGGCATCTAATTAATGCACATCCAGGTGTCTGCTAGGTTATTCTCTGGGAAGGGAGGTTGGCAGGTGCCATCTTTGCTCTCTCTGCCTCACTCCAGCTTACCCGTATCTCCCAGAAAGGAGCTTGTACCCTCTTCTCATGCCCCAATTTTTGTGGTTGCCACCCAGGAGGCTCCTCTAGACTGCCTAGCTCTGGTGGCCAGCAAGGCTTATGCTCACTGGCCCCAAAGGACTTTAACCAGCAGAGAAAGAGTTCTTAAAGGGCTACTACCCCAGGGCACAGGAAGAGGTGACAGTCCAATGAGCCCAGGCTTTCTGTTGAAAGAGGCCTATTAGATTATCTTTATAGCTGTGGCCTGAGGGGCAGGCTTCTAATTAAACACACATTTAAGGATTGACTGTAATCTGTTTCCAGAGACCTAGAAGGGAGGGTGCTATCTTCGTGCTCTTCCTCTGCCAGGTTCCGGAGCACCAGTATTTCGCAGAGGGGAGCTTTTGCATGTATCTGGTGCGCCAGTTTTTGTGGCTGCTGCTGAGAGGATGCCCTTAATCACTTGGCTGTGGAGGCCAGGGGGGCTTGCAGTCCCACAGGACTGTAACAATCAGAGAGTCAGTTCTTGGATGGCTACCACCCTCAGGGCACTGCACAGACAGAGACTGAAACCCACCCCAAGTCCTTCTGTGAAAAAGACCTATTTGCTGGTCCTGGAGCTTTGGCCTGAGGTCCAGGCATCTTGTTTGTCATGCACCTACGGGCCTACTGATGTTCTCTCAAGGGACGGAGGCCAGTGGACGTCATCTTTGCACTCTCCTCTTGTCTCACTTCAGCTTGCTGGTATCTCCCAGAAAGGAGCTTGTACACTCATCTGGTCCCCCAATTTTTGTGACTGCTGCCCAGGGGACACCTCTAGATCGCCTGTCTCTCATGGCCAATGGGACTTAAGCGTGCAGTCCCACAGACTGTATATATTAGTAGACTTTAAAAACCACTCCCTGGGCTTCCCTGGTGGCACAGTGGTTGGGAGTCTGCCTGCCGATGGGGAGGACACGGGTTCGTTCCCCGGTCCGGGAAGATCCCACATGCCGCGGAGTGGCTGGGCCCGTGAGCCATGGCCGCTGAGCCTGTGCGTCCGGAGTCTGTGCTCCACAATGGGAGAGGCCACAATGGTGAGAGGCCCGCGTACTGCAAAAAAAAAAAAAAAAAAAAAAAAACCCTCCCTGAGGATCTGGTGTTCAATCAGCCTGAATCTAGGTGCTGACTGAGATCCTTCCCTTTGGGACACTGACAGGTCTTGGCACACCCTCAACTACTGGGACCCAGTAAAAATAAAATGGGCTGCTTGGACAATCACAATGGTTCACTCTCTGTGCTGTGAAGTTCAATGAGCTTTGACATATGCTCAATGTCTTATATCTACCATTAGGGTATTAGTCAGAATAGTTTCACTACCCTAAGAAATCCCTTGTGGTTCATCTATTCAACCCTCCCCTTTACCTGAGCTCCTGGCCGCCATTGATCTTTTTGAGTTGTATATACTTTTGCCTTTTCCAAAATATGATGTGATTATACTGTATGTAGTCTTTTCAGATTGGCTTCTTTCCCTTAACAATATGTATTTAAGGTTTATCCATGTCATTTCATAACTTAATGAGTCATTTTTTGTACTGCTGAATAAGATTCCATTGTAAGGATATATACAGTTTGCTTATCCATTCACCTCTCAAAGGGCATTTTAGTTGCTTCCAATTTTTGGTGATTACAAATAAGGCTGTTATGTTTTTCAGTTCTGTAATTTTATTTGGCTCTTTTTAATAACATCTATTTCTTTGCTGAGTTTTTTTTTTAATTTTGAGAGAATTTGTAATTGCCTGTTAAGCATTTTATGGTGTCCACTTTAAAATACTTTGACAGAATGTCAATATCTGATTCATCTTAGTGTTAGCATCTTAGTATTAGTTGATTGTTTTTTCTCATTCATGTTTTGCTTTTTCTGGTACTTGATATGGTGGGTGATTTTTGACTGTGTCCTGCATATTCTTGAGCATCCCTGGATTTTGGTATATGAGGAGATCCTGGAACCAACCCCCATGGATACCAAGATAAAACTGTATTACTACCTCAGGTCTAGAGAAAAGTGGGAAGAAAAAATAGAGCAAACCCCCAATGCTTATTATTTTTTAATATATTAGAACCACACAATGAAGAAATATATACCAATAGCTCTTACTTTTCAACCAGGTACCTCACTCCTCAAAGTAGCAAATGAGGGGTAAGGCAATAGTCCAATAGTATTAATCCAGGGAAGTCTCCTCACATAGAGACTTTTTCAAATCAGTGTTTTTGTCTTATTATTGAGTTGTAAGAGTTTTTGGTATATATTCTGTATACAAAACCTTGATCAGATAAAATTTTTTGCAAATTTTTTTTCTCAATCTGTTTGCCTCTTTATTCTTGAAATTCTTTCAGAGATCAGGAGTTTTTAATTTTGATGTATTCCAATTTGTATAGTCTTTATTTTACAATTTTCACATAGCCTAAAGTCACACAAATAAGAGATAAGCAATCCAATAACACTTGGAATTATTAATTTTTAAAATTGCCAGTGTAATAGGCAAAACACTATATCCAGTTCTTAAGAATTGCATTTATTTGATTATTAGAGATGTTGGACCATTTCTAATATTTTTTTTCTTACACTTATTAATTACCAACTTTTTTGGCCATGTCATAGAGGGCAAATGTCACACATCTCCCAAAATATCCTGTGGTATTTTTGTTAAAAAGTATTCTGCATAGACTGGATAGACCATGATGTTGACCAATACAGAAATGTTTTTCCTTCAATTCAAGTAACTTGTTAAATAGAGCATGTTATACCTATGTATAGTTTGGGAGACTCAATCCATTTCTAAAAATTAAGACAAAAGACAGGAGATACATCATTTTTTATTATAACCATAATGTATCCACTACCAGTTATTGCCTGATAGAACATAAGTAGGACTTGGTTATGCTCCTTGTTGTTAATGACCCAAAGTCATTTTGGTATATATTCTTATACAAATCTGTATAAGCATGTATGTGAACACTATAGTTTCTCTTAATATCTTCATGAATGGAAGAACCATAACAAAATTTCCATATCTGTTTACAACACATGTATTTTGCTGATATTTCACAATTTGGTGAAAAATTTAAAGTTTATTTTCTCACTCTTTTTTTTATTTAATGTGTATGACTCTAGCCTCAACTTAAACTTTGCATTTACTCTTATACAAATATATAAAAGCAGCAGGACAAAGTGGTGGCATGGCAGTATAGAGGGTTAGGAGTTAGAAGCCGTGGGTTTAAGTCCCAAGCACTTAACACATTTATGGAACAACTCCCACAGTCCAAATTCTATTTAATTTGAACAGCTGAAGAGATGAAATCTAACTTTGCCATTTGCTAGTTGTTTAAACCTACAGAAGTCACTCCTTTTAGCTTTAATTTCCTCACTACAGGGTCATTAAGATTATGAAACAAGATAAAATTAAGAAAACTACTTTGTACATTATAAGTACAGCATATATGTAAGAGATTGCTATTATTTTGCAGTCACATCCCCTCTTCTCCTGAATAACTGGTGTTTTCCCATGTCTTATTTGGACCATCTGTAATTTAGATCACTTATTTTTGTGCTTAGTCTAAGCAGAGATGATCTCTATGTACATTTTCAGATTTCCATATGTAGAGACATCTCAAAACACCTAGGAGTTTTTTGGTATATATTCTGTATACAAAACCTTGATCAGATGAAAATTTCTATAGAAGTTTTTTCTTAATCTCTTTGCCTCTTTATTCTTGAAAGTCTTACAGAGATCAAAAGTTTTTACTTTTGATCTGTTCCAATTTGTATATTCTTTGTTTTACAATCTTCACTTAGCCCAAAGCCACAACAAATTTTCTCTTATATTTTCTGTTAGAAGTTTTATAATTTTAGCTTTACCTTTAGGTCTATGTTCCATTTCAAATCAATTTTTTGTATAGTGTGAAGTAAAGTGAAGGTTATTTTATTTTTATTGTTTGCATATGGCTATCCATTTGTTTAAGCACAATTTGTTGGACAACCTTTCTTTCCCCATTGAATTACCTCAGCACCATATTAAAAAAGCAGTGGACCACATAAATATGTATCTATTTTTGAATTCTCAATTCTGTTCTATCGATCTATATGTCTGTTTTTACGCCAATGCCACATTTTTTCTTTACTGTAGCTTTATAGTATGCCTTAATCAGGTAGTATAAGCTTTCCAGCTTTTTTCTTCTATTTCAGAATTATAATGGCTATTCTAGGTCTTTTGTATTTCCATGTAAAGTTTAGAATCAACTTGTCAATTTCTAAAAAAAAAAACCTTTGAGAATTTTTTGGAGGGTTATATTGGATCTCACATCAATTTGAGAAGAATTGACACTGTAAGATTCTGAGTCTCCCATTGTAGGCAGAATTATGGTTTCCATGATGTGTGTCCCCTGGTGTCACTCCTGTAAAAATGTTACATTTCATGACAAAAGGAATGTGGAAGTGTAATTCAAGTTACTAATCAATTGACCTTGAAATAGGGAGATTATTCTGGATTATCTGGGAGAGCAATATGTAATCAATCACACAGGCTATTAAAAGCAGAAAGCAGGGGCAGAATTAGAATTATTAGAAATCCAAATATTAACTTTTCAACCCAATATAAAACGAACAAGATAAGGAAAAGTGTCTATTTGTGTGCTGATTCACATTTAAATGTTTTATCTCTTTACACCGTTTAATTAAAGGACTTGTTTTGAGTTAAGCACCAAATCCTGCAGAACAATTAGTAGATGTTGTTGTCGTTGTTGATACAACACACTGGAAAGGAGACATCATTTCTGTGTTCTTGTGGTTTTTTTTTCCCCCAAATCCATAACCTAACTCCAATCATGGGAAAACACCAGACAAACCCAAATTAAGGGTATTCTATAAAATAACACACTAGTGATTTTCAATATTCTCAAATTCATTAAAGAGAAGGAAACACTGAGGACCTTTTATGGACTAAAAGAGACAAAAGAGAATACTAAATACAATGTGGAACAAAAAAATGGTATTAGTGGAAAAATTGATGAAATTCTAATAAGGTCTATAATTTAGTTAATGATGTAATACAAATGTTACTTTCTTGTTTTTGATAATTGCACCATGATAATATAAGATATTAATATTAGGGGAACCTGGGTGGAGGATATGAGATGTTTTGTACTATTTTTGAAAATCTGAAGTTACTTGAAATGAAAAAATTTTAGAAAATTTATACTAAGGCAATAAAATGGCTAGCACTTAGCAAAGTTCTGAGGGCATGAGCATATGACAGGTAATCTTTGAATGGGGCATGGTCTATCAATATTTGACTACAAGAAAGAGTGCTATCCTTTATGGGCTGAGTGTGAGAAACTTGAATGTGATCACCCAGCACAGAAGGATCAAAGCAGTACATAAAAGGAATTTTTATATCTCAATTCCAAGTTTACCAAGTACCTCCCCTACTTGCGTGGTAACAGCTCAGCTGAAGGACGAATCTGTGCCAACAGGTTGATCCATCCCACAAAGCAAAAATACATTTTCTTAAGCCTTTCTGGGAAGTCAATGTCTTAACTAAAAGAAATAACCTTAACATTATGGATTTTAAGTATCATAACAGATCAGTCTATCCAAAGTTTGGAGGCAGACAAGTCCTTGCAGCTATTCTTAATTTGTTCTATTGTAGGTGGCTGCCTCTTCTGCTTCATCTATATCAGGAAGTCTGAATTAATCTTTCTGTTCTGACTGCTCTTATTAAATATCTGATATTTTTCTTCATAATTTTACCTTTTTTCTCTGTAGCATTGTCTTTACATTTTCTGCATAATTAAAGAGATATTCTTGTTTAGTTCAGTTATTAGAAGCCCTAGAAATGTGCCTGGGTGAAGTGAGCTGGCTACAATTTGATACACTGTATTACCATGGGCTTTAGCCCATGGATTATGGGACAACTCACAATTGTCTTTGCTGAAATTTTATGGTTTGTAATACCTGGAGGGCATAGTGGTAATTTTGTACAACCTTTATTTCTTAAAAATAAGTCATGGACTCTTGAAATGCACAGTGATTGAGAGAAATGAAAGAAAGGTATGAGAAGAAGAAATAAATAAAAGAAATGTTCTTTTTTAATGCAAAGGAAATACTTCACTGGTGTTATTTTCAGAAGGCAAATATTTTCAAGTATGAGCCAGCTTTCAACTAACAGAGACTTACCTACTTTGGGATGTATATATCCCCTGCTCTCCACACTCTTTCTGAATGCTACAGGGACTTCATTTTTTTTTCTGACAACTAGCTAAAGTGCACGTTTATTTGACAGTTTCATCACCAGTGGAAAAAGTCTGAAAATGGCATTCATATAGCTCTCTAAAAGATAGCAAGCACTTTGTGGAATACTCTAGAAAACAGTACCAAATACATGGTTAGTTGATTAAATGTAGTGTGAAACCAAAAGCTACATTATATTTTAAATTCTCAGAAAATGCATGAAGTTGTACATGGAGTATCCATGATCTCTTTCTATCCTCTCTCTTTCTCAATCACACACACACACACAATTTTAGTTTGTTATTCTGATATCTAGTTGTTTTATTTGCTAAAAGTCTCATCCTAGTAATGTAAGTGTAACAATGTTAAAAATTAACAGTATGATTTGTGCTTTTGACTAGAGTATATAAACTACACATTTTCTCTATAAACAGATAAAATTTTTCAGAAAGTTCAGTAAATGTTTATTATTAAAATCCACGTGCAAATATGAATAGTTGAGAACATTTTTGGTAAGTTTTAGGCTTTTGATCAAAAGCCTAAGGCAAATATATTTAATGGGAAAGAATTCATATACTTTCCCTTTAAGGTAAGCTACAGGGCAAAAATGCTTGTTACTTCCATCACTGGTTAACACAGGTAATCCTGTCACATTACAATGGGAAAAATATAAATACCTGGATTGGAAGAAAACAATAACTTTCATTTTATATAGATAATTTGACCATTTATATATAGGAACCCCTATGAAATCAACATACAAATTATTAGAATGGAAGTGTTCATAGAGGAACAAAAATCAAGAGTTATTCCACACTTGGAATAGGTGACTAAGGTATTATTTCTATTAATATTATGAATGAAGTATGTCCTTTTCACTGTATATTCTTGCCAGTGTAATCAGTGTTTCATAAGGAGACAGTAGAGATAATGAGGAAGAAGAAATATATGAAGAATGATTGTTGGTGATTTAGAACTTTCCAAAACTGTCAAAGGACCTCAATCCGCAAACATAGGAAGCACTATAGGGACTTCCCTGGTGGTCCAGTGGTAAAGAACCTGCCTTCCAATGCAGGGGGCGTGGGTTCAATCCCTGGTTGGGGAACTAGATCCCACATGCCGAGGGGCAAGTAAGCCTGCCTGCCACAGCTACTGAGCTCACGTTCCTCAACAAGAGAGCCCCCGTGTTGCAAACTACAGAGCCCATGCACTCTGGAGCCCACACACCCTGGAGCCTGTGTACCACAACTAGAGAGAGAAAACCCACGCACCACAACTAGAGAGAAGCCCGTCTGCTGCAACATAGACCTGACACAGCCAAAAAAAATAAAGAAAAATAAAGAAATAAAATTAAAAAAAGAATCACTATAAAACCCAAGACATATAAATACAAAAAACTTCAAACCAAGGCACATCATAGTAAGACTGCTGAAAATAAAATGCAAGGAGAAAATCTTTAAAGACTCTCAAGAAAAAAATGACACAATATCATTAAGAACAACAATATAACTGTCAGCTTACTTCTCAACATCAACAAAAACCAACAAGAAGACAGGGAATAATATTTTTAATGTAAAAATAAATGCAAATTTAAAATTTAATAATGAACTTATCCCTCATGTATTAAGGTGAATTAAATACATTTTTAGAAAACCAAAATGAGAGAATTTATCATTAGTAAGCCTGCCCTAAAATTAAAAACTAGTATTTAGGCTGATGGAAAATTATTCCACATTGCAGTTTGGAGATGCAAGATGTAAAAAGGTAAATATAAATGAATTGTTGTCAGTATAAAACTACAGAACAGCAGCAGCAGCAGCAACAATGATGTTTCCTTATATATATATGAAAATAAAATATACAAAACCCAGAAAGTGATAAGTGAGGTTAAAGTAGCCTGATGTCTTTTTAGTACTTGAAATTTGATAAAAGTAATAATATTGGATTTTAAATCAAGGCTTCATGTTGTAGTCTTTAGGATAAACATTAATATAGACCTGAAAGAATGTGCAAATAATAAGTTAAAAGAGGGGTAAAATGGTATAATAAAACACAGTAGAAAAAGGTGAGGTAAAAATAAAATTAGTTAACATAGAGAGGTGGGACAAAGAGCAAGCACATTGTACAATGGTAGATTTTAAGCCAAATATATCAGTCATTCCATTAAATAGCTTAATTTCCTAATTAAAGACAAAGTCAGTCTGGATAAAAAACTAGAGATGCCCTCTAAATAAAATGACATAAATAGATTGAAGGGCAAATATGAAAAAGGATTATGATATCAACAAAAAGAAAACTGTTCTAGTTGTACTCCTATGACAAAAATAGAACATAAAAGTAGAAGCATTACTAGAGATAAGAGTTATTTCATAAGGATAGAGTCTTAAAATACCAGGAATATATATATATATATATATACATTCTAACTTTGTATAAACCTAATGAAATAATCTCAAAATATACTAAGCAAAGACTAACAGAACTAAAGGAATAGATTAATCCATAGTCCTAAGTGGAGATTTTAACGTTTACTTCATAGTAAATTTAGAACAAGATAACAGAAAAGATCATTTAAGTTTGAATGGAAGGAAGGAAATGATCAAAGTCAAGAGAGACATAATAAAATATGAAGCAAATATACAATAGAGAATAAATAAAGCCACATGTTGGCTCATTTACAATGTTTGACTTTTTTTCACTCTGTCAAGACCAATCAAGAAAAAAAAAAAAAAGCCAGGACAGAAATAACCAGTACCTGGAATGAAAATTGGGCATCACTTTAGATTCTATGGATTATTATAAAGACATTAGCAGGGTAATTTGAACAACTTTACAAAAATAAATTTTTTAACTAGATGAAAGGAGAAAGTTTCCTTAGAAATACATGTGAATAAATGAAACAAGAGGACGTGGAAAATCTGAATAATTCTCTGTCTATTAATGAGTTTGATGTCATAATTAATTTGAATATCTAATGGAAACCTTTCCCAATTAGTGTCTGCTTATGCATAGGATGAAGTGATTTGTGTCCCTCTGAGAACTAGTGGAAATGCCAGCTAAATTTTTTTTCAAATCTGCTTAAAGGCATCAGAGAACAGGGGATAAGATTCTGTACAAGGCTGAAACATGTAAAGGTAAGCTGAAGATATTCAGTCATTCAATCATTTTTCCCGTAGTAGCATTTGCCAATTTCAAATTAAGGAAGAGGTTAAGAAGTAGAAAGTTGAGAAGAGATCAGAAGACTGAAACCAACAGAACTTTTGGGAGTAGTATGCAATGGAGCAACAAAATAGGAGACTTTAGGGCCACAGATGTCTGGAGTCCTCTGAAAACATTGGCTATATTCTGAACCTATGGTGGGTAGTAGACTAAAAAGCTAAGTCAAAAATATGTGAAAAACAAAATTTCCAAAATCTTGCAGTGCTGAAAATTAAAAGATTATAGCTCATGACCCATCAACAAGAGGGACTCCAATGAACAACACAGCAGATTTACATTGGGAACTTCTGGTGAACTACAACATACCCACAGGATAAACCAGTTGTAAACCAGTTGTAAACTGAGCCTTACCAAATCTACAAGCCAATATTAACTCCATGAGTCCCTGTCTGCATAAAATTATCACCTCCAACTTTAACTGACTAGCAGAGGAGCTTATGAATACTATTTAGTGTATAATAAAATCATCTGGAACCTCTAGAGGTTTTCTTTTCTTTTTTTTTTTAATTGGCTGTGTTGGATCTTAGTTGCGGCATGCAGAATCTTCATTGCAGTGTGTGGGCTTCTCTCTGGTTATGGCGCATGGGCTCCAGAGCAGGTGGGCTCAATAGTTGCAGCACGCAGGCTTAGTTGCCCCATGGCATGTGGGATTTCAGTTCCCCAACCAGGGATCAAACCCACGTCCCCTGCATTGGAGGCAGATTTTTAACCACTGGGCCACCAGGGAAGTCCCTAGAGGTTTTCTTTTAATTCATGATTTTTGGTATTCATTTAAAAAATTACTTGGTATTCCTATAAAACAAACATAATAGAACAACTAGGCAGAAGATAATAAGGAAATAGAAGACTTGAACAACATTATACACAAATTAGGACCAATAGACGTCTATAGAACATTCTACCAAAAAAGAGCAGAATTCTTCCCAAGTGTACATGGAACATTCTCCAAGATAAACCATGTGCTAACCCATGAAACAAGTCTGAATAGATTTAAAGAGATAGAAATCATAAAAAATATGATATTCTATCACAATGGAGTAAAATTAGAAATTAATAACAGAAATAAATTTTTGTAATTCCCAAATAGTGGAAGTTAAATAACATACTCCCGAATAACCAAAGGGTCAGAGGAGAAATCATACAAAAATTAGAAGATACTTTGGAACAAATGAAAATGGAGATAAAACATACCAAAATTTAAGGAATGTAGCTAAAGCTGCACTTAGAGGGAAATTTATAGCTGTAAATGCCTACAGTAAAAAAGAAATCTCAAAACAACAACCTAACCTTCCACCTTACGATACCAGGAAAAGAGAAAAATGGATAACCCTTTAGCTAGACTGACCAAGAAAAAGGAGAGGACTCAATTTATTAAAATAAGTAATGAAAAAAGGTATATTATTACATCACAGAAAGAAAATGATTGGAAGGAAATACTATAAATAACTCTATGTCACCACATTAACTTCAGTGAAATGGAAAAATTTCTAGAAACACATAAAAACCAAAACAGACTCAAGAAGAAATAAAAAATCTGAAGAGACCACAAACAAGTATCATGAATTGAATCAAGCTTCCCCTTCCCAAAATTCATATGTGAAAATCCTAACCTCCAGCGCCTCAGAATGTGACCTTATTTGGAAATAGGATCTTTGCAGATATAATTAAGATGAGGTCATATGATGGTGTCCTTACAAATATGAGAAATTTGTACTCAGACATACATACAGGGTAACATTATGTGAAGATGAAGGCAGAAATTGGGGTGATGCTTCTGTAAGCCAAGATGCACCAAAGATTGACAGTAAACCACCAGAAACTAGAGGAGAGACATAGAACAGATTCTTGCTCATGATCCTCAGGAGGAACCAACCTGTCAACACTAATCTCAAACTTCTAACCTCCAGAATTGTGAGAAAATAAATTTTTATTGTTTAAGGTACCCTGTGTGTAGCACTTTGCTACAGCAGCCCTAGCAAACTATTATTAGTGGAGAGATTAAATTAGTAACAGAAAAAAAAATCCTAGGCTAAGGTGGCTTCACTGGTGAATTTTGCCAAGCATTTAAAGAAGAAATACCAATTATCCACAAATTCTTCCAAAAAACTCAAGGATAAAGAAACATTTTCCAACTCATTCTATAAAGCCAGCATTACCCTGATACCAAATCCAGATAATGAAATCATGAGAAGAGAGATCTGCAGCCCATAATTCCTTATGCATATAGATGCAAAATCCTCAACAAAATACTAGCAAGCTGGATCCAGTAATACATAAAAAGCATTATACACCATGACCAAGTGTTATTTATCCCAGGAATCCACAAATAAATGAAATATAAAATATCAATATAATAAATGACAGAATCCTCATTATTTTGATAGTTGTAGAAAAAGCTTTTGAAAAAATTTCATATCCCCAGTGATTAAAACAAACAAACAAACAAAACTAGGAATGCAGAGGATCTTCCTCAATCTGATAAAAGACATCTAACAAACATCCACAGCTAACATACTGAATGGTGAAAGACTAGATGCTATCCCTGTGAGATCAGGAACAAGACAGATTTCTATTCTCACCGCTTCTATTCAACGTTGTACTTGAGGTGTTAGCCAGGCAATTAGACAGAATATGAAATAAGATGCATCCAGACTGGAAAGGAAGAAGTAAAACTACCTCCATCTAGAACTAATAAACTAATTCAGCAAGGTTACAGAATACAAGATCAATGTACAAAAATCAATTATATTTCCCTATATTTGCAATGAACAAACCAACAACATTACTGACAGTTACACTTATAATAGCATCAAAAAAAACCCCTTAGGAATAAATTTAACTAAAAGTTTATGTTTTGAAAACTTCTAAACAGGGGAAAGAAGACTCTTTTGAACAGATAGTACAGGGACAACTGGATATCCACATGTAAATAAATTAATTTGGACTCCGACTTCATACCATATTTTAAAATTAATTCAGAATTCATCAAAGACCTAAATGTCAGAGAAAACACTATAGAAGTCTTAGGAGAAAACATAGGCATAAAACAACATGGCCTCTATTTCTTAGAAATGATATCAAAAGCACAAAGAACAAAAGAAAAAATAGGTACATTGTACATCAGCAAGATTAAAAATGTCTGTGCTTAAGGACACAAGAAAGTGCAAAGACAATTCACAGAATGGGAGAGGGGTGGGATTATGACAAGAGGATGTCTTGTATTTTTCTACAGGCTTTGGTGTCACTGGTTTCACGCTAATCTAGGGTGCTGGAGCCTCTCAACTGGTTTCTGGATTTTTCACAAAGAGAACTAATCCATACATCATTGTTGAATGGGTGTGTCTCTCCAGGGAAAGAGGGCCCAGGGCTTCCTATTCTTTCCTCTTACTGATATTACTCCTCAATACTGATTTTTTTTTTTTTTTTTTTCGGTATGCGGGCCTCTCACTGTTGTGGCCTCCCCCGTTGCGGAGCACAGGCTCCGGACGCGCAGGCTCAGCGGCCATGGCTCACGGGCCCAGCCGCTCCGCGGCATATGGGATCCTCCCAGACCGGGGCACGAACCCGCATCCCCTGCATCGGCAGGCGGACTCCCAACCACTTGCGCCACCAGGGAGGCCCTCAATATTGATTTTTTAAAAAACAATTATTAATTTGAATATCTTTTCTTTGCATTTGACTTTCTCAAATGTAAAAAGCAAGATATCACTTATAAAGATTCTGATCACTTGCATTCTGATCAGTGGAGGTACATTCCTCTGAGATTACATCCTGAAACAAAGTTGCTGTTACAGTCATACACTAAAGAGTGGACCAAATATATATTTTAAGTACTGCACTTCAGCACTCTTTCTTACACATTGCCATCCAAACGTAAAGCAGTGCCTTTCTGGAAAGCAGATTGCAATTATGTATCGAGCCTTAACAATATTTGTACTCTTTAAACTAGTAATTCAACTCAGAGAAATTGACCTACATCTCTATTTCCTAGGAATAAAGATTTACATTGAGTACTTTTCTTTGCAGTTTTTCTTTTTCAGTAAAACTAAAACTTTTGAAATACCTCAAGTGCCCAACAATAAAAGAATGATTCAATAAAGCATGGTACATACCCACATGGAATGCTTTACAGCTATTAAAATTCATACTTAAAAATATTTTAGGCTTGAGGAAGTACTTGCAGTTAACGGTAAGCAGAGAAAAAACAAGCTAATACTAAAATATGTGGGTGTAAAAATCACAGGACACCTGGGATTCATTTTTAAATACTTCAGCAAAAGAAAATTTAAAATTCTGGTGATAAAGACACTGAGGGATATTCTTAATAATTGTTGAGTCTCGGTGCCATTTGATTTATTATGATCATCTCTAATTTAGGTATGTTTAAAGAAGTTCATGATCACTTTAAAAACAACCTACAGATGCATGGGTAGAGCAGAGGGGATTTTTAGGGCAGTGAAGCTATTCTGTATGATACTGTAATGGTGGTTACATGTCATTATACATTTTTTAAAACTCACAAAATGTACAAGACAAAGAGCTAACCCTAAAGTAAACTATGGACCTTAGTTTAAAATATTGTATCAATATTGGCTCATCAATTGTAACAAATATACCATGTAAGCAAAATGTTAATAGGGGAAACTGTCTGGGGAGGTTGAGGGGATCCATTGGGAACTCTGTACTTTTCACTCAGTTTTTTTGGTAAACCTAAAACTGCTCTTTAGAAATAGGCTAATTACAGAGAAAAGAAAGAGTAGTGGTTACCAGAGGGGAAGGGGTAGGGGGTGGTGGGGGACAGAGAGTGAAATTTTTGGTGGTGAGCATACTGTAGGGTATACAGATGTAGAAATGTAGTACCTATGAGGCTTATACAGTGTTCTAAACCAATATTACCTCAATAAAAATAAATTTTAAAAATAGTTTATTTAAAATAAATACGATACCACGAATAAGCAGTATATTATCAATTTCCTTTTATGTATTTCCATTGAATAAGGCTGAAAATGATACAGTTAAATGTAAAGAAAAGAAATATTTGGTGGAATTATGAATTATTTTTATGTTCTTACTCCTAGTTTTCTTTTCTTCTAAATTATTAGGTAAAGGTTAAAGAAAATTCTTACATGCATATTATAGTCAACACCACCTCCCCGAAAAACTTCTGTTATTATCATTTGGTCTTAATTCCTTTCAGTATATTCATGATGTGTAACTTATACATAATGAATCTTACTCTGTATGTGTTTTTGGCATGTGAGATCTGTTTAACACAATCTCTGGTGAAAATATCCAAGTAACGTTTGGAGTCAGAGGGTAAACAAATAAATCTATAAATCCATTTGTAGGAATTGGCGGTTGCCATTTTCATTCAGTCTAGTATCTTTCTACAAGAGCAAGCAAACTAGGAGATATAATTGTGTGAAATGGCAACATTTATTCTTTCAAAGGTAAATTTTGAACTTTTCAAAATAGCTCGTTCTAGCTATTTAAATATGGTAGTTTATTTTTCCATAGTTGTTGTGTAGTAAATGTTAAAACCAAATCTGAAGAATAAAAAAAAAGTAAAATATTTTCACTCAAAAGCATCAGATCTGAAACAGTTTTTCCCTGACACTGATTCTTCAATATCCCTGCTTCCTCGCTATCATTTAAAAACTGATCTTTAGAAGGACCTTCAAGATAGCAGAGGAGTAAGACGTGGAGATCACCTTCCTCCCCACAAATACATCAAAAATACATCTACACGTGGAACAACTCCTACAGAACACCTACCGAACGCTGGCAGAAGACCTCAGACCTCCCAAAAGGCAAGAAACCCCCCCCCCCACGTACCTGGGTAGAGCAAAAGAAAAAAGAAAAAAACAGACACAAAAGAATAGGGACGGGACCTGCACCAGTGGGAGGGAGCTGTGAAGGAGGAAAGGTTTCCACACACTAGAAGCCCCTTCGCGGGCGGAGACTGCGGGTGGCAGAGGGGGTAAGCTTCAAAGCCGCGGAGGAGAGCACAGGAAGAGGGGTGTGGAGGGCAAAGCGGAGAGATTCCCGCACAGAGGATCGGTGCCGACCAGCACTCACCAGCCCGAGAGGCTTGTCTGCTCACCCGCCGGGGCAGGCGGGGCTGGGAGCTGAGGCTCGGGCTTCGGAGTTCAGATCCCAGGGAGAGGACTGGCGGCGTGAGCACAGTGAATTCTGGCAGAAGACCACAGCTCAGTGCTTTGTGTCCACCTAGAGGGGTGGGATAGGGAGGGTGGGAGGGAGATGCAAGAGGGAAGAGATATGGGGCTATATGTATATGTATAACTGATTCACTTTGTTATAAAGCAGAAACTAGCACAACAATGTAAAGGAATTATACTCCAATAAAGGTGTTAAAAAAAAAAAACCCTAATCTTTATATTTACTTCTCCTTTGCCTCTAATTCTATTTGGACATCTTCTTTAGCCTATTGTTATCGGTTGTATTGATCAATTTTCAAATGTTGAATGAGTCTTGCATATCTGGAATAAATCTCCTTTGGTTATGGTGTATCATTCTTTTTATATGTTGTTGGATTTGATTTGCTAAATTTTTTATTTAAATTTTATTTTTGGCTGCATTGGGTCTTTGTTGCTGCACGCGGGCTTTCCTCTGGTGCAGAGAGCGGGGGCCCCTCCTTGTTGCGGTGTGCAGGCATTGCGGTGGTTTCTCTTGTTGTGGAGCACGGGCTCTAGGCACACGAGCTTCAGTAGTTGTAGCACACGGGCTTAGTCGCTCCGTGGCATGTGGGATCTTCCCGGACCAGGGCCCGAACCCATGTCCCCTGCATTGCCAGGCAGATTCTTAACCACTGAGCCACCAGGGAAGCCCTGATTTGCTAATGTTTAATTAAGGTGTTGTGCACCAGTGTTCATGAGACATACTGCTTGGTAGTTTTCCTTTCCCGTAATAACTTTAGGCTAGTTTTAGTGATAGGGTAATGCAAACCTCATAAAATGAGTGAGGAAATATCCCCTCTGCTTCTATTTTCAGGAAGCAATTGTAAAGAATCGGTATCTTTTTTTCATTAAGTTTTGGTAGAATACCTTATGGGCTTGGTGTTTTCTCTTTTGGGAGGTTATTAATTATTGATTCAGTTGTTATAAGTAGATATAGGCCTATTTAGATTATCTGTTTCTTCTTGTGTTTTGTTGGTTTATGTCTTTCAAGGAATTGGTCTATTTCATCTGTTATCAAATTGATGGACATAGAATTGTTCATAATAATTTTGGCATGACAGTTTGCCCTGCAACCTCGGTTTTCTGCTGGGTCCAAGTAAAATTATTGATTTTCAGTTTGCTCAGCCTTTTTCTTTTAAGGACTAGAGTAAAACTGGAAGTCTATTTTCAAGTCTTTAAAGTACCAATCTTTACAACAGTGATTTGTGACCGCTTTTTTGATGCCACAGTAATCTGATGACGTCTATAAACCCTCATTGCAGTACAAAATTAATAAAACTATTATCCCGATATTGAATACAATTCAACACCGAACCTGCCCTGAGACCCATTCTTGGTGTCCCTTATACTAAGGCAGTATTTTCCAAAATTTCATACCCATGGCCATTTGTAGCAAAATTGCCTGGGGTTCTTGTTAAACTTGTAGAACTATTGACCTGCCCTAATCCTACTGAATAAGAGTATTTTGGAGGGAGCTTGGAACTCTGTATTTAAATAAGCATTACAGATTTTGTGTGCCATAATAAAATATAAGGACTACTTCTCTCTCCAACCTGCTACACTCAATGTAGCATTATCATTGCACTCTTTCTCAGTAAAATTCTTGGCATTAATATCCTATCCATATTTTCTTTTCACATTGTTCTTTGCACATTTCTTTCTTGTCTCTGATCCCTAAGTTCTCCGTACTTTTCCCAACATCTCCATTTTCCCAATTTCTACCATTATATGAAGACTTCATTACCTTTCTGTTTTTTACAGGAAGTTGTCTTCTATTATTCAAATGAAGTATCATCTTTATCTCCTCACAACCTTTAGTAGTGTAATAATATTGTGCTCTAGTTCTGTTTTTTTTTTTTTTGATATATCCAAGTATTTTTATCCCTGAACATTTTTAGCTGGGTATCAGGAATAATACGTTTTTCCTTCTGAAGGGATAGAACATCACCATCATTAATTTAGATTACCAGTCATGAGTACAAATATCTTTAGATATGGCAGATCTAATATCTAGGTTTACCTAAATATATCTAGATATAAATAAATAGGGTATATCTAAATATATATATCTGAATATCTTTAGATACTAGGTATCCAGCTCATATGTTGCAGCACTTTTGTACCTTCTTCCTAGACATTCAGTTCTCTCATAACATGATAGATTTCATTTTCCCTCTGGTATTCACTAAGAAGCACAGTTGGCTTTGCATTATTCTCTAGTTTATTCATTTTCTTATAATTCCATTTTTGTATTGGCAATGTTTTTCCAGCATGTTTCAACAAAATTTAATTTGGGAGACCAAGATTTTAGTCATTCTGATTTAAAATGTAAACTAAAAAAATAGAGGCGTACTGTGTTTAGTACAAAGTGACTATATAAATTAGCTGGCAAGAACTAACTTTTATATTCAATATAATTTACACATAGAAAATCATGATGGGGTGAGTGTACCAATCAATGAAGTTTTACAAAGTGAATATGCCCAGATAAACATCACCTGGACCAATATATAGAAAATTGCCAGCATCTTAGACACTTCATCCCAGCCAACAGATCCTCTACCCCAAAGTACTCTTTCAACTTGTATAATCTAAGATAAGGCTTTTATATTTTTGAATTTGATATACATGTTATCACACAATGCACTCTTTTGTGTCTGGTTTCATTTGCTCAATATTATATTTAAGATTCATCCATATTGTTGTATGTAATGGGTTGCAGTTATTTTCTCCCAATGCTGAAAAGGCTTGACTTTTCATTCTTTTCATGGAGATTTGTTTTATGAAATCATTTTTAAATCTTGTTGTCCAATTTATCAACTCTCTTCTTTATGGTTAGTGCTTATGACATCTTCTCCAACCCCAAGGTCATGAATATATTCTCATGATTATCTTTTAGCAAATTGGGTTATGTTTTAGAAGGCGTACTCCTTTACCTCTTTATGTTGCAATCTACAGTCCACTTGGAATTTAATTTTGTGTATGCTGTGAGGTATGAGTCATGATTCTTAATTTTTTAAAATATATGGGTATACGATTGACCCAGCACCATTAATTTTTCCTTTTCTACTGTTCCACTATGCTTTTTCCAGAAACAAACTGTCAAATTTAGCAATATCCCTGTTTTTTCTAGTTTGCTAACAGTTTTATTATTATTATTATTATTATTATTATGTGAGAATGTTGGTTTTTATTAAACATTTTGCTGCATCCAGTGAAAGGATCATATGATTTTCTCCTTTGTTCTATCGATGTGAGAAATTATATAACTACATGGATTGAATTTTTAATTGTTGTAAAAATACATAACATAAAATTTTCCATTTTAACCATTTTTAAGTGTGTGATTCAGTACCATTAAGTACATACACATTATTGTGCAGCCATCACCATTATCAATCTCCAGAACTTTTTATTCATCCCAAATTGGATTGATTTTTGAGCAATAGTTATACATTCTTTTACTATTTTTTAATTGCTATTGTAACAATTACAAGATGCATTCTTAGCTTAGTAATAAGCACAATATAAAGTAGAATATTTCAACTTTATTGACAATTAAAAACCATTAGAATAGGTGAACTCCATTTAGCACCTTCTTGCATTCTGTGCTATCTTTGTCACACATTTGAATTCTTCATAATCTCCAAGTATTTTGTACCCCACAGAATATCATTATTATTGTTTCATTTATACAATACGAATTTAGATTTTAACTCCACATTTACTTTTTATTTTTCATTCTTTCTTGCAATTCCTTGTTACCATCAAAGATCAGTTTTATTCTGTGTGAACTCCTCCCTTAATATTCCCTTTAATGCTGGTCTACTGATAGTGAATTTTCTCTCTTTTTTTGGTCTTAGAAAGTTGTTATTTTTACTTCATTTTAGAAACTACTTTTTAGATGTAATTTACATATGATTAAATGCAAAAAATTAAATACACAGTTTGAACGCTTTAACAAATATACACACCTATGTAACACTAGTTAAGAGGTAGAACATTTCCAGCACTCAGGAAAGTTACCTCACACCCCTTTGCAAGATAACCACCCACCAAGGTAACCAGCATTCTGGTGTGTATCACAGCAACTTAATTTTATCTACTGTAGAAATTCATATGCATGGGATTGTACAGTAAGTACTCTTTTGTTTCTAGCTTCCATAACCCAAAATATTCTTTTGTTATCATCCATACAGTTGCATATTCAAATAGTTTGTAATTTTCGTACTGAGTGCTTTCCCATTGTATGGATATATCATAGTTCATACAATCTCTTCTTAATAGATGTTTGTATTTTTCCAGATTTTAGTTCTAAATAGAGAACCTCTTCTAAATAGAGAAGCTATGAAATTCCTGAATAAGTTTTTCTGTAGATATTACTTTTTTATTTACCTTTGGAAAATAACTAAGAGTGATTAATAGGTTAGGTCTATATTTAACTTGTATAAAAATTGCAAAATCTGTTTCCCAAAGTGATTTTTACCATTTTACACTTACACCAGCAACATATAAGACCTCAAGCTGCTCTGCATCTTCACCCACACTTGAAATTGTCATTCATTTTAATTTTATTCTAATGAGTGCAGAGTGCTACCTTTCATGGTTTAATTTTCAATTTCCAAATGACTAATGATGCTGAACACCTTTTTGTGTTTTTTCAGCCATTGCTATGTCTTCTGTTACTTTCTAAGATGTATTGCCTACTTTTAAATTAAAAATGTGTCTTTTAATTATTGAATTGAATTCTATATATATTCTGTATACAACCTCTTTGTCAAATTTATGTATTATGTTAATTATCTCGAAGTCTACGCTCTTTTATTTTCATAATAATGTCTTCAAAAGAGCAAAAGCTTTTAATTTTGATAAGGTCCAGTATTTTTCAAAATGTAACTTTTGTTTATTTATTGAAATAAAGTTGGCATACAATATTATGTTAGTTTCAGGTGTACTACATGATTTGGCATTTGCATACGTTAGGAAATTATCACCACAATAAATCTAGTAACCATCTGTCCCAATGCAAAGATACTACAAAATTATTGATCACATTCTTTGTGCTGTATTATATCCCTATGACCTATTTCTCATATAACTAAAGGTTTATACCTCTTAATTCCCTTTACCTATTGACACCCCCCATGCCCTCCCCTCTGTCAATCGCCCATATTTCTCTGTATCTATGAGTCTGTTTTGTTTTGTTTGCTTATTTTGTTTTTTAGTTACCAAATGTGAGATCATGTGGCATTTATCTTTCTCTGACTTATTTCACTTAGCATAATACCCTCTAAATCCATCCATGTTGTTGCAAATAGCAAGATTTTATTTATTTTTATAGCTGAATAATATTCCATTGTGTGTGTGTGTGTATATATACATACCATGTCTTTTTTATCCATTCATCTATTCATGTATATTTAGGTTGTTTCCATGTCTTGGCTATTGTGAATAATGCTGCAATGAAAATTGGAGTGCACATATGTCACAGGATTAGTGTTTTTGTTTTCTTTGGGTAAATACCCAAAGTATTTTCACCAAAGTGAAATTGGTGGATCATATGGCAGTTTTATTTTAATTTTTTGAGGAACCTTCATACCATTTTCCATAGTGGCTACACCAATTTACATTCTCACACACAGTGCACCAAGGTTCCCTTTTCTCCACATAATTGGCAATACTTACTATTTGTTGTCTCTTCGATGACAGACATTCTGACAGGTATGAGGTGGTATCTCCTTGGGGTTTTGATTTTCATTTCCCTGATGATTAGTGATGTTGAGCATTCTTTTCATGTGTCTCTTGGCCATATGTATGTTTTCTTTGGAAAAATGTCTATTCAGGTCCTCTACCCATTTTTAATTGGGTTTTTCAATGTTAAATTTTATGAGTTTTTGTATATTTTCTATATTAACTTGTTATCAGATATATTGTTTGCAAATATCTTTTCCTGTTCAGTAGGCTGTCTTTCTTTTTGTTGATAGTTTCTTTTTCTGTGCAGAAGCTTTTTAGTTTGCTGTAGTCCCATTTGTTTATTTTTGCTTTTGTTTCTCTTGCCTGAGGAAACATACCCAAAAGAATATTGTTAACATCCACATCAAAGAGAGTACTGCCTATGTTTTCTTCTAGGAGTTTTATGGTTTCAAGTCTTAACATTGAAGTGTTTAACCTATTTTGAGTTTATTTTTGTATACACTATGAGAAAGTAGTCCATTTTGATTCTTTTCCATGTAACTGTCCACTTTTCTTAACATCATTAATTGAAGACACTATCTCTTCCTCATTGTATATTCTTGCCTCCTTTATCATAGGTTAACTGACCATATAAACGTGGGTTCATTTCAGAGCTCTCTGTTGTGTTCCATTGACCTATGTGTCTATTTTTGTGCCAGTCCCATACTGTTTTGATCACTGTACCTTTGTAGTATAGTTTGGAATCAGGGAGTGTGATACCTCCAGCCTTGTTCTTCCTTATGATTGTGTTTACTGTTTGGGGTATTTTGTGTTTTCCAATGTATTTTAGAATTATTTGTTCTAGTTCTGTGAAAACATGTCATTGGTGTTTTGATGGGGATTGCATTGAATCTGTAGATTGCCTTGAGTAGTATGGTCATTTTAATAATGTTAGCTCTCCCAGTCCATGAGCACAATATATTTTTCCATTTGTGTCATCTTCTATTTCTTTCATCAATGTTTTATAGTTTTCTGAATATGTCTTTTAGTTCCTTTTATTCTTTTTGATTCAATTATAAATGGGATTATTTTCTAAATTTGTCTTTCTGATAGTTTGTTCTTAGTGTATAGAAACACAACAGATTTCTATATATTAATTTTGTATCCTGCAACTTTGCTGAATTCATTTATTAGTTCTAATAGTTTTTTAGTGGCATCTTTAGGACTTTCTGTAGATAGTATCATGTTGTCTGCAAGCAGTGATAGTTTTACTTCTTCATTTCCAATTTGGCTGCCTTTTATCTCTTTTTTCTTATCTGACTGCTATGGATAGGACTTCCAATACTATGTTGAATAAAAGTGGTGAGAGTGGGCATCCTTGTCTTGGTCCTGATCTTAGAGGACATATTTTCAGCTATTCACCATTGAATATGATTTTTCTGTGGACTTGTCATATATGGCCTTTATTATGTTGAGTTGTGTTCCCTCTATACCCACTTTGTTGAGAGATTTTATCATAAATGAATGTTGAATTTTGTCCAAAACTTTTTTCTGCATCTGTTGAGATGATCATATGATTTTAATTCTTTAATTTGTTAATATGGTATGATATGTTGATTACTTTGTGGATATTGAAATGTCCGTTGCTTTCCTGGGATAAATACCCCTTGATCATGGTGTTTGATCCTTTTAATATATTGTTGAATTCAGTTTGCTAATATTTTGTTGAGGATTTTTACATCTATGTTCATCAGTGATATTGGCCTGTAATTTTTTGTGATATTTTTGTCTGGTTTTGTTATTAGGGTGATGATGGCCTTGTAGAATGAGTTTGGAAGCATTCATTCCTCTTCAGTTTTTTGGAATAGTGTGAAAAATATATGTTTTAATTCTTTAAACGCTTGGTAGAATTTATCTATGAAGCCCATGGGGTCTGGACTTATGTCTTGGGGGAGATTTTTTTTATTACTGACTCAATTTAATTACTGGCAATAAGTTCATATTTTCTATTTCTTCCAAGTTCAGTCTTAGGGGATGGTACATTTCTAGCAATTTATTGATTTCTTCTAGGTTGTCCATTTTATTGGTGTATAATTGTTTGTAGTAATCTCTTATGATCCTTTGTATTTCTATGGGGTCAATTGTAATTTCTCCTATTTCATATCTTATTTTATTTACTTGGGTTCTCCCTCTTTTTTTCTTGATGCGTTTAACTAAAGGTTTATTAATTTCATTTATCTTTTCAAAGAACCAGCACTTAGTTTCATTGATCTTTTCTATTCTCTTTTTTTTGGCCTCTGTTTCATTTATTTCTGCTCTGTTCTTTATGATTTCTCTCATTCTACTAACTTTGGATTTTGTTTGTTCTTTTTCTTGTTCCTTTAGATGTAAGGTTAGGTTATTTATTTGAGATTTTTCTTGTAGATGCTTATGGTTTCCCTTATATATGCTTTATATATTTTTTATTAAGTTTTCCCTAAGTATTATATAGATCATTATTATTGTAAAGGCTATTTCTGACAACCTGGATCCCCTGTGGGTATCTTTTTGTTCATTTTTCTTCTTGATTTTAGATTGATCTCACGATGTGGTATGCCTGTTAATTTTTAAAAATTCAGTGTCAGATGTTATATATAGAAATATAGAGATATTTTAAGGCTTTTGCATCTGGCCTCTAAGCTAGGGGGAGATCACTTTAATTCAGCCAGAGTTTGGGCTGATTATATAGGCTGAGTTTCGGTCTTTACAAAAGCTGATCTATTTTTGGTTCATCCTTACAACCCTGTAAAGATGATCTACCTGAAAACTAAATTATTTTATGAGGGCCGACCACTTTGATCAGTCCTAAACTCCAATTTCCATCTTCTTAGCTCCAAGAGAATGCTGAGAGCTATACTCAAATTCTTAGCTTTTTGGCTATCAGTCATGAATTTGTAAATGCCTGTAGAAGAAATGCAGTACCAAATGTCGGACTCATCTCTCTGTGTTTCACTTCTCTCTGGGGTGTTGACCCCTCAAGTCCTGCTTTTATTTGTAACTTTCTGATGCCTTCAAACATTTTTTTTACAAAAAACTTTTTGTTTTAAAATAAATCATAGTTTCACCAGAAGTGACAAAGTAGTACAGAGAGGTACAGTGTACCCTTCATCCCAGTTTCCTCTAATAGTTACATTTTATATAGTTTTAACATAATATCAAAATAAGGATATTGACATTAGTACAATATGCGTGTATAGTTCTATGCCATTGTATCCCATGTGTACATCCATGTAACTACCATTTCAATCAAGCTATAGTATTCCACATTAAAAAAATGCTTTAAAAATATTTTATCCAGCTTTTCTGTCGATTCTTGGAAGTAAGATTGATCTAACCTAGCTTTTCCATCATGACCAGAAGCAGATGTACTAAAATTACCTTTATAATGTTTACTTTTCATATTTGCATTAGGAATTTTTCTGACTCTGAGATTGTGTATAGTATGTGAAAGTGTAAGATGTAGGTTTCAGAGTTCTCTTTTTCTTCTCCATAGTGCCTACCGTGGAGCTGGATATATGGTAGTAAAGCAACAAACAATTATTAGATGATATTTAACTAAATTTATTTCTATAGTCATAGTTATAAAGTCATTGTAACAATGCGTTTGAGCCAAAGCCATTAGTTCTAGTTTGCCTACATGGCAGAGACCTAGCTTAATTTACTTTTTTGGTACATTCAAGCTAAATGAATCATTGTTCTTGCACAATTTTATCTTTGCATATGCACACATCTAAGGTGTTCCTGTATATTTAAATACCACAACATTTAAGTTACACTGGGGTCTATTCTCCTGCTCCACTGTTGGAAGAACTTAAATTTCAAGTTAAAGAATATGGGCATTTAGTAGACAATGAATAGGTATTAGTGGCTACTTAGCAAAGTACTTTAGGAAACTGCTTCCTTTGTAAGTACACATAACGAATAAGACGTGAGAAGCAATATTTCAGGTGAAATGTCATGAATAGCCATGAAGTTGACCCAAGGGACCAGTGAGTTAGAATTTTGTATCTGTAAGAATATTAGAGTTTAAGTCCATGACTTTATATAATGGAAGGGAAAATAGAAGGAAGAGAGAAAGTGGAAATGAAATATAGACAGCACAGTGTTAAAAAAATGAGTTCAGAGGTAAATAAATTATTTAAAATACCAAGTTTTGGGCTTTCACATATTTTTTAATAGGAGTGTCATATAAAAACAAATCCAGGCTTAGATAAGGAGAGGCTTTACTGAGAAGAAAGACTGTTGCAGTAAGGAAAGGACTCAGATCTCAGGAATGTGCAAGTGTCTCAAAAGCAAGCAAAAAGGCTTTTCTTTTATAGAGAGGGTCAGCTTATTCTTGGGATAAGCTGATAAGGGGATATTTTTGGCATTTCAGTGCTTGCTTAGGCTTGAGGACAAGCAGAATTCAGGGACCTTTAGTGAATAGAAAAAACTGACAGAAATTTGGTCAAGACAAAGCAGAGGGTAAGACGTGGGCAACTGTGAACACCTGATCAGGAGCCAACACCACACAGGGATATACTGTTACTAAAGACATTCCAGTGAATAATAAATAGCCCCTTGGTAGTTATGCTATAGAAGAAATTTGTTATTTTAATCTGGTAGGAATTTGGCCTAAGTGACCTTCAGAAATTTATTCTAACTTGAAGAACAATTATTTGTATGATTCAGTGAGTTAGTATTTTTACAGAAAAACCAAAGAGGTCCCCTTAGTGTACATTCCTGGACAATTAGATTTGCTACATCATCTAGTCAAAGTATCATTCAATGAAAGTTAGTAAAATCCTTTAAAAGCAAGCTGTGTAATCATCATTTTGTAGATTGCATAAATGAATTATTCAGGACTAAGTATTTCAGAATATCTATTATTTCAGATTGAACAAAATTGCTGTGTACAGGATATGCATTTCTTCCCTAGGAATGCAATAATAGTATGGAAAAGATGTGCAGTATTAACATTTAGATAGGTATCATTGGAAGAGCAATGCTTAAAATTTACCTAGTGTGGAGAGAAAAGAGGAAAAGTTTTGGTTAAATCTTATCAGACTTACCACTAGTGCCTCAATTCAAAGTCAGCTTGGGGAGTGATGTTGCTTTTCAAGCTCTCATGAAAAGACTTCCTGATTTGTAAAGGAGGCAAATTTATTTATGTAAATTGACTATTTGGCAGTACTTCTGCTTCTTTTAGTGTTGACTAGTCCCACCTCTGATAAAACAGATCTAATTTCATTTCCATTAAAATGCAATGAAAGCACATTTATGAATTTAATAATTTCTTGCCTGAGTTTGATAGCTTAAAATGGTTAACTATGGAGTATTATTAATAAATATTGCTTTTTAAAATTAAAATAGAAACACCTAGCTGGTCAGGGATTTTTTTTTCTATAGATTATGACAGAAATTAAGTTGGTAAAAGAAATAGTAATTTGCCAAAGGGTTTGTTTAATTGGACCCTCTTGCTTATCAACTTGTCAAATTATTTTCAAACCTAAGCTTTTCTATATAATTTAAATATTGGTGTACTTTGTTTTGCATAACTTATTCAGCTTCCTGAAAGGAACATGAAGCAAATATAAATTTAGGCTTTTTAACAAAGCATGAAAAGAGGAATGTGACATCGTGAATTGTTATTCTAATTTGTCTTTCAGAAGGCTTTTCTAAAATCTTACCTTTTTCTCATACTTCCTGATCTTGGGTGGCCTCGGCCTGTAGCAGCTTGAAGCATGGTTTTGGTTCCCGGCCAGAGATTGAGGTCAGGTCAAGGCAGTGAGAGCACCGAATCCTAGCCACTAGACCACCAGGAACAAGTAGCCGGTGACAAGGCCCTGGCCCTTTGGCTTTGCAGAAAAGAATTCCCACAAAGACATAAAGTAGTGAAACAAGTGTCCATTAGGAGAAGAAAAGAGTACAATACGTGTGGATAGACACACAGGCAGACTCAGAGAGAGAGTTGCACCCTCATGGTAGTTTAAATCACTTATATGGGACATTTCTTTCAGGTTTCCTTTGACCAATCATTTTGATTTGCCTGGTTCAGAATCTGTATTTGGTATATCTCAGGATCCTC
Organism: Mesoplodon densirostris; assembly: GCF_025265405.1. Taxonomy (NCBI): domain Eukaryota; kingdom Metazoa; phylum Chordata; class Mammalia; order Artiodactyla; family Ziphiidae; genus Mesoplodon; species Mesoplodon densirostris. Next base: position 30,843,564 of record NC_082681.1, on the reverse strand, counting down.
CCATGTGCACGTGCATCTCTTAGCCAAGATGGATTCTACCGAAGAGGCCTATGGGTAGTTGGCATCACTTACTATGGGGTGGCGCACCCTCCCTTTTTGACCTTAAGGAGCTTTCTAGTTGGGAAGGTTTCCTTGAATTTGAGAATGAGAAATATGTGGTCTCTTATCCTCTATCTGGGCAGGGCCCAGCCTCCTCTCTCAATTGCCCTGCTATTGTCACCTTGGAGTATTGGTCCACAGGGAATGAATCTTCAATTGCTTACCCTGGGGGGGGGAGGGGCATCTACCTCCTGCCTCACTTTCTACATTTTTATATGAACTGCCTATGTAAATGTCATTATTTCTGATAACTTTGTGTGCCTACTTGATCCACAGTTCTTCCTGATGAAGTAACATTTAGCTGAAGTTCCTCTGCATAACCTGCATAGTCAACAACCATTTGTGCTTTAACAAAAAAGGGAAGATATGTGTGAAAATTCGAAAAAATACTAAAGGGTTTTAAAGATTATGAGAATCACTGGTAGCAGAGCTGATCCTATTTTCCTGTCTAAATTAAGTTTTTGACTTCCCCTTCCCAAGAGGGTGAGGGGAGGGGAAGCTTCCCTTTTATCACTTAAAAATCACTTGATTGGGGCTTCCCTGGTGGCACAGTGGTTGAGAGTCTGCCTGCCGATGCAGGGGACGCGGGTTCGTGCCCTGGTCCGGGAAGATCCCACATGCCGCGGAGTGGCTAGGCCCATGAGCCATGGCCGCTGAGCTGCGTGTCTGGAGCCTGTGCTTCACAACGGGAGAGGCCACAACAGTGAGAGGCCTGCGTACCACAAAAAAAAAAAAAAATCACTTGATTGAATTGTTAGGTCATATGAAACAAACAACTTTCTTGACATCAAGAGACATGTATATTGGGGAAGAAGACTGAGAAAATCTATGTAACAACGTAGAAACAGTGGGTTGCATGGATTCAGAATACTGAAACAATGTGGCTACAACTTAAGAGTTTCTTATGCATGGTTACTTAAAATAAATAAATGCTGAATTTACAAACTCGTAATTTCCTTGACAGTATTGCACACCTGTCAGTCATGTCCAGCCTATCCTTTATTAAATGACAAATAAATCTGGATTGGAGTAGAAAATATTATCTTGTGTCAAATATTTGTAGATGCCTTACTATGACTAGAACTGAAGACATAGATCTACTAGAGAATGGACTTGAGGATATGAGATATGAGTAGGGGGAAGGGTAAGCTGTGACAAACTGAGAGAGTGGCATGGACATATATACACTACCAAACATAAAATAGATAGCTAGTGGGAAGCAGCCACATAGCACAGGGAGATCAGCTCGGTGCTTTGTGACCACCTAGAGGGGTGGGATGGGGAGGGTGGGAGGGAGGGAGATGCAAGAGGGAAGAGATATGGGAACATATGTATATGTATAACTGATTCACTTTGTTATAAAGCAGAAACTAACCATTGTAAAGCAATTATACTCCAATAAAGATGTAAAAAAATTTTGGGGGGTCTATTAATATTGCTATACTAGCTTCCCTTTTTATTTTATATATGTACATTAAATTTAAAATGATAGTTGTACCATTTTCTAAACACAATCTAAATTTATCATGCTATTTAAATTTCACAATCAGTTTTCTGTGCAGACCTGTGTAATGTTTTGTGTATGGAATGAAAATCTGTTTTAATCAAAATATATTGATTTAGATTATAAAAATAATATAAAATGAAATAAATTCAATAGCTATCAGTAAATATTTGAACTATCATCCTTATGCATATTAAAAATTCATAGCAAATTAAGAAAGAAGAAAACATCATTAGATAAATGTACCAAACCTACTGCAAAAGTCATTCTTAATGGTAGAATATTAATAATTCATCCCAAATCAGCAATAACACCATTGGTGCTATTATTTATTATTTTACTAGAAGACCTAACCAATGCATTAAGACAAAGAAAGAGATATAAATATTGGAAATTGATACAAAACTGAGGATGCTTTCAAATGATTTGATCTGATTATCAAATAATTCTATTAGATTAGAAGCAGTGTTTTAATACATCAGCAATATCCAAATGATATATTGCCAACAGAAAAATAAAGATACATATTAAAATAGACAAGAGCTTTAATTTTATTTTGGAATAAACTTAACCAGAAATGTGAAAGACCTATACAAAAAAAATGGTAAAATTTATTGATAGACATTAAAGTTTCAACTAGGAAGACCAAACATTTTCCTTTTATTCTAAAGATTCATGAGTTTCAACTTTTGGAAATTTACTTATACTACTTCTTTAATAATTTTTTCTTCTTCATTTCCTCTATTTACTCTTTTTAATTTCTAATAGTAAAATATTGTCTCTATGAGATTGAATCCCTGTGTCGCCATCATTTCTTTCACATTTTCTTTCTCTTTTCCTTTCTCTCTACAAAAATACATTTATTTCTTCAGCATTTTTTCCCCAGTAATTCTATTGATATACTTTCATATAACAGTCATGTTTTGTTTTCTGATGCTTTTTTACAACATTCAATTTCAGTTTTTAGTTAAGTTTTTCCTTTTTGAGAAAGTTAAATTCACATGCAGTTTTAAGAAAGAATACAGATCCTGTATGCACCTTACCCAATTTCTCTCGGTGATAATATCTTGCAAATCTATAATATCACAACAGAGATATGACAATTGATACAGCCAAGATATAGAACTTTTCTATCACCAGAAGGATCCTTCACATTGCCCTTTTATAGTTATGCCTATTTCCCTCCCACCCCACCCTTTCCTTAATCCCTGGTGACTGTCAATCTGTTTTCCATTTCTATTATTTTGTAGTTTCAAGAATTTCATATAAATCTTATACAAATATAGCATTTATATAGTGTGTATTTGGCTTTGTTCACTCAGCATAATTCTCTGGAGATTTATACAGGTTATTGCATGTATCATTAGCTCATTGCTTTTTATTGCTAATTAGTATTTCATGGTATGGATGTACCACAGTTTGTTTAACCAATCATCCATTGAAGGGTATCTGCATTGTTTTCAGTTTGGGGCTATTACTATTAAAACTAGTATAAACATTTATGTACAGGTGTTTGTATGAATATAAATTTTCATTTCTTTGGAGTGTAATTGCTGGTGTATGGTAGTTGCATGTTTAGTTACTCAAGAAATTGTCAAACTGTATCCCAGAGTGACTGTACCATTTTACATTCCTACCAGCAATCTATGATGTACTCATATTTCTCTGAGAATACTAATTAGATTATCTTAAAATATTTCTTCTCTTTCTTGAACTGTATTTATTCTGGGCTCAGTATTCTGCTTGTTGTTTTTAAACTTACTGTCTTATTCTGTTGATTTTTATCGTATGTGTTAAATTTTTGTTGCCTGTCCATATACTTCAGAATGAAGTATTTGGTTGATTATTGTAGGTAAGTTGAAATTGGTTTTCTTTGCTATTGTATAGGCAGGTGTGTTTCCTGATAGGTTTCTCACCTGACTGGGAAGCCTAATGGAAGCTTTGTTTCTGGAGACTAGGCTGGACATTTTGAATGGCAAGCTTCATTTTAAGATGCCTATATGAAGAGTTAGAATGTTTGGCTTGGGAATCCCCAAATTCCAGCCTGTGGAATGCTTTAATTTAAGTGTTAAATTCAATATTTGAAGGCCTAAGTACACATAGAGTTAAGCACTCTAGTTTTGGGGTGGTGTGTGTGTATATATGTGTGCGTGCTCACGCACACATGTGTATGTGAGTGTTTTGAACATGGAGCAGGAGACAGGGAAATGGCCTTCCCATCTCATCTCTCTGTATGGAGGAGTAGGGAAGGATAGAATGAAGACAGAGACCGATCAGGATTCCATAGATGGTCATTAAAATTAATACCCTTCTAGCCTCACTTTTCACCATCTCTCTGTGTGGAAGAATTGGACAGGATGGGCTGATGGCAGAGACTTGGCACAAGTTTTTGGTAATCATTCAAATTAACACCTCTATATCCCCCTGTAAATACTTACTTCAAGAATAGATCCTCACTGGGCTTTTCCCATGAATATCAGCTTGTACTTCTTTTCTAGGTACCATATTCATGTATTCGGCACCACATTTATAACAGGGCAAGAGAGTAACCTGTCCTGAGCTCCACGCTTTAGATGATCCCAATTATACACAGAAAAAAATTAAACTTACTGAAGTACATATAGCAGCTTTTGTCCCTTAGCATCTGCCACTCAGACCTGCAACCCTAAGCAAGCTGTCTTGTGACGAATATTGTTTGGATCCAGGAGAAAACATTTTCCCACCTCTTGCCCTGTGCCCAAATACTAAGGAATTTCATGTGTTGGATACTGCTTCAGGATACTGCTTCAGGATGTGAGAAACATTTAAATGCCTTATGTAACAGAAAACACAAATTAATTAACTTGTTCAATATCTTTTCTCTCAGATGATATAAATCCCATAGATTCTTGCTTAAGGGAAGTATTATTTCACAGTAGTGACAGGCATCCCTTTCCTTCCTTTTCTTTATGTTCCAATATTGTTTCTGAAGAGACACACATGGTTTTTATAACCAGTACAAAATGCAGCTGAGAAATATTTTGCTACATTTAACAATTCATATTCCTTTTAAATGTACATATAGGGCCTCCCTGGTGGCGCAAGTGGTTGAGAGTCCGCCTGCCGATGCAGGGGATACGGGTTCGTGCCCCGGTCTGGGAGGATCCCATATGCCGCGGAGCGGCTGGGCCCGTGAGCCATGGCCGCTGAGCCTGCGCGTCCGGAGCCTGCGCGTCCGGAGCCTGTGCTCCGCGACGGGGGAGGCCACAACAGTGAGAGGCCCGCATACCGCAAAAAAAAAAAAAAAAATAAATAAATGTACATATATAGCTCTTTATGTTGGAAAGTAGGTGGGCATTAAAAGGTAGTATTGTGAATATCTTTATATTTATAATCATATTGATAAGATCTGAGTAAATTTTCAAAAAATACTATACATTTCAGCTTTATTTAAAATTTTAACTAAAATTTTGAAATTCAATAATTAAGATATATATTTGGCTTTTAATTTTAAAAGTTTGAATATTATATAAGGTAACTGAAAGTATATGTGAACATAGCTATGTTTTAATATTTTATAGTAATTTAATTTTATCAATATAAATTCAAAATTTGTATATTTTGAACATGATCACCTTTTACATTTTAATCTTTTATTGCATTAATATGAAAATCTTTATTTTAACATTAAAGAAAAGGAAAAATAACTTGTATGGAATGAATATTCATAAATATGAATTATATATATCTATATTTTATTACTCAACCAAATATCACTGACATTAATAATTAACAATTTTTAATATTCTTCCAAAATTGTCATATAAAAACAGTCAACCAGGCTTTTAACTTTTTTCAAGGCAGGATAATATATATGTTTTATGTAACAGATTTTTAGCTTGACTCAGAAGTCTTATACTCTTGCCAGGTCCCCAAATTGTTAAAGGTGTGTCCAAGCTCTTATTTGATTTCTGGTTCCAAAAATGTGTTTAAATCTTTTTGCTATTTTTTCCTTACTCTTTTAGTTCAGATATTTACTATGATGTTTTTAGAAAATATCACACACAAACAATTCTGCCCAGTCTTCAGTAAACACATTTACCTCAAAATAAGTGCCTTCTTCTGTTGTGCACTTGATTGCTTTTTACTCCTCCAAGACTCCATGTTTTCCTATGGAACTCCTGTGGTATAAATGCTGTGTGTGTGTGTGTGTGTGTGTGTGTGTGTGTGTGTGTGTGTGTGTTTGTATGTGAGAATAAAGATGTTCTTCCATATTTGCTCTCTGTATCCTTGCTATTTAAATTAAGGTCTGCTGATCAGTAACCTATGCATCTCTTGGGAACCAATGAGAAATGCAGAATCGCAGGCCCTACCGCATATTTACTCATTCAAAATGTGCATTTTTAACAAGATCACCTGGTGATTTATATCCACATTAGTGTTTGAAGGGCACTGCTCAGTATCTTGGCTATCATAATTTCTATGGTTTTCCTTTAATTCTGTATTTTGAGAGGATTCTCTGATACAGTAACTAAATTTTGCTAATTCAGATCTTTATTGTTATGTATGTGATTCAGTGCCACTAAGGGCTATTTTAGTATTGTTATTATAATCTCTGATATATATATATATATATTTTTTTGCTGTACGTGGGCCTCTCACTGCTGCGGCCTCTCCCGTTGCGGAGCACAGGCTCCGGACACACAGGCTCCGCGGCCATGGCTCGCGGGCCCAGCCGCTCCGCGGCATGTGGGATCTTCCGGGATCGGGGCACGAACCCGTGTCCCCTGCATCGGCAGGCGGACTCTCAACCACTGCGCCACCATGGAAGCCCGTAATCTCTGATATATTTTTATTTCTATGGAAGTTATCTTCTATTTTTATTGTCTCATTATACTTGATTTCCCCTTTTACTTGTAATTCTATAAATTTTTATATATATTTTTCAGTTATATAAATATGTGCATAGATTTATAATTGTGATATATTCCTGAAGGATTGACCATTTTGTCATTTTATGAAATCTCCCTCGTTGTCACTGGAAATGTTGCTTGCCTTAAAGTCTACTTGATTTAGTAACAGTCCTGTTAAAGTAGCTTTCCTCTTAGTATTTTCATACTGAATGTTTTCATTTTTTTTACCTTGAACCTGATTACTTTTATTTAAATTGTGTTTTTTTGGTAAATAGCAACCGTTTCGAAATATGCCATAACTGTTGTCCAAAACAAAGGGAACTTTGTAAGGTCCTTGTATGACCTTGTTGTATCTCCTTTGTTGACTCTAGAATTTCTTAATTACTCCAACTTGGATAAAGTCTTTGTTATTCAGCTCTTTTCACTGTAAGCCACTGTTACACCAATCCCTCTTGGTATGGTGGCAAGGTATGGGAGAAGTTTCTTTCAATTTATGGTTGAATCGCAGTCGTTTAGTGGGCCCATGTCTCTGAGCTGTGACTTGCATCAATGTTTCTTAGCCTTAATTTCTCCTCTTAGGTAATACAGGAAGGATTTGGGGTCGGGGAGGGAGTAGAATTGGATAAATGCTCTTCTCCCTAGGGTGTAATAAGGCTCTGGTAAAGCCTTTTCTCCTGCAAAGTTCCCTTTGTTTTGGAGAACAGTCTTGGCATATTTCAAAATGGTTATGTTTCCTTTTCCTGTTTCAGAGCCAGCAGAGGATCCTTCCAAGCTTTTCACTGTGAGGATTGGGCTCCTGAGGGCAAAGTCCATGAAAGTGTACCCCCGACACACATGCCAAAACACAGCTCTTAGGAGTTCTCCCTCATGCTAGTATACTCAACCTCAAGCAGTTTGTCAAAATTAAAACTTAAGTGTTCCTAGGACTTTTTGTTTCCAGGTTTCAGCTGTGATTCTCTATTCACCTCTCTCTCCAGATTTCAAGAGTGGCAGTTTGCCCTGTGATCACAATTCTCTGATGGGTCTAAGAAGAGTCCTTAATTTTCATTTTGTTCAGTTTTCTTTCTGTAATGATGGAAATAACTATCTCCTAGCTGTTTACATGTCAAAATTGAAACTGGGAGTCTCTTTTGGTTTGTTTATAACTTCTGAAACAGTAAATATTTTTAAGATCTGTTTTATTTCATAAAAGAAGTATATCATGCTGTAGGCAATCTTTGGAGACTCATTTGTCCTCAACATTTTATCACAAAGTTCTTTCATGTTTTTACATGTTGCTAGTTCATTTGTTTTGACTATTGTATAATACTGCATTTTACTGTACCACAGTGAATTCATCTACATTATTGTTTATGAGCATTTGGTTTTTTTTTCCAGTTTGTCGATATTATGAACAGTACTTGAAAATACACAAACCCTCTTTAGTATATATGTAGGAGGGGAATTTCTGGCTCATATATACGTCTATTGTCAACTTTAGGAGACAATGCTAATGCCTTATGAAGGTATACATATTTATATATACATATTTCATTCTGTTAGTATGGTAGATTAAAATGATTTTTTGTCAAATGGCAAACCAACTTTGCTTTTCTGGGATAAAGCCCAACAAGTCATGGTGTATTATTCTTTTTGTACATTACTTTAAATTATCTACTGATATTTTGAAAGGGAATTTGCATCTATATTTATGAGGGATATTGGTATAAATTTTATTTTTCCGTAATGCTTTTGTCAGTTTTTGGTATCAGGGTTTTAATGTCCTGGCTAGCTAATTTAGGAAGTGTTTCCTCCACTTCTATTTATGAAAACAGTTTATTTTAGATATGGCATTATTTATTGCTTAAATATTTGATTAATTAATTAATGAAACTGTGCCTGGAGGTTTTCTTCCTTCCCTCCTTCCTCCCTGCTTTCTTTCCTCCTTCCCACCCATTCATCCTTACGTTCTTTCTTTCTCTTTTTTTTCCTCCCTCTTCTCCTCTCTTTCTATTTCTCTCTCCTGATCTTGCTCTCTCCATTTTATTTTCTGCTTTTCTTAGGTGGTTTCTGATTATGAATTGAATTGCCTTAATGAAAAGTATTTTTCTAAATTTTTATTTCTTCATCTGTCAGTTTGGGTAATTCATGGTTTTCAATAAATATCTCCAGTTAGCTAGGTTGTTGAATTTAATGATATAAACAGAATTATAATATTATTTTATTACCCTTTTAATGTCTGCAGTCCTTTTAATATGTTTAGTGATATTCCCTTTTTAACTACTGCTCTAGGCAATATGTATATCTTTATTTCCTTAATCAGTCTGGTTAGTATCTACAACTTTTATTATTTTTCCCCCAAAACCCCATATCTTAACTTTATTATCTATTGTTATCTGTTTCCTATTTCTTGATTTATGATCTTATTTTTATTATTTACCTTCTATTATTTTAAGTTTAATTTGCTCTTTTACTAGTTCTCTTACGGTACAAGCTTAGGTCGTTAATTTTTAAATCTTTTTTCTAGCAGTTATTTATATTTATAAAATTCTAAGCATTGCTTTGGATACATACCACAAAATTTGATACTTGGATATCCACTATTGATATATATGGTAGGTGTTCAGCTCACAATATTCACTATTTTTTCTTATGATTTCTTCTTTGACCCATGGATTATTAATACATGTTGCAGAAATTCCAAAATTGAGGGAATCTCTCCATACTATTTGGTATGGGTTGAGCTATGTTCCCACCCGAAAAAAAAGATATGCTGATGTCCTAACCCCCAGTACCTCAGAATGTGACCTTATTTGAAAGCAGAATCAATGTAGATGTAATTAGTTAAGATAAGGTCATATTGGAGTCGGGTGAACCCTTAATCCTATACAACTGGTGTCCATATAAGAAGGCATCCATGTGAAGATAGGCACAGGGAAAAAGTCATGTGAAGGCAGAGAATCAGAGTGATGCATGAACAGGCCAAAGAATGTCAAAGATTGCTGACAAACCACCAGCAGCTAAGAAAATGCAAGGAAGGATTCCACTACAGGTTTTAGAGGGAGGTTGGCTCTGGTGACACATTGGTTTCAGACTTCTTGCCTCCAGAAATGAAATAATAAATTTCTGTTTTGTTTTAAACTCCCCAGTTTGTGGTACTTTGTTATGGCAGGCCTAGGAAACTAATACACTATTACTGTATGGTTTCAATTCTTTTAAATTTGTTGAGGATTTGGTCTTATGGCTCAGCATACCTTCTACCTTGGTGAATGTTCCCTGCACTTGTACATATATGCTGCACTTGTTGGTATAGCGTTCTTATTTTGGTGAGAGGAATAACAAATTACTCTATTTGAAGGAATGATACTAAGGAAAGAACTTGTAGATGTTTTGGTACAACTTATAGAAAAGGTAAAGGTAACCCAAACATGCGTGCACTGCCTTGGTGACCAGGGAAGTCATCCCCGTGGCTATGGTAAGCCAGCCTAAGGCTTAGCTCTCATTATCACTGTTTCCCAGGATGTGCTTGTCAAAGCGATACTCTGCCATGCCAGATTTGGGGGCCCCCATCTTGCGTTAGTTGGTTACATGGTCACGCAATTCTTTGATGGATTTCACCTGCTTGTTCAGGTAAAGAGTCTCAATGAAGTCACACAAATTAGGGTCATTTTTGTCAGTGGCCAGTTTGTGCAGTTCCAGTAGTGACTGATTCACACTTTTTTCCAAGTGTAGCACACATTCCATTGCATTCAGCCCATTCTCCCAGTCATCACGGTCTGGTTTCTTGATATCCTGAAGGAAGATTCGGCCACCCTGTTGGTTCTGCAGCTTCATCAGTTTCTCAGCATGTTCCCTCTCCTCAAGAGACTGGTGAAGAAAGTATTTGGCAAAGTTCTTCAAAGCCACATCATCGTGGTCAAAATAGTATGACATGGATAGGTAGACGTAGGAGGCATAGAGCTCCAGGCTCTATGGCGGCTGATGGCAGCCTCCGAGTGCTGGTGGTAGTTCTGGTACACCTGCGAGGGGGATGCGGTCGTCGGTTGTCGTGGCTGGCGGCTGAGGAGAGGCGGTTGGAGGGCACTGTGAGGTGGTGGCGAGGGCTGGCTCTGAGCGGCCGGCCAGAGCGGGGGACGAGTGCGGGGTTCTGTCCAAGCACTGTTGAAGCAGGAAACCTCGGTGACTCTCCGCGAAGACTGTGGCCGGTATAGCATTCTTTAAATGTCAAATAGATCAAGTCGGTGGTTTTCAAATCTCTTGTATCTTCACTGATTTTTTTTCTACATTTTTTATCAGGTACTGGGAGAGATGTTTATTCTCTATGAGTGCTGATTTTTCTATTTTAGTCTGTCAATTTTTACTTAATATAGCTTTTTACATCCACTTTAATATGATTCATATTCAATTTTTATAACTTTCCTTAACTATTTACTGTCACTCTGTGCCTTTTTTATTAAATTGTTTCTACTCAACACCATAGAGTTTAATCTTGCTTTTAAATCTAGTCTGACAATCTCTGCCTTTTGATTCTAGCTTTAGACCATTTATTAATTGAATCAGTACAAGTGTTTACTTTGTCTTTACTGCAGATCCAATTTTCTGTCATATATAATTTCTCTACAGTCTGATGAACTTCTTTTATCAGTTATTATACTGTATGTCCATTTGGGACAAATTCAGCTTTCCCTGCTGAGAAAGTTTTTATTTCATATTCATAGATTGCAAAGATATTCTTCTATGTTTTATTCCAGCAGGTATATAACGTTTTTACACTTATGTCTATGATCATCCTGAAATGAAATTTTGTGTGTGGAGTAAGGTAGCATCCAAGTTCATGTTGTCCCTGTACCATTTGTTGATAAGACAGACTTTCTTTTCCCCATTAAATTGTAGAAATATATTTGTGGAAAGTCAAATGACCATATAAGCTTAAGTCTCATTCTGAATTCCCTATTTTATTCCATTTATTGATTCATCTATCCGTATATCAATACCATTCTGTCTTAGTTAATGAAGCTTCTTTGTAAGTCTTGATATCTGGGACTAAATGTTGCACAATATTACAGTCCTTTTGAAAACTAATACTAGCTCTTCTGTAGCATAAATTGTAGAATCCAACTGTCAGTTTCTTCAGTATCATAGCAATATTCTCTCAATTAATGAACATAAATAATCCCTCCATTTATTTAACCATTCTTTAATATTCCTTATCTATGTCATGGGGTTTTCAGTCGTGAGCTCTTGGAAAATTTCATTAAATTTATTCCTAACTCTTTAATATTTTCATGCCACTTTAATGATATTTCAGAATTAAAATTCTCAATATTTTGTTGCCAGTATATGTTAATGCAGTTGCTTTTTTATATTTTAACTTATATGAGTTAGAGTTCTAATATTTTTATTAATAGATTCCTGTAGATTTTTTCTAGCATATAACCATACTCTGAAAATAACAGTAGTTTTACTTCTTATCCAATATTTATGTATTTATTTACTCTTTTGTCTTATTGCTTGGTTAAGACCTACTTCTAATGTTGATTAGAAGTAATGAGAGCAGACACCCCTGACTTTTCCCTATTTTAGTTGGAAACTTCAATATCATAACAGTAAGCTCGATGTTAGCTATAGATCTTTGCTAGAAGCATTTTAGCAGACTGAGGGAGTCCCCTCCTACTTACAGTGTGCTGAAATTAGTTATTATGATCTAGTGTTGAACTTCTTTAAAAAAATTATTTTCTATATCTATTGAGATCATTACTTTTGCTTCTTATTTTTTAAATAGATTTGTGGTGATTTAGATGGATTTTAGAATTTTAAACCAACCTCACATTCCTGAGATAAACCCACTTTGTTATAATCTATTTTCCTTTTTTTAAAATATTGATGGGTTCAATTCATAATGTTTTCTTAAGGAATTTTGATGCTATGCTCCTGAGTAGTTTTGAACTATAAATTAATTTTCTTATAATGCCCTTCTCAGGCTTTTGTATCAAGATCACATTGTCTCATACAATCAGTTGTGACATGTTCTTATTTCTGTTATTTTCTAAAAATGTTTGTGCAAGATTGGTGTTATTTCTTCCTTAAATGTTTGATGGTATTCACCAGTAAAATTGTCTGGGTGTGTAATTACCTATCATTATTGTGCACACTTCATGCCAGGGAGGGAAAGTGTAGCTTCATGCATTGGGACCCTGTCTTTTCCAAGGGGGTTTCTCAGATGACTGCCTTCTGTTTTGGAGCTCTGATGAATCTGGCACAATCTAGCCACCACAGGGAGAATAGAAGTGCACATTGGGATGGTAGAATGCCATTGATCTTATCTCCTGCTCTGCACAGTGAGCAGACAAAAAAATCTCAGCTCTCAGCTTCCCCCTTGGGAGGGAAAGAGTTGATCCATGCATCCAGCAATCCATCCTCTCCAGGGCTGCACAAAGGAATGGAATCTATACTGTATAGCACAGGGAACTATATTCAGTATCCTGTCATAAACCATAATGGAAAAGAATATAAAGGAAAGAATGTATGTGTACAACTGAGTCACTTTGCTGTACAGCAGAGATTGGCACAACATTGTAAATCAACTATACTATAATTGAAGAAAAATAAAAATTAAAAAAAGAAATAGCATCTGTTTCACTAGTTCTGAAGTTCTGATGGACCAGTGGCAGCTCGTGTGTAGATGCCATTGTTTCTCTCTCATGATCAACACAGGGTTAATGGATAAAAAATCCCAGTTTTCAGCTTGCCCCTGAGAAGGAAAAGAGTTGATCTGTATGTCCAATGCCCCCACTTTTCCAGGGCTGACCAAAGAACTAACATCGATCTCACTAGTCTTGAAGCTCTGATAGATCTAGCACAGTCTAGCCACCTGGTGAAGAATGGAGGTAGCAGCTTGGTCTGGTAGATGCCATAGCTACCCCTACCTCCTGGGCTCAGCATGGAGGGAACAGACAAAAGCCGCAGATGCCTGCTTTTCCCTGGGGAGGGTAAGAGTTGGTAGAGGTCCCCCAAATCTCTGGCCAGGCTGATTGGCAGGGGTCTTCTTCTGTATGAGGCAAGTCAGTGAAGACTGAAAGAGGTGTCTGCTTTGTCAAATGTATAGACACCAACACAGAAAACCTATGAAAATGAGGAATCAGATAAAGATGTTCCAAACAAAGGAAACAGAGAAATCTCCAGAAACCAACCCTAATGAAACAGAGTTATATGATTTTCCTTATAGAGAATTAGAAATAGCTCTTATAAAGATGGACAATGAGGTGGTGGGTAAATCACTTTTTAATTCTAGTATAAAAGTTAAAGACAAAAGGATTTTTAAAAACTATACCTAAAAATGTGTTAAAGGATACACAATATGAATACTTTCAAATTGTGACGTGTATTCATGACACCCACTCTGAAAGATTTTTTGAAAAAAAAAAACTACAGTGAAAAGTTTCATTTAAATTCTTTCCAAACCCAAGGATCCTTAGGCAGTAAGCAAACTATAGCAGCATTATCAAAATCCTCCACAAGTTTGCAAATGTTTGAATGTCAGGCTTGAGATGTAGAGTCTGTCCACGTTAGATGCCTTCTCTTGCAGGAAGTAAGAGGTAACCTAGAGGTTGTATGTTGCCTGTCATGGCAGGAGAAAGCTGACTTCTGGAGATAGTAAATTCTGACGATGATAATATGGACTGGAGAGGGGAGAAGTTAAAGTGTAGAGCATTTGTATACAGTTGAACTCTAGTTATCAGCTTAAAAAAAGACTGTTATAAGATATATCATTCTTATAAAATATAATAATATTATATATGTATTACATAACCCCAAAGTAACCAAAAAATACCTATAGAAATTATACAAAAGAAAAAGAGAAAGGAATGAAAGTATATCAATTCAAAATATCAAAAAAATGGGCTTCCCTGGTGGCGCAGTGGTTGAGAGTCCGCCTGCCGATGTGGGGGACACGGGTTCGTGCCCCGATCCCGGAAGATCCCACGTGCCGTGGAGCGGCTGGGCCCGCGAGCCATGGCCGCGGAGCCTGTGTGTCTGGAGCCTGTGCTCCGCAACGGGAGAGGCCACGGCAGTGAGAGGCCCGCGTACAGAAAAAAAAAAAAAAAAAAAAAAAAAATATCAAAAAAAAACACAAAGCAAGATGAAGGGGAACAGACAGACAAAAGAATTAAAAGACTAACAGAAAACAATGAATGGCAATAGTAAATACTTTCCTAAGAATAATAATTTAAATGTAAATAGATTAAATTCTCCAATTAGAAGACATAGAATGGCTGAAGGGATAAAAAGCAGGACTAACTGTTTTAGGTGTACAGCAAAGTGATTCAGTTCTATTCAGTTAAATATATATATGTATATTTCAGATTATTTTTCATTATAGGTTATTACGAGATACTGAATATAGTACCCTGTGAAAAAGGATGAAATATTGCCATCTGCAGCAACTTGGATGGACCTAGAAAATATCGTACTAAGAAAATCACTTTAGATTTAAGGACACGTATAGGCAGAAAGTGTAGGGATGAAAAGAGATAATATTCCATGTCATTGGTAAACAGTAGAGAGCAGGGTTGACTGATTTTATCAGGAAAAATAGATTTTAAATTATAAACTCTCACAAGAAATAAAGAAGGATATTATATAATGATAAAGGGTCAATCCACCAGGAAGATATTTCACTCAGTATCAGAGCATACACTGGTAGAACTGAAGGAAGAAATAGATAGCAATACAGTAAGAGTAAGAGATTTCAGTACCACACTTTGAAGAAGGGATGGAATATCCAGACAGAAGATTAGTAAGCAAACAGAGGACTTCAATAACACTATAGGCCAAATGTAACAAAGTTTCTATAAACTTTCCACTCAATACCACAATGCACCACAATACACATTCTTCTCAACTGAGAATGGATCCTTCTCCAGCATAGATCACATGTTTGATCATGAAACAGGTCAACAAATTTAAGATTAAAATCATACCAAGTATCATTTCTGATCACAGTGGAATGAAAATAGAAATCAGTAGCAGAAGGAAAACTGAAAAATTCACAAATATGTGGAAATTAAACCATACACTCTTGAACAATGATTGGGTCTGAAAAGAATCAGAGGAAACTAGAAAATACCTCGAGACAAAAATAAAAACACAACATACCAAGACGTATGAAATTGAGAAAGAGAGTACTAAGAGGGATGTTCATAGTTAGAAAAGTCTACATTATAAAAGAAGAAAGATCTCAAAAAATCTAACTTCATACCTCAAGGATTTAGAAAAAGAAAAACAAAGCCCAAAGTTAGCAGAAGGAATTAAAAAAAGAAGACAGAAATAAACAAAATAGAAAATGGAAAAACAATAGAGAAAAACAGTGAAACTCAGAACTGTTTTTTGAAAAGATTTTTTAAAAAGTGAAAAAACCTTTGGATAGACTAAAAAAAAGAGAGAACAATCAGTATCAGAAATGAGAGACATTACAACTTATGCCACAGAAATACAAAGAATCATAAGGACACTACTATGGACAATTATATACCAACAAGCTGAATAGTCTAGAAAAGATGAATAAATTCCTGGAAACATACAGCCTACCAAGACTAAAACATGAAGAAAGTCTAAACAGACCTATATCTAATATGGAGATTGAATCAGTAATCAAAAGCCTCCCAACAAAGAAAAGTGCAGAGTCAGATGGCTTCACTAGTGAATTCTTAGGAAAAAATACCAAATTTTTCCACAAAGTTGAAGAGGAGGGAACACTTCCAGAATCATTTAATGAGTCCCTCACTACCCCGATACTAAAGCCAGACAAAGACCTACAAGAAGGTAGGTGAGAGAATCATAAGAATGTATTACCTTATCAAAAATAAATTGATTGTAAAAGAAAATTGGAGATAGTAAGACAGCAAGAAAGGGTCAAAACTTTCAAGTATTATTTTTATTATTGCTTTCCTTAAACATTTGTAATATATGTTTCTTATATAAGAAAGCCTTTCCTAGCCTCTCAAATTTAACTATTTACTATATCTAATACAACTGAATTTTGCATACGTTGTGAGGAAGGAATAAAAACTTATTTTCCCCATCTGGAAAATTGTTCTAGCATCATCTATATCTATCTATCTATCTATCTATCATCTATATCTATTTTTATTTTTAGATATATTTTACATAAATAATAGTGCATAAAACACAATGTAAAGAATAATTATGAAGTATGTGTAATTTGTAACAACCAAAGTGAAAAAAATAGATCATTTTTAGTATCTCAGAAATCTCTCATGTGTCTATCCTTTCCCCCATTCTAAATATTTTGACTTTTATGATAATTATTACCTTGCTGTTCTTTATAATTTTACTACGTATATGAATATGTCTATAAATATATTATTTTTCCTTGATTTTGAGTGTAATGCAAAGTGAGCACACTACTATATTACTTTCTTTTTTATTTATTGTGCAACATTGTGAGAATCTAACATCATTAAATATAGCTATAGTTATTTCCTTTGTTTTGCTGTATACTATTCTATTGTATGAATATCTCCAAGTTTGTTCATTCTACTATTGATAGACATTTGAAGATTTTTCCAATTAAAACTCATTACAAACACTGCTGCTGCAAATATTTTTCATAACTACTAGCAAGCATGTACAAGATTCATTCCACTTTATATACTTAGATGGGATATTGCTATATTACAAGTCAAGTGTTATTTAAATGAGTAGATAATGCTAATATTTTTTCCAACATAGTTGAACAACTTAAAATCTACCAGTCATGCATGAGATTCTCCTTTGCATCACAATTTTACCAACAATTGGTGTCATCAGAGGTTTTAGTAAT
Source organism: Mesoplodon densirostris (assembly GCF_025265405.1). Taxonomy (NCBI): domain Eukaryota; kingdom Metazoa; phylum Chordata; class Mammalia; order Artiodactyla; family Ziphiidae; genus Mesoplodon; species Mesoplodon densirostris. The sequence continues at coordinate 30,826,247 of NC_082681.1, read as the reverse complement.
TGCCAATCTGGTATGTATGCAATAATATTTCATTGAGATTTTAATTTGAATTTGTCTGATTTACTAATGAAGTTAAAGGTATGTTTACATGTTTAGTGGTAATTGGTATATCCTCTTTTGTAAAGTATAGTAAAATTTATGGCCCATTTTTAAAAACTGGTATTTGGAGATTTTCTTAATGGCTTCTTGTAATTTTTGTTTGTTGGTATGTATTATATACATATACTTAGTTAAATATACATGTTGCAAACATCCTCTCCTTACTTTCTTTTACCTTCTCACAGTTTTATTGTGTCTTTAGACGAAGAGAGAGTAAGTTTAATATAATGGAGTTTATCAGTATTTCCTTCACGCATATGGCTGTTTTCATCTAGTTTAACACATCTTTCCCTCAAGATGAAATCATAAAAATATTGTCTTATGCATCTCCTAAAAATGTATAGTTTCCCCTTTCATGTGTTAGTAATTTTTTCTGCCTGGAATTGATTTTTATAGCATTTGTAAAATTTGGGATATATTTTATATAGCATATAATTCAGCATTTTAAAAATGTACACCTAAGTGGATTATAATATATTTACTGTTGTATAGCCCTCACCACTGTCTAATTCCAGAACTTTCCACTACCCCATAATGAAGCCATAGTCATTAGGAGTTAATGTCAATCACCCATCACTCCCATCCCCTGACAATCACTATTCTACTTTCAGTCTCTATGGATTTGCCTATTCTGCAAATTTCATATAAATGTTATCATAAAATGTGACATTGGAAAATTATAGACCTTCTAGATTCCCTTCTAGATCCCAGGAATATTTTGCAACTTTCCAAAGTTTTAGGGATGTTCCTCCTGTGTTAGTTGCTAGGGCTACCATAACAAAATATCACAGACTGTGTGGCTTAAACCACAGAAATTTATTTTCTCACAGTTCTAGAGACTTCAAGTCCTAGAGCAAGGTGTTGGCAGGTTTGATTTCTCCTAAGGCCTCTCTCACATGGCCTTTTCTCTGTGTGCACGCATCTTCAAATATGGTCATATTCTAAGATTCTGGGGTTAGGGTTTCAACATACGAATTTTGAGGGGACACAATTCATTCCATAAAACCTCCCAAACTTTTTGGTTAGTCTATTGTTTTCCACAGCTGTTACACAACACCTATCATCTCAGGTGGCAGGAACCTAAGATTGTTTTAGCCTGCAAGGTTTGCAGGAAATTCTGCCCCCAATTTGCAAGCTGTTTTAACACTAAACCTGCAGGTTACTAACATAAAAACTAACGTTTGAGCCAGTTTTCCAGGGAGATACTAGACAGGTCAGAACAAATAATTAATTACAACTCTATGTGAATAAGGTCTGTTCTTTTTCATTTGGTGCCAGGAAAGTGGTCCAGTGGTCTGTTACTTTCATGGCTACCATGGAGAAAGGGAGCTGGGTATGGGAATGGGGTAAGTTAAATGCCACAAGATTCTCAGTTCTTACTGAGAATCGTTCTTTTCATTTTTTTTCTTTTTTTGAGCAAGTACATTCTCCAGATTGTTGCAAGCCTTGGTAAGCTTCCAGAATCTAAAAAAAAGTTGATTCTGACAGTTTTTGCCTGTTTTTTCTTGCTTTTATGCATGGTAGAATTGGGGATCATTTATTCTGCCATTTTTGTTGATGTCAACCTGGAATTGATCTTTGCATATGATATGCAGTAAAAGTCCTGTTATGATTCATCAGTTGTCACCACATGACTTTTTGTAAAGTTCATCCTTTCTTGCTTTTCTTCAAGGCCATCTATTTCATACATCAATTGTCCATACATAGGTTACTCAGTTTCTAGGATTTTTATTTTCATTCTGAGTGATTTATTTATGCATCCATGTCCAAATACCATGCTGTCTGATTATTTTACTTTAAAATAAGTACATTTTTAAACTATTTTTAATTTATTGTTTTAGTGAATATAGTTGATTTACAATGTTGTGTTAGTTTCTGGTGTACAGTAAAGTGATTCAGTTTTATATATATATTCAGTTTCATATATATATATATATATATATATATATATATATATATATATATATTCTTTTTCCATTATGGTTTATTACAGGATATTGAATATAGTTCCCTGTGCTATATAGTAGAACCTTGTTTTTTGTCTATTTTATATATAGTAGACTGTATCTACTAATCCCAAACTCCTAATTTATCCCTCCCCCATCCCTTTTCCCCTTTGGTAACCATAAGTTTATTTTCTATGTCTGTGAGTCTGTTTCTGTTTCATAAATAAGTTCATTTGTGTCATATTTTAGATTCCATCCACATATAAGTGATATCGTATGATATTTGTCTTTCTGACTTATTACTTCATTTAGTATAATAATTTCTAGGTACATCCATGTTGCTGCAAATTGCATTATTTCATTCTTTTATGGCTAAGTAGTATTCCATTGTATATATGTACCACATCTTCTTTATCCATTTATCTGTCAATGAACATTTAGGTTGCCTTCATGTTTGCCTGTTGTAAATAGTGCTGCTATGAACATAGGAGTGCATGTATCTTTTTGAATTACAGTTTTCTCCAGATATATGCCCAGGAGTGGGATTGCTGGATAATGCGACAACTCTATTTTTAGTTTTTGGAGGAGCCTGCATACTGTCTTCCATAGTGGCTGCACCAGTTTACATTCCCGCTAACAGTATAAGAGGGTTCCCTTTTCTCCACAGCCTTTCCAGCATTTGTTATTTGTAGACTATTTAATGATGGCCATTCTGACCAGTGTGAGGTGGTACCTCATTGCAGGTTTGATTTGCATTTCTTTAATAATTAGCAATGTTGAGCATCTTTTCGTGTGCATATTGGCCATCTGTTTGTCTTCTTTGGAGAAATGTCTATTTGGATCTTCTGTCCATTATATTATTAGGTTGCTTGGTTTTTTTTGTTACTTACTTATATGAGCTGTTTTTCATGTTTTGGAATTTAAGCCCTTGTCAGTTGCATTGTTTGCAAATATTTTATCCTGGTCCATAGGTTGTCTTTTTGTTTTGTTGATGGTTTCCTTTGGTGTGAAAAAGCTTATAAGTTTGATTAGGTCCCATTTGTTTATTTTTGCTTTTATTTCTGTTGCCTTGGGAGACTGACCTAAGAAAACATCGGTACAATTTATGTCAGAGAATGTTTTTCCTGTGCTCTCTTCTAGGAGTTTTATGTTATCATGTCTTATATTTAAGTCTTTAATCCATTTTGAGTTTATTTTTGTGTGTGGTGTGAGGGTGTGTTCTAAGTTCATTGACTTACATGTGGCTGTCCAGCTTTCCCAACACCATTTGCTGAAGAGACTGTCTTTTCTCCATTGTATATTCTTGCCTCCTTTGTTGAAGACTGACTGTAGGTTCGTGAGTTTATTTCTGGACTCTCTCTTCTATTCCATTGATCCATATGTCTGTTTTTGTGCCAATACCATTCTGTTTTGATTACTGTAGCTTTGTAGTATTGTCTGAAGTTTGGGAGGGTTATGGCTCCTACTTCGTTCTTTTTCCTCAGGATTGATTGGCAATTCAGGGTCTTTCATGGTACCATATAAGTTTTAGGGTTGTTTGTTCTAGTTCTGTGAAAAATGCCATGGGTATTTTGATAGGGATTGCATTAAATCTGTAGATTGCTTTTGGTAGTAATACCATTTTGACAATATTAATTCTTCTAATCCAAAAGCATTGGATATCTTTCCATTTCTTTGAATCATCTTCAGTTTCCTTCCTCAATGTTTTATAATTCTCAGCATGTAAGTCTTTCCCCTCCTTGGTCAGGTTTATTCCTAAGTATCTTTTTTTTTCTGATGAGATTTTAGAAGGGTTTATTTTTTTTTACTTTTCCTTTCTGATATATTATTGTTAGTGTAAAGAAATACAACAGATTTCTGTATTTTAATCTTGTATCCTGCTACCTTGCTGAATTTTTTTATCAGTTCTAGTAGTTTTGTGTGGAGTCTTTGAGGTTTTCTATATATTGTATAATGTTATCTGCATATAATGACAATTTTATCTCTTCTCTTCCTATTTGGATACCTTTTATTTCTTTCTCTTGTCTGATTGCTGTGGCTAGGACTTCCAATACTGTGTTGAGTAGAAGTGGTGAGAATGGGCATCCTTGTTTCCAGATTTTACTGTGAAGCCTCTCAGATTTTCACTGTTGAGTTTTATGTTGGCTGTTGGTTTATCAAAAATAGCTTTTATTATGTTGAGATATGTTCCCTCTATACCCACTTTGTTAAGATTTTTTGTCATGAATGGATGTCTAATTTTATCAAAGGCTTTTTCTGCATCTATTGAAATGATTATGTGGTTTTTGTGTTTTCCTTTGTTGATGTGGTATATCACATTAATTGTTTTGATTATGTTGAACCATACTTGTGACCATGGGATGAATCCAACTTGATCGTGGTGTATGATCTTTTTTTATGTGTTGTAGCATTCAGTTTGCTAATATTTTGTTGAGAACTTTTGTATCTATATTCATCAAAGTTATTGGCCTGTAGTTTTCTTTTTAGGTAGTGTCTTTGTCTGATTTTGGTATCAGGCTGATGGTGGCTTCATAGAATGACTTTGGGAGTGTTCCTTCCTATTCAATCTTTAGGAGGAATTTGAGAAGGATCAGTATAAATTCTTTGTATGTTTGGTAGAATTCCCCAGTGAAGCCATCTTGTTCTGGACTTTTGTTTGCAGGGAGTTTTTCTTATTACAGATTCTAGTTCACTTCTAGTGATTGATCTGTTCAAATTATCTATTTCTTCTTTTTTTTTTTTTTTTTTTTTGCGGTATGCGGGCCTCTCACTGTTGTGGCCTCCCCCGTTGCGGAGCACAGGCTCCGGACGCGCAGGCTCCGGACGCGCAGGCTCAGCGGCCATGGCTCACGGGCCCAGCCGCTCCGCGGCATATGGGATCCTCCCAGACCGGGGCACGAACCCGTATCCCCTGCATCGGCAGGCGGACTCTCAACCACTTGCGCCACCAGGGAGGCCCTATCTATTTCTTCTTGATTCACTTTTGGTGGGGTGTATGTCTCTAGAAACTTGTCCATTTCTTCTAGGTTGTCCAATGTTGGCATATAATTGTTCATAGTATTATGTTTTTTTGTAGTATTTCTGTGGTATCAGTTATTATTTCTCCTCTTTCATCTCTTATTTTGTTTATTTGGGTCCTTTATCTTTTCTTCTTGGTGAGCCTGGACAGAGGTTTGTCAACTTTCAAGGAACTAGCTCTTGATTTTATTGATATTTTTCTATTTTTTCAATCTCTATTTCATTTCTTTCCTCTCTGATCTTTATCATTTCATTCCTTCTGGTGACTTTAGGTTTTGTTTGTTCTTTTTCTAATTTTTTGAGGTGGTAGGTTAGGTTGTTTATTTGAGATTTTTCTTGTTTTTTTGAGGAAGGCCTGTATCACTATGGACTTCCCTCTTAGGAATGCTATTGCTGCATCCCATAGATTTTGTATGGTTGTGTTTTCATTGTCATTTGTCTCAAGGTATTTTTTAATTTCCTCTTTGATTTCATTGTTGCCCCCATTGGTTTTTTAGTAGCATGTTGTTTAGTCTCCATGTAATCATTTTTTTCTTGTTTCTCTTTCTGTAGTTGATTTCTAGTTTCATGACATTGTGGTCAGAAAAGATGCTTAAATTGACTTATTTCCTCTTAAATTTGTTGAGGTTTGTTTTGTATGTAGGCTGTCCTAGAGAATGTTCCATGTGCACTTGAAAAGAATGTGTATTCTATTTTTTTTTGGATGTGATGTACTAAAAATATCAATTAAGTCTAACTGTTCTATTGTATCATTTAGAATATCTGTTGCCTTCTTGATTTTTTGTCTGGAAGATCTGTCCATTGATGTGAGTGGGTTTTTAAAGTCTCCTACTATTTTTGTTTTCCTGTTAATTTCTCCCTTTATGTCTGTTAGTATTTGTTTTATGTATTTAGGTGCTGCTATATTGGGTGCATATATGTTAACGAATATAATATCCTCTTCTTGTATTGATCTTTGTATCATTATATAGTATCCTTCTTTATCTTTCTTTATGGCCTTTGTTTTAAAGTCTATTTTGTCTGGTTTGTCTATTGCTACCCTGATTTCTTCATAGTTTCTAGTTCCTTTTTTAGAGTCATCTGCATTTCTGTTGGTAGCTTTTCTTAATTCCTTCAGTATTTTCATTACCTCCTTTTTGAATTTGAGGTCTAGTAGACTAGAGAGATCTGTTTCATTGTTTGTACTTTCAGGGTAATCCTCTTGATCTTTTAATTGGAAGTGGTTCCTCTGCTTCTTAGTTTTACTTATGTTTCTCTGACTCTGTGAGTTTAGGAGAAACAGTTATCTACTATGGTCTAGGAGGGCTCTTATGTGGGAGCATCCCGATGTAGCCTGCGTGAGTCTCATATTTTTGGTGCAAGGGCTGTTTTTAGTATGGATGCCTGCCACATTTTCTCTCAGTGTGTGTAGGCTGTTATCCCTTTGTATGGGGTGTGACTGGTGTTGTGGTGACCAGAGCCTGCACTGGATGTTGAGCAGGCCTCCTCTTTGCTCTGTGGTTGTCACAGCCCTGTTGGGTGCAGGGTCTGCTCCCCAGTTGTTGGAGTAGATGCCCCCAGATCTGTTTCTGAACTGTGGTGTGAGGTAGGAGGAACTGGAGCACTCCCACTGGGAGAGGAGCCACTGAGTATTCCTCCACAGGAGCTGTCCACTAGGAAGTGCGCTCTGTGGTATCACCTGTCACTTGTTGTGCAGGCTCACCGACTACACTGTTTTAGCACTGCCCTCAGCCCTGCCTCAACCTTGGAAATTCAGGCAGTTGGCGCAGGTATCCCACAGGTGCTGTGTTCACAAAGCCCTATAGCGCATATCTGTTGGCACAGAACCACTGAAGGTTAGGCGCCGGGACCACCATAGTCCCACACTTGGACCTGCCCTCAGAGCTACCAAGTCAGCCCAGACCCTAGCCCTACCTCTACATCTGTGTGCTTGCAGAGCCTATAGCTTGCTATCACCAGACCTGCCCCAGCCATGGGAGCACCAGTAATTGGCTCAGATGTCCTGCAGGCAGTGAGTTTACAAAGCCACCTGTGGTGCATAAATCCTCCGATTGCAGAGTGACTGCTTCTGAAGTCTTGGGGCTCCTGGGGATCGGCTTGGATTTCAGCCCCACCTCTGCATGTGGGCAACCTGCAGGTGCTTATGTGCTCCCAGAACTCCACACCCACTGTAAGCATGTTGAAAATGAGGCTGCTCCAGTAAGCCCCACCCTTCCAGCATGCATGTTAACAATGGGGCTTCAGTGGCAGACCTGGGCTCCTTCCTGTGCACACCCCAGGTTGCAGCTTAGACCACAGTCCAGCCCCTTCAGACTCTTTCCACACACCCAATCCCTGTCCTTTCTCTGGGTCCGCTGAAGCCAGAGTTTCAGCACCCAGCACCCATGCACACCAGAAGTGCATCTTGAGTTGGGGAGTGCAGGGAAGTGGCATGGACCCTCTGTGCTGGTCTTTCTCTGTTTTGCCTGCTGCAAGCTGGCTGCTGCACTCTCTTCTGAGCCTTGGAAGCTCCCTTTCTGTCCTGACTGATCTCCCCACCAGTGATGGGGCTTCCCAGAGTGAGGGAACCTTTCCTCTTTCACAGCTCCCTTCCAGAGGTGCAGGTCCCATCCCGATTCCTTTTTGTTGTTGTTGTTTTCTCCTACTTTGTTACATGGTGATCTTCCTTGGGGTTTTGTTTTTATGAGATCTTCTGCCAGTGTTCAGCAGGTATTCTGTGAGAATTGTAGATGTACTTTTGATGTGGGAGGAGGTGAGCTTCATGTCCTTCTATTCTGCCACCTTGATCTGGCCCCTTATTTTTTTAACTATTAAAGCAAGTTATTCAACCCTTTTATTTTCTTTCAGGAATGGCTTGGGTATTCTTGATCCTTTCTGTTTCCATATAAGATTTAAAAATCAGTTGTGAAGTCCCACGGTATAATCTGTTTTTTTTATTGGAGTTCTATTGAACCTAAAATTGATGTGGGGGTAATGGACATATTTAAAATATTAAGTCCATAAATTCATTAACATGATATATCTCTATATTCAGGAAATCTTTAATATCTCCTATTAAAATTTTATAATTGCCTCCAAAGACAATTGCAATACTCTGATACATTTGTTCTTACTTAATGATTTTGACAGTATTGTGAATGGTATACTTTATTTTTGTGTGTGTTACTGGCATGTTGAAATACAATTGATATTTTTTAAAGTTAATGTTGTATATAGCCAGTAAACCTACTAAACTGCCGTATCTTTTAGCTGCTTTATTGATACTAAAATATTTATCAGTTGATTCTTTTAGATATTTTTACATATGCCATTGTGGTAGGCAAAAATATGCCCCCTCTCTGCAAAAAATCCACATGATAATTCACAGACCCAATCTCCCAGGACCCTGTGAATATGATGAGATTATCCTGAATTGTTCAGATGGTCCAAATGTAAACACCTGAGCCCTTAAAGGTGAAGAGAAAGGCTTAAGAAGAAGTAAGAGAGATCTAAGGAATGGTAAGGATTTAACACACTGTAATTGTCTTGATGAAGAAGGGATTCCTATGTCATAAGAATAACATATCATTCCTACAACCACAAGGAATTGAATTATTTTAATGTAAGTGAGCTTGGCAGAGGAGCCTGAGCCCCAGACAAGAACTGAAACTCTGGTCAATATTTTTATTTTAGCTGTGTGGGACCATAAGCAGAGTATCTAGCCATGTTTTCCATTATGAATTTTATAATTTTAACTATTACATTTTTGTCCTTGATCTATTTTGAGTTAAGTTTTGTACGTCATGGAATGTAGGGTTCCAACTTCATTCTTTTGCATGTGGATATCCTATTTTCCCAGCACCATTTGTTGAAGACTGTATTTCCCCCATTGAATGGTTATGGCTCCCTTCCTCTCTCTAATTTTTAATATATTTTTTTCTGCCTTAATGTTCTTGTTACCACCTCTGGTATAACGTTGAGTAGCATGGGAAACTTTTCACTTTCACTATTATGTATGAGATTGGTTGTAGTTGTTGTCATTGTTGTTCTTGGGGGAGGTTGTAAATACTCTTGATTAGAATAATGTTTATGATAAAAACCCTCCAGAAATTAAGCATAGAGGGAACTTACCTCAACATAATAAAGGCCACATATGACAAACCCACAGCCAAAATCACTCTCAATGGTGAAAAACTGAAACCATTTCCTTTAAGGTCAGGAACAAGACAAGGTTGTCCACTCTTATCACTATTATTCAACATAGTTTTCGAAGTTTTAGCCACAGCAATCAGAGAAGAAAAAGAAATAAAAGGAATCCAAACTGGAAAAGAAGAAGTAAAGCTGTCACTGTTTGCAGATGACATGATACTATACATAGAGAATCCTAAACATGCTACCAGAAAACTACTGGAGCTAGTCAATGAATTTGGTAAAGTAGCATGTACAAAATTAATGCACAGAAATCTCTTGCATTCCTAATGATGCTCTCAGAAAATTACTAGATGCTACCAGAATCCTAAAGATGCTACCAGAAAACTACTAGAGCTAGTCAATGAATTTGGTAAAGTAGCAGGATACAAAATTAATGTACAGAAAACTTTTGCATTCCTATACACTAACGATGAAAAATCTCACAGAGAAATTAAGGAAACACTCCCATTTACCATTGCAACAAAAAGAATAGAATACCTAGTAATAAACCTACCTACGGAGACAAAACACCTGTATGCAGAAAACTGTGACACTGATGAAAGAAATTAAAGATGATACAAACAGATGGAGAGATGTACCATGTTCTTGGATTGGAAGAAGGAACATTGTGAAAATGACTATACTACCCAAAGCAATCTACATATTCAGTGCAATCCCTGTCAGACTACCAATGGCATTTTTCACAGAACTAGAACAAAAAATTGGCACAGGGAGATTAGCTCATTGCTTTGTGTCCACCTAGAGAGGTGGGATAGGGAGGGTGGGATGGAGATTCAAGAGGGAGGAAAAATGTGGATAAATGTATATATATTGCTGATTCACTTTGTTATACAGCAGAAACTAACACACCATTGTAAATCAATTTTACTCCAATAAAGATGTTAAAAGAAAAACAACCTATTTTGCATTTCAAAGAAAGAATGTATATTCTGCTGCTGTTACACACAGTAATCTATACATGACCATATGTGTATGTTAATTTTGTTTTTCAAATCTTCTCTAGCTTTATTTTCTGTATGTTCTGTCATTTACTGACAAAATTCTTTGTCTAGGTATGACATTTATAACATTGAAATAAATCTCCCACAGAACTATGGAGATATTACTCTGTTCTCTAGTCTGATTCTTGTTTTGTTTTAGGGATTGCTTTTATATTTTCTTTCTGAAGTTAAAAAAATTGAATATTTGTGGTTCAAAAGTTTCACCCAATTGTTTCAGATTTTTAAACTTAAAAATATTCCCTTTTGGACTTTTCATAATGACACTTAGTTCATTCTTCTATTCAGAGATATTTTACACTATTTCCCTCCTACTCTTCATTGTCTATAGTCTGTTTATTTTGATCCCTGTTAAAAGGATATTGGAACTATTGCACCCATTTTATGTACCTCACTTATTTTTCTTCTCATCTTTTTATACATTTTCACTGCACTCCTGGAAATACCTGAATTTAATCTTATGTTTATTAATTAGATCTTCAGCTTGGGTCATTCTGTTATTTAGCCCAAATATTAACTTTTAATTTCAATAAAGTTCATGGACATTAAAAATGACTGCCTTTGAGAGATTTGAGAAAGTATAGCATTATAAAAAGTAGAGGATGAGGATGCAGCAATGAGGGTGCAACTTCAATGTTAGAATTAATAGGAAAATATAAAATATTAATTATAAGATTACCTAATGTGTTCATTTTGCAGAATTTTAATGCTTTCAGTTACATCATGTTGATTTTCTTCACTAGTTGATTTTTGATTGTATATCCACATTTACCTGTAATGGTTAAGATTGATTCAGATTGGCCACTTTCTTTAGACATAAATAATTCACCTTTTCTCTTTTCATGAATGCAGGTTTGAATTAACAGGTTACCCTTGGCTTGAATAGTTGTTGAGGGGCATATGGTGGTTACTAGGATTCCTTTAGAGTTTAGTTTTTCTTGGGGTTCTAAATTTAGGGAATCGGTGTCCTTTGTGATGGTTGACAGGAAATTATAGCACTCCGCTTATTCCTATGTAAATTGTCATATTTTAGGGTACCCTACTTGTGTTTTTATCCTGCGGTCAAAACACTGAAAATAGCCACTTTAAGAAAGAGGGAATGAAATTTTTTTACTGACGTTTAATTACATGGGAAAAGTACCCTTGTTCCTTTCAATTCCTCTTGTGATTGTTCTTATACACAGTTTCTGCTCGGAGTAATATTTGTGGGGCCCCCTCTTTCTCTCAGTGAGACTGAAAGTTCTTCAGCTCTTTTTGTTTTCATTATTAATCTGTTCTGTCTTTTTTATAATTTTAAAAGTTTCTTTTTTTGTCTGCTGGAGATGTACTTTCTTTCTTAGTGTTATTATTCTTCTATTTTAATAAAATTTTGAGAGGGTGGTAAGGTGAATATATGTATTATGTTTTCAAATAGAACTATATTTCCTATTTACTAATGAATATTTTAAATTCAAAGGCCAACTGAACTCATTGTAACAAGTGGAATAATACAAAAATGCATAAATTAAATCTTAAACTCCCTGCTCACATAGAAAGCACTGATAGACCAGGCTTGACTGCTATCCTTTGTAAGTCCTGCTTACAAGGTTTGGTCTTCACTAGCATCTGAGAACTTGGATTTAGGGAAGGTTCCCATCGTTCTAACTGGTAGGAGTGGCTCACTGTGCCTACACTATTTATATGAATAATGTGGCTTATCCTGCCTTCCTTCTGCGAGTATGCAGTTTTGACACATGATAAGCAGACAGTGCCTAATATGATCAGCCCCCAATATAATTCTGGGAACTAGGTCTCTAATGAGCTTATTTATAGACAACATTTCATTTGTATTTTCACAACTCATTGCTAGGAGACTTAAGCATGTTTTGTATGACCCCAAAGGGAGAGGGCTTGTGCCTGGTTTTCTCTGGACTTTGTCCCCTTTGACTTTTCCCTTTGCTAATTTTGCTTTATATTCTTTCACTGTAATAAAACATAGTGATGGGTGACATTTTATACTAAGATCTCTTAGTCCTCCTAGCAAGTCATCAAACTGTGGGTGGTCTTGGGGACCTCTGACACACTGCTCTAATTTATTACTACCCTCTTGATTTGTGTATGTTGAGCCATACTTGCATCCCAGGGATAGATCCCACTTGGCCATAGTGTATAATCCTTTTAATGTACAGTTGAATTTGGTTTGATAATGTTTTATTAAGGATATTTGCATTTATGTTCATCCAGGATATGAGCCTGTGCTTTTCTTTTCTTTAGTGTCTTTGTATAGCTTTGCTATCACTGTGATGCTGGCCTTCTTAAATGTTTCTATATGTTCCCCCTTTTGTTTTTTGGAAGAGTTTAAGAATGTTTGATATAATTTACCCATGAAGTCCTCTGGTCCTGGGCTTTTCTTTGTTGGGAGGTTTTTGACTACTGATTCAATCTCCTTATTTGTTATTCGTCTGTTTAGGCTTCCTATTTCTTCTTGATTCTGCTTTAGTAGATTGTATGTTTCCTAGAAGTTTATTTTTTCCCAGGTTATCCAATTTGTTGATATATAATTGTGTATAATAGTCCCTTAAGATAATCTTTATTTCTGAAACATTCATTAGAATGTCTCTTATTTATTTCTGATATTTTGAGTCTTCTCTCTTTTCTTCTCTTTTTTTCTTGTGCAGGGGAAGCCATGGTGGAGAGGATTTCCTCTTGGCATTGAGTTGTACTGGCAAGGGGGATGGAATGATGCAGGTAAAATCTTTCTACTCTTTCTATGCTGTAAATGAATATCTGAGTATGTGATTCTTGCATTACCATCTGTAGAAGCTGTTCCACTATCTCTTAATTTTCAATGCAGCAGATTAAAATTTGAGATTACATTGATACCTGAAATTTCAATACTGAAGGGTATATGCTAGTCTTTTCTGATTCATATGTTTAACTCTCTTTTCCAACAATGGTAAAAATGGCTCTCATTATTTATGCATTTACTTAAGCAAGTATACACAGATAGTTTCAGATTAGTGAATCCATTAACACTTCAGAAAGAAAATCTATTAACTTAGAATTCAATATTTCTTTTTTAAATTAAATTTTTAATTGAATTATAGTTGCTGTACAATCTTATATAAGTTACAGGTGTACAATATACTGATTCAAATGGTCTACTCCATTTATAGTTATTATAGTTATTTATAGTTATTATAGTTATTTATAGCTATAGTTATTATTTATAGTTATTATAAAATATTTGCTCTGTTCCCCATGTGGTACAATATATCCTTGTAGCTTATTTTATGCCTAATAGTTTGTACCTCTTAATCCCCTACCTCTATATTGCCCCTCCCCCTTTCCTTTCCCCACTAGTAACAACAAGTTTGTTCTCTACATCTGTGGGTTTCCTTTTTTGTTATATTCACTAGTTTGTTGTATTTTTTAGATTCCACATATAAGTGATATCATCATACAGTTATTTGTCTTTCTCTGTCTGACTTATTTCACTTAGCATAATACCCTCCAAGTCTATCCATGTTGCTGCAAATGACAAAATTTCATTCTTTTTTATGGCTGAGTATTATTCTATCGAGTGTACACACACACACACACACACACACACACACACACCACATTTTTATCCATTCATCTGTTGATGGACACTTAGGTTGGTTTCACATCTTGGAAATTATAAATAATGCTTTTATGAACATTGGGGTGCATGTATGTTTTTGAATTAGTGTTTTTGTTTTTCTCAGCTATATATCCAGGAGTGGAGTTGCTGGGTCTTATGGTAGTTCTGTTTTTAGTTTTTTTGAGAAGGCTTCATACTGTTTTCCACAGTGACTGCACCAATTTACGTTCCCACCAACAGTGTACAAAGATTCCCTTTTCTCCACATCCTGGTCAAAGTTTGTTATTTGTGTTATTTTTGATGGTAGCCATTCTGACATGTGTGAGGTGATATTTCATTGTGCTTTTGTTTTACATTTCCCTGATGATTAACAATTTTGAGCATCTTTTCATTTGCCTCTTGGCCATCTGCATTTCCTCTTTGGAAAAACGTCTGTTCAGTTCTTCTGCTCATTTTTTAATTGGGTTGTTTGTGGGGTTTTTTGATATTGACTTGTATGAGCTGTTTATATATATTGGATATTAACCCCTTATTGGTCATATCATTTGCAAATATTTTCTCCCTTTCATTAGGATGTCTTTTTTTTTTTTTTTTTTGCGGTATGCAGGCCTCTCACTGTTGTGGCCTCTCCCGTTGCGGAGCACAGGCTCCGGATGCGCAGGCCCAGCAGCCATGGCTCATGGGCCCAGCCGCTCTGTGGCATGTGGGATCTTCCCGGACTGGGGCACGAACCCGTGTCCCCTGCATTGGCAGGCGGACTCTCAACCACTGCACCACCAGGGAAACCCCATTTGGTTGTCTTTTTATTGATGGTTTCTTTTGCTGTGCAAAAGCTTTGAAGTTTAATTAGGTCCCATTTGTTTATTTTTGCTTGTATTTCCTTTGCTTTATGGGACAGATCTAAAAAATATTGCTATGATTTATGTCAAAGTGTGTTCTGCCTATGTTTTCTTCTAGGAGTTTTATGGTATCTGGTCTTACATTTAGGTCTTTAATCCATTTTGAGTTTATTTTTGTAAATGGTGTTAGAGAATGTTTTAATTTCATTCTTTTACAAGTAGCTGTCCAGTTTTCCCAGTACCAGTTATTGAAGAGGCTGTCTTTTCTCCATTGTATATTCTTGCCTCTTTTGTCATATATTAATTCACCATAAGTGCATGGGTTTATTTCTGGACATTCTATCCTCTTCCATTGATCTATGTGTGTGTTTTTGCACCAGTACCATACTGTTTTGATGACTGCAGCTTTGTATTGTAGTCTGAAGTCAGGGAGGGTGATTCCTCCAGCTCTGTTCTTCTTTCTCAAGATTGTTTTGGCTATTCAGGGTCTTTTGTGATTCCATACAAATTTTGACATTATTTTTTCTAGTTCTGTGAAAAATGCCTTTGGTATTTTGGTAAGGATTCCTTTGAATCTGTAGATTGCAATTCAGTATTTTTTATACCCGTTTAATAGATAAATTACCATACAGTGAAATGTTCACATTCTTAAAGTTCATTTTGATGAGCTTGATATATGCTCCAGAAAGTTTCTTCATATCCCTTCCCAGTTAATCTACTACAGAGGAAATCTTGTTCTTATTTTTTTTACCTTGGATTAATTTTACCTAATCTATAGTTTTAAATGAAATGAATGCTATACTATGAACTCTTTGTGTCTATTTCTGCTCAGCATGTTAGCAGTGAGATTCTTCCCCATTTATGTATCAACATTTTTCCTATGTATTGCCAAGTAGTATTCCACTATATGAATGTTACAATTTGTTTTTCCATTCTCCTGTTGAAGTATATTTGGATTTTGTCTCATTTTTAGTTATTTTGGATAAAACCTCTATGAATATTCTTGTACAAATCTTTTTAGGGAGATATTTTTACATATCTCTTTAGTAAAGTTTCATCTCGTATAAAAAATATAATCCTGATGGAATTATGATGGATATTATTTGGAAAGAGTCTATTCTGTTCTGCTCTGTTCTCAATCAGACTCTATTTTGATCCACTGACCTATTTATCTTTGTGCCACAACCACACTGTCTTAATTAGTGTTGTTGGAACATAAACTTAAATTCAAGCAATTTGTCCTCAAAATGTGTACTTATCTTTCAATATTGTTTTGGCCATTGTAACTCTTTTGTATTTCTACATATAATTTAGAGTCAGGTTTCAGAGTAGATGTGTTGGGTATATTTTGATTTTTACTCTTAAATATTTTACATTATTCAAAATAAAATTTTAATTTCATTTTGTTTGCTGATAGTATGCAGAAATAGAATTTATGTTTTGTATTGACCTTATATTTTTGAATTGTTAAATTAACTTATAACAGTAGCTTTTAATTTGTTTAGGAACTATTACATAGAGAGTCATATTTTGTTGCACTAAAAGAAAAGTTTTGTTTCATCCTTTTCAATATTTAGGCCTTTTATTTCTATTGTCTTATTGCAATGACTTGGATATCCAGTACAGTGTTCAGTAGAAATGGTTAGAGCAGGAGGATCATAGTCCTTTTCTGGATCTTAAAGGGGAAGCATTCAAATTTTTATTATCATTATGTTAGCTCTAGGTTTTTCATTGATACTTTTTTCAGATTAAATAATTTCCATTATATTCCTAGTTTGCTGAGAGTTTTTATCATGGATAACTGTCAAATTTTGTCAAATAATTTTCCTGCATATATTGAGATGATCATATGGTTTTATCATTCATTCTGTTAGTGTGGTGGATGACATGGATAGATTTTCAAATGTGAAACCAACCTTGAATTCTTTGAGTAAACTCTACCTAGTAATGTTGTATAATCCTTTTGGCATATTACTAGATTCAATTTATTAATGCTTTGCTAAGTATTTTTTGTCAAGTTCATGAAGATATTGATCATTTGTTTTCTATTCTTGTAATGTATTTTTCAGATTGTAGATCAAGATTATGTTGTCTCTTTTGGAAAGCACCTAAGGAGGGGGGCTGGTTGTCACAGAAACCAACCTTGATTAGATGGTGGGAACTATAAGTCCCACCCACTGATTTCCAGGGAGGAGAGAAGGGCTAGAGGTTGAATCAGTCACCAGTGGTCAATGAGTTAATCAATCTTGCTTGTATAATGAAGCCTCTATAAAAAACCAAAAAGATGGGATTTGGAGGGCTTCTGGATTCTTGAACATGTAGAGGTGCTAGAAGAGTGGGGCACTCGAAGAGGGCTTGGAAATTCTGCTGCCCCCCCTTCTCCATACCTTGCCCTCTGCTTCTCATCCATTTGGTTATTCCTGAGTTATATCCATTTATAATAAACCAGCGATGTAGTAAAAAAAAATAGTATGTAATCCTCATAAAATGATTCAGGAAGTATTTCCTCCCCTATTTTCTAAAATAGTTTTGTAGGATTGGAATTATTTCTTATATACATGTTGGATACAATTCATGTGAAAACATCAAGGTCTTGTTTTCTTTGTTGGTAGATACTTAACTGATGATTTAATGCTTTTAATAAGTAAAGGGTTATTCAGTTTTCTATTTCTACTTGGGTCCATTTGATAATTTGTGTCTTTAAAGGATTTTGTCCAATTTATCTAAATATTTGAATTTATTGGCATACAATTGTTAATAATACCATTCATAATTTTAAAGCTTAAATGATTTGCAGTAATAGTCCGTCTTTTTTTTCCCTGATACTGGAAATTTGGTGCTTCATTCATTGTTCTTATCTATCTAAGATTGCATCAATTTTATGGATCCTTTAAAAGGACCAACTGTGCTTTAATTGATTTTCTTCTTTGTCCATTTTCTATGTCATTGATTTCTGCTTTTATCTTTTTTATGTTCTTTCTTGTACTTTGGGCTCAATTTGTTCTTTTTGTAGTTGTGTAAGGTAGAAACTTAGATCATTTACTTGAGGTAATTGTTCTTTTCTAATCTAAGCATTTAAAGCATAGCTTTCCATCTAAACACTGTTTTAGCTTTACTCATGGGTCATTTAGAAGTATGTTGTTTAATTTCCAAATAATTATGAAATTTCTAGATATCTTTTATTGACGCTGGTTCCTAACTTAGTTTCCTTGAGTCAGAGAACATAGCCTGAAAAATTATAAAATTTGAAATTGATTGAGACTTGTTTTACGGCCCAGTGTATGTTCTATGGTGTTAAACATTACATGTGCACTTGAAAAGAATTTGTTTCATGTAGTTTGGGGGTTAGTGTTTAATATATGAAAGCTAGGTGAATATGTAGTTTTACTATCAATAACAGAGAGGAGTGCTATAATTTTGAGGCATGATGATGGATTTTATCTGTTTCTGCTGATTTTTGTCAGTTTTTTATGCATTATTAGGCACATTTAAACTATGATTATATTTGTTTCTTCATGAAG
Source organism: Mesoplodon densirostris (assembly GCF_025265405.1). Taxonomy (NCBI): domain Eukaryota; kingdom Metazoa; phylum Chordata; class Mammalia; order Artiodactyla; family Ziphiidae; genus Mesoplodon; species Mesoplodon densirostris. The sequence continues at coordinate 30,808,031 of NC_082681.1, read as the reverse complement.
TGATGGGTTTTGTTATTGTGAAATATCTCTGAGAAAGTGCTCTTGTCTTGAGGTATTCTTTATCTGCTGTTAGTATAACCCTTCGACCTTTCTTATCTTTGATTCTCACATTCATTAGCTCTCTTTTTTTTTCTTTTCTTATATTTAACGTGAATTTCTTGTAGACAGCATATATTTAGTCTTTTTTATCCAGACTGGCAATATCTGCCTTTTAAATGGAATGTTTAAACTACTGGCATTTGATCTAATTACCTGTATGGTTGGATTAAGTTTACTGTTTTGCTACTTTTTTATTTGTCCTGTATGTCAGTGTTCTTCTTATCTTTCTTTACAATCTTTACTTTGGATTTTAAAAATATTTTTTAGTATTCCATTTTAATTCTTCTTGTGACCATTTAGGCACACATCTTTGCCTTAATTTTAAAGTTGCTGCTTAAAAAATTAAAATATACATTCTTTACTTATAGTATACTTAAAGTTAATATTGTTTCACTTCATGGTAAAATATAAAAACCTTGCAATAGTATAATTACATTTCATCCCTTGTTATCTGTGCAATTGTTGTCATATATATTTCATTTACATATTTTTAAACCACACAATGTAGTGTTATCATTTCTGCAAGAGAATTTTGTCCCCATTTTCATAATGAAAAAAATGCCAAATAATCTATAAAATCATAACTCTTCTTGACACCACCGGAGAACTGAACTCACAAGGCAAATGCAAAAATCTTATTTCCCCAAAATGACAAGACTCTCTCAAGAGTCTTGTGACAAGAAACATTTCATGGGAGGAAGAGGAAGCTGGCATAGACGTGCTTAAGAATAAACAGCTGTAATTGTAACAAATTCTAAATGGTTGAGTGTGGACTAACATATCAGTTTGGAATAACCTGGAGTCCCCTACACAAGGGAAATGAGATTGACTTAACAGTCTTCTACATGGACCTCCACTGGTTACTCACAAGAAAGGTTGGGGGCTGGGCAGAAGACAATAGTGAGAGTAATTGTTGGTACAGGGGTACAGTCTCCAATGCCAGGCCAGTAAAACCCTATAGTCTTTCTTGAATCCTTCTCTTGTGTGAAAAAATTGCCTTAAACCACTGGGGGAGGAAAAAACAAACTGTCTTTCCCCCAATACTCAGGCAAAGATTCAGTTCTTCTGAATCAGGGGTAGAACCACAACTCTTCTGACACAGGGTTCAGGTATAACCGCACATTTTAGGGGAAGGGCACAGGCAAGTCCCATCTACCCTTTGAGAAAGGGTAGGGAAACTTCTCTCTAGCCTGCACAGTGCAGACAAAGATTCTCTGCTTCTGGAGGAGGGGGTAAAAGCAAAAGTCATCTGCCAGTGGGGGAGGGACATAAAATGTCTCTCATAAAAAACGTTACCCAGCTGCAGGGCAGAGTTTGCTCACACAAGGTGAGAGGGATAGGCATGATTAGACCTTATCCACAAAGGCAAAGTGCGCAGGTCCTGCCTAAAACATGAGCTTTGACAAGAAAAACTGAGAATCTCTTTTGCCAGCTTTACAAGCCTAGCACCAAATAACAAACAAGAACACTCTGGGTGTGGCAAGAGTGCATAGGAAGACCTCTCTTGTGACACAAGTGGGAAGGCATTGCTGAAAGCTGAGCAGGAATGCTAAATATTACTCCTCAGTAACCAAGCCTCACACTAAGTAAAGAGTAACCACTGCTTACCATGGAGAATAAAATGGAAGACTGCGTTATACTGAATGTAGCAATACAACAACCCAACTCAATTACTAGCTACATTTACTCAACTCCATCAACTAGTGGCCAGGCAAAAGAAGTGTAACCATTTGTGGCAACAAATACCACTTGACTCAGTCTTTGTTGTTTTTCTAGATAGTAATTCTGGTACTCAATTAAAAGACACATAGCAAATTCAGGAAGAAACATTCATTTTTATGAGATAAAGCAATACATAGAAAGAGACTCAGATGAGCCAGAATTTGGAACTATCAGGCAAGAATTTGAAAATAACTACCATGTGATAGATATGTCACTTAGCTTGATTGTAGTAATCATTTCACAATGTATGTGTGTATCAAAACATATTGTGCATCTTAAATATATACAGTTTTGTATGTCAACTATACCTCAATAAAGCTGAAAAAATAAAACAACTACTGTTATATGTAAAAGGATTGAGTGGTAAATGTGGACAGCATGCATGAAGAGATGTGGAATTTTAGCAGAAAGATAGAAGCAATGCATGTGCTACAACAAACACAGAATTTATAATCAAACTGCTCAATAACAAAGGTAAAAATAAATTTGGGGGAAGGCAGGTAGGGAAAGGAAACTCAATATAGAGAAACAACCAAAAAAAATTAACTTACTTCTCATGAGACACTTGGAAAACAAAAAGACAGCGGATTGAAATTGTTAAAATATGGAAGGAAAAAAGTCAGCCAAGAATTGTATACTTTTCAAAAATGAAGGTGAAATGAAACTTTTCCAGTGAAACGAAAGCTGGTAGAATTTTTTTTTTAACCAGCTTGCCTGCTCTGTGAAAAATTAAAATCACACAAATTAAATTCTCTTACCATAACAGAATTAAATAAGAAATCAATAACAGAAACAAATTTGAAAAATCCCCAAACATTTGGAAATTAAGCAATATACTCTTAAAAAAACTGATTGTATTATATAATAAGTTCTATACTCATACAACAAATTCTGTCTGTACATAATTACAATGGGCTGTTGAAATTATATACATGATTATATTTCTGATATATGTATATTTATATACAGTATCTTAAAATATATTTGTAAGTATCTAAATATATTTTTGTTTAAATAAATATATATAAAAACATATTTAATTGTATATTTATATAATTTCAACCAAATTTCTATGAGTCCCATTTGTTTCTTTGTCAGATATGTCTGGTCATTCCTGATAATTTCTTATTGCTTGCTCATCTTTGTGACCCCAATCTTTACTTCTTTAAATGTTTCTTACATATTCTGTATCTAAATCTGTTGTTTATAGTTTCTGCTTATTCTCTGTTATGGTGGTTTACCTCCTCATGGTCTTGTTGATCTTTAATTTTGAATTTTTGTCTACTTGGTTTCAATCTGTTGGGAGTCCTTCAGTTTCTAAATTTTGGACATTTTCCTCTAAACAGAATCTGTGTCTACTTCAGCCAGGTGTGAGGTAGAAATAAGTACTTTATTCTTCCTTGAGATTCCTAAATTAATCCAGATGTCTTAAATTTCAGCTTCTCCACCTTTTGATACATCAAGGTTTAGTGTCACAATAGTGCTTCCATTGGCATTTTCCATCATGGTAATCCAGTTTCCCCATTCTTGCTAACTGATCACCCCCAGCTCAGACTTATTCTTGTGATTTTTACCTTTTTCAAAGCCGGGTAAATTGTTAGGTTTTTGGAGATCTACCTACATCTTGTAAATCCTGTGATATTTTACTAAGTATCTTCTTTCTAAGATAAAATCGTTTTATAGTAGAATTGTCTTCCAAATGATCTAATCTACCATACTACTGGAAACAGAAGTCTCCATCCTCACCCCTTTTAAAACTTTTGTTGAATGTTTGCCTGATCTGTGATCTCTCTGTGATCCTTCCGACCAGTGTACCTTCAGTGTTAGACCTAGGGCTTAGATTAGAGTAATAAATCTATACCAGTAAGGGCTAGAAGCTAGAGACTAGAAATACCTACTAAGGTATGGCAGGCTGAGAGCCTGCCTGAGATATCAAGAAACAATTAGCCCAATCAAGTAAGTGTTGGGTCTTTGTCAACATGAAATTGACTGAAATCTTGTTCAGCAGATGGTTAGTGAGAAGGTTAAACGCCACCTGCAGTCATACTGGGGAAAGATAAAGGCAATCTATTTCCATCAAGGAACTGTGGGAGGATTGGCACTCCTGGGGTACAGGCAGTTCATGACAAATGTTCCCTTTAATGATCCTTATCATTGGTTTATGCTAATGCAACTACAGTTTCTGCTTTTTCCCTGCCAGACTACAAGCTCCATGAAGGCCAGGACCATATCTGCTTTATTCATTACTATTTTCTCATAAATATTTCCATATTTTTGAATGAATGGTTATCAGAGCACTGACAATGCAGAATGCATGACCAACAGCTATTTTGATAATATATCCAAAGTGACAGATAATATAATGTTCAAAGTCAATTAATATAGTAAGAAGTTTCTAGAAAATTCTTTATTTGAAGCTATAGTTCACTCTCTGAAATAGATTACTTATTGTAGAATGAGAAGGGGCCTCATATTTTGAATATTCTTTAAAAAGCTCTTTAATTTAGAATAATAATTAATAATAAATAATAAACTCAGTGAAATGGCGATATAACATCCACCCTGCTTACTTTTATTGCTGCTACATCTACAGTCCTATTGTTGTCAGGGAAGATGAATAAGAAACTGAACTACCTATATAGAGGAGGGAGATTTCAGAGGGAGGTATAGATTGGGAGGATCAATATAAGAAAGATCTTACTTGGAAAGTAGTCAGTACTCTAAGCCTCAGAAGCAAAGGTCTAAGTTGAAGAGAAGTCCACTGTGAAAATTCAGAGAGACTAGATCATGTTTGCATGGATTTTAAAGCATTATTAGTTTTTTTCTTGAACTACCTAATCTCACCTATTTTATACCTCACTTCATAATTTGTCCATTGTGTCCCCATCACCAAACAGCAATAAATTTTACTACATCTAGGAACACATTCCTTTCATACAGACCCTGCTGCTTACTTTCATATGGAAGTGACTTGATACCAATTCTTAGGGTTGTTGGAAGAACTGAAAAAATAGATTTATGACTCAAATTTATATTAACTTCAAATTTGCTCAGAATTTGCAAGTACACAAAATATGTGTTGAACTTTATATAAATTAATCTAACCTGGTGTGAGGTACAATATAATTTTTTTCTGGGGGACTATTATAGGCACAGTGTTCTAGTAATAAATAATATGTAACAACAGTTAAATAAGTAAATTATGTATGTATATATATGTGTGTGTGTGTGTGTATATATATATATATATATATATATATATATATATATATATGATTTTAATATCTGTTAACAGTTGAGAAAACCATTTAATCCCAATTATCCCAAGTAAGAAATGCAAACATAGCTATTTTTCATTATACTTTATTTATTTACTAAACAAAACTACATCTTAATTTGCTCTGAACTTCTGAATCTCCAGTTGAAAAGGTTGAATCTTGGATCCAAAATTTTAATAGCAAAGGTGGCTCACCTGTACAGACATGTATAGAGACCAGAGGAGAAGGATAAGACAAGTTGAGGTCATGGCATTCTTTTAAACTTAATTGTATATGAGAACTAGCCCCCAACTTCATCTCCTTCTTAAAGAACAAAGAGACTGACAGGGATAGCTCTCTAGGGTTATTTCCCAATTATCTTATTTATCAGAAATAAAACACAAGCAGAGAAAACTGCATACTTCCAAAACACAGATGGCAAAGACAGAGAATTTTGTAGAAGTACAGAATAAAGAATGGACATTTATTTCTGCCTTCCAAAGCACACATATAGATCATCCAAGGTCTCTTTTCTTCAAATAAAAATTGCATAAAGGCTATTGTATTGTAAATAATAGATTAGAGATAAGGCTCACTGCTTTAAGGTTCATAATAACTTTTAAATAATTTTTAAATGAGTACATATACTTAGTAAGAGATAAACAATGTTAAAATCATCTGGAGACTCTGCTCTACCAACCAAGGTAGAGCATAGGGCTGACAGGTCGCTTTCAAGAGAGTGGGAAATAATTGTGTTTAGTTTTGATGGTGGAGTAGAGGCCAAGGTATCTAGAAAACACAGTCAAGACTGGGATTCTGAGTAGATGGTCTAGGTTTGGCTTTCAGATACTGAAACTGGCTATGGTCAACAGATTTAGATGTGAATTATGTGTAGAGAGGGTGTGTGTGTGTGCAAGACAGAGGGGGACAGAAGAGAGAATTGGGGTTCAGTGGGGGTGGCAGTAGTCACAGTATCCTGAGGTTGCAACCAAGAAGAAATTAGTTACAATAATTCATGATTGTTATCAGGATTCACAACTGTAACCTGGGCAGAAGGTATAGAGTTGAGTTAGGACCTGTGGTTTAGGCCAGGCATAAAGATACAGGTAGGGGCAGTTTCAGTTCAGGTGACTCAGGGACCAGGAAAGGAGGCATAAAAATATATTTTCCAGTCATTGTATGCCCACAAAGTTAAGCTCCATGAGACCAGAACAGGAACCAGGTAGTACTTCACATTGTGGGTAATGTAGGATGATTATAGCAGAGGATTAAGGCTATACCTGGGCCTTTTAAAGAGGAGTGGGTATTGCTCCTATCTTCATATTGGAAAAGGCCTAACATTCAAAATCATAAATTTTCTAACAACCTATGAGATAATGGTTCCCATCACACAAAGGATTTTTTTCTCTTTTCTTTACAAAATTTACCACAGGATTCATTTGAATATTATATATATTTTTTAGTTTTGCTAAGCAACTTTTCACCAATAATCCTCTGTTTTGAACTTTGATAGAGCTTTGTAATTTTCTTGTAATACTTGCATTCTGATATGTAATAAAGTTACTTGTTTATCAGTTTGGTCTACAAAAATAGTTATATGAGCTCCATGAGAAAATTTATTTAGTTATTGTAAAGGAAATATGTTTGTAAACAGTATATATTAATAAATTTTCATAAAAATTGAGACAGTACTATAAATTAGTAACCATAAATAACGTCACCACCAAGAAAAAACAACTGAAATAAAGGAAGTCTTGAATATGTAGACTGAGATGTCTTACCATATATGAGGAAAAATTAAACAAGAATGATCCCTATATGTCAAAACCTGATGAATTTGTTGGACTACAAATGTAAATAATTCCACTGGCATCCAAAGAGAATAAAAAATAATTTACTAAGTGAGGAGAATCAAGAATATCCCCTAATTTGTATCTTTTCATTTTTTTTCTCCTGGTTAGACTACGGTCATTTGTTTCTGTTAGGACCACAGGGATAAGGTACCATTTTACCACATAATATCCAGGGAATTATACAATCAGTATGACTTATTACTGTTGATGTTCACCTTGATCTCTAGTCTTAGGTGGTATTTGTCAGTTTTCTCCACTATAAAATTACTCTTTTTCCCCTTTTCTACACTGTACTCTTTAGAAGTAAGTCACTATGTGTAGCCCACACTTAAAGAGGATGGGAGCATAACTATAAAAATTATTTGAAATTCTTCCACATGGGAGATTTATCTCTTCTCTCCAGTTTATTTGTTCAATCCTTAGTTTATATAAGTATGGACTCATGTATATTTATTTTATATTTGGGTTATAATTCTATACTACTTCTTATATTTTGTTGCTCAAATTGTTCCAGCTTGGCCAACTGAGCTCTTTCAGTTGATTCCTGATTCCCTTTAACATATTCACATCATTGTAGGCTTTTTATTTGTTTGTTTGTTTGTTTTTGTTTAGCACTTTCTAACTTTCTAGCACACAAGATATTCCAGATTTATCATGAGTATCTCCTGTCCTAGTTCTAGAGTTAGCCATTTCTCTAAGGAGTCCTGGTTCCACTGTTGGAGAATAGTATAAGAAATTAAAATTTGGGTGCTAGTTGTACTCATTACTATTGTGATATCTAGGTCCTCTCAGCTGATAGAGCAAGGAAATATAAGTGCATTTAGTTACCTGTGTGCTAATTACACACTGTGTACTAGTATACACCTGTGTACTGATTACACTATTATGAATCTATAATATTTCTGTATGTAACTATCTGTTTATATATTAAGCTAAGCCTAAATTCATATCAATGTCTCCTACTCTAATCTATTACATGTAACTGATTCTAGCCTCCTCTCATTACAATATCATACAGAATAGATTCATCACCTTAAAAAATTCACCACAGGGCTTCCCTGGTGGCGCAGTGGTTGAGAGTCCGCCTGCCGATTCAGGGGACATGGGTTCGTGCCCCGGTCCAGGAAGATCCCACATGCTATGGAGTGGCTGGGCCTGTGAGCCATGGCTGCTGAGCCTGCGTGTCCGGAGCCTGTGCTCCGCAATGGGAGAGGCCACAACAGTGAGAGGCCTGTGTACAGCAAAAAAAAAAAAATATATTCACCACATGTTATAACTTTATTAATGTTTGTGAAGTGGATCACAGAGTGCCAGATGATGAGCTGCAGTTCAACAATAGTCCAAAAGAGAAATTGAAATAGAGAAGTGTATTACTCACAGATCACTCAGTTTTTGCTTGTCTGAGACAGTCTTTATTTCTCCTTAACATTTAAAGGATAATTTCACTGGACATAGAATTCTAGGTTGGTATGTTTTTTGTTTTGTTTTGTTTTTTTTCTTTCAACACTTTAAGTATTTCATGCCACTTACTCCTTGCTTGAGTGGTGTCTGAAGAGAGGTCAGTTGTAATTCCTGTCCTTATTCCTCTATAGTTATAGTCCCCATCCCCTGCTGTGACTTCTTGCATGATTTTGTCTTTGTGCAGTTTGAATATAATATACAATATTTTGGTCTTTATTCTACTTGTTTTTTTCTGAACTTCTGGATCTGTGGTTTGTGTTTCTCATCAGTTTTAGAAAATTATCAGTTATTATTACTTCAAGTGTTTCCTTTCTCTATTTTTTCTTTTCCTTATTTTATTCCAAGTACACATATGTTGCACATTTAAAAACTTATCCCACTGATCTTGGATGTTCTGTTCTCTTTTTATTTCTTTTTACTTTTCTTATTTTAGCTTGGGAAGTGTCTATTGACCTATATTCAAGCTCACTGATTCCATCCTCAACTATGTCCAGTTTACAGATTAGCTCATCAAAGGAATTCTTCATTTCTGATACAGCGTTTGATTTCTAGCATTCTATTGTGTTTCTTTCCTAGAGTTTCCGTCTTCTGCTTACATTACTTAACTGTTCCTGCATGCTGTCTACTTTTTCCTTTAGTGTCTTTAACCTATTTATCATCATTAAGTTCCCTATCTGATAATTTAATCATCTGTGTCATATCTGAGCCTAGTTTGATGCTTACTTTATCTTTTCAGACTATATTTTTTCTTACTCTTCGGAATGCCTTTCAGTTTTCTTGTTGAAAACTGAACATGTTGTATCAAGTAATAGGAATAGGCTTTAATATGAAAGTTTATGTTAATCTGGCTAATTATTGGATTTTTAATATTTTATGTTTAATGTTTTTTGAAGCTCTATGTGCCTAAGGCTTCAAATTCCTCTAGTGTTCTTGTTTTGGTCTCCCTTGTTTATTTTGGAATTCCCCAAGTACTCTTACTCACAGAGAGTCTGTTTGCAATCTTTCATCTGCAGTCCCCTATTATTACACTGGAGCCCTGTTGGTGTGGTGGTAAATTGTGAGAGAAGGAAAGTGTTTTGTAAACCTCAGCAATTTGTAGGCTCGTGTCTCTGGACTCAAACTTTCACAAGTGTTTCTTCACTGGTATTGCTTTCTCTCTTTTAGATAACACAGGAAAGTTACAGAGGGCTAGGGCAGGAGGAATGTGCTTTCCCCAACTGGAAAAAGGTTCTGGTAAAGTCTTTTTCCCTCAGAATAGGCATTTGTTACAGAGAAGGCTCTGGATGTATTTCATAACGATTAATCTTCCCCTCTCCATGCCAGAATCATGAGGGGATCTTTCTGGAATTTCACCATGAGAACCTAGTAGGACTACTGGAAATAAAACCAATGAAACTGTGGGGCTCCTCCTTGAACTGTGGCCTCTGGGAGTTTCTCACTCACACATCAGTCAACTCTCAATTTCCAACAATTTGTAAAAATTGCCATTTAAGTGTTCCTACCAGTTTGGCTCCAGCAGCTTCTGTGTCAAGCAAGCATATCTTGTTTGTGACTTTCTGGCTTTGCCTGACTCTCCAGATACCTGGATAGAGGTTTTTTCTGCCATTTCAGTTGAAAGTCCATGGTTTTAAGATTTTCAACTTATTTTTCTAAGGATGAGATCACAACTTCTAAGCTCTATATATTGGCGCTAAAGCTAGGTTTTAACTTTATTTTTAATATAAATTAACTTGTAAGTTCATATAAATAAATGTTTTTTATCATTTGTGAATTTAAAATTGTATATATATTATTAAAATATATGCATTTTAATTTTGTTAAAATTATATAATATATATGAATGACATGGAATTTACCATTGTAATCACTTTAAGTGTGCAATTCACTAACATTAATTACAGTGTTGTTATAACCATCACCACTATCTGAAAACGTTTCCCAAACTTTTTCATCAACTCAAAGAGAAACTTTTTGTACCCATTAAGCATTAATTCCACATTCCCCCTCCTCCAGCTCCTGATAACCTCTATTATAATTTCTGTCTTGATTAGTTTGTCTGTTCTAGATATTTAAAATAGGTGGAATCATACAATATTTTCCTTTTGTATCTGGTTTATTTCACATAGTGTATTATTTTTGAGTTTAACCAGACTGTAGCATATATCAAAAGTTCATTCCTTTTTACTGTCAGATAATATTCCTGTGTATGTATAACAATGTATGTATATCCATTCATCTGTTGATGAACATTTGGATTGTTTTCATCTTTTGGCTATTGTAAACAATGCTGCAATGAACATTGGTGTACAGGTACCTGAATCCCTGTTTTCAGTTCTTTTGGGTATATACCTAGGAGTGGAATTGCTAGGTCTTATTGTAAGTATACGTTTAAGTTTTTTGAGGAAGTGCCAAATTCTTTTCCCCAGTGGTTGAAACATTTTGTATTCCAACCAGCAATACATGTGGATTCCAATTTTTAGGTATCCTTGTCAACACATGTTATTTCCTGTTTTTTTTTTATCATAGCCATCATAGTGTGTGATAAATGTATCATTGTGGATTTGAATTGCATTTGCCTAGTGTCTAAGGCTGTTAAGAATCTTTTTATATGCTTATTGGCCATTTGTGTATCTCCTTTGGAGAAGTATCCAAGTCCTTTTCCCATTTTTAATTGTGTTGTGTTTTCTTGTGGAGTTGTAGGAGTTCTTTATATATTCTAGATATTAAACCGTTATAAGATACATACCTTGAAAATATTTTCTCCCATTCTGTAAGTTGTCTTTTCAACATGGATTATGTTTTTCCCTTTTGGCAATATGATAGTGTTTCTCTTTGTGGATCCCTGAGTTTATCTTACTTGGAGTTTGCTGAGCTTCTTGGATATATAGATATATGTCTTGCATCACATTTGGAAATTTTTCATCCAATACACTTTCAAATATTTTTTCTGCTCCTTTTTCTCTCTCTTTTCTCCTTTTGGGACTCCTATAATGTATATGTTGTTCCATCTGATGATGTTCCATTGTTCTTTTAGGCTCTTTTCACTTTCCTTCATTTTTTCTCTTTCTGCTCCTCAGACACAATAATTTCAACTGCCCTGTCTTCAAGATTGCTGATTCTTTCTTCTGCCTGATTAAATATGCTGTAAACACCTCTAGTATTTTTTTTTTTCACTTCAGTCATTGTACTTTTCAGCTCGAGAATTTGTTTGGTTACTTTTATAATTTGAATATCTACTGATTTTCCTATTTTGTTTTTGCATCATTTTCCTGATTTCATTTAGATTTTTGTTCTTTTCATTTGACTATTTGGGCATATTTAAAACAGTTTTTATAAAATCTTGTTCTAGTAATTCCAGTGTGTAGGTTTCCTCAGGGATGGTTTCTGTCAGTTTATTTTGTTCTGTTGAATTGGCTATGTGTTCTTGATTATTTGTTGCCTTGTTATTTTTTTGTTGAAAACTGGACCTTTGAATATTATAATATGGTAATTCTGAAAATCAAATTCTTTCCCACCCCTCAGGTTCACTGTGTTTTTTAATTGTTGAAGATTGTAGTAGTCTAATTGATTAATAACTTTTCAAGATTATTTTTGAAAATCAGTATTCCTTTTTGTGTGTGATTACTGAAGTGTTTGCTCATTTTGGTTGTGTTCAACTAGGAGTCATAGAAATTTCCTATGGAGCTAAAAAGAGAGAAAAAGCACCTCGCTCATTCTTTGCAGACTGTTACTTTGAGTTCTCTAATAGTTATTCAGGCTTGTGCTGAGCCTAGGGATTAGCCTGAGGTAAAAGTCTAGGGTCTTCTAAGATTTTAATGTATGCATGTGTCTTACCCTGTTCTTGCTTGTGGCTTTCTAAATTTCCCAATAAACATGGGTATTTTTGAATGACCTAATTTTTCAAAGAAATTCTCCCTAGCTTTTCCTTCCAGACTTTAGGTGGTCTGTTATATGTCTCACCTTTAATCTTTCTTTGCAGGCTTCTGAGGGTTCTTTGTTCACCTTGCAAAGCTTTCAAGAAATGACTGCTAGTTTTCTGGCCTGTTAGTTCTGAGTTTGGTGAAACAGAGACAAATGCCTAGTATCAGTACTTCATGTAGCCCCTAGACAGGTCAAAGCCAATATAAACAATAATTTGTGAGTAAGGCCTGATCTGTTCCTTCTGTAACTTGAGAGAGGATGCCACACTGGGAATGCAGGCTGTCATCTTCAAGACTGCTGTCAAGCCAGGGAGGGATGGGGAGGGGCAAGTAAGACGCTACAAAGATTTCCTACCATTGTTAAGTTGCTTTTTTTTTGATTCAATGTTTGTTTGATTACTGTAAACCTTTGACTCTTTTCCAGGATTATGACAAAGTTGGCTCTGATGGTGCTTGTATTTTGGTCTTCCTGTGGAGGATGAGAGCTTGGAGCTGTCTACTCTGCCATTTTGCTAATGGCAGTCCTATATAATTTGATTTTAAGTAATGGGAATATGTTCACAAATTTCCTGAAAATTTACCATTCAATTCTCATGAACTGATTTGAACTAGCTCTAACACATTTCTGAGTTTAAATTCTTTTAAAGATGTATTATCTGTACTTTGAATTACATCATGCTATCCAAGCAGAACCATGACTTTTGCCCTCAGAGAATTTCTACTCTGAAGGAAGTTACTCCAAGTAGGACAGTGTGATACATGCATTGAAGAGAGATTTCCAGGACATTCGGTCTGGTTTTGATATTTTCATAAACCAAAATTCTCATGATGATAGCATTCTGATCCCTGGTCCCATCTTTTTTATTTTTTATTTTGAAAGGGTTTTTAAAATATATTTTATTTATTTATTTATTTATGGCCGTGTTGGGTCTTAGTTGCTGTGCGCAGGCTTTCTCTACTTGTGGTGAGCGGGGGCTACTCTTTGTTGTGGTGCACAGACTTCTTATTGCAGTGGCTCCTCTTGTTGTGGAGCACAGGCTCTAGGTGCACGGGCTTCAGTACTTGTGGCTCGTGAGCTCTAGAACACAGGTTCAGTAGATGTGGCACATGGGTTTAGTTGCTCCACGGCATGTGGGATCTTCCCAGACCAGGGCTTGAACCCGTTTCCCCTGCAGGTGGATTCTTAACCACTGTGACACCAGGGAAGCCCCCTGGTCCCATCTTTATTGTGTGTGTGTGTGGGGGGGGGGGTCTGTGTAATGGTTCTGTCATCTCTTCCTAATTATGGCTTTGTCTCTCCACTGTAAGAATTTAAATGGTTCCCTAGGTTTTGCAATGCTTAGCTAGCTAGATGCTGCTAATCCTCTGGTCAAATAACACAATGCTTCTGAGCATAGCATTGAACTTTCTTTCAATTTTTGTACTCTTACTGAAATCCAGTAGCACTACTTTTATATCATCTCTAAAATTAACCATTCTTAAATGGCTGAAATACACCCTACTGCAATTTTCAGTCAACAAAAAAGTTTAATAAAATCAGTTATATATTTAAAGAATTGCTGTCTGATTATACCAAAATACTAATTGCTCATAGTGGGGGATTTATAAAGTTAATTTATATATTGTTACATTGAAAAATAGGATCCTTTAATTTTTAAAATAAACACTTCCCATCTGTTATATGAATTCCTCTGCAACTTACAGGAAAAAACAAAGCTGTCCCTCCTGTACTGTTCACATTCCAGTGCTACAGTACAGATATGTTACATAACAGGAGGAAATGATTCTTGAGCTGAGTTTGAATCAGATGCAATCAATTATCCATTGAATATGTAAAACTTGGCTATGTAATAATTTTGGTTTTCTAGTTAATTCGACATTGCAATAGAAAAAAATAAAATATTATATAAAAGTAAAGCTACTTACCATAGAACCAAGTTTAGGTTCTCATATGATTTCAAAACTTATATTAAATAGGTTGATTTATATAATACATATATAAAAGTCTAAAAATAACTGTAATTATTTCCTTCCATCCTCCAATCACTCCTGTCACTATGCTTTTGATTCAGAGACTTGCCAAATTTACCCATTGGCACAAGCTTTATTTTTAGGTGTGTTCTTTCTCAACTAAAAGTCATTGATGCATAGAAATTTTGCATTTATTCACTGATGTGAAAATAATAATACATGGTATTTAGCGGCATATCAAAGGAGAATACAATGCAGGCATTCTCTAAGCTGTAATTGCAGGCAGTGGCTTAGTATAAAGTAATTTGCTTTTAAACATGAGAGAACATATGGCCTGAGGAGAGAGAGTCAGTGCTAGAAGGTATTATTTCTATTATTTATTTTCGAATTTCTCCAAAATCTTCTCTATATTGCTTAAAACAAGCAAGACATTGACCACAAAGTTACTATAGATCAATATGTCCAAGTCTACAAGATCACCTCAAAATGCATTGGAAAATAAAAAATATAAAGGGTTTGTGATATCAAGTGGTTGTAAAAACAAACACAGGAAGAATATTTTGGGTCATAGGAGCTTGAACACTTGCTAAAATGCCCAGGACACACAGAACTACTCCTATTCAGAAATCTCCCAAACGGGGGGGGAGAACTTCAAGATGGCAGAAGAGTAAGACGTGGAGATCAGCTTCCTCACCACAGATATATCAGAAATACATCTACATGTGGAACAACTCCTACAGAACACCTACTGAATGCTGGCAGAAGACCACAGACTTCCCAAAAGGCAAGAAACTCCCCACGTACCTAGGTAGGGCAAAAGAAAAAAAAATACAGACTAAAGAATAGGGATGGCACCTGCACCTCTGGGAGGGAGCTGTGAAGGAAAAAAAGTTTCCACACGCCAGGAAGCCCCTTCACTTGTGGAAATGGGGTGTGGGGGGAAGCTTCAGAGCCATGGAGGAGAGCACAGCAACAGGGGTGCAGAGGGCAAAGCAGAGAGATTCCTGCACAGAAGATCCATGCAGCCAGCACTCACCAGCCTGAGACACTTGTCTGCTCACCCACCGTGGTGGGTGGGGGCTGGGAGCTGAGGCTTGGGCTTCGGAGGTCAGATCCCAGGGAGAGGACGGGGGTTGGCTGCGTGAACACAGCCTGAAGGGGGCTGGTGTGCCACAGCTAGCTGGGAGGGAGTCTGGGGAAAAGTCTGGACCTGCTGAAGAGGCAAGAGACCATTGTATCAGGGTACGCAAGGAGAGGGGATTCAGAAAACCACCTAAATGAACTCCAGAGATGGGCGTGAGTCGTGGCTATCAGCACGGACACCAGAGACGGGCATGAAATGCTAAGGCTGCTGCTGCAGCCACCAAGAAGCCTGTGTGCAAGCACAGGTCACTGTCCACACCTCCCCTCCCAGGAGCCTGTTCAGCCTGCCACTGCCAGGGTCCTGTGATCAAGGGACAACTTCCCCCAGAGAACACACGGCGCACCTCATACTGTTTCAATGTCATGCTGGCCTCTGCCGCCACAGGCTCGCCCCACATACAGCACCCCTCCCTCCCCCTGGCCTGAGTGAGCCAGAGCACCCTAATCAGCTGCTTCTTTAACCCCATCCTGTCTGGGCAAAGAACAGATGCCCTCAGGCGACCTAAACACAGAGGCGGGTCCAAATCCAAAGCTGAACCCCAGGAACTGTATGAACAAAGAAGAGAAAGGGAAATTTCTCCCAGCAGCCTCAGGAGCAGCAGATTAAATCTCCACAATCAACTTGATTTATCCTACATCTGTGGAATACATGAAGAGACAATGATCCATCCTAAAAATGAGGCAGTGGACTTCGGGAGCAAAGATATACATATTTTTTTCCTTTTTCTCTTTTTGTGAGTATGAATGTGTATGCTTCTTTGTGTGATTTTGTCTGTATAGCTTTGCTTGTAGCACTTGTCCTATGGTTCTGTCTGTTTTTTTTTTCTTTGGAGAGTTCTTAGCACTTGTTATCATTGGTGGATTTGTTTTTTGGTTTGGTTGCCCTCTTTTCTCTTTCTTTTTTCTTTTTCTAATAATTTTAAAATATTTTCTTTTCTTTTTCTTTTTTTTTTTTTTTTTTTTGCGGTATGCGGGCCTCTCCCATTGTGGAGCACAGACTCTGAATGCGCAGGCCCAGCAGCCATGGCACACGGGACCAGCTGCTCTGTGGCACATGGGATCCCCCTGGACCAGGGCACGAACCCGCGTCCCCTGCATTGGCAGGCGGACTCCCAATCACTGCACCACCAGAAAGCCCTAAATACTTTACTTTTTATAATTATTTTTATTTATTATTTTAATAACTTTATTTTATTTTTCTTTCTTTTTTTTTCACTTTCCCTCTGAGCTGTGTGGCTGACAGGGTCTTAGGGCTGTGACTGGGTGTCAGGCCTGTGCCTCTGAGGTGGGAGAGCTGAGTTCAGGACATTGGACCATCAGAGACCACCCAGCTCCATGTAATATCTAACAGCAAAAGCTCTCCCAGAGATCTCCATCTCAACACTAAGACCCAACTCCACTCAACGACCAGCAAGCTAGAGTGCTGGACACCCTAGGCCAAACAACTAGCCAGACAGAAAAACAACCCTGCCCATTAGCAGAGAGGCTGCTTAAAATCATATTAAGAGCACAGACACCCAAAAACACACCACCAGATGCGGACCTACACAACAGAAAGACAAGATCCAACATCATCCAATAGAACACAGGCACTAGTCCCCTCCACCAGGAAGCCTACAAAGCCTACTGAACCAACCTAAGCAACTAGGGGCAGCCATCAAAAAAAACAGGAATTACTAACCAGCAGCCTGCAAAAAGGAGACCCCAAACACAGTAAGTTAAGCAAAATGAGAAGACAGGGAAACATACAGCAGATGAAGGAGCAAGATAAAAACCCACCAGACCAAACAAATGAAGAGGAAATAGGCAGTCTACCTGAAAAAGAATTCAGAATAATGAGAGTAAAGATCCAATGTCTTGGAAATAGAATGGAGAAAATACAAGAAATGTTTAACAAGGACCTAGAAGAACTAAAGAGCAAACAAACATAGATGAACAATACAATAAATGAAATTTAAAATTCTCTAGAAGGAATCAATAGCAGAATAACTGAGGCAGAAGAACAAATAAGTGACCTGGAAGATAAAATAGTGGAAATAACTACCACAGAGCAGAATAAAGAAAAAAGAATGAAAAGAATCGAGGACAGTCTCAGAGACCTCTGTGACAACATTAAATGAAGCAACATTCAAATTGTAGGGGTCCCAGAAGAAGAAGAGAAAAGAAAGGGACTGAGAAAATACTTGAATAGATTATAGTTGAAAACTAACCTAATATGGGAAAAGAAATAGTTAATCAAATCCATGACGCGCAGAGTCCCATACAGGATAAATTCAAGGAGAAACGTGCCAAGACACATATTAATCAAACTATCAAAAATTAAATACAAAGAAAAAATACTACAAGCAGCAAGGGAAAAGCAACCAATAACATAAAAGGGAATCCACATAAGGTTAACAACTGATCTTTCAGCAGAAAGTCTGCAAGTGAGAAAGGAGTGGCAAGACATATTTAAAGTGATGAAAGGGAAAAAACTACAACCAAGATTACTCTACCCAGCAAGCATCTCATTCAGATGTGACAGAGAAATTAAAACCTTTACAGACAACCAAAATCTAAGAGAATTCAGCACAACTATCCAGTTTTGCAACAAATCCTAAAGGAACTTCTCTAGGCAGGAAACACAAGAGAAGGAAAAGACCTACAATAACAAACCCAAAACAATTAAGAAAATGGTAATAGGATCATACATATTGATAATTACCTTAAATGCAAACGGATTAAATGCTCCAACCAAAAAACAGAGACTGGCTGTATGGATACGAAAACATGACCTGTATATATGCTGTCTACAAGAGACCCACTTCAGACCTAGGGACACATATAGAGTGAAAGTGAGGGGATGGAAAAAGATATTCCATGCAAATGGAAATCAAAAGGAAGCTGGAGTAGCAATTCTAATCAGACAGACTTTAAAATAAAGACCATTACAAGTGAAAATGAAGTACACTACATAATGATCAAGGGATCAATCCAAGAAGAAGATATAACAATTTTTAATATTTATGCACCCAATATAGGAGCACCATAATACATAAGGCGAATGCTAATAGCCATAAAAGGGGGAATCAAAAAGGAATAAAATCATAGTACGGGACTGAAACACCTCACTTTCACCAATGGACAAATCATCCAAAATGAAAATAAATAAGGAAACACAAGCTTTAAATGATATGTTAAACAAGATGGACTTAATATTTATAGGACATTCCGTCCAAAAACAACAGAATACACATTCTTCTCAAGTGATCATGGAACATTCTCCAGGACAGATCATATCTTGGGTCACAGATCAAGCCTTTGTAAATTGAAGAAAATTGAAATCATATCAAGTATCTTTTCCTACCCTTAATGCTATGAAATTAGATATCAATTACAGGAAAAAATCTGTGAAAACTACAAACACATGGAGGCTAAACAATAAACTACTTAATATCCAAGAGATCACTGAAGAAATCAAAGAGGAAATCAAAAAATACCTAGAAACAAATGATAATGTAAATACAATGACCCAAAACCTATGGGATGCAGCAAAAGCAGTTCTAAGCAGGAAGTTTATAGCAATACAATACTATCTCCAGAAACAAGTAATATCTCAAATAAACAACCTAACCTTACACCTAAAGCAATTAGAGAAGGAAGAACAAAAATCCCCAACTTTATTTTTTTTTTCTTTTTTTCTTTTTTTTTGCGGTACGTGGGCCTTTCACTGTTGTGGCCTCTCCCGTTGCAGAGCACAGGCTCTGGACGCGCAGGCTCAGTGGCCATAACTCACGGGCCCAGCCGCTCCACAGCATGTGGGATCTTCCCAGACCGGGGCACGAACCCACATCCCCTGCATCGGCAGGCAGACTCTCAACCACTGCGCCACCAGGGAAGCCCCAAAAATCCCCAACTTTAGAAGACAGAAAGACATCATAAAGATCAGAACAGGAATAAATGAAAAAGAAATGAAGAAACAATAGCAAAGATCAATAAAACTAAAAGCTGGTTCTTTGAGAAGATAAACAAAATTGATAAACCATTAGCCAGACTCAAGAAAAAAAAAGGGAGAAGACTCAAATCAATAGAATTAGAAATGGAAAAGGAGAAGTAACAACTGACACTGCAGAAATACAAAGGATCATGAGAGATTACTACAAGCAACTCTATGCCAATAAAATGGACAACCTGGAAGAAATGGACAAATTCTTAAAAATGCACAACCTTCTGAGACTGAACCAGGAAGAAACAAAATATAAACAGACCAATCACATGCACTGAAACTGAAACTGTGATTAAAAATCTTCCAACAAACAAAAGCCCAGGACCAGATGGCTTCACAGGCGAATTCCATCAAACATTTAGAGGAGAGCTAACACCTATCCTTCTCAAACTCTTTGAAAGTATAGCAGAGGGAGGATCACACCCAAACACATTCTACGAGGCCACCATCACTGTGATACCAAAACCAGAAAAAATATGTCACAAAAAAAGAAAACTACAGGCCAATATCACTGATGAACATAGATGCAAATATCCTCAACAAAATACTAGCAAACAGAATCCAACAGCATATTAAAGGATCATACACCATGATCAAATGGAGTTTATCCTAGGATTGCAAGGATTCTTCAGTATAGGCAAATCAATCAATGTGATACACCATATTAACAAACTGAAGGAGAAAAACCATATGATTATCTCAATAGATGCAGAGAAAGCTTTTGACAAAATTCAATACCCATTTATAATGAAAACCCTCCAGGGGCTTCCCAGGTGGCGCAGTGGTTGGGAGTCCGCCTGCCGATGCAGGGGATGTGGGTTTGTGCCCCGGTCCGGGAGGATCCTGTGTGCCGTGGAGCGGCTGGGCCCGAGGGCCATGGCGGCTGGGCCTGTGCGTCTGGAGCCTGTGCTCCACAGCGGGAGAGGCCACAGCAGTGAGAGGCCCGCGTAGTGCAAAAAAAAAAAAAAAAAAAAAAAAAACCCTCCAGAAAGTAGGCATAGAGGGAACTTACCTCAACATAATAAAGGCCATATATGACAAACCCACAGCAAACATCGTTCTCAGTGGTGAAGAACTGAAACCATTTCCACTAAGATCAGGAACAAGACAAGGTTGCCCACTCTCACCACTCTTATTCAATATAGTTTTGGAAGTTTTAGCCACGGCAATCAGAGGAGAAAAAGAAATAAAAGAAATCCAAATTGGAAAAGAAGCAGTAAAGCTGTCATTGTTTATAGATGACATGATGCTATATATAGAGAATCTTAAAGATGCTACCAGAAAACTACTATAGCTAATCAATGAATTCGGTTTAGTAGCAGGAGACAAAATTAACGCACAGAAATCTCTGGCATTCTTATACACTAATGGTGATAAATTTGAAGGAGAAATTAAGGAAATACTACCATTACCATTGCAACAAAAAGAATAAAATATCTAGGAATAAATCTACCTAAGAAGACAAAAGACCTGTATGCAGAAAACTGTAAGACGCTGATGAAATTAATTAAAGATGATACAAACAGATGGAGAGATATACCATGTACTTGGACTGGAAGGATCAACATTGTGAAAATGACTGTACTCCCCAAAGCAATCTACAGATTCATTGCAATGCCTATCAAACTGCCAATGACATTTTTCACAGAACTAGAACAAAAAATTGCACAATTTGTATGGAAACACAACAGACCCTGAATATCCAAAGTAATCTTGAGAAACAAAAACGGAGCTGGTGGAATCAGGATCCCTGATTTCAGACTATACTACAAAGCTACAGTCATCAAGACAGTATGGTCTGGCACAGAAACAGAAATATAGATCAGTGGAATAGGATAGAAAGCCCAGATAAACCCAGACACATATGGTCACCTTAGTTTTTATAAAGGAGGCAAGAATATACAAGGGAGAAAAGACAGCCTCTTCAATATGTGGTGCTGGGAAAACTGGACAGCTACATGTAAAAGAAAGAAATTAGAACACTCCCTAACACCATAGAAAAATAAACTCAAAATGGATTAAAGACCTAAATTTAAGACCAGACCCTGTAAAACTCTTAGAGGAAAACATAGGCAGAAAACTCTATGACATAAATCACAGCAAGATCCTTTTGGACCCACCTCGTAGAGAAATGGAAATAAAATCAAAAGTAAACAAATGGGACCAAATGAAACTTTAAAGCTTTTGCACAGCAAAGGAAACCATAAACAAGATGAAAAGACAACCCTCAGAATGGGAGAAAGTATTTGCAAATGAAGCAACTGACAAAGGATTGATCTCCAAAATTTATAAGCAGCTCCTGCAGCTCAATATCAAAAAGAAAACAAACAACCTAATCCAAAAATGGGCAGAAGACCTAAATAGACATTTCTGCAAAGAATATATACAGATTGCCAACAAACACGTGAAAGGATGCTCAACATCAGTAATCATTAGAGAAATGCAAATCAAAACTACAATGAGGTATCACCTCACACCAGTCAGAATGGCCATCATCAAAAAATCTAACAACAATAAATGCTGGAGAGGGTGTGGAGAAAAGGGAACCCTCTTGCACTGTTGGTGGGTATGTAAATTGATACAGACATTATGGAGAACAGTATGGGAGTTCCTTAATAAACTAAAAGTAGAAGTACCATACAACCCAGCAATCCCACTACTGGGCATATACCCTGACTAAACCATAATTCAAAAAGGGTCATGTATCACAATGTACATTGCAGCAGTATTTACAATTGCCAGGACATGGAAGCAACCTAAGTGTCCATCGACAGATGAATGGATAAAGAAGATGTGGGACATATATACAATGGAATATTACTCAGCCATAAAAAGAAATGAAATTGAGTTATTTGTAGTTAGGTGGATGGACCTGGATTCTGTCATAGAGAGTGAAGTAAGTCAGAATGAGAAAAACAAATACCGTATGCTACCATATATATGAAATCTAAAAAAAAAAAAAATTGGTTATGCAGAACCTAGGGGCAGGACAGGAATAAAGACGCCGACGTAGAGAATGGACTTGAGGACATGGGGAGGGGAAGGTTAAGCTGGGACGAAGTGAGAGAGTGGCATGGACATATATACACTACCAAGTGTAAAACAGATAACTAGTGGGAAGCAGCCACATAACACAAGGAGATCAGCTCAGTGTTTTGTGACCACCTAAAGAGGTGGGATAAGGAGGGTGGGAGGGAGACACAACAGGGAGGAGATATGGGGATATATGTATATGTATAGCTGCTTCACTCTGTTAGAAAGCAGAAACTAACACACCATTGTAAAGCAATTATACTCCAATAAAGATGTTAAGAAGAAAAAGAGAAATCTCCCAAACGAAATTTGTTCAAGCCTGGAGTTGTCAGTGTAATGGTCTTTTTTCCTTGTGGTCTGAGGTTTTATGGAATCATAGAGGATGATCAAGATAAGCCACAGACTATTACATAGTCTTCAATTCCTATGGTTTTAAGTGAGTTTAGTACAGTTTGAGGTAATTCCAGATAGCCAGTTACGTTATAGTCATGAAAATTCAGGCCAAAGAGGACATATATGAGCAGTGACTTTTACCCTGTGTAAAGGAAATTTTTATCAAAGCATGTTTTATTTTAATGACCAAAGAAGTATTGACGTTGCTCTTTTTCTATCGCAGTAAGTTTTGGAGTTATCACTTAGATGTCTCCAAAGAAATGAGGAGCAGGTTGGTCATAGAAAATAATTTTTGTGAAGAAATGTTCTAAAATACTTTATTAATGTTATCACATCTGTCTAACCAAGCTGGAGCCGCATATCTCTTTTTCAACTAGACTCAGAGTAAAACATGAAGAATCATTTGACTCAAGTAATGAAATTATAAATATCACTCCATTATGTGAAAATTATCACATTGCCTGGCTGACTTAGTTTTTTTCTTTTTCTATCACTTGTTAAGCTGTATTAGTGACATTATGCAAAACAAACTAGAAGACATGGGCCACAGTTTCCCAAAGTGTTGTTTACATGATAGCAGCAAAGTGCTTCGCAACTGAATTATTGATTGTAGTTCATTGGTGGATAGAAAGCCCAAAACATTGGCTCTGAAGGTGGAGGTTTCCATAATACAAAAGCACAGGAATGAAAGAGTAGGCAATAAAACTGGCAAAAATAGTTTGATCTGCTGCTTAGAGAATCCTACCACACTGAGTTTGCCCACAGCTGTTGATCAATTCCCAGTATACTCTAAAGGGAATGAATTATGTGGGAATATGATGATGAATCTCAAGCACTCTCTATGTAACTAAAAGTACCTCTGCCTGAGAATGCTCCACTTATGATTTGATCCTAAACAACTAGTTTTCAAACTACAAATGAACTCATCTATCAAATAGTGTCTTGTTCTTTAGCTTACCTTTCTTGTTACGTTATAGATGGAGGCAAAAATCTGTTCGAATCCTTTAGTTTGAATTATGGCCTGTATATAGGC
Source organism: Mesoplodon densirostris (assembly GCF_025265405.1). Classification (NCBI taxonomy): domain Eukaryota; kingdom Metazoa; phylum Chordata; class Mammalia; order Artiodactyla; family Ziphiidae; genus Mesoplodon; species Mesoplodon densirostris. The sequence continues at coordinate 30,784,161 of NC_082681.1, read as the reverse complement.
AGCTTTACTCTGAAAACGGGCATTTTCTTCATTGTTAATAAGAAATGCCACAGTTCATACAACTGATGACTAGAAAGCGCTTGACCTTTGCTATGATCACAGTTATGTATCTCCAAATATCTCCCCTAAAGTGTCAAAAAAATTAGCATTAAATTGCCTAACTTGCTTTGTTTTTCAGCTGCTATGACATAACCTTTAAATAAAATGGTGTTTGTTTTAGAAATAAATTAATAAATATTTATTTCATTTCTTCACAAAATGCACAGTGTTTTATATTTATCAAGCACTATGCTAAGTCCTTTCATATGCATAATGTCCTAATTCTCACAAAATCCTTTTTTAAAGAGGAAATAAAGATATAGGTTCTGTAACCTAATTAAGGTCACATATCTAGTAAACAGGCAAAACAATTATATGAATGTATTATCTAAATTTTTAAGTCTGAATATTTGCCACTATTTTTTCCATTTTTCATCCAGATTTTCAAATTTATTTCCATACCATTATTCATAGGATTCTCTCATTCTATTGTATTACTATTTTATCATGAAAAAAGTGCCACTATTTTTTATTATTTTCCTCATTATAAAAATCTATCCCAGTAAAATTACAATATTTTAAATATACTGTTAGTTATGAAGAAGTAAAAGTAATACAGAAACTTCTAAACCAGGGTCTCTCAACCTGGTCACTCTCAACATTTTGTACTAGATACATTTTTGGCAAGGGAGCATCATCAGTGGAGGACTGTACTGTGCATTGTAAGACGTTTAGCAATATCCCTGGTTCTAACCATTTAGGTGCCAGTGGCAAACACTACCTACTCCTAGTTGTGACAACCAAAAGTGTCTCCAGACAGTGTTAAATGTCCTGGGGGAATGAGGGAAAATAACCCCTCCATCTGTGAACTGCTGCCCTAGAGAAATCAATGTCATGTTTCCTCTTTCAGTCATTAAGTTTATTATCTAGTTTTATAGTTTTCAATAGCCTTGTAGAATCAGAAGTCCATTAAAAAATAGATACACTTATTTTCTTTAATGTTATTTCCATGGAAACTAGGAGAAGGTCGACTTCTATTGCTGTAGTCTCTTGGCGGAAGTTTTAAGCTTAGTCCTGTGCAATTATAAGACTTTTTTGAACAAGATAAATTTAATAACTTGTTATTGTGACAAATTCTAAGCTCCTTTTGAAAAAATTAAATACTGCCATATTCCTATAGGTTTTCAATTGTGATCCTGGGCAACAGTTATCACACTGCTGAAGTTTTCTTCAAAGGTGGGATCTGAAAGCAAGTCTGTAGAAATCTCAGGCATTAGAGCATTCTTGAAGTTCATGATATAATCTAAAAGGTAATAATAAAGCTCTGCTACATTTAATTTTTTATTCTACAAGCATCATAGTCTTGATTTAACCTTAAAAGATCTCAAATATTTACCTATAAATTATAACAGTATGGGGTTCCATGAAGTAACAATTCATACACGTAGAGATATAAGTGAATGTGTATATTAAAAGCTACCTGGGTATTATAATTAGAATAGTTCCTTCTCCCTCAAAATTTGCATATTTCCTTTAGGCGTCGTCAACTGTTAACCTTATGTCAAATCCATAGCGTAGTTCAGCTATTTTGATTATGCAGTATCCATTCTATCTTCACTTTGAAAGTTATTCCTTAGTCTCAACACTCATCAGATATCCCTCTGCCCCAAGGAGGTCAGTCTGCTCATGAGTCTCCCAAATGCCTTTATGAAAGCCCTAAAATGTTTTGGAATGAAACAAATTTCTAGACAAATAACTAAGTGACCATCTCTGGTAAATTATAATATTTGGTATTTATTCAAAGACCACTTGCTCCATTTTTAGTAAAATAAGCACAGTCCTAGTTTTATGGTACCCAAGGCTGCTTCATTGCTTGGCTAACTTATACATTCAGAATAAAAAAAGGTACAAAGGTTGTGTTTCTAAAATAAGATGCCATCAGTAAAACATATTTTTGAGCCATTAGTCTTATATAAAAAATTTTAATCTCTACTCAATCCAGATCTACCTCTCTTAACTACTTCTACATGGAAGAAGACTTGTTTATATTTTACAGTAAGAGAAATATGAACCATGGAAACTTTCTGGAAATATAAACTTGACCTACATTTTATTTTTCTTTAATTTACTTTTTTAGTTGTTTTTGAGATATATATTTTAAAGTAATAACTAGAACTATGACTTATAACATTATACAAAAACATATAAGATTTTTAGAAATTTCATGTAATGTCTGAAACATTTATATTAACATATTTCCATACAAACAACCCAAAGAATGTTTAGTATTAGTTGATTTTTGTTTGTTTTTTTTATACTGCAGGCCCTTCTTAGTCATCAATTTTATACACATTAGTGTATACATGTCAATCCCAATCGCCCGATTCACCACACCAACATGCCCACCCCACCGCGATTTTCCACCCCTGGTGTCCATACGTTTGTTCTCTACATCTGTGTCTCAAGTTCTGCCCTGCAAACTGATTCATCTGTACCATTTTTATAGGTTCCACATACATGCGTTAATATATGATATTTGTTTTTCTCTTTCTGACTTACTGCACCCTGTATGACAATCTCTAGATCCATCCACATCTCAACAAATGACTCAATTTCGTTTCTTTTCATGGCCGAGTAATATTCCATTATATATATGTACCACACCTCTTTATCCATTCGTCTGTCGATGGGCATTTAGGTTGCTTCCATGACCTGGCTATTGTAAATAGTGCTTCAGTGAACATTGGGGTACACGTGTCTTTTAGAATAATGGTTTTCTCTGGGTATATGCCCAGTAGTGGGATTGCTGGATCGTATGGTAATAATATTTTTGTTTTTTAAGGAACCTCCATACTGTTCTCCATAGTGGCTGTATCAATTTACATTCCAACCTACAGTGCAAGAGGGTTCCCTTTTCACCACACCCTCTCCAGCATTTGTTGTTTGTAGATTTTCTGATGATGCCCATTCTAACCGGTGTGAGGTGATAACTCATTGTAGTTTTGATTTGCATTTCTCTAATAATTACTGATGTTGAGCAACTTGTCATGTGCTTCTTGGCCATCTGTATGTCTTCTTTGGAGAAATGTCTATTTAGGTCTTCTGCCCATTTTTGGATTGGGTTGTCTGTTTCTTTAATATTGAGCTGCATGAGCTGTTTATATATTTTGGAGATTAATCCTTTGTCCGTTGATTCGTTTCCAAATATTTTCTCCCATTCTGAGGGTTGTCTTTTTCATCTTGTTTATAGTTTCCTTTGCTGTGCCAAAGCTTTGAAGTTTCGTTAGGTCCTATTTGTTTATTTTTATTTTTATTTCCATTACTCTAGGAGGTGGATCAAAAAAGATCTTGCTGTGATTTATATCAAAGAGTGTTCTTCCTATTTTTGCCTCTAAGAGTTTTATAGTGTCCAGTCTTACACTTAGGTCTTGAATCCATTTTGAGTTTATTTTTGTGTATGGTGTTAGGGAGTGTTCTAGTTTCATTCTTTTACATGTAGCTGTCCAGTTTTCCCAGCACCACTTATTGAAGAGACTGTCTTTTCTCCATTGTATATCTTTGCCTCCTTTGTCATAGATTACTTGACCATAGGTGCATGGGTTTATCTCTGGGCTTTCTATCTTGTTCCATTGATCTATGTTTCTGTTTTTGTGCCAGTACCATATTTTCTTGATTACTGTAGCTTTGTAGTATAGTCTGAAGACAGCAAGTCTGATTCCTCCAGCTCCGTTTTTTTCCCTCAAGACTGATTTGGCTATACGGGGTCTTTTGTGTCTCCATACAAATTTTAAGATGATTTGTTGTAGTTCCGTAAAAAATGCCATTGGTAATTTGATAGGGATTGCATTGAATCTGTAGCTTGCTTTGGGTAGTAGAGTCATTTTCACAATACTGATTCTTCCAATCGAAGAACATGGTCTATCTCTCCATCTGTTGGTATCATCTTTAATTTCTTTCATCAGTGTCTTATAGTTTTCTGCATACAGGTCTTTTGTCTCCCTCGGTATGTTTATTCCTAGGTATTTTATTCTTTTTGTTGCAATGGTAAATGGGAGTGTTTCCTTAATTTCTCTTTCAGATTTTTCATCATTAGTGTATAGGAATGCAAGAGATTTCTGTGCATTAATTTTGTATTGTGCAACTTTACCAAATTCATTGATTAGCTCTAGTACTTTTCTGGTGGCATATTTAGGATTCTCTATGTATAGTATCATGTCATCAGCAAAAAGTGACAGTTTTACTTCTTCTTTTCCAATTTGTATTCGTTTTATTTCTTTTCCTTCTCTGATTGACGTGGCTAGGACTTCCAAATATATGTCGAATAATAGTGGTGAGAATGGACATCCTTGTCTTGTTCGTGATCTTAGAGGAAATGCTTTCAGTTTTTCACCATTGAGTATGATGTTTACTGTGTGTTTGTCCTATATGGCCTTTATTATGTTGAGGTAAGTTCCCTCTATGCCCACTTTCTGGAGAGTTTTTATCATAAATGGGTGTTGAATTTTGTGAAAAGTTTTTTCTGCATGTATTGAGATGATCATATGGTTTTTATTCTTCAGTTTGTTAATATGATGTATCACACTGATTGATTTGCGTATATTGAAGAATCCTTGCATCCCTGGGATAAATCCCACTTGATCATGGTGTATGATCCTTTTAATGTGTTGTTGGATTCTGCTTGCTCATATTTTGTTGTGTATTTTTGCATCTATATTCATCAGTGATATTGGTCTGTAATATTCTTCTTTTGCAGTATCTTTGTCTGGTTTTGGTATCAGGGTGATAGTGACCTCATAGAATGAGTTTGGGAGTGTTCCTTCCTTTGCAGTTTTTTGGAAGAGTTTGAGAAGGATGGGTTTTAGCTCTTCTCTAAATGTTTGATAGAATTCACCTGTGAAGCCATCTGGTCCTGGACTTTTGTTTGTTGGAAGATTTTTAATCACATTTTGAATTTCATTACTTATGATTGGTCTGTTCATATTTTCTGTTTCCTCCTGGTTCAGTCTTGGAAGGTTATACCTTTCTAAGAATTTGTCCATTTCTTTCAGGGTGTCCATTTTATTGGCATAGAGTTGCTTGTAGTAGTCTCTTAGGATGCTTTGTATTTCTGTGGTGTCTGTTGTAACTTCTCCTTTTTCATTTCTAATTTTATTGATTTGAGTCCTCTCCCACTTTTTCTTGATGTGTCTAGCTAATGGTTTATCAATTTTGTTTATCTTCTCCAAGAACTAGCTTTTAGTTTTATTAATGTTTGCTATTGTTTTCTTTGTTTGTATTTCATTTATTTCTTCTCTGATCTTTATGATTTCTTTCCTCCTGCTAACTTTGGGTTTTTGTTGTTCTTATTTCTCTATTTCCTTTATGTGTAAGGTTAGGTTGTTTACTTGAGATTTTTCTTGTTTCTTGTGGTAGGCTTGTATAGCTATAAACTTCCCTCTTAGAACTGCTTTTGCTGCATCCTATAGGTTTTGGATTGTTGTGTTTTCATTTTCATTTGTCTCTAGGTATTTTTTGATTTCCTCTTTGATATCTTTAGTGATCTCTTCGTTATTTAGCAACTTATCATTTAACCTCCATGTGTTTTTGTTTTTATGTTCTTTTCCCTGTAATTCATTTCTAATCTCATAGAATTGTGGTCAGAAAAGATGCTTGATATGATTTCAATTTTCTTAAATTTACTGAGGCTTGATTTGTGACCCAAGATGTGACCTATCCTGGAGAATGTTCCGTGTGCAGTTGAGAAGAGTGTTTAATCTGCTCTTTTTTGGATAGAATGTCCTATAAATATCAATTAAATCTATCTGGTCTATTGTGTCATTTAAAGCTTCCATTTACTTATTTATTTTCCTTTTGGATGATCTGTCCATTGGTGTAAGTGGGGTGTTAAAGTCCCCCACTATTATTGTGTTACTGTCGATTTCCTCTTTTTTAGCTGTTAGCAGTTGCCTTATGTATTGAGGTGATCCTATGTTGGGTGCATATATATTTATAATTGTTATATCTTCTTCTTGGATTGATCCCTTGATCATTATGTTGTATCCTTCCTTGTCTCTTGTAACATTCTTTATTTTAAAGTCTATTTTATCTGATATGTGTATAGCTAAGCCAGCTTTCTTTTGATTTCCATTTACATGGAATATCTTTTTCCATCCCCTCACTTTCAGTCTGTATGTATCCCTAGGTCTGAAATGGGTCTGTTGTAGACAGCACGTATATGGATCTCGTTTTTGTATCCATTCAGCAAGTCTGTGTCTTTTTGTTGGAGCATTTAATCCATTCATGTTTAAGGTAATTATCGGTATGTATGTTCCTATGACCATTTTCTTAATTGTTTTGGGTTTGTTTTTGTAGGTCGTTTTCTTCTCTTGTGTTTCCCACTTAGAGAAGTTCCTTTAGCATTTGATGTAGAGCTGGTTTGGTGGTGTTGAGTTCTCTTAGTTTTTGCCTGTCTGTAAAGCTTTTGATTTCTCCATCAAATCTGAATGAGATCCTTGCTGGGTAGACTAAACTTAGTTGTAGGTTTCTCCCTTTCATCACTTTAAGTATATCATGCCACCCCCTTCTGGCTTGTAGAGTTTCTGCTGAGAAATCAGCTTTTAACCTAATGGGAGTTCCCTTGTATGTTATTTTTCATTTTCCCTTGCTGCTTTCAATAATTTTTATCTTTAATTTATGCCAGTTTGATTACTATGTGTCTCGGTGTATTTCTCCTTGGGTTTTTCCTGTATGGGACTCGCTGTGCTTCCTGGACTTGGGTGGCGATTTCCTTTCCCATGTTAGGGAAGTTTTTGACTATAATCTCTTCAAATATTTTCTCTGCTCCTTTCTCTCTCTCTTCTCCTTCTGTGACCCCTATAATGCAAATGTTGTTGTGTTTAATGTTGTCCCAGAGGTCTCTTAGGCTGTCTTTATTTCTTTTCATTATTATTTCTTTATTCTCTTCCACAGCAGTGTATTCCACCTTTCTGTCTTCCAGGTCACTTTTCCATTCTTCTGCCTCAGTTATTCTGCTATTGATTCCTTCTAGTGTAGTTTTCATTTCAGTTATTGTATTGTTCATCTCTATTTGTTTATTCTTTAATTCTTCTAGGTCTTTTTTAAGCATTTCTTGCATCTTCTCCATTCTTTTTCCGAGGTCCTGGATTATCTTCACTATCATTATTCTGAATTCTTTTTCTGGAACGTTGCCCATCTCCACTTCATTTAGTTGTTTTTCTGGGGTTTTATCTTGTTCCTTTGTCTGGTACATAGCTCTCTGTCTTTTCATCTTGTTTGTCTTTCTGTGAATGTGGTTTTTGTTCCACAGGCTGCAGGATTGTAGTTCTTCTTGCTTCTGCTGTCTGCCCTCTGGTGGATGAGTCTATCTAAGAGGCTTAATGGGAGGGACTGGTGGTGGCTAGAGCTATGTGTTTCCCTTGTGGGCAGAGCTCAGTAAAACTAATCCACTTGACTGTTGATGGGTGGGGCTGGTCTCCCTCCCTGTTGGTTGTTTGACCTGAGGCAACCCAACACTGGAGCCTACCTGGGTTCTTTGGTGGGGCTAATGACGGACTCTGGGAGGGCTCACACCAAGGAGTACTTCCCAGAACTTCTGCTGCCAGTGTCCTTGTCCTCATAGTGAGCCGCAGCACCCTCCCCCCGCCTCTTCAGGAGACCCTCCAACACTAGCAGGTAGGACTGTTTCAGTCTCCCCTGGAGTCACTGCTCCTAGGTTTTGATGCGCACACTACTTTTTGTGGGCCCTCCAAGAGTGGAGTCTCTGTTTCCCCCAGTCCTGTCAAAGTCCTGCAATCAATTCCCACTAGGCTTCAAAGTCTCATTCTCTAGGAATCCCTCCTCCCCTTGCTGGATCCCCAGGTTGGGAAGCCTGACGTGGGGCTCAGAACCTTCACTCCAGTGCGTGGACTTCTGTGGTATAAGTGTTCTCCAGTCTGTGAGTCACCCACCCAGCAGTTATGGGATTTGATTTTACTGTGATTGCGCCCCTCCTACCATCTCATTTTGGCTTCTCCTTTGTCTTTGGATGTGGGGTATCTTTTTTGGTGAGTTCCAGTGTCTTCCTGTCGATGATTGTCCAGCAGCTAGTTGTGATTCTGCTGTTCTCGCAAGAGGGAATGAGAGCACGTCCTTCTACTCTGCCATCTTGGTTCCTCTTTCTCTTTTATTTTTTTTTATATTTTTATTGGAGTATAGTTGATTTACAATGCTGTGTTAGCTTCAGGTGTACAGCAAAATGAATCAGTTATACATATACATATATCCACTCTTTTAGATTCTATTCCCATATAGAGAATTACAGGGAATTGAGGAGAGGTCCCTGTGCTGTACAGTAGTTCTTTGTTAGTTATCTATTTTATATATAGTAGTGTGTATATGTTCATCCCAGTCTCCCAATTTATCTCTCCCTGCCCCTTTCCCCACTGGTAACCATAAGCTTGTTTTCTATATCTGTGACTCTATTTCTGTTTTATAAATAAGTCCATTTGTGCCATCCTTGTAGATTCCACATATAAGCAATATCATATGATATTTGTCTTTCTCTGTCTGACTTACTTCCCTCAGTATGACAATCTCTAGGTCCATCTATGTACAACCCTCAGAATGGGAGAAGATACTTGCAAACGAAGCAACTGACAAGGGATTGACATATCTTTATTTTTTATTTTTTAATGTATTTATTTCATTTTATTTATTTTATTTTTTCCTACGTTGGGTCTTCACTGCTGCCCGCGGGCTTTCTCTAGTTGCGAGCGGGACCTACTCTTTGTAGCGGTGCATGTGTTTCTCATTGTGGTGGCTTCTCTTGTTGTGGAGCATGGGTTCTAGGCACGTGGGCTTAAGTAGTTATGGCACATGGGCTCAGTAGTTGTGGCTTGTGTGCTCTAGAGCACAGACTCAGTAGTTGTGGCACGCAGGCCTAGTTGCTCCACGACATGTGGGATCTTCCTAGACCAGGGATCAAACCTGTGTCCCCTGCATTGGCAGGCAGATTCTTAACCACTGTGCCACCTGGGAAGTCCTTACATATCTCTTAAAATGGACAATGTCCAAAAGGTGGCTGGGCATTAGTGATGAATTGCTCTCACATGACTGATTCCTTATTCCCTTTGATTGAAATTTAAACTTAAATGCTACAATGTAGCCGCACCCTTCCTTACAAGCCCTTCTTAGGAAGGCTCCATTTTATTTTGCTAGCAGTGCTAATTGCTCCCTATTACTCTGCCATTATGCTTCCCTTCCAAAATAAATAATATTTATGAAACATTGGAACAATAAATAACCTGTGTATTTATTGTGTTTATTCAACACTGAAGCTTCCTTTCCAAATTGCATGGTTCAGCTCTGACTACTATTCAAGTAGAGCCATCATGCTTTCCAAACTGTCCTGCCAACTTGTCTTTGCATACAAATTTTTTTTCTTTGAGACTTGGAGAATAGCAATTAGGCAGTTCCAGGTGGTGTGGTTACAAGAAGATAATCACATTTTAGAGCCATCAGATGCTTCACACACACTGAGACCTTGTAACTCTCAGGGGTATGATTATCTCATTCCTGCTGTCCTTCATGCCATGTCAGTATCCCCTTCTGTTTTCACAATATTAACTTACAGATTCTTCAATCCCTTCCTCCCAGTTATGTCCTTACAACCATATAATCATAATAAGAACAGTGTCAGAAAAAAACAACCATCACAAAAACCAACACAACACTGTACTAAGCCAACATTCTTGGGGTTTTTTCAACACTTAATTGCAGTATGTGTCATATTTTTCCAGTAATTCATTGTTTTTGGGAAACAGGGAAATTTGTAGACATCCAGAATTTAGAGGGATTAGATTTTGACATCCAGCTTTAGCCATATCTCATTTTTTCTCCATGCTCACAACTCACCCTATTCCATACTTCCCCTAACATTTAGCACAGAGCATGGGCTAGAGTAGGTACACATTAATTGCTTTGTCTTGCAAGTGTTTCCAGTCACTTAATGTAGTACAGCAATGCTTAAAATAGTAATTCTAAGCCTAAATGTCAATTATTTTCAGAAATATTTTCAAATGAGTCTCCATTTTATAACTGTGTTTCCTAAACTATATTCCATTATACCATAGTGTGCCATAAAATGTTAATAGATAGACTGTACAAAATAAAGCTCCATGGTTACTCAAGTTTTAAAATGTCTGGATTAAATGAATTCCATTAAACTGTTAAAGGTTCTGAGACATTCTACAGTTCTGCATGTTGGGACTTCCAAGAGTGATTTTTTTTCTATGAAGGGTTTCTAAAATGTATTTAGCTACAGAATCCTTTTTAATTTACATGTGCATTATAGGAATAGGCCTAAATTGTTGTAAAACCCAATGAAATTTAATAGCTGAAATAAAATTGCTTAGTTTAGAGATTTATAGCCTGAGGTCCATACATTGGCTTTAGGGGATCAATGTTAGTATCTGTATTTTTCTGGGCTGAAACTTAAACTATTGGCTTTTTATGTTTGTATTCCTATAGGATATATAACACAGATTAGTAAGAAATTAACTTCAGCTGGATGAGGGAAACCTGGGAGGGCCTAATTGGAGAAGGTGTCATTTATGTTTGGCTTTGAGGATTTCAGAAGTCAGAGATGATAAGGAAAGAACATTACAGCAAAAGTAGACAACTTAAGTGTATCAGAACAGTAAAATGCTGGGTATATTTGGAATATAGTGAGAGATCCCATTAAGTTTGAGGTTAGGATGCATTACATTGGAGCTTAGGATGCATGAGTGGTATAATGGGAAATAATGTTGAAAAACCACATTGGATCAGATTAAGAAGTCTTTGAATCCTATAAACAAGATTTTGGATTTTGATATTTCCATTTGCTCATCTATAACCTTCAGTGGTCTCCCATTTTCTATATAATTTCCCATTTTAGAAAGTAATCTGGTAGTGATATGATAGATTAGGGGAAGAAGAAAATGACGACAGAAGTATCAATTCAATGAATTCAGAAGTTTAGGTATAACATGATGAGGGCCCTAAATTTGGTAGTGGCAGTAAAACCAGAAAAGAATGGCTTTAGCTTTTTTAATGGCAAGTATAATTGACTGTTGAGGATCCAGTACCATTCACTTTCCCTATCTTAACACACACTATCTAGACTTGTGCTGTGTAATATGTGACAATGTCTATTTAAATTTAATTACAATTAAGAAATATTAGACATTAAGTTCCTCAGAACTAGTCATATTTCAGGTGCTCAGATATCTTCATGTTACCATATTGGACAGTACAGATAGAAACCATTTCTATATCTGGAGACTGTTCTATCAGAAAACTCCAATCTAGTCTATAAAACCTATGCAGAAATGTAGCAGCCTGAAATGAGTGATTTTTGGATAGCATAATTTCTGCCAATATCGGCCCTCATTGAATTCAGAATCAGGAAAACCTGGTATTTAGTATCTCCAGCCGCACTTTCTGCCAAGTCAGTGCTTGCTTTCTTACTCCTGCTCTCATGCTACATGTCCCTTTCTTCTGTGCTCCCACAGCACTCTGTGCTCGTCTCTTGGAGCACTTATGACACAGCTGAAACATTGATTTACTTGTCCTTCTCCTCCATGGTATTTTATCCCCAGCATCTAGCACAGTGGGTGACCGAAAACTTACAGAGGAGTTGCTCTGTGAATTTCTGTGGATGAATGAATAAGATCTCAAAGCAGCAGCATAATACATCATTAACAGGGGCATGGCATAAGATATTTTTAATTAGGGTGGTCTGTTAATTCTGCCTCTTAACATATTTCATGAACAACTTCTTATACCTAAGTTTTGTTTTCTATAAGTACCTTCAGAATTGTGTTTGAGGGCTTCCCTGATGGCTCAGTGATTAAGAATCTGCCTGCCAATGCAGGGGACACGGGTTCGAGCCCTGGTCTGGGAAGATCCCACATGCCAAGGAGCAACGAAGCCCGTGCACCACAACTACTGAGCCCTCGTTGCACAACTACTGAAGCCTTTGTGCCTAGAGCCCATGCTCTGCAACAAGAGAAGCCACCGCAATGAAAAGCCTGCACACTGCAAGGAAGAGTAGCCCCAGCTCGCTGCAGCTAGAGAAAGCCCGTGCACAGCAATGAAGACCCAACGCAGCCAAAAAAAAAAAAAAGAATTGGGTTTGAGTGGAGCGGCAGTATGGAGTAGGTATAGTGTCCCTCCTTAGGAAGGAGTTTATAGTCATAACCATTTAGAGATGAAGCTTTCCTGGAAGTCTGACAGACACGTACAGAAGCAGGAAAGTGCAACTGATTTAGCATCTGGAAAGGCATGATCCATTCTTTTCCTACAGGCTATGAAGATGTATCAGATTCAATTTACTAGATGGGACCGAAGCAGGGCTTACAAAACAATGCATTGTAGCTAAGCATCCATATGGCTTTGTATTAATAATTTCCTAGGATTATCATTTTGATTCTCCTTATAATGAAATAACAAATGTACAGAGATAACTGAGTTGGCAAATAAAGAGATCACAAGCTTGGTTCCATAAAAGTGGAACTGGCTGATAAATGGAGAGACTTGGGCACCTGGGATTACAGGTTAAACAGCAAAGCAAATATGTGGACAAGATTGCTGTTTTTGGTAATTAAAACGGGCCTGTTTAGTACTGGGCAGAACAAAGATGCCCTGCTTAGTTCTTTCATGTTTGCCTGAAACATAAAAAGCTCTCAACTTTTTTTCTCCCTGTAATCTGGTAGGCTAGTAATTCTTTCCCTGACAAATAAGACTGTGTCTCTAGGTAAGCCTGAGTGTGGCTTCAGAATCTGATAGAATAATGGTTCTCCTCTTTGCTGGTCTGTTTCCTGAAATGCTTCCTCATTTTAAATCTCCAATTCTTGCATTTCCGTTCGCCCTGTGAGAGCTCTATTCTCACTGTTGTCAGAAGAAGCAGTTGCTCAGTGTGGTGCAGCGAGCCTGACGGATGGCTTTAATTCAGTGGTCCCAGACTGCCTTTATGATTGCTCAGGTCCTGGAGAGAGCTGGCCACTCAAGGCAGCAATCACTGCCTCTGTGTTTCAACACCTGCCTCGACAGCCAGAGGGCATGGAGATTGGAGCCATGGAGGAGGAATAGAAACAGATATTTCTCGTGATTTCTGCAACACTGGGGGCTGGCAGAGTGGGAGAGAAGGTCTTAACGTTATATCGTAACTGACCACAATCTCCCATTTGACATCATTTCAAGATCAGGATGAAACAGGGGCGGTCCCCTTGTCATGAAGTGACATCAGACAGAAAACACAGACAACTCTTCTCCAAATTTAAGTTTAGGAGAAAGTTTAATTTGGATATATAGAGTGGGATATCTCCTTGAAAAAAGGTCTCTGTCAGTTATAATTTCTTTACTATCCCGATTCTAGGTTAAATTCTCCTCATTTTAATTTCCTTTTATTAATTAATTTTACTTACTTGTGTTACATTGTTTACTGCTATATACACCCTTATTGCTACTCACAAATATGCCAGGAAAATGACCAACTGGCTGTAACTGGGCCAACTGTATAATACTGGGCAGGACCCTTCTACTCACTTAGCTTGTATTTGAAGTGACTGAATTAGTAAGAGTGACAACTTACTCTTTAGGATGAGTTTATCAAACTACCTCCTTGTTGTCTAATCGCATATTACAGTTTAGCTTAGTGACAGCTTAGACATTTGTTATTTAAGAAGAATGTGGAAATGAGAGTAATTCATGACTAAACCAGAGTAGTGTTTATCATCAATTGAATCATTATAACCAGGCTATGGAGAGCACTTCATAGTTTACAAAGAATGTTCTCATCTCTGATTTTCATTGATTCCTCATAAGAGCACTATGGGAAAGATTGGTCTCAGGATTAATATTATCCTCATTTTACAGTGCAAGACTTGTGATTTAAAAAGTAGATCCCAGGATTTGGAATCAATGTTTCTACAATTTTAGTCCTTTTAGCATTTCCAGCTGTTACACTGTGCCTTCCTAAGGGACAAACTTATAAATGTGGCTATATTGGCACTAGGCAAAATCTGGACAAAGAGCAAATGGAAGAATTCAGAGAGCTATCTCAGGCTCTTTCTAGCAGACCTTGTCTGGTTCAAGGTGTTTGCTTCTTCCTTGTCAATTGCTGTGACTCATGGCTCTGCAGAACTGCAGGCTCAGCATTGCCCCAAACTCTGGAACTCATTTGACCACAGGACAGAGGAGTTTCCATAGCTACAGGCAAACATTCTGGGACAATCATATTGCCCTTCTTGCTGTGCCAGCCTTGGTCTCATGCCACACTTACAATAACTGGGCCTTGTTTCTGAAACAGCTACTCCCACCATTCTCCAGTTTTGTTTCAGAGCCTTATCTTCTTATTTTTAAGTTCCTGTTGTATAACCTGCCAAGCACTTCCAAGACCTCTAGTGGTCAACTCCTTTTGTGAATAAAGTTCTTTTGGGGAACGCAACTCTGCCCATTCATTTATGTATTGTCTATGACTGCTTTAATGCCACAAAAAGCACAATTGAGTAGTTGCAACAGAAACCATATGGCCTGGGAAAGCCTAAAGTATTTACTGTCTGGCCCATTAGAGAAAATGTTTGCTGACCTTTGCCCTAGGACTGTACTATGCTTTGTTCTTGAACTTTACATTCTCTGGTACTTGAGTCTTATCTTAAGCCTAGCACAGTGGCTGGGATGCTGAAGCCCAAAAGAGATTTCCCTCATGTCTGTTTGTATGCTGGCTTGCCTGCTCTAACCTACATGTACCATCTATCCCTGGATTCCCACTAACTGTATTTGGCCCTGCTCTAGGCAGGACCCCATCACCTTATGTTTGTTTCCCTTTTCCCATGCTCACTGCTTGCCTGGGACACCATTTACATTTTTAACTGCCTTTTAAACGAGTTCTACTTGTGGAATTAGGCTTCCTCCCCTACTCTGCATCTGTGTCTACTCTATCCTCTCAGAGCCTACTATTCAGTGTCCTGCAAGTCTCAGTGGATAGATCGGTTTCCGAGTCCTGTCTCCTTCTTGTATGCTCATTCCAAATGAAGTCAGCTATATTCAAATTTCTCTGGGTCACTCTTCCTACTCATTTCTGGGAGAGAGCAGGACAGATTGAAGTTAGTTTAGACAAATTTCTCTTAGAGCCGGTACACCAGTATCTCCAATATATTTAGCTCCAATACGGCAGGTTCTTGGGACCATAGGAGATGTAGAGTCACATGTGCCTTAAAATAATCCAGTTAAATTGAGATCTAAAAACATAAGGACCTGACCGTCATAGGTGCTAGGCATACATGTATTTCCTTTTGGCCTTTTCTCATGGATGAGTATCATTCTCCACCCTCTATCCTCCCCGTCCTTATTCCTGGTAATGGAACTTGATACTTATCGCACAGGATCACCAAAGCTCGTCACTGAAAACAAACAGAAGCACATAAGTTTATAATTCAAAGCATGATTTGAGTTTTACAAGTAGTTTTCTACAACCTCACGCATCTTCGTGATTGTGTGATGAAGCACATTTGTATCCTAGTAGAAATTCTAACAATGAGCTGATTGTATAAAGTTTCCATGGTAGACAATCTTGAATTCATCAGAAGTAAATAATGTTCCCAGTGCCCTTAAATCAATGGAGTTGATTTAAAAACAAGTGTGTTTGCCCCATCATCCCATTAAAGATGACTATATAGGTAACTACCATCTCCCCAAATCTGTACTGATTTTCCCTCCTGTTGGCTGCACACATGAATAGATGACATGTTTGCTCAGTGTGAAAAGTAAGTTTCACTAAGGTAACCATAGTTTCATTGTCTATTTTGTGCATTTAATAACTTGGTGACCTGGTAAAGAGATTCAGATCACTGGCCTTTGTTCTCCTTATCACTGGGCTATTATCTCAATCTAACAGTATTTCTGAACACCTTTATTTTCAACACATTTAGAATTTAAAAACACCCTCTGCCCCACATGTAACTTTTCTAGTTTGGTTTGGTAAGAAAAAAAATTGTAGCTCCATAAAGCAGAATAATATGTTATCTAAGTAAGAATGATATATTTTTTCTATTTCCCAATTTTGTAGAAAATTTAGGCAAATCAAAAGTAGGCTAGGGCCTCCCTGGTGGCGCAAGTGGTTGAGAGTCCGCCTGCCGATGCAGGGGATACGGGTTCGTGCCCCGGTCTGGGAGGATCCCATGTGCCACGGAGCGGCTGGGCCCGTGAGCCATGGCCGCTGAGCCTGCGCGTCCGGAGCCTGTGCTCCACAACGGGGGAGGCCACAACAGTGAGAGGCCCGCATACCGCAAAAAAAAAAAAAAAAAAAAAAAAAAAGTAGGCTAAAACATCATTTGTGAACCAGAATGTTTGGCACCTTTAAGATTGCTGAAGGTTTCTCTGAACTTAGAAATCATACCGAGGTGAACCAAGGCTTTGTAAAATCTTAAACAAAATCCCCGAATACTTGTATTATGTACAGATCTTTCTGAACTACTTGGCATACATTTCTCCTTCCTCTAGCAGATTTTGGGAATATTGAGCAAAGATCAGGGTTGGCTACTTATCAAACACTTCTATATAACTGTCTCTGAGTTGTAATGAGAACATAGAATTTGATTTGTTGGGTTGTGCCCACAGTGAGGTGTTTTCCTGAAGGCCATTTAACATATGAAGATTAGTTTACAATCAGGCTTTTAGTTCTGATAAATATTGTGTTTGTTTGGAGAAAGCTAGATGGAGAGACAGTAGCACACACTCAAGTCCTTTTCCTTTCTTGGATTGTAGATGTATTAGATATGAGAAAGGATTTGGAGATTTTGCAGGTGAGAGAACTGAGGCTCAGAGACAGAAAATCACTTGCCTAAGACAATCATATGGTAGACAGCCAAGAATTGAACTCAATTTAGTAGTTTTTCATATGAACCATTTTACTTCCCTTCTTTTTTGTCCACTAGATTTTATTTTGCTAAAGTGATATGGCAAGTAAGAAATCTCTGAAGACTGTATACTCTATCTGAATATTTACCACAGGATATGGGTGAAATTACCTCATTCTACAGACAGGTATTTGCCAGATCTCTTTCTATGGACTGGCTATTCTGGCCTTCCAATAACTTCTTTGATCCAGTTCAGAAAGTATTAAACATTGGAATTCTTATAAGTATTCTGAACCAAGATGCACTTTGTAAGTTCACCTTTGCTAGAATGCAAATCAGTGCAAAATGGCTCACTTAATTTATGTTTCTGTCAACAGTGTGTTTCTCCTGATTACCTGCCCAAACTGTGAGGAGACGGTTGAGATTCTGAGTAGTCTCTAATTGTGTTGAAGAGGCCACTGGTAATTGCATACGTGCCTCCCTCTATCAACAGTCTTACTTAGTACATCACCTAAGAGAAGGTCCAAGATTATGGTTTGTGAATTTCAAGCACAATCATTTTTCTGTTTTATTGGGTTGGCCAAAAAGTTCATTCGGGCTTTTCCATAACATAGAAAACCCGAGCAAACTTTTTGGCCAACCCAATATTTTGAGAGAGGGCACCAGGAACATTTTGCTTTCTTTCTATTTTGTGTCTAAAATATGTATCTGCATGGAGCTGTACACTAATTTGTTTATTAAATATTTGCAGTAGGAATTACAGAAGTCGAAAGGAACATTTAGATGGCTGGTTTTCAAAAACATTTATTTCACCGGTAGCCCTTTTCTTACATACAGTGATAATGTGCAATATACATTACTTGAAACATGGGTTGAGAATCTGGATTTCTGCCTGCTTGCTCTCCTAATGTAAACATAATTTGTAAGTTTTACTGAGCTTTGAGATTTCTATGAAGAATGATTTTACAAATCTTTGCCTTATAGATTGGAATACTAAGGAACAAACTGGTCTAAGGCCTACCACGGGATTAAGAGCACATTTGACACTGGGACCCAGGTATGAAATGATAACAATTCAGAGCTCTTTATTCTACTTCTGAACAAGAGAGTGGGATGCCAGTGAATGAAAACTGAGATATCACATTTTGAATAACTGAGCAACTCACAGTGCATAAATTGCTCATTGTTAAATTATTATGTAAAATTAAGTAAATGCTGAGCCCATGACAATTACCACTTTCTACCACTATAAAAGCACATGATGAAATTTTAAATACTTGGTGTCAATGACTTATTATCTCCTAAAGGAAAAGATGTATGTAACAATACAGAAAGTGGCACAAAACAGATTATAAAACTACCAAAAGTAAAACTAAAATTTTTCCACATTTGAAAGATTATGGAAATAATTTCAATTTGCTTATATTCAGCCTCATAAAAATTTTACTTATAGACTGACTTTCTCCATATCACCAAAATGAGCAGTACAGATTCAATACCATCTGTTTTTTTTAATTTATTTTATTTTTATTTTTTTTTTGCTTTATAACAAATTTAATCAGTTATACATATACATATGTTTCCATATCCCCTCCCTTTTGCGTCTCCCTCCCACCCTCCCTATCCCACCCCTCCAGGCGGTCACAAAGCACCGAGCTGATCTCCCTGTGCTATGCGGCTTCTTCCCACTAGCTATCTGCCTTACATTTGGTAGTGTATATATGTCCATGCCGCTCTTTCACTTTGTCACAGCTTACCCTTCCCCCACCCCATATCCTCAAGTCCATTCTCTAGTAGGTCTGTGTCTTTACTCCTGTCTTACCCCTATGTTCTTCATGACATTTTTTTTCTTAAATTCCATATATATGTGTTAGCATACAGTATTTGTCTTTCTCTTTCTGACTTACTTCACTCTGTATGACAGACTCTAGGTCTATCCACCTCATTACAAATAGCTGAATTTCATTTCTTTTTATGGCTGAGTAATATTCCATTGTATATATGTGCCACATCTTCTTTATCCATTCATCTGATGATGGACACTTAGGTTGTTTCCATCTCTGGGCTATTGTAAATAGGGCTGCTATGAACATTTTGGTACATGTCTCTTTTTGAATTATGGTTTTCTCAGGGTATATGCCCAGTAGTGGGATTGCTGGGTCATATGGTAGTTCTATTTGTAGTTTTTTAAGGAACCTCCATACCGTTCTCCATAGCGGCTGTACCAATTCACATTCCCACCAGCAGTGCGAGAGTGTTCCCTTTTTTCCGCACCCTCTCTAGCATTTATTGTTTCTAGATTTTTTGATGATGGCCATTCTGACTGGTGTGTGATGATATCTCATTGTAGTTTTGATTTACATTTCTCTAATGAGTAAAGATGTTGAGCATCCTTTCATGTGTTTGTTGGCAGTCTGTATATCTTCTGTGGAGAAATGTCTATTTAGGTCTTCTGCCCATTTTTGGATTGGGTTGTTTGTTTTTTTGTTATTGAGCTGCATGAGCTGCTTATAAATTTTGGAGATTAATCCTTTGTCAGTTGCTTCATTTGCAAATATTTTCTCCCATTCTGAGGGTTGTCTTTTGGTCTTCCTTATGGTTTCCTTTGCTGTGCAAAAGCTTTTAAGTTTCATTAGCTCCCATGTGTTTATTTTTGTCTTTAATTCCATTTCTCTAGGAGGTGGGTCCAAAAGGATCTTGCTGTGATTTATGTCATAGAGTGTTCTGCCTATGTTTTCCTCTAAGAGTTTGATAGTGTCTGGCCTTACATTTAGGTCTTTAATCCATTTTGAGCTTATTTTTGTGTATGGTGTTAGGGAGTGATCTAATCTCCTACTTTTACATGTCCCTATCCAGTTTTCCCAGCACCACTTATTGAAGAGACTGTCCTTTCTCCACTGTACATTCCTGCCTCCTTTATCAAAGATAAGGTGACCAGGGCCTCCCTGGTGGCGCAAGTGGTTGAGAGTCCGCCTGCCGATGCAGGGGATACGGGTTCGTGCCCCGGTCCTGGAGGATCCCATATGCCGCGGAGCGGCTGGGTCCGTGAGCCATGGCCGCTGAGCCTGCGCGTCCGGTGCCTGTGCTCTGCAACGGGAGAGGCCACAACAGTGAGAGGCCCGCATACCGCAAAAAAAAAAAAAAAAAAAAAAAAAAAAAAAAAAAAGATAAAGTGACCATATGTCCGTGGGTTTAACTCTGGGCTTTCTATCCTGTTCCATTGATCTATCTTTCTGTTTTTGTGCCAGTACCATACTGTCTTGATTACTGTAGCTTTGTAGTATAGTCTGAAGTCAGGGAGCCTGATTCCTCCAGCTCCATTTTTCGTTCTCAAGATTGCTTTGGCTATTCAGGGTCTTTTGTGTTTCCATACAAATTGTGAAATTTTTTGATCTAGTTCTGTGAAAAATGCCAGTGGTAGTTTGATAGGGATTGCATTGAATCTGTAGATTGCTTTGGGTAATATAGTCATTTTCACAATGTTGATTCTTCCAATCCAAGAACATGGTACATCTCTCCATCTATTTGTATCATCTTTAATTTCTTTCATCAGTGTCTTATAATTTTCTGCATACAGGTCTTTGTCTCCTTAGGTAGGTTTATTCCTAGATATTTTATTCTTTTTGTTGCAATGGTAAATGGGAGTGTTTCCTTGATTTCACTTTCAGATTTTTCAAAATTAGTATATAGGAATGCCAGAGATTTCTGTGCATTAATTTTGTATCCTGCAACTTTACCAAATTCATTGATTAACTCTAGTAGTTTTCTGGTAGCATCTTTAGGATTCTCTATGTATAGTATCATGTAATCTGCAAACAGTGACAGCTTTACTTCTTCTTTTCCCATTTGGATTCCTTTTATTTCCTTTTCTTCTCTGATTGCTGTGGCTAAAACTTCCAAAACTAGGTTGAATAAGAGTGGTGAGAGTGGGCAACCTTGTCTTATTCCTGATCTTAGTGGAAATGGTTTCAGTTTTTCACCATTGAGGACAATGCTGGCTGTGGGTTTGTCATATATGGCCTTTATTATGTTGAGGAAAGTTCCCTCTATGCCTACTTTCTGCAGGGTTTTTATCATAAATGGGTGTTGAATTTTGTCGAAAGCTTTCTCTGCATCTATTGAGATGATCATATGGTTTTTCTCCTTCAACCTGTTAATATGGTGTATCACGTTGATTGATTTGCGTATATTGAAGAATCCTTGCATTCCTGTAATAAACCCCACTTGATCATGGTGTATGATCCTTTTAATGTGCTGTTGGATTCTGTTTGCTAGTATTTTGTTGAGGATTTTTGCATCTATGTTCATCAGTGATATTGGCCTGTAGTTTTCTTTCTTTGTGACATCCTTGTCTGGTTTTGGTATCAAGGTGATGGTGGCCTCGTAGAATGCGTTTGGGGGTGTTCATCCCTCTGCTATATTTTGGAAGAGTTTGAGAAGGATAGGTGTTAGCTCTTCTCTAAATGCTTGATAGAATTCACCTGTGAAGCCATCTGGTCCTGGGCTTTTGTTTGTTGGAAGATTTTTTATCACAGTTTCAATTTCAGTGCTTGTGATTGGTCTGTTCATATTTTCTATTTCTTCCTGATTCAGTCTTGGCAGGTTGTGCATTTCTAAGAATTTGTCCATTTCTTCCAGGTTGTCCATTTTATTGGCATAGAGTTGCTTATAGTAATCTCTCATGATCTTTTGTATTTCTGCAGTGTCAGTTGTTACTTCTCCTTTTTCATTTCTAATTCTATTGATTTGAGTCTTCTCCCTTTTTTTCTTGATGAGTCTGGCTAATGGTTTATCAATTTTGTTTATCTTCTCAAAGAACCAGCTTTTAGTTTTATTGATCTTTACTATCGTTTCCTTCATTTCTTTTTCATTTATTTCTGATCTGATTTTTATGATTTCTTTCCTTCTGCTAACTTTGGGATGTTTTTGTTCTTCTTTCTCTAATTGCTTTAGGTGCAAGGTTAGGTTGTTTATTCGAGATGTTTCCTGTTTCTTAAGGTGGGATTGTATTGCTATAAACTTCCCTCTTAGAACTGCTTTTGCTGCGTCCCATAGGTTTTGGGTTGTCGTGTCTCCATTGTCATTTGTTTCTAGGTATTTTTTAATTTCCTCTTTGATTTCTTCAGTGATCACTTCGTTATTAAGTAGTGTATTGTTTAGCCTCCATGTGTTTGTATTTTTTACAGCTCTTTTTCTGTAATTGATATCTAGTCTCATAGCATTGTCGTCGGAAAAGATACTTGATACAATTTCAATTTTCTTAAATTCACCAAGGCTTGATTTGTGACCCAAGATATGATCTATCCTGGAGAATGTTCCATGAGCACTTGAGAAAAATGTGTATTCTGTTGTTTTTGGACGGAATGTCCTATAAATATCAATTAAGTCCATCTTGTTTAATGTATCATTTAAAGCTTGTGTGTCCTTATTTATTTTCATTTTGGATGATCTGTCCATTGGTGAAAGTGGGGTGTTAAAGTCCCCTACTATGAGTGTGTTACTGTCGATTTCTCCTTTTATGGCTGTTAGTATTTGCCTTATGTATTGAGGTGCTCCTATGTTTGGTGCATAAATATTTACAATTGTTATATCTTCTTCTTGGATCGATCCCTTGATCATTATGTAGTGTCCTTCTTTGTCTCTTCTAGTAGTCTTTATTTTAAAGTCTATTTTGTCTGATATGAGAATTGCTACTCCAGCTTTCTTTTGGTTTCCATTTGCATGGAATATCTTTTTCCATCCCCTTACTTTCAGTCTGTATGTGTCTCTAGGTCTGAAGTGGGTCTCTTGTAGACAGCATATATATGGGTCTTGTTTTTGTATCCATTCAGCCAATCTGTATCTTTTGGTGGGAGCATTTAGTCCATTTACATTTAAGGTAATTATCGATATGTATGTTCCTATTCCCATTTTCTTAATTGTTTTGGGTTCGTTATTGTAGGTCTTTTACTTCTCTTGTGTTTCTTGCCTAGAGAAGTTCCTTTAGCATTTGTTGTAAAGCTGGTTTGGTGGTGGTGAACTCTCTCAGATTTTGCTTGTCTGTAAAGGTTTTAATTTCTCCATCAAATCTGAATGAGATCCTTGCTGGGTAGAGTAATCTTGGTTGCAGGTTTTTCTCCTTCATCACTTTAATTATGTCCTGCCACTCCCTTCTGGCTTGTAGAGTTTCTGCTGAGAGATCAGCTGTTATCCTAATGGGGATTCCCTTGTGTGTTATTTGTTGTTTTTGCCTTGCTGCTTTTAATATGATTTCTTTGTGTTTAATTTTTGACAGTTTGATTAATATGTGTCTTGGCGTATTTCTCCTTGGTTTTATTCTGTATGGGACTCTCTGTGCCTCCTGGACTTGATTAACTATTTCCTTTCCCATATTAGGGAAGTTTTCAACTATAATCTCTTCAAATATTTTCTCAATTCCTTTCTTTTTCTCTTCTTCTTCTGGAACCCCTATAATTCAAATGTTGTTGCGTTTAATGTTGTCCCAGAGGTCTCTGAGACTGTCCTCTGTTCTTTTCATTCTTTTTTCTTTATTTTGCTCTGCAGCAGTTATTTCCACTATTTTATCTTCCACCTCACTTATCCGTTCTTCTGCCTCAGTTATTCTGCTGTTGATCCCATCTAGAGTATTTTTTATTTCATTTATTGTGTTTTTAATCGATGCTTGATTCATCTTTAGTTCTTCTAGGTCCTTGTTAACTGTTTCTTGCATTTTGTCTATTCTATTTCCAAGATTTTGGATCTGGGAAATAGAATCTTGGATCATCTTTACCAGCATTATTCTGAATTCTTTTTCAGGTAGACTGCCTATTACCTCTTCAATTGTTAGATCTGGTGGGTTTTTATCTTGCTCCTTCTCCTGCTGTGTGTTTTTCTGTCTTCTCATTTTGCTTATGTTACTGTGTTTGGGGTCTCCTTTTTGCAGGCTGCAGGTTCGTAGTTCCCATTGTTTTTGGTGTCTGTCCCCAGTGGCTAAGGTTGGTTTAGTGGGTTGTGTAGGCTTCCTGGTGGAGGGGACTAGTGCCTGTGTTCTGGTGGATGAGGCTGGATCTTGTCTTTCTGGTGGGCAGGTCCACGTCTGGTGGTGTGTTTTGGGGTGTCTGTGGACTTTTTATGATTTTAGGCCACCTCTCTGCTAATGGGTGGCGTTGTGTTCCTCTCTTGCTAGTTGTTTGGCTTAGGGTGTCCAGCACTGTAGCTTGCTGGTCGTTGAGTGAAGCTGGGTGCTGGTGTTGAGATGGAGATCTCTGGAAGATTTTTGCCATTTGATATTATGTGGAGCTGGGAGGTCTCTTGTGGACCAGTGTCCTGAAGTTGGCTCTCCCACCTCAGAGGCACAGAACTGACTCCGGGCTCCTCAATTTGGGATGATGTGTTGTCTATTCCTGTATTCCACAGATGCAGGGTACATCAAGTTGATTGTGGAGCTTTAATCCACTGCTTCTGAGGCTGCTGGGAGAGATCTCCCTTTCTCTTCTTTGTTCTCACAGCTCCTGGGTCTCAGCTTTGGATTTGGCCCCGCCTCTGCGTGTAGGTCACCGGAGGGCGTCTGTTCTTCGCTCAGACAGGACAGGGTTAAAGGAGCAGCCTCTTCGGGGACTCTGGCTCACTCAGGCCGGGCGGGAGGGAGGGGCACGGAGTGCGGGGTGAGCCTGCAGCGGCAGAGGTTGGCGTGATGTTGCACCAGCCCGAGGCGCGCCGTGCGTTCTCCCAGGGAAGCCGCCCCTGGATCCCGGGACCCCGGCAGTGGCGGGCTGAACAGGCTCCCGGCAGGGCGGTGTGGGCAGTGACCTGCGCTCGCACACAGGCTTCTTGGCGGCGGCAGCAGCAGCCCCAGCGTCCCACGCCCGTCACTGGGCTCTGCGCTTTCAGTCGTGACTCGCGCCCGTCTGTGGAGCCCCTTTAAGCAGCGCTCTTAATCCCCTCTCCTCGTGCACCGGGAAACCAAGAGGGAAGAAAAAGTCTCTTGCCTCTTCGGCAGCTCCAGAGTTTTCCCGGACTCCCTGCCGGCTAGCTGTGGCTCATTAGCCCCCTTCCGGCTGAGTTCTCGCCACCAGCCCCAGTCCTCTCCCTGCGCTCTGACCGAAGCCCGAGCCTCAGCTTCCAGCGCTGCGCGGCCCGGTGGGTGAGCAGACAAGCCTCTCGGGCTGGTGAGTGCCGCTCAGCACCGATCCTTTGTGTGGGGAGCTCTCCGCTTTGCCCTACCCAGCTATGTGGGGAGTTTCTTGCCTTTTGGGAGGTCTGGGGTCTTCTGCCAGCGTTCAGTAGGTGTTCTGTAGGAGTTGTTCCACGTGTAGCTGTATTTCTGGTGTATCCGTGGGGAGGAAGGTGGTCTCCGCGTCTTACTCTTCCGCCATCTTACCCGGAAGTCTCTACCATCTTTAATTAATATGTATTTCTTTTAAAATTAATTTTTTATTGGAGTATAGTCGCTTTACAATGTTGTGTTAGCTTCTACTGCACAGCAGAATGAATCAGCCATATATAAACATATATGCTCTCCCTTTTGGATTTCCCTCCCATTTAGTACACCACAGTGCATTAAGTAGAGTTCCCTGTGCTATACAGTATATTCTCATCAGTTGTCTATTTTATCATAGTATCAATAATGCATATGTGTCAATCCCAATCTCCCAATTTCTCCCACCCCAACCCTTTCCCCCTTGGTATCCATACATTTGTTCTCTACCTCTGTGCCTCTATCTCTGCTTGGCAAATAAGATCATCTATACCATTCTTCTAGATTCCACATATATGCATTAATATACACTATTCTTCTCTTTTGACTTATTTCACTCTGTATGACACTCTCTAGGTCCATCCACATCTCTACAAATGACCCAATTTCGTTCCTTTTTATGGCTGAGTAATATTCCATTGTATATATGAACCACATCTTCTTCATCCATTCCTCTGTTGATGGAAATTTAGGTTGCTTCCATGTCCTGGCTATCGTAAATACTGCTGCTATGGACATTGGGGTACATTTGTCTTTCTGAATTACGATTTTATCAGGGTATATGCCCAGTAGTGGGATTGTGGGTCATATGTTAGTTTTTTTTTTTAGTTTTTTGAGGAACCTCCATACCGTTTCCCATAATGGCTGTATCAATTTATGTTCCCATCAACAGTGCAAGAGGGTTCCCTTTTCTCCATACCCTCTCCAGCATTTATTTTTTGTAGATTTTTTGATGATGGCCAATCTGACCGGTGTGAGGTGATACCTCATTGTAGTTTTGATTTTTAGTTCTCTAATAATAAGTGATGTTGAGCCTCTTTTCATGTGTTTGTTGGCCATCTTTATGTTTTCTTTGGAGAAATGTCTAGTTAGGTCTTCTGCCCATTTTTGATTGGGTTGTTTGTTTTTTTTGATAGTGAGCTGCATGAGCTGTTTGTATATTTTGGAGATTAATCCTTTGTCCATTGCTTGGTTTGCAAATATTTTCTCCCATTCTGAGGGTTGTCTTTTTTGTCTTGTTTATGGTTTCCTTTGCTGTACAAAAGCTTTTAAGTTTCATTAGGTCCCATTTGTTTATTTTTGTTTTTATTTCCATTATGATAGGAGGTGGAACAAAAAAGATCTTGCTGCAGTTTGTCTCAAAGAGTGTTCTTCCTATGTTTTCCTCTAAGATTTTTATAGTTTCTGGCCTTACATTCAGGTCTTTAATCCATTTTGAGTTTATTTTTGTGTATGGTATTAGAGAGTGTTCTAATTTCATTCTTCTACATGTAGCCATCCAGTTTTGCCAGCACCACTTATTGAAGAGATTGTCTCTTATCCATTGTATATCCTTGCCTCCTTTGTCATAGCTAAGGTGACCATAGGTGCATGGATTTATCTCTGGGCTTTCTATCCTGTTCCATTGACCTATATTTCTGTTTTTGTGCCAGTACCATATGTCTTGATTACTATAGCTTTGTAGTATAGTCGGAAATCAGGGAGCCTGACCCCTCCAGCTCCGTTTTTCTTTCTCAAGATTGCTTTGGCTATTCACGATCTTCTGTGTTTCCATACAAATTGTGAAATTTTTTGTTACAGTTCTGTGAAAAACGCCATTGTTAATTTGATAGGGACTTCATTGAATCTGTAGATTGCTTTGGATAGTAGAGTCATTTTCACAATATTGATTCTTCCAATCCAAGAACATGGTATATCTCTCCATCAGTTTGTGTTGTCTTTGATTTCTTTCATCAGTATCTTATAGTTTTCTACATACAGGTCTTTTGCCTCCTTAGTTAGTTTTATTCCTAGGTATTTTATTCTTTTTGTTGCAGTTGTAAATGGGGTTGTTGCTGTAATTTCTCTCTGATCTTTCATTGGTAGTGTATAGGAATGCAAAAGACTTTTGTGTGTTATTTTTGTATCCTGCAACTTTACTAAAGTCATTGATTAGCTGTAGTAGTTTTCTGGTGGCATCTTTAGGATTTTCTATGTATAGGATCATGACATCTGTGAACAGTGAGAGTTTTACTTCTTCTTTTCCAATTTGGTTTCCTTTTATTTTGTTTTTTTCTCTGATGTCATGACTAGGACTTCCAAGACTATGTTGAATAATAGTGGTGAGAGTGGACACCCTTGTCTTCTTCTTGATCTTGGAGGAAATGCTTTCAGTTTTTCACCATTGAGAATAATGTTTGCTGTGGGTTTGTCATATATGGCCTTTATAATGTTGAGGTATGTTCCCTGTGTGCCCACTTTCTGGAGAATTTTTATCATAAATGGGTGTTGAATTTTGTTGAAAGCTTTTTCTGCATCTATTGAGATGATCATATGGTTTTTCTCCTTCAGTTTGTTAATATGGTGTATCACATTGATTGAATTGCGTATATTGAAGAATCCTTGCATCCCTAGCATAAATCCCACTTGATCATGGTGTCTGATCCTTTTAATGTGCTGTTTGATTCTGTTTGCTAGTATTTTGTTGAGGATTTTTGCATCAATGTTCATCAGTGATATTGGCCTGTTGTTTTCTTTTTTTCTGGTATCTTCATCTGGTTTTGGTATCAGGATAATGGTGGCCTCATAGAATGAGTTTGGGAGTGTTCCTTCCTCTGCAGTTTTTTGGAAGAATTTGAGAAGATAAGTATCTCCTCTAAATGTTTGATAGAATTCACCTGTGAAGCTATCTGGTCCTGGGCTTTTGTTTGTTGGAAGATTTTTAATCAATTTCAGTGCTTGTGATTGGTCTGTTTATATTTTCTGTTACTTCCTGGTTCAGTCTCAGAAGGTTGTGCTTTTCTAAGAATTTGTCCATTTCTTCCAGGTTGTCCATTTTATTGGCATAGAGTTGCTTATAGTAATCTCTCATGATCCTTTGTATTTCTGCAGTGTCAGTTGTTACTTCTCCTTTTCCACTTCTAATTCTGTTGATTTGAGTCTTCTCCTTTTTTTCTTGATGAGTCTGGCTAATGGTTTATCAATTTTGTTTATCTTCTCAAAGTACCAGCTTTTAGTTTTATTGATCTTTGCTATTGTTTCTTTCATTTCTTCTTCATTTATTTCTGATCTGATCTTTATGATTTCTTTCCTTCTGCTTACTTTGGGGTTTTTTGTTCTTCTTTCTCTAATTGCTTTAGGTGTAAGGTTAAGTTGCTTATTTGAGATGTTTCTTGTTTCTTGAGGTAGGATTGTATTACTATAAATTTCCCTCTTAGAACTGCTTTTGCTGCATGTTATAGGTTTTGGCTCATCATGTGTTCATTGTCATTTGTTTCTAGTTTTTTTTTTTAATTTCCTCTTTGATTTCTTCAGTGATCTCTTGGTTATTTAGTAGTGTATTGTTTAGCCTCCATGTGTTTGTAATTTTTACAGATTTTTTCCTGTAATTGATATTTTGTCTCATAGCATTTTGGTCAGAAAAGATGCTTGATACCATTTCAAATTTCTTAAATTTACCAAGGGTTGTTTTGTGACCCAAGATATGACCTATCCTGGAGAATGTTCCATGAGCACTTGAGAAGAAAGTGTATTATGTTGTTTTTGGGTGGAATGTCCTATAAATATCAATTATGTCCATCTTGTTTAATGTATCATTTAAAGCTTGTGTTTCCTTATTTATTTTCATCTTGGATGATCTGTCCATTGGTGAAAGTGGGGTGTTAAAGTCCCCTACTGTGATTATGTTACTGTTGATTTCCCTTTTTATGGCTGTTAGTATTTGCCTTATATATTGAGGTGCTCCTATATTGGGTGCATAAATATTTACAATTGTTATATCTTCTTCTTGGATTGATCCCTTGATCATTATGTAGTGTCCTTCTTTGTCTGTTGTAATAGTCTTTATTTTATACTCTATCTTGTCTGATGTGAGTGTTGCTACGTCAGCTTCCCTTTGATTCCTATTTGCATGGAATATCTTTTTCCATCCCCTCACTTTCAGTCTGTATGTGTCCCTAGGTTTGAAGTGGGTCTCTTGTAGACAGCATATATATGGGTCTTCTTTTTTTTTTTTTTGCGGTATGTGGGCCTCTCATTGTTGTGGCCTCTCCCGTTGCGAAGCACAGGCTCTGGACGTGCAGGCTCAGCAGCCGTGGCTCACGGACCCAGCCGCTCCGTGGCATGTGGGATCTTCCCAGACAGGGGCACGAACCCGTGTCCCCTGCATCGGCAGGCGGACTCTCAACCACTGCGCCACCAGGGAAGCCCAAATGGGTCTTGTTTTTGTATCCATTCAGGCAGTCTGTGTCTTTTGGTTGTAGCATTTAATCCATTTTCATTTAAGGTAATTATCAATATGTATGTTCCTATTCCCATTTTTTTAATTGTTTTGGGTTTGTTATTGTAGGTCTTTTCCTTCTCTTGTGTTTCCTACCTAGAGAAGTTCCTTTAGCATTTGTTGTAAAGCTGTTTTGTGGTGCTGAATTCTCTTAGGTTTTGCTTGTCTGTATAGGTTTGGATTTCTCCGTCAAATCAGAATGAAATCCTCACTGGGTATAGTAGTCTTGGTTGTAGGTTTTTCCCTTTCACTACTTTAAATATGTTCTGTCACTCCCTCAGCCTGCAGATTTTCTGCTGAAAAATCAGCTGATAACCTTATGGGATTTCCCTTGTAGGTTATTTGTTTCTTTTCCCTTGCTGCCCTTAATATTTAATATGTTCTTTAAAACAGTAAAATTTACACTTTATAGTATACAGTTCTTCATATTTTGACAAATGCATAGTCACCAAACCAACAATATAATCAATACATAGAACAATTCCATCACCCCTTTAAATTTCCTCCTGTCTTTTTCTGCTCAGTTCTCCACCCCAGCCCTGGCAATTACTGATCTGCTTGAGATCACTATAGGTTTTCCTTTTTCCAGAATATCACACAAAAAGAATCAAATAGTATGTGTCCTTTTGAATCTGGCTTCTTTTACTCAACATAATGCTTTTGAGATTTATCCACATTGTTTCATGCATTTGTATTTTGCTCCTTTTTGTTGCTGAGTAGTATTCTATTTGTTTTATTTTGGACATGGTGTAAATTATGCTCTCAGACTCAGATAGTGTATTTAACACAGGTTCACTGCAGGAATTTCACAAGCCAATAGCATACAGGGTAATGTGTCCCAATAAACCCATAAAGAAGTATACCCCAAAGAAATGATAGATTAATTACACTACTGTCCCAGGCAAGGGGAGATGACAGAAAAGTACAAATAAGTTGAGGTGTACCTTTTCTATGAGTTTGGTTTCTCAGGAGGGTTAGCTTAACCAACCAGGAGTGACTTTCAGCTGCCAGCACAAAAGGAAAGTCCCCTGTTGCTAGATAATGAAGGTGCAAGTGGGCGTTGGTGGCAGGATAGGCTGCTCTGAGGTTTACCACTCCAGGGACCATTTCATGGCTTGCCCCATTGCGTACATGAGTGCCTCACTGAAGCAGCAACAAATGTTCCTTCTCTTCCAGAGACTGCTGCACAGTTTAATACCACTGCTGACCAAGAGTAGCTTGGCCACAGCAGGATCAAGTGTCTCAAGATCTTTGGAGAGCTAGATCAGCAAAGGATAGCCTTAACCCAGAACAAAACTCTTGAATATTCCTTACAAAGTCTGGTATTTATAGTCTAAATATTCCCTTGCCATAGTTGCTTCTCCACATGTTCTTATCTATAAGCCTCCAGCAGGACCTCTTAGCAACTGAGATAATAAGTGCTTATCAATGACAACACAACTTATTTCATTCTTATATCAAAACAACCTTACTTCTAAAAACAACTTTTTTGTTTGTTTTTCTTGTCTTTGTCATAAACAAGTGGATTAAATAAGTTGACTTTAGATAAGCTAGTGAATTTGAAATCACATCAAGCCCATACACAGCACCATTGTATGGATATATATTCCCCAACTGAAGGATGTTTGGGTTGTTTCCACTTTGGGGCAATTATGAATAAAGCTGCTATAAAAATTTACATGCATGTTTTGTATGAATATAAGTTTTTGTTTCACTTGCATAAATACCTAGGAGTGGGATTGCTGAGTCAAATTGTTAATGAATATTTAATTTTATAACAATGGTGAAACAATTTTTCAGAGGTGCTGCAGCATTATGCATTCCTAACAGAAATGTAGGAGACTTAGCGTTGTTCCAGATCCTTGCCAACATTTTGTATTACCAGTGACATTTTTAACCCACCTAATAGGGTTTAGAGGTATCTCACAGTTTTATTTTCTTTTCCCTAATGACTAGTACTTTTGAGTATCGTTTCATGTATCATTTTAAATTTTGTACATTTTCTTTACTGATATGTCTGTGCTAATATTTTGGCCATTTTTTAAATTGGACTGCTTTTTGTTTTATTATTACTGAGTTTTGGGAGTTTTTAAATACATTTTTTGGATACAAGTCCTTTGTCTGATATGTGATTTGCAAATATATGTTCCCAATCTATGGCTTTTCTTTTCATTCTCTGTCTTTTGAAAGGCAAAAGTTCTTAATTTTGATGAAGTTCAATTTACAGGGATTTAGTTTATGCTTTTGGGCAATGCTTAAGAAATCTTTGCTCTACCCAAGTTCACAAAAGTGTTATACTATGTGTTCTTCTAGAAGTTCTATTGTTTTAGGTTTTCCATTTAAGCCCATGATGTAATTTTGAGTTGTGTTTTTTTTTTGTTTGTTTTTTTAATGGGATGAGGAATGGATTGAGGCTTTTTTCTATGAGTTTGCCTTTTTCCCCACTTCTAAGTTATACCATGCAGTATTTGTCTTTCTCTGTCTGGCTTATTTCACTTAGCATAATGCTGTCCAAGTTTATCCATGTTGTCAGAAATGCTAGGATTTCCTTCTGTTTTGTGGCTGAATAATATTCCATTGTTTATATACTACATTTTCTTTATTCATTCATCCATTGACAGACACTTAGGTTGTTTCCATATCTTGACTATTGTGAATAATGCTGCAATAAATATGGAGGTTGCAGATACCTCTTTAAGATAGTGATTTCATTGCCTTTGGATATATATACCTAGAAGTAGGATTGCTGGATCATTTTTTATTGTTTGTTTTGCTTTTGTCTTGTGAGTTTGAGTATCACATTGTTCCAACAAAATTTTTTTAATATTTTTTACACCTTGGTCAAAAAATCAGTTGACCATAATAGCTACCTGTGGGCTGGCCAGCAGCATTTGAGATTATCTGACATGAGGGTTTTGCTGCCCCCCTCCCCCCAAAAAAGGCTTCATACTACATAATGGCTAATCAGAAACTTTCTTTAAAGGAGATGAAATGAAAGTTCTAACAGAAAGGACAGTCACTAGAGGGAAATTAGGAAGGGTAGAGTGAAAAGGTACAGAAGGCAGAAGCAGAATATATAAGCAGAGAGTCATTATTAGTCAGGAATTAAGAAAGTATTCGGAGAATTGAAAGCAGGAGCAAAACACTGGCTTATCATAGTGGAGAGCACTAGAGTTGGGAGAAACAGATCCCTACTGTTGAGGACACCAAAGAAGAACTGAATTGGTACTGTTGACCTGTGTTGCAGATGATATTACAGTTCTGTGTGAGACTGGTTGTAACATTCAGATTCTTTCCTGTCCTTTTGTATACCTTTAAGTATTCTTAGTATGAATCATACTCATCTGCATGTGCCTCTTTTCTTTGAACTCAAAAAGGCTCAAAATCAAACATCAAGTTTGTGCCAGAATCAGTAGTACAGTCTGGCTTTATCTAGTATACTGCTGACCCACAGATGGAGTATGTTCTAAAGTCAGTGGTATTGGGACTAGATTTTGAGAAGGACTTTTGATTTATCTACATTTGAATTTTTACAATAAGAATGAATTCATGCAGTGTGTAATTGAAAATAAAGAAAAAAAAAACAATTGACCATATGTCTGTTGGTCTATTTCAGTACTATTTTCTTCATCTGAAGTATGTATCTATCCTTTTGCCTTTTGCTATAAAACTGTATGGAATACTGTTTTATAGTGAGTCTTAAAATTGGGTAGTGTGAGTCCTACAGTTTTATTCTTTTTCAAAATTGTTTTGGCAATTCTAGTTCCTTTGCATTTCCATATAGATTTCAGAATTATCATGCTGATTTCTGCAATAGCCCTGTTGGAATTCTGTTTAAGATTGTATTGAATGTATAGGTATATTTGGATAGAATGGGCATCTTAACACTGTCTTCAAATTCATAAACAGACTATACCTCATTATTTATTTAGATCTTCTTGATTTCATCCATCAGTGTTTTGTATGTTTTTGTTTACAGATCCTATACATATGTTGTTAGATTATTACCTATTTGGGGTTTTTTGTGATGCTATAAACTGTACTTAAAAAAATAGACTTCTAATTATCCATTACTAGATTCATATAAGGTATAAAACATTGATATGAGTTTGATTATTTTCTATAGTAACCTATATCTTGTGATCTTACTGGTTCTAGTAGTTTTTTGTTTTGTTTTTGGCCTCACCACATGGCATGTTGGATCTTAGTTTCCCGACCAAGGGTCAAACCCCTGTCCCTGCATTGGAAGGGCAGAGTCTGGACTGCCAGGGAAGTCCCAGTTTTTTGTTGTTTTTATTGATTCTTTGGGATTTTCCACTAGACAGTCATGTCATCTATGAATATAGCATGGTTTATTTCTTCCTTTCTGATCCATATGCCTTTGGTCTCTTTTTCTTGCATTATGGCAATGTCTAGGACCTCCATTACAAAGCTGAGTTGAGTGGAGAGAGCAGATATTACCTGTTTTACAGTCTTAAAAGAAAGGTATTCAATCTTTCACCATTAAGTTTGGTGTGAGATGTTTTATTGAAGGTGACCTACATCAAGTTGAAGTTCCCTTTTTTTTCTAATTTGCTGAATGTTTTTACCAAGAATAGATACTGAATTTTGTCAAATGTTTTCCTCTACTTATGAAAACAATCAGATGTTTTTTCTTCTTTAGTCTGCTGATACAGTGAATTACATTGTTTGATTTCTGAATGTTAAATGAGCCTTGCATTCCCAGGAAAGACTCCTATTGATCATAATGTATTATTTATTTTATATACTGTTGGATAACATATGCTAAGAATATTTGCAACTATGTTTGTGGGGAATAATGATCTGTAGTTATTTTTTCTTGTAATGAAATTGTTAATTCTGGTCATGGAATGAGTTTTGAAGTGAGGTCTCCTCTTTAATTTTTAGGAAGAATTTTTCATAGAATTGGTATTATTTTTTTTTAACTGTGTGATAGAATTCTACAGTGAAACCATATGGGCACTGAGTGGCTTATGTGTCTGTGTGTGTCTGTGTGTGTGTGTGTGTGTGTGTGTGTGATAGTTTCAAAACACAAATTGAATTTCTTTCATAGCTATAGTGCAATGTATGTTACTTGTTTCTTCTTCAATGATCTTTGCTAGTATGTGCCTTTTAAGGAATTTGTCAATTTCACCTACATTGTCAATTATAATATTCACTTATTATTTTTGTCCTTGGTATCTGTAGTGATGTCCCCTCTCTCATTCTTCGTATTGATAATTTGTGATTTTCTTTTTGTTAACTGATTAGCCTAGCAAGAATTTTATCAATTTTGTTGATCTCAAATAACCTGGTTTTAGTTTTATTGATTTTATCTTTCGGTTTTGTGTTTTCTACTTCATTGTTTTTTACTCTTATTTTTGTTTTCTTTTTGGACTTAGCTTGCCTTTTTAAATTTTTTTCTAG
Source organism: Mesoplodon densirostris (assembly GCF_025265405.1). Lineage (NCBI taxonomy): Eukaryota > Metazoa > Chordata > Mammalia > Artiodactyla > Ziphiidae > Mesoplodon > Mesoplodon densirostris. The sequence continues at coordinate 30,749,105 of NC_082681.1, read as the reverse complement.
TTTTGAGACCTTCTTCTTTATGAATATGAACATATGGTACTATAATTTCCCTTTCAACATTGCTCTAGCTGCTTTAAAAAATCTTTATATGCTGTGTTTTCATTTTCATTGTATTGAGAATGCATCCTAGTCTTCTCTTTAATTATTTCTTAGGCTCATGTGTTATTTGGAAGTATTATTTAGAATTATTTCCTTGTTTTCTAAATATTTAGGGATTTTCTAGATATTTGGATATAGATTTCTAATGTAAATCCATTGTGGTCAGATACCATACTTTGACTTATTTAATAATTTTATGTGTAATGTCATTCTTATCTTTGTTCTTTTGTATATGTGTGTTTTTTCACTTGCTGCTTTTAAGAATTTTTTTTATTTGTCACATTTTAAAAGCATTTGATTATGACATGGTGATGACATATGATGTGGTGTTAATGTAGTTTTTTTCATAACATTTTTGCTTAGGGTTCCTTGAAGCTATTGGATCTGTGGGCTTATAATTTTCATTAAACTTGATAAATTTGTTATTTATTCAAATATTATTACTTATTTCAAATATTTCTTTTATTTCTTTCCTCTCAGTGCCTTCAATGAAATGTGCGTCAGGTGACTTGAAATTGTGATAGGTCATTGATGCTCTGTTCATTTTTTCCTATCTATTTTCACTTTGTCTTTCATTTTATATTTTTTCTATTGCTTTACATTCAAGGTCACTAATATTTTATTCTGCAATGTCTAATCTGCTGTTAAGCCATTTTAAGAATTTGTATTCGATTTTGCATTTTTCTTTTATTTATTTATTTTTGGCTGTGCCAGGTCTTAGTTGCAGCACTATGGATCTGTGTTGCCACACGAGGTATCTTTGTTGTGGCATGAGGGATATATTAGTTGCGACATGCGAGATCTTTAGTTGTGGCATGCAGTATCTTTATTAGTTGTGGCATGCAGAATCTTTAGTTGTGGCATGTGGGATCTTTACTTGCAGCATGCAAACTCTTAGTTGTGGCATGTGGGATCTAGTTCCCTGTAGGGGAACCTGGGCCCCCTACGTTGGGAGTGTGGAGTCTTAGCCCCTGGACCACCAGGAAAGTCCCAGGTTTTGTACTTTTCACAACTGTAAGTTGTGAAAAGGTCTTTTTATAAAATAATTTCTAATACTTTTCTTAACATTTTTTGTTCCCCTCTGCCTTCTTTAACATAGGAATATAATTATAGTAATGGGCTTCACATACCTATTAATGTCCAACTAATTCTGTCACCATCTTTGTCATTTCTGTATTGATTTCAAGTGATTGATTGATATTTTCTCCTCATTATGTGTCATATTATTCTACATCTTTGAATGACTGATAAATTTTTGATTGGATGACAGACATTGTAAATTTTACCTTGTTGCATGCTGAATATTATTGCATTTATTTACATATCATTGAACTTCTTTTTAGGATAAAGTTACTTGCATATAGTTTAATAATTTTGAGAAGAAGTGAAGAAACCAAGGCCTATGTCTTGATGACATTGATTCCTATTCTCTGTTTATTGGACTTTACAAATGCGTGGCATGTCTCTGCTTTGCTTTCTGTACTTCCCACACTTTTTCATGGGACCTTTTGATGTTGTATTGATTATGAATGCCAAAAATTCCAGCTTAGCAACCCCAATTAGAATAGAGAGCTTGCAGGAAACTTACACAAGCCTCTTAGAGAGCTTCATCAACCAGAGGGCAGACAGAAGAAGCAAAAAGAACTAAAATCCCGCAGCCTGTGGAACAAAAACCACATTCACAGAAAGATAGACAAGATGAAAAGGCAGAGGGCTATGTACCAGACGAAGGAACAAGATAAAACCCCAGAAAAACAACTAAATGCAGTGGAGGTAGGCAACCTTCCAGAAAAAGTATTCAGAATAATGGTAGTGAAGATGATCCAGGACCTTAGAAAAAGAATGGAGGCAAAGACCGAGAAGATGAAAGAAATGTTTAACAAAGACCTAGAAGAATTAAAGAACAAACAAACAGAGATGAACAATACAATAACTGAAATGAAAACTACACTAGAAGGAATCAATAGCAGAATAACTGAGGCAGAAGAACGGATAAGTGACCTGGAAGACAGAATGGAGGAATTCACTGCTGCTAAAGAGAATAAAGAAATAATAATGAAAAGAAATAAAGACAACCTAAGAGACGTCTGGGACAACATTAAATGCAACAACATTCACATTATAGGGGTCCCAGAAGGAGAAGATAGAGAGAAAGGACCCAAGAAAATATTTGAAGAGATTATAGTCGAAAACTTCCCTAACATGGGAGAGGAAATAGCCACCCAAGTCCAGGAAGCACAGCGAGTCCCATACAGGATAAACCCAAGAAGAAACATGCCGAGACACATAGTAATCAAACTGCAACAATTAAAGACAAAGAAAAATTATTGAAAGCAGCAAGGGAAAAACGAAAAATAACATACAAGGGAACTCCCATAAGGTTAACAGCTGATTTCTCAGCAGAAACTCTACAACCCAGAAGGGGGTGGTATGATATATTTAAAGTGATGAAAGGGAAGAAGCTACAACCAACATTACTCTACCTGACAAGGATGTCATTCAGATTCGATGGAGAAATCAAAAGCTTTACAGACAAGCGAAAGTTAAAGAATTCAGCACCACCAAACCAGCTCTACATCAAATGCTAAAGGAACTTCTCTAAGTGGGAAACACAAGAGAAGAAAAGGACCTACAAAAACAAACCCAAAACAATTAAGAAAATGGTCATAGGAACATACATATTGATAATTACCTTAAATGTGAATGGATTAAATGCTCCAACTAAAAGACACAAGCTTCCTGAATGGATACAAAAACGAGACCCATATATATGCTGTCTACAAGAGACCCACTTCAGACCTAGGGATACATACAGACTGAAAGTGAGGGGATGGAAAAAGATATTCTATGGAAATTGAAATCAAAAGAAAGCTGGAGTAGCTATACTCATATCAGATAAAATAGACTTTAAAATAAAGAATGTTACAAGAGACAAGGAAGACACTGCATAATGATCAAGGGATCAATCCAAGAAGAAGATAAGCAATTATAAATATTTATGCACCCAACATAGGATCACCTCAATACATAAGGCAACTGCTAACAGCTATAAAAGAGGAAATAGACAGTAACAAAATAATAGTGGGGGTTGATAACACCTCACTTACACCAATAGACAGATCATCCAAAATGAAAATAAATAAGGAAACAGAAGCTTTAAGTGATACAATAGACCAGACAGATTTAATTGATATTTATAGGACATTCCATCCAAAAACAGCAGATGACACTGTCTTCTCAAGTGCACACGGAACTTTCTCCAGGATACATCACATCTAGGGTCACAAATCAAGTCTCAGTAAATTTAAGAAAACTGAAATCATATCAAGCATCTTTTCTCACCACAATGCTATGAGATTAGAAATGAATTACAGGGAAAAAAACATAAAAAGCACAAACACATGGAGGTAAACAATATGTTACTAAATAGCCAAGAGATCACTGAAGAAATCAGAGAGGAAATCAAAAAATGCCTAGAAACAAATGACAATGAACACACGACAATCCAAAACCTATGGGATGCAGCAAAAGCAGTTATAAGAGGGAAGTTTATAGCTATACAAGCCTATCACAAGAAACAAGAAAAATCTCAAGTAAACCATGAAAAAGAAATGAAAAAGGAGAAATTACAGCAGACAGTGCAGAAATACAAAACATCCTAAGAGACTACTACAAGCAACTCTATGACAATAAAATGGACAACCTAGAAGAAATGGACAAATTCTTAGAAAGGTATAACCTTCCAAGACTGAACCAGGAAGAAACAAAAAATATGAACAGACCAATCACAAGTAATGAAATTGAAACTGTGATTAAAAATCTTCCAACAAACAAAAGTCCAGGACCAGATGGCTTCACAGGTGAATTCTATCAAACACTTAGAGAAGAGCTAACACCCATCCTTCTCAAACTCTTCCAAAAAATTGCAGAGGAAGGAACACTCCCAAACGCATCCTACAAGGCCACCATCACCTTGATACCAAAACCAGACAAAGACACTGCAAAAGAAGAAAATTACACACCAATATCACTGATGAATATAGATGCAAAAATCCACAACAAAATACTAGCAAACAGAATCCAACAACACATTAAAAAGATCATATACCATGATCAAGTGGGATTTATCCCAGGGATGCAAGGATTCTTCAATATACGCAAATCAATCAATGTGATACACCATATTAACAAATTGAAGAATATAAAGCATATGATCATCTAAATAGATGCAGAAAAAGCTTTTGACAAAATTCAACACCCATTTATGATAAAAACTCTCCAGAAAGTGGGCAAACAGGGAACCTACCTCAACATAATAAAGGCCATATATGACAAACCCAGAGCAAACATCATTCTCAATGGGGAAAAACTGAGTGCATTTCCTCTAAGATCAGGAGCAAGAAAAGGATGTCCATTCTCACCACTATTATTCAACATATATTTGGAAGACCTAGCCACGGCAATCAGAGAAGAAAAAGAAACAAAAGGAATACAAATTGGAAAAGAAGAAGTAAAACTGTCACTGTTTGCAGATGACATGATACTATACATAGAGAATCCTAAAAATGCCACCAGAAAACTACTAGAGCCAATCAATGAATTTGGTAAAGTTTCAGGATACAAAATTAATGCACAGAAATCTCTTGCATTCCTATACAGTAATGATAAAAATCTGAAACAGAAGTTACCATTGCAACAAAAAGAATAAAATACCTAGGAAAAACCTACCTAAGGAGACAAAAGACCTGTATGCAGAAAACTGTAAGACACTGATGAAAGTAATTAAAGACAACACAAACAGATGGAGAGATATACCATGTTCTTGGATTGGAAGAACCAATATCGTGAAAATGACTATACTACCCAAAGCAATCTACAGATTCAATGCAATCCCTATCAAATTACCAGTGGCATTTTTTACAGAACTGGAACAAAAAGTCATAAAATTTGTATGGAGACCCCAAAAGACACCGAATAGCCAAAGCAGTCTGGAGGGAAAAAAACGGAGTGGGAGCAATCAAACTCCCTGACTTCAGACTGTACTACAAAGCTACAGTAATCAAGACAATATGGTACTGGCACAAAAACAGAAACATAGATCAGTGGAACAAGATAGAAAGCCCAGAGATAAACCCACGCACCTATGGTCAACTACTCTATGACAGTGGAGGCAAGGATATACAATGGAGAAAAGACAGTCTTTTCGGTAAGTGGTGCTGGGAAAACTGGACAGCTACATGTAAAAGTATGAAATTAGAATCCTCCCTACACCATACATGAAAATAAACTCAAAATGGATTCAAGACCTAAATGTAAGACTGGACACTATAAAACTCTTAGAGGAAAACATAGGAAGAACACTCTTTTACATAAATCACAGCAAGATCTTTTTTGATACACCTCCTAGTGTAATGGAAATAAAAACAAAAATAAACAAATGGGACCTAATGAAACTTAAAAGCTTTTACACAGCAAAGGAAACCATAAACAAGAGGAAAAGACAACCCTCAGAATGGGAGAAAATATTTGCAAATGAGTCAACAGACAAAGGATTGATCTCCAAAATATATAAATGGCTCATACTGCTCAATATTAAATAAATAAACAACCCAATCAAAAAATGGGCAGGATCATCAAGAAATCTAGAAACAGTAAATGCTGGAGAGGGTGTGGAGAAAAGGGAACACTCTTGCACTGCTGGTGGGAATGTGAATTGGTACAGCCACTATGGAGAACAGTATGGAGGTTCCTTAAAAAACTAAAAATAGAGCTACCATACGACCCAACAATACCACTACTGGGCATATACCCTGAGAAAACCATAATTCAAAAAGAGACATGTACCAAAATGTTCATTGCAGCTCTATTCACAATAGCCAGGAGATGGAAACAACCTAAGTGTCCATCATCGGATGAATGGATAAAGAAGATGTGGCACATATATACAATGGAATATTACTCAGCCATAAAAAGAAACAAAACTGAGCTATTTGTAATGAGGTGGATAGACCTAGAGTCTGTCATACAGAGTGAAGTAAGTCAGAAAGAGAAAGACAAATACTGTATGCTAACACATATATATGGAATTTAAAAAAAATGTCATGAAGAACCTAGGGGTAAAACGGGAATAAAGACACAGACCTACTTGAGAATGGACTTGAGGATATGGGGAGGGGGAAGGGTAAGCTGTGACAAAGCGAAGGAGAGGCATGGACATATATACACTACCAAACGTAAGGTAGATAGATAGTGGGAAGCAGCCGCAGAGCACAGGGAGATCAGCTCGGTGCTTTGTGACCGCCTGGAGGGTTGGGATGGGGAGAGTGGGAGGGAGGGAGATGCATGAGGGAAGGGATGTGGGAACAGATGTATATGTATGACTGATTCACTTTGTTATAAAACAGAAACTAATAAAAAAAAGTGGGCAGGGCTTCCCTGGTGGCTCAGTGTTTGAGAATCTGCCTGCCAATGCAGGGGACACGGATTCGAGCCCTGGTCTGGGAGGATCCCACATGCCGCGGAGCAACTAGGCCCGTGAGCCACAACTACTGAGCCTGCGCGTCTGGAGCCTGTGCTCTGCAACAAGAGAGGCCGCAATAGTGAGAGGCCCATGCACCACGATGAAGAGTGGCCCCCGCTTGCCACAACTAGAGAAAGCCCTGGCACAGAAACGAAGACCAAACACAGCAAAAATAAATAAATAAGTTAATAAACTCCTACCCCCAACATCTTAAAAAAAATAGGCAGAAGACCTAAGTAGACATTTCTCCAAAGAAGACATACAGATGTCCAAAAGCACATGAAAAGCTGCTTAACATCACTAATTATTAGAGAAATGCAAATCAAAACTACACTGAGGTATCACCTCACACCAGTTAGAATGGGCATCATCAGAAAATCTACAAACAACAAATGCTGGAGAGGGTGTGGAGAAAAGGGAACCCTCTTGCACTGTTGGTGGGAATGTAAATTGATACAGCCACTATGGAGAACAGTATGGAGGTTCCTTAAAAAACAGAAAATTGAATTACCATATGATCTAGCAATCTCACTACTGGGCATATACCCTGAGAAAACCATAATTCAAAAAGAGACATGCACCCCAATGTTGATTGCAGCACTAATTACAATAACCAGGTCATGGAAGCAACCTAAATGCCCATCGACAGACAAATGGATAAAGAGGTGTGGTACATATATACAATGGAATATTACTCAGCCATAAAAGGGAACGAAAGTGGGTCATTTGTAGAGACGTGGATGGATCTAGAGACTGTCATACAGAGTGAAGTAAGTCAGAAAGAGGAAAACAAATATCGTATATTAATGTATGTATGTGGAACCTAGAAAAATGGTACAGATGACCAGTTTGCAGGGCAGTAGTTGAGACACCAATGTAGAGAACAAACATGGACAACAAGAGGGGAAGTCACGGGGGGGTGGGGATGAGGGTGTGATGAATTGGGTGATTGGGATTGACACGTATACACTGATGTGTATAAAATTGATGACTAATAAGAACCTGTTGTATAAGAAAATAAATAAAATTTAATTTAAAATAGCAAAAAACAAAGAAGAAGAAAAAAGAAAGCCTATAATAATGACCTAGAAAGCAGAGTCTAAAAAAAAAATAGAAATCTTGTTTTACCCAGTGTATTTATATCAACCACAGGAAGGAATCTGATTTGCCCTCTTAAGACAATTGAAACAATCATTGTTGCTAGGAAGATGAAATGTTATGATTGGCTAGGAGTAATCAGCAGAAACAGTATAGAAAATAGTACTGAGTAGACAACACAACAAAACAAAACAAGTATCTAAATACTACATCAGAATATGATTGATATGTTTATGTATTACTGGAGGATAAGTTAAAAACATTTTGGAAAGCCACTTTTCAATATATATCAATAACCTCAAAAGTGTTTATATTTATGACCCAGAAATTCCATTTTTGGGAATTTATCTTAAGTAAATAATCACATAGGTATACAAAGTTTTATGTAAAAGCATGTTTAGTACACTATAACAGATAACAAAAAAAATTGGAAACAATATTAATGCCCAAGATTAGGTCAATTGTTAAATAAAATATAGAATACATATGAAAAAGAGTATAACATTTGTATTTGATCATTTTTAAATTTATTTATTATATGAAATTTGGGTTTAAACAGTAAAACTGTAACTACATTATGATAACATGTGAGTTTAATATATATGTCTTATGTGTACACACATAAAAATACTTTTAAGACTAGATAGCAATACACTGACAAATTAACAGTTAATGTTACATAGTGATCAACTTAAGGGGGAATTTTATTTTTTCTTATAGTACTTTATAATTTCCAAATTTTCAATAATGAACATCTGTTACCTTTAAAAGTGTTTTCTTCCCTGATGCATATGAAAAATAGCTATGACTGGACATCAGTTATTACTGTTAAGAACAGAGGCCAAAATAAAACAGGCACTCCATCCCCTTAGCAAGACTCATTGGTTTAAGTAGTGAGTACATCAAGCAGGTCCAATCAGACACTTTACCCACCATTGATACATTCCCTATAGACCTTCATTCTATTCAAGGCTAAATCTCTATTCTTGACTAACATTTCTTCACATATTTTTCCTGGTCATAAGGAGTCTTGGAGAAAATTGGATTAATTCAATATAATCTTTTTCTAAGGCTAGAAATATCTTTACATGTTGAAAATCATTTTTAGTTTATATTTTCCTTAAATGTGACTAACTAGTAACTTAACTCAAGTTGTGTGAATTACTTCTTTTTAGTTTTTTAAAAAATTCAAACATGCACAATGTTAAGAACAGTAAAATTAGCTTCCTCATACCATGAATCCATATTTTAGAACTACCAAGTTTTTATACTCCTGCTTTATCTACACCCCTGCTTATTTTAGTGAAATATTTTAAAGAAAATACCAGGCATCTTATAATTTCACTCCAATATACTTCAGTCTGCATCTTCAAAATCATGAATATTTCTTTACATAAGCAAAATGTCATTATCACACATTTGAAGATGACAAAATTTCCTTATTTTACACTCAGGGTCTGGGTAAAAATCAAATAGCACCCTCAAAAAAGGATTAAACAAACTTTAATAGAAGGACTATTTACAAATGAATAGGGGAAAGATTAGGAAAAACAGTGAGTGATAGGCAGTACTCTGGAGCTAATGACATCAGGGACCCATTACCACTACTAGGCCTAAAGGATCAAGGAAAGAGAAACAATTAGCAGAATCTTGAGAATCTAGCTAAATGAAGAGATTCACCCATGCTGATCAACCATTCCAGTTTTCCTAGGACTGAGGAGTTTCCTGGAATGTGGGACTTTGGGTGCTGAAACTGGGAGAGTCCTAGGAAAACTGGGATGGTTTGGCCACCTAGGTTCATTCGACAAGGAGTTGTCTTTGGTGGAGGGATGCATCCAACATGGCCAATCCTCTGGTCTTGAGCTAGCACATCCCACTGGATTAACCAAATGGGAAACTGAGAGCAACAGTACCTTTTAATGTAAGCTATATAAGTCACCCTCCATAGGCAGAAAACGAATAGAGAATGGATTAAGAGAGGTAAATAAAATGTCTCAGCAGGATCGTATATACCTTATATTGGTCATGACTCAAATAGCTGATTGCCTAAGATAATATCTATTGAATTTGTTTTGTTGAATGAGAATCCAACACACTGTTTTTTTTTTTTTTTGCGGTACGCAGGCCTCTCACTGTTGTGGCCTCTCCCGTTGCAGAGCACAGGCTCCGGACGCACAGGCTTAGTGGCCATGGCTCATGGGCCCAGCCGCTCCATGGCATGTGGGATCTTCCCAGACTGGGGCACGAACCCATGTCCCCTGCATCGGCAGGCGAACTCTCAACCACTGCACCATCAGGGAAGCCCTGTTTAATGTCTTCTACATTTTTTTGTTTTGTTTTGTTTTGTTTGCTGTACGTGGGCCTCTCACTGCTGTGGCCTCTCCCATTGCAGAGCACAGGCTCCGGACGCACAGGCTCAGTGGCCATGGCTCATGGGCCCAGCCGCTCCGCGGCATGAGGAATCCTCCCGGACCGGGGCACGAACCCGTGTCCCCTGCATCGGCAGGCGGACTCTCAACCACTGCGCCACCAGGGAAGCCCCTCTTTTACATTTTTAATCAAGAATGTTCCTCCCTTCCTTGTTTTTGTTTTTTCTTTCTTCATCCTAATGACTTGTTGAAGAATCATTCTCTGTTATCTTGTAATATATCTCATAATCTAGATGTTTTTGCTTCCCTGTGATTTTTTTAAAACTTATTCCTCTATCTCCTTGTTTTCTTTAAATAAATCATCTATTAAGGCTTGATTACCTCTAGATTCAACTCTTTTTGGTACATCATACGTGGTGGTATACAATTCATTTTGCATCACATCAAGAGGCAGATAATGCCTTGTTTTCTTACACTTAGTGATACTGAGTATTTAGTGGGTTCAGATGATACCAGTGTAATTTGTCTGTTACGGAGTTTTCCAAAAAACTTTCATCTAATGATTTCATTGATGATTATTGCTTGAATAAATTAATTCATTAGGGATGGCAAAATAATTATTTTTCTAATTCTGGCATTTCTTCCACATGTATTAGCAAGAAATCTATTGAGAGGAAGAATTTTTACTCATAAATGAAGACTATTTGGTTAATCTGAAAGACAATTCATACTGTCAAGTCAGGAATAATTCTTAATCTTTTTTTTATTTAATCGTCAGTCTTGAAGGTAAAGTTTTGGATCCCTACCTACAATAACAACATTTTATTTTTTGCTTTCTCTATTTTGAGTATCATTAGGATTGTGGTTTTTAATATAGTCAATAGAATTTTTTTATTGTTAATAAGTTTTGGAATGTACTTGCTATAAATTAAGTAAGTTTAACCGGACCAATTTTATAGATGGTACATCATACCTTCTATATTGTACAGACAAACCACACATCCTGGTTTGTCCAGGAGGATCCTAAGTTTGTTCCCGTTTTTCTACCAGAATTATCAATAGCACCTCCTTTCTTTATTCTTTATCAATAGCACCTTCTTTCTGTCTTTATTTAGACTATAAATTATCTTGTCCCTTTATATTATGGGCAGCACTACTTTAGATCTATATCTTAAAGTTCTCCACTAGAGCTCCAGAAATAGTTCATATGAATTAGATAAGCCCTGAAAGAGACAGCTGAAGAGTTAAAGGTAGAAGAACCCTGTACTGTGTTTCCATTTAGGTTCTCTGGGTCCTTTCAGCCTCTGGACTTTCAAGCATTTTTGTGACTGCTTGGATGGTATGTTCATCCATCAGTTACTGGAAAAGATTTGTTGATACTGTCCTATGATACTTGCTATTAGAAGTGCTGCATTTCTCAAATGGCCAGCCACTCATTAAATTCAGTTCATTTCGTTCTTGCTCTACTGCTAGCCTAATGATCAGTGTGTGCCCATGGAAAGTCAATTCAATTGTCTCAGTGCATAACAAGGGCAAAGATAGGCACAGTGTTCTTTCCTTTAAATTACAAGCCATTGTAATACCTTATCTCTAAAAAGGAAAGTTCAGGACCGATCAATTGCAACTTACATAAAGTTTAAGTTGTTAAAGGGTATTTTACTAAGATGCTGGCTTCTGAGAACTGATTTTAAGAAAATGTTATTAGAATTTTTGTAATTCTCTAGGGATCTTGAGTTACTTTCATGAACATTTGCAATATATGTATTGCTAATAGAAGCAGAGTGAGGTTGATTTAGGGCCTAGACAAGATAGCAGCTCAGTTTTATTTCATTTTTGTACCCCTTCCATAAAAAATTATCAAGTGACCCTCTAACTTAACTTCCATTCCCCTGAACTGAATATCATAGAAGTTCTACTTTCCATGTGAAGGGAAACAGCATAATTAAGTAAGCTAAGATCTTGAGAGGTCCTAAAACCCATATTCCCATAGTTGGCATCTTTCCAGAAGAAAGTCAATGGAAGAAAAGAAAAATACACATTAATTAGCTAATGAATGCATTCAACAAATATATATTGAGAACTCATTATTTGCTAAGCATTGTTCTTGGCACTGTGAATTCAGCAGTGAATATGAGAGCCTATATGGACATTACATTTTAATAGGAAGAGACAGAAAATAAGTAAAACAGAATGAATGAAGAAGATAGCGGCACTTCTGGTGCTGGCTAAGATGGAATAAGTCACTATAGTCTATTTCTCCAATTAATTACAGCTAAAACTACTGGGCAGGATACAAAAAGCAGCTGCCTGAAGATGCTGAAAAGTAAACAATGGCAGGAAGGTTTTTATTTTACTGCTTTACAATTTTTTTTCCTTCTTTATTGCCCAGCTTTAACCCAAGGGTGAACCAAATCCCAGAACTGCATGTTGAGTGCAGACAGCAAGAACTCTGAGAGAAACCATCTCTTTCTAGCCAGAGGACTATGAAAAGGGGATCCTCTAAGTCTGAAAGTGTGTGAAGAATCCCTGAGTTGGTTCCCTTTCTTTCTTTTTCTTTCTTCCTTCCTTGCTTTCTTTCCTTCTTTCTTTTCTTTCTTTCTTTTTCTTTCTTTCTTTCTTTCTTTCTTTCTTTCTTTCTTTCTTTTTCTTTCCTTCTTTCTCTTTCTTGCTCTCTTTCTCTGTTTCTTTCTTTCCTCCTTTCTTTCTTTCCCTTTCTTTCTTTCTTTCTCTCTCTCTCTCTTTAAAAGAAAGAAATCTTCCCTGCTCTTCTTTCCTTTTTCTTTTCTTTCCTTTTTCCTTTCTTTTCTTTTCTCCCATGGCCTTGCTACAAGGCAAGTCCAGACAAGAAGCTGCCTAGCTGTAGTGGCAGAAAAGCAGGCAATATGGACACCTACAACCCTGAGAGAAAACCTGCCTCTCTGGTTAGAGGAACCTGCAAAAGGAACCCTTGTGATCTGAAGAGGTGGGAGGAGGTATCTTTTGGGGGGGAGATTTTATTGTTTCTTTTATACAGCAGGTTCTTATTAGCTATCAATTTTATAGATATTAGTGTATATATGTCAATCTCAATCTCCCAATTCATCCCCCCACCCACTTTCCCCCCTTGGTGTCCATACGTTTATTCTCTACATCTGTGTCTCTATTTCTGCCCTGCAAACCAGTTCATCTGTACCATTTTTCTCAGTTCCACATATATATGTTAATATACGGTATTTGTTTTTCTCTTTCTCACTTACTTCACTCTGTAGGACAGTCTCTAGATCCATCCATGTCTCTACAAATGACCCATTTTTTTCTTTTTAATGGCTGAGTAATATTCCATTGTATATATGTGCCACATCTTCTTTATCCATTCGTCTGTTGAAGGCCATTTAGGTTGTTTCCATGTCCTGGCTATTGTAAATAGTCCTGCGATGAACATTGGAGTACATGTCTCGTTTTGAATTATGGTTTTTGCAGGGTATATGTCCAGTAGTGGGATTGCTGGGTCATATGGTAATTCTATTTTTAGTTTTTCAAGGAACCTCCATACTTTTCTCCATAGTGGCTGTATCAATTTACATCCCCACCAACAGTGTAAGAGGGTTCCCTTTTCTCCACACCCTCTCCAGCATTTGTTGTTTGTAGATTTTCTGATGATACCCATTCTAACCGGTGTGAGGTGATACCTCAGTGTAGTTTTGATTTGCATTTCTCTAAAAATCAGTGATGTTGAGCAGCTTTTCATGTGCCTCTTGTCCAGCTGTATGTCTTCTTTGGAAAAATGTCCATTTAGGTCTTCTGCCCCCCCCCCCCCTTTTTTTTTGCGGTATGCAGGCCTCTCACTGCTATGGCCTCTCCCATTTCGGAGCACAGACTCCGGATGCGCAGGCCCTGCAGCCATGTCTCACGGGCCAAGCCACTCTGCGACATGTGGGATCCTCCCATGTCCCCTGCACCGGCAGGTGGACTCTCAACCACTGCGCCACCAGGGAAGCCCTTCTGCCCATTTTTTGACTGGGTTATTTGTTTTTTAAATATTGAGATTCATGAGCTGTTTATAAATTTTAAAGATTAATCCTTTGTCCATTGATTCATTTGCAAATATTTTCTCCCATTCTGAGGGTTGTCTTTTTATCTAGTTTATAGTTTCCTTTGCTGTACAAAAGCTTTTAAGTTTCCTTAGGCCCCATTTCTTTATTTTTGTTTTTATTTCCAGGACTCTAGGAGGTGGGTCTAAAAAGACCTTGCTGTGATTTATGTCAAAGAGTGTTCTACCTATGTTTTCCTCTAAGAGTTTTATAGTGTCCAGTCTTACAATTAGGTCCTTAATCCATTTTGAGTTTATTTTTGTGTATGGTGTCAGGGAGTGTTCTCATTTCATTCTTTTACATGTAGCTGTCCAGTTTTCCTAGCACCACTTATTGAAGAGACTGTGTTTTCTACATTGTATATCCTTGCCTCCTTTGTCATAGATTAGTTGACCATAGGTGTGTGAGTTTATCTCGAGGCTTTCTATCCTGTTCCATTGATCTATATTTCTGTTTTTGTGCCTGTACCATACTGTCTTGATGACTGCAGCTTTGTAGTATAGTCTGAAGTCAGGGAGCCTGATTCCTCCAGCTCCATTTTTCTTTCTCCAGATTGCTTTGGCTATTCAGGGTCTTTTGTGTTTCCATACAAATGGTGAAATTTTTTGCTCTAGTTCTGTGAAAAATGCCCTTGGTAGCTTGATAGGGATTACACTGAATCTGTAGATTGCTTTGGGTAGTATAGGCATTTTCACAATGTTGATTCTTCTAATCCAAGTACATGGTATATCTCTCCATCTGTTTGTATCATCTTTAATTTCTTTCATCACTGTCATATTGTTTTCTGTATACAGGTCTTTTGTCTCCTTAGGTAGGTTTATTCCTAGGTATTTTATTCTTTTTGTTGAAGTGGTAAATGGGAGTGTTTCCTTAATTTCTCTTTCAGATTTTTCATCATTAGTGTATAGGAATGCAAAAGATTTCTGTGCATTAATTTTGTCTCCTGCTACTTTACCAAATTCATTGATTAGCTTTAGTAGTTTTCTGGTAACATCTTTAGGATTCTCTATGTCTTGTATCATGTCATCTGCAAACGGTGACAGCTATACTTCTTCTTTTCCAATTTGGATTCTGTTTATTGCTTTTTCTTCTCTGACTGCTGTGGCTAAAACTTCCAAAACTGTGTTGAATAGTAGTGGTGAGAGTGGGCATCTTTGTCTTGTTCCTGATTTTAGAGGAAATAGTTTCAGTTTTTCACCATGAGAATGATGTTGGCTGTGGGTTTCTCATATATGGCCTTTTTTATATTGAGGTAAGTTCTCTCTATGCCTCCTTTCTGGAGGGTTTTTATCATAAATGGGTGTTGAATTTTGTCAAATGCTTTTTCTGCATCTATTGAGATGATCATATGGTTTTTATTCTTCAATTTGTTAATATGGTGAACCACATTGATTGTTAATATGGTGAATCACATTGATTGATTGATATGGTGAATCACATTGACTGATTTGTGAATCACATTGATTGATTTCAAGAATCCTTGCATCATGGCATAAATCCCACTTGATCATGGTGTATGATCCTTTTAATATATTGTTGTGTTCTGTTTGCTAGTAGTTTGTTGAGGATTTTTGTATCTATATTCATCAGTCATACTGGTGTGTAATTTTCTTTTTTTGTAATATCTTTGTCTGGTTTTGGTATCATGGTGATGGTGGCCTTGTAGGATGCTTTTGGGGGTGTTCCTTCCTCTGCAGTTTTTTGGAAGAGTTTGAGAAGGATGGGTGTTAGGTCTTCTCTCAGTGTTTGATAGAATTCACCTGTGAAGCCATCTGGACCTGAACTTTTGTTTGTGGGAAAATTTTTAATCACAGTTTCAATTTCATTACTTGTGACTTGTCTGTTCATATTTTCTATTTCTTCCTGGTTCAGTCTTGGAAGGTTATACCTTTCTATGAATTTGTCCATTTCTTCCAGGTTGTTCATTTTATTGGCATAGAGTTGCTTCTAGTAGTCTCTTATGATGCTTTGTATTTCTGCTGTGTCCATTTTAACTTCTCCTTTTTCATTTCTAATTTTATTGATTTGAGTCCTCTCCCTCTTTTTCTTGATGAGTCTGGCTAAAGGTTTATCAATTTTATTTATCTTCTCAAAGTACCAGCTTTTAGTTTTATTAAATTTTGCTATTGTTTGCTTTGCTTCTATTTCAGTTACTTCTGCTCTGATCTTTATGATTTCTTTCCTTCCACTAACTTTGGGTTTTGTTTGTTATTCTTTCTCTATACCTTTACGTATAAGGTTAGATTGTTTATTTGAGGTTTTTTTTGTTTCTTGAGGTAGGATTGTATTGCTATAAACTTCCCTCTTAGAACTGCTTTTGCTGCATCCCATACGTTTTGGATTGTAGTGTTTTCATTGTCATTTGTCTCTAGGTATATTTTGATTTCCTCTCTGATTTCTTCAGTGATCTCTTGGTTATTTAGTAACATATTGCTTAGCCTCCCTATGTTTGTGTTTTTTACCTTTTTCCCCTTTAATTGATTTCTAATCTCACAGTGTGTGGTCAGAAATGATGCTTGCTATGATTTCAGTTTTCTTAAATTTACTGAGGCTTGATTTGTGACCAAAGATGTGATCTATCCTGGAGAATGTTCCGTTTGCACTTGAGAAGAAAGTGTAACCTACTGTTTTCAGATGGAATGTCCTATAAATATCAATTAAATCTATCTAGCCCATTGTGTCACTTAACGCTTGTGTTTCCTTATTAATTTTCTGTTTGCATGATCTGTCCATTCATGTAAGTGAGGTGTTAAAGTCCTCCACTATTATTGTGTTACTGTTGATTTTTTCCTTTATAGCTGTTAGCATTTGTCTTATGTATTGAGGTGCTCCAGGTTGGGTGCATATATGTTTATAATTGTTATACCTTCTTCTTGGATTGATCACTTGATTATTATGTTGTGTCCGTCCATGTCTCTTGTAACAGTCTTTATTTTAAAGTCTATTTTGTATGATATCAGGATTGCTACTCCAGCTTTCTTTTGATTTCCATTTGCATGGAATATCTTTTTCCATCCCTACACTTTCAGTCTGTATGTGTCCCTAGGTCTGAAGTGGATCTCTTGTAGGCAGCATCAATATGGGTCTTGTTTTTGTATCCATTCAACGAGCCTGTGTCTTTTGATTGGAGCATTTAACCCATTCACATTTAAGGTAATTATTGATGTATATGTTTCTATTGCCATTTTCTTAGTTGTTTTGGGTTCGTTTTTGTAGGTCTTTTCCTTCTCTTGTGTTTTCCACTTAGAGATGTTCCTTTAGCATTTGTTGTAGAGCTGTTTTGGTGGTGCTGGATTCTCTTAGCTTTTTCTTGTCTGTAAAGCTTTTGATTTCTCCATCGATTCTGAATGAGATCCTTGGTGGGTAGAGTAATGTTGGTTGTAGGTTCTTCCCTTTCATCACTTTAAGTATATCATGCCACTCCCTTCTGGGTTGTAGAGTTTCTGCTGAGAAATCAGCTGTTAACCTTATGGGAGTTCCCCTATTTGTAATTTTTCCCTTGTTGCTTTTACTATTTTTTCTGTGTCTTTAATTTTTGTCAGTTTGATTACTGCGTGTCTCAGCATGTTTCTCCTTGGGTTTATCCTGCCTGGGACTCTCTGTGCTTCCATGACTTGGGTGGCTATTTCCTTTCCCATGTTAGGAAAGTTTTAGACTATCATCTCTTCAAATATTTTCTTGGGTCCTTTCTCTCTCTCTTCTTCTTCTGGGACCCGTATAATGCGAATGTTCGTGCATTTAATGTTGTCCCAGAAGTCTCTTAGACTGTCTTAGTTTCTTTTCATTCTTTTTTCTTTATTCTTTTCCACAGCAGTGATTTCCACCATTCAGTCTTCCAGGTCACTTATCCGTTCTTCTGACTCAGTTATTCTGCTGTTGATTCCTTTTAGTGTATTTTTCATTTTAATTATTGTATTGTTCATCTCTGTTTGTTTGTTCTTTAATTCTTCTAGGTGTTTGTTCTTTAATCCTTCCAGGTCTTTGTTAAAGATTTCTTGCATCTTCTTGATCTTTGCCTCCATTCTTTTTCTGAGGTCCTGGATCATCTTCACTATCATTATTCTGAATCCTTTCTGGAAGGTTGCCTGTCTCTACTTCATTTAGTTGTTTTTTTGAGATTTTATCTTATTCCTTCATGTGGTACATAGTCCTCTGCCTTTTCATTTTGTCTGTCTTTCTTTGAATGTGGTTTTTGTTCCACAGGCTGCAGGATTGTAGTTCTTTTTGCTTCTGCTGTCTGCCTTCTGGTGGATGAGGCTATGTAAGAGGCTTGTGCAAGGTTCCTGGTGGGAGGGACTGGTGGTGGCTAGAGCTGGGTGTTTCTCTGGTGGGCAGAGCTCAGTAAAACTTTATTCCACCTGTCTACTGTTGGGTGGGGCTGAGTTCCTTATCTTTTGGTTGTTTGGCCTCAGGTGACCAAGCACTGGAGCCTACAGGCTCCTTGGTGGGGCTAATGGCAGACTCCGGGAGGGCTTATGCCAGGGAGTACTTCCCAGAGCTTCTGCTGCCAGTGTCCTTGTCCCTGCAGTGAGCCACAACCACCCCCTGCCTCTGCTGGAGACCCTCCAACACTAACTTGTAGGTCTGATTCAGGCTACTGTTGGGTCACTGCTCCTTCCCCTGAGTCTTGATGTGCACTACTACTTTGTGTGTACCCTCCAATAGTGAAGTCTCTGTTTCCCCCCAGTCCTGTCGAAGACTTGCAGTCAAATCCCGCTAGCCTTCCAAGTCTGATTCTCTGGGAATCCCGGGAGGAGGTATCTTGAAGAAGATAGAACTAAAATAGGGGTCTCCAAATTCTGTGTATGAATTAATCAAGTCCGAGACACATCCCCAGTGTTCCCCTATGCATACATAGAACAGACCCAAAGAAACATAACAAAGCCTTTAAGGATGGAACTGCAATACACAGTGCCACCCAAGTTCCAGACTAACCACTGAGATGTTCATGTGCAGGATGGATCTGAAGTGTATAACAAAGGCTTTGAAAACCAAACAGACATTGGAACCATTGCCTACATAAAATGAGAAACAACTTACAATGTAAACATAACCAGCTTGATTGCCAGCTAAAACAAAAACAAAACCAAAATCAAGAGTCTCCAGAAAACTTTAACAGGACCCAGAGTCTTACAACATAATATTCAAAATCTAAGTTATAGTCCCAAATTAGTTGCCATAAACAGCCAGGACAAAGTGGCCAGTTCTGAAGCAAAAAGAAAACAGATGCTAATTCTAAAATGACCCAGATGATGGAATTATAAAATAAAGCCTTCAAAGCAGCTATTATAAGCATGTTCCATGAGGAAAAGGTGGATACTCTTAAAATGAATGAGAAGAGAGTAGTTCTCAGCAGAGAATTATAAACTATGAAAAAAATGGAAATTTCACAGCTGAAAACGGATCTGTTACTTACTAGGAAAAAAATGAGTTTCTTGGCAGTATCCTTATAAAGTTATTTTATGGTAAATTCCACTTTCAAAATTTTCAGTTTGTAAAAGAATATTATAGTAAGTTAGTCATCAACACTATGGAGGTGAACAGTGAGGAGAAAGATAATGCAGCCTTGAGAGAATTGTCCTGGGTTAGGCTTCTGTTTTGGACAAATTAACTTTCAGTGGCCTATTAGGCATAAACTAGAGATGTCAAGCATGAAGTTTTATGTAAAAGTATGGTGTTCAGAAATGAAGATATAAAAAGAAGAGTCCTTGGTATGTAGTGCTATTTAGAGCCATTGGGTTTGTTGAAATCACATAGTATGAAAGTATAGACATAAATGAGCCAGCATTCTAGGAATGAGTGCAAGGCACTCAAGAGGAGGCAGAACAAGGAAAGGAATCTGAGGAGTAGCTGGAGAACTAGGAAGGAAGCCAAGAGTGAGGTGTCATGGAGAACAAATGAAGACTGACTTTCAAGAACGAGATAGTGATCAACTGCTTAATGCTGCTGAGAGGTATAGAAGATGAGGACATAGAGGTAGCCATTAGTTTTCATAAAACGTAGGTCATTGTTTCACCTTGACAAGAGTAGATTCAGTGGAATGGTGGGAAGAAAACCTCAACCAAAGTGGGTTTGGTGAAAGACTGGGAGGTGAAGAATATTAGCTACTATTTTAATAAAAGAGTGAATATTAGCCCAGTTTCAAGAAAAGTTGCTGAGAAGCAAAGAAATGAGGAAGTAGCTTGAGAAAAACTTGCAGTCAAGGGAGGGAGAGAATCACATATTGCTGGATATGGAAGGACCCAAGTGGAAAAACTGAGGTCAGGATAGGGAAAGTGACTGGTTCAAAACTGGATGGTGGCAGTTGACTTTATAACTTACTGTTGATTTCCTTCCTAATTATTTCTTTTTTTCTAATTATTTCTTAAACAAGATTTGAAAAGTTAATATATTGTATATTTTTCTGCACACTCAAATAAACAAACTCAGAAAATTTAAGCTACACCACAGATTGTAGCATCCCTATAAAGAGTAAAACAGCCTTCTATGGTGTTTTCAAGAGCACACAATTAGAGTGCAGTTTACAATTCAATGGATATTTATTAACAGCCTGTTATGTGAAAGGCACTGTTGGAAATCCAAAATAAGTATAATACCCATCTTTTGGCCTCAAAGTGTGTAAAATGTAGTTCTGAGTGGGGTTAATAAGATATACATAGATAACTCTACCATAAAAAAGACATTAATTTCATATCATGTTTCGTATTCTCGTTTACAGCATTTCTTTCATTCTGCTTTCTGTAACAATGAGTTGAATGTCTCTTCCAATAGACTGTGAGCCCCTGGAGGGCAAAAACTATGTCTTGCCATCTCTGTGCATTTTATTTCGCTCACCCTCAGTACTCAGTACATATTTGTACATAATAGGAACTTACTGCATTCTTATTGACTTGAGTTCATCGATGAATTAAAATTACAATAAACATACAATGAAACTGTGTTGATGGCCAGATTAAATAACGTTCTTCCACAAACACTTTTCATTATAAGTATAGAATTTACCAATAAATAATTTTTTAACACACTAACAAGTAATGTATTTTTTCTAGTAATTGCCAGACCTGTAACTAAAATCCAACACTTTTGACTCCAGTGAAAGATGAGACTTAAAATATGGTTTAAGAACTTTCATCATTTAGATGTCTACCCACCACAGTCAGTAGACCTGTTCAAAAGTCTCTACATAGACTCACATACCTACCCCATCCTTATGACATAGGTGGATGATATGTTCACAGTTCCCCTCACTCACTGTAATAGGTTTCTTTAATTA
Source organism: Mesoplodon densirostris (assembly GCF_025265405.1). Lineage (NCBI taxonomy): Eukaryota > Metazoa > Chordata > Mammalia > Artiodactyla > Ziphiidae > Mesoplodon > Mesoplodon densirostris. The sequence continues at coordinate 30,727,676 of NC_082681.1, read as the reverse complement.
AGAATCTCAGTTAGATTATTATACTATGTTGTACACTTAGAAATCTAGTAAGAGGGTAGATATCAAGTTTTATGTTCTTAACCACAATAAAATTTTTACAAATTTAAATAAACTGTTACTCGGCAGATTGGTTGGAAAAGTAGGTATTCCTTTTGCTTTTTTCAAGCCATTCCTCCAAACTTTCACCTGCTTCCAATCAGTCATCTCACATTTCTCACATATCTGTTTCCTAAAACAGAGAGATTCATGTCACTCATTATTTTCTATCTGATTTACTGTATGTATAAAGCAGTCGGTGAATGTATTGATTTTTTTTTTCTATTTTTGGCCAGTTGAAGTGGTGTCACATGAAAATAGCCTACAACCCATCTCTGAGTTTAGTGAAAGTTATTGGTTCAGGAAGAAATTGGAAATTTATAATGAGTCTCTCTCTTAATGAATAAAGACAGAACTTATTAAAATGTCCTTATTCTGAGCTATGCATTAAGGAAATTATATGAAATGGGATAAAATAAAATGATATAAATAAAATAAACATTATTTAACTATTATTGACATGAATTGGTAAAGAGGCAAAAAGCGAATTTATTTGAAGAATTGAGGCAAATCTTCCCTGTTACTTTTAACTGCTCTGAGACAAAATATGAAGATTTCTTAATCCTCTTACACAAGTTTATCTGTGAAACAGCATGCTTACTCATGGTGCTCTCAGATAAGTGAATTTAAAGACATATGTTAGGAGGTGGGCAGGAGAATGGATTTGGAATCATAAGAATTCTGTTTCAGGATGGAATCTGACGAGTTGCTATTTACATAAGTGCTTCCTGGTGCTTATTTGAGTCTTTAGTGGGGGAGGGGTGGGAATGTAAGGACAAACTCCAAGTGCATGAGAGCTAGAAACTCTTCTGCAGGATGCTAGCGGGAGGATTGGGACTGGAGGCAAAGTAGTTTCCAGATGGGATTACTCAGTATGAATGAATCTGCTGCCTTTATCAAGCAAAACCAGGTTGGGGATTTCATATGTCTTTCTTGGGGACTAGTGAATAGAGATGACTAGGAAGATTCCCACTCTCCATATAACAACTTTTATATTTAAACGTTCACAGAGTTGTGTTTCATATCTTTGGAGTTTTCCATGACTTGAACTTTACTAAGGTCAAAAAGAGCTTTTAGGTCAATTTTTTAAAAAAGGAACCCTTGTAGCAAAACCATTTCCCCTTTTCTGTTACCCAGAGATGAGTACTTCTTTATTCATATACCCTGAATTATTCTCTGTTCAGAAATTAAAACTATGGCAAAGAGATACAGCATATGAAAGGAACAAGTATGGAAACATTTTATCAAAATAGCTGAGTGGGAAATGGTTGCAACATTCATTGATAGCAAAGTTTCTTCCTTCTGAATAAATCAGTTTAATCTTGGCCTTGCAGAGATAGCAAATTTCTAATTACCTAGAGAGTATTTAATAAAATATGTTAGTTAACTAAGTTTGAGAGAATTTTAAGCTTTGAAAGGAAGAGGCAAAGCAAAATAAAACAAGCTAATGGTAAACTGTTCCAGAACACTATTGAGCATTTTCTCAGGCTTAGTGGTAACATGTACTTTTACAAAAATATAGTCACACTAGAAATAGTGATATTTAATCTTTTCAAAGATCAAAATGGTGGCATTTTGCATGAACAAGCATTTAATGCCTAACTTACAAAATACTTGTGCTCCAGAATTTCATTTATAATGGAGTGGTTTGTTTCTATGGCAAAATGAGTTCTGAGTTCCAATGTTCTAAGTGCTTGGTGTTTAAGTTTTAAAGATTTAACCAACAATATACTCAATATATCTACTTAGAGCAATATTTCACCAATACCTAACTGCCAGTGTGATTTATCTCTATTGTAAAGCCAGTTTGAGTTACAATTCAGGATATCACAAATGCCTGTGGCCAATTCTAAGAATAACAAATAGCCCAGCCTGACTAATGCCATGGCTTGTGTAGGATGGTGTTGGAAAAAAACATTTTGGACATGTAGAATTGGGTGAAATTTTAGAGTCTTGAAGCTGTGATCAAGAGATTTGCTGGTAAATTCATCTTTTAAAAAATTCCAAACTCTACGCTGTATTGTCTGTCAAAACCTTCTCCAAGTTTCTGTAATATATTGGTTAATCAAGAGACTGTATGGAGGGCACAAAAGTGTCTATACTAGAATGATGGTAGAGAGTATAACACTAGAGATAGGAGGACAGCACTAGTCTGTAAACTTAAGGAGACCAGAATTTCGTGTATCTTGTACACTACTAAAAACCCAGCATCCAGCATGGTGTTCAGCAAATAATCTATGAAAAAATGAACTTGAAGACTGACTAGATTTGAGACTTGTCCAATGAAGAGGTGGAGAAAAGAGTATCAAAGGGAGATTCCAGAGTTCTGAGCCAGGATGGCTTTAAGTCAGTTGACAATCTGGGTCTAATTTCTGAGAATCCCTCCTACTGGGGAATATAGAATGATCTAACTGAGGCCCTTGGCTGAGAGTGAAACCCACACCTAATCCCCATGAAAAAAATTAGGTGGATGTCTTGAGCTGTCATTTGAGGAACCTGGCACTCTCTGTTCATAACTCATGATGTTCTTATCTGGTGACATAATATATTACTGTTTTTAGTTTCTGTGAATTAAATATAAGATGATACAAAGTACTTTGGAGCTGTGTCTCTATGATAAATTATACAGAACTCCAAAATAGCTGGTCATTTTAGTAAATTGCATATAAAATTCAATAATGCTGAATATGTGGGATGGTATAGAAAAAACATTCAAGCAAATAATTAAAATTTGGTTAAAAGTTAACAGGTGCTTCAGCATCAAACGTAATGCAGATATCTCTATTTGGAACTATCAACATAAATCAGTAAATTAGAAACTTTTAGTGTCCTTTATATGCTATAATAGGAAAGAAAACAAGCAAGATTCCCAAACTTTCAAGTAGAAATGTATCATTTTGAGAGCAGAGGCTATAATATATTCTATTTGTTTGTTTGATATCTCCTTTTGCTTAAATATATTTATCAGGATGCTTGTAGCTGCATTTATAAAAAATACTGTAAGCGGGCCTCCCTGGTGGCGCAGTGGTTGAGAGTCCGCCTGCCGATGCAGGGGATACGGGTTCGTGCCCTGGTCTGGGAGGATCCCATGTGCCGCGGAGCGGCTGGGCCCGTGAGCCATGGCCGCTGGGCCTGCGCATCCGGAGCCTGTGCTCCGCAACGGGAGAGGCCACAACGGTGAGAGGCCCACATACCGCAAAAAGAAAAAAAAAAATACTGTAAGCAGCTAAAACAGTAAGGACATTTTACTATCTCACTTAAGAAATATGAAATTATGAGCTGCCAAGGATTTGTTAATTAAGAGACTCTATAATGTCAGTAAGAACCCAAGTTCATTCCTTCTGTTCTGCCATCCTTAGCAATTTGGTTACTGGTATTTGCAAAATGGTTGTGGCATTTTGTGATCCAGGCATCGCATTCTCACATATTTGATTTGCAAATCCTTTTTTGTAAGTAAACCTATCCCAGAACACCTACCCTTACATTTCTCTGAGAAGAGAAATAGGATTACCTTGATTGGCTTAGACTAATCGCAGTGTACACCTTTGAGAGTGGAGAGGGCAATCCCTGAAGCATTTGGCCACCCAATAGCTAAAAAAATTGGGAATGAGTAACAAGAAATAAGAAGAGAATAATTGCTGCATAGGCAAAACATACATTACTAGTAATACATGAGATTGCATATTGTGTTAAGTACTCAGATGTTTTGTAGAGGCATTGGTTCTGTTTTTAAAGGCCTGAGGCTAGCATAGTATTTATATTTGGTGGTTACGCCTGAAAATCTTTTAAGTCACAAATCCATCAGTTATTGAGCAAGAGTACCTATGCCAAAGAAAAAATAGTTAGATTTCTTTAAATATCTTAAGAGGAATCCTCCATTTAATGAATATAAAGGCTGGTATTTAGAATTAATGCACGATGAAATTGAATGGTTTATATGACTTAACCTTAGTGATGTCTGTCAACTCCAGTGGACATTTGTTTTGTTCTTTTTTGACACACTGATCAATTTACTGATAGAATTGAAATTAGTCTGGATTTTCTTTTTAACATATATGAAATCAGTGTGATGATAAATTTTTAAATGTGAGCAGTGGATTTGGCATTATGTCAAGAGCATGGATTATGCTCAAGCAATTGGAAATAGAAATGTAGAAAAAAGACAAAAACTGCTGTATCACTGTTTATTCTTTTATTCTTCTTTCTTGTTGTCACCAATACCAAATCATTTTTGAAAAGAATAAATTACCTCTCTAGCAGTAGTGTAGTCACTCAATACTGATTTTGAATGTTAAACATATAGGCTGTGAGAGGAGAAATTGAAATGTCCCTTGTTTCCAGAAAATTAGCACAGGCTCCATTCAGGATGGCCTTATATAGAAATAGCAAAAATTTTTATATATATTTGACCTCTGTAAATCCCTATATTCCTCAAAATACCGTCCTTCACAGAGCTTCTATGGCATTATTCTTCTCTCTTCCTTTGTCTTAATTTTTCACAACTAGATAATTCTTTATTCATATGTCTATTATATATTGTTTCCTCAGAACATAAGGAAGAATATAAAAATTAGTAGAGAAGGAATGAGTCAAAAAGAGATGAAGATTGAAGTATTTGAGCCCGAGGAACAGAGAAGATAATCCTAGTGTCATAAAGTAAGAGTAGTAGGGATGATGTACTTGAATCCACATCTTTTAGTTTACAGGTGAGGAGAGTGATATTTAGAAGGGACAAATGACTTAGTAAGGCTCACACATCTAATTTGCAAAAGATCTAGTACAAGAACACAGGTCAACCAGACTCTGAAGCGTTTATTTCACTTTTTTTCACTGTTCTACCAAGGACTTTCTGAGTATCTAATACATATTGCTACTGCAGTAGCATCTCAGTTTTTATAGAGGCAGCCCCTCTGCATGAAAAAGCAACAGCTGCAGGAATCTAACACCAGCAAGCAAAAACGCACTGCAGTAACCAAACCCAGAAGGAGTCCTTTCTCCAGCAAAGTTCCTTGGCAGGCTGCAGAATTACCTAGTGGGAATGAGTCATCAATTGACATTGGTGAATAAATTGCCACCTATAGATTTTCTTTTCTCTTCCTCCCCCCCCTTTTTTTTTTCTTTTAGCAGATTCACTCATTATCTTTTCATACTCGTAGTGGGGTAGTGACAGTAATATCTGCCTTATTAATGTCTTTTTCACACCTGAAGTGTCAAGATGATCACAAATAAATTTGTTATTCCAGGAGAAGATTTAGAAAAAAATAGAAAGCAAACATTTCAAATGAAGGTTCGCATGATGTGGAGTTTTATGCTTTCCTTTTATTCTTAAACAACATGTGATTATTATAAGTAGCACAACTCATGTGCTTAAAATTGTCAGGTACAGGAGAAAAAAGAAAGTCATATACATTTTAAAGCAACAATAATAAAAATGTGTTTCATTTTCATTTTTTCTGTAAGAAGACTTATCATTGATCTTTTTTAAAATTTGTTTACTAAAATTATAAATAAAACTCCACTTCACTAATAGCTCTTAGCTCTAAATTTCAGTTTTATTTTGTACATTGTCTAGCATCATTTGCCAAGTCAAAGAAGCTGGCCGGTTTATAGAGGAGCATGCATTCTCCTTAGGGTTTTAACAGCGCTTAAAACTCTCAGCCCCTGAAGCTTCTATGGGAGTGATGCTTATTTGTAGATCCAGATCCAAAATTTGCAGCATAAGTTCTCACATCCTAGAGCAACCAAAGCTCAAAATTAACAGAGTGTCTGAGAATTACTTTTTTCGTACCTTCTATCAACTAGCTGAAAATTTCCTAGCTAGTTTCAGTGGGCTAGCCAATATTGTAGGAGCTAATCTCCCATTACTTAAGCAAGATTTCTGAGAAACCGTGCTTTTTAGAGAAAAGAAGAATATAATAACTAACTAAAGGCAAGGCAAAAAAAATGATGAACATAATTGAATTCTTTAAGTATAAATTATTAGAACTAGTTTAGACATGAAACGTTGGCAAGATCTCTATCTCACATTAAATGTATGAAACAGCAAATTTATTGAAACCTATTTTATTAAAAAATTGAGTCTACACTTGAATAACAAGTAATTTCAGGACAAATAAGTAAGTATAGGGCGTTATGGGTTGAAACTTAATTAATGCATGTCTCTCAAGAAATGATACTGGCTGAAAATACACATTATCCATTTTGGTAATATTCCTAACCTTGAGATTTATATTATTGATAAAGGCTACAAACTACCACATATCTTTTAGAACAACTGTGTATAAAAAAGGAATCTGAGTTGAGTGAACCATGACTTATAGTTAATACCACAAGCAAGACCTCTATTTCATATGTTAAGTCACACATGTAGAAATCTATACATTGTCAAATAGCTATGCCCTGCCTTAAATGACTGGATGGCTTCTGCCCGAATTCAAAGAATAATTCATTCTCACTCAAATGTTAATTTACCTTAATTTTGATCACAGAAAAATAAACAAAACAGTGAATCCATTAGAAGGATTATAGTGGATTGTGAACTTCCACAGAGTTGATTTTGAAAGGCAGAAGAACTGGTTTTCATTTGGCTGTGAGTTTCTGTATCCTGCTTGGCTTGAGCCTGAGGTTAATTGTTAATCCCTTTACTATTAGCTCTCTTTTATAATATGTTCAACACTTTGGTTCATTTTGAATGGGTTTAAATGATATTCTACAGTTATACTAACTCTTTCTGGTAATTTGTAGGAAGAAGCACCTATTTGCTTGCAAAGCTGCAGTGTTTATAGATGGGTCATGAAGAATAACTTTTCAATACATAGTGAAAAGCATAGAGATACAAATTAAATGATAGTCTCTTATATGGGTGAAAACAGTCACAAACAACAACTAGAAGGATCAGCACTTTTTAATGGGTTCCCTCTCTTTGGCTCCATGGAGAGAGAGAATTTCAGTCAGATATTACCAGCATTAAAATCATTAGCCAGTATAAGGGCAGATGGCCAGCCGATAATTGTTTATAGGGACAGATGGCAGTTCCTTGTACCCTCTTTCTAGTTTCTGTGTTTTTAAAACTCAGCAGTTGCAATATGAAGCCTTCATAGGACCATAAAATACAAACCACTTTAAATAACTCTGAACCAGAATTTTGACTGATGTGCTTAAAAGAAAACTGTCACAGTTTGAAACTCAATCTGCAGAGAAATGCTAGGTATATGGCCCTGAAGGTTATAATATATAGGAATAGCAGGCTAATTTGGGCTAGGTCTATACACAGACACACAAACTGGCATCAGTAGAATAAAGAGTTGAATCCAATCAAGAATTTTACCCTAAACCAGACAAAGACAAACTTTTGGTAAATACTCCGTAATCAAACACCAGCACGTGTTGAGTACTTGGCTAGTGTTCACAAGGGCTACCAAAGAAGTGCCAGTCCTTTTCCTGACCTTAGTTAGCCAACAATCTAAATGGAGAGTGAAATGATACCCTGAGAGAGATCATTTCAATATAAGGCAGAGGGTGCTAATTGCAAGTAACACAGAAGATAGCACTGCAGAAGACCAAATAGAGTGATCACTGTGGACATGAGCACTTGGATGGGTAGACATACGCAGAGCAAGTAAAGGATCAGTGATGGTTTTGCAGGTGGAAAAAATGATATAAGTAAAGACATAGGCAGAGAGGCACTGACCTAGCCTGAAAATCCTATATTCTTGTTTATTGCATAATATTTTTATTTCTTTATCCTATTTCAGTCCCCTCTTATAGTGTGATAAGGGATGGTAAGCAATATGCCTCTTTGATTAATGTAAAAGAGTAATTTAAAAGAATAATAGCTGAGCCTGAATCTGTGGGAACTTGATTTCTGGGTTATAGGTTTCAGACACTGTTCTTAAAATAATTGGGAGTGCCACTGAAGGTTTTCAAGAAAATATGATGTGTGCAAATATTATTTTCAGTAGAATTTGTCTGGTAGTGTTTTGTGAAGTAGGTTTGAAAGGGAGAGTTTGGATAGAGCCCATTTAGGAGCTTCTTGCCATACGTCAGGCTAAAGATGATAAATCTCTAAAACAGAGTAGAAACCATGAGCAAGAGAAGGAAGATGATAGCCGTGGTGAAGAGTCAACATAATGAAATGATTGGCTACATGTGAACGACCAAAATGAAGGGCAAGAGATCAAATGTTTACAACTTGAGTGAGTAGGAAAGCAGTTTTCCTTTACAGTAGTAGAAATAAGGAAGACTGAGAGGAGAGGGAGGAGTCCTGCATTTGAACTTGTTTTTGATATGCTATTGAGACATCAGCGTAGAGACTGCAGAAGTCAGGTGGAGATGATTTGTAGAAAAGACAGATATAGGGGAGTAATGGTTGAAATGGTAAAAGTGGATGATATCACTAAGGGAGAAGTCTATAAAGGAAATAATAGTGTAATGAGGACCAAAGCTTGGGAACAATATCCAGATTTTAAAACTAGATGTTAAATATCTGTTTTCAAAACATTTTAACTATTTTTCTCTCCGTGCATGTGTGTGTGTGTGTGTGTGCGTGTGTGTGTGCACACATGCAAATCTTGTGGTATCTGTGGGTGAAAGGTTATATTTCTGTGTGCTTAGTGAATATAGAATCTTTTTTTCTTCTTTTTCTTATTTTATTATCCTTGGAAAAAATGGCATAAAGTCTGCAGGAAAAGCATTCCCTTGACTAGATGTTACATTAAGAAAAAGCTGCCAAAAAGAAATAAACAACAACAATCCACAGCAAAGAAAAATACATAACTGTATGCTTGCAACAGCAGAAAAATGTAGTTTTGATTCAACTGAAATTTTTTTCTGCATTTCAAATGAAGCAAATGCAGAAGTAGTAATGTTACGTCAAGGAGTTTGTTTTCCCTAAAAGGTTCTTGTCAGGGTCTAAAATAATAAATTTTATGGTGAATTTGTATGACTCTTATTTGTTTTCAAAATAGTTTAATTCTGTTCCAAATCCCCAGAATCATTGTCAGATATCAAATTTTGGGTATAAGAACAACCCTCCCCCAAAAAAATCACAGAGACATTTGGTATATTTTAAGCTTTGGAACTAAACACATTGGAGGAGAAGGAGCCTAACAGCACTGTAGACTTCTTGACATGGAGGATGATGCTACTGTTTGTTCAATGGGCCCTAACCCAAAGCGATATGCAGTGCTTTAACAGGACAGGGCAGGGGGGAGATAGAATGGGCTCTGTTATTTTATTTAAATATAGTCATTTTATAGAGTTTGAAAGGGCATTAGACATCATGTCGTCCAATCTCCACCTTGTTTAGGCTCTAAGCAAACAAACACAAACTTATATTTGATTATTCAAAGTGATGGAGAATCACTCTGTACTTATAGCCCATTCTATTTTCAGAAAACTGAGCAGGAGAAAGTTCTTGACTATGTTGAGCTGAAATCAGTACTTCAGCTATGAGTGATGGTTTGACTTTACAGAGAGACAAAAGATATCAGATCGTTTTGTGCTTTTTATGTTGTCTTTTAAATTTGGGTTTTGTGTCACTTACCCGTGCCCTCTTACCAACCAGTGCTTACTGCTATAATACACTTGCCTAACAATCAGTTAATAGCGATGCTGAGGAGGTGTGTAAACAATAGACTGTGACCTCTTTGAATGCAGGGATTATAAATTACTCTTCATTGCATCCCCTGTAGATAGCAGCTAGCACAGTGCCTGGCACATAGCAAGTGCTCAGTAAATGTTTAATAAAGGCAGAAGGGAGGAAGAAAGGAGAGGAGGGAAAAAGGAAGAAATATATAGAAGGAGAATGATTCATATTATCTTTCCCAGTTCTGACCTTTAATATGGCAGAATCATTGATTGAGTGCAGTGTGTCTTGGTTGAAACACTTTACATATTTATATAAGTATTGGGTTGGCCAAAAAATTTCATTTGAGTTTTTTGGTAAGACACTGGAATGAACTTTTTGGCCACCCCAATTTATATATATATATATATATATATATATATATATATATATATATACATATATTTATATTTATATTTATATTTATATATATATATATTTGTTGGAATTATTCTTACAGGGTTTCTAATCTAAACTTATATTGATCTTTTGTACACAGTGATGCATTTTTCTTTGACTGGCAGGTCTTTGTGTGAACAAAACAATCTCTGGAAATGCTTCAAACTCAACTTTAGGGTCCTGTCACCAAATCTGACTACCATGGGCCTCCCTGGTGGCGCAGTGGTTGAGAGTCCGCCTGCCGATGCAGGGGATACGGGTTCGTGCCCCGGTCTGGGAGGATCCCATATGCCGCAGAGCGGCTGGGCCCGTGAGCCATGGCCGCTGAGCCTGCGCGTCCGGAGCCTGTGCTCCGCAACGGGGGAGGCCACAACAGTGAGAGGCCCGCATACCGCAAAAAAAAAAAAAAAAAAAAAAAAAAAAAATCTGACTACCATTATTCCACCTAAACACATCTGATCCTAAGTGTAGTGACCTGAGAGAGTTGTAAGAAATCCTAAGAATTCATTATGATGCCATGAGTCTTGAAGGGATTACTCTGATGTTAACAAATACATTAATGCCCTCTGTTACAATGTAGCTACATTATTTAAAAGGGAAATGTGAAGAAGATTTAATCAATCAGTAATGACCAAGTTAAAAAAATTGGATCCTTATTTTCAGTCTCCTAAAAACAATTTGAAGGAATACGGGGATGCTTTCCTGGGTTGGTAGAACTTTGACATATCTTTGTACAAGTGGGGAGGACTATGGTAAGGAAGGGTAAGGAAGCTAACTCCTACATAACTATCATGACTGTCTTGATTTTCATTTTGACCTAGGGTTTCATTGTCATATATCAATTCCAAGATGGTGGAGATGCTTATTAGATTTATATCTTGATCCCATGTGAAGTCCTGATAAACAAAGAAAGTAACTTTAAGCCTGATGCAGAATCAGATTAGCTGCCAAGATAAGGTATTAAAGTCCCTCTTTGCTATGTGTCAGCCAGCACAGTAGAAAGAGGTTATCTTCAGGACATTGTACTGGTGAGAAAAATCAACCAGGAAGCCATCCACTTTTAGGAGGTTTAAAAACTTAGTACATAGGGAATAGTGCAAGCAGTCTCTTTTATAGCAAATACTTTAAGGTTACATAAAATGATAAGGATATTAGGATATTGTGAAGAGTATTAGGAATAGTAATCAAGGTGGTAGAATATAGATGGCAGCTGGACGCTCAGGTAAAGAGTTTGCAAAAAAAGAAGAGCTCTGTTAAAGCAGAATAAGCAAAATTGTGCCATGTAGTATTCAATCATGTCCAAGTACAATGTGATTTTGTACCAAGTACATACATATTCCCTCCTATACATAGCCCCCTCCCTGCCCATGTATACACATGTGCACCTACACTCCCACCAACTCAGCCATACTATAAAGTCTTCATGTGTACATGAATATGCAGATGTGTATTACAAATATGTTTGAAATCACTTTTGAGAAGAAAGCCATGGAAAAAATGGCCTGATTCAGTCTTCAACTGGTAGGATTCCTTTTCCCTTTTTTTTAAAATTGTTGTTGCACAAACAATTATAGTGCTTATTGGGTATCAGGTACGCTTTCATATATGAATTTGTTTCATTCTCACATCAGTCTGTGAAGTAGGTAGTATTCATATGATTTTCCATTTAAGAGATGAACAAACACCATTCCATCTCCATGTTTATCTCTGAGGTGCTGTTCTTCCATCCTACTTAGGTTACTGTGATATCAACTCTTGAGATGTTTAGGATGCCCTTTGGAGCCTTCCATGGGAAAGAGACCTACTCAATTAAGACAGATGGAGTGAAACTAGTCATTAGCTAAGCTTGTGTCTTCTTCTTGCCTTTCACAAGTACTATTTAATTTCCTATCAAGTAATCTCAAAAGTCAAGTTGGCTTCCTCCTTTAGAACCTGCCCTTTTTTTTAATCTTTCTTCGTTCTCCTCTCAGAGTCCAGAGCATATGCTCTCTCCTCTATTTTCCTGTGCAGGTTGCCGTAGTATACATTTTTGCACATTGAAGCACCTAATTAAGGAATATTTCACCACAGTTTAACCTGTTCTTCTGCCTGGCATATCTCCAACTGTCACCTTAGTAGAAGTCCTTGCTTAGAATAGTTCCACAGGTTTTTAGAAGGTAGCAAACCCTAATAACAACAATGTTCATATTAAGATAGAAGATGACCTTTCTGATTTTGAACCTCTCGTCCTGTATCTCAGCTGAAACAGTGCAGGGCAGGAGAGGTGCCTACAGGAGCCCAAATTTGGGAAATGGCTAACTCTGCTGTCTTTCCCATTACATTTCAGAAGTGTCGGATCATTGGGAATAATAAGAAAACTCACCCAAACTGCTGTAACCCCTAAATACTAAATTTGAAGCTTATAATAATTAAAATACATGAAACCTAGGACATGGTCAATGAAGATTTTTTTGGATTGGAAAGAGCCTTAGAGATGCCATAGTCCAATGGCTTCAATTTTCTTCTTTGTATAAGAGAAAGAAAAGGACCATGTCTTATTTATCTTTGTCACTGGGATACCTGGCATAATGCCTTCCACAGTTGGTATTCATTACATGTCTGTGGGGCTGTTTTATACTGAGAATTGTGAGTGACCTGCCCAAGAATACATAGCTAGTAATGGGGAAGACCAGATTAGAACCCTCATTTTATGCCTGTGACCTATGTTTCTAGCCACTTACAAGACAGGGCCTATTCTAAAGGTCACATTTTGAACCCTTAGAACATTACCCTACACAGCAAGAGTCTGCTCAACCCTAGATGGCTATTAAGGTGGATATTAGTCCTGCCCTCCAAAAAACTGCAGTGCTAAGAGAAGTTGGTGCACTTACTTCTAGCTACTCCTCTTAGCCTTTGTTTTCAAAATGGAAAGGCCTCATGACTCTCCAATCCATAGCTGTGAGACTTAATTTCTTTTCTTCAGGGATAAGCAGTTTTAAAAATGTATAAACATAAGCAAGTTTGTCCAGAGAGGACAATGTCCTCATGTTCCCATTCTCTAGGAGTTCAGGCTGGGAACATACAGCTCTTCATTTTAACCATAATTAATTACTTTGAGGTATTACCTATTTTACCTGAGGGGCCACAAAGAAAGAGTAGAAAGCAGGCCAAGTTATAACAAGGCATTGTTCCCAGCATATCGCAAACAGCAAGTGACACATAAGGGAATAGCCACACAGCCTCAGTCAAACAGTGCATTCTCTCAGGTTAATATTATTGGAATTATTAACTTCTGAATTGCTTCTAGGAGGAGCTACTTTGTATATGACAGGACCCCTGTGTTTAAGTGAAAAGAGATGCCAATAAATTACCAAGCAGCATACATGATTAAGGAGTGGAGCAGGGAAAGAAAAGGTTTGAGGTGTTTTGAATGTGTGGTCAGCACAGGGATAAATTAAGCAATATAAAAAGATAACCAAAAGCCCATGTGTATCAGTCTTTGCCTGCCCCAAGCCCAGTCAGCTGCAGTACTGAGAATTTTCCACTAACATCAGGATCAGCAGTGTCCCCAGCGCTTGAGCCAGTTCTGACAAAAGCAGCCAGAAAGTCATTAATAACAGAGCCTTAGGTGCCCAGTATTGTTCAGAATGCTTGGAAAGATGAACTCTTTTAATCCTCACAACAACGCTTTGAGGTAGAGACTACTAACCATTTTACAGACGAGTAAATCGAAACACACAAAGATGTTAAATACTTTACCCAAATGTCTTAGTTAACATAATTCTAGCTGCTGTAATAGCAGTCCCCAACCTTTTTGGCACCAGGGACCGGTTCTGTGGAAGACAATTTTTCCACAGACTGGGGGTGGGGTATGGTTTTGGGATGATTCAGGTGCATTACATTTATTGTGCACTTTATTTCTATTATTATTATATTGTAATATATAATGAAATAATTATACAACTCACCATAATGCTGACAGGAAGCAGAGCTCAGGTGGTAATGCGAGCGAGGGGGAGTGGCTGTCAACATAGATGAAGCTTCGCTTGCTCACCCAGCACTCGCCTCCTGCTGTGCGGCCCAGTTCCTAACAGGCCACAGACCATTACTGGTCCATGGCACGGGGGTTGGGGACCCCTGTGCTATAATATTAATAAGTCCTCCCCAAACTCAGGACTTAACCTGAGTTTAAATAAATAAATAATGAATAAATAGAAGTTTATTTCTTGCACCCTAAATTTTGCACAGCTTGTAAATGGCAAAGTACCTTACTCAAAATCATTTGCCTCATAATTGAATTAATTTTCCAATTCACCATTATTATTCCAAAACAGACACTTTAACATACTAGGGCAATGGCTAGTTACATCCCTGAAACAAAGAATGAATACATCACCTCTACGGTTGTCATAAGGGTGAGTTAACAAATGTGTTTGAATTGGTATTATAACTGTGTAGATCTATACATTAATTTTAGGATCAGAAATAAAACATGCCCTGATAGTAAGAACTTTAGACATACCAGGCATGTCTAAGTGCTTCGTATATACTTTTCACTTAACTCTTATAATCTTCCATTTAAGGTACTACTAATATTGCAATTTAAAAAATTTTGTGAATGCATTTCTCTCCGTAATTAATTAATTTTTAATGTTCTTATTGTAAAATAAAACATAGATTATGAAAACACACTGAACAAATATATAGCATGAGGAGTTACTATAAGGTAAACACATGTGGACCCAGTTCTGGTCAAGAAACAGAAATTGTACCTGCCACCCTGAAGCCCTTCCATTTTCCCTGTCAAGTCAAAAACCTCTCCCTTTCCCCTCTAAAATAAGTTCTATCTTGGTTTTATAGTTATCCTTTCCTTGTATTTATTTACAGTTTTTATCTATTTTTATGAAACTTGTTATATTTAAAAATTTTATTTTAAATCTATAGATTCCCCTTACAACTGTTTGCTTTATTAATATTTATCTGACAAAGAACCCAAAGAATATGTTGCATGCTCATGGTGTAATTAAGCATGTTCCTCTGTCCTAGTATTTCCTGCAAATTGGCAGGGGGATCTGAAGCCTACAGCAGACTCAAATTTGTTCTCTTTAGTGAACTACAGTCAGAGTTGTGTTCTTTAATCATGAGACACATAATTGTTTGGTTCTATCTCTTTTTGTGATATTAGCAGCTGTTACTGTTCAATGCGTAGATCAAGTAATTAATTAGGGATTGAAAATGGTAAAAAATTCTACTTTTATTATTACTTATAGATAGTATACTTACAAACAGATGTATCTTCTCATCTACTAACTGACTAATGAAGGGTAAAATTTACATAGAAGAGGCAGGATAAATGCATTATCTTTCCTTTTATTTACCCAGTTCAGTATAAAGAAAGGTTAACTTCCAAAGGTGAACAAATCATTTATTGGTTAATATCATTATGTACTCATGAATTTGACATATTTAATAGATTTCAATCCATTGTATCATTTTGAAATTGTATATATATATTTCACATAGGATTCACAATTTTAAACATTTTTAAGTGTACAATTCAATTCAGTGGCATTATATTCACAGTATTGTGTAACCATCATCATTATCTACTTTCTAGTTATATGTATGTTTTTATCCTGACAGAGTGTTGGTTTGTGTCAAATGTCTTTTTTTATCAATTGAAAAAATCATGTGTTTTTTTCCTCATTCTATAATGTAGTATACTACATTGATTTCCTTGTGTTGAACCACCCTTTTCTTCCTGTGAGAAATACCACTTCATAATGGTGTGCAATCATTTAAATATACTGTTGGAATCAGTTTGCTGGTATTTTGTTAAGAATTTTTGCTTCTATATTCATAAGGAATATTGGTCTGTAATTTTCTTTTGTTGTGATGTTTTATTCTGGCTTTGGTCTCATAAAATGAATAAGCTATTGGTTCCTATTCTTTTACATTTTGGAAGAGTTTTAGAAGAATTGGGTTATTTCTTCTTTAAATATTTGGTGAGAATTACATGTGAAGCCACCTGGTCCAGTTTTTTTCTTTGCTGAGATATGTTTGATTACTGACTTATCACTTTACTTGTAAAGAACTGTGAGTTTTTCTATTTCTTCTTGAGTCAGTGTAGGTAATTTTTGTGTTTTAAGAAATATGTCCATTTCATCCAGGATATCTAATTTTGGTATACAATTGTTCATAGTATTTTTCTTACAATCCTTTTTATTTTGTATGGTTGTAAATAAGGTTCCTTCTACTTTCACATCTGATTTTAGTTATATGTGTCATCTCCCTTTTCTCTTTGTTAGTCTAGCTAAAGGTTTGTCAATTTTGTTGATCTTTCAAAGAACCAACTTTTAAAATAATCTATATTTTCTATTTTATTTATTTCTGCTGCAGTCTTTATTATTCTCTTCCTTCTACTAGCTTTAGTTTTAAACTACTCTACTTCTTCTAGTTCCTTAAGGTATAAAGTTAATTTTATCTATGTTAGATCTTTCTTCTTTTTTCATGAAGACATTTACAACTACAAATTTCCCTCTGAACACTGCCCTTGCTGCATCCCATAAATTTTTTAACTACTTTATTGGAATATAACTGCTTTACAAAGGTGTGTTAGTTTCTGCTTTATAAGGTGAATCAGATATACATATACATATATCCCCATATCTCCTTCCTCTTGCATCTCCCTCCCACCCTCCCTATCCCACCCGTCTAGGTGGTCACAAAGCACCAAGCTGATCTCCCTGTGCTATGCAACTACTTCCCACTACCTATCTGTTTTATATTTGGTAGTACATATAAGTCCATGCAAATCTCTGACTTCGTCCCAGCTTACCCTTCCCCCTCCCCGTGTCCTCAAGTCCATTCTCTACATCTGTGTCTATTCCTGTCCTGCCTCTAGGTTCTTCAGAATGATATTTTTACATTCCATATATATGTGTTACCATACGGTATTTGTTTTTCTCTTTCTGACTTATTTCACTCTGTATAACAGACTCTAGGTCTATCCACCTCACTACAGATAACTCAATTTCATTTCCTTTTATGGCTGAGTAATATTCCATTGTATATATGTGCCACATCTTCTTTATCCATTCATCTGTCAATGGACACTTACGTTGCTTCCATGCCCTGGCTATTGTAAATAGAGCTGCAATGAACATTGTGGTACATGACTCTTTTTGAATTATGGTTTTCTCAGGGTATATGCCCATTAGTGGGATTGCTGGGTCGTATGATAGTTCTATTTTTGTTTTTTAAGGAAGCTCCATACTGTTCTCCATCATGTGTGTATCAATTTACATTCCCACCAACAGTGCAAGAGGGTTCCCTTTTCTCTGTACCCTCTCCAGAATTAATTGTTTGTAGATTTTTTGATGATGGCCACTCTGACTGGTGTGAAGTGATAACCTCATTGTAGTTTTGATTTGCATTTCTCTAATGATTAGTGATATTAAGCATTCTTTCATGTGTTTGTTGGCAATAAGTATATGTTCTTTGGATAAATGTCTATTTAGGTCTTATGCCTATTTTGGGATTGGGTTGTTTGTTTTTTTGATATTGAGCTGCATGAGCTGCTTGTAAATTTTGGAGATTAATCCTTTGTCAGTTGCTTCATTTGCAAATATTTTCTCCCATTCTGAGGGTTGTTTTTTTGTCTTGTTTATGGTTTCCCTTGCTGTGCAAAGGCTTTGAAGTTTCATTAGGTCCCATTTGTTTATTTTTGGTTTTATTTCCATTTCTCTAGGAGGTGGGTCAAAAAGGATCTTGCTGTGATGTATGTCATACAGTGTTCTCCCTAGGTTTTCCTCTAAGACTTTTATAGTGTCTGGCCTTACATTTAGGTCTCTAATCCATTTTGAGTTTATTTTTGTGTATGGTGTTAGGGAGTGTTCTAATTTCATTCTTTTACATGTAGCTGTCCGGTTTTCCCAGCACCACTTATTGAAGAGGCTCTCTTTTCTCCATTGTGTATTCTTGCATCCTTTATCAAAGATAAGGTGACAATAGGTGCGTGGGTTTATCCCTGGGCTTTCTATCCTGTTCCACTGATCTGTATTTCTGTTTCTGTGCCAGTACCATACTGTCTTGATTACTTTAGATTTGTAGTATAGACTGAAGTCAGGGAACCTGATTCCTCCAGCTCCATTTTTCTTTCTCAAGATTTCTTTGGCTATTCGGGGTCTTTTGTGTTTCCATACAAATGGTGAAATTTTTTTTCTAGTTCTGTGGAAAATGCCATTGGTAGTTTGATAGGGATTGCATTGAATCTGTAGATTGCTTTGGGTAATATAGTCATTTTCACAATGTTGATTCTTTCAATCCAAGAACATGGTATATCTCTCCATCTGTTTGTGTCACCTTTAATTTCCTTCATCAGTGTCTTAGAGTTTTCTGCATACAGGTCTTTTGTCTCCTTAGGTAGGTTTATTCCTAAGTATTTTATTCTTTTTGTTGCAGTGATAAATGGGAGTGTTTCCTTAATTTCTCTTTCAGATTTTTCATCATTAGTGTGTAGGAATGCAAAAGATTTCTGTGCATTAAACTGTATCCTGCCACTCTACCAATTTCATTGATTAGCTCTAGTAACATCTTTAGAGAAAGCCTGGAGGCAACAATGAAGACCCTGGCCCCTTTGGTTACCCTGGCGTGGACGCCTGCAGCCCAGCACATACAGAGCTCCAGCAGCAGTGTGCTCGCAGAGGCGTGGCAGGCACACCGGAATGGGGGTCACCGTGGATGTGCACAAGGTGTTCAAGTACCCCTTCGAGCAGGTGGTCGCCAGCTTCCTCTGAAAGTATCCAAACCCCATGGATAAAAATGTCATCTCTGTAAAAATTGTGGAGGAAAAAAAAGATGTGTCAACAGGGATCACCTATAGAAGGAGGATTGCAGTCTGTCAAAATGTGGTTCCAGAAACTTTAAGGAAGGTGAACATTTTAAAGGTACCTAATGTCCAGTTAGAAGAGGAATCATGGTTCAATCCTCAGGAAAGGAACATGGCTATAAGGAGTCACTGCCTTATGTGGACACAATATGCATCCATGAAGGAAGAGTCTGTCTTCCGGGAAAGTATAGAAAATCCAATTTGGACAGATTTCATTCAAAAATGCAGGATTTCAATCACAGGGCTGGTTTTCTCAACTGTGTTTTGGAAACTTTTGCCAGCACATTTTTAAGACAGGGTGCCCAGAAGGGAATTAGAATAATGGAGATGTTGTTAAAGGAACAGTGTGGTACCCCCTTAGCTGAATAAAGAATCATCAGGAAGCTGTGTTGTGTCTACTTTTGCTCGAGAATCTTTTCTCAGACACAACACATCCAAAGACACAGTTTTCGAAATACAGGTATAAGAATGCGGTGTTGGCAGCTTACAGAAGAGGAAACCTTTCTGCCGGGATATGACATGATACACTCCCCCTGGGAGCCGACCTCAAATAGCAGCTCTCGTGGAGCTGAGACCTTCTGGCTGATTCTTACAGCATAATCTCTACGATTTTACAAATAAAGGAAAAATCCCATAGAAGGTGATGTCTGCCCTTCTTCAGGATGTCCTGCTGATTGCCTGGTGGCGGTGTTGGGGCAGCCAAGGATGGGCCAGAGGCATGGAAAATGCTGCTTTTGCTTGTTTGTTCTCCACATCATTGCTCATAGGATTCATGAGAGGATTCTGGGATGAGTAAAGGACTTAAACCTGATACCTGATTCTTAGGTGGCCTGGAACAGACAGGAATATACCATACCTGTGTTGAAGTTAAGCCATATTCACAGTAATGTTGAAGATTCTCAGAAATCAGGAGCATTTGATTTCTACCCATCAGTACTACATAACTGCCATCAGCTAGCTTTTATAATATAACACATGAACTGTGATTGGTCCTTAAAAGAACCTGGGGAGTGGGGAGACAGGGTATCATCTTGGCTCCTTCTAACTCATTCTGGCATGTGGAGCATATTATGTGACCTGCCTGTTTTTCATTGGGCAAATGGGGATAATTGGGCACAGGTCTTTCTACTTGTGATGATTAAACAAGGTTGTTTGGTATGAAAAGCCCAGGTTTGGGAGTCAGACGGACTCTGGTTTGAATCTGAGCAGGACCACACAGCAGCTCGGTGGTTATGTATGTAATTTAAAATCTTTCTTAAAGGTCTTTCCTAGATTCATTTTTTAGGTTTGTAAAATGGGATTATAGAGTTAACCTTATGAGGCTGTTGGAACAATTAGAGATCATGTGATAAAGAGCCTAGCATGCTACCTGGTACACAGAAGTAAATAGAAGCTATTATTAGTACATGAAACCATTTTGGAAATATACTTTTCTAACATAAGGTAATGTAGTAGTATTGTTTGAAAATTAGGTGACGGTAGTTTGCATTCCCCATGATCCGAAGCCAAAATGTAAATGCACACTACCTAAAAGAAAGCTTGAAGAGGGGCAATAATTTGGAATTCATTATCTTAAGATAAAACAAGTTGGGCCATTACTGGAAAGTCCTGGGGAAATTTTTTTTTAATATTTGAAAAATTTTCCATTTAGTGAATTGATGAATTTCAAAGCGATTGATTTTTTTAATTTCTTTTTTTTTTAATTTTAATACAAGCCTGCCACTGTGAGCTCCTCTTACTGCATTTGAGCTGTTTGTGTTGCCTGAGTTCTGTGTCTTAGGATAATTTCCCTTCATTTCCTTAGTGTTTCATTCTTCAGTTGTGTTGGAGGGAAAATGAATGGTAGATACCAGAACACACTTTGACCTTTTTCCAGTTTGTAAATGGCAGTTGGTAGGCTTTAGGAATAAGAGCGCATTTACACAAATACAAGGTGATGTGAATTATCACAGAGGTGAGAGGTGAGAAATCTGTACTTGGAGGTTGACGTTAGAATAAATGTAATTCTGGGAGTTCCCTGGTGGCCTGATGGTTAGGACTCCAAACTTTCACTGCCAGGGTCCAGGTTCAGTCCCTGGTCGGGGAACTGAGATCCCGCAAGTCTCCTGGCACAGCCAAAAAAAAAAAAAAAAAAGAAAGAAAGAATAAATGTAACCCTTCATACTCAACAACTTGCATTCTGTGAAAGCAGGAGTTCTCAACCTTGACTGTCCATTAGAACCACCTGTGAGCTTTCTGCACTCCTGCTGCCTACCTTACATCTCAGACCAATAAGTCAGAAGCTCTGGGGGTGGAACCCAGTCAGCAGTATTTTTTAAAGCTCCCTAGGTGATTCCAATGGCCAGCAAACACTACAGTTCTGGGTGATTTGCAGATATTATCTGATTCCTTTCTTCACATCTCCGAGGTAGGAAAGTATCTTTGTAGTAAGAATTGTTAGAGTGAAGCACAGAGAGGCTGATTTTTTGCCTTAATTCCTTGAAGCTGACATGGCCAGTGCAAATGCCTGCAGGGGTCTGGCAGGTGATCTGATGTGTGCAGCTGGCTGGTGGTCACTGGGGAGATCCCAGGAGTACGTGGCTGTGGTGAAAGGTAGGCAGCTGCTGCCCGGCTCCAGCACAGTGTTGCCAAGTGGCTGGTTTTTCTAGTTCTTCCAATTTCCAATTTTCCAGGAAACGATAGTATTAAGAAAAAGAAAGAAATCACCCAATTTTTATGTGTTGGCAACGAATTCAGAATTGTTTAAAACATTGTGCTGGCCAAACAAAACATGTTTGCCAGTAGTTTCCAGCCTCTGCTTCAAGAGTGTTAAGGACCAGCTTAAACATCTCAGCCAACTTTTAAGAGATTTGCGTGTCCCTATTCTGGTTGTAAGCTGCTTTCTGCCTCTCCTCCAAGACTGCTTTTACATGTATTTTCCTCCCCATTCCCAAGCAATCCTCTGAACTTGCATCAGACACTTATCCTCAGGTTTTTTTTTTTTCCCCTCCTGTGGGCATCCATTACTTTAGGTTTCACATATATGGCTTAGAAATCATATGCTCCTTTTAAAATTAGTTAGGGCTTGTTAAACTTTATTATGTGTCAGAATCTTCTTCCTGTGATAAAACATTTAGAAGTCCACATGTAATTTGATTATCTATAAAATGTCAAAACCGGGAGTATAGCCTTACTGGGTACATTAGGAACAAGGGTGGGAAGGGTTAATTCACAGACCTGACCAGTCTCCTCCTGACTGGGTTGCTGAACCTACACACGGGAGGTGCGGATGTATTACAGTGATTCCCAGGCTTCTACTTGTACCAGAAATCCTTGGGTAGGTGGGCTCAACTGCAGGTTCCCAGGGCCTCCCTCAGAGATTCTGATTCATGGAATTTCATTTGGGACTCGGGGATCTGCATTTTAAAACAAGTTCACCAGGAGTCTTGGTTGTGCTGTTTCACAGACCAGATTTTGAGAAACAGTGATTTAGGGGAGGTGTTTGTGGCCTCTGTGTCTTCTATTATTTAAGAAGGGTTTATAGTCAGTTGGGCCTACTGAGCAATACAGCTGATCACTCAGGACACAATATAAAGTTCTCATGCACAGAGAAGCTGACTGAGGCTATCCCTACATGGTTGAGGTGCTTTTACCATGAACGGGCTTTTATGGTTTCAATCGTGGGGATAAAAAAGGTGCTATATTCTTTTGATATAAATTGCTTTATGTATTTTATAAGCAGTACCTGTGTAGTAATATCCCATTTATCAGACATCGTGGGTGCATGGTATAGCTGACTCAAGGTTATTCTTTTAAGTCACATCTTTTTTGCTCTATTTCTGCCATTTACACAGAACTTTTTTTTTCACATCTTCATTGGAGTATAGATGCTTTACAATGTTGTGTTAGTTTCTGCTATACAACAAAGTGGATCAGCTATATGTATACATATATCCCCATATTGCCTCCCTCTTGAGCCTCCTCCTAATTTAGTATACATTTCCCTGCTTTTGCAAACAGAATCTACTGAAGATAATGAAATCATTTCAGAGTCATCATTTATGTTTTGAATTCTTTCAGGTCCTATTTAGGTTTGTTAAAGCCCCTCCCCTGAATGGCTCTGCTCTTTGAGTTTTTCCATGGTTTTTTATAGTTTCTTCTTTTCCGTCACTGTTCCCTGTCGTTTCTCTCTTCCTTAACTCTGCCTGTCTCTAGGAACTTTGCTCTCCTTTACTATATGGAGTTGGGAATTGCTGTAATTGCATACTATATGTCAAGTAACAGTAAACAGGAGCTGAGTGAGTCTTTGGGAGGCTTTTTTCTTTTTTTCTTTTTTTTTTTTTTTGCAGTATGCGGGTCTCTCACTGCTGTGGCCTCTCCCGTTGCGGAGCACAGGCTCCGGACACGCAGGCTCAGTGGCCATGGCTCACGGGCCTAGCTGCTCCGCGGCATGTGGGATCTTCCCGGACCAGGGCACGAACCCGCGTCCCCTGCATTGGCAGGTGGACTCTCAACCACTGCGCCACCAGGCAAACCCTACAGTAGTTATTTTGTTTAATGACTTTCTCAACTATTTTTATGTACTATATTCATTGTTTTGTGTGGTCATTGAAGTCTCTCTTCCTTAGGATGTGTTCAGTTAATATTTTGACAGAGATTTTCTTGAATGCCAGGAGCTAAAATATATAAAGAACAAAAAACATACAAAAAATCCTCAAAACACAAAATACTTCTTCTAGTTCTTGCAGATTTGCTCTGTGCAGGGACATTCCTTCCACACTTAGCCAGGCTTGAACTGAGCTTGGGGATCAGCCTTAGTTGAAAGCTTTATCTTCTTCAGTCTTTACTGAGCATGCATACGGCTTTCTAAATTTCCCTGTATATACAGGTCCTTTTCAGTGTACTAATTCCCAAAGAAACTCCACAGTTTTGTCTCCTGGGCCTTAGGTGGACTCTTTTATATTTTGTCCCCAGGCATCTGTGGGCTGTTATTTTACCTTGTAGCATTTTTGAGCAAAGCCTACCACTTTTCTAGCATGACTTCAGAGTTATTTGAAACAGAGCTAATTGCCTTTCCTTTGTCCTTCAGGTATCCTCCAAATGAGTTAGAACAGACATACACAATAGTTTGTGAATAAGGCCTATTCTGCTCCCTTTTGATCCAGGGACCAGGATCCCACACTAGGAATTCAGATTTCCATCTTTAAGACTGCCACCATGCTGGGAAGGTAGTGGGTCAAGGGCTAGTAAAAATTCCATAAGCTTTCCTATTGTATCAAAGTTGCCTTTTTTCTTGATTCAGTGTTTACTTGATGGCTCTAATGCTTTGACTGTTTTCCAGAGTTCTGACAAATTTGGTTCTGACAATTTCTGGTTATTTTGTGATGTTTCTTTGGTGAAATGAAAGCTTGGATCTGCCTACTGTGCCATTTTGCTGACATTACTCCCCTAATGTAGTCCTTTCTGAATCTCAGACTTTCCTGTATTTGTTCAATAAGGTCCCTTTCAAACTGGCCCATGAGTTCTTTTAACATGACCCTAATAGTTTTTGATAGCATGTATATTATCTTGTATAATAAAACATGGCTAGAATCAGCTATTTCTCTAAGATGCCCTAATGTCTTTTGATAGAACACAGTATTTCAAGTCCACAATTTGTGTGTTAGACAACTTGTTACTATTTGTTTGGCCAGTGTTTCTAGGCCTTTCCCATGTATAGAGATGGCTAGGTAGAAAGAAAGAAGGAAGAGAGGGAGGAAGGGAGGGGGAAAGAAAGAAAGGAAGGAGGGAAGAGTGGGAGGGAGGGCGGGAGGAAGGGAGGAAAGAAACCTTATGAGTTCATATGTATACTTCCAATTCCAATTCAGGGCTACAGGGTTTTTACTTAACCTCTTCTACTTATCTCCTTTCTTCTATTCTACATCCAGTTTCAATTGCTATTCTCAACTTACTCTGCTGTATTTCCAGTAAACCATTTTAAGCTATGTTGGGTCTCTTCTGTTCTAAGGTCCATGAGATACCCTGTTGCTTCCCTCTACTTTATTCTACACGTCGCCTGATATCATGCTAGTTCTGCATGTTGATATCTGTCCTGCTCATCTGCTGGTATTTTGAGGTTGTGAGGGTATCTTATCAGCTATGTTGCTCATGAGTTTTTAACTTTGATATCTAGTTGTTCTGTCTGCTTTTATTGTAGGATTCGGGGGGATTCTAAAGGTATGCTGCTGTTTCCACTATCTCCCCAAAATTCTTTCCTTTTATTACCATTTTAGATGTTGCCAAATTGACCTACAGAGACATTAAGTGACTTTGTTAATGTTACAGAGTAATTAGCAAAGCCATAATTAAGCCCTTGCAACTTAAGTAGAGCCTAGAAGTTTAACCTCTACTCCATGCTGTCAAATCAAGAAAATACATGTTTATCATTACCTGGAGAGAGGATACTTTTTTACCTGTCCCATGATTCCTGCCTAGGGCTTTATATAAGGGGACTTCTGCTTCTCTTTTGTGTAGTAAGGGGGATATGGAGAGTTATTTTGGAGAGAATATTTCCAGTTTATCTTCTAAATCCTACACACTCCTTCCCAAGAACTTTGTTTTAACCAGAATACAGAATAAATATATTGAAAAGACAAGGCAGGCTTACCTCAGTCTCTCTCTCTCCTCTCTCCTATCTCTCTTGGACCTCTGTACTCAGACAAGGTGAATTTCATATGTGCTTGCAGTCTTTATGGGATAAGCAGATCAGTTCTAGTGGCTGCCAACTACTATTCTACTCTTTTATGATTTATTTACCTGGCTTGGTAAATCATGCCTGCCTTTTACTGGAGTTCATTATCTTAAAATTAGGGGTGATAAGGGAGTAGGAAGCCCAATTTTAGCTTTCAAATCAAATCCAGTTTTCAAACCTAGATTTACTATGGATAAAGCTAATTATTTGAACCCCATTTGGCTTCTTGTGCCCATTCTCAATCCAGAATAGTGATAAATATTTGTCACCTGAAATGTAACCATTACCAAATACAGCATCATAGAGTCTTAGTTATTGAGACAATCTTAACTCTTGTCCAACCAATTTTTTGATAATCAAGTGCCTGTACACCAAATTCAGGTAACTATCTAACTTCTCGTGATCACCCCTGATTATATGGCTATATCTTGACTAGCTTTAACTTGCCAAGTCCTTATTCCTTTGGCCTACTTTCTTAGTAAGTGTAGAAGTAGTATAATGTGATGGTTAAGAACCTGAATGTTGTGTCAGACACATTTGGAACCTTGGGCAAGGTATTAACCTTGTGTCTTTATCATGAAAATAAGGCTAATAGTAGCTTCCTAATGATGTTCTTATGAGGTTTAAATTAGATCATGTATGAAAATCTCATAGTAGTTTTCAAAGTAAGGACTCAAATATGTTGATTCCCTTCATTCTTACTAGGCACTTTCACTTGGTTGGTTTACTTAATACACAACTCTGTATGTTAGGTATTAATCTTCCTGTGGACCAGGATCATCAGCATTATCTATGAGCATATTAGAAATGCAGACTCTCAGGCCCCACCCAGACCTACTGTATTAAAATCTGCTTGTTAAGAAGATCCCCAGGTGATACTTATGCACATTAAACTGCTAGAAGCACTGCTCTAATTGACTGATATGCTGCCTCACCCTTTAAGGAGATACCGATCTTAAAAAGGATTAATTGAATTTGTGGAAGAGTAAAGGGGCCAGAGGCTGATGGAAATATGTAACACCTGTAGGAAGCTTGTAGCCAAGAAAGAAACTAGATTGAAACTGAAATCGACAAGCAGCACCAAAGAAGAGAATAGAGTAGGCTTCATTTCTGAAAGTGGTGATGGCCATGCCATGGAAATGGAGGTAGAATCAACAGCAGCTCCAGGTCCAAGCTAGACCAGAACACAGTTGGGGTAAGGAAAGTGATATATCAAGTTACCCAGAGCAACTGAGTGTTCTGTTGCCTTGAGGGGCACCTGGATATCTCAGCTGGAAATTGACTACTTCAATGGATATCTCTCAGAAACTCCAGGACAAGGCAGAGGCTGTTCTGTGGTTGTATATTCATTTCCTTCTCACTGTGAGCATGGAACTTATCACCAGGCAGCAGAGGAGAGAAGAAGAAGGAGGTCTGATAAAGTAAGAAACCCGAAGACCAAAATGTAGAGAGCTTAATCCTAATAGACGGTTCACTGTTACCCTGGCTTTTGGTTTCTAGGTGGCAGAAAATGAAGGTTATATAAATGTAAATTGCTTGAAATAAATGGGCCATCACTCAAGGCTTGGAAATCTTTGTTAAATGGAAATTTCCATCACAATATTATTCAAGTTATGGTTACTGTGACATAAGAGCTCTAATGGCTATACTTTATGGTGATGGGCAGCACTGATGTATGGAGTATATGGTATATGGGCAGCTATAATTGAATCACAGTAGGCTGTGGTCTTTTAGTCTATAGTTGTAAATGTTTGCAACAGACAAGGCTTCCATGTAGCCTAAGCAGTCAATTGTGAATATGCTGAGGTTGCAGCTGTGCTTGGAAGGACCCTTATACCAAAAGATGTTTTTTTCAATCTGCTTGCTGATGACACAATTCTTTAGCTGGAGAGAAAGCTTCTTGTTCCTCGATTAGAAAAATGCTATGAAATGAAATAAAAAAAAAACCAAGGGAGAAGAAAAGAAGAAGTAGGGTAAGAGAAAGTCAGAGAGCCCAGGATGTGGGTGTTCAATGATGGGCAAGGGATTGAGTGTTACAATTTAGTTGGAAATAAGAGGGAGGGCCAGGGTGTGCACATGTCCACACGTGCGCACACACACACACGTAGAGGCTTCATCTTTTGACCTTGAGATGGACCTTTGTGTTGTTTTATTCGTATGTCAAGACAGAGTTCACTGTAATTGATGAGTAAACAAGTATTGGGCACCCACTGAGCCAAGATCTATAGTACAAATGTTTTCCAACTTCCAAACACAAGTTGCCCTACGGACAAACCTCAACCTGGCACACAACCTATGTTCCGACACTTTAAGTGATGTCTGGCTTCCCAGGCCTTCAACAAGAGTTGATTTGATTGCTAAGCAGTAAAACTAATAGCATAAGCTTGAGAGCTGAAATCCAAGGGCAATGGACCATTTAGAGTGGAGGAGAGGAAGGCAAGGAAAAAGAGTAAGCAGAAAAGTAGGGAGTATGGAAAAGGAGAAAAGATGAATAAAAGTGAGGAGAGTTAGAAACTATTCCAAGAGCCCCCTAAGACTTTGTCCATGAAAACTATTACCTCCCACTCTTTTCATCTATTCCCTACCTTCTTCCTGGAGCGATGGAACAAAACTGTAAGTGGAATCATGATGCCCCGTTGCTTATAAATTGTGTTTCATTGTAATTGTAATAAAATTCTAGAGAATTCAATGTCCAGTGTGATTTGAATTCTAACTATATATTCAACCTAATGTTCTATTTCTTTCACTCTTGCTAAGGAATATGGTTTTCTTTCAAGTCTTTGAAGATGCCAAGTTCCTACCCCAGGCAAGAATAGAAATAGGAGAAAGAGCTGTTCATATAAACTGCTATCCACCCTTCAGATCTTAGCTTAAATGTTCTTTATCAATGTTGCTGTTATTGTAACACTATCCCCACCTCTCCAATCTAGATTTGGACTTCTTGTTATATAGTCTTAGAGCATCCTATAGTTTTCCTTTGTTGTACTTATCAGATTTATGAATTCTGCAAGCATATCTTTAATTTCTCTTTTCCCCACTAAACTGTAGGCCCCATGCGAAGAGGAAACAAGCTCCGATCATTCACTGTTACATTCTCAGCATCCAGTCTAGTACCTGGCTCAAAACTTTGAATGAATGAATGAGTATAGGGACTAGAGAAGAATAATTTACTTCCTATTTGCTGTGTATGAGTTAGGAAGTTTGTAGTAAAGAATATAAAAATAAATAGGCACTAGGAAACTGTCATGCTCAAAAAAAATCGTGTCTCCCGAGGTCCTAAGTACCTTCACGCTAACTTACACCCTCCTAAATTTGCCCTCTTCTTAGTTCAGCCCTACCACTTTAAGTGTTCGGTATTCTGAAGGTTTTATCCCACTCTATCCTTTTTTCCATTTACTGACATCGTAAGTTCCCTAAAGAGCTCTACATTCCTTTTTTTTTTTTTTTTCGGTATGCGGGCCTCTCACTGCTGTGGCCTCTCCCGTTGCGGAGCACAGGCTCCGGACCCGCAGGCTCAGCGGCCATGGCTCACGGGCCCAGCCGCTCCGTGGCATGTGGGATCTTCCCAGACCAGGGCACGAACCCACGTCCCCTGCATCAGCAGGCGGACTCTCAACCACTGCGCCACCAGGGAAGCCCTACATTACTTTTTATAGGGCATTTTCCTTCTGGGATCTCCAGTGAAGCTGGAGAGAGAACAACAGGAAAATATAGGGCAGCAGAAGGTACCTGAGGGGCATTTGTTTGTATGGGTTGATTTTGTGTTCATTGACAGTTTCCAAGTCAACTGTTGCCATAGACCAGAATTACAAACTTTTTCTGTAAAGAACCAGATAGTAAACGTTTTCAGCTTTGTAGGCTATGTGTTTGTTCTCTGGTACAAGTACTCAGTTCTGCTGTTGTAATGGCAAAGCAGTCATAGACAATACCTAAATGAATAGGTGTGGCTGTGTTCCAATAAAACTTTATTTACAAAAACAGACAACAGTCTGGATTTGGCCCACAGGCCATGGTTTATTCACTCCTGCATCTAGAGAGCTATTGGTCAGAGGCAGGGTGCCTTGCCTTATCACCTAGTACCTGTTTTAGACACTCCTCAGGTTAGAGGGTATCCCCTAAGGAAGAATTCCTTAATGGAAGGGTCTAATGGGAAATAACACACTTAGAACACAGCTGTCAGGCCTTTCTTCCCTTTTGACACCAGTGTTATAGATGAGTAGTGTGTGAGTAGGAGGAGTCGTTAATCTATTGGTACCATTTGAAACCCTGTCCTTTCTACAGCTAGTGTAATTACAGGTAACATGGTACTACATTAATATAGCAAGGGATTTGATCTTTTTTATATCATTTTTTTGTGAACTGGATTTCTAGAGAGCCAAGCAATACTTGAAAACCCTCAGGTATATCACAAGCTTGAGAACAAATATATGCAATTTACTACTGCCTTTCTTTCCTGAAGGAGAGGAAAGGATATAGAATTGTTTGGTTAGGGTGGAGCTCCATGAGGAATGAAAGCACATTCTAGGGGAGGTTACAGAAGATGAACCAGTTCAGAAGAAGCTGGTGAGTTTGTCTGGAGCCATATGGCATAAATTGACATAATTGAATCTATATATTACTCTCAGCTCTGAACCAGATATTGCCCCTTAAAAACAGGCACTAGATAATGCGGGAGATAGCCCTTTCCCAAGTAGCATTATCCATGAACAAAATTCTCTCTACTCCTCTTTGCTAGGTAGTGCAATATCTTCTAACAGATTGTTTGGGGCAAAACCAATACAACAAATTTAAAATATGAATACAACTTCCTAATTGAGTATTTACATCCTAGTTGGATGAAGAACTCTGGGCATTCTGACTTTGAGTTGCAAAATTCAGGTTGGGGTATATATAGTCTGCTTCTAGTCAAATATAGCACAGTTCTTAAGAAAGTAGACTCTGAAATCAGAGTCTAGGTTCAAATTCTGGTTTCCCTCATTTAGTATGTGACTTTAGACATGTTATCTAAGCTCTCTGGACCTCAGTTTCTAAAACTTTAAGATGAGATAATGTGTGGGAAGTGCTTAGTTCCCTACCTGACACACAGCACTCAACATATTAGCTATTATTATTTTTCTCTTTACTTTCCTGACCTATTGCCAAAATGAATGTGGGAGTGTGTAGAATGGTGAAAAGCGAGCAGTTTCAGAATCAGACAAATCTGAGTTTAAATACTGATTCAAAGACTTATTAGCTGTGTGAGTATGGATAGATTACGTACACTAGTTTAGCTAATCTCAGTGAACTTCAAGTTTCCCTGTCTGTAAAATGGGGATAATTTCACAAACATATGAATAATAATTGTTTGTGAAGATTCAATCTTACTAATGTTAGTTCTCTCCCCAACACTCTGGACCTCAATATTGTTTAAACAGTAGAATCTATTTTGTCTCTATATTCTGAGTTCTCCATACCATCCTGCATATTCTGTAATGCCTCCTTGTCCCTCTGGATTCCTGCTATGGTGTCCTACCTTAATTCTTCCACCTTCAGAACTCTGGAGATCTGAAACCTAAGGGAACAGACTCCAAGGATGGTGCACTCTGAGAGGCTAGACTAGGAATGTTGAGGCAATCATTGTGAATAAACAGAGAGCTATAGAATGTACCTACTATGACTTAGGACTGAAGCAGTATCTTCCTTGGGAATTGTAATGAGGAATACACAGTCCTACATCCATGCCCAGCACAGGAGACATTCTCCTTTTCCAAATCTGTGCAGCTGTTGGCAGGATGTTCTTCAAGGTTTTCCCAATACACCATTATACTTTTTTCCCATACTGGTTTAGAGTATCACCTTACAAGAAATTATTTTCTTCAGCACTCCCGACTGGACACTTCCAGGCTCAGCATTTCTGAACACATAAGAAAATGTTTCTATAAATGACCCTGTAAGATCCTAAATCGCTTTCTGAATCATCAAAGAAAGATAAACTGAAATGAACTGAAAGGTTAATTTAAGCACATGGATTTTGAATTCTTAATCTGTATTAAGTTACTTGAGTTGTACTCAGATTTTGTAAATGTTGCTAAACCCTCTGTATTTGCATGACAAATGTACACAATATTCATTTAACTGAAGCAGTCCATTACTGCTGGACTGCTGGAAGACCAAGAATGGGCTGAATTAGATTGTTCTACTGTAACAATCTCGTACTAAATAATATTGGGCTTGATAGCAACCTGCTCTTACAATATATACTAAACAGAAGAATGCTTTCCCTGGAACAGAAGGTAGACCACTTTTACATGTGCTATTAAAGGGATATATTTACTCAGTGGCTTTTAATATCTCTGTGAATTAAATTTAGGTTTTTAAATATTCTACTGAAGCTTCCCTTATAATGGAAGCTTCCTACGTAAGTATATACACATGCACCTCTTTTGTATTGCACCATAGCTAAAATCTTTGCTTTCCACACCATTATCTGATCCCATCCTATTTCTCCAACTTTATTTCCCATGGCTACCCAGCAAAGAATCTAGATTTCATTAAAGTTCACTGACCCCAACATGTTGTGTTAATTCCTATTTTTACTCATATTGTTCTTTCTGCCTGCAATGTCCTTTCTTCTTTTTCCCTCTGCCCAGCCAAATCTTAGTAATCTTTTAAGGCCCATTTCAAGATGCCTCCTCCAAGAAGCCTTCCCTGATTTCTATAACCTTCAGACATATTATTCCCTCTGTATGGAACATACCCTTCTTCTCAGATCCCTATGTCTTGTCATACATTTTTCTACCTCAGGGTGGTCTTCCCTGCCACACCAGACAACATCAATTTTTCTTAAAAGTGGAACTGTGGGTTATTTAGAAGTATAGTATTTAGTATATGAACATTTGTGGATTTCCCTGGATATCATTTTGTTATTAAATTCTAGTTTAATTTCACTATGGTCAATGAACATTCAGTATGATTTGAATCATTTAAAATTTGTTGAGACTTGTTTTATGGCCCAGTATATGGTTTATTTTGACACATGTTCCATGTGCACTTGGAAATAATGTGTATACTACAGTTTTTCTATAACGTGCAGTGTTCTATAAATATCAGTTAGGTCATTTTTGTTAATTGTTGTAGCAGATGCTGTCAGTGCCTCACTCATATCCTTAGGACGCTACCATGTGCTTTGACTTACTTCATATTGCCCACGACTTACAACTCTATGACTGAGGGCTTTTCCAGAAAGGTGGAAGGTCATGCTGACCATGTGTACATTGTAGACCAGAAGTGCTAGAGAACTTATTCCCCTAGAGAGTAGCCCTGTAACTGATGACTCTTGGGAGTAGGTGTATGTGTATAAGCTATCTAGGTCTATTACTCCTTGGGTGGGATAATACAGAGGAAGTGTTTGTTCATTTCTTTTAACTTTGTCTCAAAGATGACTGACAAGAATAAGCTCCAGTGTCCACAGCAGCACATAGCAGTAGTTGACTCTTCTTTCCTTTAACAATTCCCCAGTCCACTACCAGTATTCCCTGGACCTCCCAATAACTAGCATTTAAATCCTTATCTCCAAATCTGCTTCTCCAAACTAAGACAATTTATTTATATCTTCTATATCCTCACTAATTTTTTATTCAGTTGTTTTATTATTTAGTGAGACAGGTGTGTAAATGTCTCCTAATCTGATTGCAGGTCTGTACATTCTTTCCCTTCTGCCAATGTGTGCTTTATATATTTTTAACCTATATTATTGGGTGCATGCAAATTTAGAATTATCCCTTCCTGTTGAGTTGACATTTTATCATTATTAAGTTTGTCTCTTTATCTCTTACCCTCTTATTTTCTTTCTTAAAAATTTTACTGAAGTATAATTGATTTGCAATGTTATGTTAATTTCTGCTGTATAGCAAAGTGATTCAGTTATACATACATATGTTCTTTTTCATATTCTTTTCCATTATGGTTTATCACAGGATACTGAGTACAGTTTCCTGTGCTATACAGTAGGACCTTGTTGTTTATCTATTCTGTATATAATAGTTTGCATCTGCTAATCCCAAACTCTCAATCCATCCCTCCCCCACTGCACTCCCCCTTGGCAACCACAAGTCTGTTCTCTATGTCTGTGAGTCTGTTTCTGTTTCATAGATAAGTTCATTTGTATCACATTTTAGATTCCACATATAAGTGATTTGTGGAATCTAAAATATTTGTCTCAAATATTTGTCATATTTGTTTTTCTCTTCCTGACTTCACTTAGTATGATAATCTCTAGGTCCATCCATGTTGCTACAAATAGCATTATTTCATTCTTTTGTATGGCTGAGTAATATTCCATAATATTCCATAGTATGTGTGTTTGTATACATATATATATGTGTGTATGTGTGTATGTGTGTATGTGTGTATATATATATATATATATATATATATATATATATATATATATATATATATATATATCACATCTTTATCCATTCATCTGTCGATGGACATGTAAGTTGTTTCCATGTCTTGGCTATTGTAAATAGTGCTGCTATGAACATAGGGGTGCATGTATTGGTATCTTTTCAAATTATACTTTTGTCTGGATATATGCCCAGAAGTGGGATTGCTGGATCATATGACAACTCTATTTTTAGATTTTGAGGAACTTCGATACTGTTCTCCATAGTGGATGTACCAATTTACATTCCTACCAACAGTGTAGGAGGGTTCCCTTTTCTCCACACCCTCTCCAGCATTTGTTATTTGTAGACATTTTAACGATGGACATTCTGAGCAGTGTCCTCTTATTTTCTTAACTTACCTTCCTTTGGGTTAGTTGTATGCATGGTGTATTCTTTTGACTCTTTACTTTCATGTTTTACATTTCCTTATATTCAAGGTATGTCTCTGGTAAGCAGCATGTTATTTGAGTTTTGTTTTCATTTTTAGAGTGACAATATTTGTCCTTTATTTGGAGTCTTGTCATTTATATCTAATGTAGTTACCAGTGTATGTGGGTTTATATCTACCAATTTACTGTGTACTTTCTTTTTGGCCTATCTTGGTTGTTTCTCTCTTTCTCCTTTTTTGGATTCTTTTGAATTAATCAAATATTTAAAAAATTCTATTATTTCCTTTATTGCCCTGTTAGTAATAAATACGTCATATCGTTTAATGCTTGCCCTAGAGACTGCAACATGCATCCTTGTCTCATTAAAATATGATCTAAATTAGTGCTTTTATTACTTTCCAAACATTCAAGAACCTTTTAATATTTTACCTCTATTCACACTCCTCCTACATTTTGTGATATGTTGCCAAAAATTTTGATTCTACACATATTTAAAACCATACAATTTACCATTATTATTGCTTTAAATGTTCAATATTCATTTAAATTCACCCTTTCTGGAGTTCATCATTCTTTTCTGCATTACTGTACTTCTACCTTAGATCATTTCCCTCTCATAAACATTTCCTTTTTAGTATGTTTTAGTGCAAATATGATAGTAATTCTTTTAGCTTTTATTTGTCTGAAGATGTTTTATTTTGCCTGCATATATAAAGATATTTTCACTATAAATTGTATTGTGAGTTTGCATTATTTGCTTTCAGTCCTTTAAAGAACTCCTATTTTATTCTTCCTTTAGTTTTTTTCTGTAAGAAAAATTAGCTATTAGCCTTATTAGTGCTTTTTGGAAGGTAATGGAACTTTAAAAATTCCTTTGTCTGATTTTAGCATTATCTTTTTTGTCTTTGATTTTCAGAAGCTTTACCATGATGTGCTTTGTGTGGATATATATATACATACACACACACTACACACACACACACACACACATACATACACACAACACATACGTACACATTGCTTGGGATTCATAGATATTATTTATAGTTGATGGTGTTCATCACTTTTGGAAAACTACTGGCTGATATTGTTCCAAATATTCTTCTGATCTATTTTCTCTCTTTTCTTCTTAGATTCCATTTACACATATAATAGACCTTTTATATTTTTCTTTTTCTCTCTATGCTTCATTCTCTACATTTTCTACTGACCTACCTTCAAGTTCACTAGTCATCTACTCTATTCTGTATGACTCACTGTTAAACCTATCTATCAAATTATTAATTTGGGTTACTTAAAATTTTTAATTGTTAATTCATTTTAGTTTATATTTCTAAGATTTCAATTTGATTATTATTTATTTCTGTGAAATTTTCTATATTTTTGCCTATATTCTTGAAAATATTCATCATAGTTCTTTATAAGTTTGTGTCTTATAATTTCAATACCTGGATCACCATTGGATCTGTTTCTATTGACTGCCTTTTCTCTTGGATTTAAGTTGGTTGGTCCTGTTTCATGCCATGCCTGTTAATTTTATACTGAATACTAGTCATCATGCAAGAAAAATTTAGAGGCTCTGGATCTCATTATTTTCCTTTAGGGAGAATATACTTTCCATCTTACAGGAAGATAGAGTGTGGCCAAGTTGCCTTAATCCTATTGAGGCTGGTCTATTTACATTTTGTCCTTTCTCTGAGACACATCCCTTTCAGAGTCTTACCAGAAAGCCTTGATCATTTACCAGGGTGCTTCTTCCTTTGTAGGCTCTAACGTCTATTTTTTGTCTCCTTAGTGCCATGATGCTGCTGGAATCTCTGCTTAGCCTTTTCACCTCTTACAGCTACTTTTAGTTTGGTTTCTCAGAATAATACTCCATACAAGTAAAGCTTGGAACTTATAAAACTGCTTCAAGGGAAAATTGTGTGTAGAATGTTAGACTCACTTTGCTGTGGTTCCCTTTTCTCTGAAATATTGGCCCTTAGATTATGGCTTTTTTGGTAGCCCTAAATGCTAACATTTGTTTTCTAAGCCAAGTGAGACTGCTGCAAGCTCAAGAAATCTGCTTTCTGTTAGCCTTCATGCTCCTTGCAAGAACTGTAGAATGCCTTAAAAGGGAAAAGAGCCACAATTTTAGGGTTTACTTCAGTGTGCCTTCATTCTCACTTGACCTTGATATATCAAGTCTGGCTGCCTTGGGTATACTCTGATGTCTTTGAACAGCTCTCTGTGTTTTATACACATACTCCAGTTTGTCTCCATTCTCTCTGTGAGCTTGACTCAAGTCTTGGCTACCTTGGGCATGCTTTTATGCCTTCAAGTCACTCTTTTTATTTTTAAATAGCATTATAATTTTTCTTGGTGAAAGGGGTTGTCTGATACCTATATCTAAGTCAGAAATAGACTTCTGGTACCTTCATTTTGAAGTCCCTTCTTGCTATTTATAGAAGTATATGTTAACTAATTTCTTTTAGAACTTTGAAAATCTCATTACACTGTTTCTGTTGACAAATTATCCATATTGTTGCTCCTTTGATGCTAATATGGCTTTTTTCTGGCTGGATTTAATATTTTCCCTTTGTCTTTGGTTATTAGTAATTCTCTTATGACATGTCTAGGTGTTGTCTTAATTGTATTCTTATTCCTGGCATTTATAGTGGTTCTTGAATCTGTGGCTTAATGTCTTTTATCAGTTTGGAATATTTTCAGACATTACTTCTTCAGTATTATTTCTGCCCAATTGTCTTTCTCCTCTCCAATCATGTATACATACATACATATATATATATATATATATACACACAACATATATAACATTATATATAGTTATATTCATATATGTATTATATATATCTGGTATATATATCATATATATGTTATATATTATTATATATCATTATTCATACCATATAATAATATATATACATGTATAAACAATCATATATGATTATTCCATCATATTCAATATTTTGATTGTGTATTTTCTGTATTGTCATTTGTACCACCATAATTGTGGATACAGGTTAAAAAAACAAAAAATCCAGTAGATATAGCACCTTTACCCTATCAGGGAGCCCAAGAGATATGCAAGTATATACAGAATTGGTTGGTCTGTCATGCACATAGGGCATTTACAGCTTCCAAAGATAAGTACCAAGATGTGTGTAAATCCCTTTGACACAAAGATATTATTGCCTTTGTTTTTAACTGCTGAATGTCATTCTATTCATGTAGGCTGAAGTCCCAAATGCCAACTTGCATCTCTTCCAATCCAAGTGCATTCTCACATAGTGAACAAGGCAGATATAGACACAATATTTACACAGCTCTATAATTTCCAAGATCCAGGCCTGATGTGTTAGGCCTTTACTCACATTCATTTCTTTTTGTTTCTCTGTGCTTTACGATGAACATTTTTCTGACTAACCTCCAATTAACTTTGTCTTTCTTCAGCTTTGTCTACTGTGAAAAGTAGAGAGAAAACAATTTTTTGAGTTCTTTCAATTAGTGTACCTCTAAATTCTGGAATTTCTATATGATTTTTGTGGGGAGTTTTGGGGTTTTTTGGAGTTTTTTTGGCCATGCTGCATAACATGTGGGATCTTAGTTCCCTGACCAGGGATTGGCGCCCCCTGCAGTGGGAGCACGGAGTCTTAATCACTGGACCATCAGGGAAGTCCCATATGGTTCTTAATTTTTAGTTTCTAGCTTTCTGACAACTTTTGTTATTTTTTTGAAATTCTTCAACTATAATAGTCAGAATTATTCTATAGCCCTTGTCTGATAACGTCAACATATGAATCTCCTGTTTGTCTATTTGTAGTGTGTATTTTTTCTTTAATTTCTCACATCCTTTATTTGTGCAAGGTTGGGTATATTTTATTCAAGGCCAAAGAATTGTGTATAAGATTTTAGATAAATTTGATGTTCTAGATGATGTTCTCTTTCTCCAGAGATGATTTAATTTTCATTCTGGCAAATAGTTGGGTGAAGGCATTAGCAATTCCAGATTTCCTTAATCCATGAAGGTTTGAGTGTCTTTGTAATGATTTGTCTATTCTAATAGTGTAGTAGTGGAATCTAGACCTTCAAATTCCCAACTGAAAACCTTAGATGTTTAACAGGGATCCTCTTTTTTATTACTCCTGAACTACAATTTATAGTTTTTATAGTATGTAATAATTATGAAGAAATATATATATACACCCATGTTATATAGAATATATACTCTTTGTAATTTATATTACATTATATTATTTTATATAAAATTTTTATTTTTATGTTTTATTCAGATTACTTTTGGTGTCCTCAGTAGATGGATTGGTCTGAAAGTAACTGGTCTGCCACCATCAGAAACATAAGTCTACCAAAGACTAACGAAGTAAAGCTGTATAGGGGTTGCATAACTACAAACAAACCTGGAATTCAAGAAAGTTTCAGGGTGAGTAAAAAAATAAATTTCACAAAGCCCTATTTATATTACAGTTATTTAAAATAGTCAACTGTTTACAAATAAGGTATTTCATTGTATGAACGTGTTTATATTTTGAAAATATTGGTTGATGAATGGTACATACCTTTTAAAAACACAATTTTTAAAATGTTTCCATTTGGCTCTTTTTATATAATTACACTTTAATTTTTTCTGTGCATATGTGAGTGAGAAAATATGCTTATTCATCAGTGAATCCTGGAGCACTTCTTATATGCAATGTGTAATGCTAACTGTGCCTATAAACTGACTATTCCTGTAGGACATCCTGCTATTTAGGGCATAAGCCCAAAGGCTGGGAGCCACTGCATACCTACTGGCCAACAATTAAAATAAGTTGCTAAGTACCTAGGAGGGAATAAAGAGATTTACACTTACTAATATTATAAAATCTAATCATAAAAGTAATAGTAAGTGGCATAGCTGATCACAGATTAGGATATTATTTTATTTTCATGTAGTAGTTCAAAGCAAGCCTGGTTCACCTGAGGATTTGACTAATTACTACAGCCTCATTAGACCAGTGACATACCACCTAGCCCTTTCAGATATGCTATTTATAACTCCATTATGAAAATTCAAAGGAGAAAATTTAACATAGAACAGGTAATACCGCTGTTATAATTTCTTTATTCAACATACATTTGTTGAGTACTCGTAATAACCCAGGTTTTTATGTGAAGTGCTATGGCTACAAACATATGACTCTGTTTTCATGTTATTTGAATATAAAAAAATAAAAATCATAGGAATAGATGAGATTTTCATGGAGTCCAGGCTGAGTAGAAAGGACAGTGAAGTCAGAAATAGTTTGATTATCTGGCAGAAAACATGGGGGTTAACAAACAGTAACTATAAATGAGACTGAAGGAAATTGGTTAGGCAGGAATGATGGTAGAAAAGCTGGAATAAAAGGAAGTTTTGGTTTACGTGTGGTGTTGAAGTTTTAGTTTTTAAGAGATTGCATAGTTCCTGATAATCATTTGGTATCCAATAAATGGTCATGGGAATAGGTGTCACATGTCAATTGATTGTGATTTTAAGGAGTCCAGAAAGCCTAAGGCCAGGGTTTTGGATTCATGAATAATGAAAATATTGAGGTTCTACAGTCCTAAGTTGAAAATATGTGGTAGTAGCTGTGATACAGGTAGGAAAGAACAGATGAGGATGATCGACCAGGTATCAGGTCACAAAGGGACAAGAGTGCTTACATAAGGATGAATGAGTAATCGTGTGGAAGTGGTAATGTTAGCAATGGACTTTCAGAAGATAACAATTCATGTCTGTCATATTCTCACCACAGAATATCCAATTTAAGACCACGTTCAAAAGAGCACAGGAAATCAGCAGACCATTATTCTCATCTCAGGTCTGCCATCTACTACTGTGAGGTGACCATATAATTGATAATCAAAACTGAGGAAATTTGGAGAGTGAAAAAGAATGCTGTTAAAAATTACACCAAAACAACAGACGTAAACTGGGACTGGCCAGGGCAAAAAGGTACATATGGTTGCCCTATGGGCAGTTCATATTGCTTCACTTGTAAAACGTGGACAATATCCACTCTAAGACAAGTGTGTAAAAGTATTGAACCCCATTAGTGAGTGCTCAAATAACATTTGTCAAATTGAAATATTTTGTCCTGTCTTGCCCCAGGAACTGTAAGTTCATTGAAGTCAGAGGATACAGCTATTTTTTCTTTGCAGCCCCACAATAATTAGTACAAAACTATGCATTCAGTGAGAATCCAATAAGTTTAACTGTGATTCTGTTTTTGTAACTTTATTTGGATCCCACTGCAATTTACTCTCATGCCTCGATTGTTTTGAAGACAAAACTCATCCTTAATATAGGTAAGAAAATAGGGGTGGGAAAGTTTTGCAAATTAGCAAATTCAGGTAGACTGTGTTATGAAAGCAAGGTTCTGAAAATGAAATTCAGGTTTGTATTAGTGCCTCAGGATCTGGAGTTCAGCCAATTCTTTTTCATTCAATCTTGTGAAGGGCTCTTCTGCCCTGTGGGCACTAAAACTGGTTCGTCTCAAACAGATGGAAGTACTTTGGGCATGACTCTGACTTCCATTTTGCCAGTTCCTGGTGCTACTTAACCCAAATGCAAGAAGTCAAGGACAGGCTTAAAGTTTCTCTCTTAGATGATACAGAAATTTGGTGCAGGCAAACTTAGGGTTAATACTTGGCACTGATCTTGTCGAGATACTTGGCATTTCAGTTACCCTGGTGACTTAAACACTTTTCTTGAGACACAGAGGAGTAGGCATATTTTTCGTCATCCCTTTGGTAAACATATAAGAATTAATTTAATGCTTGAATTACTTTACCATCCTCAGTGACTGTTTCTCATTCCCTTCTAAAATGGTCTTTCTTCATCCATGGCTGATCTCTTATCTGAGGCTGCCGGCTTCAAAAGTGAGTTGACAGCTTACATCACTTGTTACACTAACCTCAGATTAATTTTGTTTTCTCTCCTGCCCTATGGTTCTCCTTATTTTGCTCTTTCAGAATTCTTCCATTACTTTTTAGATAATGAATGTAAAATTTTCAAACTTATATTGGTTGTCTTACTTAAAATATCCTATAATCATAATAGAATCATGGAGGTTGTAAACAGAATTGGAAGGAACCATAAAGGCCATATAATCCAAACCCCTTCTCCTCCTTCAAAAAGTTGAATCCTCTCTGCAACATTCCTGATATATCTTTACATCAAATGCTTCCCATTACTTGAGAATTTTCATCAACATCTACTTCTTGATGTATCTCATTTCATCTTTAGGCTGGTATGACTGTAAATAGTTTTTTTTCTTTTACTGAACCAAAATCTGTAACTTTACCTATTGATCCTTGTAACCTCTTGGGGCTATATAGAAGAAAATAATAGTGGTCTTTAAGCATACACAGAAGAATTTATCATGCCTTCTCTCAGGTAAATGTACTGAAACCCTTAGCATTTCTTTCTACAGCATGGATTCAAGGTCTCCCTAGGGTGACCAACTTGGTTTGTTTTCCTAGTTTTAGCGCTGAAAACCCTGCATCCTATGAACTCCCTCAATCCCCAGCAAACTGGGATAATAAGTCTTTTAGTTTTAATTATCCTGGTCACTCTGCTCTTAATATACTCTAGTGTAGTGCTGCTCTTTTCAAATGCAGTGCCCAGAAGTAGACACAATACAACTCAACATGGAACAGAATTTCGTATTATCCAAGACACTTGTCCAGTGGATTGCCAAAAGGACCTTATT
The DNA here is from genome assembly GCF_025265405.1 of Mesoplodon densirostris. Lineage (NCBI taxonomy): Eukaryota > Metazoa > Chordata > Mammalia > Artiodactyla > Ziphiidae > Mesoplodon > Mesoplodon densirostris. Next base: position 30,685,403 of record NC_082681.1, on the reverse strand, counting down.
ATTTTTTAGTCCAACTCTGACAATTGATGTGTAAATTATCTTTTTTGTTTAGTATACCATAGTATGAAATGGCTAAATCTATCTAAAAAGTGGAATTTACATTTCTTCAAGCCATTTTTACTAACCCTCCAATGTCTCTACTATCTTCACAGTCTTTTTATTTCCTCATAATACTGGGGAAAATAAATCTAAGAGTTTCAATGAAACACTGGCTATTTTTAGCTAGATATTTGGTGCTACTAGTAGAATTACTTTGACTGAACTTCCTAATTTTTGTCTTCAGCATGAAGCTTAGCCTTTAATAACTTCTTTCAAAGCATTGTATGTATGCATATTTAGGGAAAACCCTAGATTTCCATGGATACCAACATGTATGGGAAATACTAGAAAGAAAAATCAGGTCTTATGCCAGATTCTCATTAAGCCTATACCAGTTTGAATTGGGCTTTGACTGGGTTGAACCTTTATAAAATGTTTATTTGCATGGTCATCATGAAAGCAAAAAAAAAAAAACTAGATGCAAATGTAATATCATTGAAAGGTAGAAAGTACTGGATTATGTGCTAATTTCTAACTCACATCCAAACTAGATTTATTTGTGATGCATTGAATTTGAAATTAAAAACCATCAAAAATAAATAAATAAAAGGCTTCCCTGGTGGCACAGTGGTTGAGAGTCCACCTGCCGATGCAGGGGACATGGGTTCGTGCCCCAGTCTGGGAAGATCCCACATGCCACGGAGCAGCTAGGCCCGTGAGCCATGGCCGCTGAGCCTGCGCGTCTGGAGCCTGTGCTGTGCAACGGGAGAGGCCACAAGAGTGAGAGGCCCGCATACCGCAAAAAAAAAAAAAAAAAAAAAAAAACATCTAGCATCTATACTCCCATTTTCATAGCAGCATTATTCACAAATATCCAAGTTATGGAAACAACTTAAGTGTCCACTGACAGATGAATAGATAAAGAAAATGTGAACCTGGAGAGCATTATGCTAAGTGAAATAAGCCAGCCAGACAGAGACGAATACCACATGGTACCACTGGTATGTGGAGTCTGAAAAAAAAAAGGAAAAGGAAAAAAAAGTCAAAATCATAGGGAAAAAAGAGTAGAAAAGTGGTTGACAGGGGCTGGGAGTGGGGAAAATAGGGAAAGATTGGTAAAAGGGTATCAACTTTTAGTTATAAGATGAATAAAGCCTGAGGATCTAAAGTATAACATGGTGATTATAGTTGATAACTCTTTTGTATAATTTAAATTTGCTAAGAGAGTAGAACTCAAATGTTCTCAACACACAGAAAAAGATAAGTATGTGAGGCGATGGATGTGTTTACTAACTCGATGGGAGGAATCATTTCACAATGGTTCCATATATCCAATCATTGCAGTGTACACTTTAAATATCTTATAATTTTATGTGTTAATTATATTTCAGTAAAGCTGGAAAAAAGTTAACAACCATCTATCTACCAAGATGTAAAGCACAGGTTACAAACTGGCAACCTATGGCCCAGATCCAGCTTGCAGTTGTGGACATTTTTTTGTGAAATCATCTAGTAATGGTCTCCTCAATGTTTTAGTTTTTAATTTTCATTGAATTAGTTACCAATAATAAAAAGCAGGAGATTTCACATCACAAAAAAAAACTGGATTTCTGGGTTGTTTTGAAAAATTATAGTATCTGGCAACACTTTTCCCATATTTAGGACAGTGATCTATTGGAAGTGAATAGTAGCTGCTGGTTTTATATGAGGCTTTACAGTTCACCATAATCCCTGCCACAGCCCATTTTTTCCTGTCCCCACTGGCTTCATTAATTATACTACCTTTCAGACCCCTGTAGGCATTGGATATTGAAAATCCTCATCTAAATCCACATGTCTTTGAACTATTACTCTATTTTCCATATCTTCTATTTCACAAAATATGTGTTTTCTTAGCAATTCTTAGAGAAAACAAAAAAGGCATAGCAATTCCTTTTCTTGGAGATGTCTGTCATCTTATTGGGATGAAAAAATGTTCACACATTTGAGGCAATTATATAATGTGCTTTAGATTGATTGAATTAATGGCCCTGATTTTTCATGTCTCCTTGTGTCAACATCATTTGGCAGTGTCTTCTCATATTGACTGAGTTGACCATGAAACTTGATTTGGCCAATGAAACATTTGACAATTTGATGCAGTCAGTAGCTTGAAAAAGTACTTGGGGCTGGAGGAAGGTGGCGGAAGAGTAAGACGTGGAGATCACCTTCCTCCCCACAGATACATCAGAAATTCATCTACACGTGGAACAACTCCTAAAGAACACCTACTGAACGCTGACAGAAGACCTCAGACCCCCCAGAAGGCAAGAAACTCCCCACATACATGGGTAGGGCAAAAGAAAAAAAAAGAATAAACAGAGACAATAGGATAGGGCCGGGACCTGCACCAGTGGGAGGGAGCCGTGAAGGAGGGAAGGTTTCTACACACTACAAGCCCCTTCGTGGGCGGAGACTGCAGGGGGCGGAGGGGGAAAGCTTCGGAGTAGCGGAGGAGAGCACAGCAACAGGGGTGTGGAGGGCAAAGCAGAGAGATTCCGGCACAGAGGATCGGTGCCCTCAGGCACACACCAGCCCGAGAGGCTTCTCTGCTCGGCCGCCGGGGCGGGCAGGGCTGGGAGCTGAGGCTCGGGTAGTGGCAGGAAGAGAGCCTGAAGGGGTTAGTGCACCACGGCTAGCCCGGAGGGAGTCCGGGGAAAGGGTCTGGAGCTGCCGAAGAGGCAAGAGACTTTTTTCCCTTCTGTTTCCTGGTGCGCGAGGAGAGGGCATTAAGAGGGCTGCTTGGGGAAGCGCCGGAGACAGGCGCGAGCCGCGGGTAAGGCACGGACCTCGGAGACGGACGTGGGACGCTGGGGCTGCCGCCGCCGCCGCCACCACCACGGGGCCTGTGTGCGAGCGCGGGTCACTGTCCGCCCCGCCTTCCGGGGGGCCTGTGCACCCCGCCACTGCCGGGGTCCCGGGACCCAGGGACGGCTTTCCCGGGAAAGCGCACGGAGCACCACGGGCTGCTGCAACGTCACGCCGGCCTCTGCCGCCGCAGGCCCGCCCCACACTGCGCGCCCCTCCCTCCCCTCTGCCTGAGTGAGCCAGAGCCCCCGAATCAGCGGCTCCTTTAAACCCGTCCTGTATGAGCGAAGAACGGACGCCCTCTGGCGACCTACACGCAGAGGCGGGGCCAGGTCCAAGGCTGAGACCCGGGAGCTGTGAGAGCAGAGACAGGGAAATCTCTCTGTGCAGCCTCGGAGGCAGCGGATTAAAGCTCCACGGTCCATTTGATGTGCCCTGCGTCTGTGGAGTGCATGAATGGACAGCGAATCATCCCAAATTGAGGAAGTGGACTTTGAGGACAAGATTTAAGACTTTCCCCCCTTTTCCTCTTTTTACAACGAATTATCCCAAATTAAGGAGGTGGACTTAGAGAGCAAGATTTCAGACTTCTCGCCCTTTTCCTCTTTTTACAACGAATTATCCCAAATTGAGGAGGTGGACTTGGAGAGCAAGATTTTTTATTTTTCCCCCTGCTCTCTTTTTGTGAATGTGTATGTGTAATATTCTGTGTAAGATTCTCTCTGTATAGCTTTGTTTCCACCATATGTCCCAGGGTTCTATCGGTCCGTTTTTTTTCAATAATTACTTTTTAATTTTAATAACGCTACTATATTTCATACTTTATTCTATTTTACTTTACCTGCTCTTTCTTTTTTTCCTACCTTCCCTTCCTCCCTCCCTCCCTCCACTCCTCCTTTCCTTCTTTCTTTTTCTTTCCTCCCTCCCTCCCACCCTTTTCTTTCCACTTTCCTTTTCTTTCCTTTCTCCCTCCCTCCCTCCTGTCTTTCCTTTCTTTCTTTCCTTCCTCCCTCCCTCCCTTCTTCCATTCACTCTTCCTTTTTCTTTCATTCCTCCCTCCCTCCTTCCTTGCTTTCTTTCTTCCTTCCTTCCTTTCTTCCCTTCTTCCTTTCTTTCCCTCTCTCTTTCTTTCTTCTACTAATTCTTTCTTTCTGCTTTTTCTCCCTGTTATTCTGAGCCAGGTGGATGAAAGGTTCTTGGTGCTGCAGCCAGGAGTCAGTGCTGTGCCTCTGAAGTGGGAGAGCCAACTTCAGGACACGGGTCCACAAGAGACCTCCCAGCTCCACATAATATCAAGCAGCGAAAATCTCCCAGAGATCTCCATCTCAACACCAGCACCCAGCTTCAGTCAACGACCAGCAAGCTACAGTGCTGGTCACCCTATGCCAAGCAACTAGAAAGGCAGGAACACAACCCCACCCATTAGCAGAGAGGCTACCTAAAAATATAATAAGGCCATAGGCACCCCAAAACACACCACCAGACGTGGACCTGTCCAGCAGAAAGACAAGATCGAGCCTCAACCACCAGAACACAGGCATTAGTCCCCCCCACCAGGAAGCCTACACAACCTACTGAAACAACCTTAGCCACTGGGGACAGACACCAAAAACAACGGGAACTACAAATCTGCAGCCTGCAAAAAGGAGACCCCAAACACAGTAACATAAGCAAAATGAGAAGACAGAAAAACACACAGCAGGTGAAGGAGCAAGATAAAAACCTACCAGACCTAAAAAATGAAGAGGTAATAGGCAGTCTACCTGAAAAAGAATTCAGAATAATGATAGTAAAGATGATCCAAGATTCTATTTCCAAGATCCATAATCTTGGAAATACAATAGACAAAATGCAAGAAACAGTTAACAAGGACCTAGAAGAACTAAAGATGAATCAAGCATCGATTAAAAACACAATAAATGAAATGAAAAATACTCTAGATGGGATCAATAGCAGAATAACTGAGGCAGAAGAACGGATAAGTGAGGTGGAAGGTAAAATAGTGGAAATAACTGCTGCAGAGCAAAATAAAGAAAAAAGAATGAAAAGAACTGAGGACAGTCTCAGAGACCTCTGGGACAACATTAAACGCACCAACATTCGAATTATAGGGGTTCCAGAAGAAGAAGAGAAAAAGAAAGGGACTGAGAAAATATTTGAAGAGATTATAGTTGAAAACTTCCCTAATATGGGAAAGGAAATAGTTAATCAAGTCCAGGAGGCACAGAGAGTCCCATACAGAATAAATCCAAGGAGAAATACGCCAAGACACATATTATCAAACTGTCAAAAATTAAACACAAAGAAATCCTATTAAAAGCAGCAAGGGAAAAACAACAAATAACACACAAGGGAATCCCCATCAGGTTAACAGCTGATCTCTCAGCAGAAACTCTACAAGGCAGAAGGGAGTGGCAGGACATAATTAAAGTGATGAAGGAGAGAAACCTGCAACCAAGATTACTCTACCCAGCAAGGATCTAATGCAGATTTGATGGAGAAATTAAAACGTTTAGAGACAAGCAAAACCTGAGAGAGTTCAGCACCACCAAACCAGCTTTACAACAAATGCTAAAGGAACTTCTCTAGGCAAGAAACACAACAGAAGGAATATACCTACAATAACGAACCCAAAGCAATTAAGAAAATGGGAATAGGAACATACATATCAATAATTACCTTAAATGTAAATGAACTAAATGCTCCCACCAAAAGACACAGAGTGGCTGAATGGATACAAAAACAAGACCCATATATATGCTGTCTACAAGAGACCCACTTCAGACCTAGAGAAACATACAGATTGAAAGTAAGGGGATGGAAAAAGATATTCCAGACAAATGGAAATCAAAAGAAAGCTGCACTAGCAATTCTTATATCAGACAAAATAGACTTTAAAATAAAGGCTATTAGAAGAGACAAAGAAGGACACTACATAACGATAAAGGGATCGATCCAAGAAGAAGATATAACAATTGTAAATATTTATGCACCCAACATAGGAGCACCTCAATACATAAGGCAAATACTAACAGCCATAAAAAGGGAAATCGACAGTAACACAATCATAGTAGGGGACTTTAACACCCCACTTCCACCAATGGACAGATCATGCAAAATGAAAATAAATAAGGAAACACAAGCTTTAAATGATACATTAAACAAGATGGACTTAGTTGATATTTATAGGACATTCCATCCAAAAACAACAGAATACACATTTTTCTCAAGTGCTCATGGAACATTCTCCAGGATAGATCATATCTTGGGTCACAAATCAAGCCTTGGCAAATTTAAGAAAATTGAAATTGTATCAAGTATCTTTTCCGACCACAATGCTATGAGACTAGACATCAATTACAGGAAAAGGTCTGTAAAAAATACAAACACATGGAGGCTAAATAATACACTACTTAATAACGAAGTGATCACTGAAGAAATCAAAGCGGAAATTAAAAAATACCTAGAAACAAATGACAATGGAGACACCACGACCCAAAACCTATGGGACGCAGCAAAAGCAGTTCTAAGGGGGAAGTTTATAGCAATACAATCCCACCTTAAGAAACAGGAAACATTTCGAGTAAACAACCTGACCCTGCACCTAAAGCAATTAGAGAAAGAAGAACAAAAAACCCCCAAAGCTAGCAGAAGGAAAGAAATCATAAAGATCAGATCAGAAATAAATGAAAAAGAAATGAAGGAAACGATAGCAAAGATCAACCAAACTAAAAGCTGGTTCTTTGAGAAGATAAACAAAATTGACAAACCATTAGCCAGACTCATCAAGAAAAGAAAGGAGAAGACTCAAATCAATAGAATTAGAAATGAAAAAGGAGAAGTAACAACTGACACTGCAGAAATACAAAAGATCATGAAAGATTACTATAAGCAACTCTATGCCAATAAAATGGACAACCTGGAAGAAATGGACAAATTCTTAGAAATGCACAACCTGCCAAGACTGACTCAGGAAGAAATAGAAAATATGAATAGACCAGTCACAAGCACTGAAATTGAAAATGTGATTAAAAATCTTCCATCAGGGCCTCCCTGGTGGCGCAGTGGTTGAGAGTCCGCCTGCCGATGCAGGGGATACGGGTTCGTGCCCCGGTCTGGGGGGATCCCGTATGCCGCGGAGCGGCTGGGCCCGTGAGCCATGGCCGCTGAGCCTGCGCGTCCAGAGCCTGTGCTCCGCAACGGGAGAGGCCACAACAGTGAGAGGCCCGCGTACCGCAAAAAAAAATAATAATAAAAAATAATAATCTTCCATCAAACAAAAGCCCAGGACCAGATGGCTTCACAGGCGAATTCTATCAAACATTTAGAGAAGAGCTAACACCCATCCTTCTCAAACTCTTCCAAACAATTTCAGAGGAAGGAACACTTCCAAACTCATTCTACGAGGCCACCATCACCTTGATACCAAAACCAGGCAAGGATGTCACAAAGAAAACTACAGGCCAATATCACTAATGAACATAGATGTAAAAATCCTCAACAAAATACTAACAAACAGAATCCAACAGCACATTAAAAGGATCATACACCATGATCAAGTGGGGTTTATTCCAGGAATGCAAGGATTCTTCAATATACGCAAATCAATCAATGTGATACACCATATTAACAGGTTGAAGGAGAAAAACCATATGATCATCTCAGTAGATGCAGAGAAAGCTTTCGACAAAATTCAACACCCATTTATGATAAAAACCCTGCAGAGGGCTTCCCTGGTGGCGGAGTGGTTGAGAGTCCGCCTGCCGATGCAGGGGACACGGGTTCGTGCCCCGATCCCGGAAGATCCCACATGCCGCGGAGCAGCTGGGCCCGCGAGCCATGGCCGCGGAGCCTGTGTGTCTGGAGCCTGTGCTCCGCGACGGGAGAGGCCACAGCAGTGAGAGGCCCGCGTACAGCAAAAAAAAAAAAAAAAAAAAAAAACCCTGCAGAAAGTAGGCATAGAGGGAACTTTCCTCAACATAATAAAGGCCATATATGACAAACCCACAGCCAGGATTGTCCTCAATGGTGAAAAACTGAAACCATTTCCACTAAGATCAGGAACAAGACAAGGCTGCCCACTCTCACCACTCTTATTCAACCTAGTTTTGGAAGTTTTAGCCACAGCAATCAGAGAAGAAAAGGAAATAAAAGGAATCCAAATTGGAAAAGAAGAAGTAAAGCCGTCACTGTTTGCAGATGACATGATACTATACATAGAGAATCCTAAAGATGCTACTGAAAAACTACTAGAGCTAATCAATGAATTTGGTAAAGTAGCAGGATACAAAATTAATGCACAGAAATCTCTGGCATTCCTGTACACTAATGATGAAAAATCTGAAAGTGAAATCAAGAAAACACTCCCATTTACCATTGCAACACAAAGAATAAAATATCTAGGAATAAACCTACCTAAGGAGACAAAAGACCTGTATGCAGAAAATTATAAGACACTGATGAAAGAAATTAAAGATGATACAAATAGATGGAGAGATATACCATGCTCCTGGATTGGAAGAATCAATATTGTGAAAATGACTCTACTACCCAAAGCAATCTACAGATACAATGCAATCCCTATCAAACTACCACTGGCATTTTTCACAGAACTAGAACAAAAAATTTCAAAATTTGTTTGGAAAAACAAAAGACCCCGAATAGCCAAAGCAATCTTGAGAACGAAAAACGGAGCTGGAGGAATCAGGCTCCCTGACTTCAGACTATACTACAAAGCTACAGTAATCAAGACAGTATGGTACTGGCACAGAAACAGAAAGATAGATCAATGCAAAATGATAGAAAGCCCAGAGATAAACCCACGCACATATGGCCAACTTATCTTTGATAAAGGAGGCAGGAATGTACAGTGGAGAAAGGACAGCCTCTTCAATAAGTGGTGCCTGGAAAACTGGACAGGGACATGTAAAAGTTTGAGATTAGATTATTCCCTAACACCATACACAAAAATAAGCTCAAAATGGATTAAAGACCTAAATGTAAGGCCAGAAACTATCAAACTCTTAGAGGAAAACATAGGTAGAACACTCTATGACATAAATCACAGCAAGATCCTTTTGGACCCACCTCCTAGAGAAATGGAAATAAAAACAAAGATAAACAAATGGGACCTAATGAAACTTAAAAGCTTTTGCACAGCAAAGGAAACCATAAACAAGACCAAAAGACAACCCTCAGAATGGGAGAATATATTTGCAAATGAAGCAACTGACAACGGATTAATCTCCAAAATTTATAAGCAGCTCATGCAGCTCAGTAGCAAAAAAACAAACAACCCAATCCAAAAATGGGCAGAAGACTTAAATAGGCATTTCTCCAAAGAAGATATACAGACTGCCAACAAACAAATGAAAGAATGCTCAACATCATTAATAATTAGAGAAATGCAAATCAAAACTACAATGAGATATCATCTCACACCAGTCAGAATGGCCATCATCAAGAAATCTAGAAACAATAAATGCTGGAGAGGGTGTGGAGAAAAGGGAACACTCTTGCACTGCTGGTGGGAATGTGAATTGGTACAGCCGCTATGGAGAACAGTATGGAGGTTCCTTAAAAAACTACAAATAGAACTACCATATGACCCAGCAATCCCACTACTAGGCATATACCCTGAGAAAACCATAATTCAAAAAGAGACATGTACCAAAATGTTCATTGCAGCTCTATTCACAATAGCCCAGAGATGGAAACAACCTAAGTGTCCATCATCGGATGAATGGATAAAGAAGATGTGGCACATATATACAATGGAATATTACTCAGCCATAAAAAGAAACGAAACTGAGCTATTTGTAATGAGGTGGATAGACCTAGAGTCTGTCATACAGAGTGAAGTAAGTCAGAAAGAGAAAGACAAATACTGTATGCTAACACATATATATGGAATTTTAAAAAAAATGTCATGAAGAACCTAGGGGTAAAACGGGAATGGAGACCCAGACGTACTTGAGAATGGACTTGAGGATGTGGTGAGGGGAAGGGTAAGCTGTGACAAAGCGAAAGAGAGGCATGGACATATATACACTACCAAACGTAAGATAGATAGATAGTGGGAAGCAGCCGCAGAGCACAGGGAGATCAGCTCGGTGCTTTGTGACCGCCTGGAGGGGTGGGATGGGGAGGGTGGGAGGGAGGGAGATGCATGAGCGAAGGGATGTGGGAACAGATGTATATGTATGACTGATTCACTTTGTTGTAAAGCGGAAACTAATAAAAAAAAAGTACTTGGTGTTTCCACTTTTCTTTTTTCTTTGCCTTCACCATGATAAAATTCCCAGGATAGACTGCTGGATGATGTGGAACACATAGCTGGCCCCGTAATGGCTATTACCCTGGTTGACAGCCAGCCAACCTCCAAACATGTGAGGAAGCTCAGCTCAGACTAGAAGAATGGCCCAGATAAGTTCATTGTAAATCACTATCCCACAGACTTGTGAGTTAACAAATGCTTAGTGATTTAAATCCCTGAGTTGGATTTGTTTTGTTATATAGCATTATTGTAGCAATAGATAATAAACAGAGAAATTTGTTCTTAGAACTATTGTAATAAAAATCTAAAATATGTGTAATTGGCTTTGGGGAAGGCAGTGGGTAGAGACTGGAAAAACAGTATTGAAAGAATGGAGGCTGAAAAATGGCGAGGAAGCTTCTGTAGCAGCCTGGATAAATGGCAAACTATGTTATCTAGTGAAACATTTGGTAAAATGTGGTAACTTAGAATATAGAAAATATACCAAATTAGCATTTATACTTGAGTTAAGATATTGCCATACAGAATGTTGAAAATGTCACCTGGCTCTTACTAGCTGTGCATAATAAGATACAACAAGAAAGAGATGAGTTAAAGAACTGGCCAGTTTTTAAGTAAATTTAGAGACTAACAGAACTCAGTGGATTAGAAAAAATTTGTTTTTCTCATCTCTAGCCGCTCGTGCTAGTAACAGATTAAATCCAGGGAGCTGCCAGAAACATGTGGTCTTAATACTAAAGACCAAAACAGTTTTGTAAGACTGTGTTAAGATATTTGATAGAATTAAGGAATTTCTAAGTAGACCCTCTCAACTAGACAAAAGTATTTCTAGAAATCTTAAGGGTGTTGCCTTTCAACAGCCTGACATGTTTGAAGAAACACTAATAAAATTTAGACAAAGAGGCCTATCTCAAAAAAATAACTGTGGCTTTTGCCAATGGAGTGGACTTGAACAATATTTATATGAAGCCCAAAAAGTTTTAAGGGAGTTGTATGGGCAAAAGTTCAACCAGCCTGGATTAAAAGAGAATGAGATTGTATAAAACTCAGAAAAGCACTGGGCCTTCAATATTCTGTGAGCAGGAGGCAGGATAAAAAGTTGCTCAGAAATTTTATTTATAAATGCCCTCTTCAGAAGCGACCAAGCAGAATGGAAAAAGAATAGTATTTTCAGAGAATAAAGTTAAAAGCCATGGAAATCAATGGACAGGTGAGCCATTCTCATGAATCATAATGGGACGTAGTTAAGAAACATTGCCCACCCCTACTTTGTAGAGTTCTGGCTACATTTGTCCAGTGGGAAATGCTATATATGTATACCAGGGCTAGCTGCTTCCCACATTTTTTTCCCTTTCTGAAATAGAGTATTTTTGTATCCAGTCCCTCTATCATCACTGAATGTTGGGTATGTGGGTGGCCAATAAATTTTCGTTTTAATTCCTTGGTCTTTGGATCCTCATCAGAGGAGCCTTATCAGCACCTGATTATCGATCATGAGATACTGGATTCTAGGCCTGATGATATGACTGAATGAGACTTTTGAGATCCTGCATTGGAGGAAAGCATATTTTACATGTAGGAATGTTGTGAATAATTATTATAAGAGTGGAATATGATATATGGATTGCACTAATCGCCATCTATATCAAGCCTCCCCATATCATTGATCTTTGTAGATGCTGGGCTTGGCCTTGTGACTTTCTCTGGCTAATTGGAAAGCAGAAAATTTAATGCAAGCAAAGGCTTTAAAAAGTGCTTGCCTGTTCCTGCCTCTTTTCTTGCTACTCTCCCTTTAACATGATGACATTCATAGTTTCGACTGCTACATGATGAAAGACATGTGTCCCTGACACCCCTATGACCCAACTATCAATCACCAACCACCAAACATGTGAGTAAGCCCACCAAAGACCAGAAGAACCATCCATCTGAGTACAGCTTAAATTCTCAACCCACAGACTCCTGACCTAAATAAAGGCTTAGTACTTTAAAGCCCCTGAGTTTTGGGGTGATTTGTTACACAGCATTATTGTGGCAATAAATAACAGATAGAAACAAGTTAGTGTATAATCAGGGGAGGGATGGAAGGAGAAATCTGTATCCTTTGGCAATTGACGCCCATAGATAATGAAGAACCCTCCTTTTTCTGACTACTGTATCTGATATGGACACAATTCAGTAAGCCAGCTATTGGCAAATAAAGCCAAGTATGGCTTGATACTTTTAAAATATTAAAATAATTGTTTGATTTGGTTAATTTGATAAAAATTAAATTTGGCACACCCAAATTCTGACCAAAGGCAGGATTTCATAATTCTGCCTTTACTCTAATAATTCTGAAAAGAGTTTTACAAAATAGTCTTTTATCCTATTTAATTTTAATTTAAAAATTATTTATGACATTATGCCTCAGAAGAGAAGATGGCTGGGGAAGAGGGCATCAGCACCAAAATGCCTCCAATTGCTAAAACACCAAAGTAGGCGTTAAGACTCTTTGGAATATAGGAACTCAGGTTCTAGCTCTATAACCATTTTTATGAGCTTTAATTTTCTCATATGTTAAATGGCAATGATACTAATAACTTGAAGGACTGTCCTGAAAATAAGAAGTAATATATGTAAAGTACTTGACATATAGCAGGCACAAATCAATTATTAATATCTTCTCAGGATTCTGTAACTTTGCACTATTTTCTCTTGAAACCCCAAAAGCAAAAGATGTCTAGATAAAATATAGCAGATACAAAATGTCAGAAAAAACTTTCTTCACCATATAAATGCAGAACTCAGCTTACTTACTTTGAGGGTCCATCACATTTATGCTTGTTTTAAGGGTTAGGCTCCATTACTGGAAGGGACTGAAATGAATTGGGGTGGTGTGAGAAACAGACACTTGGGTTTGAATCCCATCTTGGCCAACTTATTAATTGGGTAACCATGGGCAAATTACCTAACCTCCCTGAGCTTCAGTTTCTACACTTATACAGAATATAAATGATGTGAATATTAATTGAGATAATCAATGTAAAGCATTAGCAAAAGGTAGGAAGCGATGCATGACAGCAAATATTGTTAATAATTACTCTTTGTCATCTTATAATAATACTGTTAACTCAATATTATGGTTTGAGTGATATTTTCAGCTTTGTTGTTGTATTAGCTATGACCCAGCCTGTGTTCTTTAATGGCTTTCTGAGAATTGGAACTCCTACTGGGAAATTTTCTAGCTTTCAAAAATCTTTTTACCTTCTGAATGCTAGTTCCTGTGAGCGTTTCCAAAGGCAAAAATGGCATTTCAAGAGTAATGATAAGTGTACTTCTAAAATAGAATACACACCAGGCAGTTTCCTAGGAAGAACAGTATCCTGGTGAGAGCAGCTGGGCTGGTTAGGGGAACAAATGGTCAAATGCAACTCCTGAGGAAGTTCTATAAGTCTGAGGGCAATAACGACCACATGAGCTTTGTTCCTTGATATTTTTTTTAGTTTCCCAAAGTACTTGGCCCCTTTTTCTTGAATGTGGAAACTTTGTGCTTAAAAATGAAGACCATCCTTGCCAAGATTGTTAGCAATACTTTATGATTATTTAGCAGCAGTGTTCCACTACTTCTACTGTTTGGGAAGGGTCTACAGAAATTTGAAAGAGACATTCTCTCTCACAATTAATTCCTCTGTTTTTGTTTTTGTGTGGTGAACTCACTGTGATTTCTTCCCTGTCAGCTTTATATCCCCATGTTGCTCAGCAAAAGGATATTCATTACAAATACAATTATAATCTATTATCAGTCTATACGAATCACTCAGAACATTTGCCCAGAGCCTTTCTACTCATTGGTTGGGGCAAGTAGCCAGAAATTGAGAAAAATATTTTACTTTGAATTGGTTCCACCCTGGAACTGTGTGCACAACAAAGTTGTGAGCATAGGAACTGCTGAGTTGGGAACCTGGAACTAGTGCTTCCTCTATGTGTTCATGGGAGCTTTGCTTCAGGTATTTACCTTCTCTCCCCAACTGTAACATAGGTCTCTAAAAGGTAGGGGGAAAAAAGGTATAAAACATACATGTGTTTATTGTTCTGTAACCACCCGTCACAACTTAGAGCCTGACACATATCAATACGTATTCATTAATTGATAGCTTATAAAGACCCAGAGCATTTATTATTAAAAAATACACTTTCCTCTTATGTGAAAAATGAACTATTTTATCCTCCAAAATCATGACACCTCTAATTTGTTAACACTATTATTATATAATAGCCATAATTAAATGTACCTATTATGTTCCAGGCACTATATGAGATAATTTATCTCACTGAATTCTCCAAACAACTCACCAACTAGTTATTATTATTCTCATTTTACTCATGTGGAAACAAATTTAAAGAAGTCAAGAGACAGAAGAAAGGTTTTAACCTATTTTTTTTCTGACTCCAGACCAATGGTCAGAGCCTGAAATGACATCTTATTCAGCTATATGCTAGTGCTCCAATGAAACTAAGGAGCCTGCATAAACCTTCTTTCAAGTCACTTGCAAAGCTTCAGTTAGTGAATGAACTTAATAAATATTTTACTTATTACCACCTTTCTTAGTGTTGCTGCTGTGGTATAAGTGACTCCTCAGTGCTAATAGGCTTTTCCAGGATATAAGAAGTTGGAGAATATGATGAGCTTCTGCCACTCTAGTTCTGCCCCAAAGCAACTGTGATGCTTGTCCCAAAGTAATTGTTTGAGTGTACAACTCTAAAGCATACAGTTCTGACCGTGAGTATTCAGGTACAGAACATAGGTGCTCTGTATCTGAATGGTGTGTGGTGTGTGGTGAGTGCTGGTAGATGAGACCAACGTAGGCAGGCAAGCACATCATGAAGGACTTACTTTACCATGCTAAAGACTTTAAACTTTGTCTTGTAGATAATGGGAAGCCATTGAACAATTATAAGTAAAGTAGTAACTTGGTCAGAAAAATGTGCTAGAAAGATCACTGTCTCTAGAAGCAGTGACAGATATAGATTTAAAATGGAAGTTCCTAGAGCCATATAATTCAGAGGAAAACTATTGTAATAGTCAAGGTGAGAAATTAATAGGGGGCTCTGGGGGTGGAACATATGGATGGGGCCAGCAACTAAGGTTTTTATGATGTTGAGCTGACTAAAGTTAGTGATCCACTGGCTTTAGGTGATAAAAGAGAGGAATGTAGGATAATCATTAGATTCTTACATGGATTCTGAGTAGGTGTTGGTACATTCATCATGATTATAAATACAGGAGGAGCCAATTAAGCTAATTGCAGATGGAGGAAATGATTATGAATTTAGTTTTAAACATGTTGAACTTGAGTTAGGTATGGGGCATACTGAAATTGTTGTTACATATTAGGCTGTAAAAATGTAGTTTTGGGAAGTTGGCTAGACTGGAGATGAAGGTCTCAGAATCATCAGTGTATAGGTGATAATAGAATTCTAAGGATGAATGAAATGGTTGAGGAAGAAAGTGAGGAGCGAGAAGGGAAAAAAGCCAAGGAGAGAACTCTGGTCGAAAGCAATGGTTAAAGTGTGAGTACTCTAGTCAATTAGTCAGTGGCATCTCCATGAGCAAACAGCATGTTAACACAGTTCTAGGCATAGTAAGGGTGGAGGAGGAATAATAAGGTAATAAAAGATGTAGCTGTGATCATGAACTGTCTTGGTATGTACTTTTATGTTAGATACTCTGTGTCCTACAAGAAAAGAAGTGTTACCATGGAAACTAATAAAACAACACTATTAATAAAGAGTGGTGAACATTATGCAATGTCAAAGAGAGAGATGAAGGTAGAACATCCACTGGAATAGATCTTAGGTGTTTGGTGGGAAAGCTTGGTTCTAGTTACTTTAAGAAGGTGTGAGGAATGTAGTAGGATTGGTTTATTGCTTAACAGTCATCCTAGAGTTTATACTGAAACGAGTGGGGAGTCAAGTGGGCAGAGAGAAAATGAGTAGTATGAGGAAAACTGTATGAGAGTAGAAAGCTGGGTGAAATCCCATTTTACCTAATATAATGCTATTTTTATAGGTATATAAACTCATGTCTGTAGTAAGATAAGGTGGGGGAGTGAAATGTCGGGCATTAGTGAGACTGCTGATCTAGCGTAGGGGTATAATATAAGGCAGAGAAATAGGTTTTCTCTGTGTGAAGTTAACTGACCCACATGAAGCTTGAATCTGTCATGTTTTTCATCCAGGATTACCTAAATTTGATAGCCCAAGGTATTTGTTATATGATAGTCAACACCATTACTTGGAACACACACCATGTTGAACTCAAAATTAGCTAAGGTGATGTGGTAGAGAGAGATTTTAAAAAAAAGGCCTGGAATATATAATTGAATCCACTGGTGTGTACATTTATGTTAGATACCTCATGTTCAATAGGATGTTATGCCCATATGTACAGAGAGTATATGAGTTTGAACTGAAGAAAGTTTGAAACTAGAATAGAAAATAGACATTAGATGATTCAAGGTGTCCTAATTTAGAGTAAAAGGGGAAGGATCCAGGAAGACTGATTCAAAAGATGCAGGATTTTAAAATGAAAGAAACAGAAAGAGGCAAAAGAAATAAAGTAAAACTTACTGAGGTAGACCTAGAAAGAGTGAGAGAAAAGAATCAACTCAGTGAGTTTGAATAAGAGATTTATCTATCCTTGTTTTTGCTGAAACTTAGGCATACTCAGCAGTTGAAGGGCATTTGCTACACACAGGACTATCACTTTTAGGTAACTGTAAAAAGTAATTATGATTTTAAACTTAAAAAATAATATTTAAGGGCTTCCCTGGTGGCGCAGTGGTTGAGAGTCCGCCTGCCGATGCAGGGGACACGGGTTCGTGCCCCAGTCTGGGAGGATCCCACATGCCGCGGGGCGGCTAGGCCCGTGAGCCATGGCCGCTGAGCCTGCGTGTCCATATCCTGCACGTCCGGAGCCTGTGCTCCGCAAGGGGAGAGGCCACAACAGTGAGAGGCCCGCGTACTGCAAAAAAATAAAAAATAAAAATATTTAAAATTAATTTATTGTTTGCAAACTTTCACATGTGCATCTGTAGCCTGCTCAGTTATAGCCTGACCAATAGTTCAGGTTTTATATTGAGTCATCTTTTCTTAGACTTTAATTTTATGAAGTTTAAAAGTTTTAACTTTCTTGCTGCTATTCCTTATGAAGTATAATTGTGTCATGACTCCATCAAATGTTGGTAATTATTTGTGTCCAACTTAGACCCCCAAATTATTTAAAAGATATTTCTCATGTAAGAATGCTCTCAGCACTTGGCAATAGCTAAGTTCATGAACATATCATATGCAAAAGTTGGATGGTTGCATGTTCACACTGCCTTATAGATATAAATGGATTGCCAATCTATTCTCTGGTTTCTTTCAGTAATATGCCCAAAGAAATGTCATTTATTTTTTTCTCTGATGAGTAAAGAATGTTACCAATTGTTCCAAAAAAGTCAAACTCTTGGTAATCAAGCTGTTTTCATCACAGCTGAATATTCTTATACAATTCTGCCATTTTATCTTCAACATAAAAAGAAAGCCAGATATCTTATCCTTGAAATTATAGGTTATATATCCCTGAAATGATAGCTTATATATAAGAAATCTGTGGTAATGGGTAACTGCTGAGGTATGCCAATTGAGCAAATTCATCTCCAACCACCCCATCATTTTTGCCTATTTCATTAAAATCATCATCACACTTGCAAAGTCACATGCTACTATCAATACTCTCAAATATATAATCTAATTATATATACATATATATTTACATATATATATAACCATGATTTGCATTTGTGATTGTTCTGAGCTGTAACTTTTTTTTTTTTTTTTGGTATGCAGGCCTCTCACTGCTGTGGCCTCTCCCGTTGCGGAGCACAGGCTCCGGACATGCAGGCTCAGTGGCCATGGCTCACGGGCCCAGTCGCTCCACGGCATATGGGATCCTCCTGGACCGGGGCACAAACCCGTGTCCCCTGCATAGGCAGGCGGACTCTCAACCACCGCGCCACCAGGGAAGCCCAGAGCTGTAAAATTTATATCACTATCTTTACCTATACTTCATGTTTTGATATACAGGTTTTGCACCATTGATCCACTTTTGTTATTTGGAGATTTAACAAAATAATAATTCAAAAGGAAATATAATAAAGGTAAATAGAAGAAATTATTTGAGTATACATTAGTGTATATAAACTGAACCATATTAAATGTTAGCCAAAAAATTAATTTATATATAATTTTAACACATGTCCAACCTTTAAGAATGCAAGAATTACTAATACTGTAATAGGATTTCTCTGAAAAAATCACCCCTATCTCACATTTTATATTTGCAAAATGTATACAAAATTATAGGGATTTCCCTGGTGGTGCAGTGGTTAAGAATCCATCTGCCAATGCAGGGGACATGGGTTCGATCCCTGGCCTGGGAAGATCCCACATGCCACAGAGCAACTAAGCCCGCATGCCAGAACTACTGAAGCCCGTGTGCCTAGAGCCTGTGCTCCACAACAAGAGAAGCCACCGCAATGAGGAGCCTGCACACTGCAGTGAAGAGTAGCCCCTGCTCGCCGCAACTAGAGAAAGCCCGTGCACGGCAAGAAAGACCCAACACAGCCAAAAAAATAAAAATTATATATAAGGAACTAGTTAATTTACTCATTTATATAAATTTGCTGTACTTAAATATTTCATGTTATGGTGGTAAGAAAAGCAGTGAAAGCAAGAAAGCACAACAGTGATTGCCTTCAAGGACAGGCAGTCCTCTGAGTAAGATATACCTTCCATATGAAATGAGTCACATTCAGCAATTGAATCTTTTGTGACCTCCCTTTACCATCTTTGCAGTATGGTGAACTTGAATTGGATCACTTTTTCTAAGAGGAATAAAACCAGACATATGAGGATCTACAAGGGAAAATATAATTCCCCCTTCCTCTTTCCATGCCTTTCAGTAGGGAAAACAGAGCATTAAGGTAAAGTGGAAAGAAGACTAAACTAGAAATCACTTGGGATTTTTGGCCTGACTTTCTCACTTAGTAGCTGTGCACTTCAGGACAAGCCCCTTCACTTCTGGGGGGACTACTGTCCTTATGTGTGAAATGAAGTAGGTGGATTTGACCAGATGCAATGTCTATAATTCTGTGATCCATGAATCCCTGGCCTATTCTATATGGAAGTTCTTTGTGAAAATCTCCACCTATAGTAACTTTTTCTTCAATGAGAGTTGTTCTTGGAAAAAACAGATTCTTCTGTTTCTCTTGTGTAAACAGAAATTTATTTCCATCCTTTGAACTAGGGGATGTAAAATGTTAACCACTTCCTCCATTAGTTTCAGGGGTTAGTTTTTCCTCTTCTTTAGGAAGCAACCTCATTACTTCATTGCCAGCTGTGGAGGCCTTTCTGTTCTCTAGCCTTTCATTTTGTTTGACATATGTCAGCTTGTTTTTCTTTTCTAAGGCACATGATAAATAATGAGAATTAATTCTTATTTCTGAAAGTCGTGATCTAAACTCTTTCCCATTCATTTCATCAGAGACTTTACCTAGTTTGTAATGGGTCCCTGCATTAAGGCTAGCAACAATGTCAATGAATGAAAATGAAACTATCAGGCAATGACAGCTGAACAGAGGTCAGCTAATAAACATCCATAATGGGCCAGACCCCAAATCCCTACCTTGCTCTGGAGCACTACCAACAACCATTGGCTCAATATTTGGCCTGCCCTGAGATGCACCAAATCCCCATTTCCAAAAGTGTAACTCAAGAAGTATTTCCCTGGGGTGAGAACTGAAGAAAGAAATGCCCAGGTATATTCCATCTGTCAGCTCATCAACGTGTAGAAATGGTTGAATTTTGCCTCATCTCACTGTCACTTCATCCCCGGGCATACCCACAAACAGCTGAAAGGAAAATGTAGGGAAAGAACAAGCTGCTTCTTAGAAACATAACTGAGGTGGAAGGCAAAGCATAGTCTTTCTAAGTTCTTTTATGTGATTGACAAACAAAAAATCATAAGGGAAAAAAGCTGTCTAGTCTATTCTTTGTATTTTTCAGGGTAGTAACTCTTTAGAGACATGGAACATGTATAGAAACTGAATTTCAAGCAAGGTTGAGGTGACTTGCGCAATGTCCATAGGATATAAGTAACCAAGTTAGGTTTATAACTCAAGCGCCCGAATTCCAGTCCAGGGCTTCTCATTACACTTCACTCATGCATTGATGTTTTCTTTTTGCTAAAGCCCAAGAAGCCTTATTTTGATTGCAACACACAACTGCTACCATCTGCCCATTACAAATTGTTAGCATTGATCTATAAGCTACCACAACTTTTCTAGAGCCCAGGTAGACAGAGCTGCTAAAAATATATATTTTAAGCATGTGAAAAAAACCACAACCCAAAGACACAGTTTGCCTAAGAAGCAAAAACTTTATCTGACCCCCATCTTCAGTGAGGCAGGGAGATGATTTGAACAAATCCTGGAATCATGCTTATTAATTTAGACTTCATAGTTACAAAGATAAAAATTAGAATGCTAACTCTGTCACATGCTGTGAAACTTTGGGCAGATTACTTTGCCTCTCTGAACATCAATTTACTCATCTATAAATAGGGATGAATAACATGCCCTTCAAAGAGTTATTTATGAGGACTGAATAAACGAGATAATGGATGTTAAGCATTTAGCAAGTGTCTAGCATACAGTGTTCAAGATATGCTAGTTACTATTATTATCATCCTCTTTATTCAGCTCTTTGTGTGTGTAAAACTTGTTTCTTTTTTTAACATCTTTATTAGAGTATAATTGCTTTACAATGGTGTGTTAGTTTCTGCTTTATAACAAAGTGAATCAGTTATACATATACATATGTTCCCATATTTCTTCGCTCTTGCGTCTCCCTCCCTCCCACCCTCCCTATCCCACCCCTCTAGGTGGTCACAAAGCACCAAGCTAATCTCCCTGTGTTATGTGGCTGCTTCCCACTAGCTATCTATTTTACATTTGGTAGTGAATATATGTCCATGCCACTCTCTCATTTTGTCACAGCTTACCCTTCCCCCTCCCCATATCCTCAAGTCCATTCTCTAGTAGGTCTGTGTCTTTATTCCCATATTGCCCCTAGGTTTTTCACGAACTTTTTTTTTCTTAGATTCCATATATATGTGTTAGCATACAGTATTTGTTTTTTTCTTTCTGACTTACTTCACTCTGTATGACAGACTCTAGGTCCATCCACCTGACTACAAATAACTCACTTTCATTCCTTTTTATGGCTTAGTAATATTCCATTGTATATATGTGCCACATTTTCTTTATCCATTCATCTGTTGATGGACACTTAGGTTGCTTCCATGTCCTGGCTATTGTAAATAGAGCTGCAGTGAACATTTTGGTACATGTCTCTTTTTGAATTATGGTTTTCTCAGGGTATATGCCCAGTAGTGGGATTGCTGGGTCATATGGTAGTTCTAGTTTTAGTTTTTTAAGGAACCTCAATACTGTTCTCCATAGTGGCTGTATCAATTTACATTCCCACCCAAAGTGCAACAGGGTTCCCTTTCTTCCACACCCTCTCCAGCATTTATTGTTTGCAGATTTTTTCATGATGGCCATTCTGACCGGTGTGAGAGGATATCTCATTGTAGTTTTGATTTGCATTTCTCTAATGATTAATGATGTTGAGCATTCTTTCATGTGTTTGTTGGCAATCTGTATATCTTCTTTGGAGAAATGTCTATTTAGGTCTTCTGCCCATTTTTGCATTGGGTTGTTTGTTCTTTTTATATTGAGTTGTATGAGCTGCTTATAAATTTTGCAGATGAATCCTTTGTCAGTTGCTTCATTTGAAAATATTTTCTCTCATTCTGAGGGTTGTCTTTTGGTCTTGTTTATGGTTTCCTTCGCTGTGCAAAAGCTTCTCAGTTTGATTAGGTACCATTTGTTTATTTTAGTTTTTATTTCCATTTGTCTAGGAGGTGGGTCAAAAAGGATCTTGCTGTGATTTATGTCATAGAGTGTTCTGCCTATGTTTTGCTATAAGAGTTTGATAGTTTCTGGCCTTACATTTAGGTCTTTAATCCATTTTGAGTTTATTTTTGTGTATAGTGTTAGGGAGTGTTCAAATTTCATACTTTTACATGTACCTGTCCAGTTTTATGAGCACCACTTATTGAAGAGACTCTCTTTTCTCCACTGTATATCCTTGCCTCCTTTATCAAAGATAAAGTGACCATATGTGCGTTGGATTACCTCTGGGCTTTCTATCCTGTTCCATTGATCTATATTTCTGTTTTTGTGCCAGTACCATACTGTCTTGATTACTGTAGCTTTGTAGTATAGTCTGAAGTCAGGGAGCCTCATTCTTCCAGCTCCATTTTTCTTTCTCCAGATTGCTTTGGCTATTCAGGGTCTTTTGTGTTTCCATACAAATTGTGAAATTTTTTGTTCTAGTTCTGTGAAAAATGCCAGTGGTAGTTTGATAGGGATTGCGTTGAAGCTGTAGATTGCTTTGGGTAGTAGAGTCATTTTCACAATGTTGATTCTTCCAATCCAAGAACATGGTATATCTCTCCATCTATTTGTATCATCTTTAATTTCTTTCATCAGAGTCTTATAATTTTCTGCATACAAGTCTTTTGTCTCCTTAGGAAGGTTTATTCCTAGATATTTTATTATTTTTGTTGCAGTGGTTAATGGGAGTGTTTCCATAATATCACTTTCAGATTTTTCACCACTAGTGTATAGGAATGCTAGAGATTTGTGTGCATTAATTTTGTGTTCTGCTACTTTACCAAATTCAGTGATTAGCTCTAGTAGTTTCCTGGTAGCATCTTTGCAATTCTCTATGTATAGTATCATGTCATCTGCAAACAGTGACAGCTTTACTTCTTCTTTTCCGATTTGGATTCCTTTTATTTCTTTTTCTTCTCTAATTGCTCTGGCTAAAACTTCCAAAACTATGTTGAATAATAGTGGTAAGAGTGGGCAACCTTATCTTGTTACTGATCTTAGTGGAAATCGTTTCAGTTTTTCACCATTGACAACAATGTTGGCTGTGGGTTTGTCATATATGGCCTTTATTATGTTGAGGAAAGTTCCCTCTATGCCTACTTTCTGGAGGGTTTTTATCATGAATGGGTGTTGAATTTTGTCAAAAGCTTTCTCTGCATCTATTGAGATGATCATATGGTTTTTCTCCTTTAATTTGTTAATATGGTGTATCACATTGATTGATTTGTGTATATTGAAGAATCCTTGCATTCCTGGAATAAACCCCACTTGATCATGGTGTATAATCCTTTTCATGTGCTGTTGGATTCTGTTTGCTAGTATTTTGTTGAGGATTTTTGCATCTCTGTTCATCAGTGATATTGGCCTGTAGTTTTCTTTCTTTGTGACATCTCTGTCTGGTTTTGGTATCAGGGTGATGGTGGCCTCGTAGAATGTGTTTGGGAGTGTTCTTCCCTCTGCTGTATTTTGGAAGAGTTTGAGAAGGACAGGTGTTAGCTCTTCTCTAAATGTTTGATAGAATTCGCCTGTGAAGCCATCTGGTCCTGGGCTTTTGTTTGTTGGAAGATTTTTAATCACAGTTTCAATTTCAGTGCTTGTGATTGGTCTGTTCATATTTTCTATTTTTTCCTGGTTCAGTCTCAGAAAGTTGTGCATTTCTAAGAATTTGTCCATTTCTTCCAGGTTGTCCATTTTATTGGCATAGAGTTGCTTGTAGTAATCTCTCATGATCCTTTGTGTTTCTGCAGTGTCAGTTGTTACTTCTCCTTTTTCATTTCTAATTTTATTGATTTGAGTCTTCTCCGTTTTTTTCTTGCTGAGTCTGGCTAATGGTTTATCAATATTGTTTATTTTCTCAAAGAACCAACTTTTAGTTTTATTGATTTTTGCTGTCATTTCCTTCATTTCTTTTCATTTATTTCTGATTTGATCTTTATGATTTCTTTCCCTCTGCTAACTTTTGGGGTTTTTTGTTCTTCTTTCTCTAATTGCTTTAGGTGTAAGGTTAGGTTTATTTGAGATGTTTCTTGTTTCTTAAGGTGGGATTGTGTTTCTATAAACTTCCCTATTAGAACTGCTTTTGGTGAATCCATAGGTTTTGGGTCATTGTGTTTTCATTGTCATTTGTTTCTAGGTATTTTTTAGCCTCCATATGTTTGCGGGTTTTTTTATAGATTTTTTTCCTGTAATTGATATCTAGTCTCATGTATTATTTAAATGTATTATTTAAAGCTTGTGTTTCCTTATTTATTTTCACTTTGGATGATCTGTCCATTGGTGAAAGTGGGGTGTTAAAGTCCCCTACTATGATTGTGTTACTGTCAATTTCCCCTTTTATGGCTGTTAGTATTTGCCTTATGTATTGAGGTGCTCCTATGTTGGGTACATAAATATTTACAGTTGTTGTATCTTTTTCTTGGATCGATTCCTTGATCATTATGTAGTGTCCTTGGTCTCTTCTGATAGTGTTTATTTTAAAGTCTATTTTGTGTGATATGAGAATTGCTACTCCAGGTTTCTTTTCATTTCCATTTGCATGGAATATCTTTTTCCATCCCCTCACTTTCAGTCTGTATGTATCCCTAGGTCGGAAGTGGGTGTCTTGTAGACAGCATATATACG
Source organism: Mesoplodon densirostris (assembly GCF_025265405.1). Taxonomy (NCBI): domain Eukaryota; kingdom Metazoa; phylum Chordata; class Mammalia; order Artiodactyla; family Ziphiidae; genus Mesoplodon; species Mesoplodon densirostris. The sequence continues at coordinate 30,660,572 of NC_082681.1, read as the reverse complement.
AGTCTTGTTTTTGTATCCATTCTGTCAGTCCATGTCTTTTGGTTGGAGCATTTAATCCACTTACATTTAAGGTACTTATCGCTATGTATGTTCCTATTCCCATTTTCTTAAGTGTTTTGGGTTTGGTATTGTAGGTCTTTTCCTTCTCTTGTGTTTCCTGCCTAGAAAAGTTCCTTTAGCATTTGTTGTAGAGCTGGTTTGTTGGTGCTGAATTCTCTTAGCTTTTGCTTGTCTGTAAAGGTTTTAATTTCTCTGTCAAATCTGAATGAGATCCTTGCTGGGTAGAGTAATCTAGGTTGTAGGTTTTTTCCCCTTCATCAGTATAAATATGTCCTGCCACTTCCTTCTGGCTAAAAGAGTTTCTGCTGAAAGATCAGCTGTTAACCTTATGCAGATTCCTTTGTGTGTTATTTGTTGTTTTTCCCTTGCTCCTTTTAATATTTTTTCTCTGTATTTAATTTTTGATAGTTTGATTAATATGTGTCTTGGTGTGTTTCTCCTTTGATTTATCCTGTATGGGACTCTCTGTGCTTCCTGGACTTGAGTAACTATTTCCTTTCCCATATTTCCCAAGTTTTCAACTATAATCTCTGCAAATATTTTCTCAGCCCCTTTCTCTTTCTCTTCTTCTTCTGGGAACCCTGTAATTTGAATGTTGGTGCGTTTAATGTTGTCCCAGAGGTCTCTGAGACTGTCCTCAGTTCTTTTCATTCTTTTTTGTTTATTCTGCTCTGCAGTAGTTATATCCACTATTTTATCTTCCAGGTCACTTATCCATTCTTCACCCTCAGCTATTCTGCTATTGATCCCTTCTATAGAATTTTTAATTTCATTTATTGTGTTGTTCATCACTCTTTTTCTGCTCTTTAGTTCTTCTCGGTCCTTGTTAAACATTTCTTTTATTTTCTCTATTCTATTTCCAAGATTTTGGATCATCTTTACTATCATTATTCTGAATTCTTTTTCAGGTAGACTGCCTATTTTCTCTTCATTTGTTAGGTCTGGTGCCTGTTTGCCTTGCTCCTTCATCGTCTGCGTGTTTTTCTACCTTCTCATTTTGCTTAACTTACTGTGTTTGGAGTCTCCTTTTCGCAGGCTGCAGGTTCGTAGTTCCCCTTGTTTTTGGTGTCTGTCCCCAGTGGCTAAGGTTGGTTCAGTGGGTTATGTAGGCTTCCTGGTGGAGGGGACTACTGCCTGTGTTCTGGTGGATGAGGCTGGATCTTGTCTTTCTGAGGGCAGGTCCACGTTTGGTGGTGTGTTTTGGGGTGTCTGTGGCCTTTTTATGATTTCAGGCAGCCTGTCTGCTAATGGATGGGGTTGTGTTCCTGTCTTGCTAGTTGTTTGGCATAGGGTGTCCAGCACTGTAGCTTACTGGTTGTTGACTGAAGCTGGGTCTTGGCATTGACATGGAGATCTCTGGGAGATATTTGCCATTTGATATTACGTGGAGCTGGGAGGTCTCTTGTCCAGTGTCCTGAACTTGTCTCTCCCACCTCAGAGGCACAGCCCTGATGCCTGGCTGGAGCACCAAGAGCCTTTCATCCACATGGCTCAGAATAAATGGGAGAAAAAATAGAAAGAAAGAAAGATAGAAGATACAATAAAATAAAGTAAAATAAAATAAAGTTATTAAAATAATTATCAAGAAAAAATATTTAGGGCCTCCCTGGTGGCGCAAGTGGTTGAGAGTCCGCCTGCCGATGCAGGGGATACGGGTTCGTGCCCCGGTCTGGGAGGATCCCATATGCCGCGGAGCGGCTGGGCCCGTGAGCCATGGCCGCTGAGCCTGCGCGTCCGGAGCCTGCGCGTCCGGAGCCTGTGCTCCGCAACGGGGGAGGCCACAACAGTGAGAGGCCCGCATACCGCAAAAAAAAAAAAAAAAAAAAAGAAAAAATATTTAAAAAGCAAAAAAAAAAAAAAAAAACCCAACATAAAACGGCCAGACAGAACTCTAGGACAAATGGTAAAAGCAAAGCTATACAGACAAAATCACACACACAAGCATATACATACACACTCACAAAAAGAGTAAAAGGGAAAAAATATATATATATAACTTTGCTCCCACAGTCCACCTCCTCGATTTGGGGTGATTCATTGTCTATTCAGGTATTACACAGATGCAGGGTACATCAGGTTCATTGTGGAGATTTAATTCGCTGCTTCTGAGGCTGCTGGGAGAAATTTCCCTTTCTCTTCTTTGTTCGCACAGCTCCCGGGTTCAGCTTTGGATTTGGCCCCGCCTCTGCGTGTAGGTCGCCGGAGGGCATCTGTTCTTCACTCAGACAGGACGGAGTTAAAGGAGCCATTGATTCGGGCGCTCTGGCTCACTCAGGCTGGGGGGAGGGAGGGGTATGTAGTGCAGGGCCAGCCTGCGGCAGCAGAGCCCAATGTGATGTTGCACCAGCTTGAGGCGTGCCGTGTGTTCTCCTGGGGAAGTCGTCCCTGGATCACGGGACCCTGGCAGTGGCGGGCTGCACAGGCTCCTGGGAGGGCGGGTGTGGAGAGTGACCTGTGCTTGCTCACCTGCTTCTTGGTGGCAGCAGCAGCAGCCTTAGCGTCTCATGCCCGTCTCTGGGGTCCACGCTGTTAGCCGTCGCTCACACCCATCTCTGGAACTCCTTTAAGCAGCACCCTGAATCCCCTCTCCTCACGAACCAGGAAACAAAGAGGCGAGAAAAAGTCTCTTACCTCTTCCGCAGCTCCAGAGCTTTTCCCGGACTCCTGCCCGGCTAGCCGTGGCGCACTAGCCCCCTTCAGGCTGTGTTCACACAGCCAACCCCTGTCCTCCCCCTGGGATACGACCGAAGCCGGAGCCTCAGCTCCCAGCTCCGCCTGCCCCGGCGGGTGAGCAGACAAGCCTCTCGGGCTGGTGAGTGCCAGTCGTCACCGATCCTCTGTGCGGGAATCTCTCCGCTTTGCCCTCCGCCCCCCTGTAGCTCCGCTCTCCTCCGTGGCTCCAAAGCTTTCCCCCTCCGCCACCCGCAGTCTCTGCCCAAGAAGGGGCTTCCTAGTGTGTGGAAACCTTTCCTCCTTCAAGACTCCCTCCCACTGGTGCAGGTCCTGTCCCTATCCCTTTGTCTCTGTTTTTTTTTTTCTTTTTTCTTTTGCTCTACCCAGGTACGTGGGGAGTTTCTTGCCTTTTGGGAGGTCTGAAGTCTTCTGCCAGCATTCAGTAGGTGTTCTGTAGGAGTTGTTCCACATGTAGATGTATTTCTGATGTATTTGTGGAGAGGAAGGTGATCTCCGCGTCTTACGCTTCTCCTATCTTGAAGCTCCCTTGTTTCTTTTTTTTATCTCCCTTGTTAGAAGGTAGAATTCATAAGAACAGGAATTGTGTCTGTATTGTTCACTGTTGTATGTCCAGCATCTAGGCTAATGTTTTCTCATAGAGTAGACAATCAGCACATATATGTTTAATAGATGAATGAGTCAGGTGGCCCCCAAATATAGTGATCCATTGTGAATAAATATGAGTTAAGATAGAAGGAACTAATATTTTTCAAACTCATTTTTTTAAATCTTTATTAGAGTATAATTGCTTCACAATACTGTGCTAGTTTCGTTTCTACATCAAAGTGAATCAGCCATATGCATACATGTATCCCCATATCCCATCCCTCTTGAGCCTCCCTCCCACCCTGTCCATCCCACCCCTCTAGGTCATCGCAAAGCACTGAGCTGATCTCCCTGTGCTATGCTGCTGCTTCCCATTAGCTAACTATTTTATATTAGATGGTCTTGTTAAATTTAATTTACAGATTATTTCAACATACAGCAAAGGAGTAATTTCATGAGGAGAATGTATTAATCATAAAGAGACTGAATAGATTGAATCACAAAGAATCCAAAAATGACTGTGTTTATATCATAGCATTGCTACTCCTCTCTAATATTTGACCTCCATTATTCTATAGGAACCATCTTCTTCAGCATTAGAAGGCAATTTATCCTGCTCCACCATGTTTTCAAAGATTCAATCTCTTTGTGATTAATACATTCTCCTCATGAAATTACTCCTTTGCTGTATGTTGAAATAATTTTTAAATTAAATTTAATAAGACCATCCAGTTTGGTTATGATGGGTAGTGGTTATTCCCCTTTTATTCAATCACACTGTTATTGATGATGATGATGATGATGTAGGACAGTGGCTCACCTATGTTTAGAGGATTGTAACCAAAGGACTAATGGGGACAATAGAAGATATTCATATCAAATATCTGCATGTTTGCTGCTAATCTAGATTAAAAAAATCTGCCTGATGCCTAGTTACTTTCTTTTATCACCATCCTTTTCCGCCCCCCCAACCCCTCGCCGCCACACACACATATACATCCTTCCTCTATAGTTTTTCCTTCTCTGTTAGGTTCCCATGCCTCTGGAACGAGAGTGACTAAGGAGCATAGGAAGGGCAAGAATCATAGGATTTGTGCTAGATTATGGAATTTAGGCAGACAGACTGCACAAGTGAAACCTGTTATCCAAATCTCTTCTCCATATTGGAGCTTCTGCCTTGCTGGTCTGGTTTCTTTATCACTCTCCATATTCTACTTGAATAACTCTCATGTATGTTCAATTTTTATAGTAAATGCATGCAAAATTATTACTTGAGTTAATTTTAGTGGTTAAACTAAATGGGGAAACATATACAAATTAAGGCCTCCAAATATGTTAATGCTATTGATGATTTTAAAAGATAATGGAAGAATTAGCATAATATTTGTAATTCATCTCAAATAACACTTTTAATACAACAAGTGACATTAATATAGTTAGGAAGAAAGAAAAAAAGAGAAAAGGTTTAAAATGTTTTCTTTGATCCAGGACGAAGTAGTGTCAGATGATTGGTATTGAAGTTATGCATGTACTTGGTCCAGTTCTCTTCTTAAAAGCAGAACATGGAAGAAAGCTGGCTTTTTGCTTCACATACACCTGTCTGAATCTGATGAATAAGCAAGAAGCTGCTAAAAAGAACTCTGAGGACATAAGTACAGAAACCCGTATGCCTTTCTTTCTGCTTGTCTGTCATTTAAGACTGCTCCATAAGCTATAAAGATGTTTCTTCCAAACTACCAAGTAGGATCTGGATATAGTCCTCAGATGCCTAACACCTCTTAAACAAGGGCATAGAGCTGAACAGAGTCCTGAGAGCCACGATGTCATTTATTGAATCTATAGCCACGATGTCATTTATTGAATCTATTACCTTGATTAAAATGACCATAGCCAGTTTGCTTACTTCACTTTTGCTTTTCAGCATTGACACCTGGTTTTACTTTTCCCTCAAGTGGACAGGCACTAATTGTTGCCCAGTGAATTCCCAATTCTCTAGACTTCTCCTGGAGATTACAAAAACTTTTTCTCATTCATCAATTCCTTTAATTAATTACTGCTGTATAGCAACCTATTTTTCACCAGATGCTAAGGTCTATCACTGTCAGAAATCTTAATGTTGCATCTAGCCCACATCTCCTTCAAGACTTTACTAAAATGCCATTTTCTCTGTGATGACTTCCTGCTTATTGTTCTCCATAACTTTTATCACCTTCTATAATGTACTTATGTTTATTTTCTCTCTCCCCCCACTAGAATATGAGTTTTAGGAGGGCAACAACTTTTATCTGTATACTTCACTGACATATTCCCAGAACCCAGAAGGCTACCTTGCTTATAGTAAGTGCTTCATAAACATTTGTTGAATTAATGAATCTAGCCCCATCTCTTTCATATTAGACCTTTCAGATGTTGACAGCTACCTGAATTAAATGAAGTTTGATCCATACCTTCTTAGATTTGTAATATCAAGTTTTGGTGATTGATTCTGCCTCTTACAGATGAGGCCATCACCATTCTTTTTCATTTTCTTCATGCTCTGCTAGCAGACATCTAGCTTGGTCCTCCTATTCTCTCCTCAGAAGTATCCTAAATATTTCACATGTCACTTAGTGGAGGGGAATCCAGGAAGGACCATGTTAGCAATTCACATACTGTACATCTCACAAAACCTGGCAGTAAACTCATCCCTTCCATGAAGCCTTTTACAGTTTGCCCCACTAAACTCCTTTGACTTCTCTCTGTAGTACATTTTATTGGTCTATCTTTGCGTTTATTTACACATACATATTGGTACCCTTGGGTGCATGTGGCCTATTTTTCAAGCCATGAACATACTGTCAGTTCTTCAGTGCAGATAGCAGGTTTACTTGAGAGGATTGCTCAGTTCCTACTGGGATCACCCCACTCCTGCCTTACATACCCAAATGGGCTTCTCTTTAGACTACACAAAATCATTTTAAGAAACCAAAATAACTTTCCTTGGTAAAGGTGAAAATACTATTTTGTTTCTAAGAAACAATATTTACCACATAATTTCAAGAAGAAATAATAACTGGAGAATTGGAAAATTTGGTATTTAAAGGTCAGGATCAGAGGAGAGATTCTTCAGGATGTTGGAAGAATGTGAAAACCAGTGCCATTTCTCCTCGTGTTGTATGTTTGAAGCTTGGTGGGAATTTTTGGCTACATCTCTGCTGACTGTGTCAGCACACTCAAGAATAGTGTGTGCTTTCTCAGATGAGTAGCTTTTTGATAAGTTTGCTGCAATGATTCTGTTTAAGTAGGACCTTGGAAAAGACAAGAAGCAGCTAAAGAACAAAATGCACAGCATGTTACCCTGTAGGCTCATCAAATGTACCCCAACTCAGAAGGGAAATTACAAGTGAAAAAAATCACTGAGTTGTATCTTTTCAAAGGAAGTAACAAAAAGAAAGCTCAAGCAAACACCTTCCTATCCAGTGATACTCTATATACATAAAATTCTTATTGTTGCCATTTTTCCTTTGACAAAACAAATGCCAATTTGCCCAAAACCAAGAAGTATGAGTAGTTCTGTAAAAGGATCCGTTTATCATTTCTACCCTTCCTCCCTTCAGTGGTTTGCCAAGGAATGAAGGGGCACATGCCTTCTTCCCAGTCTTAGCTATGGGTACAAAAAGTAAAATTGTCCCCGCCTCAGGGATTAAGTTTTTAATAATATCACTTTTAATTTATATATGTGAAGATCTATTTGCTTCAGAACTTTCCCAGAGTTTTAGAATTTCTGATATCAGATCCATTTCAGCATTAACTGTACACAGTCAGTAGATCATACACCCCTCCCATGATGCAGCCCTGGTGTGGAATATATTGAATGTGACTTTATTACATTTCCCTCACTCTTCCATCTTCTTAGGCCTTACCCAATTCAAAGGTCAAGGGATTGGTAACTTTGAATGTCTAGGAAGAGTGGCTAGCTATTTTCTTTCAGAAATTCCAGGTGCCTATCTAAATCTTGCTTACATTTTCCCTGAAATTTCCAAGGTCTGGAAGTGAATGCATTCAAAATGTTTGATAAGATGCTTTCCTGGAAGCTCTATGTTCTGGGGTGTTAGTATATTGATACTACACAGAGTGTAGATAAATAGATAGAATATTTTTATTGGAGTATAGTTGATTTACAGTATCATATTAGTTTCAGTTGTGCACCATAGTGATTCAATATTTTTATAGATTATATTCCATTTAAAGTTATTACAAAATAATGGCTACATTTCCCTGTGCTATATAATATATCCTTGTTGCTTATCTATTTTATACACAGTAGTTTGCATCTCTTAATCCCATACCCCTGTCTTGGCCCTCCTCCCTTCCCTCTTCCCACTGGTATCCACTAGTTTGTTAGCTTGTTTTCTATGTCTGTGAGTCTGTTTCTGTTTTGTATATATACTCATTTGTATTATTTTTTAGATTCCACGTATAAGTGAAAACATATAGCATTTGCTTTTCTCTGACATTTCTCTTAAGTATAATATTTCCATCCACATTGTTGCAAATGGTAGAATTTCATTCTTTTTTATGGTTGAGTAATATTCCATTGTGTGCATGTGTGGGGTGTGTGTACCATATATTTCTCCTTTATCCTTTCATCTGTTGATGGACACTTGAGTTGCTTCTGTATACTGGCTGTTATAAATAATGCTGCTATGAACATCGGGATGAATGTATCTTTTTGAGTTAGTGTTTTCAATTTTGGGGGGATATATCCAGGAGTGGAATTGCTGGATCATATGGCAGTTCTATTTTTAGGTTTTTGAGGAACCTCTATACTGTTTTCCACAGTGGATGCATCAATTTACATTTCCACCAATAGTATACAAGGGTTCCCTTTTCTTCACAATCTCTCCAGCATTTGTTGTGTTCTTTTTTTTTTTTTTTTTTTTTTTTGCGGTACGCGGGCCTCTCACTGTTGTGGCCTCTCCCATTGCGGAGCGCAGGCTCCCGATGCGCAGGCTCAGCGGCCATGGCTCACGGGCCCAGCCGCTCCGCGGCATGTGGGATCTTCCCAGACCGGGGCACGAACCCGTGTCCCCTGCATCGGCAGGCGGACTCTCAACCACTGCGCCACCAGGGAAGCCCTGTTGTGTTCTTTTTGATGTTAGTCATTCTGACAGGTGTGAAGTGATCTCATTGTGGTTTTGATTTGCATTTCAAATAGATAGAATTTTTAAATGTCTCTCCCCCTCCCCTCCCTCTCTCTGAGTGTGTGCACATGAGTATTTAAATAAAATAAAATATATAAACAATAAAATCAAACCAAATTTTAAAATGGGCAAAAGGCTTGGACAGACACTTCACAGAAGTGGAAATGGTAATGACCAATCAAAACATGAGAAGATATACAAATGCTATTAATCATTAGGAAAATTCAAGTTACATCCACGATGAGATATCAGTATATACACTAGAATGACTCAAATTCAAAAGACTAACAACACCCAATGTTGAAGAGGGTATAGAGCTACCATATCTCTCATATATTTACATGGGAGTATAAAATGGTGCAATTGCTATGACTAAATACATAACTACCTACCTTATGATACAGCAATTCCTCTAGTAGATATTTTCCCAAGAAACATGAAAACATATGTCCACACAAAGATTTGTATAAAAATGTTTATAGTAGCTTTAGTCATGATAGAAATATGTTGAAAATTATCTACCTATCCATCAGTAAGATAATGAATTAAAATTTTTGATACATCCGTAATGGACTACTATTCAACAACCAAAAGGAGAGAACTGTAGATGCCTGCAACAACATGGATGAATCTTATAAATATACTCAGTTAAAGAAGCCAGATCCCAAATAGTACTCACTACACAATTCCATTTTTGAATTGCTACCGTAGGAGAAACAAAGCTATAGAGATGGAAATCATAAAAGTGATTGCCTCTTGGAGGTGCAGGGGGATAGATCAGAAAAGGACAAGAGACATTTTAGGGTGATGGCAATGCTCTACATCTTGATTGAGGTATTGGATTTAGGTGTAGACATTTGTCAAAGCTAATCGAAGTGTACTCTTAATAGTTGTGTATATACTGAATGTAATCATAACGCAATAAAAAATTAAAAAGAATGTCATAGCGAAAGTTGAATAGATATTAGCCTGGACTAACTTTAGATATTGATTTCCATTTCCAAAATTATGCACAGTGGCCTTGCTAATTTCTATCTTAGAGTAACTCTAAAATATGAGTCACACAGAAGAGTGAACAGCCAATTGTAATATGGAATGTGAAGAAACTTCTTTTCATATACACTTTGGAAAAATTATATTTCTTTAAAGTAAAACTAGAAAACAGATCCTTATGGTAAATTTAGATTTGATAAATTCTGAAAATAAATTGTTAACATACATCTTCAGTTGGAAAATATTTTATTCAGAACTATAATCAAAACCAAGGGAAATTTTGTTTTTGCTTTTGTTTTTGTTTAAAAGGCTTTTTCCAAAGAGCCTGCCCCATAGAGTGTTCTGCCTATGTTTTCCTCTAAGAGTTTTATAGTGTCTGGCCTTACATTTAGGTCTTTAATCCATTTTGAGTTTATTTTTATGTATGGTGTTAGGGAGTGTTCTAATTTCATACTTTTACAGGTAGCTGTCCAGTTTTCCCAGCACCACTTATTGAAGAGGCTGTCTTTTCTCCAGTATACATATAACTGATTCACCTTGTTATATAGCAGAAACTAGCACAACGTTGTAAAGCAATGATACTTCAATAAAGCTGTTAAAAAATAAATAAGTAAACAAAGAGCCTGCTCCAGAGGTGAATTGACATTCTCCCTTCCAGAAAACAATACTTCTGCCAGACTTGCAATGGTGCTTTTCCAGTTAACTAAAATATCTAAAGTCCCACTGAACACTCCATATCACAAGGGAGCATAGTATATAAAATAGATAAAACTAAAGTCACTTTATTGAAGAGTATGTGAGAAGCCTGAGGTTCAGTCCTAAATGTTTCTTCAATGCCTTTCTCTCCCCACAACCATAATCCCTGAAGCCACTCCTTTCTTTATCCAAGTCTAAGGAGCAACTTAAAATCACTGACCAATTCAAGAATAGTAATGAAATTAGTATTCCTTTGGGAGTAAAATGTATAATCTTGAGCTCCAACAAGCTATCCAGCCCTGAGAACCATCAGTGGGGTTAAGAAATATGTATGTGATGCTTATAAGTCATTTAATAGTGCATTAAAGAAGAGGAATAATGACAGAGACTTGAGATAGAAATAACAGAGGAAGAGAATAGAGGGAGATACCACAAAATAGTGGGAAGCTTCTGGTGGTAAACAGTGCACTGTTACTAGTAGTAACTGCCATGGAAGTATTAATGCCTTAGATTTTTTATGTATGTAAATAGAATCTTTCTTTTAGTTTCTTCTGAGCCTCAGCCTGGAATGTTTGGAGACTTTGGTGGCATGGCTATGTAGAAAATACCTGATTTGGATCAAGAGGCAAGCCTGTGTACTAGCTCTCAATTCCATGGAGGAAAAAAAGCCATTTCAAAGAACAAAATCATCTAGTAGTTTGGTCTCCCTAATTTTTAATTCTCCCAGTGGCTATGTAGGTCTGAGATAGATGAATGAGGTGTACCATGAGTTGAAAGTAGACTTCTAAAAGATAAAAGTGACAAGGAGTATATGAGGGAAGAGTAAAGGAGGTCCTGGCAGCTCCAGGGGTTAATATGTTTGAGCTGACTCTCTTCAGGCTTTTGAAAGTAAGCCCTTCACAAGGTCAAACTGAAGCCCGAATTTATTCTGTTAACTAATTCCCTTTTACCATCCCAACCAAAGCCTCTTGATGCTGGTACTGTGGTACCTGAGTCAGCTCCAGTGTGAACTAAGAAGTCTTCAAAGTTTATTTGCCAGATCCCTCCCTGCAGACCTCTCTTGAGTGCTCCTCATCTCCTTTCTTGGCCATTTCATTTTCTATGTTCACACTATTAATACGTATGACACATTTCCATCAGTAGCATCTCTTAATATAACATCTATTATTGCTTGCCATAATTCTTAAATAGTAAGAGTGGGTTGCTTGTGTACAGTTTCAAAATTCTACCCATGCTAAGACCTTATTCTCATCGGTTATACTTAATGCCCTACTCTATTAAGGCCTTATCCTGCAGCACCTCACACTATTAATCATTCTCTGCTCCTCTTCCTCATCAAAATATAACTGGGTCTTCTTTGTCAAAGCCAAACTCTCTGTAGGGTGAGTGTTGATGTTGATTTGGTAATGAGTTGAACTATCGTGTTTAATACCCATTTTGGTATACATTAACAAATTAAAATGTTACTTAGCATGTTGGTTATGCACCTGTTCAGTTACTGACTATGTGAATTTCGGCAATGTGTTAGTCCTCTCTGAGCCTCAGTTTCCTTATTTATGAAATGAGAATCATGAAGAAAAATTCCAAAACCAAATTAACTTAGTAAAATGAGCACTAAGAGGACAAATGGAATCATGGATGTAAAGCACTTAACTAATTCATAGCACAGAGTATTAGCTCTCATTTATTAAAAGCTTACCACTAATGTTATTAGTTAAATGCATATTATTTCAAGGCCCTAATATCAAGGCTCTCTGATATTAGGCCCTGGTACAAGAAGAGCTGAGCCCTTAATGGATCTCATATAGTACTATGTAGATAGATAACTGTATCATTTTCCCAAGTGGAATGTTGGTCTTTATAGCAACTAAAAGAGCAGAAAAAATATTTGGAAAATGCTTGAATTATTCAGGGTGAAGTTTTCTAAAGCATAGTTCTCTCCCTGATGAAGATCATAATCATGCACTCAACAAACATTACCTAAACATATGCCAACATAATGGATATTAATGGATATTATTCCAGGAAATAAACAAATAATTATTAATATATAATTACAAATAATATTTATTATGCTTAGTGAAATGTCAGATAGAGAAAGACAAATACTGTATGTTATCACTTATATTTGGAATCTAAAAGATATAACAAACTAGTGAATATAACCAAAAAGAATCCAAATCACACATATAGAGAACAAACTCATGGCTACCAGTAGGGGGTGGAGGAGCATTATAGGGTTGGGGGTATGGGAGGTACAAACTATTGGGTATAAGATAGGCTACAAGGATGTGTTGTACAACACAGGGAATATAGCCAATATTTTGTAATAACTGTAAATGGAGTGTATCCTTTAAAAATTATATTTTAAAAAAATCCAGTTGTGATATTGATTGAGGTTGCTTTGAATCTGTGGCACAATTTGGGAGAGTATTTCCATGATAACAATACTAAGTTTTCTAATCATTAACATAGTGTTTCTTTCCGTTTATTTAAGTCTTCTTTAATATATTTCAACTACATTTTATAGTTTTTATTCTATAAGTCTTATACTTCCTTTGTTAAGTTTATTCCAAAATATTTCATTATTTTAACGTTATTGTAAATGGAACTGTTTATTTACTTACATACTTAAACAAGTTTTTTAAACATGTATATCTCATGTATACGTGGGAGATACCAGGGAAAAATGATAAACTGCGTAAGAGATGGCTTAGAATTCAGGTTTAAATATCTTAAGCTGTTTTTGGATGTGGGGATGCAAATTATGGAATGAACAGGAAAACTGTGGTAAACAAAAATAAAGTTTGTCATGCAGATTTAAATCAGTTTCTTCTCCATTGATAAGAATATCTTGTGATTTAGTCATTCTTCTCTCTCCCAGGCACAGAGAGGTTGATACCCTTACAAGTGGAGACTTCTTTTATAATTGTTCATTTCCCTTACAAAAGAGTGAATTCTCTGTTTTCAGAGTTTCTCCTGTGTCTGCTGTTTCTCAAAATCTTAACCTTAAAATGATGCTTATTCTAAAGAGGCATGTTCTGGAGTGGTATATTCTGCCACCCTTACATTCCCTGACTTTGAAGTATCCTTAACAAGTGTCACAGTCCAGAAAGTGAGCTGGTAGATTGCTCGGTATATCATTGAACTAGTTTCTCATTCCTGAGAATAAGTGAGTTCAGTTAAACATTTGTGTCTGATTTCAGGAGATGTTTCAGGTGCACTGCCACTAAAGTTAGGCATCTATGTGGTGTGAGCAATCATGTATTTAATAAGAGGCATTTCTATTGATAAAAAGAAAAAGGTTAATAGTTGGAAACTTATTTCTGAATCTGAAAAGCAGTCAACTGAGAATATTTCTAGATTTGAACTCAAAGCATATTTTGCAGTTTGAATGTCTTTGATGGTAATATCAGTGTTCCAGTGAACTTTCTGAGTGGTTTGTTACAGCAGCATTTGTGAAGGTTTCCATACATTAGCTGTTGTGGTGATTTCTCTTAAGTTTTTATCAAGTTATCCAGCTTCAGCTTGCAGGGCTTGGGGGAAAGGGCAGTTTTAGTTTATAGTGACTCCAAGTCAGAAGAGTGGAAGAAAATTTGAGATATTAGTTTGGAGCATTGTAACCTGATATTATTGGAGGAAACTAGAAGAATTCAGGCACCAGTCCAGTTTACAGAGGGAAAATAAACCTCAAAGACAACTAATAGGACTAGATTTTGATATCCATAAAGGTGCACTATAGTTTTATATACTTTTCTGTTGAAACATAGTTTTTCTGTCAACAGTAACCCCCATTTTTACCAAAGATGATCACAGTTAGACTAATTTGTTTGTTTGCAAAATAAATGCAGTATCATTAAACTTGGCTTGATTATTTAAATAACTACAGCAAGAATAGTGATTGACCATATAGGTCATCTTTAAGTCTACTTTGCTAGAACATTTAAAAAGAAATATCAGATTGAGCTTTTAAAAATCTCTCATGTCTAGGAGGTTAAGCCAAGGACTTACCATCAAACTTCACCTGCGCTACCTATAGATTTGCATGAATTCTTCCCTTTTCAAGGTCCGCAAAATATCCTCAGGTTACTGGGACTGTCAGGAATTGTTCTTCCTTACTATACTATAAGGCTGTGAAGCCTGTAAGACAGGTAACAGGCCATTTTTTTTCCAAGTGACTTTATTGGCTCCAGGAAGTAAACTATAGTTTCTCAAAACAATCTGGTTGTATCTGACTCAATGCATGTTCTCAAATATGACATTCCAGTCAAGGTCTTAATAAAATGGACATTTCCAATTGTGTTCCTATTGTAAGGAGAACAAATTCTTATTAAATTTATGCAAATAATGACATTTATATGAAAATAAGGGTGCTAAATAAGAGTTTCTGCATTCTAAAGGGATCAGGTGGGAAGAAAAAAATTTCAGTTCTATTTACAAAGGTATCATTTACCAAATATTTGTAAGTTATAGATAGCTTAAGAAAAAAGAGAAAAAGAGTTTCTTTAAATTTAGAAATCAAAACATTAGTCAATAATGTTTCAAACAAAAAGTCATAAAAATTATAATTATCCTCATTGACCCATTGAATCCAATTTAATTAATTTCTCTTTTGCTTGATCTTGAGTTAGCCGTTTTATGAATCAGTTTCTCCATAAGAGTATTGGAAGTTCTTACTCAGTTCAGTGGTATGATGTTAATGCTAGCCAAATCCTCTACTTGTCAGAGCCTTTCCCATCCATTCTTTTTGAGGATGAGCACTTTTATCTGTAGTTGATGGCAATAGCTTTCAGGAAAGCATCAGAATAAAACAACTGTTTGTGGATGACAAGAGTTAAAAATGCCCATGGATAAAGATCTGGTGAGAGTTAATTATAATTTAATTAACAAGGAAATTTGGTTATTTCCATGATATACAACATTTAAAGGTAATATTTGAAATTATGACTGATTATATGAATAAGGACAAATTTATACAAATTTTATACAATTCCTGGAGCACATGTTAATACACTTAGAATCATACAAATATAACCTAAAGAAGGTTTAGCATCACTTTTTATTTGAAAACATTCCTGTGCATTTAACATATCAAATAAGCTTAACTAGTTTAACAACTCTCTTTTCATAAGGAGAGAGAACAAATTCTTTTGAGATTACCCAGGAACCTTTTGGAAAATCCCAAAGTTAGTTCAAGATCAAAAAGACTTCATTTATAATTTGGTTTTGGGACGTTGTCTAAAATGTAACAAGGTTTAAAACACTTGATTCAATATGACCACAGGTTTATGGTGAAAAAATACTAAGTTATCCATTTAATCAAAGTGATGATTAAAAGATTTCAAAGGCAAATGCAAGGTTACATAGTTGTAAGAGGAACTTAATTTTTTTAATAGAGAAGACTCAGTTTCTTAAGTAATCAAGGACCTGATAATGACATGAAACACAGGAAATTATTTTGGTAAGAACAAAATCTTTGTTTCCTAAATGAATTACTCAACAAATGAAGAAAAATTTTGTACAGTAATTCAAAAAACTTTGTCCTCTTAACAAAGAGAATACCAAATTCTAGTATTACATCAGTTTTACACCTGAACTCCTCTCAGGCTGTGTTGAAAGTCAGCAGCTGCAGTGGCTAGTGACTTAATCCTTGTAGAGGCAGAGAGCAAGTGCCAATTTTTGGTTGGTGCATACATACACATACAAAAAATCTACAGATATGTACAAACAGAGGTCTTGTATCTTTCATTTAAAACTTTTAGCCATGTGTCAGGTATAATAATACAAAACTCACTAGTTTATAAAAGAATAGCTGGAATACAAATTGTGTTTCTGGAAGATGGAATAAGTTAAGGTTGCCCACCAAGATGGCTAAAACTTTTTACTAAAATTTGTGGAGAAAACTTTAAAGATTTTTCATTTGCCCAGTTTGTTTCCAAATCACTCCATTTTCCCCCTTCTAGTGAGTCATCTCCTTTAAGTTTGCATTTCAAAGAGATGACTTTGGGGTCCCAGAGAAGACAGGGTAGAAATTATACATCTCAAAGGCAAGAGAAAGGATATAACTCTTCTCCAAGAAGGAGTTTTGGGGCATATTTGTGTATTATCAGAAATCTAGGGTAATTTAGTTTATCCCTTTTTCCTTAAGTGCAGGCCAGTTCTTTTTCAAATGTGCTGATCTTTTACAATATCTGTGAGCATTTTGAGATTAATAGAGGAGGTTTGGGGATTGGTAAGAAAGATAGGTAGGCTTTGAATTGTTTCTAGAGCCACATTTCTGTTCCTGTAAAGACTCTATTTGTAAACAAGGAAAGTTGTTTTTAGTTCCTGAAAGAACTGGATCTACAGCCAGAATGGTATCAAAGGGCTGACCCACCCATCCAACTATATTATCTTCAATTTGCTTCTTTATTTCAGGAGATTTCCAGCTAAGATGGAAATCAAAAGATCTTTATGCTCTAGATTTAGAGCTGTGTGTCTTGCTTGGTAATGTTTTAAAAAATTGTTCCACAAATTATTGAAGACGTTTCTTTCCCTTTGAGTACATAGTTCCATTTTAGCTTATGAGAGAATACCTTTTAGAAAATAGTTCCAGAGTGATTTCAACAGGATGGTAGAGTAGGAGATCCTGGCACTCATTCCCCCACAGAAAACAACTGGACAGTTATCCATTGGGCTAAGTGATTAGAAAAACATGGGCTTGAATCAAGCTCTGCAATTCACTAACTGTATAACTTTGGGTAAATCACTAATTCATTGTGAGTGTCAAATTCAATATTTTTAAAAGGGACATGATGATACCTGTCTGGTAGGGTCACTCCAGTGATTAAATGGGATTATGTACGTAGTGTTCCTAATAAATGCTTCAACATTATAAGTAATAAATGGTGATTATACCTGTTGTTGTTGTTTGTCCCAGACTTGAAGAGTCTACATTCAAAACCATTTCTGTTGTTTTTAAACAATTTCTCTCATATCATGTAGTACAGGGTTTACATATAGTTTGCCAGATGACTGAATCAATCCCCTAATCAATGTCCTTACCCTGTAACTTTTGGTTGAGCACTTCTGTAATATTTTGAGGGCATTTTAAATACAGCCATAGCCTCTCAGTCAGAAATAACAGTTACAGGGCTTCCCTGGTGGCACAGTGGTTGAGAGTCCGCCTGCCGATGCAGGGTACATGGGTTCGTGCCCCGGTCCGGGAAGATCCCACATGCCACGGAGCGGCTGGGCCCATGAGCCATGGCCGCTGAGCCTGCGCGTCCGAAGTCTGTGCTGCGCAACAGGAGAGGCCACAACAGTGAGAGGCCTGCGTACCGCAAAAAAAAAAGGAAGAAATAACAGTTACAAATGAAGGACTCCATGACTCTAACATTTACCTCCAGGATTTGCCTCTTTCCAACAATATCGTAGCTAGTAGTTCCGGGGGAACACAAAGGATTTACTTCTGTGAGCTTAAGTTATCATGAGAAAACTATGAATTGCAAGTGAATGAGGCCCTACCAAAATGAGGAAACGACTTGTACTTCCTCTTTTATTTATTTATTTTTTTTAATTGAAGTATAGTTGATTTACACTGTTGTGTTAATACTTCCCCTTTTAAAGTACTAGTCCTTTCTATGCTTCAGCCATAGATACTGAAGTAATGTTCAGTAATTTTCACTTGAAGAAGGGAAGTTATGGAGTATATCCATATTTTCAGACTGTCAGCAGATGGCAGGAGCATGTGCTGTGATTCCCTAGGCTGGCAGTTTGCACTTTCCGACCCTGCCAGAGAGCAACCATCCAATACTTAATATTCAACCATCATAGGTATTTCTTAGTTTCTGTTTATGAAACTCAATAGCTGCAAAGATTCCTCTTTTAATGCCTCTGACTCATTTTCATCTTTCCTGATATCTGACCACACCTGAGCTCTTAAGCCTACTTGCCACGAAATGAGTGTTACCAACTTGACTAAGTTTTATTCTGGCTTTGTTACTAGGGCCCTTTAGGCTGTGAAGTACTCTTTAAAGCATGGATTTGTTTGTAACAGATGTAGACACTTGACTTGTTTATTAGAAAGGAATCTGTGTAAGCTTGCCAAGGCGCACATGAGGTTGTCTCTGAATGTATGAGCAATGTCATCGTTGTCCTTGAGGGAGAACACCTGCTGTGGTGCCATCACCAATTAGCTCTTCTCTTTCCCTCACCTCCCTCTCCAGGAGGCTTACTCTTCAGTTCCTTGTGTTCTGAAGTTTTACAGGATTCTTTTCTGTGGGGAATTATGTGAATCAGAATACCACGTGGCCTTTCTAAAATGTCTGTGGCTCCTTGGTTACACAGAATATGTGGTTTTCTCTGCCACACTCTCTTCAACCAAAGGATGTGGTTTTAAAAGAAGTTTGACTGAGGATTTTACAAGTCACTTGTTACATAGTAAAATGATGTGACTGATTAGATTGTTTTTATCATTGAACATTGAAATTCACCATCCCCATCTTTAATCTACTGAAAAAAATTGATTGCAAAGTGGTGATAGACAGAATAGTTTGTTTCCCCAAAGCAATCCTTGTTAAGTATCGTGATCTTTTCCTGACCCAGAGTTCCCAAGGTGTAATATGGAGGTTGCAGACAAACAAAACAGCTGGTTACCTATGCGTTTTGCTTCGTCCATACTGTGTTAGTCTATATAGTGTTTTAGTTTTTATTTATTTATACACATTTAAAAACAGGAAATTTCACATAACAGTCCACATAAATGGCTTTTCTGAACAAGAAAAATATAAGATCTGGTACATTGGGCCTGCATTTGTGCATACCAATATTTGGCTGGGACTGAGTAATAGCCTTTAAGAGGCATGCACTCTCCATTCTTCCACCATCTTCATCACTTTTTGTTGTATCACCAAATCTAAAGCTTAGTGTTGATTGCCATTTATCATATTAAATATGGCCTTTAAATGTGCAACCCTTGCTATGGCTTGAGGTGCCCTTTTATGTATCCTGTATCTAACTTTCAAACAATAAATTTATAGATTTGTGTATCTTTGAATGAAGAAAATATATGGCATCAGTATAGCCATATGTATTAGTTTCCTATTGTGGCTGTAAGAAATTAGTACAAAAAAAAGAAATTAGTACAAACTTAATGATTTTAAACAACACACATTTATTCTTATAGTTCTGGAGGTCAGATACCTTAAATGAATCTTACATGTAAAAACCAAGGTGTGGATAGAGCTGATTCATTCTCCTAACCAAGATCATAGCCTTCAAGGCTCTGAAGGGAGAATCTATTTCCTTGCCTTTTGCATCTTCTATAGTGTGTTCCTTGGCTTATGGTATATCCCTCATGTCACTCCAATCTCTAGATTCTGTTATCACATCTTCTACTCTGACTTTAATCCTCCTACCTCCCTTTTATAAAGACCCTTGTGATCACATTGAGACCATAAGGATAATTCAGGATAACTTCCCCATGTCAAGATACTTAATCACATCTGTAAAGTTTCTTTTGCCATGTAAGGTAATTTATTCACAGGTTCTGGGGATTAGGATATGGACACCTTTGGGGAGCTGTCATTCAGCAAACCACACCGTGTCATCACTCAGGCGAACCATTCATGGAGATAAAGTTATTAGTGGGGGACGTTTACTTCAGCAAAGACTTTTCAACTTAAAAATAATTCCTTAATGAAGAAATAGTCAGAATTCAGGAAGAGATAGGCAGCTATCTGTAGACATCCAGCCAAAAAATTATAGAAGCTTGTTGTGTTCAGAGAATTTGCAACTTAAAAATTATCCAAAATGATAAATTTATTAGAATCTTTACCTTATCAATCATGAGAAAATTATAACGTTTGTCAATATTTTGGGCACGCAGATGTCTCTAGTAATTTTCATTCAGCAAGATATTTTCAGTAAAATCATAGATTCTCTAATCTGTAAATGCAGCAATGAAAGATGATTTTTTAAACAAAAATTATGCTTGAAAACAAGCCAACCATTCCTGTGGATCAGAAATTGAAAATAAATACACAATTGTAAGCTAAGGCTAAAATTATGGTCTACTGAGCTTTGCAACTGGAAGCAGGTAGAGGTGGCCCCGAGATCAATTACCGTGGAGGACAAAAATATTGCTGGTAGGACTACAGAAAATTTCATTGAGTGAAATCAGGGACCTGAAGTGGTATTCTCCCTATGATGAAAAGAACCTGAAAAAAATTCTGTTACTGTTGTTCTGTTACTGTTATAAAAGCCACTGGGCAGTATCTTTTATAAAGCTTAATAACTGGAGTGGTGGGTGTAAGTAGGAAAAGTCACAGAAAAAAGGACCTGAACTAGACAACTACAAGCTTAGTGACTGTGTCTTACACTGGATTCCACAGAAGACATTGACAGGCAGAGTGCTGATTTTTTAAAATTAGGAAGTACAATCTTAGGAGCAGAAGTAAAAGAAAAATAAGACTAGAAGGTAGAAAAAAAGTAAAATTCAATGCAGCATAATTGGAGATGTTGCAGGTTGGGTTCCATACCACTGCAAGAAAATATTGCAAAAAAGTGAGTCACTCAAATTTTTTGGTTTCCCAGTGCATATAAAAGTTATATTTACACTACATTATAGTCTATGAAGTGTGTAATAGCATTATGTCTAATAAACAATGTACATACCTTAATTTTAAAAGTATTTTATTGCTAAAAACTGCTAACCATTATCTGAGCCTTCAGCAAGTCATAGTAGTAACATTAAAGATTACTGATCACAGATCACCATAACAAATACAATAATCATTAAAAAATTGATATATTGTGAGAATTCCAAAATGTGACATTGAGATACCACAAAGTGAGCAAATACTGTTGGAAAAATGGTGCCAATAGACTTGCTTGACACAGGGTAGCCACAAACCTCCAATTTGTAAAAAACACAATCACTGTGAAGTGCAATAAAGTGAAGCACAATAAAAAGAGGTATGTCTGTGTCAGGGTGAGGTACCAAGCCTGCCATCACTTGATACTAAATTCAACTAGTTTCTCAGTCATACAGAACCTTCTTGCAGGAGACCAAATAATTGCTTCTTAGGAAAATCTATCTTGGGGAGAAAGTGAAAAGAATTACATGCCAGCTTCTGTCTCCTATTGGTTAAAGTTTTACCCCTGAGGTTATAATTCTAACACTTTGGTGGAGCATGTGCTAATATGTTTCTGTGTCAAGAATCCTAAGCAAAGAAAATGAAGGATCTAGTGCATAATGAGGTGAGGAATATTCAGGGAGTTCTTATTTGAAGTTGGTTACTCACTTGCAACTTGGACTAGAATGAATGGCCAAAGACCCTGAAGACAGATGAGGCTAAGAGAATCTGAAAAGTCAGATGAAAACTGTTTGACACATATTGGAATTGTTATACCTTGTGTATCACCATAGCTTCATGAGTCCCAAGTCACTACTGTAAGATGTCACTCTGAGGGAGGGAAAAAGAAAAAAAATATTCCACTCAACATGAGCCTTCTAAATAAAATGTCAAAATATAGGAGAACAGATAACACTAAGAAAGAAATACAACTACTCAAAAGTTGAGAAATAAATTTACAGAAAAGTTCAAATAATTGAGCAAATTCAAATTATACCAAGTAATATGTATAATATCATCTAAGATGGGTTAAACTATAACTCACTATATGTTTTATACAGCCAGCAAACTAAAGATGATTTATACATTTTTAAATGTTTGAAAAAAATAAAAATAATATTTTGTGACACTTATATGAATTTCAAATTTTAGTGCCTTCAAATAAAGTTTTAATTGAGACATAACTAAAATTTTTTACCTATTATATATAATTGCTTTCACATTATAAAGGTAGAGTTAAATATTTGCAGTAGAGAACATATCCCTTTAAGCCTCACATATTTATTATTTGGTCCTTTCCAAAAAAAAAAAAAGTTTGCTAACTCCCAGATCTAAGACATAAAGGAAGAAATAAAATACAAAAACAAAAAATTAAGTTATTAAATAAAAGCATGCAATTATGAATCATAAACAGATGTACATAAAAAATAAGTAATTGGAACCTCAATAAAGGAAATATATAGTCATTTCTTTTTAATATTAATTTAATTTTTTTTTAATTTGATTTGATTTTTTAATTGAAGTATAGTTGATTTACACTATTATATTACTTTCACGTGTGCAGCACTGTGATTCACAAATTTTGCAGATTATACTCCATTAAAATTTATTACAAGATAATGGCTATAATTCACTGTGCTATACAATATATACTTGTTGTTTATTTAGTTTGTACATACTGGTTTATATCTCTTAATCCCATACCCCTAATTGGCCCCTCCCCCATTCCCTCTCCCCTTTAGTAACCACTTGTCTTCTATATTTGTGAGTCTGTTTCTGTTTTGCATATTGAGTCCTTTGTATTATTTTTTTAGATTCCACGTATATGTGATATCAAACAGTATTTGTCTTTCTCTGTCTGACTTACTTGACTAAGCATAGTATTCTCTAGGTCTATCCACCTTGCTGCAAATGGCAGAGTTTTATTCCTTTTTATGACTGAGTAATATTCCATTGTATATATACCACATCTTCTTTATACATTCATCTATTGATAGGCACTTTGGTTGCTTCCATATCATTGCTATTGTACATAGTGCTGCTAGAATCACTGTGGTGCATTATCTTTTTGAGTTAGTGTTTTTGTATTTTCTGGATATATATCCAGGAGCAGAATTGCTGGATTATATGGTAGTACTATTTTTCCTTTTTTGGAAGACTTTCCATACTGTTTTCCATAGTGGCTGCGCCAATTTAAATTCCCACCAACAATGTACAAGGGTTCCCATTTCTCCACATCCTCACCAACATTTCTTATTTGTAGACTTTTTAATGTTAGCTATCCTGACAGGTGTGAGATGATACATCTCATTGTTGTTTTGG
The DNA here is from genome assembly GCF_025265405.1 of Mesoplodon densirostris. NCBI lineage: Eukaryota > Metazoa > Chordata > Mammalia > Artiodactyla > Ziphiidae > Mesoplodon > Mesoplodon densirostris. The sequence goes on along the minus strand of NC_082681.1, from coordinate 30,637,423 downwards.
TTTGCATTTTGCTGAAAATTAGGGATGTTGAGCATCATTTCATGTGCCTATTAGCTATCTATATGTTTTCTTTGAAGAAATGTCTATTTAGGTCTTCTGCCCACTTTTTGATTGGATTGTTTGATTTTTTGTTATTGAGTTTTATGAGCTGTTTGTATATTTTGGAAATTAATCCCTTGTTGGTTGCATCATTTGCGAATATTTTCTCTCATTTTGTAGGTTGTCTTTTCATTTTGATGGTGTTTTCCTTTGCTGTGAAAAAGCTTACAAGTTTAATTAGGTCCTATTTATTTATTTTTGCTTTTATTTATTTTGTCTTGGGTGACTGATCCAAGAAAATATTGTTACAGTTTATGTCAGAGTGTTCTGCCTATGTTCTCTTCTAGGAGTTTTATGGTTTCAGGTCTTAACATTTAGGTCTTTAAACAATTTTGAATTTATTTTTGTGTATGGTGAGAGGGAGTGTTCTCATTTCATTCATTTACATGTGGCTGTCCAGTTTTCCCAGCACCACTTGTTGAAGAGACTATCCTTTCTCCATTGTATATTCTCACCTCCTTTGTTGCAGATTAAGTGACAATAGGTATGTGGGTTTATTTCTGGACTCTATTCTGTTCCTTTGATCTAGGTGTCTGTTTTTGTGCTAATAACAAGCTGTTTTGATTACTATAGCTTTGTAGTATAGTCTGAAGTCTGGGCAAGTGATACCTTCAGCTTTGTTCTTTTTTCTCAAAATTCCTTGGGCAATTCAGCGTCTTTTTTGAATCCATATGAATTTTACAATTATTTGTCCTAGTTCTGTGAAAAACGTCATGGTTGTTTTGATAGGGATTGCATTAAATCTATGGATTGCATTAAATCTGTGGATTGCTTTGTGTAGTATGGCCTTTTTTTTTCTTAGATTCCATATGTATGTGTTAGTATATGGTATTTGTTTTTCTCTTTCTGACTTACTTCACTCTGTATGACAGACTCTAGGTCCAGCCACCTCACTACAAATAACTCAATTTCCCTTCTTTTTATGGCTGAGTAATATTCCATTGTATATATGTGCCACATCTTCTTTATCCATTCATGTGCTGATGGACACTTAGGTTGCTTCCATGTCCTGGCTATTTTAAATAGAGCTGCAATGAACATTTTGGTACATGCCTCTTTTTGAGTTATGGTTTTCTAAGGGTATATGCCCAGTAGTGGGATTGCTGGGTCGTATGGTAGTTCTATTTTTAGTTTTTTAAGGAACCTCCATACTGTTCTCCATAGTGGCTCTATCTATTTACATTCCCACCAACAGTGCAAGAGTGTTCCCTTTTCTCCACACCCTCTCCAGCCATTTTAACTACATTATTTTTTCCAATCCACGAGCATGAGATATATTTTCTTCATATGTATCATCTTCAGTTTCCTTCATCAGTGTTTTATAGTTTTCAGAGTATACTTCTTTCAGTTCCTTGGTTTACTTTATTCCTATATATTTTATTTTGTTATGAGATTTTAAATGGGATTTTTTAAAGTTTCTGTTTCTGATAGTGATTAACTAACTATTATAGAAAACAACAGATTTCTGTATATTAATGTTGTATCCTGTAACTTTGCTTAATTCATGTATTACTTCTGATAGTTTCTGGGTGGAGAGTTTTGTTTTTTTCTATATAAAGTATATGTAATCTGCAAATAGTGACAGTTTTACTTTTTTCCTTCCAATTTGGATTCCTTTTATTTCTTTTTCTTTTCTAATTGTTGTGGCTAGGACTTCAAATACTATGCTAAATGGAAGTGACAAGAGTAGGCATTTTTGTCTTGTTCCTAAATTTAGAGGAAAGGCTTTCAGCTTTTCACCATTGAGAATGATGTTAGCTGTGGGTTTGTCATAAAAGGCCTTTATTATGTTGAGATATTTTCTCTCTATACCCACTTTGATGAGAGGTTTTTATCATGAATAGATGTTGAATTTTGTCACATGCTTTTTCTTCATCTATTGAGATGATCAAGTGAATTTATCATTCCTTTTGTTAATATGGTGTATCACATTAACTTGTGAATGTTTAACCATCCTTGTGTCCCTGGAATAAATCCCACTTGATCAGGGTGTATGATCCTTTTATATATTGTTGGATTTGGTTTGCTAATATTTTGTTGAGGATTTTTACATATATATTCATCAAAGCTATTGGCCTGTAATTTCCTTTTTTGTGGTGTCTTTGTCTGGTTTTGGTATCAAGGTAATGGTGGCCTTGTAGAATGAATTTGGCAGTGTTCTGTCCTCTTCAATTTTTTAGAATAGTTTAAGAAGGATAGATATTCATTCTTTTTTAAATATTTTGAAGAATTCCTATGTGAAGCTGTCCAGTCCTGGAATTTTGTTTGCTGGTAGTTTTTCTTTTTAAGTTGCAAATTCAATTTCATTGTTACTAGCGATCAGTCTGTTCAAATAGTCTGTTTTTTCTTGATCTGGGCTTTGAAGGTTGTATGTTTCTTGAAATTTGTCCATTTTTTTCTATGTTGTCAGATTTGTTGGCGTGTAACGGTTCATGGTATTCTTATTATTTTTTTGTATATCTGTGTTATGGATTGTTATTTCTCCTTTTTTCTTTCTTTTTTAAAAATTTGTGTCCTGTCTCTTTACTTCCTGGTGAGCCTGGCTAAAGGATTTTCAATTTTGTTTATCTTTTTAAAAACCCCAATCTTGGTTTCTTTGATCTTTTCTGTTGTGTGTTTTTTTTTAATCTCTATTTTATTTATTTCCTCTCTGAGCTTTATTATTTCTTACTTTTTGCTGTCTTCGGGCTTTATTTGTTCTTTCCTTTCTAATTCCTTCAGATTGTAGGTTAGGTCATTTATTTGAGATTTTTCTTATTTCTTATTTTTCTTTTGCAGCCTTTAGAATTCTCTTTTTATTTTTACTTTTTTCCTTTTAATTATGATATGTCTTGGTGTGGGTCTGTTTGGGTTCGTTCAGCTTGTTTGGGACCCTCTGTGCTTCCTGTACCTACATATCTGTTTCCTTCTTTAGGTTTGGAAAGTAGTCAGCCATGATTTCTTCAAAAACATTTTCAATCCCCTTCTCTCTCTTCTTCTGGAACCCCTATAATGTGAATGTTGGAACACTTAATGTTATATCAGAGATCTCTTAAATTGCTTTCATTGTCCAAAACTTCTTTTTCTTTCTGCTGTTCTAATTGGATGATTCCCACTGTTCTGTCTTCCAAATCACTTATCCATTTTTCTGTATTACTTAGTCTGCTACTTATTTCTTCTAGTGTGTTTCTCATTTCAGCTATTGATTTCTTCATTTCTGATTGGGTCTTTTTCATATTTTCTAGTTCCTTGTTAAAATGTTCACTATGTACATCAATGCTGTTTCCTCATTCAGTTAACATTTCTATTACCAATGTTTTGAACACTTTATGTGGTAGGTTGTTTTTACTTATTCATTTATTTTTTAACATCTTTATTGGAGTATAATTGCTTTACATTGTTGTGTTAGTTTCTGCCATATAACAAAGTGAATCAGCTATACGTATACATATATCCCCATATACCCTCCCTCTTACATCTCCCTCCCACCCTCCCTATCCCACCCCTCTAGGTGGTCACAAAGCACCAAACTGATCTCCCTGTGCTATGCAGCTGCTTCCCACTAGCTATCTGTTTAACATTTGGTAGTGTATGTATGTCCATGCCACTCTCTCACTTCGTCCCAGCTTACCCTTGCCCCTCCCCATGTCCTCAAGTTCATTCTCTACCTCTGTGTCTTTATTCCTGTCCTGCTGCTAGGTTCTTCAGAACGATGTTTTTAGATTCCATATATATGTGTTACCATACGGTATTTGTTTTTCTCTTTCTGACTTACTTCACTCTGTATGACAGACTCTACATCCATCCATCTCACTACAAATAACTCAATTTCACTTCTTTTTATGGCTTAGTGATATTCCATTGTGTATATGTGCCACATCTTCTTTATCCATTCATCTGTCAATGGACACTTAGGTTGCTTCCATGTCCTGGCTATTTTAAATAGAGCTGCAATGAACATTGTGGTACATGACTCTTTTTGAATTATGGTTTTCTTAGGGTATATGCCCAGTAGTGGGATTGCTGGGTCATATGGTAGTTTTATTTTTAGTTTTTTAAGGAACCTCCATACTGTTCTCCATAGTGGCTGTATCTATTTACATTCCCACCAACAGTGCAATAGGGTTCCCTTTTCTCCACACCCTCTCCAGCATTTGTTGTTTCTAGATTTTCTGATGATGTCCATTCTGACTGGTGTGAGGTTATACCTCATTGTAGTTTTGATTTCTCTAATGATTAGTGATGGTGAGCATCCTTTCATGTGTTTGTTGGCAATCTGTATATCTTTGGAGAAATGTCTATTTAGGTCTTCTGCCCATTTTTGGATTGGGTTCTTTGTTTTTTTGATATTGAATTGTATGAGCTGCTTGTAAATTTTGGAGATGAATCCTTTGTCAGTTGCTTCATTTGAAAATATTTTCTCCCATTCTGAGGGTTGTCTTTTGGTCTCGTTTATGGTTTCCTTTGCTGTGCAAAAGCTTTCAAGTTTCATTTGTCTCTCACAGCTGATCACTGTCCTCAGCCTCTGTTGCTTCTGCCCTGTTGTGGATTCATTCCACAGGACAGGCGGGGCCCTTGTGGTTTCTCTTCATGTATTGAGGGGTGAGCTGTGGTGGACTGGCCACTGTCAGAGATCTGAGCAGCTTCTGAAGTCCTGCTTGATTAAGTACCAACAATGGCCACCACCACCCCACTTGGACTCTACCTCGGAAACAGTCACCTTTGCATTCCTCGGTGACTCTTTTTCCAGGTTATGGCTGACCCAGATACAGTGCTATATTGTGGTGTGGAATGAGTGGGGGCTGGAACATTCACTCAGCTTGGGCTAGGGCATGTGGTGAGATGCTTGGGGGGAACCTGGCAGCTGCTCTCTCCACCTTGCCACATGGTGAGCCAGGGTGTGCGGGCTCCTCAGGATCAGAGCCCTGGCTTTCCCAGCCTTCTGTTTGTCCCAGCAGTTTTCCAACCAGCCACAGGGCTTGTCGGCCCCATTAGGAGCCCAGGACTGGGATGCTGAGTCTGTGGCTTGACTCACTCACTCCCCATGGCAGCTGTCCACCCATGTAGCCTCTCTTTTCCTCTGAGTCCCATCCCAGGAGCACAGGTCCCAACCTGATCGCTTTTCTTCCCTTCCTACACAATTACATATGGATTTTTCCAACAGTCTTGATTGTGTAGGAGTCTTTCTGCCAGTTTCCAGTTATCTTTCAGTGAGACTTGTTCCACCTGTAAATGTATTTTTGATGTGTTTGTGGGAGGAGGTGAGCTCCATGTGTTCTTACTCTGCCATCTTGAGTCGCCAGCCTTCTACGGTCATTAAAAAAAATACAATAAATGGAACTAGCTGTATACTTGACAAAGGTGAAAAAATAATTTATGAATTGGAAACTAGTACTCAGGAATTAGAACACATGGCAGAGAAAAAAATGAAAATATGAGAGAAGATCACTTTGACAAAAATCATGAGCTTGTAGAAAATTCAAAAGAATCAACAAAAAACTCCTGGAATTAACTAGCAGTTATAGCAAGATTGCAGGATATCTGGTTAATAATCCAAAGTAACTAGTTTTCATATATTCCAGCAATGAAAAATGGAATTTGAAATTAAAAACACAATACGAGTTACATTAGCACCCCAAAAATGAAATACTTAAGTATAAATCTAACAAAAATGTATACAATACCTATATGAGGAAAACTACCAGCCTCTGATGAACAGAATCAAAGAACTAAAGTAATGGGGAGAGACTGCATTTTAATGGATAGGAAGATTCAATAAGGTAAGGATGTTAGGTCTTCCCAACTTGATCTATGTATGCAATGTAATCCCAAAGTCAAGTTATTTTGTGGATACATACAAACTGATTCTAATGTTTATATGGAAAAGCAAAAGACCCACCATAGTAAACACAGTACTGAAGGAGAATAACAAAGGTGGAAGACTGACACTACCTGACTTCAAGTCTTACTATAAAGCTACAGGAATCAAGAAAGTGTGGTATGGGTGAAATAATAGAAAAGTGGTTCAATGGAACAGAATAGAGAGCCCGGACACAGACACATTTGATAAAATAGCAAAGGCAGTGCAGTGGAGCAAAGATATCCTTTTCAACAAATGATGCTGGAACAGCTGTCCATCCACATGTAATATAAGGAATCCAGACAGAGACCTTACACCCTTCACAAACATTAGATCAAAATGGATCATACCCTTAAATTGAAAACAAAATATCAAACTGCTGAAAAAAACATAGGATAAAACCTATATAAGTATGTTGATGACTTTTCTAGGTACAACACCAAAGGCATGATCTATGAAAGAAATGATTGATAAGCTGGACATCATTAAAATTAAAAACTTTTGCTCTGTGAAAGACAAGTCAAAAGAATGAGAAAGAAAGCCACAGACTAGGAGAAAATAATTGCAAATGATACACCTGATGAAGGACTGTTATTTAAAATAAACAAAAAAACTCTAAAAGCTCAATGATAAGATAACAAACAACCCATTTAAAAAAATGGGCCAAATATCTTAAAAGACACCTCACCAGACAAGATATACAGATGGCAAATAAGCATATGTGGAGATGCTCCACATCATAGGTCATCACAGAAATACAAGTTAAAACAACCAGTACACACCTATGATAATGGACAAAATCCAGATGGCCAACACCAAATTCTGGCAAGGATGTGGACTGACAGGAATTCTCATTCATTGCTGCTAGGAATGCAAAATGATAGAGTCATTTTGAAGACAGGTTTGTAGTTTCTTACAAAACTAAACATACTTTTACCATAAAACCCAGTAATCATGTTCATTGGTATTTACCCAAAGGAGTTGAAAACATATGTCTACACAGAAACCTTCACATGGATGTTTACAGCAGCTTTATTGATGATTGTCAAAACATGGAAGCAACCAAGATGTCCTTCAGTAGGTGAATGAATAATAAACTCTTATACATCTAGACAATGGAATATTATTCAGCACTAAAGAGAAATGAGGTTTTAAGCCATGAAAAGATATGGGAACCTTTATTGTGTATTACTACATGAAACAAACAAATCTGAAAAGTCTACATAGTATATCATTCCAACTATATGACATTCTGGAAAAGGCAGAAATATGGAAACAGTAAAAAGATCCATTATTGCCATGGGTTAAGGGGTTGTGATGGATAAACAGGTGGAGCACAGAAGGTTCTTAGAGCAGTGAAACTACCTTGTATGATACTATAATGGTCGATACATGCCATTATACATTTGTCTAAACCTATAGAATGTACAGCACCAATAGAGGTTCCTAAGGTTAACTTTGGGTGATTATCAGGTTTCAATGTATGTTCATCAGTTGTAACAAATGTAACACTCTGTCAGACCTGTGGGACACCATCAAATTTACTAATATTCAAATTATGGGAGTCCAGGAAGGAGAGGAGAGAGGCCAAGGGGCAGAAAGAATTTTTGAAAAAATCTTTTAAAAGTTTGATAAATTTGATAAAATACAGAAATCTACAAATTTGGCAAAATGCCTAAACTTATACATCCTAAACCTCACCCTTATCCTGGTTTCTCTTCCTTTTCTTATAAAGACATCAGTCAGTTGGATTAGGACCCCACCCTTCTGACCTCCTTTAACTTTAATTACATCTTTAAAGTCACAGTGCCCAAATACAGTCGTGGGTGGGAGTTAGAGCTTGAATATATGAGTTTTGAGGGAACACAATTCAGTCCATAATAGTTATGTAGCCCAAGAACACAATTACAAAATTATAGATTGTCATATCTGATCTATTCTCTTATTACATTTGTGTCACTTATTTCTTTTCTTGAATAATTAGCCAAAGTTCCAGGAAACATTTAAGTATAGTTGGCCCTCTGTATCTGTAGGTTCCACATCTGTGGATTCAACCAACCATGGATCAAAAATATTAAAAAAAAATTCCAGAAAGTTTCAAGAAGCAAAACTTGAATTTGCCCCATACTGGCATCTATTTACATAGCATTTACATTGTATTTACAACTATTTACATATCATTCAGTTCATTAAATTTATGTGTGATTTAATGTACACAGGAGGATGTGCTTAGGTTATATGCAAATATTATGCCAATTTATATAAGGGACTTGCGCATCCATGGGTTTTGGTGTCTGCAGGGGTCCTGGAGCTAATCCCTCCTGGATACTGAGGGATGAGTGTAATAATAATGTGAATAGTCCTCCTGCCTAATTCTGGTCTTTAGTACAAAGCAATTCTAGTCCTTCACCATTAAGTATGATATATACATATGTATATAACTGTATTATTTACATCTGCATATATATGTGTGTATATAAATACAAATATATAATCAAAATATATATCTATTACTATTTACTAGAGATATTCTTCCTTTTATCTGCTTGCCTGCCTCCTTCCTTCCTTCCTCTCTTTCTTTTCTTTTCATTCTACTCATGAATGAAGTTTAGCTCTTATTGAATGACTCTTTAGAATTTACTGAAATAACTGTGCTTTACCATTCTTTATCCTTAACATGGTGAATTACATTCATCTATTTTCCAACATTGAGCCATTTTTATATCACTATAATGCAAAGAAAATCACTTAGTTTTGGTGAATTATTACTTTAGTACAATTTTTGAATTATATTTGCTTTTATTCATGATTTGTGCATCAATATGCATATTGCAAATTAGTCTCTCCTTTTAACTCTATATTTTATAGATATGGATAAAAATGAAAATATAATTTGGATGTTTTTCTTATTTTTCTCTTAAAGTTTAATTGCATTGGGATTTTCTGTCAAAAGTTTGACAGAATTCACTCATGGACTCTATTGGCACTTAAAATGTTGCAAGGGCAATGTGTTAGCTCTTAGAAAACCATAACAGACTGGTTAATATAGATACAATTGAGAGGTGTGAAAACCTTCTTCAGTTGATAATTTTTAATAAAATACACTTTCCAACAAAAACCATCCATTTTACTCTGGTTTCCAAATTTCCATGTGTTGTGTTTGTGGTATGGTGGTCATCATAGTTAGTTATTTACTGTTGATTTTAATTTCTCATTTTATTTACTCAAGTCATTTATTCAGTCAAAAAATAAATATTGAGGAGTGACTGAAATGGGATGATTTATGTCAATTTATTTTGTTCCTTTAATTGAGCCATATTTTCTTATTTCTCTGTATGACTTATGATTTTTGTTGAAAATTGGATATTTGATTATTTTAATGGATAACTCTGGAAATCAAATCCCCCCCTTCCCCAGCGTTTACTGTTTTGTTTTGATTGTTGAAAGCAGTAGTAGTTCATTTGTTTTGTGACTTTTCCAAACTATTTTGCAAAACTATTTCTTGTTGAATGTGATCTCTGAAGTCTCTTCCTCTTCTCCTATTCAGCTAATCTTTTGATAGAAATTTCCTTGAATGGCAGGAGATTAAACAAATAATAAATCACAATTTAAAACAAAAAAGTAAGGAGACAAACAAAAAGAAGAAGAAACAACCTCTTCCAGTCTTTGTAGATTGGCTCTGTGCTGGTGCACTCTTTTAGCACTTAGCTAGGCTTGCTCTGGGCCTATGGATCCTCACAAGGTGAAAGCTTAAGGCCTTCTCAGGTCCTTTCTGAGTGTGCGTAGTACCTGAGCATGTATGTGGCTTTCTCAATTTCCTGTTGTACACACTGCTGCTTTTGATTGTTCTAATTTCCCAAAGAGTCTCACCCCAGCTTCTCCTCCATGCCTTCAATGGTCTGTATTATGTATTCACCAATAATCCCTTGTTCCAAGCATCTGGAGGCCTATAGTTCACCTGGAAGTTTTCATGGGCAGTGCTCACTGCTTTTCCTGTCTGAGTTCTGAGGTAGGCAAAACAGTCAAGCACTTCACATCAATCTTTCAGGTATCCCTCAGATAGGTTAGAATAGATACACAGAATAATTTGCAAGTTAAGTCTGCTTTGCTGGCTCAGTTCTAGGGAGGGAATGGAGAACCAGGCTGGTGGAGCTTCAAGACCAAAATCACTGCCATGCCAGGGAGGGGGTGGGGAAAGGGCAAGTGAAAATGTCACAAAATTTCTTTCCATTTGAAAGATGGCTTTTTCTTGATTGGGCATTTACCTGGTAGCAGTAAAACTTTGTTTTCCAGAACTCTGGCGAAGTTGCTTCATATAGTTTATATTTCACTCCATATGGTCCACCTTTAAATCTCATATGTCATACAAACCAAAATGTTCACTATTACTAATACTTCCACTGCGCTCTATACACTTTACTGTTTCAGGCTTTTAAAAACTTTCCTCTGGCTGTGTTCTCTGCAATACCATACCCAAAGTCTCTTCTCCACATGTTCAGATCCTCTTTAACCCTTAATTTATGCACATCAGAAAGGGAGAATAAGACTAGAGTAAAAGGTAGAAAATAATAAGTCCTATCTTATCTTACCTGATAAATGGTAAAATTTGTCTTCTCAAATTTCCCCCTGCAACTGGTACAGAGTAGCATCCAAACGTTGCTTATTGAGTGGATTAACAAATGCCTCAGTTTAGACCACTGAAACGTAATTTAGAGTGAAATCACCTCTCTCCCCTTTTCCTCATATCATGTTTAAAAATGAGAGGATCACTCCTAAATGCTGATGTAAATGTAAAACTTCTCCCTGTCATCTTATGCAGTGTGGTGTAGTGGTTAAGAACACAGACTTGGAAGTCAAACAACCTTATTATAATAGTTGCTAGCTGTAAGACCTTGGATTTAACCTGTTTTTCATTTTAGTTTTCTCATCTATAAAACTGGGGTACAGATATTCCGCATATCATGGGGTAGTTATAAGGCCTGACAAAATGTTGAAATGTGTCAGCTTTATTTCTAAAGTTTGCCCCGTTCTAGAACCTTAGATACAAAGAATATCCAGACTGGAATGGTCCTTTGAAGGGATAGAGATTTTTTTGTGGCATTCCAATAGAGGCCATGACAACCTTTCTATCACACCTAGGAATTCCATTTCTCTCTCAGCTTGAAGTTGATTGCTCTGCTTTGCTATAACCATCCTCCCATAAACTGAGTCTCCCCCAAGGCCTGCTGTTCACAATTTTTTCTATACTCAGCATTTCACTGTTTGTTTTAGAAATGCCACTAATTAACAAGCACTACTAATTTAAGCTCATAATCATGACTTGTCCTTTAGTGATACAAAGAGGCCCCTAAGTTTTCACTGAGCAGTGAGCAGTGCATATGTTTTGTCATATATTAAGCCCAGACTCAGGTGTACACTTAATACTATAAAATATTCTATTTTTTGAAAAAATTTACCTGAAGCTGCATCAGTAGCACTAATGGTATCTTTACTAGGGAAGGAGCTAATATTATTAAATATATTTTATCTCCTCTGCAATGTATATTTCTTCATGCTTCCCTCCACTTACGCTTCCATGAGAGATATAATTATTCCAAGAATAAAACAGGAAATTAAGTAAGTGCTAATAGGCAGGATGGTGAAAGGGCCCTTTTCTAACAAATTATTAACACATCCTTCTGATCTCAAATTTCTTAATTATATATGGAGGTGGGAAAGGGGGAGCCTTGAGCATCAAATCTCAAAATATTGGAAATATTAATCCTCCTAGAAACTAAAGTAAATTCCAGACAAATAAAAATCAGACCAAATAAGCAGATGCCTATAATACACCAAAATGGAAGAGGTTATATTGTACAACATCCAAAAGGGAAACGATTTCAATTTACCTGAACCTATTTATGAATGTTCTTTAATTGGTCAATAAAGGAAGATGGGCATTTTCCCTACATTAAGACTGACATTTGCCATGACTCCCAAGTGTGCCCTGTTCAAAGAAATAATCTTGGATTAGACGTGATATAGGACTAGCTCAGGGTAAAATTTCTGAAGTCTACATGTCAGAAACTAAGAAGTCACTCCCAAATTCTGTGCATCTCATTAATTAAAATCCTTTAATTCTGCCTCCTGAATATTTTTTTCTTTTTTTATCCCTTTATATACACTCCCAGAGCCAATTCATTAGACCAGGTCAACACCATCTCTTTTCTGAAGCTTTGCAATACCCATTCCTGCCTGTAGTGTAACCCTCACCAATTAATACCCCATAGTGCTAATGGAGTGATCTTCCTAAAACACAAATATCATTTTCTTCTACATAAAACTCATCATATCCCTATTACCTCCTCTAGAAAACCTCCCCTTCTTTCTCATGACCCCCACCTACTGTCCCCATAGCATAATGTTTGACCCTAGTATTGTTCTTAGAAAAGTGAATGGGAGATTATAATAGACTGATTTCCTTGAATGGACAAATTATATCATTATTTCTTCCCCAGTGCCCAGTTCATTTTCTATCACATATGAGGCATTAAGAAAGTTTCTTTTGAATGATTAAATGGAGTCTTTCTAAGATCTGGACTGGAGACTAGGATAAATGAAACTTTGGGATTTATACAGATAGCTACCATAAATCTCTTAAATGTCACTTTATTAATAACAATAGCTATAATTTGTTGACTACATACCATATATTAGGCTCTGGTGTTAGAAAACAAACAAAACACTTCCATTGAGGCTATGTCTTTACAATGTCAATACACTCAATGAAAAGGCTAAAAAAGCAACCGTTCTGCTTCATCTTTGGTCCACACAGTTCCATATAACTATTTGTAATCATATGATTTGGGGAACAAATTGATTTACTCTGGTCTGCCTTTTTATCCAGTTTACTTTGCACTAAAATAATATTCTTTATTTAGCTTGTTTTTAAAATTATTTTTAGTATTTGAGGCATGGAGGAGGGGTGTGGGTGAAGTATCACAGAGGATATGCAAAGTCTCACTGAGATAATTTAAATACTTTCCCTCTTGGTATGTCTTGAATTAGGTGTGGAAGAAATTGTTGGGTTTCTTTGTAACTGTTTAGATGAGAATATTTGGAAGGCAGCATGATATCAATCCTTGTAATACAATACAGGTGCAATGGCCTGCAAGAAGCCTATTCAATTCTACCAGCCTATTTCTCCTGGAAATCATGTTATTTTGCCAGTTGGCACAGTGTAGAAAGTAATAGCCGATTCATATTTACTAGCTTTTAAGAAATGTTCCAATTGCTATTGTAGTGCTAAAGCATTTACTTTTGTCACAAACAGAAATCTCAACCCTCTTCCCATTGCATTACGTTCTCTAGCTTTGCAGTTTTGGGTGATAAGGGGCCATAATTTGCAGTGGATTATTGTTATTATTGGGATGAAGAGTAATTTTCAGAACACTTTCTTACAAAGTTGTGGGTTCAAAAGCAAATTCCTTATGTATATATCAATTTAATAGCTACTTGAAAAAATTGTCTTTGACATTTCAGAGAAGCAAATTGACTACATGTGAGTTGTTAAATATAGTTTAATAACTATAAATGCTATAAATATAGTTTGCATTACCATTTAATTTAACATATCCAATTGAGTTCTAGAATCTCTTCTCTCTAATCAGATGGTATAAATATAAATAGTTCAATTGGTAATAATAATTATCACCATCACCCCCATTATCATTATATATTGAAATGGCTACTAGATTCTTTGAATACAGTATCAAATTTAAATATCTTGTTTAGTGATATGCAGAAAGCTAGAAGAATTTTTAAATCACAATAATTGATGTTGAGAGGTTTCCCCTAAGAGGTGGCCAAGTGTCTCCATGAAAATATGGCTTTTTTTAGCCAATTTCTGTTACCCAACATTTTTGCAGGTATGATTGATAGACAGCCATGGTCACCTTACCTTTGATAAAGGAGGCAAGACTATACAGTGGAGGAAAGACAGCCTCTTCAATAAGTGGTGCTGGGAAAACTGGAAAGCTACATGTAAAAGAATGAAATTAGAACACTCCCTAACACCATACAAAAAAATAAACTCAAAATGGATTAAAGACCTAAATGTAAGGCCAGACACTATTAAACTCTTAGAGGAAAACATAGGCAGAACACTCCATGACATAAATCACGGCAAGATCCTTTTTGACCCACCTCCTAGAGAGATGGAAACAAAAACAAAAATAAACAAATGGGACCTAATGAAACTTAAAAGCTTTTGCACAGCAAAGGAAACCATAAACAAGATGAAAAGACAACCTTCAGAATGGGAGAAAATATTTGCAAATGAAGCAACTGACAAAGGATTAATCCCCAAAATTTACAAGCAGCTCGTGCAGCTCAATATAAAAAAAACAAACAGCCCAATCCAAAAATGGGCAGAAGACCCAAACAGACATTTCTCCAAAGAAGATATACAGATTGCCAACAAACACATGAAAGAATGCTCAACATCATTAATCATTAGAGAAATGCAAATCAAAACTACTTTGAAATATCATCTCACACCAGTCAGAATGGCCATCATCAAAACATCTAGAAACAATAAATGCTAGAGAGGGTGTGGAGAAAAGGGAACCCTCTTGCACTGTTGGTGGGAATGTAAATTGATACAGCCACTATGGAGAACAGTATTGAGGTTCCTTAAAAAACTAAAACTAGAACTACCATACGACCCAGCAATCCCACTACTGGGCATATACCCTGAGAAAACCATAATTCAAAAAGTATCATGTACCACAATGTTCATTGCAGCTCTATTTACAATAGCCAGGACATGGAAGCAACCTAAGTGTCCATCAACAGATGAATGGATAAAGAAGATGTGGCACATATATACAGTGGAATATTACTCAGCCATAAAAAGAAATGAAATTGAGTTATTTGTAGTGAGGTGGCTGGACCTAGAGTCTGTCACACAGAGTGAAGTAAGTCAGAAAGCGAAAGACAAATACCATATGCTAACACATATATATGGAATCTAAAAAAAAAAAAGTCATGAAGAACCTAGGGGCAAGATGGGAATAAAGACGCAGACCTACTAGAGAATGGACTTGAGGATATCGGGAGGGGGAAGGGTAAGCTGGGACAAAGTGAGAGAGTGGCATGGACATATATACACTACCAAATGTAAAATAGGTAGCTAGTGGGAAGCAGCCGCATAGCACAGGGTGATCAGCTCGGTGCTTTGTGACCACCTAGAGGGGTGGGATAGGGAGGGTGGGAGGGAGGGAGACGCAAGAGGGAAGAGATTTGGGGATATATGTATATGTATAACTGATTCACTTTGTTATAAAGCAGAAATTAACACACCATTGTAAAGCAATTATACTCCAATAAAGATCTTAAAAAATTCATATGGTAGAACTTGTTTTATGGCAGGAATCATCTTAAACTGTGGGATTTGAAGCCCAAGTTCTAATTGCTTAATGACTGCTTGTGAGTGAACTGCTTTCTTCTATGAACTGGTAAGAAAGGGATGCCAGGAGGAGGTCTGCCTGAAAACATTTTTTAAAAAATGTATCAAACTTACCTCAAGAAACTCAATTTAGTTACGGGGATGGATACACAATTAACTCTAAGACAGCAAAAAAAATCTATGACAACATACTCAAATTGGAGTTCTGGCTAACTTTGTTCACTGCTCTTGCCCTTCCCCATTTTTATCTTGATCATGGTAGGAAGTAAATGCTGTAAGAAAAGGAACACTTAAGTAAATAGTAGTATGTGAAAAATAAACTTCAGAACAAGTTACTTCAGGAATTCATATATTTGGCAGAGGACTCAGATCAAAAATATATGAAGAACTTTTATAAGTGAATAAGGTGACAAACAGTCAAATTGGTAATTGACAAACAGTTTGAACAGATATTTCACAAAGGAGTCATATAAATGATAAATAAGCTCATTAAAAGATGCTCACCATCATTCATAAAGAGAGAAATGTAAATTAATGCCACAATATGTTACCAATGCACTTTCACTCAAACGGCTAACATTTAAAAGACAGACTGAAAATAACAAGTATTGGCAAGGATATGGAACTCTCATGCATTACTGATAGCAGTGTAAAAGAATACAACAATTTCTGAAAGCAGTTTGGCAGTTCCTTTAGAGTTAAGCATATACTTACTATATGATGGAGAATTCTACTCCTAGGTATTTACCTACGAGAAATGAAAGTGTATGTGCACACTGACTTGTCTACAGATGTTCATAGCAGATTTATTCATAACAGTCAGAAACAGGAAACAAAATAAGTGATCATCAACAGATAAACAAATTTTAACAAATCTTTACAATGGAATAGTAAAGAAATAAAAAGGGAATGAGAGGAATTAAGGAAAGGAACATAGTAAACAAGAGTATGTAAAAAAATATACTTCAAAAAAAGAACTACATGAGTAAACTGAGCATATGAAGAATATTTATATAAAAATACTTTGTCCTTAAACAGAACATGGACACTAATAGGTAAATATATATGTGTGTGTGTATATATACACACACACATATATACATAAAGTCAGAGTAGTGATGTAAAAAAACAGAAATGCATGAAAAGTGATCATCCATTTCTCATGGTAAACATGAAGAAAACAATTAACTATCAAAAATAAAAGCTATATTAGGTACATCAAGAATTACAGTATATTCTGCTACAAAGAGATTCACTGATACAGTTAAAAGACCTGAGAAAATCAGGCAGATTTGAGAGAAAGACAAGATTAAAGCAATTTGAGATGTCTGAAGTGCACATAAGTTATATACCTGAGAAAACAAGATATAAAAACATTCACATATGTGGTAGAAGAAAAATTTAGACTTCACTTTCCAGATCAAATGGTAATGTTTTACAGTAAAAAAGTGATGAAGGTCAGTTTCAGCTCTGTCATGTAGAGCTAAGAAATCTTCACTCTAATTCTTACAGCAAGAAAAAAGCTGAACAAACTTAAACTACTTTTCTTGGACCCATCAGAGAACCAAAGTCACAGGAAAAACTGCCATCCAAAAATTTGAGAAATAGGCAAATACAGAGATCAGTCAACCTGGAAAAGAGGCTGCTAGAGTCATAATCTGGTGGGAAAGCTAAGGTGGTAATTTTGAGAAATAGCTGAAGGCTGAGTGTAGACTAACTTGAGAGTGAGAAACTTCTCAGGGCTCAGTCCTAAGGGTGCCCCTACATTCTCTGGGTTTTATTTCTAGGCATTCCACTGGGCTCCACTGGGTTCTGGGTCCAAGAAAAACCCCTTCACATTTCAGGCAAGGGCAGGGGAAAAGTAACGATTTTGAAATATACCAAGAGTGTTCTACATAAAAAAGGCCAACTCTCCAAGGAAAAAATCTTTATCAGAGCCTTATCTGACCCATGGGAAGAGCAGTTAGCTAATTCAAGCCCCCTGGAGCCTTCCTGTCTTACATAAGGGGAGAAAAAGATGGCTAAGAAATACTTCAAAAGGTCACCTTCCAAGAACTCCAGCCTACTAAAATACTGATATTTGATACTAAAGTTATAGAATGATTCCCCTCCTTCACACCTTACCAACATATTTATAGGGCTCTAGTATAATAACAGTGGGTTACAATGGAAAGAACTGAAAGCCACAGAACCTGTTTAAAGAGGGATTCATGTAGAGACCGAAAGACTAGAGGAGAGAGAAAAACAAGGACTCTAGAGGAATTTAAGACCTCTGGCACTTACAGCTAGAGAAAACATTAGACATAGCCAAACTCCTAGCCAGCTTGACACAGAACCTCATACAAAAGGTCCTTTACCTCAGTTCCTATTACCCACTGCATCACATCTGGCTTTCACCAAAAATATAAGGGATGTGAAAGGCAAGGGAAAACCCCCCCACCAGTTTACAGAAACAAAAAACGCAAGTCCCAGACTCTTATATGAAACACTTTTTTGAATCATCAGACAGATAATTTAAAATAATTATGATTAACTTGTTAGGGACTCTAGTGGAAGAACAAAACAATATGCAAGATTAGATGAGTAATGTAAGAAGAGAAATGGGAACTCTAAGAATGTATCAAAAGGAAATAGTAGAAGTCAAAACCACATTAACAAAAATGAAGAATATCTTTCTTGGGCTCAAGAATAGAATGGACAACAGAGGAACCAATCAGTAAGCTTAAAGATTTGTCAATAGAAACTTTCTAAACTGAAATGCAAAGAGAAGACAGAATGAAAATAACAGAATATTCAATTACTGTGGGACAATTGAATATGTGTAACATATGCATAATTTGAATAAAAGACGGAGAAAGAAGGAAAAAATAATGGACCACAAGAAATATTTGAAATAATAATGGCTAAGAATTTTCCAAAATTAATGACAGACATCAAACTTAGATCCAGGAAACTCAGAGAACACCAAGCAGGTTGAAAACCAAAAAAAAAAAAAAAAAAAAAAAAAAAAAAAAATTTACAGCTAGGCATATCACATTCAAACTTAAAAAAAAAAAAGACAGAAAGAAAATCTTGAAAGAAGCCACAATGGGTGAGGGTGCCACATTAACTATACAAGAACAAGGACATGAATTACAGCAGATTTCTCATCAGAAGCCATGCAACAAAGAGTGGAGAAAATATTTAAAGTGTTGAAATGAAAGTCCCATCAATATAGAATTCTATATCCAGCAAAATTTCCTTCAGAAGTGAAGGAGAAATAAAGACTTCACATACACACACACACACACACACACACACACACACCCTCTGAAGGAACACATTGCCAGTAGATCTGCTGTGCAAGAAATATTAAAAGAAATTCTCCGGAAAGATGGAAAAGGATATATATATAGTTCAGAAATTTGGATTTACATAGAGAAAGGAAGAACATCAGAGAGGGAATAAATGAATGTGAAATAAAATATTTTACTTTTTATTCTTAATTGATCTAAATGGTAATTCTTTACCTAAAGTAATAATAGCAATAATGTATTGAGAGATTACTGCATATGGAAAGGTGAAATGAATGACAGCCATGTAATAAGGGAGGGGAAGGAGGAATTGGGAATATTCTGTTATAAGGTTTCTACACTACATGTGAAAACTATATAGTGTTATTTGTAAGTAAACTTATATTACTACAAATGTATACTGAAAACACTATGGCAACCACTGAAAATGTTTTAAAAATTAAGTATAATTAACATGCTAATAGAGGAGAGAAATGGAATCATCTAAAGTGGTCAATTAAAACCACAGAGGGCAGAAAAAGCTGGCAAGAAAAATAAACAAAGCAAATTAAATGGATGTGAAACAGTTACAAACATGGTAGTTTTTGCTCTAACTAAATACTCAGTTTAAGTGTGAATGGCCTGAATACACCAATTTAAAAACAGAAATGATCAGAATAGATAAAAAAGGAAGATACACATAAAAAACCCAATTAAGTAGCTAAGAAATCCAATTTAAACAAAGATGCTGATAGGTTAAAATTGAAGGAGTGGAGAAAGATATACCTTGCTAACACCAATCAAAAGAAAACTGGGATAGCTATATTATTTTCAGACAAATAAGACTTTAGAGCAAGGAAGATTATCACCGATAGTCATTACATAATGATAAAGTCCTTTCTCCAAGAAGTCATAAAAATCCCTGATTTGTGTGCACCTAACACTGGAACATTAACACACGTGAAGCAAGATCATATACAATCACAAGGAAGAAAAGAGAAAAAGCCACTATTTCCCTTTTTGGAGACTTCAACTCTTTAGTAATTGATAGACCAAGCAAGCAACAAATCGTAAGGGTATATTTGACCTCAAAAGCACCACAAATCAACTTGATCTAATTGACATTTATAAAACACCCCATCCAACAACAGCGGAATACATATTCCTCTCAAGCTCATATGACACATTCACAAAAATAGACCATATCAGAGGCCATAAAAACACCTTAACATTCTACAAATTTTTAAAAATTCTTATTGAATATAGTTGGTTTACAATGTTGTGTTAGTTTCAGAAAATGCCTAACATTTAAAACAATAGAAATCATAAAAGTATGTTCTCAAACCACAATGCAATAGACTAGAAATCAGTAAGAGAAATATACCTGGAAAGTCCCCAAATACTTAGAAGTTATGCAACACATTTCTAAATAACAAGTAGGTCAAAGAAGTTCCAAGAGAAAAAACTGTCTTGAAATAAATGAAAAGAGAAACTGGTAACAACTGAAGAGGTTGAATAAGTAATAAAAAAAAAAACCTCCCAAACAAGGAAAATCATAAGACCAGATGGTCTCACTGGTGAATTTAATCCAAAATTTAAAGAATTGACACCAAGTTTTTTCAAACTCTTCCAAAAAACTAAAAGCAGGGAATATTCCCTGAGTCATTCTATGAGGACAGTAATTCCCTGATAGCAAAGCCAGACAAACACTTCACAAGTAATGAAAACTACAGACCAAAATCTCATGAACACTGATGCAAAAATCCTCAACTAAATACTAATACAATGAGTCCAGCAACATATTAAAATTATTATATATCATGACCAAGTGTGATTTATCCCAGGAATACAAGTGTGGTTCAATATATGAAAATGAATCAACATGATATACTACTTTAATAAAGAAAAAAACATTATCTCAATTGATGCAGTAGAGACATTTGACAAAATCCAACATCTTTTCATGATTAAAAAAAATACTGCTAACTAGGAATAGAAGGTAACTACCTCAACATGATAGGATATTTATGAAAGATCCACAGCTAACACCATAGTCAGTGGTATAAGACTGAAAGCTTTTCCTTTTAAATAAGGAACAAGGAAAGGATGGTCACTCCCGCCACTTCTATTTAAAATTGCACTGGTAGTTCCAACTAGAGTAGGCAGGGAAAAATATCTAATGTGCAAAGGAAGGGGTAAAACTATCTCCATTTGGAGATGATATTATCATTCATATATATATATATATATATATATATTTCTAGAGAATTCACAAAAAATAGAATAAGTGAATTCAGCAAAGCTGCAAGATATGACATCAACACGCAAAAATCAGTAGTATTTCTATGCACTAGCAATGAATAATCTAAAACAGAAACTAAGAAAACTGTTTGTTTAAAATAGCATCAGAAGAATAAAATAATTAACAATAAGTTTAACCAAGGACGTTGCTATGGTCTGAATATTTGTATTCCCCCCAACACACACAAAACTCATATGTTGAAATCCTAACCCCCCATGGTGATGGTATTAGAGGGTGGGGCCTTTGGAGGTGATTAGTTTTAGTTCATGAGGAATGCGCTTAATGTCTTTCTAAAAGAGGCCTGAGAGAGTTGCCTTGCCCCTTCTGCCATGTGAGAACACAGTGTAAAGACAGCCATCTATTAGGAAGCAGGTCTCATCAGACAGCAAATCTGCTTGCACCATGATATTGGATTTCCTAGCCTCCAGAACTGTGAGAAGTGGTGGTTATTTATAAGCTACCCAGTCCTTGGTACTCCTGGCATAGCAGCCTGAACAGAGTAAGACAGAGGAAAAAGACATTGAAAACTACCAAACATTGCTGAAATAAATTTTAAAAGACTTCAATAAATAGAAACACATTCTGTGTCCATAGATTGAAAGACTTAATGTTGTGAACATGACAGTACTCCCCAAAGTGATCTACAGAATCAGCGAAATTCCTCTCAAAATCCCAATGACTTTTTTTTTTCAGAAATAGAAAAGCAGATCTCAGAATTTATATAGAAGTGCCAGGGATGCTGTAGCCAAAACAATATTAATAAAAAATACAATGTTGGAGGACTCACATTTTCTGATTTCAAAATTTAATACAAAACTGCAGTAATCAAAACAGTGTGAAATTGGCATAAGAATAAAAATATAGACCAATGGAATAAACTTACATTCCATAAATAAATCTATACATCTATTGTCAATTGATTTTTGACAGGGATGCCAAAACATTCAATGGGGAAGGAAAGTCTCTTCAACAAATGGTACTGGGAGAACTGGATATGCAAAAGAATGAAATTGAATCCTTATCTCACACCATATACAAAAATTAAATCAAAATGGATCAAAGGGGCTTCCCTGGTGGCGCAGTGGTTGAGAGTCCGCCTGCCAATGCAGGGGACACGGGTTCGTGCCCCAGTCCGGGAAGATCCCACATGCCGTGGAGTGGCTGGGCCCGTGAGCCATGGCCACTGAGCCTGTGTGTCCGGAGCCTGTGCTCCACAACGGGAGAGGCCACAACACTGAGAGGCCCACATACAGCAAAAAAAAAAAAAAAAAAAATGGATCAAAGACCTGAATATGCGTTAAAACTATTCAACTCTTAGAAAAAAACATGTAGGTAAATCTTCATGACCTTATACTTGGCAATGTATTCTTAAATAGGACACCAAAATCTCAAGTAACAAAAGAAGAAATAGACTTCATTGAAATAAAAAACTTCTGTGCACCAAAGAATACTATTAAGAAAAGACAACTTACAGAATGGGAGATAATATTTGCATACAAATATCTGACACAATTCTAGTTCAAGAACATAGAAAGAACTCTTAAAACAACAATAAAAAGTCAAGTAACCCCATTTAAAAATTAGCAAAGGACATGAATAGACATTCTCCAAAGATATACAAATGACCAACAAACACATGAAATAATGTTCAACATTATTAGCCATTAAGAAAATGCAAATAAAACTATGAGATGCCACTTCATATCCACTTATTTGGCTATAGTATAGTAATTAAAAAGGAAAATAAGTGACACTGAGGAATGAAGAAATCATTGCCTTCACATGTTGCTGGTGGAAAGGTGAAATGGTAGTCACTGAGGAAAACAGTTTGGTGTTTTCTCAAAAAGCTAAATGTAGAATTACCATAAGGCCCAGCAATTCCACTTCTAGATATACATCAAGAGATTTGAAAACAAGTATTCAAACAAATATATGTATATGTATGTTCAGAACAGCACTATTCACAATCATCAAAAGGTGGAAACAACCCAAATGTCCTTCAACTGGTGAATGGATAAACAAAGTGTGGTACACTCAAACAATGGATTATCATTCAGCTGTAAAAAGGAATGAAGTACAAGTATATGCTATAACACTGATGAATCTGAGAAACATGCTAAGTAACAAAAAAGACACAAAAGTTAATATTGTCTAATCCCATATACATAGAATATCCAAATTATGCAAATATATAGAAAGAGAAAACAGATTATTGATTGCCAATGGCTGAGGGAGGAGGGAGTGAGGAGTGACTGCTTATTGGGTATGGATTTTGTTTTGGAAGTGATGAAAATATCTCTGAACTAACTAGAGGTAATAGTTTTACAACATTTTGAATATGCTAAAATGTCACTCACAGCACTTTATCCTTCAAATGGTTAATTTTGTGTTATATAAGTTTCACCTCACTAAAATGTGTATAAGTTGGGCTTTAGTAAAATTAAAAACTTCTGCTCTCCAAATGACTGCTAAGTGAATGAAAGACAAGCCACAGACTGGTAGGAAATATCGAATGCTGGCTATGATACACTGCAGTAAGAACTGTCATTCATTGCTGGTGGGAATACAAAATATTCCCACCAGAACCTTGGAAGAGGTGCCACCTTGGAAGATAGTAGTTTCTCAAAATATTAAGCATAGCCCTAACATATAACCCAGCAATCCTGCTCCTAGAGACTATCAACTGATTTGAACACTTATTCCCACATAAAAACTTACATTTGAATATTTATAGCAGTTTTATTTATAATCACCAAAAACTTGAAGCAACCAAGATTATATCAATAGGTGAATGGTACCTTCACACAATGGAATGTTATGGAGGATTAAAAAGAAATAAGTTGTTTGGTACTGATTACTTATCTGGCCTTGGGCAAGTGACTTCAATGAGCTTTGACTTTCCTCATCTGGAAAATGAGGATAATAAACTCATGATGTTGATGTTAGGATTAAGTGAGATAATATAAGTAAAGTGTTTAGCACATTACATGGCACAATGTAAATGCTCAATAAACATTAACAATTATTATTAATATTATTGTTATCATTATTAAAGCAGTCAAAAATACCAAAACTTTTCTTCATGCAACAGATAGATACTTATTGTGCATTTACTCTGTATCAAACTTTGCTAAGTATGGGTAATTGAGAATTGGCACATCTATTGACTATAGATGGTGATTTCTGTTTCCTGACCTTACTTCTTTGAAGACAAAACTTAACTGTGCATCATTCACTTAAACAGATCAACCCATTTCCATATTAAAAAATTTTAAGGCTGATATATTTTAGTGATGCTTAATTAAGAACTATGGTAGCAACAAATAAAGAAATTCAAGTACAATTTAACTGAAAAAAATGAGATAAACTATCAAGCCCCCAAAACACATAGATAAACTTTAAATGTGTATTGCTAAGTAAAAGAAGCCATTCTGAAAAGCCTACATACTGTATGATTTCAATTACATGATATTCTGGAAAAAGCAAAGCTATAGGGACAGTAAAAAATCAGTATTTGGAGGTGGTTCAAGGTGGCAGCATAGGAAGAGCTTGAACTTGCCTCCTCCCATGGACACAACAAATACACACCTAAATATGGATCAATTCCCTCTAAAAAGAACCTGAGAACCAGCTGAACACCTGCTCCACAACAAAGAATAAAAATGACTACATTGAGATGGGTAGGAGAGGCAGAAAAATGCTCTCACCAAAAATTCTACCCCCAGTAAGGCAGTACACTATAGAGAGGTATCTCACCAGGCAGGCACTTCTGCCAGAGGAGAGAGGGGTTGGCACCCCACATCAGGCACCACGGCCCCTGGGATCTACACCAGAGATATGAGACCCCAAAATGCTTGGCTTAAAAAACCAATGAAGCTGACATCCAAGGGTCCCAAAGTGCTATAGGAAACTGAGACTCCCCTCGTAAAGGGCTCACATGCAGTCTCATTCACCCTGAGATCCAGTGAAATAACAGCAGTTTGAAAAGTGCCAAGACTATATGTGAAGGAGTCATTTGTGAATCTAAAAGCATCAGTTGGAGGGGTGGGAGGTGGTGGAAATACTCCCCAGAGATGCAGGCACTGGCAAACACCATTGTTTCACTTCTCACCTAACCTGCTAGCACAGGTGAGGGAGCTGGGGCACGACGTTGAGCATGAGCTATTATAGCATTACCCCTCTGCATTGCTGAAGCCAGAGAGCTCTGGCAGCTGCAGGGCTTCCTGGCTCCCTGCTGTGGCAGGTGGGTGCCAACTGTTGCAGCATTCTCCTGCTTCCTAGGTAAAGTCTGCGAGTTTGGGCAGCTGCAACACCCCTCCACTCACTGACTGGGACTGGTGAGTGTGAGCAGTCACTGCATTATCCCTCTCCCAGCCTAAAGTCAACTCAATACTCCCCTGCCTCCTGGTTGGGGCTGGCAAGCATGAACAGTCACTGTATTCTCCTATTCCTAGCCTAAAGACAATGCACACACATAGACAAGGCACTCTCATTTTGCATTGCTGAAGCCCGTGGATGCAGTCAGTCAGGTAATCTTCTTGCTGCATTCCTGAGGGAAGAGAGCAAGCCCCACCTCCCACACTCCCCAGCCACCTAGTTAAAATCAGTAGGCATACACAGTCTACATAGGGAACACCCCTTGATTTCCTGGCCCTGATGGCCAAGGGGGCTGGCATTTCTGAGCTCCATGGGACTGCAGCAATGGGAAGGGCAGTTCTTGGCAGGCCACTACCCCCAAGATTCTGCATGGACAGTAGACTGAAACAGCCCCAGTCTTCGTGTGAAAAAGGCCTATTTATGTAGCCTGGAGCTTCACACTGATGGACAGGTTTCAGGTTTCCTGCACATCTAGAGACTAAGGAGGCACTCCCAGGGAAAGTAAGCAGGGATACACCATCCTCACACACCCCTTAGCCTTGCTACAGCTCAGTGAGGCTCCCCAGAAAGGAGATTATACACGTGTCAGGAGCCCAAACTTTAGCAACTGCCACCCAGGGCACACCTCCAGTTCTCCTGGTCTAGAGGTCAGCAGGGATTAGGATTGTGGCCCCACAGGACTGTATATGTATTCATACTTTAAAAGCTGCTGCCTAAGGCTCTAGCATCCTAAAACTACATGCCAAATGAGATTCCTCCTCTTGGAACACTGACAGGTGTCAGCACACACTCAGTGGCAGGGGCATATCATGAATAAGTTAGGTGGCACCCTGCACAGAGCCTGAATGGGCAGACGCCACAGCCCCTCCCTCTTCTCACAACAGCCAAGCCATAATCAGCCTGGGCAGGTACCCTGAGCCCCACCCATCCCATGTAGAGACCTAGCCATGACTCCTCATGTGGCAGCTGAGCCACAAGTGGGCTAGGCAAGAACCCTGATCCCTGCCCTCTCCATGCAGTGGCCACTGCCCTATCAAAGCCAGCAGGCACACGCAGCCCACATGAGGGATATCCATAGAATGCCTGGCTCTGGTAGTCAAGGGAGATTGTGCTTTGGACCACACAGAATAGCTCCTACACAAGACCACTCCTTCAAGTCTGAGGAGGGTAGCTGTTTGGCGCCATATATGTGTGTGTGTGTGTGTGTGTGTGTGTGTATTTATATATATATTATATATTATTATATATATTATAATATATATATAATATATAATATATATATAATATATATATTATATAATATATATATTATATTATATATATAATATATATTATATATAATATATATATTATATATTATATATATAATATATATAATATAATATATATATTATATAATATATAATATATATATATAGAGAGAGAGAAGCAAACTGAGCAGACAAAGGAATATGTTCCAAACCAAAGAACAAGGCAAATCCGTAGAAAAAGATGTTAATGAATGGAGATAATCAACCTGCCTGATAAAGATTTCAAAGTGTTGGTCATAAAAGTGCTAACTAATATCAGGAGAAAAATGGAAGAATACAGCAAGAACTTCAACAAAGAGATGAAAAATATAAGTACCAAACAAAATCATAACTGAACTTAAAAATACACTAGAGGGGTTCAACAGCAGAATGGATGAAATAGAAGCACCAATCAATGAGCTGGAAGACAAAGCATTGGAAAACACCCAGATAAAGCAGCAAAATGAAAAAAAGAGTTAAAATAAGTTAGGATATCTTAAGGGTCATCTGGAATGACATCAAAAGGAGTAACATTCACTTTATAGGGGTCCTGAAGAAGGGAAAGGGCCAGAAAAATTATTGGAAGAAATAATGGCTGAAAACTCCCCTAATCTGGGGCAGGAAACAGACATCCAGGTCCAGGAGGCCCAGAGAATTCCAAATAAGATGAACCAGGCTTCCCTGGTGGCGCAGTGGTTGAGAGTCCGCCTGCCGATGCAGGGGAAACGGGTTCGTGCCCCGGTCCGGGAAGATCCCACATGCCGTGGAGTGGCTGGGCCCGTGAGCCATGGCCTCTGAGCCTGTACATCCAGAGCCTATGCTCCGCAACAGGAGAGGCCACAACAGTGAGAGGCCTGTGTACCACAAAAACAAAAAACAAATAAGATGAACCTAAAGAGAAACACACCAAGTCATATTATTATTAAAATGATAAAAGTTAAGGATAAAGAGAGAATGTTAAAAGCAGTAAGAGAAAAGCAAGTTATTATGTACAAGGGAAACCCCATAAGGCTATGAGCAGATTTTTCAGCAGAAACTTTACAAGCCAGAGCGTGACATGACATATTCAAAGTGCTGAAAGGAAAAACATACCAACCAAGAATTCTCTACCTGGCAAAGTTATCATTCAGAATTGTAGGACCAATTAAGAGTTTTACAGATAAGCAAAAGCTAAAGGGGTTCATCACCACTAAACCAGCCTTAAAAGAAATGTTAAAGGGACTTCTGTAAGCTAAAAAGAAAAGGCACTAATTAATAATAAGAAAACAATGAAAATAAAAATCTCACTGGAGAAGATAATAAATGCAGTGTGTTAATCACTTATAAAGCAAGTGCAAACGGCAAAAGACAAAAGTTGTAAAATTAATTAAAAATACAATTGTTAGATGAAAGAAACATAAAATAAGATGTGAAAAGTGTCATCAAAAATATAAAACAAGGAAGAGTAAAAATACAAAGCTTCAGAATGCATTCAAATTAAGTTATTACTGACTTAATGGAGATTGTTAAATACATAGGAGTCCATATGTGTGTCCCATGGTAACCACAAAGAAAATGTATAGTAAATACACAAAATGAAATAGAAAGGAATCTAAACATAACAATAAAGAAAACAGTCAAACCACCAGGGAAGAGAGAAAGAGAAGAAGAAATGGATGGACAGGAACTACAAAAACAGCCAGAAAACAGTTAACAAAATGGCAATAAGTACATACCTATCAATGATTATTTTAAATGTAAATTGACTAAACTTTCTAATCAAAAGACATAGGGTAGCTGAATGGATTTTTTAAAAATACCCTTTTATAATATATGCTTTTTAGAAGAGACTCATTTCATACCTAAAGATACACACAGACTGAAAGTGATGGAATGAAATATATGTTATTTAAATGGAAATGAAAAGAAACCTGTTGTATGGAGCAGCAATACTTATATCAGACAAAATAGACTTTAAAACAAAGACTGTAACAAAAGAAAAGAAAAGCATTACATAATGATAATGGGGTCAATCCAACAAGAGGCTCTAACATTTGTAAACATTTATGTACCTAACATAGGAGCAACTACATATATAAAGCAAATAAAAATAAAGGGAGAAATAGACAGCAATACAACAATAGTAGGGGACTTTAATACCTCACTTACATCAATGAAATAGATCACCCAGACAGAATACCCACAAGGAAACACTGGCCTTAAATGACACATTAGGCCAGACATACTTTATAGATATACACAGACATTCCACCAAAAGCAGCAGAATATGCATTCTTTTCAAGTGCAAATGGAACATTCTCCAGAATAGATTACATATAAGGCCACTGAAGAAGTCCCAATACATTTATGATTTAAATAATTTCAAGCATCTTTTCTGACCACAATGGTGTGAAACTAGAAATTAATTACAAGAAGATAACTAGAAAAATCACAAATACGTAGAGAATGAACAACAAGCTATTAGACAACTAATGGGTCAACAAAGAAATCAAAGAGAAAAAAAAATACCTTGAGACAAAAGAAAATGGAAACACAACATTCCAAAATTGATGGGACACAGCAAGACAGTTTTAAAAGGAAAGTTCATAGCAATACAGGCTTACCTCAAGACAATTTTACATCTTTCCTTCCAATTTGGATGCCTTTTATATTTCTTCTTCTTGCCTAATTGCTGTGGCAAGAATTTCTACTACTATGTTGAGTAAAAGTGGCAAGAGTGGGCATCCTTGTCTTGTTCCTGATTTTAGAGGAAAAGAATTGAGCTTTACTCAAATAAACAATCTAACTTTACAGTTAAGGCAACTATAAAAAGAAGAACAAGGCTCAACATTAGTTGAAGAAAGGAAATAATAAAGATCAGAGTGAAAATAAATGAAATAGAGATGGCAAAAATTAGAAAAGATTGATGAAACTTCTTTGAAAAGATAAACAAAATTGACAAACCTTTAGCCAAACTCATTAAGAAAAAGTGAGAGACTCCAAATAAATAAAATCATAAATGAGCGAGGATGAAATGAGAACTGATACCACATAAATACAAAGGATCATACAAAAAACTATGAACAATTATATGCCAAGTTAGAGAACCTATAAGAAATGGATAAATTCCTAGAAACATAGTCTTCTGAAACTGAATCATGAAGAAATATAAAATCTATGTTCATCATAGCATTTTTTACAATAGCCAAGATATGGAAGCAACCTAAGTGTCTCATAGATGAATGAATGAATACAATGGAATATTACTCAATAAAAAAGGATGAAATCTTGCCAATTTGCAACAACATGGATGGACCTAGAGCATATTATGCTAAGTGAAATATGTCACACAGAGATAGACAAATACCATATGATTTAACTTATATGTGGAAGCTAAAAAAAACAAATGGACAAACAAAACAAAACAGAAACAGACTCATAGATACAGAGAACAAACCAGTGATTACCAGAGGGGAGGGGGAAGGAGGGATGGGCAAAATATGTGAAGGGGATTAAGAGGTACAAAATTCCAGCTATAAAATAAGTAAGTCACAAGGATGTAATTTATAGTCTAGGGAATATAGTCAATAATATTTTAATAACTCTGTATGGTGACAGATGGTAACTAGACTTATCATGGTGATCATTTCATAATTATAAAAATATTGAATCACTGTGTTGAACACCTTAAACTACTATAATACTTTAGGTCAATTATAATTCAATTAAAAATCAGTGCTTGCTAGGGAATGGGAGGGAAGGTTTAATAGGTGAAGCATGGGGGATTTTTATGGTGGTGAAATTATTTCATATGATACTTTAATTATGTATATGTGATATTATGTGTATGTCAAAACCTATAGAACTTAATAGCACGAAGAGTTAACCTTAGTGTATAGCAATTTAAAAATATATTTAGAAAGTTGGGGGATACCAGGATAAAAGGCACACTGTGACAAAAATCTAACTGTATTATAAGTGTTTGAAACAACCTCACTGAAGGGTTTTGGAGGATAGGCACTGCCCTAAGTAACTTTGGAAATGAGTCTTAAAGAAAAAACAAAGGAAATTCACTCCACTCTAGTTGGTAAAGTTATTTCCCATGGGGGTACAGGTTAACAATTTTCATACTGCTTTAAAATATACTGTCCTTGAATAACTTAATACACGAGTTACATGTGCTGTGAGCCAGTTTTTCACTGTTAGAGTGGGACTTTACATATTGGTAAGAGTAGGAAGCTAGAATGATACATGTGGTAATGGATTAGAGTTGGAGACATCAGTGTGAACTCATGTGCAGCTTAATATACACACAGAAGGCTACATACAGAAACATTTATAGATATGTGTAGATACACAGGTTAATAATACACACATATACTTTCTTGCTCTGTCATCTGAGATATCCTAGAAGAAATGGTACCCAAGTAGGAGCAAACACACCTAGTGCCCAGGTGTTGGTTTATAATACCATTCTCCAGTTAAAGGAACCAAGGCTTTGTGGAGAAGTAGCTGATCTTAGGACTATTATAAGTAATACACAAAATGAATCTAGGACATCCTATAGTGTCATAAAGTAAGTAGATTCTCAAAAAGGAAATGCCCATTTTGATGGGAGTATGTCAAAAGGACACAAGAGCCAATTTAAATTGCTCTCAAGGGCCAAAGTTGGAAACTATTTGAGCAACAAAATAGAGTAGTTAGTATAGGGTGTCCATAGTGACTTCCTTACAAAAAGTACAATATGGGAAGAGAGAAATGAGTCACTGTACAGTGGAGGAATCTGGCAAAATATCTCTGCCAGTTTATCAAAATCACATCGACAGTGACAAATTATGTTAATAGTAGGTACCCTTGATATGATGCAATGAAAATGACACTGTACCTCTGTAGTCTTCCTTGCAAGAAGACATGACCACAGTCTAATCATGGGGAAAACATCACACAAATTCTAATTGAGGGACATTCTACAAAATACCTGACCAATACTCCTCAAAACTATCAAGGTCTTCAAAAACAAGGAAATTCTGAAAATTCATCATAGCCAAGAGAAGCCAAACGAGACATGATGACTAAACTTAATGTGGCATCCTGAATAAGGTCCTGAAACAGAAAAAAGGCATTAGGTAAATACTAAATAGATCTGAATAAAGTATGGACTTTAGTTAATAATAATATATTTATATATAATATTGATTAAGTAAATACAAGTAATGTAGCTCATTAATTATACAAATGTACCACAATAAGGCAAGTTGTTAATAATAGGGGAAATTGTGTATGGGGTACATGGTATCTCCTTGTACAGTCTTCTCAGTTTTCCTGTAATCTAAAACTGTTCTAAATATAAAGTCTATTTGAAAACGCGAAGGCTGATTAAAACTTACACATTTTCTTCATAATTTACTGAAGCTTAAATATAAAGCAAGTATCCTCATATGTATCCAAGCATAATAAAAGTCACCTGAACTTCAGGCTGGCTTCAGAGCTTCACAGAAAAACCCAGTGCCAAAATAAAACTACAATGGAATGGGAAGGTGGAGAGAGCTAACATATATGACTCAAGAACATTATACCTTGTAGTGAGGTGGATGGACCTAGAGTCTGTCATACAGGGTGAAGTAAGTCAGAAAGAGAAAAACAAGTACCATATGCTAACACATATATATGGAATCTAAAAAAAAATTGTTCTGAAGAACCTAGGGTCAGGACAGGAATAAAGATGCAGACATAGAGAATGGACTTGACACAGGGAGGGGGAAGGGTAAGCTGGGACGAAGTGAGAGAGTGGCATGGACATATATACACTACCAAATGTAAAATAGCTAGCTAGTGGGAAGTAGCCGCATAGCACAGGGAGATCAGCTCAGTGCTTTGTGACCACCTAGAGGGGTGGGATAGGGAGGGTGGGAGGGAGACACAAGAGGGAGGGCATATGGGGATATATGTATACATATTGTTGATTCACTTTGTTATACAGCAGAAACTAACACACCATTGTAAAGCAATTATACTCCAATAAAGATGTTAAAAAAAAGAACCTTATACCTAACCAAGCTACTGTTCTATTATGAAAACAGATATTGTCAATGTTAAAAAATTGAGAATTCACAGTACACACAAGCATGTTTTGAAATATTTTCTACAACTAGTCAGTGGATCAAATTTTAAAAGTCGGCTCTTGTAAAGGTGGAGATCTGGGAATGAAAGAACCTGCAGGAATCACTGAGGAAAATAATTATAGATTTAAGGTCAAGTACTGTGTGGATATTGTTATTAAATAAGAGAACATAAAATTATAGTAATTGGCAATGTAAATGTATAATGCATAAATAAAAATTAAGAGGTTAAGGAAGAAAAGATGGAACGTATTTGAAATTGTAATTTCCCTTACCTCTTGTAATTGAAGTATAGCTGATGTGCAATATTGTGTTGTTTTCAGGTGTATAGCAAAGTGATTCAGTTATTTTTTCATATTATATTCCATTATAGGTTATTACAAGATATTGAATATAATTCCCTGTGCTATAAAGTAAATCCTTGTTGCTTATCTATTTTATGTATAGTAGTTTGTATCTGTTAATCTCATACTCCTAATTTGTCCCTCCCTCCCTACCTCTACCCTTTGTAACCATAAGTTAGTTTTCTATGTTTGTGAGTCTGTTTCTGTTTTGTATATAGATTCATTTGTATTATTTTTAGATTCCACATAAGAGATATCATATAGTATTTGTCTTTGTCTGACTTACTTTACTAAGTGTAATATTTTCTAGGTTTATCCATGTTGCTGCAAATGGCAATATTTCATTCTGTTTTGTGGCTAATATTCTAGTGTGTGTGTGTGTGTGTGGGGCACATCTTAAGCCAATTGTCTGTTGATGGGCACCTGGGTTGTTTCCATGTCTTGGCTGTTGTAAATAGTGCTGTTGTGAACATTGGGGTGCATGTATCTTTTCAAATTAGAGTTTCATTTTTCCATATATCCCTTACCTTTTTCAGCTAGAGGTTAGTTTTATGACAGTTATTTTGTTTTGTTCACATATGCCTGAAACAGTACCTAAAATAATACATTTTTCATAGTAAGCACTCAATAAATATTTATTGAATGAATAACAGAGAATAAATAAATATCATCTAAAGCTGACAAATCAATAAATAGAGGTCGACAAGTATTATTTAAATTTTCAAGGATATAGTCCTTTCAGATTATCAGTGGGGAAAAAAATCAAATACAAACCTCATGCATAAGGAAGTACATTAAGTGTGGTATTACTAGCAAAGACGATTTTAATAGCATTTCAGTGATGTACAGAGTATATTACACAATAAAGTTCTAGCATACATCTTTATGCAACAAAATAATTTAGCATTAAAGTACATAAAGAAAAATCTGAAACAGAAAGAAATAGCCACAGCTGTTCACTGCTCTTCATTCCTAGGTCATGCCCCTTCCCTGCTCCCCACAGCTTTACTGAGATACAATTTGACATATAACTTTATATAACTTTAAGGTGTACAGTGTATTGATTTGATACACTAATAGATGACAGTATGATTACCACCATAGTGTTAGCTAACATTTCTATCATATCACATAATTACCATTTCTTTTCTGTAGCAAGAACATTTAAGATCTATTCTCTTAGTAACTTTCAAGTATATAATATAGTATTGTTGTATCATGTTGTGCATTAGATCTCCAGAACTTACTTATCTTCTAACTAGAGGTTGGTACCCTTTGACCAACATCTCCCCATTTCCTCCACCCCCCGCCCTCAGCCCCTGGTAACCACCATTTTACTCTCTATCTATGAGTTAGGCTTTTATAGATTTCACATATAAGGAATATCATACAATATTTGTCTTTCTCTGTCTATTTTATTTCACTTAGCATAATGTCCTCAAGGACCATTCATGTTGTCCCATAAGGTACAATTTCCTTCTTTCTTATGGCTGAATTTACATATATAACACAACTTCTTTATCTGTTTATCTGTTGAGAGATACACAGGTTGTTTCCATATCTTGGCTATTGTGAATAATGCTGCAATAAACATGGAAGTGCAGATATCTCTTTGAAACCCTGTTTCCATTTTCTTTGGATATAAACCAGAAGTGAGATTACTGGATCATATGGTAGGTCTTTTTAAAATTTTTTGAGGAACCTCAATTCTGTTTTCCATAGTGGCTGTACCAATATATATTCCCACCAACAGTGCACAAAGGTTCCCTTTTCTCTACATCCTCAACAACACTTGTTATCTCCTGTCTTCTTGATGCTAGCCATTCTAACAGGTATGAGGTGATATCTCATTGTGGTTTTGATTTGCATTTCCCTGATGATTAATGATGTTGAGCATCTTTTCATGTGCCTGTTCCACGTCATCCCCTTAATGCATATAGTCAAAATGATTAAACAGGTGAATTCTTGTGAACCTCTAAGAAACACATAATATGAATACTATAAAAACTTTTCCAAGACCAAAAACTAGAAAAATTCAAAATATAATTTATAAAGCTATCATAATACTGACAACAAACCCTTACAAAATGGTACCCAAAAAACTGTAGAAACTAATCTCTCTAAAAATATTGATGCATATATCTTAAAAATAACATTAGCAGATGGAATCAGGCAGTTAATTAAGCATATATTAAACCATGATCAAGTGGAGCATTCATAAAAAATATAAGGATGGTTGCATATTAAGAAATAACTATTATAATTTACCATATCAGTAAGCCAAAGGAGGCAAAACATAGTTACCCCAATGAATTACAAAGTGTATTTAATGTAACTTAATATCCATTATGATTTTAAAAACAAACCTGGAAATACAGTTGACCCTTGAACAACACAGGAGTTAATCCACATATAACTTATAGTGGACCCTCTGTATATGTGGTTCCTTCACATCCATAGATTCAAACAACCCTGGACCATGCAGTACTGTAGTATTTACTGTTGAAAAATATCCATGTGTAAGCGGTCCTGTGCAGTTAATATACACATTGTTCAAGGGCCAACTGTATTTACTTATCATCATTGGTGATATATTAGAAGCTTTCCCATTAAAATAAGAAATGAGAAATCTACTTACTAGCACTGTATCACTTGGATAGGTTTTGGAAATACTAGCCAGGTAATTAGACTAAAATAAATCATACTGGAAAATGAACGATGGAAATAAAATTATCATTATTTATAAATGATAGGATTGTATCTTTTGAAAATGAAAGAGAATCAATTGAAAAATTCTTGGAAACAAGAAAATTCAGTAAGGTGACTGGCCATAAAATTAATACATAAAAGTCAATTATCTCTTCTATAAATAAATAAAAAGTAGTTTGAAAAGATTATGGAAGGAAGCATCTCACTTACAGTAGCACCACATCAACAAAGTCTATGTATGTATTTAACATGGAATGTCCATGGCTGATAAGAAAAATGATAAAACCTTACTACATTACATGAAAAAGTTACTTTGTTCTTGTCTAAAAAGATGGTCTATTCCAAATATTTAGTCTTTAATTTTTAAATCTAATATGATCCTATTAACATATTAGTAAGATTTTTCATTTTTCACTGTGTTTTACT
The DNA here is from genome assembly GCF_025265405.1 of Mesoplodon densirostris. Classification (NCBI taxonomy): domain Eukaryota; kingdom Metazoa; phylum Chordata; class Mammalia; order Artiodactyla; family Ziphiidae; genus Mesoplodon; species Mesoplodon densirostris. The sequence goes on along the minus strand of NC_082681.1, from coordinate 30,601,220 downwards.
CATGGCAAAATGAGTCTAAAATTATCTTGAAAAATAAATGTGAAAATAATGAGGATAGAAAAGAGGAGTAATGAGGCAAGATGAACTCTATTATATATCAGTTAGGTTATATTCAAAGAACAGGTCAAACAACAGAAAATAGAGAAGCCAGAAACAGATCCATGGGGATTCAGTGTATCCTAAATAAGTAGGAAAACATGGATTATTCAATAAATTTTGTTGGGACAATTGACTGACTAGCTATTTGGGGAAAATTAATGAATCTCTTTGTAGCAGAATATACTGTAATTCTTGATGTATCTAATATAGCTTTTATTTTTGAGATAGAAATTCAAGTCCAAAATGCTTAAGACCCTAAATTAAATTATTTTTCTCTTGCTACTTAAAAGTTCAAATTAAAATTGTCTCCAATTTTTCACCCTCTAAGTCTCAGACAGAGAGCACATCAGTACCTGGGTAGAGTTAGCATTCCTTTGGCAGCTTCAACCTGGGCCCTCAGTGGAATGCATGTAATTCCTTCAGATCCTCACTTCCTTCATTGCCAAGTCTTTCATGAGCTTTGATTGTTAAATAATTCCAAGAGTTCACAGGACACACGATTATCAGAGTGCCAACCACAAACATACCAAATTAATTTTTTTAAAAGCCTGTCCTGTATTCATGTTTAAAGTAATTATCAGTATGTATGTTCCTATTACCATTTTCTTAATTGTTATGGGTTTGTTTTTCTATGTCCTTTTCTTCTCTTGTGTTTCCCTCTTAGAGAAGTTCCTTTAGCATTTGTTGTAGAACTGGTTTGGTGGTGTTGAATTCTCTTAGCTTTTGCTTGTCTGTAAAGCTTTTGATTTCTCCATCGAATCTGAATGAAATCCTTGCCAGGTAGAGTAATCTTGGTTGTAGGCTCTTCCCTTTCATCACTTTAAATATATTGTGCCACTCCCTTCTGGCTTGTAGAGTTTCTGCTGAGAAATCAGCTGTTAACCTTATGGGAGTTCCTTGTATGTTATTTGTTGGTTTTCCCTTGTTGCTTTTAATAATTTTTCTTTGTCTTTAATTTTTGCCAGTTTGATTACTATGTGTCTCGGCTTGTTTCTCCTTGGGTTTATCCTGCCTGGGACTCTGTGAGCTTCTTGGACTTGGGTGACTATTTCCTTTCCCATGTTAGGGAAGTTTTCAATTATAATCTCTTCAAATATCTCATGTCCTCTCTCTCTCTTCTCTTTCTGGGAACCCTATAATGCAAATGTTGTTGCATTTAATGTTGTCCCAGAAGTCTCTTAGGCTATCTTCATTTCGTTTCATTCTTTTTTCTTTATTCTGTTCCATGGCAGTGATTACCACCATTCTGTGTTCCAGGTCACCTATCTGTTCTTCTGCCTAGTTATTCAGCTATTGATTCCTTCTAGTGTATTTTTCATTTCAGTTATTGTATTGTTCATCTCTGTTTGTTTGTTCTTTAATTCTTCTAGGTCTTTGTTAAATGCTTCTTGAATCTTCTCGATCTTTGCCTCCTTTCCTTTTCTGAGGTTCTGGATCATCTTCACTATCATTATTCTGAATTATTTTCTGGAAGGTTGCCTATCTCCACTTAATTTAATTGTTTTTCTGGGGTTTTATCTTGTTCCTTCATCTCGTATATAGTCCTCTGCCTTTTCATTTTGTCTATCTTTCTGTGAATGTGTTTTTCGTTCCACAGGCTGCAGGATTGTAGTTCTTCTTGCTTCTGCTGTCTGCCCTCAGGACATGATACATTTTCAGTGGAGTCAATCACCATTTGTTGTGTGACATTCTCGGGCAATTTTCAGAAGCCCAGAAGTAATCAGTGAGAAAACAGACATGTTGACTAAGGCTCTTAGAACTAATCTATCTAGGTAGATACTGTGGGAGGAAAAAGAAATTCAAGTTGCTGGTGAGAGTGCTCTTTAAGAAGCTTATCATAAGTATTAGGTAATATAGGGAGTTATGGGAAGGAGGGGTAACAGAAGATTGAAATTTTGATGAAATAAAAAACTAGGCTATTTAAGGCACAAGAGTAGGAGAGGCTAAATGGTAGAAGTATGTGATGAGAGAGATTTCATTGTTAAATATTACAGAGGTAAAATAGTTATGGGTGATGACAATTTCTAGTGATTTTCATTGTTAGTGAATTGCAGAAATAGAATGTGGAAGATGGTCAAGGAAGTATAAGGGAGTCATGGACATGCCATCTATTTTTCAGTTGAAATGTTGTAGGGTTACTGTGGTAATGAAGAAATGTATAACTGTAAAACTGATGCCAACATGTTCAAAGACTGTGGGAGAATGACTTGAAAATGAAATTGGACAGGAAGAGGGTAGTTTTATAGGCTTCAAAGGAGTATGAGATATTGAACAAAGGTCTGAAAAACAGTAAAGGGGAATCAAGGGTATTCCAACTCATTTCCCTGGACCTAGTATATGTCCACTCTGGGAGAATGAGGATATATCAGTTGATAGTGTTATATGGGAATCATTCTCCATGAAGGAGAACCAGGTTCCAGTCAAGGAAAAAAAAGTGATGGATAGAGAAAGTAGTCTAGAAAAAAATTGAATATATAAACATGCCTCTTTAAAACAGAATTAGATTAGAGGTTGGGGGTGTGACATTACTTTATTAGTATAGTTAGAAGTCCTATATATGCCTTAAATACATTTATTTTGAAGAACATACTAGTTCACTAAATAAGAGGCTTTTCTCCTCAAATTAGTCCAATTTATTGAGACCCCAAGGTACTGATCTTTCCTGTCATTCATGTAGTATCCATGTAGTATAACACAACAAATTAAATTGACTGAAGCTCGAATCCAATTTTATCACCAATAGATTTGGAAATAAGAAACTCATCCAACTCCAATTAAAACTCATTCAGATCACATGGCTTCAACATGAGTTGGAATCATACATTCTTAAATTCTATTAACCACCTTCATTATGTAACATATTATTCAGCACCTGTAAAGTTAGGCACCTTAGAGATAATTAGCAAAATGTACAATTTGGATCCAATTTTCTTCTTTTTCTTTAAAGGAGGTAATAGAAGCAAAAAAAAACTATGAAATACACAATAGATTTAGGCTAACATATAACATCATCATTAGCATTAGTATTTTTCTTGTCAAATAATGTAAAGTAAAAGACTATTGAACTGTATGTCAATATGTCTGGCTTATACCCCCCCCACCTTGTCTTCTTTGGGCCTGTCCCTTCACCTATATAGAGTTTAGCTTTCTCATCTATCAAATGTAGAGGATAATCTGAATCACCTCTAAATGACTTTCCAGCTTGAAATTGTGCTGGCTCCTCTCACTTTGCTCTTCTTTTGGCTCAAATATAAGGAAAAACACAGAGCAGCCATTATATTAGGGTTCTCCAGAAAAACAGGACCAATAATAGTTTATATATATGTATATATTAAATATATAATTTTACATATTACATATTATACTTTATATCATATATTTGCCTATCATAATATTTCATATTTATATATTTTCTATATATAAATATGTATATATATTTATGATATAAAATAGAAATATATATATAAAATGAGATTTATTATAAGGAATTGGTTCATGAGATTGTGGAGGCTGAGAAAAGTCTCACAATCTGCTGTCTGCAAGCCAGAGTCCCAGGAAAGTGAGTGCTATAAATTCCAATCCTAGTCCTAAGGGTTGAAAACCAGCAGTGCTGATGATATAAATCCCAGTCCAAGGGCAGGAAAAGACTGATAGCTCATGCAGTCAGGCAGGAAGAGAGAATTCAACCTTCCTCTGCCTTTTTTTTTTCTATTCAGGCCTTCAGTGGATTGGATAATGCCCACCTACACTGGGGAGGGCAATGTGCTTTACTCTGTTCCCCAATTCAAATCCTAATCTCTTCCAAAAACACCCTATAGACATACCTAGAAACAATATTTAGCCAGATATGTGAGTATCCCTTTGCTCAGTCAAGTTGACACAAAAAGTTAGCCCTCACAGTTCTATCCGTTGTCAACTTGGCATTCATGCACACCTCCTTAAACCATACTTAATCTCCATATAAGTAACAAGGTCATAACTCTAACATTATACAACTCTCCTGCATACAATCAAAAATGCACTAACCGCTTCCCCAGAATAGGAGGTAAAGTCCTTGAGTGATGTTTACTCTTCTCTTCAATATCTCATAACTTAAATATTGTGATGTAAAATTAACAATACTATGATGTAAAGTTAATGATACATCTTATGTTGCATGATAAAGGAGTAAGAGAAGAAAGAAAACAAAGATATTTGATACACACACACACAAATATATCCATAACAAAATAAAATAAGGAAGAATACTCATTACAATTACAGTCCTTGTTTCTGTAACTGGTCTCATGATCATAGCTGGTATTTATAACTACCTTTTCCACTACTCATTCTATGTTCCCTTTGCCTTCAGGGAGAACTTCAGCTGATTATGGTTCTTTGCCTGTTGTGGTGACCCAAACCCTTATTCCTGAAAGGTCTGGGATGTTAGTGGTCTATCCCAGTGGATGTTAGTGCCTGGATTGTGTTGTAGTTTTCCACTGACCTTAATCACAAGGCATGGTGATATTAAGAGACACCCTAAGGGATCCTATGTGTTCCATACATTCTTCTTTACCTCCATTGTGGAGTAGTAATCCAATTTCCCCTTGATAGTTGAGATCCATCACCCCAGCCAGCACAGTAACTCCCTTCTTTGCCTGTTGATTCAGAGGCATGAGGAGCCCAAAGTGGCTGTGTGACAGCCTTAACTTCCAGTTTAATAGAATCATTGTTGTGTCTCCTGGTGGAAGGATTTTTCCCTCTAGAACTAAGACCTCTAGGTCAGCAGAGCATAGGGTCACAAAAACAGGAGGCAAAAATATTGCTAATGGGTCACTAGGAGTAATAGTGAGTGATGCCATTCCCATTTCTACCCCTTGATTCCTGGACCCATTAATCCTGTCAGAGAAACAGCACAACATACTGACGATTCATTCAGAGCATATACAACCTTCTGGAGAACCTTGTCCCAGCCCTCCAAGGTATTGCAACCTAGCTGGCACTGTAACTGAATCTTCAAAAGGTCATTCCACGATTCTGTCAAGCCAGCTGCTTTGGATCATGGGGAACATGATAAGACCATTGAATTCCATGAATATGGGCCTGTTGCCACACTTCTTTTGCTATGAAGTGAGTTCCTTGATCAGAAGCAATGCTGTGCAGAATACTATGACAGTGGATAAGGCATTCTGTAAATCCATGGATGGTAGTTTTGGCAGAAGTATTGCTGGCGAGGAAGGAAAATCTCCATATTCAGAGTATCTCTGCCAGTAAGAACAAAATGCTGTCCGTTCCATGACGGAAGCACTGTAATGTAATCAGCCTGCCACCAGATAGCTAGCTAATCACCCTGGGAAATGGTGCCATATCAGGAACTCAGTGTTGGTCTCTGCTGCAGGCAGATTGGACACTCACTGGTGGCCATAGCCAGGTTATCCTTGGTGAGTGAAAGTGCATGTTGCTGAGCATATGTATAATCTTAATCCTTTCTACCTTGGACACTTAATTCATGAGGCCATTGGACAATGGCAGGGGTGACTGAGGAGAGAGGCTGACTGGCATGTACAGAATGGGTCATCCTATCCACTTGATTATTAAAATTCTCCTCTGCTGAGGTCAGCCTTTTGTGAGCATTCACATTGGACAAAAGTCTCATCACATGTTTTGTCTATTCAGAGGGGTCTGTCCACATACCTCTTCCCCAAATTTCTTTGTTATCAATTTTCCAGTCTTCTCCCAAGTTCCTGAACATCCAGTGTAACCATTGGCCACAACCGATGAATTGGTATATAATTCCATATTTGGCCATTTCTCCTTCCAAGCAAAGTGTAAAACCAGGTGGTCTTCTTGAAGTTCCACCCACTGGGAAGATTTACCTTCACCACTGTCCTTTAGGGATGTCCCAGAAAGAGGCTGCAGTGCTATAGCTGCCTACTTTGGATGGTGCCTGTATATCCTATAGAACCATCTGTAAACCTGAGACTTTACTTTCTCTGTCAGCAAATCATAGGAAACTCCATAGATGTGGGCTGGGAGAGACAAGGCAGTGTGGCAGGAGTGGGGACCATGGACATCTGGATACTTCTTCATGTAACTTACTTGTGCCTTCATGGCCTGCTTGGGCTTAATTGTGTACATACCACTTCCATTTGATGATAGAGTACTGCTGTGTACACCCAACTTTATGGCTTTGTGAGTCAGATAACATGGAATTCGTGATGGGTAGCTCAGGTTGCATGGTAACTTGATGGCCCATGGTTAAGTGTCCAGTCTCTACTAAGGCCCAGTAGCAGGCCAAGAGCTGTTTCTCAAAAGGAAAGTAATTAGCTGCTGAGGATGGCAGGGCTTTGCTCCAAAATCCTAAGGGCTGATACTTTACATATAGGGGCCTGTCAATGGCTCCAAATAGCATCCTTATCTGCCATTGATACTTCAAGTACCATTGGATTGGCAGGATCATATGGCCCAAGTGGCAGAGCAGCTTGCATGACAAGCTGGACTTGTTACAGAGCCTTCTCTTGTTCTGGGCCCCACTTAAAAAATAGCAGCTTTTCAGGTTATGTGGTAAATGGTCCAGAGCAACACACCCAAATGAAGAATATGTTGCCTCCAAAATCCAAAGCAGCCTAGTAGATGTTGTGCCTCCTTTTTGGTTGTAGGAAGAGCCAGATACAACAACTTATCCTTCATCTTAGAAAGGATATCTCAACATGTCCCATACCACTGGACCCCTAAAAATTTCACTGAGGTAGAAACCCTCTGAACTTTTTTTATGATTTACTCCTACACCCGAATATCTTACAAATAAGTCTAGAGTAGTTGTTACTTCTCACTCAATAGGTCTAATCAACACAATATCACTAATGGAATGGACCAGTATGCTATCTTTTGGAAGGGAAAGATGATCAAGATCTCTACAAACTAAATTATGACATAGGGTTGGAGAGTTGATATACCCCTGAGGTAGGATAGTGACAGTGTACTGCTGGCCTTTCCAGCTGAAGGGAAGCTGCTTCTGGTGAGTCTTATTGATAGGGATGGAGAAAACCAGATCAATAGCTATATACCAGGTACCAGGGAATGTGTTAATTTGCTCAGGCAATGAAACCATATCTGGTACAGCATCTGAAACTGAAGTCCCCATCTGGTTAAGCTTATGATAATCCACTGTCATTTATCAAGATTGATCTGTCTTCTGCATAGGACAAATAGGTGAGTTGAATGGAGATGTGGTGGGAACCACCACCTTCAAGTCCCCAGTGGTGTCACTAATCTTTTAGATCCCTCTAGGAATTTTTTTTTTTTACTATTTTCCTTGGTAGGGACAGTCTAGTGGCTTCCACTTGATTTCTACTACCATAATAGCCCTCACTCCACACTTCAAGGAACCATTGTGGGGATTCTGTCAGCTGCTAAGTACATATATTACAATTATGGATTCCAGAACTGGGAAAATAACCACAAGATGGTTCAGGGACCCACTGGGCCCACTGTGAGATGGACCTGAGCTAAAACTCCATTGATCACCTGACCTCCATAAACACCTACTCTGGTGGAACACAGTGACATTTTATGTCTTCTGGAATTAGTGTCAGTTCAGAGTCAGTAGTCCAGTAGTCCCTGAAAGGTCTGATTATTTCCTTTTCCCTAATTCACAGTTACCCTGCTAAAAGGGGTAGGTCCCTTTGGGGAAGGCTGGGGAAAAGATTAACAGTATATATTTTTTGATAGTGTATCAGAGTCCTTCTTCATTGGGACCCAGACTCCCCTCCATTCATGGGGGTTTCTGGGCCTATAAACTCTCTCAAGTCTAGGAATTGATTGAGGGGCTGTGACTCTGTTTTTATGATCCAGTTTAGACTTTTTCCCCTTGACCTAGAACTTTTCTGCTTATACAGATCAAGTAAGAATTTACTAGGCTTCCTATTTCTTTTACTTCTAGGAATAGCACAATTAGCCAACTTCATAGGTCTGTATGACTCAGACTACTCTGATTGCTGCTTTGACTCTGCTGTCCATTATGGTAACCATGCCCTCCTTGCCTGTGGCTGTCGAATGCCACCACTTTACCCCTGCCAACTGGGATCCAATTACTCTCATTGTATTTAGGTTCCCCAATTCAGTGGCTGCAGTTCCCACTGTAAGTTTTGGCCTATAGAAAAGAACAGTCACAGAGCTGTTCTCATCTTCTGAGGGATGCTCAGGCTTCCCTCGTAAGTTTGTTTCTGGCAGCATTGGTTAAAGGTATGTCTTCTTGACCCTCCAGAAGTAGATCTTAAATAATTAAGATCTCAAATAATTAGTTCATTCTAACATTCCAATGTTAGATCTTAACTAATTAAGATGAAACTGGGTACCCTGATGAAACTGGGTACCCTGAGCCTGTAAATCCTGATAAGTCTTCTTTGCCAGTGAAAGAGATCTCCCCACTCTCAGTGGATGTGGTCTGTAGATCTTAAATAATTAATCCATTCTAACATTCCAATCTCCCTAAGCCTTTGAACCCCTTTCTCTATTTTAAACCAAGGTAGGTCCAACATTTTCACTTCCCTCACTGTGGGCCACCTCTTCATCCATGTTTCAGCCAACCATCCAAACCTTTAGAGCCCTTTGTAACTTCCCAATCTGGAAGATTAAATGCAAAATTTCTGCTTAATGAGCTCATGTGAATAAATTCAGCCTGATCCAACTTTATGTTCCTTCCACCGTTATTGAAGCCGAATCCAGCCTCTATGTCCTGACACCAAATTAAATCTTGGAGACAGAGTTTTGGATGAAGTAGAAAAGAATAGCTTTATTGCTTTGCCAGGCAAAGGGGGTCACAGCAGGCTAATACCCTCAAAACGGTGTGTCCCAACCCCGGGGTGGTTTGTGAGGAGTTTTATAGTCAGGGGGCAGGATTGCTGATAAGGATCAGGGTCAGAGATCATCCGGTGTCAGGTGATGATGGGTGAACTGTGACCTTCTCTGGAATGAAAAGTGCTTCATCAAGTAGTTAACATCTTCCATTTGGTGGGGGTTTTAGTTCTGCAGAAGAGCTCAAAGATATTGTTATGTGTATCTCTTGAGGGGGAACCAGGACCCTGCCCCAAGGCTGCACTATTGTTTCTTGACTGCTCCTCCCTTGTCTCTGCATCCCCTCCCTTCCCTGATTAGCAACTGTTTGAACCTGCCCTTTGGAATCCAGGGAAGAGGACACAGAAGGGCTTTTGTGCCCAGGAGCCCCACAGCAGCCTGCTCGGTTTCATTATCTCACACCTTCTGTATCCATTCCCACACATTTCCCTGGGTTTTTGTTTGTATAAATCAGAAAACTCAAGTAGTTCTCTTGGAGTGTATTGTACCTCCTCATGGGTAACACTTTGTACCTGACCTTTAGGGGCCTCCTGAGACTTGAGTTTAGTTGTAGGTCTAGAAGCAAAGAAGGAAGGTGGGGCTGGGTTCTGAGGAGAATCAGCATTGTTTTATGTGATAACTGCCTCAGGGAAAGCCATTACACTTTCTTCAGGCAGTACAGGGTTAATTCCCTCAGGCAGGAGTGGAAAGGCCAACAAGACTGGGGGTAGAGAGGCTGAACCACTGGGGGTAGGGATGCTGCTGCCCCTGGGGGTGGAGAGGCTGCTTTTTCTGGGGGTTGGGAAGCTACTTCTGCTACGGTGGTGAGACCACATCCACTGAGAGTGGGGAGATCCCTTTCACTGGCAAAGAAGACTCATCAGGATTTAGAGGCTCAGGGTACCCAGTTTCATCAGGGACTTCTCACATGTCCCCATCCCAACTTACAGGAGCCCATTCTTTCTCAATGACTGCCCTCAATTTAACAATAGATACCCTAAGAGGCTGAGAGTTCAACTTGAGTTGTAATTCAGCCAGTTTCCTTATGAGATTCTGCATTTGATTTTCAGCAGTCTTAGCCCTGTTGGCTGTAGGCATTAAGGCTCTCCTTCAGGGCATGCATAGAAACTTTAGGTCATTTATGTGACACTTGAGCTAGGAATATGAATCCCAGAGCTCATCCTTTTCTTTCACTATTTTGTCCAGTGACATTAGGAGCAACTGGCCAATCTCATTATATTTGTTAGTTTTCCAAAAATGTTTGAAAGTATCATATACACAGTCACCCAACTCCTTGCTTCTCGCTTCCTTCCTTCCTTCCTTCCTTCCTTCCTTATTTTTATTTATTTATTTTTTTTTTGCGGTACACGGGCCTCTCACCGCTGTGGCCTCTCCTGTTGCGGAGCACAGGCTCCAGACACGCAGGCTTAGTGGCCATGGCTCACGGGCCCAGCCACTCCACGGCATGTGGGATCTTCCTGGACCGGGGCACGAACCCGCATCCCCTGCATCGGCAGGTGGACTCTCAACCACTGTGCCACCAGGGAAGCCCCCTTCCTTCTTATAAATGGCTGATTAGCAGTATCCAATTCAGATATTTTGCATATCTCTATTGCCACATTATGCCATGCATTATCAGTACTCTCTTTACTCCTGGAAATAATCATTAGAGGCTTTAAATCTAATCAGATTAGAGATCTACTTCTAGAAATCCCAGAACCGATTCAGAAAACTCATTCTTAAAATTCTGTTCCTATAGAACCACTCTTGGTACCAAAAATCTGTATTAGCCAGGGTGTTCCAGAGGAAGGGTGTGTGTGTGTGTGTGTGTATTCAGGTATGTGGGCATACCTTGGTCCATTAAAGTTGACACATAAAATTAACCATGACAGCCAAGCACGAATATATCAGAAGAATTACTCTTAATCCTTTATTTTAAAAGCATTTATCTCTTTAATTGAAAAGGCCTATCAATTTCAAAGGCTCTTAGATTTTGATCATGTGAAGCCAAATCTATGGATATAAATGGAATTTGTGGTTTGAATTGTGTTGTTTTGCCTTCATGTGTGATATCATGTAGCTATGATCTTTATCATATTTCTGGAAATGTAATTCATACTCAGGAGTCTTGTAATAAAATACATTTTTTTGATGCAACCAAATGAGAAACCTCTTTTAGGGTATTTTAGCAATAAAATAGTGATGCTTGGTATTAAGGCTCTGCTAGGAATGAAAGGGCCTTGTGAATCCTCAGACAAATATGGAATGCTCTTTGGTCTATATTTACTGTTCCTCATATCTTCCAGAGATTTCTCATCGTTAAAACTAATAAGTTACAAAGCAGATTTTAAAACTGCTTCACAGATCCCTAGTGATTCCTCATAGGTGTCTCGTTCACTTAATCATTTACTCATTCAAAAATATTACTTGAATGTCTGCAGTGTACCAGACACTATGTTAAGTGCAATGTGCCAAGTGAACAAGCGGATGAAGAGAGAAAGTCCAATCATGAGGAAAGAAGGTTGTATATCTACCATTGCTTCAACCAGATCAGGTCTGCTTTAGCTATTTTATATTTTGGATTTCCACAAAAGATTTCCATGACCAAACAAACATGAAAATTACTAGTGTGGTTAATAATAAAGTACCAGGGTATCCATTCCCTTATTATCTCAGTTAGCTAAAATTTAACTGGATTTAGATACATCCTCTGCCTGTGGTGAAGTTACATTGCTTTGGATTCTTCACATACTGTTTCACATTATAAATTCTCAGTGTCTTCCAAAGTGTCTGAATTTCTATGGCTACCAAATTAAGGAATGATTTAAAATAAGGCAATGCATTCTGTCTGGTACTCAGGAAGGGTCACAGACCTGTGAACAGTTTCCTGTTCATTATCATGAACCACATATTTTATTTCTAAATATCATAAGTGGTAAGAGAGAGAGAGAGAGAGAGAGAATAGCTCCAAAAAGCCTGTGAATATGACTAATTCTAATTAAATTTTCAATCGATTTTTTTTTTGGTTTCCTGTGAGGCTCTGCTTTCATATCTGAGCATATACAGCTGACTACCCTAACTGGGTATTGACAGTGTTGTTGTTATTATTATTATTATTGTTATATCATTAAAGTACATCCTTTTTTCTTTAACATCTTGGAGTATAATTGCTTTACAATTGTGTGTTAGTTTCTGCTTTATAACAAAGTGAATCATCTATATAAATACATATATCCCCATATCACCTCCCTCTTGTGTCTCCCTCCCACCCCTCTAGGTGGTCACAAAGCACCGAGCTGATCTCCTGTGCTATGCGGCTACTTTGCACTAGCTATCTGTTTTACATTTGGTAGTGTATATAAGTCCATGCCACTCTCTCCCTTCATCCCATCTTACCCTTTCCCCGCCCAGTGTCCTCAAGTCCATTTTCTACATCAGCGTCTTTACTCCTGTCTTGCCCCTACATTCTCTATAACCTTTTTTTTTTAGATTCCATATATATGTGTTAGCATAAAGTATTTGTTTTTCTCTTTCTGACTTACTTCACTCTGTATGACAGACTCTAGGTCCATCCACCTCACTACAAATAACTCAGTTGCGTTTCTTTTTATGGCTGAGTAATATTCCATTGTATACGTGTGCCACATCTTCTTTATCTATTCATCTGTTGGTGGACACGTAGGTCATGCCTTATGCTGTCTTTAAGCCATTTTGAGTGTATTTCTTTGTATGATGAGAGGGTGTGTTCTAACTTCATTGATTTACATGTGGCTGTCCAACTTTCCCAACACCACTTGCTGAAGAGACTATACAGACAAAATCACACAAAGAAGCATACACATACACACTCAGAAAAAGAGAAAAATGAAAAAAATATATATCATTGCTCCCAAAGTCCACCACCTCAATTTTGGGATGATTCATTGTCTATTCAGGTATTCCACAGATGCAAGGTATATCAAGTTGATTTTGGAGATTTAATCCGCTGCTCCTGAGACTGCTGGGAGAGATTTTCCTGTCTCTTCTTTGTTCGCACAGCTCCTGGGGTTCAGCTTTGGATTTGGCCCCACCTCTGTGGGTAGTCGCCTGTGGGCGTCTGTTCTTCACTCAGACAGGATGGGGTTAAGTAGCAGCTGATTAAGGGGCTCTGGCTCACTCAGGCCGGGGGGAGGGAGGGGTACGGAATGCGGGGCAAGCCTGTGGCAGCAGAGGCTGGCATAACATTGCAACAGCCTGAGGTGTGCCATGTTTTCTCCCGGGGAAGTTGTCCCTGGATCACGGAACCCTAGCGCTGCACAGGCTCACAGGAGGCGAGGTGTGGATAGTGACATTTGCTTGCACACACGCTTCTTGGTGGCTGCAGTAGAAGCCTTAGCATTTCATGCCCGTTTCTGGGGTCCACGCTGGTAGCCATGGCTCACGCCCTTCTCTGGAGCTCGTTTAGACGGGGCTCTGAGTCCTCTCTCCTTGTGCACCCTGAAACAATGGTCTCTTGCCTCTTAGGCAGTTCCAGACTTTTTCCCAGAATCCCTTGCAGCTAGCCGTGGCACACTAACCCCTTCAGGCTGTGTTCACGCCGCCAAACCCAGTCCTCTCCCTGCGCTCCAACCGAAGCCCGCGCCTCACTCCCAGCCCCGCCCGCCCCGGCGGCCGAGCAGAGAAGCCTCTCGGGCTGGTGAGTGCTGGTCAGCACCGATCCTCTGTGCGGGAATCTCTCTGCTTTGCCCTCTGCACCCCTGTAGCTGTGCTCTCCTCCGCTACTCCGAAGCTTTCCCCCTACGCCACCCGCAGTCTCCACCCGCGAAGGGGCTCCTAGTGTGTGGAAACCGTTCCTCCTTCACAGTTCCCTCCCACTGGTGCAGGTCCCGTTCCTATCCTTTTGTCTCTGTTTATTCTTTTTTCTTTTGTCCTACCCAGGTATGTGGGGAGTTTCTTGCCTTTTGGGGGGTCTGAGGTCTTCTGCCAGTGTTCAGTAGGTGTTCTGTAGGAGTTGTTCCACATGTAGATGTATTTCTGATGTATCTGTGGGGAGGAAGGTGATCTCCGCGTCTTACTCTTTCACCATCTTGAAGGTCTCTAGTACTTCCTTTTTATGGTTAGTTGGCTAACAGTACTTAATTGGTGTTTAAATATGAACATTATCTTTCTTGACTTTTCTAAATTTCTAGTCATTCATTTATACATTTGTGGCAACTTTGATAAAGAAGGATGCTTGAATTTTTTCTTTGCTAAAAGTATAAGATTTTAATAGATAAGGAGAAAAATTCTGAACTAGCAAGGAAGACAAAAAGATATTCAAAACATCCAAATCCATCAGTGACCTCCTAACAGGTATAAATGGTGAAACACACACACACGCACACACACACACACAAACACACAAAACCCTGTTGTATCCACCAGGAGCAAAATACTTAAAATCATGAGACATAAGAATTCTGTAGAACCAAGATAGAGTTAGTAATATTTTTTTCACATCTAAATAAACCCAAATGGCCATGAACTTTTAGAAGTATTTTTAAATGTACTTTTATGTAACCCATAGTCTGTCTCTTCAAGGTCATCAAAATTGAAAGAGAACTTGTCAGTGGGAAGAGTTCAGAACGTATGGCATAGTCTTTCTAGAAAGGCTCAAGTGGAGTTTGCCTTCTGAAAAGTATACATGCAGGGGCTTCATCAGCAGAGGACTCACCAATATCTGAACTGCCACCAGAAACAATTTAGCACAGATTTGCAGATTCTTTACTTAGGTTAGACTGCTAAATCGCTTAAAAAGGTTTACAACACACCACCTCTTCCCCACTCTCAGAGCACAAGGATTGCGTGTTCCTCTCTTTTAGGTTGTGAAGTGCCCAAAGTGGAGACCATGGGCCTGCTGGTGGGACTCAATCCCCATCACTGGAGAAAATGAAGTATTTTTCCAATTTTCTTTTCCTGAATGCAGCAAAATTTTTCTTAAAGCACAAAAGAGTGAATATTTTAGGCTAAATATTTTACGTAGTGGGCTACAAGACCACTGGCACAACTACTCTACTTTACCATTGTAGCACTAAAGCAGCCATAGACAATATGTAAAGCATTGACTGTGGTTTATTCTGATAAAATGTTATTTGCAAAAGCAGACATCTGGCCAGATTTGGTTCACAGGGTGTAGTTTGAAGTCCTCTTGGCTATTCTATACACTTAGTGATCTTGGCATAATTCCAGCCCTTCATTTTTTTTCTAATTGATTATTCATGGTTTTCAATTTCTCTCTCACCCTCTCCCTCCCTTCCCTCCCTCTCTCTCTCCCCCTCCCACTCCTCTCCCTCTCCTCCTCTCACTCTGTCTTCCTCTCTCTGTCTCGGTTTCTTCCTCCTTCTCTCCTCACCTTCTACCTGTCTTGCTCTCAGCTCTCGTGCCTAGTCTTCCTCCTGTGATATGACTTTTTTAATTCAGTTGCACTAGCTCATTTTCTGCAAAGATTCTGTCTCCCACCATTTCCTTTTCTTTTTCACCCTGCATTCTTCATCAAGCATAGTTCAGTACGTTAGTCATTGAAACAGGGGAGTAGTCCTCTCACACCAACCACAGCTGAGTATCTCACAATCAGAAGCCTCATTTGCTTTAAATTATGCAGGGACCCTGGCTCTTTGATTGCTGGTGATACTGTGTATGGAAGAAGTAAGGAGCAGTAATGAGGGCTGGGTTGGGGGCAAGGAGGCTTGATTCCTAGAGGGATGCCTGTGTACCACCTATATAACTTAGTTTGAGGGTCTTATCATTTGCCCCAGGGTCAGAATGAGAGTTATTTGACATTGAAGTGGTGAAGCAAGTCACTGTGAAGTGTCATATGTTGACCACTGCAAGGCCTGGTACAGACTATTACCCTAGTCTGTTCATTTCTTATCACCAGCTGTAAAAAGAAAAAAGGTTGGACATATGCCCTCCTTAATCATGAATATTAAAAAAAATTTCTTCCTCCCACAAGTTAATTAAAATGTGCTTTTTTCTGTGGTGTGCGGGCTTCAGTAGTTGTGGCACATGGGCTCAGTAGTTGTGGCTTACGGGTTCAGTAGTTGTGGTTCGTGGGCTCTAGAGCACAGGCTCAGTAGTTGTGGCGCACGGGCTTAGTTGTTCCGTGGCATGTGGGAACTTCCCAGACCAGGGCTTGAACCCGTGTCCCCTGCATTGGCAGGCCGATTCTTAACCACTGCGCCGCCAGGGAATTCCCAAAATGTGTTTTTATAAGGACTTTGATTGAGTCAGTAGCAACTTAGCAGAAAGCAGGGTTCTAAGGAAATAAGACTGAGGACAGAAAACAAATGATAGGGAAGGAAAATCCAGAGTGTAAAGCAATGTCTAGGATGACCTGGTAAAACTGTGGGAGGCTTCAGGCAGTCAAAGCTCAGAATGAGGACTCTGAGTGCCTAAAGGAATCAAATAAGTCAATAGATCATTCTCTATCACAGAATTGCCTGGGGTAGGTTATACAGTGATGTTTTAAATATGAGAAATAAGGAAAGAGAGTTGGTATGTATAACTTCAGTTTGAAAACTGATGATCAAGATTGGCTCATCTATAGCCTAGTTATAACTAGAATATCTGTTGAATGGCATAAGGACAGCTACAAACCCTCCTATAAAAAAGTCCTGTTATGTGCAAGGCCCTATGTCAAGTCTCAAGGCACACAAGTAAAAAAAGACTTACTCTCTCTCCATAAGGTTCTTGCTGTTTACCTACTTCTCTCCCAGTAGATTATTAAAACAGTGTGATAAGTGCTACAGTATGAATAAGTACAGTATGCTACATGAGCACATAGGAGGGGCCCCTAACTCTCATTTATAGTCAAATAATGCTTCCTCCAATAAGTTACACTTGACATGAGATTTGAATAAAATATGTTTCAGATTGAGAAGGTAGCAAGTTGACAGATCCTAAAGCTGAGAGAAGCATAGCACATTCTTGGAATTAAAAAGTTCAGTTCAGCTGGAAAGACAGCACTGGATACAGACAGCAGTGAGGCACGAGTGTGCTGAAGTAACTGTGTGTGCAGGGGAAGCCAGGAATGTCAGCAGTTGTGGAGTGAACATTGACCCTGACTGATTTTCCAAAAAAAAAAAGAAAAAACAAACAAATTGAGTCCCAATGCCATCCCAGAAACCTCAAGAAAGCCTCCAAGGGATGGACCACATAGCCAAGTGGAAGCAATGAGTCAGTCTCATTTGGGCATAAATGTCAATGTGACTTCATTTGCACTGTTATGCTTATGAGGCCTGGGGACATTCAGATTACATAAGATTGATTTCCAGCCAGGGCATTAGGACATTTGTGGGTTACAAAAAAATTCCCTCACTACTATTTGCCTATTTATGGTCGAGGGTTAAAAATATAATTAACCACTGTGGAAAAGGGACACCAAGATTGTGTTTGGCTACTAGTTGGGGGAGGAGACCTATCAAGGCCTCCAGCAAGAACAGTCCAGCTAAAGGCCTTTGCACAGAATTTGTATTGCTATACAACATGTTTCAGGCCTTAGTGATCCCTGGAGCTCATAGCTGATAGCTGATAGTAGCTTCCTCTTGTAGCTTATGTCCATGTACGTACAGAATAAACTGCTGTCCGTAATTTCAGACATTCTGATTATTATAGAATCTGGCATCTATTACAGTTTTCAAAGAATTAAGTATACTTAATACTAAAACTAGATGGAATTTCTTGGTCTTTTTACCTGACTCCATTTTTTTTTCATTTAGTTGCCCTAGTGTGGGTTCTTCAGACCACTTGGTTCATTTCAACTGGCTTGAGAAACAACCATTTAAGCAACAGGTTTTATCATTGTTGTTGTTGTTTGCTTGTTCCTTATTGTAGAACTTCTTAGAGGCTTAAATATGCCAACATGAATTCTGTATCTACACAAGATGTCTATATTATACAACATCTGTTCCCCACATGACCTTGAAACTTCTGCAAGAGCAGAGATTATGTCTGTTGTTCATTGCTACATCCCCATATCCAATGCCTTGTCTGGCACCTATTAGGCACTTTAAATATTTGTAAAATGAACAACAATATTAAGGGCTGATGTTCCATGGAAAATACTTCTCAAATATATTAAGCAAATCTTTCTGTCAAATGCCAGCTAGCTAGTTATATCGTGTTTATGTTTTGTATCCAATCTATAAATCAGTACTACCATTTTGGTAAAATGTATATTGATAACATATACACAGATGCCAGAAAATAGTAAGATGCAACAATAAGCATTGAGACAAGAGGAAAATTTCAGAGAAATGTTAGGTGAGAGTCCTATGTAAATGGACTACTTCAGCTAAACACTGACTCTGTAATTTTTATTCTGCTTCTAAAATATTTCAGTTGTTATGTGGACATAGCTACGTAGTCAAAA
The DNA here is from genome assembly GCF_025265405.1 of Mesoplodon densirostris. NCBI lineage: Eukaryota > Metazoa > Chordata > Mammalia > Artiodactyla > Ziphiidae > Mesoplodon > Mesoplodon densirostris. The sequence goes on along the minus strand of NC_082681.1, from coordinate 30,582,919 downwards.
AATACTGTATGATGATTAAAGAACGGTTGTTTTCCAAAAATGCCCTTGGGATATTGAGAAAGTAAAGTATGGTTCATTGGTTGCTTTAGATTTTAGTAGCTTCTCAAAACTAAATAAGTAAATAATGTCTCCTTGGAATGAAGAGATTTTATAAATAAATTGTATATGTATTCTGGATATCTGTGCGTTCTGGGTGACAGATACCGAGTTCAGAAACCTCTTGTCGCTTTTTATTGGGAGCACCATCTTGCAATGCACAATATATGCACAATAATATGTCCTCATATGATTAGAAGAATCACTGCCAGTTACTGATGTGAACAGACAGCAACTGCTAATCCCAAAGCCCAGTTGTTTAGATGATGAAATGAAAACCCCTTAATTAAACCCCATAGCCAATTTATAATCACCCATGCATAGGGCATTCCTAAAATTCTTTCTATACACATGCAATAAGTCCTTGGCATCTGGCCTTCTGTGATTATTCAATTTAGGAACTCTAGCACCATGAGTGAAATGAATGCACCCTATTCTTTTTTGCAGACTAGGGGGAGCAGGTAGAGGAAGTGATTCCAATTTTTTTTCTCCAACTATTCATCTTGAGTAGCCCTTAGCACCATATAAAATGTTCTGTATGTTCTGCTGGGAAATTAATGAACTTAGTTTCTTTTATTTTCTTCTCTGTAAATATTCAGAGATTCAAATATTTGTATTTGTTTGCTTGTTTCTTTAAGTAATGCAGGCTAGGAAAGAGAGAGTAAAATAATAGCAATAAGAATTGAAAAGATGAGGTTGACATTTGTGCTGAGCTAAGACATTATAGCTGAATGTGACCTGAAAGATTTCCTGGTCCATAGAGAATACATGGGTTTCAGCTGGGATGCCAATTCTGATTTTCTGTAGCTGCCCTAACAACTGTGTTGAGCAAGATCTTGGGGTTGGTCTTGAAGTGAGTGAGAAAGGTTGCCTCGATTGGTTAAAGTGCCTATTAGGGGAAGATGGTGTAGTCCACTGATTCCAAATCTATGATCTAGTTACTGCAAGTACTTCGTATGGGGTGAGGGTGTATACTCACTGACCCACATATAAGTGTGAAACTGTTGTCAGAATTATGGAGCAGTTTGTCTGCAAAACATCAGCCTACTGATTAAGCAAGTGTTATTTCTTTTCCACTGCTAGACTTACTGCAGGTAAATGTTCTATGACAAGAGCAATATGTTTATGTGCATGTGGATAATAAATTATGAGCTATAACTGTGTCTTTAATGCTTCTGGATATGTGGTGTTTGACTCCCGTCAGTCACAAGCTATGTTAAGCAAGCTTTAAGAGGCCTCATTATATAGAAGTTTTCTAACGTTCTTACCTATCTATTTGAGTAGTTCTGCGGAACCCTGATAAGTATGGTTCCAGGCTCCTCACCCATGCCTGTGCATGTGCTTTGAAATGTAAAAGATAAAGAAATGAAAAGTTTCCAAGCACATTGTTGTTGTTCTTTTAGCAACAGGAAAATATTTTTAAAACTATTCAAACCACTGATTTACACTCTTGTTTTCTTATTATGTTTTGAGAATTATGCCCCAGAACAGACCTTGGGATTTCTTCAATCTTTTGTGAGATTAATATTCTAGATGTTAATCGCTAAGAAAACATTGAGTTACCAATTCCCAAATGGTATGTCAAAACAGACTTCCCATTTGGATAGTCTAATTCATATTTTACATTTTCCCCTGAAGCTCTCCTTCCGAAATTGAGGATGAGCTACCCAATATTAAGAATGAAGAAAATGGTCTTGCTAAGGGAATTTACCTATTTCCTCAAATATATTAACTGTGTTTTTAAAATTTCACTAGTCCTGCTCTATTTACTACAACCAGTGGTTTGCTAGAACTCTCTTGTATGGGTATAGGAGAGCCTATTATTAAATTTTCAATATTTTACAAGCCAAGTATAAAGCACAGTTATTATTTTAAAATATAAATTATGTAAATTTATAATTAAATAAATTATATTAAAAACAAAGAAAATAAATACTCAAAATTTATAACTTTATAATTATCCTGCAATATTTTTACTGTGATCTATGCTCTTGAGGTCATGTACATCTCTTGCGTCTATGCAGTGGAAATACTATATAAGGGTGTGCAGCCATGCATCTCTTCCCAACTCCTTGTTCAGTGACATCATGTTGAGAGCTTGAAAACAGAAATCAGTACATGCTGCACAATGCAATTATCCCCTTCCTTGATTTGAGATGTTTCTACTTTCTCTTTATCCAGACTTATCTGCTTTCTCTCCCATTTCTATTGTGTACTTTTTCCCCTTTGATCAGACAAATGCTTCTGTGCTAAGGAGTAAAAGAAAAAAAATGTCTTTATGTGTTATTTTTTCTTGGATAGTTTTCTCATAGTAAAAACCATTTTTGAGGGTATGTCTCTCTCCTGACCTAATGGGTATTTTTCATGGGAGTGATCAGTTGCACTGACCCCTCTAGAATTCTATAGTTCCACCTGTGGAATGAATGACACAAAGAAATGGTTCACACCATAGTGCTTACTAACTGAACTAATCAAATTTTCACCTTGAAGCTAAAACTTTGCCGCTCACTCTTGATATCTAACCCTGTTGATCCATTTAGGCATTCATCCTAGGGTAATTAATCTCTGGTTGGTAAAAATTCATCTTAAGCTATCAAGACAGCTTCTTAAAAATGTCTACTTGTTCACAGAGTAGTTTGGGGTAACCAGGCTGTTTTTAAGAGGAGCTATGGTAATGTGGTAATCCTTAGTATTTCTCTAGTGCTATACTAGATGGCAGCTTCTTCTAGAAGATATAAAGTAGGAAATCAGGGTGAATGGTGCTATTTAGGCATGGACACCATGCAATTCCCAGATCAAGGTTGAGTCTAGTAGTGAGGTTTGTTGAAAGAAGCAATACTAAGAGAACATGTAGTGCAATGGTTGTTCCAATATCGCCAAGTTAATCATGGTCCACAAGTGTTACCTAAGACCTCCTTCAGATCTTGATACAACAGAAATTAGCAGAGAATAATATGTTTTGCTCTAGTGGAATGTTATTAATTTCTCTCTAATAGCTTACTAGCTTGGTGTAGGTACTTATTAAACTATCAGTTTAAGGCAGGTGGCATTTCCATATGTCTTCAATGGAAATAACATCATTGTATCTTTAGAAAATCAAGCTTCTTTTTTTGTTTGTAATCAACATTTCCCCCATCCTTATGAGTCTTTATCTGGAGGGGATAGGGTGTTCATAATTGTTGCTATGATAACATGCCAAATAAGCTTTCATAATTCAGTGGAAACATTAACAAATAATGATATAAGAAGAATAATACTGATATAATAAAGCCAAAACAGATGGTTAGATGCCAGTTAGTTCTTAGCCACTCAACAGTAACAGGAAAATATTTGAGTATAAAAACTCCAATTTCAATCTGGAAATAGTATGCATGTGTTCCTAAATATCCAAATAAGAAAGGCCTCCAGAGTGATATGAACTCATTACTTTGGTAATTGGCTGATAACTCAATTTTTAGCTTCCTTCAGTTTTTTTTTTTGTTGTTGTTGAGAGGGCCATCAGCTCTTATTTTTCCATTGTTTTGGAGGATGAGTTTCCTAATGCCACACTAAATAAGCAGTGTAGATCTGCAAAGACACCAATGAGCAGCTGATTTCCCAGCAAGTTTCATTCAAATTTGAGTTGGAAATATTGCCTGCTCACCTTCCTGTCACAAATATAGCCACATCAGTCCTTAAAAGCTTATTTCATGCATATTCTAGGGTCGTCCTCCTCCTTGGTTTGGTCACAATTAGCATTCTATGACCACATTTTATGGAGCTGAGCAAGATAATGTACAAAGCAGAGCAATTAATTAGCTAAATTTGTAAGTATCATATAAAACCAATGGAAAGAGATGTGCAGCTTCTCAAACCCTTAAGAGTGGAAGGAGGGTAACACATTGGACTATTAAAAAGCCTTACTGCAAACAGCTTATTACCTCACACAGAGTCCAGAGGAAACTACCAAAAACTGTCCTCTAGATTTTGATTGTACCATTCAACTCATAATGAGTTTCTAGGTGTAGGAGACTTCAAGGAGTGTTTTCTATAGTCTCTCCTAAACACTGATCAAATTTCCATGATATTCTCCTTGAAAGTATTAACTTAATTCAGATGCCTTTCCTTGAATCAATCCCTGTGACTGAAATAATTGCCTTTGGCCAATTAGGTTTCACCCATGGATCCCACCTAAATTAAATCCTACCTAGAGTGCATGGTGCTACAAAATTGGGAGAGGAGTAAAAAGGGGTTGGGGAGACAACAAACTATGTACAATAAACTATATTTCCCCACAATACATCATCTTAGACTTAGCATGCAATAAGTGTTAAATAAAAAACTTAATACCTGACAGACTGTATTCATTTTTTATGAGACAGATTCCATTATTTATTATCTGGTTTTAACATTCTTCATTCTCCAAAGGAATTTATATATGCCATATATATTATTATAGAAAAAGAAAATATGTACTCTGAAAAATATTCTACACTGAGGCTTCCCTGGTGGTGCAGTGGTTGAGAGTCCGCCTGCCTATGCAGGGGACACAGGTTCGTGCCCTGGTCCAGGAAGATCCCACATGCCGTGGAGCAGCTGGGCCCGTGAGCCATGGCCACTGAGCCTGCACGTCCGGAGCCTGTGCTCTGCAATGGGAGAGGCCACAACAGTGAGAGGCCCACGTACCACACACACACACACACAAAATTCTATGCTAAAGAATGATCTGGGGGAAGCCAGCTGCCATGTTATGAGGACACTTAAGAAACCTATAGAGAGACCTACAAGGTGAGGAACTGAGGCCTTCCAATCACTATGTCAATGAACTTGGAAGCCAACCCTCCTTCCCCGGATGCCTACATGCCCAGTTGCAGCTTCACTGCAGCCTCATGAGTAACTCTGATGAAAGAAATCAAAGAAGACACAGATGGAAAGGAATCCCATGTTCATGGATTGGAAGTATTAATATTGTTAAAATGTCCATACTACGCAAAGCCATCTGTAAATTCAATGCAATCCCTAACAAATTCTAATGGCATTTTTCACAGAGATAGAAAAAACAATCCTAAAATTTGTATGGAACCACACAAGACCCCAAATAGCCAAAGCAGTCCTGAAAAAGAACAAAGCTGGAAGCATCACACTTCCTGATTTCACACTAGACTACAAAGCAATAGTAATAAAAACTATGGCACTGGCAGAAAAACAGACATACAGACCACTATAACAGAATCAAGATTGAGAAATAACTCTCCCGCCCTGCATTTATGAGATCAACTAATATTTGCCAAGGAAGCCAAGAACACTCAATTGGGAAAGGATAGTCTCTTCAATAAATAGTGTTGGGAAAACTAGATAACCACATCCAGAAAAATGAAACTGGACCCCTATCTTACACCACTCACAAAAACTAACTAACTCAAAATGGATTAAACTTACTATAAGTCTTGAAGTCATAATAGCCCTAGAAGAAAACATGTGGGAAAAGTTCCTTGACATTGGTCTTGATACCAAAAGCGTAAGCAACAAAGGTAAAAATAATTTGAACTACATCAAATTAAAAAGCTTCTGCATGGCAAAACAAAAAACAAAATGAGAAGGGAACCTACAGAATGGTAGAAAATAGCTGTAAACCATATATCTGATAAGAACCCATACAACAACATAGAAAAAAATCCAATTAAAAAATGGGCAGAAGAAGTGAATAAACATTTTTCCAAAGACATATAAATAGCCATTAGGTACATGAAAAGATGTTCAACATCACTAAGCACCAGGCAAATTCAAATTAAAACCACAATGAGATATCACTTCACACCTGTTAGAATGGCTATCCTCAAAAAGACAAGAGCTAAAAAGTGGTAGTGAGAATGTGGAGAAAAGGGAACCTTGGTACACTGTTGGTAGGAATGTAAATTAGTACAGCCGCTATGGAAAACGGTATGAAGGTTTCTCAAAAAAATAAAGATAGAACTACCATATGATCCAGCAGTCCTACTTATGGGTATATATCCAAAGGAAATGAAATCAGGACTTTGAAGAGATATCTGTTCTCCCACATTTATTGCGGCATTATTCACAATAGCCAAGATATGGAAACAACCTAAGTCCCTTTCAATGGATGAATGGATAAAGAAAATGTACTAGATATATATAATATATGTGTGTGTGTGTATATATATATATATATATATATATATATATATATAAAATCTGTGGACATATATGTACACACACACAATGGAATACTATTCAGCCACAATAAAGAAGGAAATCCTACCTTTTTTGACAACATGGATGGACTTGGAGGGTATTATGCTAAGTGTAATAATTCAGATAGAGAAGGACAAATATTGTATGATATCCCTTACATGTGAAATCTATAAAAGCCTAACACATAGAAACAGAGTAGAATGGTAGCCATGAGGGGCTGTGGGAATGGAGGAAATGAGGGAGATATTGGTCAAAGGGTACAAACTTGTAGTTACAAGTATAATTTCTGTGGATCTAATGCACAGTATTGTGATTATGGTTAACAGTACTCTATTATATACTTGAAAGTTGCTAAGAGAGTGGATCTTAAATGTTCTTACCACTAAAAAGAAATGATAATTATGTGACGTGATGGAGGTATTAGCTAAGGCTATGGTGGTAATCATATTACAATATATAAGTGTATCAAATCAACACGTGTACATCTTAAACTTACACAAGGTTATATGTAAATTATATTTCAAAAATGGTGGAAAGAAAATTATCAGGGATAAAGAGAGGCATTACATAATGATAAAGGAGTCAATTCTCCAAGAAGATATAACAATCCTTAATTCATATCCATCTAACAACACAGTGGCAAAAATATGTTAGACAAAAACTAATAAAACTTTAAGGAGAAATAGGTGAATTCACTATTACAATTGGATGTTTTAACACCCCTCTACCAGTAAGTTGACAGATTCAACAAGCAGAAAATGAGTAAGGACATAGTTGAACTGAACAGCCATCAATAAACTGGATCTAATTGATATCTCTAGACTACTTCATTCAACAGCAGAAGAAAACACATTCTTCTCTAGCTCACATGGAATATTCACCAAGATATAACATATTCTTGGCCATAAAACACCCCTTAACAGATTTAAAATAAAAGAAATTATACAGTGTATGCTCTAAAACCACATGGAATTAAATTAGAAACCAATAGCATTAAAATAGCTGGGAAATCCCAAAATATTTACAGGTTAAACAACAAGCATCTGAATAACACTTGGACCAAAGACAAGGTCTCGAGAAATTTAAAAAATATTTTTAACTAAATGAAAATTAAGATACAACTTTTCAAAATTTGTGGGATCCAGCAAAAGCAGTGCATAGAGGGAAGTTTATAGCACTGAATGCATATATTAGATTAAAAGAAAGATTTAAAAATAATAATCTAAGCTTCTACCTTAGGAAACTAAAAGAAAAGATAAAATTAAACCCAAATTAAGCAGAGGAATAGAAATGATAAAATGTGAATATTTCTTTGCAAGACCATGGTAGAAGCTCTCAGTATATGCAGGTATCCACTGATATTATTTAGTAAATTTCTGTAGTTTTTAAAGATTTGTCATTCTTCTGCTTAGATTTATTGCTAGGTATTTAACATTTTTGAAATAGCATCACAATGTATCTCTGTGTGGGCTTATTATTTGTTACATTTTTTGACATGTTCTGAAGGATATTCAGTGTTCTTTCAAGCATTCAAGTCTTTCTTCATTTGTGGAAAATTCTAATTATCTAATTATTTTCCTAAAAATATTATTTTACTCCACTCCTTCTACTTCCTCTATCTGGAACTTTGATTTGCAAGATATTGAAATTTATAGATTTGTTTTACAAATCTTTCTTTGATATGGCATCTCTTTATCCCTTTACACTCTCTTCTGGTAAAATTCTGCAAGTTGGCCCTTTAGTTCACTATTTCACTCTTCTGCTTCATTTTTTTGTGTGCTATTTTTTGTACTATCCATTCAACCAATACTCAGTAACTATGTATTGAATGCATATGTCGTTATGTTATGTTATATGTGCCCGTTACACATTAATGAGTGCCAGAAGAAAAGCAAAAGGATATTTAAAAGATGAAATTTTCACCTTGGACCATTCCTTTGTTCTCTGGCTATAAAAACTGACTAATAGCATGTGTTTGGAATAGGAAGTCAGCCTACTGTTCTGGCAGCGACCCTTTCCTCTAATAAATTCTATCTTCTTTAAAAAAAAAAGGATACTTAGAAATGGAGAGTGAAGGAGGTACTACTTTATTTTTATTTATTTATTTATTTTTTAGCAGTACGCAGGCCACTCACTGTTGTGGCCTTTCCCGTTGTGGAGCACAGGCTCTGGATGCGCAGGCTCAGCGGCCATGGCTCACGGGCCCAGCCACGGAGTGGCATGTGGGATCTTCCCGGGCCAGGGCACGAACCCGTGTCCCCTGCATCGGCAGGCGGACTCTCAACCACTGCGCCACCAGGGAAGCCCAGAGGTACTACTTTAGATAGGGTGGTCAGAAAGGCCTCTCCAAGGAAGTGACACTTGAACAGAGGCGTGAATCAAGTGCAAGTATGGATGCTGCCTTTATCTGAGGAAAGATTACGTGCAAATGCACTGAGGGGAAATATGCAACAAGGGAAATGTGACTGATGCCTATTGAGGAAGAAAAGAATGAAAAGAAGTAGGGTTAAAGAGGTGAAACTGGACAGATACTAAAGGACTATTGAGTTTATTCATGTTTGACAATCAGCCAGTGTAGTGCTTTGAACAGGGGAGAGGCATAATCTGATTTATATTATGAAAGGGTTTCTCATGCTACTCTGTTAAGAATAGGTTTTAGGTACAAGGACAAGGATGAGAGCAAGGAGACCAATTAGGAGACTACCATGTTAACTCCAGCAAGAGATGATGGTGGTTTGGTATAGTAGACTGAATGTTTGTGTCCCTCCAAAACTCATATGGTAAAACCCCACCTCCCAATATGATGGTATTAGGGGATGGGGTCTTTGGGTAGTAATTAGGATTGAATGAGGTCATGAGGGTGGACCCTTCATGAATGGAATTAGTGCCCTTTTAAGAATCTCCAGTGTTCTGTGGTGACCTAAATGGGAAGGAAATCCAAAAAGGAGGGGATATATGTATACATATAGCTGATTCACTTTGCTGTACTAATACAACATGGTAAAGCAACTATATTCCAATTAAAAAAAGGAATCTTAAGAGAGCTCACTCCCCCTCTCTGCTCTCAGCCATGTGAGGATACAGTGAGAAGTCAGTTGACTGTAACTTAGCAGAAGGTTCTAACCAGACTTTGACTGTGCTGGCACCTGAATTGCAGACTTTATGCCTGTGAGAACTGTGAGAAATAAATTTCTGTTGTTTATATGAAGTACATGCTAAAAGAAGCCAATATAGCCATGAAGGGAATTTAAAAGGCGATTCTGGTGAGAGCTCAGAAAGAAAGGAGGAGTGCTGTAGAGAAAGCTTCCATCTTCTTAGAGAATATGTAATTATGAACAGAATGTTGGTAGAAATATGGATGATAAAGGCCATTATGATGAGTTCTCAGATAGAAATGAGAAACGTTGGAAACTAGAGGAAAGCTGACCCTTATTATAAAGCAGCAAAGAACTTGGCTGCATTGTGTTCATGTACTAGTGTCTTGTGGAAGGTAGAACTTGCAAGCAATGAAATTGGATATTTAACTGAAAAGATTTCTAAGCAAAGTGTTGAAGATACAGCTTTCTCCTCTTGAATGCTAATAGTAAAATGTGAGAAGAGAGAAATGATTTAAAGATAGAATTGTTAAGCAAAATGTAACTAGAACTTAAAGATTTGGAAAATTCTCAGCCTACACATGTTGCAAAAAATGGGAAAACATTTTTGGATGAGAATACTAAGGGGGGGACCGAAGGCCCCTTTGGCAAGGAGATTAGTAGGGGTGTGAGCCATAGTCTTAATCAGTCACCCCAGTAAGAAAACTGCCAGTTTGAAGTGAAGTGGGAGAAGATGGGAAGGAAGGAGGAAAGGCTGTTGGACTTCCTGGATTTTATAAGACAGGAGTTATTTGGCTGCAAAAGTATACTATTCTTTAAGATGAGGAAAGAATGAGCCCGAAGGTGATTCAGAGATCATCAGGGCTGCCTCCTCAGTTTGGAAAGACGGGACCATTGCTTTGCTTTCAGCAGGCTAGGGGTGAGGTGGTCCAGCAGAACCCTGTAGCATAACCCCTGCCTGGCAAAGTTGTGGGGGCAGGACTGCTATCCCAGTGGGTCCAAAGGTGGGCCTGGAGGGCAGACTATGGAGCCAAAGAGGATTATCTTTGTACCTTAAGCTCTCATGAAGTTTGCCTAGGTTTTGAACTTGCTGGGGACCTGTCACCCCTTTCTTCTTTCCTATTTCTCCCTTTGGAATGGAAATATTTATTCTATGCCTGTCCCACCACTGTATTTTGGTTTCGTTTTGTATAACTTGTTTGGTTTCACATGTTCACATCTGGGGAAGAATATTGCCTCAGGATGAATTGTACCTAAGGCCCATCTATATCTGATTTAGATGTTATTTATCTATATATGATTTAGATGTTATTTGAACTTTAGACTTTAGAGTTGATGCTGGACCAAGTTAACTTCGGGGACTATGGGATGGAATATTTTGCATGTGAGAAGGACATGAATTTGGGGGGGGGCAGTGGTGGAATGTTGTGGGCTGAATATTTGTATCCCCTCTCCAAAAGTTATATGATGAAACCCTCTCCCCCAGTGTGATGATATTAGGAGGTGGAGCCTTTAGTAGTTAATTAGGATTAAATAAGATCATGAGGTTGGAAGCCTCACTACTGAATTTGTGCCCTTGTAAAAGTCAGAAGAGGGCTTCCTCCCCCTTTCTGCTCTCTCTCATGTGAGGTTACAAGAAGAAGTCAGCAATCTGCAGCTGGGAAGAAGGCTTTCATCAGGACTCAACCATGCTGGCACCCTATCTCAGATTTTTAGCCTCCAGAACTGTGAGAAGTAAATGCCTGTTGTTTATAAGCCACCCAGTCTTTAGTACTTTGTTATAGCAGCCTGAATAGACTAAGACACTAGGTTTGGGGGTTTCTGAGTTCAGCAATTTCCGCATGATCTCTAATTGTTTCTGTCATTTGGCCTAGGACTGATATAATAATAATAATAATAATAATAATAATAATAATAATAATAATGATTCTCCTTTAATATAATCTCAAAACAGTGAAACACTGGTATGGTCACAGCCAAGAAAGAACACACTACAAAGAAAAGCTTTTGTCCTTTGAGTCCAACAAGAATGACTCGTCTTTATGCAGATCCAAGCCAACAATCACAAGATGCTCCCTGAACATTAATCTTCCCCCTTTCTTTCCTTTTTTCCTTGCTCCGTCCCTCCCCCATATCTTCCCTCCCTTCCTTCATCAAACACAATTTAACAAGCTTATGGATGACATACCCTAATGAGAGGACATTTCTACTGGTACTTGAATGATCCTGTCCCCTAAGAAATATCCTGACCCACATTAAATCTCACCATTCTTTCCTCAGAACTGAGCCCCCTCCTCAGAATTTTAGGAAATAACTAGAAAATAGTTAAGAAAAGAGAGAGTTAATTGGAATTTTCCCCATTGTTTGACTCTCACTTACAAGGATTAATGAGCAGGAGATGGAAGCTTTTGTTGCAGGAATGGAGTAAGACTTAGAGCCTTTATAACAACTATTTGTTGATTTAGAAGAAATTGTGTTTCACTAGCAGGGTCATTCATCAGCATGAGGCACTAGCAGCAGTGTGCCCAGGAAAAATCAATTTTCCAGAATACTCAGAGCTTACCAGAAGTCAGATGCTCTGAAGGCAGGAGACTCAGTTTGGTTGCTGATGAATAAAAAGGAAAAATAAAAATGAGCATTTTAAACCAAGGCACACATCATCATCGTGCTGTGCCAAGTTTTATCAGTCAAAGCTGTTTAACAAAAGTTTATGGATTAGTAACCTTTTTATAACCGAAATAAATCATTTGGGTTTCAGCAAATCTGAAACACCCAGTACTTTGGATTAGATGGACTTTTTTTTCTGGATATGAGAATTCATTATACTCATCATCATCATCATTATTTAGCATTTTGGTTAATTATTGACCATAAAAGTGAAAATATTTTATTGCTCTCAAGACCATAATAAAGATGCACACTATTTAATTATTCATTAGCATTTTCATATCTATTTTCTACTCCCCCAATTTTTATCCACATTTAGGATTAGGGACAGGACATATTGCACATAACTCTTTCATCCAGAGTAGAGTCCTCACTCCCACCAGCTCATTAATCAATCCCCACCTTTTGAGGAAATGGCAGCTTAAGTAAACTTTGAGTAGAGCTATGTAGCTCTGGAATGAGTGGGACAGGCCAGTGGCTACCTTGAAAGGCTTTGGGGTGGGGGAAAGTACACATATAGGCCCTGGTCACAATGGGCAGGCTATGGATACTGGGTCATTTCAGATGGCACCTAGAGGAAAAATGTCAGGTTTGTGTTAGGACACTTGAAGAGAGGGTGAAAATGACAATAAACAGAAATCACCCACTTCACTGAGAGCTGACACGGTAATAATCTGACAAGCATATTGACCATGTAACACTGTGGAAGGGAAAGCTTGGAGCTAATTTAGCTTGAAAAGGTATAATTATGCTACCAATGCTTTTGCAATGGCAGGCAACATCCTGCTTCGGAAATCACACTCATACACTAAAATTTTGTCTTCTAACTTTATAGATGATAAAACTGAGCTTCATAGAAGGAAGAAATTAACCCAAGATCACCTAGGCAGGAAGTGGAGAGACAGGACTAGAATCCAGGTCCTAGGAATCCCAGCCATGAGCATCTTCCTAACATCATTGATTGATTCTGCAACTGGCAGAATATAAGGTCAAGTGTCAAAAGGTTAATACCATCCTTTTTTTTTTTTTTTTTTTTTTTTTTGCGGTACGCGGGCCTCTCACTGTTGTGGTCTCTCCCGTTGCGGAGCACAGGCTCCGCACACGCAGGCTCAGCGGCCATGGCTCACGGGCCCAGCCGCTCCGTGGCATATGGGATCTTCCTGGACTAGGGCATGAACCCGCGTCCCCTGCATCAGCAACCACTCGCAACCACTGCGCCACCAGGGAAGCCCTGCCATCCGTTTAAGATGTATTTTTTCAGAGTCCTAGGCTTTCCTAGGACGAATAGAAGTTACATTTACCAGTATTTACCTCTGAAATATTCAGTCTTCGATACTCAGGAAACACTCCCTCCTAAAACTGTTTGATACTGCTGACAGTACTATTTCTTGGGAAACTGCTTTGGTTTCTTATTGATGATAAGAATGGATTCAAAGGACTCAGAGTATATCTCTTTCTCTGTCTCTGAGATATCCAGTTTAACCTTTTCCGGTAGTTTTATTATTGTTGTTGTTGTTGTTGTTATTCCCATTTCATAAATAGATACATAAAGCCCTAAAGGGTGATATCTTCTTCAAGGACATATAACTATGAAACTGTGGAATAGGGACTAAACTACTCCTACTCCTACTCCTGCAGTGCTTTGCATTTGTCTACCCTTGACTGTGAATAACTCTCTGAGATATGTTGGATGGAGACTGAGATTAGCTCCTCTGAAAATAAAATGAATTAAAACCTCTATGAGTTATGTGTGGGTTTTATAATTAGAGTATGTGTGGTAGACAGTGATAGGAGCTGAGCCATTACCTCAAAGAAACAGGGTGGGAAAGCAACTGACAACAAAAAGTTCTATGCTTAGGAACAAAATTATTTCCTGAAATAGGAAATGTTGGCTACAGAGGGGAAACAGAAGGGAATGAAGATCGATGGCTGTTTTCCACAAATCCTTTTGAAAACTCAATCCACTAGGGAAGTAACTATTCATTTTATGGAATTATGAGATATTTACACTTCATGATTTATTCAGAACAAGTACTGAGATGCAATAAGCAATGTGTGCTCATTTATGAAAAGGTGTCTTCAGGGAACAATTGGATATTAAACTTAATTCTCCTATATAAGTGTATTTTGCAATAGGACAACTTTGTTCACTGGAAAAAATTGACATTTTGTTCAATTGCAAACAGAAGATGTAGGAAGTATTTCTTATTCAGCATATTTTAGAGTGGGTTGCATGCCTGTAAATAAAATAAATTCCTTTTAATGAAGTTCTAATTTTTATTATTTATGGTGGTTTTTATTTTATTATTTATGGCAACACAAGGACTTGAGAACTATAAGAACTTGAGTTTCTGAACCTGCCTCCATCAAGCAGCTTTAAAGAACAGAATTATTCACTGTGGAAACATACTAAGGCTTTTTCTGCTATGAAGGTAGAAAATAGCTGCATGTAGGTTCCTGAGCATTTAGCTGTGTTCCCTGGGTACTAGAAGATTGCTTGGGTCCATGTCTGAAATCCTATGCATAGTTATGGTTACCACAACACAGAGAAATTTCCCTCCAGTCTTTTCTTACTCCATTCCCTCCAACACATGGAGCCATCTTCAAGGAACAACGCTTTTACCATGTTATCATCAAAATCAAGGATTTGCAATAGCTCTCAACAACTGGAAACTAATGATTCTCCAGGACAATGCCTCATACAGTAGAAATAACATAGGATTTGGAGTTAGACAAAGCTGGGCTCTAATCCATGCTCTGGTAATGTGTAATGTTTGCAAGACATTCAAACTTCCTGAACTTCATTTTCTGCTTCTCTCAAATGAAAATAAGCATATCTACCTCCATGATTATTTTGAATATTAGAGATAATGTTGATGTAGATTGTTTTAAAAGGGCCTCAATAATTCTTCCCATCCCTGCATGCATGCCATTTTTCAATGTGATTTTGCAGCTCTTCCCATCAAAAGTGGAGTCTAATTCTCTACTTCTTAATCTGAAATTGGCCATGTGATAAACTGGTCAATTAAACATTAGCAAACATGTTGCAAGCAGAGGCTTTAAAAGTGTTTGTGCTTTGAATATTACCCTCTCCTTCCCCTTTTGGAACCCAACCACCAAGTGTAAAGAGCCTAAGCTAGCCTGCTGGATGATGAGAAACACATAATCCATCCACCCACATAGCTGCAGTTGACAAGAAGCCAACTCCCAGAAGCTAACAGCAGATGTATGAATGAACCCAGCCAAGATCATCAGAAGAACTGTCCAGATGAGCCCAGCCCAAATTCCCAACTTGCAAAGTCATGGACTAAATACATTTTTCGTTTTAAGTCACCAGGTTTTGAGATAGATTGCTATACAGCAAAAGTTAAGTGATACAAATGTATGTAAAAAGTCTGTTACAGTCCGTGGGATGTAATAGATTCCTAAAAATGATATTTCCCCATCCTCCCTAATATAGCTTGACCTGAACATTTCAAATTTTTGTTACTTACCTATTTAAACATTTCTAAAGCATTGACATAGCTACCATGCTTCTCTCTCTACCTATGAAGATCTGTTTTTCCATAACCTGTCATGATTTAAACACTTATTTCAAATCCCAACACCTCCACAAGGCCTTCTTTAACAACTGTAGCCTACCATTACTACTTTTATTTTTCTGATATTCTATTACTTACAGTCTTTTTAAATACACAGTGTAGCACTTTAGGTATTAACTCACTGTCCTTTAATAACTGATTGATGTGTGTGGATCTTCATTCAGTGAATAAATATTTATTGAATTGTTACTGTGATTCTGGAGACAGAGATGAATAGGATATAACTACCCTCAAGTTATTCACAGCAGCAATAAATGCTAATAAAATACTAATAATAGTGATGCAGTGTGATTTGTGCTATAAGAGAGGTAAGTATAGTGGTGGGACAAAGACAGTTTTGAGGGTTGGAAAAATCTTTACCAAGGAATTTGTAGTTTAGAATTCCACCCTTGCACCCCACTCCCCATCATTCTGGTGGACTCAGTCATCCAGTATTCAGAGGGATTTGTGTATACAAAGTTATTAAGAAACAGTGCTTAACCTTTGGTGCATAACAACACTTTCAGTTTCTCCTGAGTGCTTATTGTGAAATTGGCATTATTATTTCTCATCTGCAGATGAGTAAACTGAGGCTAAAAGTATTAAAAAAATTGTCTAAAATCTTGTTTTCTTTCTTCAAACTAGACTGTATGCATCTTGAGGACAACAACTACATTGTAAATCTCTATTTTCAATAAAACATATAGGACCTAAACAATTTTCAGTGCACACCCATGGAATGAAAGAGAGAAAGGAGCTGGATATAATAGTTTTCTCTTATGGGTTAAGAGGGAATTCAGTGGCCTCCCCTTTTAGCATAAAATACAAAACGTGGTCTACAGGTCTCTGAAGGAACTATCACAAATTTATCCTTACAAGCTCCACTCATGCTTGACTCAATTGTACTATTTGTGTTCTAGCCATCCTAGGCTTTTCTCAGTTCTTAGAATGTGCCAAACCCTCTCCTGGGCCTTTAACACCTGCTATTTCCGCTGTCTGAAATGTTCCCCTTCTCTGTGAGTCTCCTTCATCTCTATATCTGACCAGCTCCTATTCATCCTTCAGGTTTCAGCTCAAGCATCACTTTTTTTTTTAAGATGTTGGGGGTAGGAGTTTATAAATTTATTTATTTATGTTTGCTGCGTTGGGTCTTCGTTTCTGTGTGAGGGCTTTCTCTAGTTGTGGCAAGCGGGGGCCACTCTTCATCATGGTGCGCGGGCCTCTCACTATCGCCGCCTCTCTTGTTGCGGAGCACAGGCTCCAGACGCGCAGGCTCAGTAGTTGTGGCTCACGGGCCCAGTTGCTCCGCGGCATGTGGGATCTTCCCAGACCAGGGCTCGAACCCATGTCCCCTGTATTAGCAGGCAGATCCTCAACCACTGCGCCACCAGGGAAGCCCCATCACTTCTTTTTTTGTTTGTTTTAATTTATTTATTTTTGGCTGCCTTGGGTCTTTGTTGCTGCATGTGGGCTTTCTCTAGTTGCAGCGAGCAGGGGCTAGTCTTCACTGCGGTATGTGGGCTTCTCATTGCGGTGGCTTCTCTTGTTGCAGAGCACCAGCTCTAGGCACGCGAGCTTCAGTAGTTGTGGACCACGGTCAGTCATTGTGGCTCACGGGCTCTAGAGCGCAGCCTCAGTAGTTGTGGCACACAGGCTTAGTTGCTCTGTGGCATGTGGGATCTTCCTGGACCAGGGATCAAACCCATGTCCCCTGCATTGGCAGGCAGATTCTTAACCACTACACCACTAGGAAAGTCCCAAGCATCACTTCTTAAAGAAGGAAATCATGAATCCCCAGACTATATCAGGTCTTCCAGTTAGAGGCAGACACAGAATTGTGTAATTTTAATTACACAACTTAATTTTAACCTCTGTAATTTTATTTTATTTTATTTATTTATTTTATTTTATTTATTTTTGTGTGTGTGTGGTACGCGGGCCTCTCACTGCTGTGGCCTCTCCCGCTGCAGAGCACAGGCTCCGGACGTGCAGGCTCAGCGGCCATGGCTCACAGGCCCAGCCGCTCCGTGGCATGTGGGATCTTCCTGGACCGGGGCACGAACCCGTGTCCCCGGCATCGGCAGGCGGACTCTCAACCACTGTGCCACCAGGGAAGCCCATCTGTAATTTTAATTACATGTTTACATTTTGTCTTTTCTTCTATACTGATAGCTCTCTAATCACAATCTTTTGTTCACTGCTTTTCCCCAATGGTGACAGCATATAGTAGGCATTCATAACATTCATTCATTAATTTAAGTAAATGTATTATTTGGTGAGGAGTCTGTGCCTGTCCTGCATAGAGATGGTTATTGTGTTGTGGTGCAGAATATTTCACTTGGTGTTGTAGTATGGCTTTAAATGGCATCATGATTGAAAGAGGTCTATGTACATTGTAGTCACTCTGCACTTGGGTTCATGTTGTACATTCAGTATCTTGATTGAGAATGAGAGATATGTGACTCCCAAGCAGTCAGTGCTAATGCAAACATTTCACTCCCATCCACTTCGTATTGTCTAACGTTATATGATATCAAATAGATCATGGAAATTGTAATTTTTTAAAACAAATGGCTAATGTTTGCTGCCGAGAAGCTTTCTTTAAGAAGGTCTGAGAAGCTATCAATATTTCCATCAACTTGCAACAATATTCTATTTTAAAAAAGGAAACTATTTGGTCATGAAATGCCTGTTGGATAAATTTTGTTTGTGGTGGATGTTTCCCTTTAGATATGCTTTGTCCATACAGTTAATACCTAATGTTTTCCAGTTCTTAAAGAATAATAAAGTCACTGAATCATCATCAGTGGAAATGGTTGTCTGGAGCCATTCACTCTCTGTAATTAATCACATTATGAAAACAAAATTGTTTTGAGAATTCTGACTTCAGGAAGCATAATACAAGTATTAAAACTTAGTTCTTGTAGCAGGATAAAACTGGGTTTGAATTCAAGCTCTGCCATTATGTAGTATATAGTGGTGGGACTTTGAACAACTTAACGTTTATAGTCTCAGGTTTCTCATCTGTGAAATAGGGATCCTAATAGTATCTGCCTCATTGGGTTGTTGTAAGGATTAGAGATAATCCATGTTAAGTACTTAACTAAAACCAACTCTGTGCCTGTCATTTGCTCAATGCAATTATTTGGTATCAAAATTCTTAATAATGATTATTACACGGAGAACGGATTAGGGAGACCACTTTAAGGAAATTGAATGAACAAATGCATGGAACTAGGGCTACAAAAAGGGTATGGACTGTATTTAGGGGTCAGTGAGGAGAATCTGCTACCTTGATGGCAGAGTTTATGAAGGAGACTAATAGGAGAACAGATTGGGGATATGTGTATTGAGGATAAGAAATTGGAACTCTATACTGTAAACAATAGGGAGTCATTGAAGTAACTTTCTTTTAAATGGCACCAGGTTTGTAGTATATGTTCTGCTACAGTTTCAAAGTATCAGGAGACACTTTAGGTTTTACTAACTGCTGTGGACTGAATTGTGCCCCTGCCCCCAATCCATATACTGAAACCCTAACCGTTCCCCCCACCTCTGCTGTGACAGTATTATTTGGAGAGGGAGCCTTTGGGAGGTAATTAGATTTAGATGAGGTCATGAGAATAGGACCCTCATGATGAGATTAGTGCCCTTATAAGAAGAGAAAGAGACACCAGAGCTATCTTTCTCCCTGCCATGTGAGGACAGTGAGAAAACAGCAGTCTACAAGGCAGGTGGAAAACAACCATGCCGGTACTCTGATTTTGGACCTGAGCCTCTAGAACTGTGAGAAAATAAATTTCTGTTGTTTAAACTGCCCAGTCTATAATATTTTGTTATGGCAGCCCAAGCAGACTAAGATGCCAACTGTTGAGAAATAACTCTGCTTGAAAATAATGTATTTTTTAATGTGGTTTTAAATGATATCCTGGTACAGCATGAATTTGTAGCTGCAAGTTCTTTAACAATAAGCAGTGGGTCCCAGGTTATCAAATACCTTTGCTCTCTGAGTGATAGATGTTAAGAATAATTTCATACAATGTAATCATTAAACACCTATCAGGAGAATACTGATAAACAGGGAAAATTACTGCTCTTAGAGCAGTTCTAAAATATTCATGTTTCTCATATGCAGGTATACCAAGGACCATAATCACCAGTCTCTTCTTTATGCTACCAAGACACAGATATGGGAAAAGTAGAGCCCCAAAGAAAAGGAGTTCAAAATTAATGAAAAATTTCTTAAGCAAAGCAACAGGAAAGAAATAACAGAGTAGTCATAAATTCATTCATTCATTTACTCATTCATTCACTGAATAGACACTTTTCTGTTCACTTATATCTTCTACTTGGTAAAGTCCACTTTTACCCTTAAGGAAAATTGTAGGCAATCTTGAATGAGTCAAAAAGGTAACAGCAGAAGGCTCAGAAATAAGGTTATGTCCTTTCAATTTAGGTTAAGTAGATAACCAAGCAGATAAAATAAGCCTTCTGGTTTGTGAGTTAAGCCACCCCACCAAAGGAAAAAAAAAGTAAAAGACCCCTCTGCTGACTTCATATCAAGTTGTTATAATCAGTGCTTCCTATATAGTCAGAGAAGTTTAAGTATGAAAATGAGCTATTTTTTGACCCTGAGAAAAGAGTAAATGGATGGTGATGTCGCTAACTCTTCTCAAAGGTTTACTGAAATACACAAATCCTTGTATGTCTTTAAATTGTGCTGTAGTTTGTTTCCTATTTAATTATTGTACTTTAACAAGTAAATATGCTCAACAGTTGAACAAAGACTCCTTTTTGCCTTGAAATATATTGAGTGTAAAAGCATGTCTCCTTTAACCACAACCATGGAGCATAGTTGTTCCAAATACAAGGCTACTATTGTAATACTGTCGACGTGGTGAGAGGTGATCCTAGTTGGGAGCCAAATACTTAGGCATAAATGGTGTTTTTCCATCATTTCAAAACACTATTGAAAGCAAATAACTAGTTATTTGGAAAACAACCAGTGTATAGCCACTGTTTCATTGAAAATAGATAACGGCTTTTAAGTCAGTTCATTTTATATAGATATGATGTTGAAGTGATGTCAGTTGTAAATTTTTGGAACTACAATATTCTTATATTTTATTACCTTTGGTGTACATATTTTCAAATACACTCTGCACATTCAGTGCATTTAGAAGGGATCTAATAATAACCCTTATATGTTTATATGTGTATAACTTTACGTTTCAAAAGTATTTTATGTGCAATTTCTCATATGATTGGAACAACAATCTTTGAGGTTTTTCCCCCTCATTTTACAGATATGTTAATTGATGGTTAGGGAAGTTAAGTGGTTCACCCAAGGTCACACAGTTAGTACATGACAGACACACCACTAGAATTCAGGCATCTAATTCTCAGTCCAATGAAGCTTCCATTTCACGAAGCCAAGCATCTCTTTTCTCAGGGAAAAGTGAAAAGGTCATCACCTTGAAACCTCTTCTTTAGAAAGACCAGTTTTTTGCTATTTTCCTCATTAATCTTCATATTTCCTTATATCTCTTTAATCATGGCCTTCTGTCACTATCAACAATATCCAGAGTTTTATGCTTCTCCTACCAAGGTAGAAACACAGCTTTCTTCTTTGAGAAAACTCCTATAGGCAATTTTTCGTGGTATTTGTAGGAAGAGTACTCTGGAAGCAGTAGTTCATCACTGAGACACTATGATAGGATATGGACAATTCTGATAGAGGAGAATAATTATATAACAATGTGTCATATTCTTCAGGTAATTGGTAGGCTGAGTTTTTGAAACAGAAGCTCTAGGGGATTAAATACAACAGGATTCCCAGTAGATTCTAGGTGTGCTAAATGATTGGCACAAGGATCTGGATCTCTTAGGAGCCTAAATGGAGACCAATAAAGATGAGGAGTCATGCAGATCAGCATTGTCCAATAGAAATATAATGCAAGCCATATATGTAATTTTAGATTTTTGAATAGGCATACTTAAAAACTGAATATAAATGAATAAAATGAATTTAATAATATACTTTAGCCCGATATATTCAAATATTTTTATGCAATAATTTTAACAAGCACTTAAAATTATTAGTGATATATTTTACATTCTTTTTTAATAGTAAATTTTTGAAACCTGGTGAACATTTTGCACTTACAGTTTGGATCAACTGTATTTCAAGTGTTTAATGTGTTTAATATGGCCAGTGTCTGCTATATTGGATAGAACAGTCTGAAACTTTTAATAAAGATTGTTTCATATAGGGTCATGGAAATTCTGAAGTGTTACTATTACTTGGAAAAGGATAAAGGTACAATTTCATGCTTCAGGATGTGAACATTCATATATGTCGAGGATGGAAGTGGACTAAAGCCAGGTTTCTCAACCTTAGCACTACTGACATTTTTGGCCAGAGAGTTCTTTGTTGTGGGGGGCCGTCCTGTGCATTATAGGATGTTTAGCAGGATCCGTGGCCTCTACCCACTAGATGTCAATTGGATTCCCTCCAGTGGTAACAACCAAACATGCCTCCAGAATATGCCAAACGTCCCCTGGGAGGTTGGAGGGACCCCTGGTTGAGAACCAGTGATCTAAAGAATGCTTCTAACCAAAGATTTTTAGACTCAGATTGGATGATACACAAAGCAAAGATTCTCAAACTCTGAGCCCTAAATATCAGTCCTCTATTTCACTGTCAATGTGTGCATCTCAGATGGTTGGACAAGACGACCAACATGATTTGGTAACTTTTTCAGTATCTCACGTTGTCCAGGCAATGATTTTGAACCTAATTTGAATTGCTTAGCTTTCCTTTCTTTGAAAGTCAGAGAGGATATTCTTGAATCTCTCCCTGAAGTAACTGGAAGGAGGAAGTAAAGAATGGCTGGTTCAGAGAAAACCAGTTTAAACAACAGAAGGGAAAAAAAGACGTGTCTTGCAAATGGTAAACTATGAAAGGTAATAGGCATGTAATACTTTATCCAGTCTAAGAAACATTGCTCAGCTTTCAAAACCCTCCAAAATCTTACCTCCTCCTACTTACCTAAAAATATCTCTCACAGCTTCCCAAATAGAAGTCTGAACCAGTCAGACAGATTTCCTTATAGTTCGCTGAATATACCATGATCCTTCCCATGGTCATGCATTTGTTCATGCTGTTTCTCTCACATATTATGTTTTCCCAATTTCCTTTTACTAATCTAAATTTAATTTATCATTAAGATCCTGCTCAAGCCCTAGTACATTCTTGAAGCCGTCTCTTACTTAATTGATGTAGAGTGATCAATCTCTTTTTTTATGTGTGCTGAGACAAATTAAGTGTTAGGTTGAGAGGTGCTATTTTGTGTGGACTTGTCTTATAACCATAGTGAGAGTCTAAGTTCCTGGAGGGCAGGGGCTTTTCTTTTTTGTCCAAACACAAAAATACATAGACCCTCCAGACAGTACCTGGCAAGCTAAAGTATGTTTCAGGTTGAATTCTCTGAGAAGCAAATGCTTAGTTGGAGTTTAGTGGGCTGGATGTTTGCTAGGAAGTGCCCTTGAGATCAAAACCTGTGGAAGGGAGGAAAAAGAAGTAGAACTGATTAGAGGAAAAGATTGAGCTACATTGCAGGTCTAAGAGCCTCAGCCGCCCCGATAGGGAACTCTAGAACTATAATGGCCCTCATTTAGCCTAAATTGCCAGGATATTATTACCCTCACCTCAAAAAGGTCATTATATGGGCTTCCCCTAAAAGGGTATGACATTGGACAGTACATGAAGGGGTTGAGTACACTTCTAGCAGCTAGGTCAACAAACAAATCCTTCCTTGAAGGGGGATTAGGACATGTTTTCATGTCTATCACAAAGTGATAGATGTGTAGAAGGAATTCAGTGAATGTCTATTGAATGCTAGAAGAATTTGCAGTGGTGTTAACTTTCAGGAGAATGAATCGGGAAGTTTTCGTCTGTCAGTCTGATTGGATGGGCCTATTTGATAGCCAGTCAGATGGCTTTTTTAAGGAGCACCCCTTCCAGGATAAGAGGAATGACTCAGTGTTTGTGATGCATCCCAAATTACTCCATCAAGGAGTAACAGTTATAATGGTTTTGGAATATCTCTAATGAATGTTACATTATCAAACTGAGGTAGCATAAAAACTTTGCTGGATATGTCAAGTATCAAGTTAACCTTGTACAGGTACGGAAAGACCATGCTTATGCTTGTAGGCTCAATGATGTTAAAAGAAAATCAAATAAGCCAGGCTCTCAATTTCTGAATCTGCCATTCCCATTTTTCCATAGACAAAGGAAAGAACAGCTGGGGTAGGGTGGTGGGAACACATTTATTTAGTTGATACTATATAACAAATCCTTTATAGCCTTATCTGTTAACCCCTGCAGTAATTCTGGGAAATTGGGAGCACTGTCTCTAGCTTTTCAGATGAGGAAACTGTAGCTCTAAGTTGTAAATTATCCCTGGTCCCATCATCATCATCATAGTCATCATCATCGTTATCAACATTGCCAAAATATACACAGTGTTTGCATGTTACTAGACATTCTTCTAAGTGTTTTACATATGGAAGCTAATTTACTTCTAATAACTACCTTATACAGTAGGAACTATTGTTATTCACACTTTACAGATAAAGTGACTGAGTTACAAAGAGGTTTAGTAACTTGCTCAAGGTTATGCAAATAGTGGCAAAGCTGAAATTTGAAATCAGGCTGCTTGTCTCTAGTTTTATCCTCTTAACCACTATTCAAACTTGCCTAAGTAGTAAGAAGCAGAAATGAGGCATAAAAACAAGTCTGTCTTATTCTAAAGGCAGCCATTTTTTACTGCACAAGGGTGGCTTCAAAGGCACTGTGCTTATACATTTCGGGGAATCATTCTCTTTTGATAGCAGGCAGGGCCTACATGGAAAATTGATGAAACGATTATGAGATAACCTTTAGGAAAGATGCATGTTCTAGTGGATCACTGAAGGTGGCTTCCTTTCAGAAATTATGGGGTTTTTGCAAAGGTGGCTGGCAATCAGATTTCATATTTGATGTCTTCTAGAAAATAATACTTTTCTCATTCTAATTAGTGCAACCATTGAAGATTTCTGAGGCTTATTTGGCCTTGTCTAGAATCTACTTCCATGTTTGACTGCTGCAAGTGACAGGAGAAGGCCAAAAACAAGTCCCAGCAACAGGGGTTTTAGTAGGATTGTACCTGCCAGAATCAATCGTGACAGAAACTTAGCCAGCTTTCACAGAATTACACTCCAGTTGTGTCCTCTATGCTAGGCCTGTCTCTCTAACTGAATTGCAAACTCATCCAGAGCAGCATTTTCATATTATTTGTATCCCATCCCCTTCTACAACAGAGGGTAAATGAGGTTTTGAAACCATGCCTATGGGGACTTACCAGTAACTGAATCACAGGGCTCATATTTTCTTGACCATGTTGAAAATACTTTTTTTTTTACAACCCAATTTAACATCAGAGGTGCACAGGCTGAGAACAGTCCAATAGGTGCCAAGTACCTCCACCGCCTAAAGCAAGGGGCTATATTAACAATCTGGACCACAATACCATGCATATGATAGTCCCCTCTTATCTATGTGTGATATATTCCAAGACCCTCAGTGGATGCCTGAAACTGAGGATAATACCAAATCCTATATATGCTATGTTTTTTCCTATACATAAATATCTATTATAAAGTTTAATTTATAAATTAAGCACAGTAAGAGATTAACAACTAATAATAAAATAAAACACTTATAACAATATACTATAATAAGTTATGTGAATGTGGTCTCTCTCTCTCGCAAAATTTCTCATTGTACTGTACTCACCCTTCTTGTTGTGATGATATGAGATAAAATGCATATGTGATGAGATGAAGTGAAGTGAATGATGTAGGCATTGTGACATAGCGTTATGCTATGACTGACACGTCAAAAGAAGGATCATCTGCTTCAGGTGATCTTGGATCATCAAGTCTTGATGATGTCTGTGGTTGGATGTTGGGAGCGGATAATGTTGATGGTTGGGGATCCCATGCGGGGGAGTAAGACAGTGAGCACTTTTATCATGCCATTCAGAATGGCTCACAATTTAAAACTTATAAATTGTTTATTTCTGGAATTTTCTAGTTAATACTTTCAGACTGAGGTTGACCATAGGTAACTGAAAACATTGAACGTGAAACTGTGGATAAGAGGGGCCTACCGTACATTGTGAAACAAGTTTTGTTACCATTACCGTTACCATGATTCCACATAAAGTTTCTTCCTACTTCAAGCTTTTTCCATTAAATTCTACCTCATTCCATAAACAATGACATGCGATTTCCCAGGAGTACCACACTGGTCTTTTCTGTGAGTAGTTCAGCCCCTGAAGTCTATTATCCTAGGAATTTCATTTACGCAGGAGAATTACAATTATCCTCTTCCCCATCCAGACTCTAATAGTAAATATTCTTTTCCAATAAAATTAATTCTCTGGGGGCAAATTGTAACTATATACCAGGCTTCATATCAACTCTACATGCACAGAGACCAATACTATATTCAGATTCTGCTAGAAATCAAAATGTTGAGGATAAAAGCTGGCATTACTGAACATGTGGTAGGATTAGTACTTAAAGATAGAGACTATGAATCTTCTATAAGCAAGATAAACACATTCAAATTGGGGCGAATCTAAAGTAAAGAATCAAAAAGTCCTAAAGCCACCAATCTTCCTTTTTCTGGAAAAGCAACAACAAAATGTTAAGTTCGCTTGCAAAATAACAGGGAGAAAAGGCTGGATTGGGAATAGCCTGAATTTCCAGAGTTCATATTCACTAGTGAGTTCTAACCCATTAGGAATCAATGGACTCCAAATTAAAACA
Organism: Mesoplodon densirostris; assembly: GCF_025265405.1. Lineage (NCBI taxonomy): Eukaryota > Metazoa > Chordata > Mammalia > Artiodactyla > Ziphiidae > Mesoplodon > Mesoplodon densirostris. The sequence continues at coordinate 30,556,407 of NC_082681.1, read as the reverse complement.
TTTATTTTACATATCAGATTAGGAAAAATGTAAAAGAATGATAATACCTAGGGGAGAGGAGGAGGTGGAGAAATAAGATACCTGATAGAGTAGCTGTGAGGTTTTATATTGGTACAGTATTTCTGGAGGTTAATTCAGCAATAATTATCAAAAGTTTGTAAAATGGATATATCTTTTAATACAGACAGTCGACACCTAGGAAATTTTCCTATTGGAATTATAAATATAGGTTTAGATGTAGAAATTCTATGTTCTAATGGTGGCTATAATTGTGAAAAAAACAGAAACAACCTATATGCTCATCATTAGGGAGTTAGTTAAATTGTGGTGCATCCATTTAATGCCATGGGACCATTAAAAACTATTATATCTATTTTTATACATTTATATAGAAAGATGCCTAAAATACATGTGAAAAGTTAAGTTTATATAACAATGTATATAGTATAATCCCATTGTTTTGGTTAAAAGTACCTAAAATATATAAATATAAATATGTATGAATGTATGTATAATATGTATGAATGTATACATACTACACTGGAAAATTTTTGAGAAAAATACTTTTATCACGCATGGTCTCCCTAGAAGTCCATGCACCTTACGTTAAGAACTCTGCCATACCAACTTTCCTACTGTTTGGCACTGCACCTTATATGCAGGTTAAAACTATTTTCTTCTGTTCTCCCTTTTCAAATCATGCACACCCTAGTATTTTCAGAAGCAAACGTTCTTTTTTATTTCCAAAATTTTAATAGATATTAGCAACAATATATGTTTTCATCCTTAAAGTTTCTATTATATGCTAAGACAAATATAATACAGTAAAATTATTGTTTTATTCCCCAAATATCTTGTACACAGTGACTTGGACTTTATATGCATGTAAGTTATATAATCCTTACATTGAGGAAAATTTTAACACATTCATAGCCAGCTATTGAGTCAACCCGTATTGAGAAAGACAACAATTGGGACTGTCAAATGAATTTCTTTGACTATGCCTCGCTGGGTATGTGGACCACAACGTAAATGCTATCAGTATCATCTTAGCACAGGTTATTTTTTACAGCACATTTGGGACTCACTAAAAATTCACTTTCAATCAAATGGGACTGTCAATACCTGCATTTTCAGACTTTATGTCATTGGCAGTTATTAAATGACTTCATTTACACTGAATTTGGCCTTAGTCGTTGGAGTAATCTCACAAGCCTTTTCAACTGGATCCAACATCACGGGTTTAACTAAAACATATGAATTCAATAGGAACAGCCCTGGATTCTTTAGCACAAATATATTTCCAAATGTACCCTCCCCATAAAATTTAGCCTCATAAATCTCAGTAATTCCTTTGCAGGTTGTAGGCAGGTCCACATTTAATAAATGTTATTTTCAGTTGGGTTTATTTTTCTTTAAGGTAGTCTGGATGGTACTATTAAATACTTTATAAACTCAGTCTATTATTCATTTATACATTGTTAAACATTCTGGGATTCATTTTGTTTATAGCTATAATCACAAAAAGCCTGTTCTAATGTTTTCTGGTTCGGTATTGAGAGAGATCTTTTCTCTGAAGGAAAACCCTATCCTTAATATGTTATAAGATGCAGCTTAGAATATCCATATGTCAAAGCTCATTTCAAGGGGAAAGTCAACTTTTTCCTTCAAACTGAGTACATTTTGGTTCATCTTGGGGAAAAAAACCAAACAAACAGATCTTAGAAAGCTTTCACATGCATTTCCAGTACATTTCCCAGAGACAGTTTTAAGATATATTTTAAAGAAGTGTATTTCATGCTTGAAGTTAACTTTTCAATAAGGATTATTGCTAGCTTGGAATTTATCTCTTTGCGGTAGGAACATACTTTAGTAAGCTCAAGAATAGTTTACCAATTCATGTTAATTTCTGGGAACTCCTGATGTAAGAAAACAAACAAGGTAGCCAAGAAAGTGGTCTTGTCTCCCTTATTGTAGACAGAAAGCAGCAAATTAGCGTTAAATCTTTATTAAAGCATTACAGAAGGCACAAGCCAAATTCCTGTTGCATATTTGAAAATAAAAATGGAACTTTGCAACCTTACCTGCCTTTAAATCTGTGCATAGCAAAGCAGCACTAGCGTTGCCTTATACAAAACTTAAAGGTGACTTAAAGGTTATAAGCTGGCCAAGGAGAACTAGACCATTGTCTGCAGCTTTATTATACTTTTTTAAAAAAATATAGCAACTCTACATGGAAATGGCTTATCCACCTGTTCTACCCTTGCTAGGTCTCCAGCACACATTTCTTTTTTTTAAGCATTATAACTTTTTAATATTTATTTAACAGCCTAATTGAGATATAATTAACATATAATAAAATGCATATATTTAAGGTGTAAATTTTGCTAAGTTTGACATACGGATGTACTGTGAAACTATCACAAGTCAGTGAACATACCTGTCATCCCAAAAGTTTCTTCATGCCCTTCGTATTCCCTCTTTCCTCTCCACTCCTCTCCCCACCATCCCCAGGCAACCACTGGTCTGCTTTCTGTTACCATCAATTAGTTTACGTTTTCTAGAAACTTAAGTAAATTAAACCATACAATACACACTATTTGTTGTCTGGATTCTGTTTCTCAGCATAGTTAATTTGAGATGCATCCATGTTTCAGTTTATATCAATAGTTCATCCTCCCCCCATTTTTTTGCCTTGCATAAAATACTGAATAATTTTTTATTTGTTTAATTCAGGTAGCATACAGACATAGAGGTCTAAGATCAAACTTTTTTATTGTTGAGTTATGATTAACAAACAATATCATATTAGTTTCAGGTGTACAATATAGTGATTCAGTATCTTTTATGGTATGAAATGATCACCACAATAAGATCAGTTACCATCTGTCACCATACAAAGCTGTTACAATCTTATTGAGTGTATTCTCTATGCTGTACATTACATCCCTGTAGTCTATATATTTTATAGCTAGAAGTTTGTACCTCTTAATTCCCTTCACCTATTTCTATCTATTCTGTTGGTACATATTTAAAGTGTGATAATCAACCAGCTAATCTACATTGAATATTAAATTCAAAGTATCCAGGAAACATCTGAATTCTTTAACTGTTACTTAAATACTAGCTTCTACTATCACCAAATAATTCTTCAGACAATTTATATCTTCTTGAAAATATGATGAGCCAAAACTGCACCAACTATTCTTATCACTATATTCCACTCTCTTTCAGCACCCTTATTTGCCTGTGGTCTCAACTATCACATCTGTGCTTTTGGCTTCTAGCTCTGATCTTCTTCACAAATTTGTATGTTTTGCATCTCCACCTGTGTACTGGATATCATTGCTTGAATATTACAATTCCATAGGATCTAAAAGAAAATGCCTTTCCTTTTACCCAAAAATGCCCCCCTTTATCACTCCCATGGTTCTGTTAATGAGTTTTTCATTCTTCCAGTCATCTGGAGTCATCCTGGAGGACAGGATGACCTAGCACGTCTTTAAAACCTGATGATCTAGCACGTCTTTAAAACTTCATTGAACCAAGGGCAGGATATAAGGGCAGGGGCAAGGATGGGGGCCATGCAGTTTATAGCTTGAGCCACAAAAATAACAGTTAGGTTGGCTAGATCAAATGTCATCTGTACTTTGCTATTGATGATGTATTTAGTACACTGAAAACATACTCTTAGAAATATATCTCAAATTGCAAACCATCTAAAGCCTGACAGTTATATAAGGTAGAACATTTGAGTGTGTTGATCCATGATAGTGTCAATAAAAAGAGATAATGACTGCCTAAAAAAGAAAGTCTTCATTTAGAATACCTCTTTCTCCAGATAATCTTGGATCTTGGCATAATCAGCTTTTTAGATGGGCACTTTACAAAACTGTCTGTATCATTAATGACTCATTTTAAAAAATAAAAACAGGAGTAAAAGCAAACTTAAAATATTTTAATTTAGCGTGGACTTTCAATTCAATGAATCTTTATGACATTAGAACTTTATCTCTGATATTCAGCCTATAAGGTTAGAACTTTTTCCCCCTTCTCCAATTCAGAACTTTTAAAAATAAGATTAATTTGCTTAATTCTAGTATATAAACCAATCAAAATATTTTTAATACCAGTAATCTAAGCTGCTTCTCTTACTGTTTGTGCTTAGAAAATAAATAATTTATGAATCTCTAGAAAAACTGCAAGTAATTTTGCTCAACATTAATGGTTTATTTAGCTTTTAGCCTAGGGTGGGTCTGTGTGATGGCAAAGAAGAATTTTGCTGGAATGCCCTGGTGAGACTAGTTTTGCTGCTTTTAGTTAGGGAGAAAGGTGTGCTCTTCACATTCCGACCTATAAGCTATGAAACATTTGTTTCAAAATTTTATTTTGAATTTATATTATTTCCATGCTAGTGGAATTTATTATTGTAAGACATTTTGATTGGATGAAAGCTAATGTCTTCTTAGCTATAATGCCCTCTATAATTCATTTGCAGAGGGGAGAGAGCACAAAGTAGGAGAGCACATTTCAGACCAGTGGTCCTCAAAAGAACTGATACTGACCCCTAGATATCATTTTGGAAATTTGTGGGGACAATTTTGAGTCATGAAAATTGTGGGGAGTGGGCTCAACTGGCATTTCATGAGCAGGATGCAATGATCAGGAACCACAGAAAATGGTCCTGTTTCTTGAACAACTTTTCAATGTCCTGTTAGACATTCAGGTAAGTGATATTATCTGTGCTAAATGAATATCTGAGCCTGGAAAACTATGTGACTCTAGAAACTAACTTCATGATACATACAAAGTAATTTTGATTGATTTTAATAAATACATTTTTAAAATAATGCAGCTAGTGTGTAAATTGAGGGAATAATGTACATTGCACACTGGTTTGCTTCAAACTTATCAAGACCTGCCCATCATTCAGAAAAATACACAGTATCTGAACTGGCAATTCAAAATTCCTGAATTGGTTTGCATTTTTAGCTGTCACATTTGTAGTGATGCTATATTATAGGTACAACTTTAACTACTTCATTGTGTCATCTTTTAGTAGTTGAGTCCAAGTATCTACATATTGAGACACATCATTTTATTATAATATACTTTTTAAGTTATCCTTTAAGTTATGTATGAGGCATTAAATTGAATTTTTAATTATGTGTACATAGGTTATATTAACTATGAACTTAACTTCAGCATATTAAGGGAGATGTCATGACATGTCTGTTACTAAAAATAAATTCATTAGATCTAAAAGCTCATTGGAATTGTTTTATAATAAAGATGAAAATATGGGAATACTGTTTTCTGTAGAGATAATTTTAGCTATCTGTAAAATTGAAGTAACAATAGTATCTACTCCATTTTGATGTTGTTGTAAGGATACATGCATGTAGATTATGTATGAAAAACACTAATTATGGTATCTGTTACATAGAAAGTACTCAATAAAAATAGGTTGTTGTTATTATTATGATTATTAGTAGTAGCAGTAGTAGGATCATGAGTTTATCATCTTTGGTAATTTATGCCATGCTTCTTAGAATATAAATAACATATAGTTATAGTACAGGATGTATATTCCATCTGACATGGTTGAACACCTATCCCCCCTAAACACTTTCATTTTGCTTGTAGATCTCAAAAGCTCTTGAATTTTCTCTTATTTCATGATCTGATCCTTTTCAGTCTCATTTTCTCATTACTGTCATCCTCATAAGGTCTTTTTTTTTTTTAAGGTTTGGAAAATGCCCTTTATTGCATAGGACGTTTCTTTATTTTATTTTATTTTATTTTTTTATTAGTTTCTGCTTTATAACAGAGTGAATCAGTCATACATATACATCTGTTCCCACATCCCTTCCCTCATGCATCTCCCTCCCTCCCACCCTCCCCATCCCACCCCTCCAGGCGGTCACAAAGCACCGAGCTGATCTCCCTGTGCTCTGCGGCTGCTTCCCACTATCTATCTACCTTACGTTTGGTAGTGTATATATGTCCATGCCTCTCTTTCGCTTTGTCACAGCTTACCCTTCCCCCTCCCCACATCCTCAAGTCCATTCTCAAGTACGTCTGTGTCTCCATTCCCGTTTTACCCCTAGGTTCTTCATGACATTTTTTTTTAAATTCCATATATATGTGTTAGCATACGGTATTTGTCTTTCTCTTTCTGACTTACTTCACTCTGTATGACAGACTCTAGGTCTATCCACCTCATTACAAATAGCTCAGTTTCTTTTCTTTTTATGGCTGAGTAATATTCCATTGTATATATGTGCAACATCTTCTTTATCCATTCATCCGATGATGGACACTTAGGTTGTTTCCATCTCTGGGCTATTGTGAATAGAGCTGCAATGAACATTTTGGTACATGTCTCTTTTTGAATTATGGTTTTCTCAGGGTATATGCCTAGTAGTGGGATTGCTGGGTCATATGGTAGTTCTATTTTTAGTTTTTTAAGGAACCTCCATACTGTTCTCCATAGTGGCTGTACCAATTCACATTCCCACCAGCAGTGCAAAGATTTCAGACTTTTTCCCCTTTTCCTCATAACCTCTTAACTTTGGAGTGTCTCAGGTTCAGGGCTGGGACATCTTGTCTTCCCTGTGTATAGTCACTCTGTTGATAGACTCATCCTGCCCCAATGGCTTTAGACAATATCTACATACTGATGAATCCCGAATCCATATGTCCAGCTAGGAACACTTTCCTGAACTCCAGCCTCCTGTATACAACTGCCAAATTTCTATCTCGGATTGTTTATCTAATACGTATCTAAAATTAAGATGTCTAAAACCAAATTCCTAATATTTCCTCATCTAAAAATAATAATTTTCTTTCTGCTATTACCTTCCTGTCTGTTATTGAGTCTATACATTTTAGGTATGTAGGAAAAGAAATCCCGGAAACATTCTTAACTCCTCTTTCACTCACATCCTATAAACTAGTCTATTAGTAAATCCTCCTATTGGCCCTACTCTCGAAAAATATCTTGTGATCATTCTCACCACCTCCACTGCTGCCACTCTCATCTAAGTCATCGTCATCTCAGCCCTGGATGATTATAATACCACCCTAACTGTTCTCCTTTCTTTCACCCTTGCCCTTAATTTCCACTCTATTCACACAACATAATGGCCAGATTGATCCTTTTAAAACATAAACACTCCAGTGGCAGCCCAAGTCGCTCAGAGGAAATGCCAAATCTGTACAATATGGCTTTCTGTTATCTTTCCAACCTCACTGTTAGCTATTTTTTCACTTGCTCTCTTGCTCCAGTTGCCCTGATCTTGGTGCTGATCCTGGAAAATCCTTCTACTCAAAGGCCTTTGCACATTCTGCTTCCTCTACCTAGAACTCTGTTTCCCCAATTATTTGCATGGCTTGCTTCTTCATCTTCTTAAGGTATTTGCTCCAATATCAAATGTGTTCGATGAGAGCTTTCCTGACGATCCTATTCAAAATTGAACACACCCACCTCAGCACTTGCCTGATTATGTTTTTATCCATAACACTTACAACATATTATATAATTTACTTGTTTATTTTGTTTATTGTCTGTCTCTCTACTAGAATGTGAGGACCACACAGGACATGGATTTGTCTTTTTATTCATTTCTGTATCCTCTGCACCTAGAGCAATACCTGGTACTTAGTAGGTGCTCAACAAATGTTTATCAAATAAATGTATGAATATTCTGCCTTTTTGTTAACAAACGACTAAAGAGAGCATGACTGAAATATCACCTCCTCCGTGATGCCAACATTCAGGGAAGAATTTCATTTAAAATTATTGGTATATATACATCTATTTGCTGCATAAAGCAAAACAAACTAAAAGTGAAACCCAGCACTTTTATAAAGTACTTTGAAACAGAAGTACACAAAATTGTTTCACATCTATTTTTTCCCATGAATCTAACAATCTTGAGTAGTATACAAGGTACGGAATATTATCTTCATTTAACTGACAAGGAAACATTATGGAAAATAAGTGATTATAGCCAAGGAACCTATGTCTTTTCATTTCTAGTCACTCTACTTTCCCTATTAGTGCTGTATGTGCACTTTTATCTATGATTCTGTGCAGGCAGACTTAGTAGAGCAACAATTTAGATGGAGTCAATTGGCCAGTCAAATTCACTTAGTATTTTTATTGAGGAATGGAAAAATGTGACCAAGTTTCATTAACATGGCTCACCTTTTATGTGTGTATTTTTCATTAGCACTACATGTGTGGTGTTCACAAAATCTGCATCATAGCATTGGAAGAACCAGGAGAGACAAGATAATGTCTTCTCCATGTTCTGTTAATCCTTGTCACCCCTAAGATTTTTTTGTCGTAGGAGGTCAATAAATACATATTTGTGATAGAATAAAGCCCAAGTGAGTACAAATAAATTATGACAGGCAATGTAACTCTTCTTTCCTAACCTTCTCCTGTAATAGTAATATTTGTAGGATACAATGTTAGTTTCCAAATGAAACACCCACAATAGATATTCTATCCATTGCTTTAAATAGATGATGTGATCTTTGGGGAAATAAGAGATCCAGTTGATGGCAGAGCAGTTAATAATACCAAATGTCAGCAAAGTTATATGGAAGGTATATATCATTTCAAGACACACTGGAAAGGTAATAAACCCTTGGGGATATTTTATCTCTGGATAAATAATAAAGTATCTGATCATAAAGATCTTCTAAAGAAAAATAGAACATATGCATTATGATATTTGATTAATTGTTAAGCTGATAACCTATGTACTGTGGGCTGAAAGAATATGTTTTCAAGGTTAGTCCCCCAAAAAACTGAAGTTAGCAATTATAAGGTCAACTAATATTTGATAAGGGAACCAGGAACATCGGTGGGAAAGGATAGTCTCTAAAGAATAGCACTAAGAATTAACAGACATCATTTGGATAATACATTTACTAAGATAATATAGACCCAGAAAAGACCAATGGTTAGGGCTTCCCTGGTGGCGCAGCGGTTGAGAGTCCACCTGCCGACGCAGGGGACACAGGTTCGTGCCCCGGTCTGGGAAGATCCCACATGCCACGGAGCGGCTGGGCCCGTGAGCCATGGCCACTGAGCCTGCTTGTCCGGAGCCTGTGCTCCGCAACGGGAGAAGCCACAACAGTGAGAGGCCCGCGTACCACAAAAAAAAAAAAAAAAAAAAAAAGACCAATGGTTATTGTTTCATTCCTGATTTTTATGAGTCTAAGGGTAGAGTCAATAACATTCTCTATTGTTTAAGTTGCCTATGTGCATATTAATATGGGAGAAGATAACTCTATTTTACTATCTGGTGAATGCTTGGACCACATGTTTATTAGTTAGAGAAGAGAAACAATGAAAGGTTGCTTTGCAGATGTTATAAAATTCAGGGTGCTTATTGGGAAAAGGGCTATTTCTGATGAGACATATTCATTTATGAAAGATAAAATGAAGAAGTACAGTATTAGAATTTAAAACTATTAACCTAAAAGTAAATGAACCAGTCCTTGATTATATAGCCAGGGCTGAATTCTTAATATAAATGTTAAAATGGTCATTACTAAGATTTGACATACTGATTTCACATTTGAGAAGTCACCATAGACCCATGTTCTATAGTTACACATTAATAATGATTCTAGAGAATTAATTTCTGTTCTGTAGAGCAGCACTGGGTATTCCTCTGTTTAGAGTTGATGTGATTTGATTTCTTGTAATGGGCCATCTACTAAGTACTGAGACAACTTCTGTTAATAGAGACTTTCAGTATTAATAGCTAGAGCAAGAAACACTTCATGTGGCTATTTTCAGCATATATATATGTATTCTTATAGGAATAATTCCACTTGCTTATAATGTATAATCCTTTAAATATGCTATTGAATTTGGTTTACTAGTATTTTGTTGAGAATTTTTGCATCAATATTTATAAAGGATGTTGATTTGTAGTTTTCTTGTAGTGCCTTTGGCCTTGATATGAGGGTAATGCTGGCCTCATAGATTAAGTTCAGAAGTGCTCCCTCCTCAATATTTTGAAAGAGTTTGAGAAGGACTGATGTTATATCTTCTTTAAATATTTGGTAGAATTCATCAATGAATCCATCTTTATGGGAGGTTTTTTATTATTGATTAAACTTCTTACTAATTATAGGTCCATTCAGAGTATATATTTTTTTATGATTCAGCCTTGGTAGGTTGTGTATTTAGAGGAATTTTTCCATTTCATCTAGATTATCCAATTTGTTGGCAAAGAAGTATATATACCATTCTATTAAAGTCCTTTTGATTTATTTAAAATGAGTCATAAAGTCCTTAGTTTCATTTCCAATTTTAGTAATATGAGTTTTCTCTCTTTTTTTTTCTTAAACTGGTTAATGGTTAGTCAATTTTGTTGATCTTTACAAAGAAATAACTTTTGGTTTCATTGATTTTCCCCTGTTGCTTTTCTATTCTCTATTTCACTCAAATCGTTGTTTCCTTCTTTTTTTAAAAACATCTTTATTAGAATATAACTGCTTTACAATGTTGTGTTAGTTTCTGCTGTATAACAAAGTGAATCAGCTATATGTATACATATATCCCCATATCCCCTCCCTCTTGCATATCCCTCCCACCCTCCACATCCCACCCCTCTAGGTGGTCACAAAGCACCGAGCTGAACTCCCTGTGCGATATGGCCGCTTCCCACTAGCTATCTATTTTACATTTTGTAGTGTATATATGTCCATGCCACCCTCTCACTTCCTCCCAGCTTAACCTTCCCCCTCCTAGTGTCATAAAAGTCCATTCTCTACATCTGCCTCTTTATTCCTGTCCTGGCCCTAGGTACATCAGAACCTTTTTTTTTTTTTTTAGATTCCATATATATGTGTTAGCATATGGTATTTGTTTCTCTCTTTCTGACTTACCTCACTCTGTATGACAGACTCTACGTCCATCCACTTCACTACAAATAACTCAATTTCGTTTCTTCTTATGGCTGAGTAATACTCCGTTGTATATATGTGCCACATCTTCTTTATCCATTCGTCTGTTGATGGACACTTAGGTTGCTTCCATGTCCTGGCTATTGTAAATAGAGCTGCTATGAACATTGTGGTACATGACTCATTTTGAATTATGGTTTACTTAGGGTAGATGCCCAGTAGTGGGATTGCTGGGTCATTTGCTACTTCTATTTTTAGTTTTTTGAGGAACCTCCATACTGTTCTCCATAGTGGCTGTATCAATTTACATTCCCACCAACAGTGCAAGAGGGTTCCCTTTTCTCCACACCCTCTCCAGCATTTATCGTTTGTAGATGTTTTGCTGATGGCCATTCTGACCAGTGTGAGGTGATACCTCATTGTTGTTTTGATTTGCATTTCTCTAATGATTAATCATGTTGAGCATCCTTTCATGTCTTTGTTGTCAATCTGTAGATCTTCTTTGGAGAATTGTCTATTTAGGTTTTCTGCCCATATTTGGATTGGGTTGTTGTTTTTTTTTTTTTTTTTGACATGGAGCTGCATGAGCTGCCTGTATATTTTGGAGATGAATCCTTTGTCAGTTGCTTCATTTGCAAATGTTTTCTCCCATTCTGAGGGTTGCTTTTTGTCTTGTTTATGGTTCCCTTTGCTGTGCAAAATCTTTTAAGTTTCATTAGGTCCCATTTGTTTTTTTTTTTTTTTTTTTTTTTTTTTTTTTTTTGCGGTATGCGGGCCTCTCACTGTTGTGGCCTCCCCCGTTGCGGAGCACAGGCTCCGGACGCGCAGGCTCCGGACGCTCAGGCTCAGCGGCCATGGCTCACGGGCCCAGCCGCTCCGCGGCATATGGGATCCTCCCAGACCGGGGCACGAACCCGTATCCCCTGCATCGGCAGGCGGACTCTCAACCACTTGCGCCACCAGGGAGGCCCCCATTTGTTTATTTTTATTTCCATTTCTCTCAGAGGTGGGTCAAAAAGGATCTTGCTGTGATTTATGTCATAGAGTGTTCTGCCTATGTTTTCCTCTAGTAGTTTTATAATGTCTGGCCTTACATTTAGGTCTTTAATCCATTTTGAGTTTATTTTTGTGTATGGTGTTAGGGAGTGTCCTAATTTCATTCTTCTACATGTAGCTGTCCAGTATTCCCAGCACCACTTATTGAAGAGGCTGTCTTTTCTCCATTGTATATTCTTGCCTCCTTTACCAAAGATAAGGTGACCATATGTATGTGGGTTTATCTTTGGGCTTTCTATCCTGTTCCATTGATCTATATTTCTGGTTTTGTGCCAGTACCATACTGTCTTGATTACTATAGCTTTGTAGTATAGTCTGAAGTCAGGGAGCCTTATTCCTCCAGCTCCATTTTTCTTTCTCAAGATTGATTTGGTCCTGTGCATTTTTACCTTGCTCCTTCATCTGCTGCATATTTCTCTGTCTTCTCATTTTGTTTAACTTACTGTGTTTGGGGTCTCCTTTTCTCAGGCTGCAGGTTTGTACTTCCCGTTGTTTTTGGTGTCTGCTCCCAGTGGGTGAGGTTGGTTCAGTGGTTTGTGTAGGCTTCCTCATAGAGGGCACTGGTGCATGTGTTCTGGTGAATGGGGCTGGATCTTGTCTTTCTAGTGGGCAGGGCTGCGTCTGGTGGTGTGTTTTCTGGTGTCTATGAACTTAGTATGATTTTAGGCAGCCTCTCTGCTAATGGGTGGGGTTGTGTTCCTGTCTTGCTAGTTGTTTGGGGCATCCAGCACTGGAACTTTTGGCCATTTAGGTGGAGCTGGGTCTTAGCATTGAGATGGAGATCTCTGGGAGAGCTCTCACCAATTGATATTACATGGGGCCAGGAGGTCTCTGGTGGTCCAATATCCTGAACTTGGCTCTCCCACCTCAGAGGCTCAGTCCTGACACCAGGCTGGAGCACCAAGACCCTATCAGCCATACGGCTCAGAAGGAAAGGGAGAAAAAAAAGAAAGAAAAAAACGTTTCTTTAATAATAAATAAAAATAAATTATTAAAATATAAACATAAAAAATAATAAAAAAAGAGAGCAACCAAATCAAGAAACAAATCCACCAATGATAACAAGTGTTGGAAACTATACTAAGATAAACATAAAAATCAGAAACAAATCAGTCACAGACAGCAAACCCCAAGTCTATAGTTGCTCCCAAATTTCACTGCCTCAATTTTGGGGTGATTTGTTGTCTATTCAGGTATTCCACAGATGCAGGGTACAAGTTAATTGTGGGGATTTAATCCAGTGCTCCTGAGACCGCATGGAGGAATTTTTCTTTCTCTTTGTTCACACAGCTCCTGGGGTTCAGCTTTGGTTTTGGACCCACCTCTGGGTGTAGGTCGCACTCACGCATCTGTTTCCACCCAGACAGAACGGGGTTAAAGCAGCAGCTGATCAGGGGGCTCTGGCTCACTCAGGCCAGGAGGAGGGAGGGGTACAGTAGTTATAATTGGAACGTGGGATGACCCTATGACAGCAGAGGCTGGCGTGACGTTGCAACAGCCTTAGGTGCACCGTCTGTTCTCCTGGGGAAGTTGTCCCTGTATCACGGGACCCCATCAGTGGCAGGCTGCATAGGCTCCCAGGGGGATGTGGATAGTGACCTGTGCTTGCACATAGGATTCTTGGTGGCTGCAGCAGCAGCATTAGCATTTAATGCCCGTCTCTGGGATCCGAGCTGATAGCCATGGTTTGTGTCCATCTCTGGAGCTCGTTTAGGTTGTGCTCTGAATCCCTTCTCCTCATGCACCCTGAAACAGTGGTCCCTTGACTCTTAGGCAGGTTCAGACATTTTCCCAGACTCCTTCCAGGCTAGCTGTGGCACACTAGCCCCCTTCAGGCTGTGTTCACGCAGCCAACCCCAGTCCCCTCCCTGGGATCTGACCTCTGAAGCCTGAGCCTCAGCTCCCAGCCCCCACCCGCCCTGGCAGGTGAGCAGACAAGTCTCTCAGGCTGGTGAGTGCTGGTCAGCACCAGTCCTCTGCGTGGGAATCTCTCCACTTTGCCCTCCACACCCTTGTTGCTGTGCTCTCCTCCATGGCTCCAAAGCTTCCCCCCCACACCCAATGCCCCATCTCCGCCAGTGAAAGGGGCTTCCTAGTGTGTGGAAACTTTTCCTCCTTCACATCTCCCTTCCAGAAGTGCAGGTCCCTTCCCTATTCTTTTGTCTCTGTTTTTCTTTTTTCTTTTGCCCTACTCAGGTACACAGGGAGTTTCTTGCCTTTTGGGAAGTCTGAGGTCTTCTGCCAGCATTCAGTAGGTGTTCTGTAGGAATTGTTCCACTTGTAGATGTATTTTTTGTGTGTTTACGGGGAGGAAGGTGATCTCCACGTCTCACTCCTCTGCCATCTTGAAGCCCCTGATCCCTTCTTTTCTAATTATTTTCTTCTTTTCTAACTTTGGGTTTACTTCTTCTTTTTCTAGTTCCTTAAGGTGTAAAGTTAGATTAGTTTTTTTGAGATCTCTCTTCTTTTTTAACATAAGCATTTACAGCTATAAAGTTCCCTCTTATTACATATGCTGCATTATATGCATTTTAGTATGTTGTATTTTTGTGTTTATTTGTCTCAAAATATTTTCTAATTTCCCTTGTGATTTCTTCTTTGACCCATTGGTTACTTAAGTGTTGTTGTTTAAGTGTGATTAATTTCCACATATTTGTGAATTTTTCAGTTTTCCTTTTGTTATTGATTTCTAGTTTCATTCCATTGTGATTGGAAAAGATATTTGTATGATTTCAGTCTTTTTAAACATATTGACTTGTTTTATGGCCTAACATATGGTCTATCCTAGAGAATGTTCCATGTGTAATTGAGAAAAATGTGTATTGCACTGTTGTTTTATGGAGTGTTCTGTATATGTCTGTTAGGTACAATTGGTTTATGGCATTTTCAGCTCTCCTATTTCCTTATTGATCATCTATCTGGATGTTTTATCTTTTAATGAAAGTGAGGTGTTAAAGCCTGAAACTATTGTTGTAAAAATCCCTTTTCTCACTTTAATTATATGAGTGTGCATGTCATATAGTTTGGAGTGCTGATGTTTGGTGTATATATGTTCATAATTGTTATATCTTCTTGATTGACTGTTTTATCAATATACTAGGTCCTTTTTATCTCTTGTAACAGTTTTGATATGCAGTATATTTTGTCTGATGTCAGTATACCTGCCCTCTTTTGGCTGTTATTTGCATGGAATATCTTTTTCCATCCTTTCACTTTCTACTTATTTGTGTCTTTATAGTGATTTTTATAATCACTATATAAAAGATATCACACTATAAAAGATAATCTTTAAAGTGATTATCTTGTAGACCCCATATAATTGGATCATGATTTCTGTTTTTTATCCATTTTGTCAATCTATAACTTTTGATTATGGAGTTGGTAATTCCCTTATATTTAAAGTAAATGCTGATAAAGAAGGACTTACTTTTACAATTTTATTTGTTTTCTATATGTCTTATAGTTTTTGTTGGTGGTGGTCTTTATTTCTTCTATTACCCCTTTGTTGTGTGTTTATTGGTTTTTGTAGTGAGACATTTAGATTCCCTTATAATTTTCTTTTGAGTACATTCTATAGATATTTTTTTTATGGTTACCATGAGGAATTACATATAACAACTTAAAGTTGTAACAACATAATTTGAATTGATACCAACTTAACTTCAGTTGCATAGAAAATTCTACAGATCTCTCCTCATCACTTTATGTAAATGATGTCACAAATTGCATCTTTATACATTGTGTACTCATTATCATAGGTTATAATTATTTTTATGCTTCTGTCTCTTGAATCCTGTAGAAAATCAAAATTGAACTTAAAGACTAAAACAATAATACTTTTTTTTGTATTTTATTTTTGTTTTATATTTGTCTTGTTTTGTTTTTTATATTTGTCTGTGTATTTAACCTTGACAGAGATATTTATATCTTTATATGGCTTTGAGTTACTGTCTACTGTCCATTCATTTCAACTTGAAGGATTCCCTTAAGCACTTTCTATAGGGCACACCTAGAGGTAATGGATTCCTTTTGCTTTTGTTTATCTGGCAGCGTCTTGATTTCTCATTTTTGAAGGACATTTTTGCTGGATACAGAATTCTTTGTTTACAGTTTTTTCTTCTTCCAGCACTTTAAATATATTCTCCTACTGGCTTCTACTGATAAATCAGCTGATAATCTTTTTTTGTTTGTTTTTGTTTCTTTTTTAAATTAATTTTTATTGGCATATGGTTGCTTTACAATGTTGTGTTAGCCTCCATTGTACAACAAAATGAATCTCAGCTGATAATCTTATTGAGAATTCCTTGTATGTGACAAATCATTTATCTCTTCTGCTTTCAAGATTCTCTCTTCATCTTTGGCTTTTGCCAGTTTCATTATAATGTGTCTTGGTGTGACTAATTTTGGATTTATCATGTTTATATTTTATTGAGCTTCTTGGAATTGTAAATTTATATCTTTCCCCAAATTCGGAAAGTTTTTGGCTAATATTTTTTGAAATAAATTCTCTGTTCCTTTCTCTTTCTCTTCTGGGACTTCCTTAATGCATACAGCAGTCCTCTTGATGGTATCCCAAATGTCCTTTAGGATCTGTCATTCTTCTTTACTTTTTATCATTCTGCTCCTCAGACATGATAATTTCAATTGTCCTGTGTTCAAGGTCAATGATTCTGTGTTCTGTTTGCCAAAATCTACTGTTAAACTGCTCTATTGAATTTTTCAATTCGGTTATTATATTTCTTATCTCTATAATTTCTGTTTTGTCCCTTTTTATGATTTCTATCACTTTGTAGTTATTCTCATCTTTTATATATCATTTTCCTGATTTCTTTTGAAATTCTTTTTCTTTTCAGCCCTTTGAGTATATTTAAAACAGACATTTTAAAGTCTTTGTCTATTAATTATGATGTCTTTGCCTCCTCATGTACATTTTTTGCCAATTTTATTTTCTTCCTTTGAATGAACCATGATTTCTTATTTCTTTGTATGCCTTGCGATTTTGTTGTTGCAAATTGGGCATTTGAAAGAAAGCAGCCAATTCTCTCAGACTTTGCATATAGGCTCTGTGGATAGTCTGTATTTCGATAGTCTGTATTGAATAGTCTGTATTTGGTGGTGAAAAAATGGAAGTTTTCAGAGAAAATGCCCATCCTTCTCAAAAGTTCACAGTAATTGTCAATGTTTTCAGGCAATTTTTCAAAACTGGCCAGCTTGAGAAAGTGGTACACAGGGAAGTAGTATCAACCTAAATCCTAAATCCGAATATAGAGAAAGGCAGAAAGAATACAGATACACTGTGAACATTGTGGTACATGTATCTTTTTGAATTACGGTTTTCTCAGGCTATGTGCCCAGTAGTGGGATTGCTGGGCCATATGGTGATTCTATTTTTACTTTTTTAAGGAATCTCCATACTGTTCTCCATAGTGGCTGTATCAATTTACATTCCCACCAACAGTGCAAGAGTGTTCCCTTTTCTCCACACCCTCTCCAGCATTTATTATTTGTAGATTTTTTGATGATGGCCATTCTGACTGGTGTGAGGTGATACTTCATTGTGGTTTTAATTTACATTTCTGTAATGATTAGTGATGTTGAGCATCTTTTCATGTGTTTGTTGGCCATCTGTATGTCTTTTTTGGAAAAATGTCTATTTAGATCTTCTTCCCATTTTTGGATTGGGTTGTTTATTTTTTGACATTGAGCTGCATGAGCTGCTTGTATATTTTGGAGATTAATCCTTTGTCAGTTGCTTTGTTTGCAAATATATTTTCCCATTCTGAGGGTTGTCTTTTTGTATTGTTTATGGTTTCCTTTGCTGTGCAAAAGCTTTTAAGTTTCATTAGGTCCCATTTTTGTTTTTATTTCCATTACTCTAGGAGGTGGGTCAAAAAGGATCTTGCTGTGAACACTGTCATAGAGTGTTCTGCCTATGTTTTCCTCAAAGAGTTTTATAGTGTCTGGCCTTACATTTAGGTCTTTAATCCATTTTGAGTGTTCATTGCAGCATTATTTAGCTATTTACAATATCTTACAATGTCCAGCTATTTACAGTAGCCAGGACATGGAAACAACCTATATATCTATCGACAGATGAATGTATAAAGAAGATGTGGCACATATATACAATGGAATATTACTCAGCCATAAAAAGGAATGAAATTGAGTTATTTGTAGTGAGGTGGATGGGCCTAGAGTCTGTCATACAGAGTGAAGTAAGTCAGAAAGAGAAAAACAAATACCTTATGCTAATGCATATATATGGAATCTAGAAAAATGGGTACTGATGAACCTAGTGGTAGGGAAGGAATAGAAATGGAAACATTGAGAACGGACTTGAGGACATGGGGGGAAGGGGAGGCTGGGACATAGTGAGACAGTAGCATTGACATATATACACTACCAAATGTAAAATAGATAGGCTAGTGGGAAGCTGCTGCATAGCACAGGGAGATCAGCTCAGTGATTTGTGATGACCTAGAGGGGTGGGATATGGAGGGTGGGAGGGAGGCTCAAAAGGAAGGGGATATATATGTGCATATAGCTGATTCACTTTGTTGTACAGCAGAAACTAACACAACATTGTAAAGCAATTATACTCCAATAAAGGTGTATTTTTAAAAAAGAGTTAAAAAATAAATAAAAATAATACTCATTACTCAAAAAAAAGAATACACACACATATATATACACACATATACATATATATTCATTCTAAAGATAACCCATATCTTAGGTGGGTTCTATCCATTACTTCTTATTAGAGAGCATGATTAAGGCTACTCATATCTCTTCAGAGAATATATGTCTACACACATAAACCATGAACATTCTAGGACCTATAACAGAATAAAGTGATTTTATTTATTTTGTACAATAATAATATGGTACACACTAAAGGTTATGTAGCCTGGTCATGAGATGCTAAGCATGAAGGACAAGCCTGTCACATGTCCATTAATCTAAGTCAAATATTTAAAATAAAGACAGCAAATAACAGACAAAAATAATTGATTTCTGAAACACAAATAGATCTCCAAGTGATGTCAGAATCTGGGGTTAAAGAATTAGTGTGACAGGGAGGGGCTCTCTGGAGTTTGCTGGAGAAGTCTATGCTGTAGTTACTCCAATAGTTGCCAGATGGTTTCTGTGGGCATTGAAATCAAAGCAACTGCAGCCTACTTTCCTCAAGTCATTTCTATTCAGTCCAGTGTAATTAATTTTAATGAACTGATTTCCCACTGGGTTGCTATGGGCTATGATCTATTTTACTTTCTTTACAAACGTGGTTGGAAAGTTCAAAATCACATGAAAGTGACTGAAGGGAAATAAGCAAGACCAATCTTTCTAACCCATTCCCATGGTACTTACCAGAAAGGGATCATATTATTGCTGGAATTATTTAATATAGTGGATAAAGTTCATGTGCACTTTTTGTAACATCTCTGATATAATTAGAAGTGCATGCTGTTTACTAAATTGGATACAAATATCATTCATGAAATAAAACAACTGAGCCAGTCCTAAAAGAGTCTCCTCAGTTGGATTTGAAATATGAACAATTTGCTGAAATTAAAACACTAAATTTCTTAAATGATTTTGGAATATCACTTCAGGTTCAATCCAAAAATTCTGTTCAGAAATTCAACTGAATGACAAGTCGATTGGTCACTGGTGATTTCCAATCAAATAGCTGATTTTCCCTCAGGGAATCTGCTCCAGATATGTCTGTTTCCTCTAATATGTTTTTCATCACATGCAAACCCCATGGTTATCTATTAGCATAAAATTCACCATGGGGGTTCTTACAGGATGCAGCAGGCAAAATGAGTCGATTTAACCTGACTTTGCAATTTTGTTCTTCTTTTTTTTTTAGCTATCTTCAGCATTGAGACATATCTTTTTAATATTTCAATTTTTTAACTTCCCTATAGAAAACCTTTCAAATTTCCCTTCCCAATAGAATGTATCTAGCTCTTGGTTGTCCTATGTATGAATAAGAGGACAGAATGTAGATAATGCCAGAGACATCCATATGGAACTCCCTAATCTGTCATGTTACACAACATAGCACATGGTCCTTGAACACTTCTCAGCCGCCTTAGAAGATTCCTGTGCTGATGGGTTATAGTGGTTTTCTATTGTGTCAACCTAGCTAAACTCAAACTCTATATAGTTCTGGATTTGAGTTTAACATAGAGTAATTTGGACAAAATTTGTAAGGTAGGAGTGACTCACCTAGTCAGCATGGGGCTACAGCTGGACCCACAGCTCTCCAGTGTCCACCAGATCTCCACCTTGAACTTCTCCACGTCCTGACCCAAGCATGTATGTAGCTCCATGGCAAGGACATCAACTCATTCTTCAGGTCACCCGTGTTGTTGAGGACAGAGGTGATAGGGACAAACATGGGTTTCAGTTTGTCCTTATAAATTCTAATTTGTCCTCATTGACTCCATTTTGTTCTCATGGATTCCAGTTCATTGATACTGTCCTCTTTTGGACATTCAGCCTTTTCCCCAACTATTGGCCCTGCTGATTGTAGCAACTTTACACATACCACCAGATACAGAGGCAACATAGACATTTTTCTGTTTTTACAATTTCATAAGAACTAACCTCTATAGTAAACCGCTTATTTTGTAACACTCATAGTGATTCTGTATCTCTGATTAAGACCTAACTGACACACTGTGTTATACATAAGATACATTGTCTTTAATGTAAGAAGATGCTAGCACAATCCATATTACTATTGCCTTTCTGGACAATTTTTGAGTAACATTGTAACATGTTTGGTACAGAAATTTATGTATGGGAGATAATTTCCAAATAAGTTTCCAAATACGAATTCTATAAGAAATATAAGCTACTGCTCTGCCATTTACTGGCTAGGACATTTGGCATTCTTTTAAATGAAGATTTTACTATTTCATAGCCCAGGGCAATGCTTTGACCTTTTCAATATTCCATAATTAGATTGGCTGCAATTCTACTTTGCCTCCTGTTTACAGCCTAAGCAGCCTCTGGGAAAGGGGCAGAGTGGCCAGCTGTTCACAGTTGAAAATATTTTAAAGGTCAAATAAATAGAGCATTTCAACTGTCTATTCTACTGAAATGTATTCAGTTTTTTCAGGGGAATCTAAAGAAACAGGAAATATACTCTCCATAGAACAAAGCTAAAATCATGAAATTTTGCTATTGCATTTAAGAAATTTCTCAACTGACTTAGGTAAATGTCTATACCCTTAGACAAAAGGAGGTATGCTTCTCTAACTAGTGTGGCTTCTGTCTTTTCTGGGTCACCCCTCCTCCCACTCACAGCTCACCTCTCTCTATTTATTACTGTGAAAATAAGATACCTCAACAAAATTTAAAGAAAAGTCTTCTACTTCCCTCTAGTAAAGCAAATGAAGCTTTGTCTGATTTTTAAGAAATAGTCATATTTCAAGAAATGCAAATGTTAGCAACTGGATTGTTCTAGTTAACAGAACTTGTGGGTTTAACCATTATTTTTATGCTTCATTATTTGTTTCTCAATTATCTAAACAAATTTTCCTCATAGAAAGTAGATTCTAATGAATATCATTTAATGCTGCCTTGATAATTGGGACAACCATATTAATATTAACAGTCATCTTCTAGTATTAGATTTGGAGGATTCACTTTTGGAGTGAATTCCTGAAAGAAGTACTGACCTGAGTATAATCTGAAAGTTTTGTTGTTGTTTCTTTGTTTTCCTTGATTTTAACTCAGCCAAATAATAAGAAAACTAGTTTAGAGCAGGGATATTTCTCTCTCTCTAGTAAATATCCAAAAACTCTTCACTGATAGATCAATATTCTGGTTGTCTTGGTCCCACATAATCGAGATTTAACATATTAGAGGTAAATATAGTTACTGTTGCTTAAACTTGAAAACCAAAAATATACGTTGGTGTACATGAAAAATTTTTCAAGAGATGGTGAAAGAAAAGGGGCTGTTTAATCAGCAGTGCCGTTGCTTATTTTACAGAATGGAGCTTTTAAATTAAATTAAAATTTTTTATAAGATTAATATTTTTCCAGGATTAAAATTTGCCTTTGTGTCAATGTAATACTATGGAAAACGGGGTTATTTCTGAGAAAAATTAGGTACCTTGCCAAGCTATCTGGACATAAGAACTTCAGGGAGAGAGCTGTTATCTGATCTACCTCAGGAAATAATCCTTAGTGAGGCTTGATAACTGTACCTTGAGAAAAGATGTGGGAAGGGAATGGGAGAAGATTCACAGTCTCTCCAAGGCCTGGGGTAGTTTAGAGAAGCTAAGGGCATGTTGCTGCAGTGTTACACAATCATGCTTCCCTAGGGGACTCTGATTGATGCTATGGCAAGAACTAAAAGTTAATAACTTTCACAGGGGCTACCAGTTTGTCTGGGAGAGTAGAGTAGAACAACCTGGAGAAGCCCTGCAGAAAGCCTGCTATTACATAGTTATAGAAGCTCCAGGGAAACGTGGACATAAAAAATTGCTGCTCAAAACACATCATTAGGAGTGCTAGGAGTCGTGCACACAAAGGAGAACTACTGAGATTTTGTCTGAAATAGGGCCTGTTCTGAGACACACAAGCATATAAATCCTAGTGGATGTCCAGAAGTCACCTGACCTGGGCTTTTGGGGCCATTCACCAAGGGTAAGATTGTCACTGAGATAGTAAAAGTCTTCTAAGATCAACATAGTCAAAGAAAGATTTGATAAGCTTTGCCTAGTATGGAAATGACAGTAATTGACGACTATTGTGTTTCTAGACATGTCATACAATAAGAAAGAGCAGATACCATAAAAAAGAGCCCTTATAAACTTTTCACCCATGGATAAGTATCATCCATTGCTTGCCTGAAATACTAGATTCCTTTTCTATGCCTTTAGGATACGCCAGTGTTAGGCAAGGATTTGTTGGGCATAATCCTTTATTGGGAAATTTACCAGTAGTGTTAACAAGGGCACAAATTTCCTTTCAAATGTGCTAGAAATAGAGTTGAGATTAAGCAATTCCAGACTATAGCTTAATTCCCACACTGAGGTACTGGGAAGGTTTAATGCAACCCTAAAGGGAATAATTAAGAAGCATGTGGCTAATCATGCTAATAATTTAGATGAGAAGTTTTATCACTTCTGTCATTTATATATAGAGAGATCTCATAGGGATTATTTCATGTTTTATAATTCAGAATTATACATGGGAGAAAAGGGGGGTCCTTTTAACTCAATAACTAGACTATCCATACTAGAACATAATACTAAATTGTAGAATCAGATATATATAGATAATTATGTATATATAAAAATATTATATAATTTTAAGGTAAATTATTTTAAGTATCAATTTGATAATAATGTAGAGCTTATTATAGTCATGATTCATATAACATCTTAGAGGTGTCAGACATGATTTATTATTCAAACTATCCTCTGTGATTTATATACCATGATTTAAAAATTTTAAGATTAATATATATTAACTGAAAATGACACTATATATTTATCTATAAATAGATACACAATTGTATATATAGCATTATTTATACATATATGATTTGTATATACTGTACTATACTATCATATTAATATTGATACCAAATGTCAACTTGTTTCCAGATACCAGAATTTAGTTAGGGAGACTTCTCACTATTGGACAAGTGAAAACAAAAATCAAAGGTTCGAAAACAATTGAAACATATTTTTGTATACTGAAAATGGCCGTTGAAATAAGTTGAAGATGAGAAACATGCAAAAAGACTACAATTTACCAGAAGGAAGAGAAACTTTCAGAGTATAATATGCCAATAATACAATAAGTTAAACATTAAAGACCAATGGAAAAAAATGTGCCTTTTGGAGGAAAACAAAAGTATGGAAATTTACTAGCAAACTAAAGGCCATAAAATTATAAAACAATAATTAAAATTGTTGAAAGGGGGAAGGATGATATTTCTGCCCCTTTATAAAGGTAAGTTGAAGATTACTAGAGAGGTCTATCTATGATTTCAAGCTAGCTAGATGAAAAGTCTTATGCAGTTTCTCTTGAATAATTCACCAGAGAAATCCGAAATAGCATATGTGAATCAAGCTAAATTCATTCTACTTAAATATTAGTAAACAACAGAATTACCTAAGGGTTTTTAAAAATATGTAATTATTGAGCTCTACCACTGCAGATGCTGATTTAATGGGTCTGTTATAGAACCCAGGATTATACTTTTTAACAAAACTCCTGGTTATCATACTGGAGAGATTCCAACTAGAAAATTTCAGACACGTTAAAAACCTCAGAAAGTCTTGTTCTGGATTCACCACAAGATCAGATGGCTGGAGAAACCCAAAATCAAAGGACAAATAAATCATTGGCATTTTTGTTCATCTCCTGGGAAGATAACTCCTGAAGTAATGAAGGTAGTCTGAGTCCAGTAGTATTGTTTACAGCAAATATTTTTCATTTTAACGTAGTCCAATTTATGTTTTGTAACATGTAAGAAAGAGTTATGACTGTGCTAAGGGAGATCATAGATGTGCTTCACTCAAAACCATGTAGAACCAATTTGGCTATATACATAGAAGGGAAGATAATCCAATTATGGTGCCAATTTTTAGAATGAATGAAAATGTTTTAGATTAAATCACAATAGTGGTAAGAAACTAAAATAATTAATCAAACATTTTAGAATTTTTTTTATCTCCCTTGATCTTATTTCCAAATAGAAGACATATTAAGTCCTGTATGTATCATAGATAATTGAATTCCATAACAATGCTTGATGTGCATTTTATGACCAAAATTAACGCACTACTTGATCAGTTGCGAACTACTAAAATTATTTCAACTATAGATTGTAGTAATGGCTATTTAAAAAAACAGCTTTGTTGAGATATAATTCATATACCATAAAATGCACTCATTTAAATTTTACAACTCAATAGCTTTAAATATAAACACAGAGTTGAACAACCCTAATCATATCTAACTTCAGAAGTTTCTCATCACCCCAAAGAGAAACCCCATACACATTACCAGATATTGCCCATTCTACCCCACATCCCTCTCAGCCTGGGGCAAACAGTAATATACTGAATACCTCTATAGATTTATCTATTAATTCTATTTTATATAAATGGAATCATACAATATTGGTCTTTTGTGACTCACTTCTTTCATATAGCAAATCGTTTTCAACGTTCAGCCAAGTTGTAACATGTATCACTACTTCATATATTTTTATTGCCAAATAATCCATTATATGTTTAGATCATATTTTAGGTGGTTTTCACGTTTTGGATATTATGAATAATAATGCTGTAAGTATTTGCATACAAGTTTTGTTTGTGTATGTTTTCATATACCAAGGAGCTAAATTGCTGGGTTATACGGGTAAACCATTTTACAGTCCCACTAACAATTAATATGTTTTTCTTCACATCCCAACCAATACTTCTTAGTGTCTACTTTGTTGCAACCATTGTAGTGAATATGGATTGGTACCTCGTTGTGTTTTTTAATTTTTAAACATATTTATTGGAGTAAAATTGCTTTACAATGGTGTGTTAGTTTTTACTGCATAACAAAGTGAATCAGCTATATGTATACATTTATCCCCATATCTCCTCCCTCTCGCGTCTCCCTCCCACCCTCCCTATCCGACCCCTCTAGGTGGTCACAAAGCACCAAGCTGATCTCCCTGTGCTATGCAGCTGCTTCCCACTAGCTATCTGTTTTACATTTGGTAGTGTATATATGTCAATGCCACTACTTCACTTCGTCCCAGCTTACCGTTCCCCCTCCCGTGCCCTCAAGTCCATTCTCTATGTTTGCGTCTTTATTCCTGTCCCGCCCCTAGGTTCTTCGAAACCATCTTTTTTTTTTTAGAGTCGATATATATGTGTGAGCATATGGTATTTATTTTTCTCTTTCTGACCTACTTCACTCTGTATGACAGATTCTAGGTCCATCCACCTCACTACAAATAACTCAATTTCATTTCCTTCTATGGCTGAGTAATATTCCATTGTATATATGTGCCACATTTTCTTTATCAGATCATCTGTCAGTGGACACTTAGGTTGACTCCATGTACTGGCTATTGTAAATAGTGCTGCAATGAACACTGGGGCACATGTATTTTCAAATCATGATTTTCTCCAGATATATGCCCAGAAGTTGAATTGCTGGATCATATAGTATTTCTAGTTTTAGTTTTTTAAGGAACTCCCATACTGTTCTCCATAGCGGTTGTACCAATTTACATTTCCACCAACATTGTAGGAGGGTTTGCTTTTCTCCACACCCTCTGCAGCATTTATTGTTTGTAGATTTTTTGATGATGGCCATTCTGATGGGTGTGAGCTCATACCTAATTGTAGTTTGTTTGTTTGTTTGTTTGTTTGTTTTTGCTGTACATGGGCCTCTCACTGCTGTGGCCTCTCCCGTTGCGGAGCACAGGCTCTGGACACACAGGCTCAGCAACCATGGCTTACGGGCCCAGCCGCTCTGCGGCATGTGGGATCCTTCCGGACCAGGGCATGAACACACGTCCCCTGCATCGGCAGGCGGACTCTTAACCACTGCACCACCAGGGAAGCCCTCATTGTATTTTGATTTGCTTTTCTCTAATGATTAGTGATGTTGAGCATCCTTTCTTGTGTTTGTTAACAATCTGTATAGCTTCTTTGGAGAAATGTCTACTTAGGTCTTCTGCCCATTTTTGGATTGGGTTGTTTGTTTTTTTGATATTGAGCTGCATGAGCTGCCTGTATATTTTGGAGATTAATCCTTTGTCAGTTGCTTCATTTGCAAATATTTTCTCCCATTCTGAGGGTTGTCTTTTTGTCTTGTTTATGGTTTCCTTTGCTGTGCAAAAGCTTTAAAGTTTCATTAGGTCCCATTTGTTCTTTTTTGTTTTTATTTCCATTTCTCTAGGAGGTGGGTCAAAAAGAATCTTGCTGTGATTTATGTCATAGAGTGTTCTGCCTATGTTTTCCTCTAAGAGTTTGATGGTGTCTGGCCTTACACTGAGGTCTTTAATCCATTTTGAGTTTATTTTTGTGTATGGTGTTAGGGAGTGTTCTCATTTCATTCTTTTACATGCAGCTATCCAGTTTTCCCAGCACCACTTATTGAAGAGGCTGTCTTTTCTCCATTGTATATTCTTGCCTCCTTTACTAAAGATAAGGTGACCATATGTATGTGGGTTTATCTTTGGGCTTTCTATCCTGTTCCATTGATCTATATTTCTGTTTTTGTGCCAGTACCATACTGTCTTGATTACTGTAGCTTTGTAGTATAATCTGAAGTCAGGGAGCGTGATTCCTCCAGCTCCATTTTTCTTTCTCAAGATAGCTTTGGCTATTCGGGGTCTTTTGTGTTTCTATTCAAATTGTGATTTTTTTTGTTCTAGTTCTGTGAAAAATGTCATTGGTAGTTTGACAGGGATTGCATTGAATCTGTCGATTGCTTTGGGTAGTAGAGTCATTTTCACAATGTTGATTCTTCCAGTCCAAGAACATGGTATTTCTCTCTGTCTGTATAATGTTTACTTTCTTTCATCAGTGTCTTATAGTTTTTGGCATACAGGTCTTGTGTCTCCTTAGGTAGGTTTATTCCTAGGTATTTTATTCTTTTTGTTGCAGTGGTAAATGGGAGTGTTTCCTTATCTCTCTTGCAGATTCTTCATCATTAGTGTATAGGAGCACAAGAGATTTCTGTGCATTAATTTTGTACTCTGCTACTTTACCAAATTCATTGATTATTCCTAGTAGTTTTGTGGTAGCATCTTTAGGACTCTCTATGTATAGTATCATATTATGTGCAAACAGTGCCAGTTTTACTTCTTGTTTTCCAGTTTGGATTCCTTTATTTATTTTTGTTCTCCGATTGCTGTAGCTAAAACTTCCAAAACTATGTTGAATAATAGTGGTGAAAGTCGGCAACCTTGTCTTGTTCCTGATCTTAGTGGAAATGGTTTCATTTTTTCAGCATTGAGAACGATGTTGGCTGTGGGTTTGTCATATATGGCCTTTATTATGTTGAGGTAAGTTCCCTCTATGCCCACTTTCTGGAGAGTTTTTATCATAAATGGGTGTTGAATTTTATCAAAAGCTTTTTCTGCATCTATTGAGATGATCATATGTTTTTTTCTCTCAATTTGTTTATATGGTGTATCACATTGATTGATTTGGATATATTGAAGAATCCTTGCATTACTGGAATAAAACTCACTTGATCATGGTGTTTGATCCTTTTAATGTGCTGTTGGATTCTGTTTGCTAGTATTTTGTTGAGAATATTGGCATCTATGTTCATCAGTGATATTGGCCTGTAGTTTTCTTTTTGTGACATTTTTGTCTGGTTTTGGTAGCAGGGTGATGGTTGCCTCGTAGAATGAGTTTGGGAATGTTCCTTCCTCTGCTATATTTTGGGAGATTTTGAGAAGGATAGGTGTTAGCTCTTCTCTAAATGTTTGATAGAATTCACCTGTGAAGGCATCTGGTCCTGGGCTTTTGTTTGTTGGACGATTTTAATCACAGTTTGGTGTGTTCATATTTTCTATTTCTTTCTGCTTCAGTCTCAGAAGTTTGTACTTTTCTAAGAATTTGTCCATGTCTTCCAGGTTGTCCATTTTATTGGCATATAGTTCTTTGTAGTAATCTCTCATGATGCTTTGTATTTCTGCAGTGTCAGTTGTTACTTCTTTTTCATTTCTAATTCTGTTGTCTTCTCCCTTTTTTCTTAATGACTTGGGCTAATGGCTTATCATTTTTGTTTATGCTCTCAACGAACCAGCTTTTAGTTTTATTGATCTTTGATATCGTTTCCTTCATTTCTTTTTATTTCTGATCTGATCTTTACGATTTCTTTCTTTCTGCTAACTTTGTGGAATTTTTGTTCTTTCTCTAATTGCTTTAGGTGTAATTGCTTTTTTTGAGCTTTTTCTTGTCTCTTGAGGTAGGATTGTATTGCTATAAATTTCCCTTAGAACTGCTTTTTCTGCATCCCATAGGTTTGGGGTCATCGTGTTTTCTTTGTCATTTGTTTCTAGGTATTTTTTGATTTCCTCTTCAATTTCTTCAGTGATCTCTTGGTTATTTCGTAGTGTATTGTTTAGCCTGTGTGTGTGTATTTTTTACAGTTTTTTTTCTGTAATTGACATCTAGTCTCATAGCATTGTTGTCAGAAAAGATACTTGATACTATTTCAATTTTCTTAAATTTACAGAGGCTTTATTTGTGACCCAAGATATGGTCTATCCTGGAGAATGTTCCATAAGTAGTTGAAAAAATGTATTCTGTTGTTTTTGGATGGAATGTCCTATAAATATCAATTAAGTCCATCTTGTTTAATGTGTCATTTAAAGCTTGTGTTTCCTTATTTATTTTCATTTTGGATAATCTGTCCATTGGTGAAAATGGGGTGTTGAACTCCCCTACTATTATCGGGTTACTGTTGATTTCCCATTTTATGGCTGTTAGCATTTGCCTCATGTATGGAGGTGCTCCTGTTTTGGGTGCATAAATATTTACAATTGTTATATCTTCTTCTTGGATTGATCCCTTAATCATTATGTAGTGTCCTTTGTCTCTTGTAAAAGTCTTTATCTCAAAGTCTATTTTGTCTGATATGAGATTGCTACTCTAGCTTTCATTTGATTTCCATTTGCGTGGAGTATATTTTTCCATCCCCTCACTTTCAGTCTGTATATTTCCCTAGGTCTGAAGTGGGTCTCTTGTAGACCACATATATATGGATCTTGTTTTTGTCTCCATTCAGCCAGTCTATGTCTTTTGGTTGGAGCATTTAATCCATTTACATTTAAGGTAATTATCAATATATATGTTCCTATTACCATTTTCTTAATTGTTTTGAGTTCGTTATTGTAGATCTTTTCATTCTCTTGTGTTTCCTGCCTAGAGAAGTTCCTTTAGCATTCACTGTAAAGCTGGTTTGGTGGTGTTGAATTCTCTTAGCTTTTGCTTGTCTGTAAAGCTTTTGATTTCTCCATCAAATCTGAATGAGATCCTTGCCAAGTAGAGTAATATTGGTTGTAGGTTCTTCCCTTTCATCACTTGAAATATGTCATGCCACTCCCTTCTGGCTTGTAGAGTTTCTGCTGAGAAATCAGCTGTTAACCTTATAGAAGTTCCCTTGTATATTATTTGTCACTTTTCCCTTGCTGCTTTCAATAATTTTTCTTTGTCTTTAATTTTTGCCAGTTTGATTACTATGTGTCTTGGCATGTTTCTCCTTAGATTTATCCTGTATGGGACTCTCTGCGCCTCCTGGACTTGATTGACTATTTCCTTTCCCATGTTAGGGAAGTTTTCAACTATAGTCTCTTTAAATATTTTCTCAGTCCCTTTCTTTTTCTCTTCTTCTGGGACCCCTATAATTCGAATGTTGGTGCGTTTAATGTTGTCCCAGCGGTTTCTGAGGCTGTCCTCTATTCTTTTCATTCTTTTTTGTTTATTCTGCTCTGTGGTAGTTATTTCCACTATTTTATCTTCCAGGTCACTTATCCGTTCTTCTGCCTCAGTTATTCTGCTATTGATTCCTTCTAGAGAATTTTTAATTTCACCTATTTTGTTGTTCATCATTATTTGTTTCCTCTTTAGTTCTCCTAGGTCCTTGTTAAACGTTTCTTCTATTTTCTCCATTCTATTTCCAAGCTTTTGGATCATCTTTACTATCATTAATCTGAATTGTTTTTCAGGTAGACTGCCTATTTCCTCTTCATTTGTTTGGTCTGGTTGGTTTTTACCTTGCTCCTTAATCTGCTGTGTATTTCTCTGTTTTCTCATTTTGCTTAACTTCCTTTGTTTGGGGTCTCCTTTTCACAGACTGCATGTTCATAGTTCCGTTTTTTTTGGTGTCTGCCCCCAGTGGGTAACGTTTGTTCAGTGGGTTGTGTAGGCTTCCTGGCAGAGCGTACTTGTGCCTGTAATCTGGTGGATGAGGCTGGATCTTGTCTTTCTGATGGGCAGGACTGCATCCGGTGGTGTTTTTTGGGGTGTCCATGAACTTATTATGATTTTAGGCAACCTCTCTGCTAATGGGTGGGATTGTGTTCCTCTCTTGCTAGATGTTTGGCATGGGGTGTCCAGCAGTGGAGCTTGCTGGTTGTTGAGTGGAGCTGGGTCTTAGCGTTGAGATGGAGATCTCTGGGAGAGTTATTGCTGATTGATATTACGAGGTGCCAGGAGTTCTCTGGTGGACCAATGTCCTGAACTCGGCTCTCCCACCTAAGAGACTCAGGCCTGACATCCAGCTGGAGCACCAAGACCCTGTCAGCCACCCAGCTCATCTGGTGGTGCCTGGCAACATGCTTCCAGTGCTGAAGTCATGCCATCTGTGAGGCTGCTCGTGGGCCTGTGCAAGACGCCTGCCATTGTTCCCACCGAGAGCCCCTCATTGTGGTTTTGATTTGCATTTCTATAAAGATTAGTGATATTAAGTATCTTTTCATGTTCTTATTGGCCACTTATTTCTCTTTGGAGAAATGTTTATCTGATCATTTGCCCTTTTAAAAAGTAGGCTATTTATCTTTTCATTATTGAGTTGTAAGCATTTCATATATGTTCTGGGTAGAAGTCCTTATTCAGATATATTATTTGAAAATATATTTTTCCCATTCTGTGACTTGTATTTTCATTTTCTTAATGGTATTATTTACAGCAGAAATGTTTTTCACTTGTTATAGTTCAATTTATCTATTTTTATTTTTGTGGCTTGTGCTTTTAATGTCATATCTAAGAAACTATTGCCTAATCCAAGATCATGAAGATTTATTCCTATATTTTCTTCTGTGTTTCATAGTTTTAGCACTCAAATCTAATTCTACAATCCATTTTGAGTTAATTGTTTTATAGTGTAAGGAAAGACTCCAACTTCATTCTTTTGCATGTGGATATCCAGTTTTCCCAGTATCATTTCTTAAAAAGAATATTATTTTTCCTTTGAAATACCATGACACCTAGTTGACAATAACTGACCTTGAATGTAAGGGTTTATTTCTGAACTCTCAATTCTGTGGCATTGAGCTACATATCTATACTCATACCAGGACCACACTCCCTTGATTACTCTATAGTTGTAACAAGTTTTGAAATTAGGAAGTGTGAATCTATAAAATTTTCTATTTTTTTCTTTTTGATTTTTTTAAAGATGTTTAGACTTATCTAGGTCCCATATGAATTTAAAATTAGTATGTCAATTTCTGCCCCCCTCAAATAAAACAGGTGATATTTTGATAGGAATTGTGTTAAATATGTAGATCAATTTGGGGGAGTATTGTCATCTTTTTTATTGAAGTATACTTGATTTACATTATTGTGTTAGTTTCAGGTGTATAGTAATGTGATTCAAATATACATATTTTTCAGATTATTTTCCATTATAGGTTATTACAAGATATTGAATATTGTTATCTGTGCTATAAAGTAAACCCTTGTTGCTTATCTATTTTATGTATAGTAGTTTGTATCTGTTAATCCCATGCTCCTAATTTATCCCTCCTTCCCTTACGCCTTTGGTAACCATAAGTTTATTTTCTATGTCTCTGAGTCTGTTTTTGTTTTGTATGTAAGATTCATTTGTATTATTTTTTAGATTCCATGTATAAGTGATATATAAATATTTGTCTTTGACTTCACTAAGTATAATATTCTCTAGGTCTATCCATGTTGCTGCAAATGGCAGCATTTCATTCTTTTTTCTGCCTAATATTTCATTATGTGTATATACATTTATATATGCCATATCTTCATAAGCGAATTGTCTGTTGATGGGCACTTGGATTGTTTCCATGTCTTGGCTATTGTAAATAGTGCTGCTATGAACATTGGGATGCATGTGTCTTTTCAAACTAAAGTTTTCATCTTTTCCAGATATATATCCAGGAGTGGAATTGCTGGATCATACGGTAGCTCTCTTTTTAGATTTTTAAGGAACCTCTATACTCTTTTCCACAGTAGCTGCACCCATTGACATTGCCACCAACAGTGTAGGAGTGTACCCTTTCCTCCACACCCTCTCCAACGTTATTATTTGTAGACTATTTGATGATAGCCATACTAACCAGTATGAGGTGATTCCTCATTGTATTGTTTTGCATTTCTCTAATAATTAGCAATGTTGAGCAACTTTTCATGTTCCTGTTGGCCACCTGTATGTCTTCTTTGGGAAAATGTCTATTCAGATCTTCGGCCCATTTTTGATTGGATTGTTTGTTGTTTCAATATTAAGCTGTATGAGCTGTTTGTATATTTTGGATATTAATCCCTTGCCAGTTGCATCATATGCAAATATTCCTCCCATTCCATAGATTGTTTCTTCGTTTTGTTGATGGTTTCCTTTGCTGTGCAAAAGCTTTTAAATTTGATTTCACCCCATTTGTTTACTTTTGTTTTTATTTCTTTTGCCTTGGGAGACTGATCTAAGAAAATATTGCTATGATTTATGTCAGAGGATGTTTGGCCTATCTTCTCTTCTAGGAGTTTTATGGTGTCTTGTCATATAGTTAGGTGTTTAAACCATTTTGAGTTTGTGTTTGTAGATGGTATGAGAGAGTGTTTGAACGTCATTGCTGTAGATGTAGCTGTCCACCTTTCCCAACATCACTTTCTTTTCTCCATTGTATATTATTGTCTCCTTTGTTGTAGATTAATTGACCATAAGTGCATGGGTTTATTTCTGGGTTCTCTATTCTGTTCCATTGATCCCTATGTCTGTTTTTGTGCCAGTACCACACTGTTTTGATTGCTGTAGCTTTGTAGAACAGTCTGAGGTCTGGAAAGGTTATGCCTCCAGCTTTGTTATTTTTCCTATGGATTTCTTTAGCATGTCT
This sequence comes from Mesoplodon densirostris, assembly GCF_025265405.1. Classification (NCBI taxonomy): domain Eukaryota; kingdom Metazoa; phylum Chordata; class Mammalia; order Artiodactyla; family Ziphiidae; genus Mesoplodon; species Mesoplodon densirostris. The sequence goes on along the minus strand of NC_082681.1, from coordinate 30,522,543 downwards.
GGGTCTTCTCTGCTTGCATATAAATTTTAGGATTATTTGTTCTAGTTCTGTGGAAAATGTCATGGATATTTTGATAGAGATTGCATTAAATCTGTAGATTGTTTTGGGAAGTAGGGCTATTTAATTAATATTAATTCATCCAATCTGAGAGTAGGGGATATCTTTCCATTTCTTTCAATCATGAGCAATTTCCTTCATTAATGTTTTATAGTTTTCAGTGTATAGGACTTTCACCTCCTTGGTTCACTTTATTCGTATGTATTTTATTTTTTTGATATGGCTTTAGATGGGACTTTTTTCCTTTCTCTGTTATTTCATTGTTAGTATAAAGAAATGCAACAGATTTCTGTATATTAATCTTGTATCTTGCTGAATTCATTTTGTAAATTATAATAGTTTTGTATGGAGACTTTAGGGTTCTCTATATAGAGTATCATGTCATCTGTAAATAGTGACAGTTTTAACTCTTCCCTTCCAATTTGGATAACTTTTATTTCTTTTTCTTGTCTGATTGCTGTGGCTAGGACTTCCAATACTATGTTGAACAGAAGAGGTGAGAGTGGGCTTCCTTGTCTTGTTCCTGAATTTAGTGGGAAGGCTTTCAGCTTTTCACAGTTGAGCAATATGTTGGCTGTGGGTTTGTCAAAAATGGCTTTTATTATTTTTCTTATGTTGCTCTTTTCCTTGTTTGTTTTTCTAATGACTTGGATAAAAAAATTTAATTAAGCATATTTCCCACAGAGTGTACAAACTCTGGTGTTCTTCCTCAGAGCATACAGCCTTGGGCATACACTCAAGTCTTCCTAACTACCACTGATGACTGTGGTTTTATCTAGGCCTTCTTTGACTGGCTCTTTCCCTGATATCCCTGTTTATGTCTGACCTACATATATTGGTACCACACCCAGCTGTTAGTCTCCACTAATTGCTAGTTTATTTATCTATTGCTTTTGACAACACCCTGGGGCATATATTAGTCCACAGTCTGATCTAGTTAAAGTTGGATCATTGTCAAGGGCAGGGTGTTCAAGTTTTTAAGGCCTGATCCTACCCTCCCCCAGGCAGAACTCTGTGTTATGGAGCAGGAACTATGGTGGGTGGGAACAAGAACTGGTGCCACCAGCTGACTGTTGCCACCACCCATGTGGATTTTCCTCAGCTCAGATCTGGGAACAAATGATAAGATATACTGATGTTCACCAGGTAATGAATCTCCCCAGATTAGTTCTTATATTCCAGGAACCTGGGGTACATGAAAGCTTCCACTCCACTGCCAAGCCCACTACAGCAGGTCTTCCACAACACTGTGCTGTATGGGAAAGGGGAACTGCACACTTCACCAGCTGCCATGTCCAGACACTCCCTGTGTAGCAGAAATTAAGGGTGGGGTAAAGGGTGCTGCTTGACTGCTGGCACCCACTAGATATATGCCATCTATAGTATAGGGCTGTAACAAATGGGATCTGGCAATGATCATCAGTTGCTGAAATAACTGAGAATAGCTCTTCTACCCCATGGATCTAGAGGAGATGGGACAAGCCCGCTGAAACAGTTTTTCAACAACACAGAGCTTTGAGAGCATGGGTGCAGTCCTTAGCTAGAATGCCACTGCCTCCCACTCTTATTACGAAGTTCCTGTAGATTTTTTTGAAGAAATGCTTCTCAATTGGCTGTAAGCCCTTTGAGCAATCTCCAGAGATTTTAAGTTTGTCTTTGCTAATTTTGATCAGTTTAACAGATGTTTCTCTGGAAGAAAAGGTTCTCTGAGCTCCAAGCACTGCCACTATTCCAGAAGTCTGTAAAGGATTTTAAAACTAAAAATAGTTGAGGAGCACAAGAATAACCTTGATACATATTTTTAAAACACACACACACATACACACACGCATGCACACACAAACACACACAGGGTTCCATGACAAACATGGTCAACTCAGGCTAGGGAACTCTAGGCTTTAAAAAAACATCTAGAATTTGTTTAACTTAAAAGACTCAAAGTCTTTTTTAATTTTTAATTTTATATTGGAGTATAGTTGATTAACAATGTGTTAGTTTCTGGTGTACAGCAAAGTGATTCAGTTATATATATATATACATATATTCATTCTTTTTCAGATTCTTTTCCCATATAGGCTATTACAGAATATTGAGTAATATTGAGTAGAGTTCCCTGTACTGTACAGACGGTCCTTGTTGATTATCTGTTGTATACAGTAGTGTGCATATATTCATCCCAAACTCCTAATTTATCCCTCCCCACCACATTTCCCCTTTGTAAACCATAAGTTTGGTTTTGAAGTCTGTGAGTCTGTTTCTGTTTTGTAAATAAGTTCTTTTGTGTCATTTTTTTTAGATTCCACATATAAGTGATATCATGTAATATTTGTCTTTGACTTACTTCACTTAGTATGATAATCTCTAGATCCATCCATGTTGCTTCAAATGGCATTATTTCATTCTTTTTTATGGCTGAGTAATATTCCATTGTATACATGTACCATATCTTCTTTATCCATTCTGCTGTCAATGGACATTTAGGTTGCTTCCATGTCTTGGCTATTGTAAATAGTGCTGCAATGAATACTGAGGCACATGTATCTTTTCAAATCATGGTTTTCTCTAGATATATGCCCAGGAGTAGAATTGCTGGATATATGGTAGTTCTATTTTTAGCTTTTTAAGGAACCCCCATACTGTTCTCCATAGCAGTTGTACCAATTTACATTCCCACCAACAGTGTAGGAGGGTTCCCTTTTCTCTACACCCTCTGCAGCATTTACTGTTTGTAGACTTTTTGATGATGGTCATTCTGACTGGTGTGAGATGATACCTCATTGTAATTTTGATTTGCATTCCTCTAATAATTGTTGAGCATCTTTTCATGGGCTTTTTGTCCATCTGTATGTCTTTTTTGAAGAAATGTCTATGTAGATCTTCTGCCCGTTTTTTGATTGGCTTGTTTTTTGATATAGAGATGCATGAGTCATTTGTATATCTGGAGACTAATCTCTGTCGGTCACTTCATTTGCAAACATTTTCTCACATTCTGTGGGTTGTCTTTTCGAGTACTTTATGGTTTCCTTTGCTGTACAAAAGATTTTTAGTTTAATTGTGTCCCATTTGCTTATTTTTTTTCTTTTCATTACTCTAGGAGGTGGATCCAAAAAGATATTGTGGCAATTTATGTCACAGAGTACTCTGCCTATGTTTTCCTCTAAGAGTTTTATAGTATCCAGCTTTACATTTAGGTCTTTGATCCATTTTGAGTTTATTTTTGTGTATAGTGCATTAGAGAATGTTCTATTTTCATTTTTTAGATGGAGCTGTCCAATTTTCCCAGCACCACTTATTGAAGAGACTGTCTTTTCTCTGTTGTATGTTCTTGCCTCCTTTTTAATAGATTAGTTGACCATATGTTCATGGGTTTATCTCTGGACTTTCTATCCTGTTCCATTGATCTATATTTCTGTTTTTTTGTGAAAGTGCCATACTGCTTTCATGACTGTAGCTTTGTAGTATTGTCTGAAATCAGGGAGCCTGATTCCTCCAGTTCCATTTATTTTCCTCAAGGTTGCTTTGGCTATTTAGGGTCTTTTGTGTCTCCATACAAATTTTAAGATTTTTTGTTCTAGTTCTGTAAAAACTGCCATTGGTAATTTGATAGGGATTGCATTGAATCTATAGATTGTTTTGGGTAGTAGGGCTATTTAATTTGGTAGTATAGTCATTTTCACAATACTGATTCTTCCAATCCAAGAACATGGTATATATCTTTCCATCTGTTTGTGTCATCTTTGATTCCTTTGTGTCATCTTTGATTCCTTTCATCATCATCTTATAGTTTTCTGAGTACAGGTCTTTTTGCCTCCTTAGATAGGTCTATTCCTAGGTATTTTATTCTTTTCGATGTGATGGTAAATGAGATTCTTTCATTTTTTTCCTGATCTTTCATTGTTAGTGTATAGGAATGCAAGAGATTTCTGTTTATTAATTTTATATCCTGCAAATTTACTGAATTCATTGATAAGTTGTAGTAGTTTTCTGGTAGTATCTTTAGGATTTTCTATGTATAGTATCATGTCATCTGCAAACAGTGACAGTTTAACTTCTTCTTTTCCAATTTGGATTCCTTTTATTTCTTTTTCTTCTGTGATTGCCATGGCTTGGACTTCCAAAATTATGTTGAATAAAAGTGGACAACCTTGTCTTGTTGCTGATCTTATATGAAACGCTTTCAGCTTATCACCATTGAGAATGATGTTAGTTGCAGGATTGTCATATATGGTCTTTATTATGTTGAGGTAGGTTTTTCCTCTATGCCCACTTTCCAGAGAGTTTTTATCATAAATGGGTGTTGAATTTTGTCAAAACCTTTTTATGTATCTACTGAGATGATCATATGGTTTTTATTCTTCAGTTTGTTAATGTGGTGTATCACACTGATTGACTTGTAGATATTGAAGAATCTCTGCATCCCTGGGATAAATCCTACTTGATCATGGTGTATAATCCTTTCAATGTGTTTTTGGATTTGGTTTGCTAGTATTGTGTTGATGATTTTGAATCTATGTTCATCCGTAATATTGGCGTGTAATTTCCTTTTTTTGTGGTATATTTTTCTGGTTTTGGTATCAGGGTGATGGTGGCCTTATAGAATGAGTTTGGGAGTGTTCCTTCCTCTGCAATTTTTTGGAAGAGTTTCAAATGGATAGTGTTAACTCTTCTTTAAATGTTTGATAGAATTCACCTGTGAAGCCAACTGGTCCTGGACTTTTGTTTGTTGGAGGTTTTTAAATCACAGTTTCAATTTCAGTTCATATTTTTTGTTTCTTCCTGGTTCAGTCTTGGAAGGTTGTACTTTCCTAAGAATTTGTCCATTTCTTCTAAGTTGTCCATTTTACTGGCATATAGTTGCTTGAAGTAGTCTCTTATGATCCTTTGTATTTCTGTGGTGTCTGTTTTAACTTCTGTTTCATTTCTAATTTTATTGATTTGAGCACTCTCCCTTTTCTCTTGATGAGTCTGGCTAGAGGTTTATCAATTTGGTTTATCTTTTCAAAGAAACAAGTTTTACTTTCATTGATCTTTTCTATTGTGTTCTTTGTCTCTATTTCCTTTATTTCTGCTCTGACCTTTATGATTTCTTTCCTTCTCCTAACTTTGGGTTGTGTTTGTTCTTCTTTCTCTTGTTGTTTTAGGTGTAAGGTTGGGTTATTTGGGTTTTTTTTTCTTTCCTGAGGTAAGACTGTATTGCTATAAACTTCCCTCTAAGAACTGCTTTTGCTGCATCCCATAGGTTTTTGATTGTCTTGCTTTCATTGTCATTTTTCTCTAGGTATTTTTTAATTTCCTCTTTAACTTCTTTCAGTGATCCATTGGTTGTTTAGTAACATATTGTTTAGCCTCCACGTATTTGTGTTTTTTTCTTGTAATTGATTTCTAATTTTGTAGTGATGTGGTCGGAAAATGTGCTTGATATGATTTCAACTTTCTTAAATTTACTGAGGCTTGCTTTGTGACTCAACATTTGGTCTCTCCTGGGGAATGTTCCATGTACACTTGAGAAGAAACTTTATTCTGTTGCTTTGGGATGGAATGCTCTATAAATGTCAATCATGTCCATCTGGTCTAATGTGTCATTTAAGACCTTTGTGTCCTTATTTATTTCCTGCCTGGATGATCTGTTCATTGATGTAAGTGTGGTGTTAAAGTCCCCCACTATTATTGTTTTACTGTCGACTTCTTCTTTTATGGCCATTAGCATTTGCCTTATGTACTGAGTTGCTCCTATATTGGGTGCATATATATTTACAATTGTTATACCTTCTTTTTGGATTGATCCCTTCATCAGTATGTAGTGTCCTTCCTTGTCTCTTTCAACAGTCTTTATTTTAAAGTGTATTTTGTCTGATATGAGTATTGTTACTCTTGCTTTCTTTTGATTTCCATCTGCGTGCAGTACCTTTTTCCATCCACTCCCTTTCAGTCTGTATGTGTTCCTAGATCTGAAGTGGGTGGTCTCTTGCAGACAGCATTTATATGGGTCTTGGTTTTTTATCCATTCAGCCAATCTGTGTATTTTTGTTGGAGCATTTAATCCATTTACATTTAAGGTAATTATCGATATGTATGTTCCTATTGCCATTTGTTTTGGACTTGTTTTTATTGGTCTTTTTTCTTACCTACCTCTTTTCTCTTTTCTTGTGTTTTGATGACTATCTTTAGAGTTGTCTTTGGATTGCTTTCTGTTTTTTGTATGTGTATCTATTGTAGATTTTTGGTTTGTGGTTCCCATGAGGTTTTGATATAGCAGTCTATACACACACACACACACACACACACACACACACACACACACACACACACGATTGTTTTAAGTTGCTGGTCTCTTAATTTCAAATGTATTTCCAATATCTGGCGTTTGTACTCTCCTCACAATTGCTGGTTTTGACATCATATTTTTGTGTGGATAATTTCCTACCTTTTTTCTATGTTTGCCTTTACCAGCGAGCTTTCCCATTTGTAATTCTCTTGTTTCTCCTTGTGTCCTTTTGTTTTCTGCCTAGAGGAGTTCTTTTATCATTTGTTGTAAAGATGGTTTTGTGGTGCTGAATTCTCTTAGCTTTTGCTTGTCTGTAAAGCTTTTGATTTTTCTTTTGAATCTAAGAGCCTTGCTGGGTAGAGTATTCTTGGTTGTAGGTTTTCCCCATTCATCACTTTAAATATATCATGCCATGCCCTTCTGACATGCAGAGTTTCTGCTGAAAAATCAGCTGATATCCTTATGAGAATCCCCTTTTATGTTATTTGTTGTTTTCCCTTGTTTTTAATATTTTTTCTTTGTCTTTAATTTTTTTTATTTTGATTGCTATATGTCTTGGCATGTTCCTCCTAGGATTTATCCTGTATGGGATTCTCTGTGCTCCCTGGACTTGAGTGAGTGTTTCCTTTCCTATGTTAGGGAAGTTTTCAGCTATAATCTCTTCAGATAACTTCTCAGGCCCTTTCTCTCTCTCTGTTCTCCTTCTGAGAAACCCTAATGCAAATGTTGGTACATTTAATGTTGCCCCAGAGTTCTGTTAGACTGTCCTCATTGCTTTTCATTCTTTATTCTATTCCATGGCATTGATATCCACCACTTTGTCATCCAGGTCATTTATCTGCTATTCTGCCTCATTTATTCTGTTATTGATTCCTTCTAGTGTATTTTTCATTTCAGTTATTTTATTGCTCATCTCTGTTTGTTCTTTAAGTCTTCTACCTCTTTGTTGAACATTTCTTGTATCTTCTTGGTCTGTGCTTCCATTCTTTTTCCGAGATCTTGGATTATCTTTACTATCATTACTCTGAATTCTTTTTCAGGTAGACTGCCTATTTCCACTTCACTTAGTTGTTCTTCTCAGTATTTTCTTGTTCCTTCGTCTGGACCATATTTTTTTGCTGTCTCATTTTGTCGAACTTTCTGTGTTTGTTGTCTCCTTTCTGCAGGCTGCAGGAATGTAGTTCCTTTTGCTTCTAATGTCTGCCTCCTGGTGGGTGAGGTCAGTCCAGAGGCTTGTGCAGGCTTCGTGATGGGAGGGACTGTTGCCTGCCCACTGGTGGGTGGAGCTGGGTCTTGTCCCTCTGGTGGGCAGGGTAATGTCAAGAGGTGTGTTTACAGGTGGCTGTGAGCTCCATTCAACTTTAGGCATCCTATCTGTTGATGGGTGGGGCTGCATTCCAAGCCAGCTGGTTGTTTGGCCTGAGGTGTCCCAGCACTGGAACCTGAAGGTTGTTGGGTAGGCCTGTGTCTTGGTGCCAAAATGGTGACCTCCAGGAGAGCTCATGCCAATCAATATTCCCTGGAGCCACCACCACCAGTGTCTTTAACCCCACGGCTGTGAGCCACACCCCTGCCTCCACAGGAGACCTTTCAAAACCCACCAGTAGGTTTAGCCCAGGCTCCCATGGAGTCACTTCTTTGCACTGGGTCCCAGTGCACATGAAACCTTGTGTGCACCCTCCAGAGTGGAGTCTCTGTTTCCCCCAGTCCTGTGGAGCTTCTGCACTCAAGCCCTGCTGGCCTTCAAAGCCAAATGCTCTGGGGGCTCCTCCTCCTGATGCCAGATGCTCAGGCTGGGGAGCTTGATGTGGGGCTTAGAACTTCGACTTCTGTGGGAGAACCTCTGTGATATAATTATTTTCCAGTTTGTGGGTCACCCACCCATGGTGTATGGGATTTGATTGTATCACAAAAGCGCCCCTACTACCATCTCATTGTGGCTTCTTTGTCTTTGGATGTAAAATGTCTTTTTTGGTAGGTTCCAGTCTTTTTTGTGGTTGGTTGTTCAGCAGTTAGTTGTGATTTTTGGCATTTTCATGAGCGGGGATGAGCTCAAGTCCTTCTACTCTGCTATTTTGTCTGGAATTGAGGGCCTGCTTTTAGTTTGGATACTTATTGCCTCTTTTCTCAGCATATGCTGGTGATTGCCCCCTTGATATGATGGTGTGCAGGCGTAGCAGCCTGTATGCTCTCCCCAGATGGCGGGGGAAATGATTGATGCCTGCTCCTGGGTCTCTTAGCAGCATTGATGGTGATTGGTGTCTTCTTGTGGCCCATGCACTCACCCCAGATGGTGTGGGTAGTGATTGGTGCCTGCTCGCAGTTCTCATAGTGGTGGCAGTGGCCCCCTCACTCTTGGGACAGCAGGGGCAGCACTTGGCACCTGCTCACAGATCTCTTAGTGGTGGCAGTGGCCATGGAAGCCTGCACATTTCTGGGACAGTGGGGGCAGTGCTTGGTGCCTGCTCATGCATCTCATAGGGGCAGTAGCAGTCTGCATACTCCTGAGACAGCAAGGACAGCGACTGGTGCCTGCACGTGGGACTCAGCGGTTATGGCAACCCATGCCCACCTCTAGAGCCCCGGGTGGTGGTGGCAGCTCGTGCCCTCCCCCAAAGCTTGTGTAGGGGGTGTTGTCTGAGAGTGCACACAGAGAATGAAGCTCCTATGGTGGTCCCGCCCCTCTCCTCATGTCCCCCTAATAATGGAACCTCGCCTTTATGGCAGGCCCAGGCTTCTTCTGAGTACACCCTCAGTTGCCACATGCCAACCTCTTCAGGCTGTCCCTGTGCAGCCAACCCCAGTCCCCTCCCTGGGTCTGACCTCTGAAGCCTGAGTTTCAGCACCAGGTCATTGCCCGCACTGGAGGATGAGCATCTGAGGCTGGGGAGCACAGGGTGGAGGTACTGTCAGTGCAGGTCACTCTCTGTTTTGCCTACCACAAACCGATTGCTGCACTCTCCTCTGAAGCTGATCTGGCTCTATCCAGGCTGATCTCTGCCAGTGAGGGGACTTCACAGGGTTTGGGACTATTTCCTCCTTCACAGCTCCCTCTTTGTGGCACAGGTCCTATCCCGATTCCTTTTTCTTTTGTCCTGCCCAATTTCTTGGTTTTTTGGAAGTCTGAGGTCATCTGCCAGGAAGCAGTAGATGGTCTCTGCAAATCATTCCACTTGTAGATGTATTTTTGATGTATTTGTGGGAGGCAGTGAGCTCCACGTCCTACTCCTCCTCCATCTTGATGCCCTCTCAAAAAGAGTCAGAGTCGGGGCTTCCCTGGTGGCACAGTGGTTGGGAGTCCGCCTGCCGATGCAGGGGACGTGGGTTAGTGCCCTGGTCTGGGAGAATCCTGCAGGCTGTGGAGCGGCTGGGCCCGTGAGCCATGGCCACTGGGCCTGCACGTCCAGAGCCTGTGCTCCGCAACGGAAGAGGCTGCAGCAGTGAGAGGCCCGCGTACTGCAAAAAAGAGTCAGAGTCTTAATACACTAATGACCAACTATGAATCTCCAAGAGGATAATACAGTACACATCTTGTCTCAATTTTATGTGACCAATTAATGATTTTGTTTTCATTTTTATGGTTTGTGTTTTGTTTGTTTATTTGCTTGTTTTTCATTGAACATTTCTCAAGACTTGTGTTGTTGAGAATACCCTTTGGAAAACACTAATTTCATATATTACCTTTTAAACAAGAAATTTACCTGGCTCCTTGCAATGCCTGATTGACAGTTTAATCTGGGAACTATGGCATTTTTAAAGACTGCATTGCCTAATTCTGTATATCCAGAGTATATATGAACATCTGGGGTAGCTTAGGGTGTTGATAAAGTGCTAGCTGCCAAACAGAATTTATGCAGAAACTTAAAAGTCCCAATTTGGATTTCCAAATGTCAAATACTAAGGAAACAGTGATAACTGAGCCTCAAACCCCATTGTTGAATAAAGGGGACTATTGAAATTTTTAGCTAACATACAGGCCAGGTCATTCTGAGGACTAACATATTACAGAAGGTTTTATCTCCATATGGATACCACAGTAGTACCCTTTCCTAAAGTAATGTAACCTCAATTTCCTCATCTATAAAATGGGGATAATATTAGTCATTAGGATAGCTTAGAAATTCAAAGATAGTCTAGGAAATTTCAAATACTTGGCACATAGCATAGGTACCACCTATTACCTCAGCATTTAAGCCCCTTTCAATGTAGTTAATGGTGAGTTTTGTACCAAAATTTTTTTCTAGGCAATGTAAGTGTAACAACTTCTTAGCAACTAATAAGTTTTAGAATTTAATTAAGGATTAATAAGTGCTCATTTAATTGAAGGGAAAGATACAAATGGAAAGAAAATTATTGTTTAATGCCAACAGTATACCAGAACCTCTACATAAGTTATTTTTCTGTACTTGAATCACCACATTTCTGTTTGTTTGTTAGAACTATTATCCCTAGTTAATAAATGATAAACTAAAGGTTCAGAAAAGTAATTGGCTTGCTAGTACTTGTTACTCAGCTAGTAGGAAGTAAATCCAAGATATAAATCTATCTGACTCCAAATCTTAACATTCCTTCCAATATTCCAGGATGCCTTCCAATATTCCAGGATGCTATTTAACAAATTTGGGGACTTTTCCTATAACCAGATTATACTTTTTTGTCTAGGGTGTTATTCCTGTTATGCTGTTACTAAAAATGCAAAACTCTAATAGCATGTTGCCGATATTGCTGTGGAATTTTTGGATATTCTTCATAAACATTCAATATATTTATAAATAAGTTAATGCCCTGGGAAGTAAGATTTCTAAAACTAGGATAGGATAACATAAATAAGTGGAATTGTGTGGATCTACTAAATGAATTCTACTTTAACATAAATGTAGAATATGAGTACCACAGTAAAGGGAAAAGTATGAAAAGACACACCCTATATTTGCATTCTTTTAGGTAAAAGTATATTTGAAAACTTTCGGTTGGGAAGAAGGATTAAGATGGAGTAAAGGACATGGGGCTCATCTCTCCCAACAAACACATCAAAATACATCTACACGTGGAACAGTTCTCACTGAAAACTAACTGGCAACAGGACTCCTGTACAACCAAGGCAGTAAGAATACACACGTAATCAGGTAGGAAGGTAAGAAAAGTGATCGTGTCAGGACCTATGTCCCTGGGAGGGAACTCAGGAAAAGGGAGAATATGGGGTGGATACCTCCCCTGGGAAGTGAGTTGGTGAGAGGTGCATATTTGATGCCCCAGTCCTGGGGTCCTACATGGGGGAGATTAGCCCTCCCCACCACCCCTGCCGGTACTAACAGGAGGGTCCTGGGAAGCCTGGATTCTGCTCGGGAGGAGGGCACAGATGCTGCTTGCATGTGAGGAAGGGAGGAGAGAGGCCTGCTCTAGCAGCTGCCAGGTTTTCCATGACCTCCTCGGTGTGTGCCCCAGCCTGAGCTGAGTGATCACCCCGGCCCTGCTCATGCCTTGTCACAGCGCAGAACTGGATCTGGTGTGACCATGACCTGAGAGAAGACTCAACCTAGGGAGAAGAGGTAACTTGGTCACAGGGTTGAGCCTGAGTGGGATGACAGTGGCCATTATTGGCCCTTACTCAAGCAGTGCATTAGAAGCATCCCAGATCTCTGACAGTGGACACTCCACCACAGCTCACCTCCCAGTACATGCCAAGAGTCCACACAGGCCTTATCAATTCTGCAGTATGGCTATACAATAGGGTGGCAAATGCTGGAGGCAGTGACCAGCTGTGAGGGACGAAGGGGACTTGCACCCATGGCTGCTTCTGAGCAGAGCAAGGGAAAAAAATACTGGTGTCTGCATAGGCAGCACATTGGAGACAACTTGGACCTCTGTTGCTGATGTAAGCCAAGAGCCCACACAGGCTCCACTTGTTCAAGACTCCACGCACCTGGAGCAAGCCTCCTGGTTTAGGAAAAGGGGAAAACACACACTCAAAGGGAACAGAGCCAGTTTCTCCTGACCCTCAGGGCTTCTGCTCCAGCAACTTGGGATCAGGCCCCACCCCTACTATGGTGGTGACAGCCACTGAGAAGGGCAGCCCAGCTTCACACAAAGGCTCTAGTTCTAGCACCCCTCATCTCTACCCTACCTCCTACCAAGGTAACAGCTGCCAGCACACCACAAGGAAATACATGACTTGTATTTCCATCAAATCCAGCTCTCCTACCAAAGGCATTGAACACACACAGTCTGTATAGGGACACTCCTACATAAGAATACCTCTTCAAGACCACAATAGGTAATGGTTCACCTAAACTCACAGAGGCAGAGAAAGCTAAGCAAAATGAAAAGACAGAGGAAATACTCTCAGTTGAAGGAGCAAGGGAAGACCAAATAATGAGAAGAAAAAATAATGAAACAAATAAATGATTCAGATAGAGAATTCAAAGCATTGGTAATAAGAATGTTAAGTGAATTATTAGGGAAAAGAATAAATGAACACAGAATTTTTACAAGGAACAGAAAAGAATCAGAAATGAAGACTTCAATAGCTGAAATTTAAAAAAAAAACACATACTAGAAGGAATGAATAGCAGACTAAGTCATACAGAAGAATGCAAAAGTGATGTGGAAGATAGATAGATTAATAATCGAAATCACACAATTAGAACAGCAAAAAGGAAAGCAAATTTAAAAATGAAAGTAATATAAGAGATCTCTCTCTGGGATAACATTAAGCATACAAACATTCTCATTATAGGGGACCTAGAAGGAGAAGAGAGAGAAAAGGGGATTGAAAATGTATTTGAATAAATTATGGCTGAAATTTTCATATACAAAGGAATCCCCATAAGGCTATCAGCTGATCTCTCTGCAGTAACTTTGCTGGCCAGAATGGAGCAGCATGACATAGTCAAAGTCCTGAAAGGGAAAAGCCTGCAACCTAGGATAGTCTAGCATCACAATTACCATTTAGAATAGAAGGAGAGGTAAAGAACTTCTCAGACAAGCAAAAACTAAAAGAATTCATCAATACTAAACTGACTCTTAAAGAAATGTTAAATGCTCTTCTCTAAGTGAAAAAGACATAAGAAACTATAGGAAAGGGGAACTCCTACTAGGAAAGGCAAATATAAAGTTCTGATCATCAACCACATAAATAAACCAGTACAAAGACAAAAAAATTGAAAAAGCAACTGCAATAAACATTTAAGGGATAAGAATGAAGATGTATAATATGACATCAAAAACACAAAATGTGGGGAACTGAAAAATACAGATCTTTTAGAATATGTTTGAATTGAACTGACTACCAGTTTAAAAAAAGCAGATACCATTATAGGGCCAAATACATGAACCTCATGGTAACCACATATCAAAACCCTACAATAGATACACAAAAACTAAAAAGAAAGGAACACAAGCATACTACAAAGAAAATTATCAAACCACAATAGTAGAAACAAAAAGAAGAAGAAATGAACTACAAAACCAACTGGAAAACAAGTAATAAAATGGCAATAAGTACATACCCATCAATAATTACTTTAAAGGTCAATGGACTAAATGCTCCAACCAAAAGATATAGGGTGGCTAATTGGATTAAAAAAACAAGACCCTTCAATATGCTGCCTACAAGAGACTTCAGAGCTAAAGATACACACAGGCTGAAAGGCAATGGAATAAGATATTACATTCAAACGAAAACGACAAGAAAGCAGGGTGAAAATACTCAGATCAGGCAAAACAGAGTTTAAAACAAAGGCCGTAAAGAAAGGCAAAGAAGGGCATTATACAATGATAAAGGGATCAATATAAGAAAAGGATATTATACTCATTAACATATATGCACTCAATACAGGCGCACCTAAATAAATGAAGCAAATAATAACAGACATAAATGGAACAATTTTCACTATTTGCAGATGACATGGTACTTTATATAGAAAAACCTAAAGTTTAGACCAAAAAACTATTAGTACTACTAATACATTCAGCAAAGTTGCAGGATGCAAGATCAGTACACAGAAATCTGTTGCTTTTCTATACACTAATAATGAAGTACCACAAGGAGAACATTAAAAATTCCCATTTAAAAATCACATCAAAAAAATGAAATACCTAGGTATAAACTTAACCAAGGAGATGAAAGACCTATATTGTGAAAACTTTAAAACATTGATGAAGGGTATTGAAGATGATGGAAAGAAATAAAAAGATATCCTGTGGTCTTGGATTGGAAGAATTAGTATTTTTAAAAGGCCATACAACCCAAAGCAATATACAGATTTAATGCAATCTCTATCAAAAATACCCACGACATTTTTCACAGAACTAGAACAAATAATCTGAAAATTCATGTGTAACCACAAAAGATCCCAAATAGCCAAAATAATCTTGAGAAAAAAGAACAAAGTACCACCCTCCTAGACTACAAAGCTACAGTGATCAAAACAGCATAATACTGGTTGGAGATTTGGGGAGAGTGGCACACCTGGAAAGAGCATGGAAGTTTCATGTTCCAGCCCACATACTTTTCTCTATGCACCTCTTCCATCTGGCAGTTCCTGAGTTATATCCTTGGGCAATAAACCTGTAATCTACTTTGGGAGGTGGAGACAAGATGATGGAGTAGAAGGACTTCAGCTCACCCCCTCTCATGAAAACACCAAAATCACAACTAAATGCTGAACAACCATTGACCAAAAAGACTGGAACCTACCAAAAAAGATATCCTGCATCCAAGGACGAAGAAGAAGCCCAAAAGAGATGGTAGGAGGGGCACATTGATGATACAATCAAATCCCATACCCACTAGGTGGGTGACCCACAAACTGTAAAATAACTATCACAGAGGTTCTCCCACAGGTGTGAAAGTTCTGAGCCCCATATCAGGCTCCCCAGTATGCAGGTTTGGCATAAGGAGGAGCCATCAGAGCCTTTGGCTTTGAAGGCCAGCAGGGTTTGATCGCAAGAACACTGCAGGACTAGGGGAAACAGAAACTCCAATCATGGAGGGCTCACATAAGGTCTCATGTGCACTGGAACAAAAAGCAGTGACTTCATAGGAGCCTGGGCGAGACCTACCTGATGGTCTTGGAGGGCCTTCTGGGGGGGGGGGTGGCTGTGGCGCACTATGGGGACAAGGACACTGGTGGCAGAGTTACTGGGGAGTACTCATTGGCATGAGCTCTCCTGGAGTGGCCATTTTGACACTAAGTCTTGGTCCCACCCAACAGCCTGTAAGCTCCAGTGCTGGGAGCCTCAGGCCAGACAACCAACAGGGTAGGAACATAGCCCCACCTATCAGCAGACAGGCTGCGTATACTCTTCCTGAGCCCACAGCCACCTCTAAACAAACCCCTTGACACAGCCCTGCCCAACAGAGGGATAAGACTCAGAACCACCCACCAGAGGATAGGCACCAGTCCCTCCCACCAGGAAGCCTGCAAAAGCCTCTTCGATCAGCCTCACCCACCAGGAGGCAGACACTGAAGCAAGAGGAACTACAATCCTGCAACCTGTGAAATGGAGACTGGAAACACAGAAAGTTATACAAAATGAGATGGCAGAGAAATGTTCCAGACGAAGGAACAAGATAAAACCCGAGAAGAATTACTAAGTTAACTGGATATAGGCAATCTACCCATCTACAGATGGCCAAAAAGCACATGAAAAGATGCTCAACATCACTAATTATTAGAGAAATGCAAATCAAAACTACAATGAGGTATCTCCTCACACCAGTCAAAATGGCCATCATCAAAAATTCTACGAACAACAAATGCTGGAGAGGGTGCAGAGAAGAGGGAACCCTCCTGCACTGTTGGTGGGAATGTAAATTGATACAGCCACTATGGAGAACACTATGGAGGTTCCTTAAAAAACTAAAAATAGAACTACCATATGATCCAGCAATCTCACTCCTGGGCATACATCTGGAGAAAACCATAACTTGACAAGATACATGCACCCCAATGTTCACTGCAGTACTATTTACAACAGCCAAGACTTGGAAGCAACATAAATGTCCATGGACAGAGGAATGGATAAAGAAAACGTGGTACATATATAAATGGAATATAACTCAGCCATAAAAACGCATGAAATAATGCCATTTGAAGCAACATGGATAGACCTAGAGATTATCATACTAAGTGAAGTAAGACAGAGAAAGACAAATATTGCATGATATCACTTATATGTGCAATCTTTTTAAAATGATACAAAAGAAATTATTTACAAAACAGAAACAGACTCACAGCCTTCAAAAACAAACTTATGGCTGTGGGGGGGTAGGGATAAATTAGGAGTTTGGGATGAACATATACTCAATACTATATATACAATAGATAATCAACAAGGACCAACTGTGTAACACAGGGAACTCTACTCAATATTCTGTAATAACCTATATGCGAAAATAATCTGAAAAAGAATGGATATATGTATATGTATAACTGAATCGCTTTGCTGTACACCTGAAACTAACACAACATTGTAAATCAACTATACTCCAATATAAAATAAAAAATAAAATGCAGCTTTGTTTCTTTTAAAAAACAAAAGCATGTTACTTGCACAAAATCAGACACAGAGATCAGTGGAACAGATTAGAGAGTTCATAAATAAACCCACACACTTATGATCACAATCTACAACAAAGGAGGGAAAAATATACAATGGAGAAAAGACAGTATCTTCAATAAGTAATGCCGGGAAAGCTGGAGAGCTACATGTAAAACAATGAAATTAAAACATTCCCTCACACCATATATGAAAATAAACTCAAAATGCTTTAAAGACCTAAATTTAAGACCTGACATCATAAAACTCCTAGAAGAGGACATAGGCAAACATTCTTTAACATAAATCATAGCAATATTTTCTTGCATCAGTCTCCCAAGGAAATAGAAAAGAAAAAATAAACAAATGGGCCCTAATTAAACTTAAAAGCTTTTGCACAGCAAAATAAACCATTAATAAAATGAAAAGACAACCTACAGAATAGGAGAAAATATTTGCAAATGATCTGAATGACACGGGGTTAATACCCAAGCTATATGAGTAGTTCTTATGCTCAATATCATAAAAACAAATAACCCAATCAAAAAAGGGGCAGAAGACCTGAATAGACATTTTTCCAAAGAAGTACATGAAAAGATGCTCAGCATCTCTAATTATCAGAAAAATGAATATCAAAAAAATGAGATATCACACACAGGTTACAATGGGTATCATCAAAAAGTCTACAAATAATAAATGCTGGAGATGGTGTGTAGAAAAGGAAACCATCCTACACTGTTGGTGGGAATGTCAGTTGGTCCAGCCACTATGGAAAATAATATGGAGATTCCTTAAAAAACTAGAGTTACCATATGATCCAGCAATCCAACTCCTGGGGATATATTTGGAAAAGACAAAAACTTTAATTTGAAAAGATACATGCACCCCATAGTTCATAGCAGCACTATTTACAATAGCCAAGATATGGAAGCAACCCAAGTGCCCATCAACAGATGACTGGCTTAAGAAGATGTGATGTGTATATATATATATATATATATACACATATATATACATATATATATACACACATATATATATACATATATATGTGTATATATATATATATACACATATATATGTATATATATATAATGGAATATTAGTCATAAAAAATGAAATATTGCCATTTGCAGCAACATGGGTTGACCTAGAGAATATATTATGGTTAATGAAATAAGTCAGGGAAAGAAATATTATATGACATAACTTACCTGTGGAATCTAAAAAAACTCAATACAGATGAATCTATGTACAAAACAGAAACAGGCTCATAGACACAGAAAAGAAACTTATGGTTATCAAAGGAGAAAGGAATGGGGGAGGGCAAATTAGGAGTATGGGATTAACAGATGCAAACTACTATATATAAAATAGATAAGCAAATATGAATTACTGTATAGCACAGGGAATTATATTCAATATATTTTAACCTATAATGGAATATAATCAGCAAAAAAGAATAAGTATGCCGTACATTTGAAGCTAACGCAATATTGTAAACACACTGTACTTCAATTTAAAAAAAACATTGTAATCAAAATAGTAACAAAAAGAATACTTCATTAAACAAATAAAATATCAAGTTGTGTTTTTTTCTAAGAATGCACAGTTTAACATTTAAAAATAAATCAGGAGGAGGAACCAAGATGAAGGAGTAGAAGACGTGCTCTCACTCCCTCTTACAAGAACACCAGAATCACTACTAGCTGCTGGACAATCATCAACAGGAATACACTGGAACTCACCAAAAAAGATACCCCACATCCAAAGACAAAGGAGAAGCCACAATGAGACAGTAGGAGGGGTGCAATCACAGTAAAATCAAATCCCATAACAGGTGGGTGGGTGGGTGACTCACAGACTGGCGAACATTTATACCACAGAAGTCCTCCCACTGGAGTGAAGGTGCTGAGCCCCACATCAGGCTTCCCAACCTGGGGGTCCAGCAATGAGAGGAGGAATTCCTAGAGAATCAGACTTTGAAGCCTAGTGGGAAGTGATTACAGGACTTTGACAGGACTGGGGGAAACAGAGAATCCACTCTTGGAGGGCACACACAAATTAGTGTGTTTATCAGAACCCAGGGGAAGGAGCAGTGACCCCAGGGTAGACTGAACCAGACCTACCTGCTAGTGTTGTAGAGTCTCCTGCAGAGGCGGGGGGTGTCTCTATTTCACCATCAGGACAAGGACACTGGCAACAGAAGTTCTGGGACGTACTCCTTGGTGTGAGCCCTCCCAGAGTCTGTCATTAGCCCCAGTAAAGAGCCCAGGTAGGCTCCAGTGCTGAGTTGCCTCAGGCCAAACAACCAACAGGGAGGGAACCCAGCCCCACCCATCAACAGTCAAGTGGATTAAAGTTTTACTGAGCTCTGCCCACCAGAGCAACAGTCAGCTCTACCTACCACCAGTCCCTCCCATCAAGCCTCTTAGATAGCCTCATACACCAGAGGGCAGTCAGCAGAAGAGTGGAGAACTACAATCCTGCAGCCAGTGGAAAAAAAACAGATTCACAAATAGACAAGATTAAAAGGCAGAGGGCTATATACCAGATGAAGGAACAAGGCAAAACCGCAGAAAAACAACTAAATGAAGTGGAGATACGCAACCTTCCAGAAAAAGAATTCAGAATAATGATAGTGAAGATGATCCAGGACCTCAGAAAAAGAATGGAGGCAAAGATCGAGAAGATGCAAGAAATGTTTAACAAAGACCTAGAAGAATTAAAGAACAAACAGACATGAACAATAGAATAACTGAAATGAAAACCACACTAGAAGGAATCAATACCAGAATAACTGAGGCAGAAGAACGGATAAGTGACCTGGAAGACAGAATGGTGGAATTCACTTATGCAGAACAGACTAAAGAAAAAAGAATGAAAAGAAATGAAGACAGTCTAAGAGACCTCTGGGACAACATTAAACGCAATAACAGTTGCATTATAGGGGTCCCATAAGGAGAAGAGAGAGAGAAAGGAGCAGAGAAAATATTTGAAGAGATTATAGTTGAAAACTTCCCTTACATTGGAAAGGAAATAGTCAATCAAGTCCAGGAAGTGCAGAGAGTCCAATACAGGATAAACCCAAGGAGAAACATGCCAAGATACATAGTAATCAAATTGGCAAAAAGTAAAGACAGAAAAATTATTGAAAGCAGCAAGGGAAAAATGACAAATAACATACAAGGGAACTCCCATAAGGTAAACAGCTGATTTCTCAGCAGAAACTCTACAAGCCAGAAGGGAGTGGCATGATACACTTAAAGTGATGAAAGGGAAGAAGTACAACCAAGATTATTCTACCCAGCATGGATCTCATTCAGATTTGACAGAGAAATCCACAGCTTTACAGACAAGCAAAAGCTAAGAGAATTCAACACCACCAAACCAGCTATACAACAAATGCTAAAGGAACTTGTCTAAGTGGGAAACACAAGAGAAGAAAAGGACCTACAAAAACAAACCCAAAAGAATTAAATTGGTCATAGGAACATACATATTGATAATTACCTTAAACATGAATGGATTAAATGCTCCAACCAAAAGAGGCAGGTTTGATGAATGGATACAAAAACAAGACCCATATATATGCTGTCTATAAGAGACCCAATTCAGACCTAGGGACACATACAGACTGAAAGTGAGGGGAAGGAAAAAGATTTTCCATGCCAATGGAAATCAAAGATGGAGTAGCTATACTCATATGAGATAAAATAGACTTTAAAGAATGTTACAAGAGACAAGGAAGGACACAACATAATGATCAAGGGATCAATCCAAGAAGAAGATATAACAATTATAAATATATATGCACCC
Organism: Mesoplodon densirostris; assembly: GCF_025265405.1. Taxonomy (NCBI): domain Eukaryota; kingdom Metazoa; phylum Chordata; class Mammalia; order Artiodactyla; family Ziphiidae; genus Mesoplodon; species Mesoplodon densirostris. The sequence goes on along the minus strand of NC_082681.1, from coordinate 30,501,860 downwards.
AACACAGGAGCACCTCAATACATAAGGCAACTTCTAATAGCTATAAAAGAGGAAATCGACAGTAACACAATAATAGTGGGGGACATTAACACCTCACTTACACCAATGGACAGATCATACAAAATGAAAATAAATACGGAAACAGAAGCTATAAATGACACAATAGACCAGATAGATTTAATTGATATTTATAGGATATTCCATCCCAAAACAGAAGATTACACTTTCTTCTGAAGTGTGCACGGAACATTCTCCAGGATAGATCACATCTTGGGTCACAAATCAAACCTCAGTAAATTTAAGAGAATTGAAATCATATCAAGCATCTTTACTGACCACAACACTATGAGATTAGAAATGAATTACAGGGGAAAAACACAAACACATGAAGGCTAAACAATACGCTACTAAATAACCAAGAGATCACTGAAGAAATCAAAGAGGAAATCAAAAAGTACCTAGAGACAAACAACAATGAAAACACGACGATCCAAAACCTATGGGATGCAGCAAAAGCAGTTCTAAGAGGGAACTTTATAGCTATACAAGCCTACCTCAAGAAACAAGAAAAATTTCAAGTAAACAATCTAACCTTACTCCTAAAGGAACTGGAGAAAGAAGAACAAACAAAACCCAAAGTTAGTAGAAGGAAAGAAATCATAAAGATCAGAGCAGAAATAAATGAAATAGAAACAAAGAAAACAATAGCAAGGATCAATGAAACTAATAGCTGGTTCTTTGAGAAAGACAAACAAAACTGATGAACCATTAGCCAGACTCATCAAGAAAAAGAGGGAGAGGACTCAAATCAATAAAATTAGCAATGAAAAAGGAGAAAGTACAACAGACACCGCAGAAATACAAAGCATCCTAAGAGACTACTACAAGCAACTCTATGCCAATAAAATGGACAACCTGGAAGAAATGGACAAATTCTTAGAAAGATTTAACCTTCCAAGACTGAACCAGGAAGAAATGGAAAATCTGAACAGACCAATCACAAGTAATGAAATTGAAACTGTGATTAAAAATCTTCCAACAAACAAAAGTCCATGGCCAGATGGCTTCACAGGTGAATTCTATCAAACATTTACAGAAGAGCTAACATCCATCCTTCTCAAACTCTTCTAAACAATTGCAGAGGAAGGAACACACCCAAACTCATTCTATGAGGCCACCATCACCCTGATACCAAAACCAGACAAAGATACTACAAAAAAAGAAAATTACAGACCAATATCTCTGATGAATATAGATGCAAAAATCCTCAACAAAATACTAGCAAACAGAATCCAACAGCTCATTAAAAGGATCATACACCACGATCAAGTGGGATTTATCCAGGGATGCAAAGATTCTTCAATATATGCAAATCAATCAATGTGATACACCATATTAACAAACTGAATAATAAAAACCATATGATCATCTCAATAGATGCAGAAAAAGCTTTTGACAAAATTCAACACCCATTTATGATAAAAACTCTCCAGAAAGTGGGCATAGAGGGTACCTACCTCAACATAATAAAGGCCATATACTACAAACCCACAGAAAACATCATTCTGAATGGTGAAAAACTGAAAGCATTTCATATAAGATCACGAATGAGACAAGGATGTCCACTCTCACCACTATTATTCAACATAGTTTTGGAAGTCCTAGCGAAAGCAGAGAAGAAAAAGAAATAAAAAGAATACAAATTGAAAAAGAAGAAGTAATACTGTCACTGTTTGCAGATGACATGATACTATACATAGACGATCCTAAAAATGCCACCAGAAATCTACTAGAGCCAATCAATGAATTTGGTAAGGTTGCAGGATACAGATTTAATGCACAGAAATCTCTTGCATTCCTATACACTAAGGATGAAAAAGTTGAAGAGAAATTATGGAAACACTCCCATTTACCATTTCAACAAAAAGAATAAAATACCTAGGAATAAACCTACCTAGGGAGACAAAAGACCTGTATGCAGTAAACTATAAGACACTGGTGAGAGAAATTAAAGATGATACCAACAGATGGAGAGATATACCATGTTCTTGGATTCGAAGAATCAACATTGTAAAAATGACTATACTACCCAAAGCAATCTGCAGATTCAATGCAATCCGTATTATATTACCAATGGCATTTTTTATGGAACTAGAAAAAATCATCTTAAAATTTGTATGGAGACACAAAAGACCCCGAATAGCCAAAGCAGTCTGAGGGAAAAAAACGGAGCTGAAGGAATCAGACTCCCTGACTTCAGAGTATACTACAAAGTTACAGTAATCAAGACAATATGGTACTGGCACAAAAACAGAAACACAGATCAATGGAACAAGATAGAAAGTCCAGAGATAAACCCATGCACCTATGGTAAACTAATCTATGACAAAGGAGGCAAAGATATACAATGGAGAAAAGACAGTCTCTTCAATAAGTGGTGCTGGGATAACTGGACAGCTACGTGTAAAAGAATGAAATTAGAACACTCCCTAACACCATACACAAAAATGAACGCAAAATGGATTCGAGACCTAAATGTAAGACCGGACACTGTAAAACTCTTAGTGGAAAATATAGGAAGAACACTCTTTTACATAAATCACAGCAAGATCTTTTTTGATCCACCTCCTAGAGTAATGGAAATAAAAACAAACAAATGGGACCAAATGAAACTTAAAAGCTTTTGCACAGCAAAGGAAACCATAAACAAGACAGAAAGACAACCTTCAGAATGGGAGAAAATATTTGCAAATGAATCAACGGACAAAGGATTAATCTCCAAAATACATAAACAGCTCATGCAGCTCAATATTAAAGAAACAAACTACTGAATCCAAAAATGCGCAGAAGACCTAAATAGACATTTTTCCAAAGAGGACATGCAGATGGCCAAGAAGCACATGAAAAGCTGCTCAACATCGCTAATTATTAGAGAAATGCAAATCAAAACTATAATGAGGTATCACCTCACACCAGTTAGAATGGGCATCATCAGAAAATCTACAAACAGCAAATGCTGGAGAGGGTGCAGAGAAAAGGGAACCCTATTGCACTGTTGGTGGGAATGTAAATTGATACAGCCACTATGGAGAACAGTATGGAAGTTCCTTAGAAAACTAAAAATAGAATTACCACATGATCAAGCAATCCCACTACTGGGCATATACCCAGAGAAAACCATAATTCAAAAAGACACATGCACCCCAATGTTCACTGCACTCTTTACAATAGTCAGGTCATGGGAGCAACCTAAATGCCCATCGACAGAGGAATGGATAAAGAAGATGTGGTACATATATACAATGGAATATTACTCAACCATAAAAAGTAACGAAATTGAGTCATCCGTTGAGATGTGGATGGATCTAGAGACTGTCATACAGCGTGAAGTAAGTCAGAAAGAGAAAAACAAATATCATATATTAACGCATGTATGTGGAACCTAGAAAAATGGTACAGATGAACCGGTTTGCAGGGCAGAAGTTGAGACACAGATGTATGTACACCAAGGGGGGAAAAGCACGGTGGGATGGGGAGGGTGGTGTGCTGAATTGGGTGATTGGAATTGACATGTATACACTAATGTGTATAAAATTGATGACTAATAAGAACCTGCAGTATAAACAAGCAAACAAACAAATAGAACAACTAATACTAAACTTTCTTTGGGTTATTTGTATGGAAATATGTTAATATAAATGTTTCAGACATTACATGAAATTTCTAAAAATCTTATATGTTCTTGTATAATGTTATAAGTCATAATTCTAGTTATTACTTTAAAATGTATATCTCAGAAATAACTAAAAAAATAATAAATCAATGTGACATGCCTCATTAACAAAATAAAGGAGAGAAAAGTAAATTTTAAAATGTACATATACAGAATGGAATATTAATCAGCTATATAAATTGAAATTCTGCCATTTGTAAAAACATAGATGAACCTAGAGCACATTATGCTTCATGAAACAAGGCAGGGAAAGACAAATACTATATGATATCAGGTATATGTAGAATCTAAAAAAGAAAAAGAAATGTTTATAGCAAAACAGAAGCAGACTCACAGATATAGAAAACAAACTAGTGTCTACCCATAGGGACAGGGAAGAGGGGAGGGATAAGATACAGGTAAACGATTAAGAGATACAAACGACTATGTATAAAGTAGATAAGGAACAAGAGTAGATTGTATAGCACAGGAAATTATAGCCTTTATATTGTAGTAACTTTTAATGGAGTATAATCTGTAAAAATACTGATTTACTATGCTGCACACCTAAAACTAATATAATATTGTATATCAAGTATACTTCAATTTCTTAAAATGTAAAAGAATAAATAATAAAATTTGCAATTGTAATACAAAAGAGTTGGCTTCTATAGGAATAGCTACACTAGAATCAGTTTATATCAGGAAAACTCAAGTTGTAAAGGTTCTGGAATGTCCTTTAGTAAAAGGGAAAATGGACAATATCACAAATAAATAGTAAATATCACCAGTAAAGAAAGACTTTGTAAGTTCATCCAGATGGAACCCCATCTTTTGATTTATTTTTAAATATATTTAATTAATTTATTTATTTGGCTGCACCAGTTCTTATTGTGGCATGTGGGATCTTCGTTGCAGCATGTAGGATCTTTAGTTGCAGCATGTGGAATCTAGTTCCCTGACCAGGGATTGAACCTGGGCCCACTGCATTGGGAGCATGGAGTCTTAGCCACTGGACCACCAGGGAAGTCCTGACATTTGTTATTTCTTATCTACTATTTTGTGACCCATACTGAAACATTTTCAGGGGACCCACTTCAGAGGATGTTACCATATTCCTCCACATGGTATCTGCCACCAGGTGAGCTGTGGAGGCTTACATTACAGAGTACAAGCCAGATGATTAAGCTCTTTTCCCAGAGTAAAAATTAAGGGTTGATATTAAAATCCAAGCTTACATTTAAATACAGTTTTTCCTTGAAAATTAATACAAAATGTGATGCCAATAATGAAAATAATACAGTCAAGTTAAATGGCATTCCCAATATTTTTACTATTATTTTTATGTGTAAACTTAACATTTGAAGATATTTTTAGGAAATATGTACATTTGCCCTGTTACTATTTTATGGTTTAATTTTTTTATCACTAGCAAAATCTTTTATTTACAGTCAACTTTTCCATTTGTGGTATGCTTGAACTATTTCCAGTTCTACTGCTTCTAACACTGATTTAGCACCTAAAACCTCTAGTTCAGGGGTCCCCAGCCCCTGGGCCGCGGACTGGTACCAGTCCGCAGCCTGTTAGGAACCAGGCCTCACAGCAGGAGGTGAGTGAGAGAAGCTTCATCTACCACTCCCCATCGCTCGTATTACTGCCTGAACCATTCCCACCCCCCCAACCCTGGTCCGTGGAAAAACTGTCTTCCACAAAACCAGTCCCTGGTGCCAAAAAGGTTGGGGACCACTGCTCTAGTTTCAGCCACTTCCGAAGTATAGTGGTCTTTATTTATATTATCAGAGAGAAGATATTAACCTTCAGCTGTTAAGTTTAATTTCTTACCCAATTCATTAAAAGATGGGAACCCCATCTTTTGATTTATTTTTATAAGCTGGGGTTCCATCTTATTTATTTATAAATTAATTTATAGATTATTTATATTTTATTTTGATTTGATTTATTTATATTTCAATAAGACCTGGTGCAGCCAAATAAATAAATCCATTAAATATATTCAAAAATAAATAAATGAAGCATTTTTTTAAAAGAAATAACAAATGTCATAAAATAGTGGATAAGAATACTTTTATGAGTCTGGGAGCAAATAAATCTTGAAAGACACACGGTTAATTTAAGAATCTTATATATTGTTTCTAAATTAATTTAACTAAATAGTGGTCATTATTCTTGCCAAACAAAAACCCTCAAAATAAAAATATATGTAGTGGATGCACTATACTTCTTTTGCACCCTATTTATGCCATTGCAACATTGCCATTTATTGAAAGCTTTCCATAAAACCTGATATATTTGATTGATGCAATTCATTTAGCATTCCAAACATTTATAAAATTGCCTTTTTGTATTTAGAATGCATTGGTAGTGGGCAATTATAATGCTTTAAAAGTTATTGGTTTTAGGGTAATCTATTCTTATATATTTGATTCAGAACAACCTTAATTTATCAGTAGAAGTTCAACCCAGAAGGAGCAAAAAAGAATGCTTTGAAAACATTAACTAATGTAAATTGCATATCTAATTCAACTGGTACTGTATTTTGCATTATGATTTTTGATGGGTATATGATATAAACTAAGAATATTCCAAAGCTGTGATTTATAAAGGTTTTCTAACAACATTCTCAAGACATGACAGTCATTCCATTTAGTCATTTCAAGATACATGCACTAAATGATAAATATAAAATGCATCAAGTTAGTACTAAACCAGTGTTGTGTGCAGTAAACTCATTCACAATTAAAATGCATAGCAGCCAATCTTTTGAAAAAGCTTGGTTTCAGAATTTTAGTTAACCAGTCTCTAAACTTCATATTTCCCATGAAGACTCTCAATTTAAAAATAAAAAAAAATTGGACTTCCCTGGTGGCACAGTGGTTAAGAATCTGCCTGGCAATGCAGGGCACATAGGTTTGTACCCCAGTCCAGGAAAATCCCACATGCTGTGGAGCAACTAAGACCGTGTGCCACAACTACTGAGCCTGCACTCTAGAACCTGCGTGCCACAACTACTGAAGTCCGTGCGCCTAGAGCCTGTGCTCGGCAACAAGAGAAGCCACTGCAATGAGAAGCCCACACACCACAACGACAATTAGCCCCCGCTTGCTGCAACTGGAGAAAACCTGTGCACAGCAATGGAGACCCAATGCAGCCATAAATAAATTAAGTAAGTAAAAATTCACTTTTCTTTCCTATAGATGAAAAGCATGGGTTTCAATGATTAATTAGTTAACTTAGTAGCTAAGTTCTTACAATAGAGAACTCTCTGATGTGATAATTTTTCTTCCCACAGTCTTTGGCAGGCACCATGTTATATATTCTCTCTTAAATATGAAATACAATGAAGATATTTTATAGACAATTGCTAACCTCTGCATATTGTGGTTTGTTTCCTTTTTCTGATTATGGTAGATCATTGCATTTTAAAATACTGGGAAAGAGGGTTTCTCTGGTGGCGCAGTGGTTAAGAATCTGTACGCCTAGAGCCCATGCTCCACAACAAGAGAAGCCACAATGAGAAGCCCGTGCACCGCAAGGAAGAGTAACCCCCGCTTGCCACAACTAGAGAAAGCCCGCACACAGCAACAAAGACTCAACACAGCCAAAAATAAATAACTAAAGTAAATTTAAAAATAAAATACTGGGAAAGATATACCAAGTCTCTTTCCAAATCAGTACTTGAAGTATCTCTGCATTCAATTTTGCAACGTTTCAAGAATACTCTTTGCTATTTTAAAAAGTAAAATCAGCAGATTTGGGGTAACAGATGTCAGAAATTATCAAGGCCATTACAGGCTAATTATTTACCAAAACATCATCTTAAAGGCAAAGTATTCAGAAATAAATATGGTTTTCTCTATTACTCATTGCAGCCATTAGAAATTTCTTTGAACCCGAGGACTAAAGTTTTTTCCAGTCCCTCCTCCTGCCCCACTTAGTGCTGAATCAGAAAGTGAGACACCTGCTTCCAGTTGCATAGAAGATGAACACATAGAAAATTCTGTTCACTTATTATTCTAATATCCCCTGGAAATCTTTCACTGAGAATTCTTAACAATCTATAAAAGCATTGTGATAAAAACTAATATACACTGAAATTACATTATTAGTTTCCCCTCAAAATTTAGAAAGCTTCTCTATTTCACCTTTTTTCCAAAACGTATGTAATGCAGTTGGATATATATGATCATTAGTATAATTTGAATTTAATAGTTTGTATTTTTTAGGCATAATGGCCTAGAGGCAACAGGTCAGACCTATATGGAAGAAACAGCAAGTTCTTACCTTATGGTCAAAAAGGTATCTCAACTCCAAGAGTTATGTTCTGTTTTATGCCATCATACATACATTCCATATCCAATGCATATTCAATTGATCAACCACCTGGAGTTCCATGCTGAAAAATAATCTTCAGCTGTGTCATCGTTCATTAGGAAAGGCTATCATGATTAATTTGTATCTGATATGGATACAGGAGAGGGTAGCAAGCTTTCTTATGCAGGTAATTTACCATCACTGCAATAGTAAACATGTTCCCACAGGAATGTTCCCTCGTCGCAGAAGGAGGGGAGCCATTAGGGTAAACAAGGAATAGTCAAGAGGGGAGGGCAAAAAGAAGAAAACAATTTTAAAACATAAGCTTTATTTCCCATGTCTTCTTCAAAACTTAACAATGCTTCTTCCCAACTACTTCATCTGAACAGATTTACCATACTTAAAAAAAAATCTTTTTAAATTTTAGTTAGGAGAAAAAAACTATGTTTTGTCATTCAGGGAAAAAATGCTTAGTCATCGAAAACATTTTGTATGCTTTTCAACCGGTTGATTGTCTGTTAGGCTATTGCTTATATATATGTGTGTGTATATATACATATATATATATATATACACACACACACATACACATATAAGTAACCAATAAATAACCTCTTCATAACATTTAATATTACTTACATGCAGTATTGCCCATATTAAACTAATCTTTTGCTGCTTAAAAGTTAGAAATATATACTAGACTTCTGTAAACTCAGAATACTGGTTTATTTCTACAGAAAGCAGAGCTTGGTTTGTGGTGAAAAACTTGTCTGCCTAGGGTGAAAATTCACACTAGAGATTATCCAAATTGATTGGCCACAGTTTAGTGAACATATGTCCTCCTGCAAAGCTGCTTTTTCTCCTTCCCTAACATATCCAAAGGAGCGCAAAAATAGATGGCAGGAGAAGGGATATACAACAGATTTTATTATCACTGGTCAGACAGTAGCAGCTGTCACATGAAGCTAGGTTTGCCAAGCAGAAAAAATATATATATAAGTTTTTTTTTCTTGTGACTACAGATGATACATGATCTCTCCACAAAAAACAAACTTTTCTCTATTTTAGATATAATTCTATAAAGTCCAAATAATCACCTTTTCTATTCTGCATTTTACTGCTAGTCCTTAGCCAACAGAATAAAGCAAGAAAAATAAAATGGTAAGGATTGATAAAAGAAATAAGTAAAACTGTCATTATTAGCAATTGATAATTGCTTATATAGGAACTATAAAAGAATCTAGAGATAAATACTAGAATTAATAAGTGTTTATCAAGATTGCTTGATTTAAAATCAGTATCTAAAAATCAGTTGTTTTCTATATCCCAGCAAAACTCAGTGGAAAATGAAAATTTTTTTTTTTTTTTTTTTTTTTTTTTTTTTGCGGTATGCGGGCCTCTCACCGTTGCGGCCTCCCCCGTTGCGGAGCACAGGCTCCAGACGTGCAGGCTCCGGACGCGCAGGCCCAGCGGCCATGGCCCACGGGCCCAGCTGCTCCGCGGCATATGGGATCCTCCCAGACCGGGGCACGAACCCGTATCCCCTGCATCGGCAGGCGGACTCTCAACCACTTGCGCCACCAGGGAGGCCCAAAAAATGAAAATTTTAAGAGATAGATATTTTGATGCTACAGTAAATTTTAATACCTAGGAATAAACCTCCTAAAGGCTACGTAAGGCTTTTATGGATAAAATTAGAAAAAAAAAAACTTTATTGAGAGATATTAAAATAAACCTAAATAAATTGAGTGTTATACCATATTTATAGATTGGGATGTAAATAATAACAAAATAAATCTCTAGATACAATGTCAATGCCAATCTCAATCAAAATCCCAAGAGAATATTCTGTGGGCTTCATAAATTTATTTGCAAATTCTGTGGATGTTCAATGTGTTAAAAAAATATTCTTTGAAGAGAAAGAACTAGCTTGATAGGCTTTTAAAAACTATTATAGGGCTTCCCTGGTGGCGCAGTGGTTGAGAGTCCGCCTGCCGATGCAGGGGACACGGGTTCGTGCCCCGGTCCGGGAGGATCCCACATGCCGCGGAGAGGCTGGGCCCGTGAGCCATGGCCACTGAGCCTGCGCGTCCGGAGCCTGTGCTCCGCAACGGGAGAGGCCACAACAGTGAGAGGCCCGCGTACTGCAAAAAAAAAAAAAAAAAAAAAAAAAAAAAACTATTATAAAATTAGAACAATTAACTCAGTGTGGTTGCTATAGACTGAAGGTTTGTGTCCACCCCATCCCCCAAATTCATATCCTGAAACCTAATGCCCAACATGATGGTATAAGGCAGTGGGGCCTTTGGGAGTTGATTAGATCATGAGGGTAGAGGCCTCATAAAAGGGATTAATGCCTTTATAAGAAACCCCAGAGAACTCCCTTGCCCCTTCTGTTATATGAGGACACAGAGAGAAGATGGCTGTCCATGAACAAGGAAGCAAGCTCTCACCAGACATCAAATCTGCTGGCACCTTGATCTTGAACTTCCCAGTCTCCAAAACTGTGAGAAATAAACATTGGTTGTTTATAAGCCATCCAGTCTATGGTATTTTGTTATAGTGGCCCAAATGGACTAAGACAGTATTATTGGCATAAGCGGTAAAGGCATTGCAAATCAAAAGGGAAAGAACTGAGTGAGGTGAGCAAGATGGTGGAAGAGGAGATCCCCAGTCCACATCCTCCCACAGAAAGAAATACTCGACTGTCACCCATGGACAAAAGTCCCTGTGTGGGAGATTTGGGATCCAGGTAGGAGGTTGAAAAACCCCAGTAGAACCCAAGACTGAGGAGGGCTTCTTTGAGAAGGCAGTCCTGTGCGACAGTGGTAGGCTCACCAACCATGCTTCCAGCTGCAGACCAGAAGCAACTCCATCCACTCTGCAGTCTCAGATCCAGTACAACTTGTCCATGGTCCTGCCACCAGCTCCTTCCACCATGGGACATGGGAGGAACGAGGCCCTGGTAACAAGCCTGCCCACCTTGGATTCAAATATGATCCCTGAAGCAGTCCCATAACCTGGCTCCAGCTCTATTCTACCACTGTCCTAAGGCAGTCTTGCCCAGCCAAGGACCAGACCAAGGGACCTGACAGAAGCCACACCCTTAGGCACCCCCTATAACAGCCCTGCTGACCTCAGACAGACTGTGGTCCCTAAGCAGCCCCATAACCTGGCTCCAGCCCTGTTCTACCATGGTTCAGAGGCAGTCATGCCTACCCAGACACTCACCCAAGGACCCAGCAGAAGCCATGCTGAAAACTAAACTGATAGGTGTCCTTGGTAACAGACCATTTACAACAGCATCAAAAACAACAAAATAGGGATAAATTTATCCAAGGAGGTGAAATATCTGTACACTGAAAAGTATAAAACATAGATGAAAGAAATTAAAGAAGATAAAAAAGGAAAGAAAAATATCCCATGTTCGTGGATTAGAAGAATTAATATTGTCAAGATGCCATACTACTCAAAGCAATCTACATATTCTTATGCAATCCCCATCAAAGTCATAATGGCATTTTTTACATAAATAGAAAAAACAATCCTAAAATTCATATGTAACTACAGTAGACCCCAAATAGCCAAAGCAGTCTTGACCAAGAAGAGCAAAACAGGAGGCATCACATTTCCTGATTTTAAAATATAAAGCTGCAGTAACCAAAACAATATGGCTCTGTCAAAAAAAAAAGCAAAAAAAACCCCATATAGACCAAAGGAACAGAATTTAGAGCCCCAAAATAAACACTCATTTATGGGCAACTGATCTTTGACTAGATGGGGCAAGAATACACAATTGTATTCTTGGGCAAAGGATAGTCTGTTCAATAAATGGTGCTGGGAAAACTGGATAACCACATGGAGAATTGTGAAACTGGACCATTATCTCACATCATACACAAAAATCAACTCAAATGGATTAAAGACTTAAGACCTGAAACCATAAAACTAATAAAAGAAAACATAGGGAGAAAAGCATTTTTTTTTTTTTTTTTTTTTTTTTTTTTTTTTTTTTTGCAGTACGCAGGCCTCTCACTATTGTGGCCTCTCCCATTGCGGAGCACAGGCTCCGGACGTGCAGGCTCAGCGGCCACGGCTCATGGGCCCAGCTGCTCCACGGCACATGGGATCTTCCCGGACCGGGGCACGAACCCATTTCCCCTGCATCGGCAGGCGTACTCTCAACCACTGCGCCACCAGGGAAGCCCGGGAAAAACTTTTTGACATTGGTCTGGGCAATGAGTTTTTTGAACATGACCCCACATACACAGGCAACAAAACCAAAAATAGACAAGGGGGATTGCATCAAGCTAAAAAGCTTCTGCACAGTAAAGGAAATAATCAACAGAGTGAAAAGACAATCTTCTAAAGTAAGTAAAAAAAAAAAAAAACTACAAATGATATATTAAGAAAGGGGAAAAATGGATTAATATAAAATGCTCAGTTAAAACCACAAAAAGCAGAAAAAGAGTGTAAGACAAAAATAGGAACAAAGAACAAGGTTAACAAATAGAGAAAAGTAACAATTATGGTAGATATTAACCCAAATATGGAAATAATCACATTTAACATCAATGGTCTAAATAAACCACTGAAATCAAAGTGGCCATTAGAGTGGGTAAAAAATAAGACCCAATTATATGATGTCTACAAGAAACCCACTTTAAATATAAAGATACATATAGAGTAAAATTAAATAGATAAAGATATACCATGATGACACTAATCAAAAGAAAGCAGAAGTAGCTATATTAATGTGAGACAGAGCAGACTTCAGAGCAAGGAAAATTTCATGGATAAAGAGAGGCATTGCATAATGATAAAGGGGTCAATTCACCAAGACGATGTAAATAATCTTTAACATATATGCACTTAAAAACAAAGAATCTAAATATAGGAGGCAAACACTGATTGAACTACAAGAAGTAAATGAATCCACTGTTACATTTGGAGAATTCAGCACCCCTCTATCAGAAAAGGAGAGATCCATCAGGAAGAAAATCAGTAAGGCCATAGTTGAACTCAACAGTACCATCAATCAACTGGATCTAATTGACATCTGTAGGATACTTCATCCAACAGCAATAGCTTGTTCTTCTCAAGCTCAATGGAATATTCACCAAGATATAACACATTCTGGGCCACAAAACACACCTTAACAAATATAAAAGAATAGAAATCATGGCAATATTTGCTTTCAGAACACAATGGTGAGAAACTCTTTTTTTTCTTTCCCACTAATATCAGGAAAAAGGCAAGAATGTCTCCTCTCACCACTTCTTTTCAACATCATACTGGAAGTCCCAGCTAATACCATAAGACAAGAAGAAAAAACAAAAGGTATACAAATTGGGAAAGAAGAAATAATACTGTCTTTAGAGGTGACATGATTCTTTTTTTTTTTTTTTTTTTTTCTGTACGCGGGCCTCTCACTGCTGTGGCCTCTCCCGTTGCGGAGCACAGGCTCCGGACACACAGGCCCCGCGGCCATGGCTCGCGGGCCCAGCCGCTCCGCGGCATGTGGGATCCTCCGGGATCAGGGCACGAACCCGTGTCCCCTGCATCGGCAGGCGGACTCTCAACCACTGCACCACCAGGGAGGCCCACATGATTCTTTATGTAGAAAATTCTAAAGAATTGACAAAAAATCCTGAAACTAATAAGCAATTATAGCAAGGTTACAGAATACAAGGTTAATATACAAAAGTTAATCACTTTCTGCTATTGTCTGAATGTTGGTGTTCTCCCAAAACTCACAAATTCAAATTCTAACCCCTAAGGTAATGGTATTAGGAGTTGGGGCCTTTTGGAGGTGATTAGGTCATAAGAACAGAGTCTTCATCAGTGGGATTAGTGCCTTAAAACTGAGGCTCCAGAGAGCTTGCTTGTCTCTTCTGCCATGTAAGGCTACAACAAGAACTTTGCAACCCAGAAGAGGTCCCTCACACGACCATGCTGGCACCCTGATGTTAGACTTCCAGTATCCAGAGCTATGAGAAATGAATTTCTGTTTTTTATAAGCCACCAACTCTGTGGTATCTTGTTACAGCAGTTCTGTGGACTAAGACACTTTCCTATATACCAGCAATGAACAAGTGGAATTTGAAATTAAAAACACAATACCATTTACATTATCACAAAAAAATTAAAATACTTAGGTGTAAATCTAACAAAATATGTACAAGAACTATATGAGGAAAACAACAAAACTCTTATAAATGAAATCAAAGAACAAAATAAATGGAGAGATATTCCATATTCATGGATAGGAAGACTCAATATTGTAAAGATGTCATTTCTTCCCAACTTGATCTATACATTCAATGCAATCCCAACCCAAATCCCAGCAAGTTATTTTGTGGATATCAACAAATGAATTCTAAAGTTTATATGGAAAGACAAAAGGTCCAGAATAATCAACATAATTTTCAAAGAGAAAAACAAAGTTGGTGTACTGACACTACCCAACTTCAAGACTTACTATAAAGCTACAATATTCAAGACCATGTAGTACTGGTGAGAGAACAGACAAATAGATCAGTGGAACAGAATAGAGAGCCAAGAAATAGACCCCCATAAGTATAGTCAACCGATCTTTGACAAAGGATCAAAGGCAATACAATGGAGCAAAAATAGTTTTTCTTTTTTTTTTTCAATAAATGGTGCTGAAAAAACTGGATATCCACATCCAAAAAAAAGAGTCTGGACACAGACCTTAAACCTCTCATAAAAATGAACTCAAATTGATTATATACCTAAATATAAAACCCCAAATTATGAAACCCCTAGAAAATAAATCAAGATGACCTTTGTTTTTTAATGACTTCTTTAGTATAACCCCCCAATAAACAATCCATAAAATAAATAATTAAGTTGCACTAAGTTAAAATTAAAAATCCATGCCCTGCAAAAGACAATGTCAAGAGAATGAAAAGTGAATGCACAGACTGGATAAAATATTTGCTAAGACATAGCTGATAAAGGACTGTTATCCAAAGTATACAGTATTAAAAACTCAACAGTAAGAAAATGAACAACCTGATTAAATAATGAGTCAAAGGCCTTGACAGACACCTCCCCAAATAAGATATACAGATGACAACCATATGAAAAGATGTTCTACATCATATGTCAAAAGGGAAATGCAAATTAAAACGAGATGCCACTACACACCTATCAAAATGGCTACAATGCCAGAAAACTGACAACAGAAAATGCTCATGAAGATTTGGAGCAACAGGAACTCTCATTCATTGCTGATGGAAATTTAAACTGGTATTCACTTTGGAAGGCAGTTTGGGAGTTTCTTATAAAACTAAACATACTCTTACCACATGATCTAGCAATCATTCTCTCTGGTATTTAACCAAAGGAATTGAAAACACACCTGGATATTTATCGCAGGTTTATTCATAATTGCCAAAACTTGGAAGCAAACTACATGTCCCTTAGTAGGTTAATGGATACATAAATGTGATATATCTAGACAATGGAATATTATCCAGCACTAAAAATAAATGAGCTATTCAGCCTTGAGAAGACATGGAGGAAAATTAAATGCATATTACTAAGTGAAAGAAGTCAATCTGAAAAGTATATATACTGTACGATTCCAACTATATGACATTATAGAAAAAGCAAAACTATGGAGACAGTAAAAATATCAGTGGTTGCCAGGGATTAGAGGGGAGGGAAGTATGAAAAGTCAAGAGAGCAGAGGATTTTTAGAGCAATGAAACTGTTCTGTTTGATACTCTAATGGGGAATAAATGCCATTGTACAAACCTATAGAATGTACAACACTAAGAGTAGACCCTAATGTAAATTATGGACTGTGAGTGATAATGATGTATCAATGTAGGTTCATCAATTCTAAGTACTGTGCCACACTTTGGAAGGGTATGCTGATAAAGAGAGAGTTTATGCATATGTGGGGGAAGGGGATATATTGGAAATCTCTGTACCTTCTACTCAGTTTTGCTGTGAATCTTAAACTGCTCTAAAACAAATTCTACTGTATTCAATAATATACAAACAAATAAATAAAATTTTAAAGCAACGTTTGCCATGGAGGAGGCCCTAACCATGATAATACTGATGCGAGACTCTTTGAAGAAACCTTTACATGTAAATATGACCAGAGTAGAAAAAAACCCTCCCCAGAATATCATGTAACCCCACATATCTTTTAATCCCTACCCCTCCCTTTCCTTTTGGTACCATATCTGGGGAAGTTGATTAAAAAAAAACATGGGGGCTCCCTCCTTTTGTGCCAGTGAGACGTTCAAACCACACAAACCTCTGTCCACATGCAAGAACCCACATACCAGCCCTACCCTCTAACTACAATAAAACCCCAAGCCAAACTCCTTTTTCTGCCCGTCAATCAATGCTTAGTTCTTCTTGGGAGCATAACATACTATGTTCTCCCCAGAAAGCCTTATGTGAGCAATAACCTTTCATACCCTCTAAGTATATTTGTGGCATCACCAGTCTTATCATCTAAACACATTTTGGGGTTAGAGGTCTGACTTATTTCTGTGGGTGACAATAATATGGGTGAAGGAAATTTTATCTTTAGAGTAGTATTCAAGTTAAGGAATAAAGAAGGAATGACAGAATTAGAAAATCACCATATTGCAACTCTTAATGAATGAATGGGTCTAGTCATTGATCTGCTAACAATTCAAAAAGAGAAATTATTTGCCTTCTGGTGGCAAACACAAACACCTCTTAAAATAATCTTCAAAAAAATTAATCTGAATCTGATAGTTTTGAGATGTAGTACAATTTACATGAAATACGGAACTGATTAAAACCTAAATGTTGCCATGGGGATACAAATAGCAAAATTCAGAAAGTGAAAGCTCTATAGGACAAATAAATTGGTTTCTTAAATTTTGAAGGAAATTGGAAGAATTATTAGGGAAAAATCAGAAATTAAGAGGCTTAAAAGGTATATCATGTAATCACAATGTGAGGATTCATTCAGATCCTAATTTAAACAAACTGTCAAAAACATGATATTTATAAGACAATTTGAAAAGTGCCTGTATATTTGATGATACTAAGAAATCATTGTTAATTTTAGGTATGATAATGGGTTATGTTATGGTTATGATTGTTAAAGTTATTACTTTGTATAGATTCAATAATATAATATCTTAGATTTATTTCAAAATAATATGGGAATTCATGGTAAAACTCCACAAAAACTAACTCTGAATAAACTACAGAAAAAATTTCCTCAACCTGATAAAGTACATCTACAAAAACCCTACAGCTAATATGATATTTAATCATAAATAAATAAAACTAGATACAAAGGTTACACCTTCCACAATAATTCACTCAAAATGGATCATACACATAAATGTATTGATAAAATGCAAAGCGATAAAATTTCTAGGATAAAATATAGGAGAAAATCTTTGTGATGTTCAGGTTGGTGATGAGTTTTAGGTACAACAAAAACAATATATGACAGAAAAAATAAGTTTAACTGTATTTAAATTATACCTTTTTATCTGCCAAAGACACTGACAAGAGAAAGAAAAGTTACCAACTGGGAGAAATTATTTACAAATTACATATCAGATGAAGGATTTGTATCTAAAATGTACAAAAACTATTAAAATAACAAACTAAAAGTGGCCAAAAGATCTTAACAGACAGTTCATCAAACAAAGTATACAGATGGCATATAAGCATATGAAAAGAAGCTCAATATCATTTGTTATTAGAGAATTGCAAATTAAAACAATAGTGGGGTATCACTACATACCTACCAGAATGTTTAAAATCTAAAAAAGCTGACAATGTCAACTGCTGAGCAAGATGGTGTTGCTAAACAAACATTAAAAAAAATAGTGTTCGAATTGTCAGAAAGAGAAGGAACTTACAAGATTTTGAAGTATGGGCTTTTGAGGAAAAGACCACAGAAGTTAAAGTGCCATTCTCACCAAATAATATCAAGAGTACATGCTATCTTCAGGTTAACCTTCATCATCTGGCTGAGGTAGTGTTTGTCATATCCTCCACAGTAAAGTTACTCTTTTCCCCTGCTTTCCATACTCTACTCTTTGAAAGCAAATCACTAAGTGACATTCAAGAGGTAGGGAGTTAAAGTCCACTTCCTTGAGAGCACAGTATCTACATAAATTATTTGGAATTCTTCTGCACAGATTTGTCTATTGTCTCCATTTGTTTACTTCTTAAATCATTTATTTACTTCTTAAACCATTTATTTACATCTGTATAGACATATTTATTTTATACCTTGACTTATAATCTGATGCTTATTTTAATTTTTACCCAATATTTATTTTATGATAGGTTGGCCATTGGACACTCTTTCAGGCGGCTCCTATGTCCTTTGGGCATACCCTCCATTCCTCTGTGTGTGTGTGTGTGTGTGTGTGTGTGTATAGACAAAGTTGAGTATTACATGTTTCAAGGACATAGGCAGAAGTTGTGTTCCTTGCTTAATGATAATGGTGCTAATAATAATATCATGAGAATAATTCAGACTACTTTATCTTCAGGCCTGAATAACTATGGATTCATTGATAGAGTTCCATATGACCAGACTGTTGTTGACACTGTGACTAAGAGAACATGCTTATGTGATCTTAAGTTCTAGGTGACATATATGTTTGTTTGCTTGTTTTTTGTGGTATGCGGGCCTCTCACTGTTGTGGCCTCTCCCATTGTGGAGCACAGGCTCCGGAGGTGCAGGCTCAGCGGCCATGGCTCACGGGCCCAGCCGCTCCACAGCATGTGGGATCTTCCCAGACCGGGGCATGAGCCCATGTCCCCTGCATTGGCAGGTGTACTCTTAACCACTGCACCACCAGGGAAGCCCGATATATATGTTTTATCCTAAAGTAAAATCTAGTCAACTGTGGTAATATCTCAGAAGTGTCTCCTTTGGGTTCCTCTAAATCCACAATGAAATCACACAAAACGTCTGTTTTATTCAGTAGAATTTGAGTGGCACAGAATAACCATGACTTTGATGGAAAGTGTGATTTCTGTGTCTTTGATGACAGTGTTAATCAAAATCAACTGGAAAGACTGACCTACATGTTCATACCACAGTCTAGCTTTATGGATTGGTTTACTTATTACACTAGCCAAAAATATCCCTAATTGCTGTCACTTTGTGGGAAACATTTTCAAGATTAGCAAAAAATGGCTTTTCCCCTGAGAAAACAAATTGGAGAATGCTATTCTGCCACAAATAGTCTCAGCTTTCCACTTCATTAGCCATGAAGAGCAACACTTTGCAATGAAATGAGAGATTCATTAGAATGGGTAGTAATCTGTGAATCTATAATGCCTCTACAGAAACTTACCCACACCAGTATTACCCATTAGTTAATACTGTTTTCAAATTCAGAATTTTTATTTGATTCTTAAAAATTTCTCTTTAGTGATATTCTCTATTTGGTAACATATTTCCATACCTTCTTGTAATTCTTTAAATATGGTTTCATTTAATTATTTGAATTATATATACAATAGTTGATTTAATGTTTTTGTAAGTGTGCTTCTTCAGGGACAATTGTTATTAATTGCTTTTTTCCCGGTGTATAGACAACACTTTTCTATTTCTCTTAATTTATTTTTAATGTTTTTAAACAACTTTATTGGAGTATAATTGCTTTACAATGGTGTGTTAGTTTCTGCTGTATAACAAGTGAATCAGTGATATGTATACATATATCCCCACCCTCATGCGTCTCCCACCTTCCCTATTCAACCCCTCTAGGTGGACACAAAGCACTGAGCTGATCTCCCTGTTCTATGCAGCTGCTTCCCATTAGCTATCTATTTTACATTTGGTAGTGTATACATGTCCATGCCACTCTCTCACTTCATCCCCACTTACCCTTACCCTTCCCCATGTCCTCAGGTCCATTCTCTACAACTGCATCTTTACTCCTGTCCTGCCCCTAGGTTCTTCAGAGACACTTATTTTTTCTTTTAGATTCCATATATATGTGTTAGCACATGGTATTTGTTTTTCACTTTCTGACTTACTTCTCTTCACTCTGTATGACAGTCTCTAGGTGCATCCACCTCATTACAAATAACTCAATTTTGCTTCTTTTTATGGCTGAGTAATATTTCATTATATATATGTGCCAAATCTTCTTTATCCATTCAACTGTCAATGGACACTTAGGTTGCTTCCATGTCCTGGCTATTGTAAATACAGCTGCAATTAACATTGTGGTACATGACTCTTTTTGAAATATGGTTTTCCTAGGGTATATGCCCAGTAGTGGGATTGCTGGGTCGTATGGTAGTTCTATTTTAAGTCTTTTGAGGAACCTCCATACTGTTCTCCATAGTGGCTGTATCAATTTACATTCCCACCAACAGTGCAAGAAGGTTCCATTTTCTCCATACCCTCTCCAGCATTTACTGTTTGTAGACTTTTTGATGGCCATTCTGACTGGTGTGAGGTGATACTTCATTGTAGCTTTGACTTGCTTTTCTCTAATGATTAGTGATGTTGAGCATCCTTTCATGTGTTTGTTGGCAACCTGTATATCTTCTTTGGAGAAATGTCTATTTAGGTCTTCTGCTAATTTTTGGATTGGGTTGTTTGTTTTTTTGATATTGAGCTGCATGAGCTGCCTGTATATTTTGGAGATTAATCCTTTGTCAGTTGCTTCATTTGCAAATATTTTCTTCCATTCTAAGGGTTGTCTTTTCATCTTTTTTATGGTTTCCTTTGCTGTGCAAAAAGCTTTTAAGTTTCATTAGGTCCCTTTTGTATATTTTTGTTTTTATTTCCATTTCTCTAGGAGGTGGGTCAAAAAGGATCTTTCTCTGATTTATGTCATAGAGTGTTCTGCCTATGTTTTCCTCTAAGAGTTTTATAGTGTCTGGCCTTACATTTAGGGCTTTAATCCATTTTGAGTTTATTTTTGTGTATGGTATTAGGGAGTGTTCTCATTTCATACTTTTACATGTACCTATCCAGTTTTTGCAGCACCACATATTGAAGATGCTGTCTTTTCTCCACTGTATATTCTTGCATCCTTTATCAAAGATAAGGTGACCATATGTGCATGGGTTTATCTCTGGGCTTTCTAATCTGTTCCATTGATCTATATTTCATTTTTGTGCCAGTACCATACTGCCTTGATTACTGTAGCTTTGTAGTATAGTCTGAAGTCAGGGAGCCTGATTCCTCTGGCTCCATTTTTCTTTCTCAAGGTTGCTTTGGCTTATTGGGGTCTTTTGTGTTTCTATACAGATTGTGAAATTTTTTGTTCTAGTTCTGTGAAAAATGCCATTGGTAGTTTGATAAGGATTGCATTGAACCTATAGGTTTCTTTGGGTAGTATAGTCATTTTCACAATACTGATTCTTCCAATCCAAGAACATGGTATATCGCTCCATCTGTTTGTACCATCTTTAATTTCTTTCATCAGGGTCTTATAATTTTCTGCATACAGGTCTTTTGTTTCCTTAGGTAGGTTTATTCCTGGGTATTTTATTCTTTTTGTTGCAATGGTAAATGGGAGTGTTTCCTTAATTTCTCTTTCACATTCTTCATCATTAGTGTATAGGAATGCAAGAGATTTCTGTGCATTAATTTTGTATCCTGCTACTTTACCAAATTCATTGATTAGTCCTAATAGTTTTCTGGTAGCATCTTTGGGGTTCTCTATGTATAGTATCATGTCATCTGCAAACAGTGACAGTTTTACTTCTTCTTTTCCAATTTGGATTCCTTTTATTTCCTTTTCTTCTCTGATCGCTGTGGCTAAAACTTCCAAAACTATGTTGAATAATAGTGGTGAGAGTGGGCAACCTTGTCTTGTTCCTGGTCTTAGTGGAAATGGTTTCAGTTTTTCACCAATGCGAACGATGTCGGCTGTGGGTTTGTCATATATGGCCTTTATTATGTTGAGGAAAGTTCCCTCTATGCCTACTTTCTGCAGGGTTTTTATCATAAATGGGTGTTGAATTTTGTCGAAAGCTTTCTCTGCATCTATTGAGACGATCATATGGTTTTTCTCCTTCAATTTGTTAATATGATGTATCACGTTGATTGATTGGCATATATTGAAGAATCCTTGCATTACTGGGATAAACCCCACTTGATCATGGTGTATGATCCTTTTAATGTGCTGTTGGATTCTGTTTGCTAGTATTTTGTTGAGGATTTTTGCATCTATGTTCATCAGTGATATTGGCCTGTAGTGTTCTTTTTTTGTGACATCCTTCTCTGGTTTTGGTATCCGAGTGATGGTGGCCTTGTAGAATGAGTTTGGGAGTGTTCCTCCCTCTGCTATATTTTGGAAAAGTTTGAGAAGGATAGGTGTTAGCTCTTCTCTAAATGTTTGATAGAATTCATCTCTGAAGCCATCTGGTCCTGGGCTTTTGTTTGTTGGAAGATTTTTAATCACAGTTTCAATTTCAGTGCTTATGATTTGTCTGTTTATATTTTCTATTTCTTCCTGGTTCAGTCTTGGAAGGTTGTGCTTTTCTAAGAACTTGTCCATGTCTTCCTGATTGTCCATTTTATTGGCATATAGTTGCTTGTAGTAATCTCTCATGATCCTTTGTATTTCTGCAGTGTCAGTTGTTACTTCTCATCTCATAATTTTTTAATGAAAAGTTAAAATAATATAATAGAGCAACTATGGAAATCAAATCTCCCACATGGCTCTTTATGATTTTTGTTGTTTTTGCTGTTACCATTTAGCCACTTTCCTTGAGCCATTCTGCAAAGGATTCTTTGCGATATGTGGCCACTGAAGTCTCTTAGGAGGTTAGCTAATGATTGGGCAGAGATTTCCCTAAGTGCCTTAAGCTAATAGATTTCTCAATCTTTGCCAATGGGCTCTGAGTGTTGTCGCACACACCTTAATTGCGTGGCAAGCCATTTATAAATCTGATTGAGCCTTTACTTCATGCTTGTATAGAGCCTCAAGGTCAGCCAGAGGTGAGAGATTAGGACCCTCTCAGATTTCTCTTAGCCTGATGCACAGCCCTTATCATATGCATGGCCTTTTAAATAATCCCTGTAATCTGTTGAAACCTTTCAAAGTCCCCTATAGAAATCGAATTCCCCAGTTGTTGCATGAATTTTGTGGTCAGCTTTCAATTAGACGAACTGGTATCACACCTCAAGCAGTTACATTGTCAAACAAGTGCAACTGATTGTTTTCAGCAAATGCATTAGGGCTGTTCACAGAGTTGGATACTAGGTCAAAGAAACTCAATCCTTGAGAATGGAGCTTTTCTGGGATCTTCCAGACAGGTCAAATAGTGGCAATTTTCTGAGAATGGGCCTCTGGGGAAGTTCTAAATCCATTTTGCCCTCTTCTGATTTTCACAGCTTTGAGTGTTGTAAGGGTGTTAGTTTTCAGGGCTGTTACAGATTAAAGAGAAAAGTGCAGGGGCAGGGGGAATAATAGGGAAGTAAAAATGCCTCAAAGCTCACTAATCTGAGATTCAGCCACTTTTCTTGAATAAAAGCCCCTTGGATTGTTGCAAGCATTTGGTTAATTTTCAAGACTTCCGCAAAAGTTGATTTTGACAATTTTTGCCAGTGTTAGCTTTACTCTTTTTGAGGAGCAATTTTTCAGAGGACCTTACTCTACCATTCAAGAAGTGCTTCTTAGTTAATTCTTTTCTTCAGATAATCACTTTGATGACTACTTTTTCTAGTTTCATTTCCATATAAGGGTAAAGTCAGGTAATTTTTTTTTTTTTTGCAGTATGCGGGCCTCTCACTGTTGTGGCCTCTCCTGTTGCAGAGCACAGGCTCCGGATGCGCAGGTTCCGTGGCCATGGCTCACGGGCCCAGCCGCTCCACGACACGCGGGATCTTCCTGGACCAGGGCACGAACCCGTGTACCCTGCATTGGCAGGCGGACTCTCAACCACTGCGCCACCAGGGAAGCCCGAAAGTCAGGTAATTTTGACTAGAATGGTGTATATCCCAAATCTCTAATGACCCATATTTATACAGTCCATTTGTGAAAAGAAAATGTCATTTCTCCCATCATGAATTTTTATTGTTACATTCCTAAGAATTGTCTTAACTTTGTAAATATGGGTAACTTTCTTACCCCACCCACATAGATGTCAATTTTGAGCCTTCAATTTGTCTGATCACATGTGTGACTTTTTGTTTTAGGTGGGAGTATATCTTATAAATAAGTAAATGCTAACTAATGAATTACTGAGTAAGGTCATGGTTCCTAGAATTAGGAACAAATAAAGCACTAAAATAAGATTTCTAACTTTTGATTTCTGGGCTGAGAATTAGACCTGTCTAGAGAGGCATATGATGTAAGAATTGCCTTAGAGAAGAGAGAGATTAAAATGGTGTAACTATTTGTATATCTGTGCTATACTTCAGTGGAAAGAAAAAGTCAAAGGAGAGAGGGATAAAAGCCCTCTACATGAATTCTATCTAGAGTATGCTACGAATCTCAAACCAAAACATAGCCTTTCATCACTCTCATTTGTTCTCCTCACAATATTCAAATATGCTTCCTCATTCCCAGCACCTCTGATCATCCCACTCTACTTTCTTTTGAAATATTCCCTTTTCCGCATTACTTAAAACCTCATAACAAAGCCATAATTATATGACTTTTTTACTATCTTTTACAATCGTTTATCTCCCTCCACTGTAATTTAAGCTCTACAATGGTAGAGATCTTTTATTTTTTTCACTGATATTGCCCAAATGCTTGAGATAGTGTCTAATATTCAGTACATGCTTAGCAAATATTTACCAAATGAATAAATGGTTGAATGTATTAAAATAAAAAACTTGGATTGATGGTCACAGCCTAGGTATCCCTGTTAAGTGGATTATTTTATCTAAGTGCCTATGAAGGTACAAGAATTGTGTAAACTAAACTCTTTCCCTTACATCATACTCTATCAAGAAATTGGTGAGATTTCTTGTCATACCTTTGCCTGGATGCATTTTCGCTAAAAGGAGCCATTTCAGGGTATAATGAGAACCTACCCAGTGTATGAATGTCATTCACTAAATCTTTGAGAAATGAATGGATGATATTAATAGGTAGAAATAGGAGTGCTCATCTGAGTCTGATTTAGGACATCTAAATGTATATGTCTAAATTATCATGACAACAGTTTTCACTGTTGGGCAGCTAGTTTATATTTTTTCTGGCCAGCAGGCAGATAGTATAGATATATATACTAGGTCTTAAATTTCTCATCTATAGCCATCTGTTTTGCCTCTGACTTATCTACCTATGACAGAGAACCTAGAACTCTTTTTTTATATTAAAAAACCCCACAAGCATCTTTATTTGTCAACAATAGCCACTTAGAAAATGTAGTAAAGAGCATCTTATCATAACAACAAAACGCTAAGATTAACCTAATAATAAATGTGCTAAAGGACTCAATATTTTGTGTGTAACAATAGAGAACCTAGAACTCTTGAAAGCTTTCACCTTTGCCAACCCTTGTGTCCCAGGCCATACACTTTTTGAGCTCCTATGTAAGGGAACTGCCTATTTCTTCTCTGTACATTTTACAAAGAAAAATCACAGGATTTTTAGTATTGTTACTTTGGTGTTGTCTAAACAGTTAGCTTTAGAATCTACCAATATGAAGGTCCCTGACACTTGCTTTTCTCATGTTTTCTAGTATTTCAGAAATATTTCTTATTTGTGTTGCAATGAGAAAAAATTATTCTTTGGTTCCTTTTGCCTTTTCAGTTGTCAGCTCGACACGTTACTCCTTACATAAAGATTCCCAAACAGTTGTGCCACTCAATTACACATCGTATTAGTAACTCCCATCACAGAACAGGAGATGACAAGCATGAGACCACAACTATTGGTGGAGGGTTATTAATTCCCTAGAAAGGCAATTATGCTTAAATATAAAAGAATAAAGAATTCTAAAATCAGAAATTAAACGTTAATTGATACCTAGGGTCATCTGCTAACAAGCCTTTAAAATGTTTTTAAACATGATGATTGTACCCACCTAATAATGATCACAAAAGAGGTCTGGCTCTCTTTCTAAGTAGTAAAACAAGCCTGTTTTCCTGCAAGTTGTGTGACTGTAGGTATAGGTGAGGAACAGGAAGCTGTCTTCCAACCGTGGTTCTTAATGAGGGCCATACCATACTTAGTGGGCATTTGGGAAATGTGTAGGGGGTGGATTTAGGTTGTTACACTGATGGGGGTTTCATGATGTACTTAGTTGATAGAGGTTAGGAAATCGAGATGTCCTACAATGTATGGTACAGACCCACACAGCAAATAATTGCTTTACATTCTGCATGATTTCCAACTATATTCACTTACTCACATAGGAAAAAAAACTGTCCAAAATTACTTGAATCTAGAACCTACTATTTTGGGGGCATGGCTTTAACATACATGGAATTTTCACAATTAAAGTTCTTGAACTTATAAATATCTGGCAATCAACAGTGCAGACCACCTTAAATCAAAAATAATGGGTTAAAATGGTAAGAAAAATCTTGTAATCTGAGCTGGTTTGTTCTGGCAAATCACAAGTTTAGGCTGCCCAGTTGAATTGCTGAGTTTTTGTTTGAATATAACTTTTAAATAACAAACATAAATTTTTAAAAATATAAGACAAAACAGGATTTCATATTTGGACATGCACAGAATGAAAAGTAACGTAAATTAGGAAATAATCCAAATAGGGGCAAGCCAAATGTAACACTTTTCCTCTCCATACCAAACAAGGAGTGGTTGAGCTTTAATCCGGTTTCTGTTTCTAGGCTGTTAAATAAGACCTGATAAGGTACCCATAATATACTCAAAGAACATTTAGGAGTGGAAATAAGTTTCAATTCGCATGCCATCTTCAAATGATTGAGAGCTGACTATCTGTAGTGCTGTGTTAATAATTGTGCTTTTGACATAACAGTCCAGAAATTTGGGATGTGTATACTAATGATAATTCCATTGTTACATGTTTGGTTTTATTCCAGATCAAAACCCTTAGTGTCCTCCTTTTCTCGTTCTCTCACACTATACATCCAAAGTGCCAGAAAATCCTTTCGGTTTTATCCACTAAATAGATCTAGAATTATTTTTTTAACATCTTTATTGGAGTATAATTGCTTTACAGTGGTGTGTTAGTTTCTGCTTTATAACAAGGTGAATCAGTTATACATATACATATGTTCCCATATCTCTTTCCTCTTGCGTCTCCCTCCCTCCTACCCTATCCCACCCCTCTAGATGGTCACAAAGCACTGAGCTGATCTCCCTGTGCTATGCAGCTGCTTCCCACTAGCTATCTATTTTACGTTTGGTAGTGTATATATGTCCATGCCACTCTCTCACTTTGTCCCAGCTTATAATGACTTCTTGCCACTGACATAGCCATGAGCTTGAGTCAAGCAACCATCATCACTTCCTTCGTTTATAATAGCCTGCTAATTGGTCTTCCTGCTTCTGACCTTGACCTCCTGCCATCTATTCTCAACACAAAATCAAAGTAATATTGTTAAAACATAAGATCATTTTACTTCTCTGCTCAGAATTGTCCAATGGATTTCCATCTCACTCATGTCACCCAGAGTAAAAGCCAAATTCCTTACTAAGATTATAAATCCCTACATGATCTGGCTCCATTAGCTCTCTGATTTTATTTTTTACTACTCTCTTCTTATTCACATTCAGTCACATTGGGATCCTTGCTGCGCCACAAATACCCCAGGCATCCTCTCACTTCATAGCCATTGCACTTGCTGTTCTCTGTGCTGGAATGTTCTTCCCCCAAATATACAGGTACGTGACTAGTGCCCACATTTCCTCCAGATCTTTACTCCAAAGTCATTTTCTTAATGAGGACCACTGTGGTTGCTCTATCTAAAATTTGAGGGGCTTCCCTGGTGGCACAGTGGTTGGGAGTCCGCTTGCCGATGCAGGGGACACGGGTTCGTGCCCCGGTCCAGGAAGATCCCACATGCCGTGGGGCTGCTGGGCCCATGAGCCGTGGCCGCTGGGCCTGCACGTCCGGAGCCTGTGCTCCGCAGTGGGAGAGGCCACAACAGTGAGAGGCCCACGTACCACAAAAAAAAAAAAATTGAAACCCCTCTGACAATTTAATTTCCCTTATCATAAACTAGGTTTAATTTTTCCTGCTTAGCACTTACCACTATCTAAAATACTTTTTATTTTGGCTTATTTATCTTGTGAATTATCTTCCTTCCCCCACTACAAGTTCCACAAATGCATAGTTTTTTTCAAGACTGTATTCCTGTTACCTAGACTTTTGACACATGACACTCAAATATTTGCTAAATGAATTAGGGAAAGGACAGCAGTAGGAATGCTCATGTATGATATGAGGAGAGGCTCTTGACCTGAGAGAGGAGAAGTGATATCAGTGTGGAGTTCAATTAAGTCTTCCACTTCTTATCAGGAAATATAAAATACAGTGAGACTTTGTATTTAGGAATCCAGGCAGAAATCAAAAGAAACTGAAGCAATCTGGCGCTCAATATCTCTTTACTGGTAATAAAATATCTTACTCAAGTTCTGTAGGTAAAAGGTAAAAGAAAAAATTATATTGCAGAAGAGATCCTTCTAGCACAATGGCAACACCATTCATTGATCATGCTAGTCTTTTCCACTGAACTCAGATAAGGTTTTATTTTTATTTATTTATTATTTTTTTAAACATCTTTATTGGAGTATAATTGCTTTACAATGGTGTGTTAGTTTCTGCTTTATAACAAAGTGAATCAGCTATATGTATACATATATCCCCATATCCCCTCCCTCTTGTGTCTCCCTTTTACCCTCCCTATCCCACCCCTCTAGGTGGTCATAAAGCGCTGAGCTGATCTCCCTGTGCTATGCAGCTGCTTCCCACTAGCTATCTGTTTTACATTTGGTAGTATATATATGTCCATGCCACTCTCTCACTTTGTCCCAGCTTACTCTTCCCCCTCTCCGTGTCCTCAAGTCCATTCTCTACGCCTGTGTCTTTATTCCTGTCCTGCCCCTAGGTTCTTCAAAACCCTTTTTTTAAATTTTTAAATTTTTTAATTTAATTTTATTTTTTTTGTGGTACGTGGGCCTCTCACTGTTGCAGCCTCTCCCTTTGCAGAGCACAGGCTCCAGACGCACAGGCTCAGTGGCCATGCCCCACGGGCCCAGCCGCTCCACGGCATGTGGGATCTTCCTGGACCGGGGCATGAACCCGTGTCCCCTGCATCGGCAGGCGGACTCTCAACCACTGCGCCACCAGGGAAGCCCACCCTTTTTTTTTTTAGATTCCATATATATGTGTTAACATACAGTATTTGTTTTTCTCTTTCTGACTTACTTCACTCTGTATGACAGACTCTAGGTCCATCCACCTTATTCCAAATAACTCAATTTCATTTCTTTTTATGGCTGAGTAATATTCCATTGTATATATGTGCCACATCAGGGTGGGTGTATTATTGTTTAACTACCCTTCTTTAGGACATTCCTTTTTCTGCTAGATAAAAAAAATCTTCAGCAGCATCAATGTTCTTCATTTCATGGTATCAGCACTGGCTTCCACTGTCTTAAAAGTTTCCTTGTATCAGCCTCCCTGTCTTAGAATCCTGGCCTACTATTTTTGTCTTTCTCCTCCATTAGATAACTTGAACCCATGCAATTTACCTTGCTGCTCATCAGGTGGCCCCAATAATTCTATCCATAGCCTCACAAAACACATACCAATAATTTATACAGAACTCCCTAGCAAGGGACCCACTGCATTCTCCATCCCTTCCAATAATTCAGGGAAGAGGCCAGACTACTTCAAAGACCTTGGGCACATAGAGTTTAGGGATAAAACCAGGGAAGAGTGACTCAAAAGATAGCCACTGCCTATTTCCAATATTGCACTAGAAACCAGTTCTTTGGTGGAAAAAGAGCCCTGAACTGTATCATTTTCCTATTTCTGATGTGTAAATATAGCCACTATGGCCAATTTCAAGATACCAGTGTGACATCACTGAAAATTGAGAAGTACTAACAGTTGGCTCTCTCTATGAGCAGAATCCATATTTCATTGTTACATTGGAACAGCCTTATAAATTATGACATATTTTTCAACTTTTTTATGCTTTTTATTTCAGTAAAATCCTAGATCAGTGTTTCTCTAACCATGATTTTAATCCTTGGACCACCAGCATCTAACTGGTAAGTTTGTTAAAGTGTAGAAGTCTGAGTACATCCCAGACTTAAAATGTACCTTAGGTAGAATCCATACTTTTAACATCTTCCATGTGATTCTGATGTACACTAAAGTTTGCCATTCACTGTCACAAATGCCCAGTTCCATTTAATTACTATGAAAATGTATACAACTGTGAACTGAAGCAGCAAAAGCCTAAGGTTCAATCCTCCCAAATAGTAGATGTATCAGTTACTACTACGTCTACAAAATGTCCATCTGCATCAAAATTTAATGAAAACATGCAACTATCTATATTATTTCTGATTTAGACTTGAGTTAGAATCAATCTCCCTGTATTAGTTTTCTAAGACTGGATATCTGAAAGAACAGAAATTTATTTTCTGACAGTCCAAGATTGAAATGTCATCAGTGTGGTTTAATACTGAGGCCTCTCTTCTTGATTTGTAGATGGCTGTCTTTTCCCTTTGTCTTCACATGGGGTCTTCCCTTTGTGCATGTCTATGTTCTAATCTCCTCTTCTCATAAGGAGACCAGTTATATTGGATTAGAGGCCACCCTAATAACCTTATTTAACCTTAATTACCCCTTTAAAGGTGCTATCTCTAAATACAGTCACATTCTAAAGTACCGGGGGTTATAACTTCAACATGTGAATTGGTGGGGGGACACAATTCACCCCATAAAATTCCTAAATAAGCTAAAAGTAAGAAACATATACAGGAATTTATACTGAGCCATTAAATGTGACACATAGATTCAAGCCTGGAAATATTTAAGCATCTTCGCTTTAATATATCTGGCATCAACAAATGTTAGCCTCCCTGTCACAAGGAGCCATCAGCTTGCAGAATGTCTCTGGCATGAATCCAAACACACAGATCTTTAGATTTCATGGAACAATTCATTCACTTATAAAGATAAGGACTAATTCATAAACATCTTGTGGAAAGCTGAAGGCAGAATGATATTTATTTTTTAGTTGATCAAAATTTTGCTTCATGATTTTGGGAACTTGGGGGAAAATCTCTCTTTGAAGCAGAATCAGAAACCTGTTCTTTCTCTTGTAATACTAACTATAATAGGTACAAGTTATACCCTCAACTTATGAGAAATTTTCCAAGAAAGAAATGATATTGAAAATTTTTCAAAAATATTTTTCACATACCTTTAAAATGTGTTGTTCAATTCTAGATGGTTATTCTATTTAAACTGCACCTCTTGCTTGGCTTCATAGCAAACCTAGGGGCAGGACAGGAATAAAGACGCAGATGTAGAGAATGGACTTGAGGACACTTGGAGGGGGAAGGGTAAGCTGGGACGAAGTGAGAGAGTAGCATTGACATATATACACTACCAAGTATGTAAATTTTTAATTTATAATAATCACTTGAAAACATGA
Organism: Mesoplodon densirostris; assembly: GCF_025265405.1. Classification (NCBI taxonomy): domain Eukaryota; kingdom Metazoa; phylum Chordata; class Mammalia; order Artiodactyla; family Ziphiidae; genus Mesoplodon; species Mesoplodon densirostris. The sequence continues at coordinate 30,470,220 of NC_082681.1, read as the reverse complement.
TTCCAAATAATCTTCAAGAGTGCTTTACCATTCATTTATATCCTCATTCAACATTAAACAAATATTTTGGGGGCAGCTATCTTACATTTTTGTGCTAAGATCTGGAGGGTACAGATGTGAATAAGTCATGCTCTTGTCCTCATGAAGCTCACAGTTTAATGAGAGATGCAAATAATGAAACATGTGCTATGATAAACATAAGATCACAATGTTATAGGGGCAGGGAAGAGAAATTGATTAGCTTTGCCTGAGGGAAGTGGGGAAAGTTTCACAGAGGGTATTATGTTTTATCTACATCTTAAAAATGTAGAAGAGGGGAGAAAATTCACTCCAATGAGGGCAAATAGTGTGTAAAACACTATGTTAGTAGGGAAGTTGCAAATGATTTTATAAGCTAATGGTGAATGATGGAGCCCAAAAATGTAGACTAGATTCACATCATTCAGAACTTTGTACACTGTACTGAGGTGTTTAAATTTTATTCTAGAATCAAAGAAGGATTTTATCTGTGATGTGTTATGATTAGATTTGTGTTCTAGATTCCAAAACTGAGCCCCTGATCTTCTCCAACTCCAAATTTGTTTCTTACAGTCTTTCCCTATCTCAGTTAACTCCATCCTTCCAGATATATAAGGCTAGAATCCTTGAAGTTATGTTTGTATCACTTTTTCTCTCATGCCCCACATCCTGTCAGGAAACCATCTAAGTTCTATCTTAAAATTATATCCACAGGGCCTCCCTGGTGGCGCAGTGGTTGAGAGTCCGCCTGCCGATGCAGGGGATACGGGTTCGTGCCCCGGTCTGGGAGGATCCCTGTCAGGAAACCATCTAAGTTCTATCTTAAAATTATATCCACAGGGCCTCCCTGGTGGCGCAGTGGTTGAGAGTCCGCCTGCCGATGCAGGGGATACGGGTTCGTGCCCCGGTCTGGGAGGATCCCATATGCCGCGGAGCAGCTGGGCCCGTGAGCCATGGCCGCTGGGCCTGCGCATCCGGAGCCTGTGCTCCGCAACGGGAGAGGCCACAACAGTGAGAGGCCCGCATACCGCAAAAAAAAAAAAAAGAAAAAAAAATTATATCCACAATCTGAACACTTCTTACTCTCTTTCACTGCTACAGAGTTCACCATCCTGTATTTCCTGGATTATTAAAGTAGCCTATTAACTTGTGCCCCTGCTTCCACTTTCCCCAGCCTTTCACAACCAGATTTGTTCTCAACATAGAAGTCAAAGCAATTGGGTTAAAATATTCAGATCATGTTACTCTTTTGCTCAAATCTGACCACTGACTTCTACAGGGGAGCAAAATTCGCCACCCCAAAATGTGTCTCTTTGGCATGATGATTAATTTAGGCTGATAATTTTTAAGGCCCAAACAACTCAGGAAGAATCTTTGACCTTCCCCCACCAACTGCCTAAATGAATGTAGATAGAGGACCTGTTCCAGGAAGGGTTACCACCATAGATAACTATACTATGAACTAGGTATGGTAAATGGGGATGAACCTAGCAAAGTCTGTTTGTTAAAATTCCTCTCTCTGTCCCATTGTCTCTGCATGGCCCAGCAAACATTTGTTTACCAAACATTTGCTTTTCCATCTCCATGTGAATTGCCTTCCTCCCCTTTGAAGTCCTAAACCACATCCCCCAACATCCTCTTTTGTTTTTAGATGAAGATGGTATTTAGGGTGGGGGTTTCAGCCATGTTGATGAATTACCAGTTTTCCTGGGTCTCTCCCATGTATCCATGTTATTAACCTTTTGTGTGATTTTCTCCTGTTAACCTGTCTTATGTCAGCTTAATTCCTAGACCAGCCAGAAGAACTTAGAAGGGTAGAGGAAAACTTCTTCCTCCCTGACAGTTCCCATCTTACTTAGAGTAAAAGTCAAAGTCCTTTCAATGAACTGCAAAGTCCTAAACAATCTGAGTCTCTTTTAGTTTTCTAACCTAATTGGTAACTATCCCTCCTCCCCCATTTTCTCTTCCCCATATACATTGGCCTCCTTGCTGTTCCTAGAACATGCCACACACATTCCCACCTCAGGGCCTTTGCAGTTGCTCTTTCCTCTCCCTGGAATGCTCTTCCCATTGATATCTACATGAGTTTTTCTCTCACCCCCTTCATTCAAAAATCACCTAAGTAATATAAGCCCTAAACAACTATTTGAAATTTCACTCCATCCTTCAATACTATTGTTCTTTCTTCCGTCTTGAATATTTTCCCCATGGTACTTATCACCTTATGGTATACTATACCATTTACTTATTTAGATCATTCATTATTTGTTTATTCCCACCAGAGTATGATCTCCATGAGGTCAAAGGTTTTCTTTGTTTGTTTGCTTTTATCTTTGCATATAACATAATTCCTAGAATGGTGCCTGACATAGGAAGAGCTTAATAAAGATTTGTGGAAAGTTGAATGAAACTCTAGAGAATAGTGTGAATTGAGTAGAAAGAATCAGTGTGAAAAATTTTTGTAGTCCACAATGTTTGCATTAATAACCATTTATTGAGCTAAACATCTAACATGTATTCCACATTTTTTCTAGTTTCTTTGAAGAGTAGGAATATATGAGAAATCTCTGTATTATGTGAAATATTAAATTAGTTTCTGCCAAACTACATGCCTATCACTTGCTCTTTCTTCCTGCCAGGATGTCTTACTTCCTGACACTGCAATCACCATTTTCAAATCTTCTAATCACATTCAATTTAACTTCCAGTTTTATCACTTTTGTCTCTTTACTGTATACTCACCTCTGTTAGTCAATTCCCTCTTTGGATTATCCATTTTTATAAAATGTTACATGGGTTTATCATTGGGAGACAGGTAGCACAACTACACATTTTGCTGTCTGTGCATGAAATGAATAACAGATACATAGTGACCAATCAACAAAAAACGTTGAAAGATATGGCATGATTAATAACTGATCATAATGTGCATCTTATTTACATATTGATCTGTGGGATGAAGAGCTAGCAACAAAGTTTGCACTTTATGCAATTACTCATAGTTAATATAACACAGTAACAAATTTAAATTGTCATTTAGAGCTGGTGTTATTTAAACTGTGAGTAACCAAAATGTAAGCATATCAGATCCTTGCAAAGCAAGGGCTCTCCGAGTGTATATGTATTTGAATACGCACGTGTGTGTGTGACTGTATATCTGTATGTGTATTCCATAAAAGCACTATAGACACACATATGGAATATTATGCAATTTTAGTTGTTTTAAATTTTACAAAAAGATTGTTGTGCTGTATTAAATTTTGTGAGTTTTTTTTACCTACATCATATATTACAATTGTATAAAGTACATAAATCTGTTTCCAAGTTCTCTACCCTATTCTACTTTCTTTACCTATACCAAATACCACACATTCTTAATTACAAGAGTTTCATATTAAGTTCTGATGGCTGGTAAGGCAAGTGCCCCTTCCTTGTTTTCTTAACCCATTATTCTTACTTAGAAATTTCAGGATCATCTTATTAAATTCTAAGGAACAAAGACTGCTGGTATTTTTATTCAAATGCACTGAATATGTAGTTCAATTTTAGGGGAATATGACATGTTTACTATACTAATACTTTTTCTATGTAAGCATAGTATATATTTCTACTCATAAATCCTAACATTTGGGTTGTTAAAATTATTCTTAAGACCATTTAATAATGTTTCCTTTAGAAATCATACACACCCTTTTGTCGGATTTTTTCCAGATACTCTATATTCTGTGACATTATTATAAAAGGTATTTTATTATTAACTACATTTTCTGCTTGTTTAATTTAAAATCAATTTTAGTAACATGTATATTTCCAATAAAAGTCATATTTTTTCAAATATATTGGTGAATAGTTGTTCATAACAGATCTTTGATTCTTTTAATAGAGTTATTTGTAGTAAAATGTTGTTTTGTTGTTGATATCATCTAACTATAGTATCTCAATTATTTGGGGCCAACATTGCCACCATTTTGTCTATTTAAGTATTATTTCGGTTTGTTTGAGATATATTATAGATTACTAAATTAAATATCACATGAAAATTAGCTGAAAAAACTATAGTATTATGTCTGCGCTCTGCTTAGTTTTTTTTTTTCTTTAACAGCAAAAGTCTCTCTTCTGGAAGTGACGTTTGCTTTTTATTGGGTGACTTACTTACTTATTTATGGTTGTGTTGGGTCTTCATTGCTGTGCATGGGCTTTCTCTAGCTGCAGCAAGCAGGGGCTACTCTTCATTGCAGTGTGTGGGCTTCTCATTGTGGTGGCTTCTCTTGTTGTGGAGCATGGGCTCTAGACTCATGAGCTTTAGTAATTGTGGCACATGGGCTTCAATAGTTGTGGCACACGGGCTCAGTAGTTGTGTCTTGTGAGCTCTAGAGCACAGGCTCAGTAGTTGTGGCACACAGGCTTAGTTGTTTCGCAGCATGTGGGATCTTCCCGGACCAGGGCTCAAACCCGTGTCCCCTGCAATGGCAGATGGATTCTTAACCACTGCACCACCAGGGAAGTCCATTTGCTTAGTTTTTTTTTTTTTTTCTTTTTGCGGTATGCGGGCCTCTCACTGTCGTGGCCTCTCCAGTTGCGGAGCACAGGCTCCGGACGCGCAGGCCCAGCCGCTCCGCGGCATATGGGATCCTCCCAGATCGGGGCACGAACCCGTATCCCCTGCATCAGCAGGCGGACTCTTAACCACTGCGCCACCAGGGAGGCCCCATTTGCTTAGTTTTTAAATGTCTTCCTAAATGTTATATCTTCCTACTAACATTAACTAATATACATTTAGGACATCTACATTATTACATTTAGGACAAGGTTATCATTAACAGTAGTAGATATACATTCATTTTTTTAAAATCTTGCTGACAATTTCAAATATTTTGGATGACTTATAAGAGCTGATTCGGTTTTTATTATTTTTTATCACATAATTGGCTGATGGAGAGGTTCTGTTAGCCATAGGAAAATTGTCATTTTCTGTGTTTCAGTTATGTTTGCATTATTAGTATTATCTTTAGCTTGCAGATTTGTTTTTTTTCATAATTCATTAACTGCATTGCACTGAAGACAAATGAGAGAGTATCAGTGTCAACTCTCTGTGCTGTAAAGAAGGATGAAGTGTGTTCTAGGCCAAGGGTATATCTGCAAAGTCCCTAGGTTGGAAAAGCACAAAATGTGTTCTATGAAATAAGCAGAAGTCAGTGTGTAGAGAGTTAGGAGAAACCGCTATCAGGAAAGGTGTTAGGAGCAAGTCTTTTCTCCTAATAAGAATATATTTTTCCTCAGGGATCTCATGTTAGTGTTTGGCAAAAGCCCAGAAAGAGGATATTTTGATCTACAGCCTTACTAATCATCCCCTTAATAATGCTATGTATATCCCATTCCTTTGCAAAATTTGGGAAACAAGTACATAAATCCTATCTAGCAACTTCTGTAACACAGAATACAAAATTTCTCCTGGTTCCTTTATTCCTTGAGGTGAAAATTAAGATATTAAATGGATGTAATAATGCCTAGTCTGTAGAACAAAACAGGCGGAAATAATTAGCCAAGGTAAGTTTTCCTGCAGCGATCACTACATCATAAGGGACCTAAAATAATCCACCAGAAATTTAAATCTCCTCCTTTCAAAACTTTCCTCCACAATGACATCTGCAAAGAAGGATTGTGGCATGGGCAATTTCTGGCAGTAGTTAATGTAGATTGAAGTAGCAGAAATAGAAACCATGAAAATTGAATGGAATATAGGTATAATCATCCAGGAAGATGATACTGAAGCTTGTATTAGGCTCAAGGCAATAAGAAAATAGCAAAGAATCAGATTCCTGACAGAATAGTAAACTACCATCAATTGCTGGCTTTATACCATGAACCAAACATAGAAATTCCAAAACCAATCAACAAACAAAACCCCAAAATGCCAGAGGTGGCTTAATAAATTTGTTAAATTAATACCACCTGTGAGAATTCTGTAGCATGATAGAAGTTAACTGTGTCCTAAGTTGGGAAAGGGTGGCAGGGAGAGGAGAAGTAGCTTATAATAGTTGAGGCTGGAACCATGGGTAGAAGATAGGAGTTTTGTTTAGTTTTGCTTTTTAATGTCTGTCCATTTTTTCTCTCCCACATATCCTTTGGCAGACATGTCTGTCCTTTTTTTCTCTCCCACATATCCTTTGGCAGACAATTAGCTTCCCTGTCATCATTGCAAGAAAGAAAAATAGTCAGTAGGGAGGCAGTTATTTCCAATATGGTGGATTAAAAGCTTGATAAATTCTCCCCACAAAAAGCATCCATTAAACTGGATAAAATCATGAGAAACAACCATTGCTGAGCTCCGTAAGTCAACAAAAGCATAAAACAAATTGAGAAGTGTTTATGCAAGAAAAAATACCAAAGCTTGGATAAGAACTGTGAGTGGAAATATGTATCATTCTTGTCCAGGCCTTCTCCTATATTCCTCCCATAGCTCAGTTGGCTCAGGAGTTCTACCAAAGCTCTCTATGAGAGCAAAGTTGCTAGGTTCCATGACTTACCATGATCTCATCAGAAACAATGAATGACAGAACACAGTGAAATGACATATTCAAAAGGGCTAAAGGAATAAAATTGTCAACCAGATATCTATACAGCAATATATAAAAAGGGTAATACATCCTGAACAAATGGGAGTTCATTGCAAGAATGTTGGGTTAGTTTAACACTCAAATGTAAATCAAAGTAGTTCAACACGTTAATAAACAAAAAACCCTGTATAATCATTCTCAGTAGATGCAGAAAAAACACTGGACAGAATATACTAGCCATTCCAGACAAAAACTTACAGCAAACTAGGACTAGAAGGGAACTTTCTCAACCTGATAAGGGCCCTTTATGAAAAACTTTCATCTAACCTCATACTTAATGGTGAAAGACAGAGTGTTTTCCCCCTAAGATCAGGAATAATACAAGGATACATGCTCTCACCACTTCTATTTAACATTGTAATGGAGGTTCTAGACAGTGCAGTCAAGCATGAAAAAGAAATAAATGTCATCCAGCTTGCAAAAGAAAATAAAATTGTCTTTATTTGTAGATGACATGGTCACTTATGTAGAAAATCTAATAGAATTTACAGAAAAGCTATTGGAACTAATAAGTGAGCTTAGCAAGGCTGAAGGATAAAAGGTCATATACAAAAATTATTTGTTTTTCTATACACTAGCAAAGAACAAGCAGCTATTGAAATTTAAAATATACCACTTACAGTTGCATCAAAAAATAAATATTTGGTGATGACTCAGACAAAAGATGTGAAATATATGTACAAAGAAAAGTGAAAAACATTGTTGAGATAAATTAAAGATTGCCTAAATAAATGGAGATATACACCTTGTTTACAGTTTGGAAGACTCAGTATTGTTAAGATGTTAATTCTCTCCAAATCTATCTATAGGTTCATCACAGTCCCACACAAAGTATCAACAGACTTTTTTGTAAAAAGTGGCAAGCTGATTCTAAAATGTATACATAAATGCAAGGAACTAGAATTGTGAAAAAAGAGTTGTGAAAAAGAAAAAGTTTGAGGAATAACACAACCTCATTTAAAGACATTATAAAGCTACAGTGACAAATGTAGTGTGATATTTAAATATCGACAAAGGGATCAGTGGAACAGAGTACAAAGACAGAAAGGGACACACATATATTGAATTAATTTTTGACAAAGATACAAAGACAGTTCAGTGGAAAAAGAGTCATTTCAACAAATGCTGCTGGAACAACTGGATAACTATATGCAAAAATAAACTTCTATCCATAACCCACACCATATATAAAAATTAACTAAAAATGAATCACAGATCTAAATGTAAAAATTTATAATGTTTTTAGAAAAATTATAGAAAAAAAAATTTGTGGTCTTTAGTTAGGTAAAGATTTCTTAGACATGATATCTAAAGCACAAGTTATAAAAGACAAATTGATAAATTGGAATTCATTAAAATTTAAAAGTCTTATTCCAGAAAACATACCTATAACAGAACAAAAAGCACCCCCAGACTGAGAGAAAATATTTGTGTATCATAGTTAATATGCAGAATATACAAATACCTCTCAAAACTTATTAAGAAAACCAAAACTCAAAAAATAAAGGGACAGGGGCTTCCCTGGTGGTGCATTCGTTGAGAGGCTGCCTGCCAATGCAGGGGACACGGGTTCGAGCCCTGGTCTGGGAAGATCCCACATGCCACGGAGCAGCTGGGCCCGTGTGCCACAACTACTGAGCCTGCGCATCTGGAGCCTGTGCTCCGCAACAAGAGAGGCCGCGATAGTGAGGGGCCTGTGCACCGCGATGAAGAGTGGCCCCTACTCGCCGCGACTGGAGGAAGCCCTCGCGCAGCAAACGAAGACCCAACACAGCCAAAAATAAATAAAAATAAAATAAAATAAAAAAGAATCCTTCCTTAAAAAAAAAATAAATAAATAAAAATAAAGGGACAAAAGATTAGAACAGATTCTTCTCAAAAGAAGATATCTGGATGACAAAATAAGCATATGATAGTCCTAATGACTATCACTAGTCATTAAGAAATGCAAACTAAAACTACAGTGAGATAACTGTAAACACCTATTAAAATAGCTAAAATTGAAAAGACTGGCCATACCAACTGTTAGACAGGATGCAGAACAAACATAGCTCTCATATACGGTCCATGGGAAAGTAAATGGCAGCCACCTTGGAAAACATTTAGGGGGTTTCTTAAAAAGTTAAACATATACCTACCATATTATCTAAGCATTCCACTCCAAGGCATTTACATAAGACATATATTCCAAATGAAGCACGTGTCCATATGAAAACCTGTGTACAAATGCTCATAGCAGCTTTATTTATAATAATCAAATGGGAAATAACCCATATGTTCTTGAATGGATAAAAATGAACAAACAGGTATATGGATAAACATATAATGGAACATATAAAAGATATCATATAAAGGAATAATACTTCACAATAAAAAGGAATGAACTAGTGATACATGCAACAGTATGGATAAATCACAAAAAAAATTACACTAAGGAGGCCAGACCAAAAATGATATAAAATATGATATCATTTATATAAAATTCTGCAAAATGCAAACTAATCTATAGTGACAGAAAGCATATGCGTGTTTGTCTGAGACAGTGAGAAATGGGGAAGTGGAGGAGATAGGAATTGCAAAGGAATCCAAAGAAACTTTCAGGGTTCATGGATAAGTTGACTATCATGATTGTGGTGAAATAAAAAGGGAAGTTTATATAGATAATAGATGATAGATAGATAGATAGACACAATTTAAACATGTGCAGTTGACCTTATGCCCATTATAATTCAATAAAGTTGTAAAAAAAAGTCACAGGAAAATAACACAAACTATATACAAAGGTGACATTCCAGATGTATTCAAGTTCTAATTGTGAAAAGAAAAAGTATAAAAGGGAGCAGAATCATTTTAGAAATGTATATTTGTCTTTAAATTAGGATTGACTTCTTCAACAAGATACAAAACGCAGATATCATAAAGCAAAATAGTAACCTATTTGACCACATAAAATTTAAAGATTTCTTTTAGTGAAGAACCCCTTCAGAGGAAGTTAATAGATGAAAAATTGGGGAAATTCAGTAACAGAAGGATAGCTGGCAAACCCCCAAACACCTGGAGATTAAACAACACAGAAATAGCATGTGGGTCAAAGAAGGAATCTCAAGACAAATTTTAAAATATTTTGAACTAAATGAAATTAGAAAACACAACATACCAAAGTTTGTTAGATGCAGCAAAAGCAGCGCTTAGTGGGAAATTTTTAGCATTAAATGCATGTATTAGAAAAGAAGAAAGATCGGAAATCACTCATCTAATCTTCCACTTTAGGATAACTAAAAAAAGAGGAGCAAATTAAATCCAACTCCTAGCTAATGCAATAAAAAATGAAAGGAAATAAGAGATATCCTAATTGTAAAGGAAGAAATAAAACTGTCTTTGTTTACAGATGACATGATAGTCTATGTGGAATATCTAAGAGAACAGACAAAAAAACCTACTAGAACTAACAAGCAACCTAATGCAGGTTACATGACACAAGGTTAATATACAACAGTCAATTGCTTTCCTTTATACCAGCAGTGAACAAGTGGAATTTGAAATTTAAAAAATAATACCATTTATGTTAGCATCCAAAAAAATTAAATACTTAAGTATAAGTCTAAAAAATATATATGACCTATATTAGGAAAACTATAAAACTCTAATGAAAGAATCAAAGAACTATAAAAACAGAGAAATATTCTATGTTCATGGATAAGAAGACTCAATATTATTAAGATATCAGTTCTTTTCACCTTGGTATACAGATTCAATGCAATCCCAATGAAAATAACAGCTAGTTATTTTTTTGGATACTGACAAACTGATTCTAAAGTTTACATGGAATGGCAAAAGACTCAGAATAGCTAACACAATATTGAAGGAGAAAAACAAAGTTGGAAGAATGACACTACCTGACTTCAAGACTTACTATAAAGCTACAGTAATCAAGACATGGCAGACTCACAGATATAGAAAACAAACTTGAGGTTACCAAAGAGGAGAGAGAAGGGGACAAATCAGGGGTATAGGATTAACAGATTACTATACATAAAATATATACACAACAAGGGTTTACTGTAAAGCACAGGGAATTACACCCAATATCTTGTAATAACCTATAATGGAGTATACTCTCCAAAAATACTGAAACACTATGCTGTACAGCTGAAACTAACACAATATTGTAAATCAACTATATTTCAGTTTTAAAAAAAGACAGTATGGTATTGGTGAAAGAATAGACATATAGATCAATGCACAGAATAGAGCCCAGAAATAGACCCATATGAATATAGTCAGTTGATCTCGAGAAAGGAGCAAAGGCATTATACTGGAGAAAAGATAGTCTTTTTAATAAATGATGCTGAAATAACTGGACAGCCACATGCAAAAAAGGAATCTAGACATAGACTTTACATCTTTCACAAATATTAACTCAAAATGGATAACAGACCTAAATGTAAAATGTAAAACTATAAAATTTCTAAAATATAACATAGGAGAAACTCCAGATGACCTTAGATTTGATGATGACTTTTACATACAACACCAAGTTATACTCTATGAACAACTGATAAGCTAGACTATTGAAATTTAAAATTTCTGCTCTATAAAAGACACTGTCAAGGGAATGAAAATTTAGTTCACAGACTGGGAGGAAATATTTGCAAAGACACATTGACAAAGGACTCATCCAAAATACAGAAAGAACTCTTAAAACTCAATGATAAGAAAACCTGATTAATAAATGGGACAAAGACCTTAATAGACAACTCGTTAAAGAAGATATACAGATGACAAATAAGCATATGAAAAGATGCTCCATATCATTTGTCATCAAGAAAATGCAAATTAAAATAACAATGAGCTACCACACCTATTAGGATGACTAAAATCCAGAACATTGACATCAAAATTTTTTGAGGATGTGGAGCAACAGGAACTCTCATTCATTGCTGGTGGGAATGTGAAATGGCACAGCCACTTTGGAAGAGTTTGGTGGTTTCTTACAAAAATAACATACTCTTACCATACCATCTGTCAATCATGCTCCTTGGTATCTACCCAAAGGAGCTGAAAACTTATGTCCACCCAAAACTCTGCACATGAATATCTATAGCAGTTTTATTCATAATTGCCAAAACTTGGAATATTGTTAAATGCTAAAAAGAAATGATCTATCGAGCCATGAAAAATGTAGAGGAAACTTATACACATTACTAAGTGAAAGAAGCCAATCTTAAAAGGCTACATACTGTATGATTCGTTCTGGAAAAGGCAAAAACGATGGAGACAATAGAAAGATCTATGGTTGCCAAAGGTTATCTGGAGTAAGCGATGAATAGGTGGAGCACGAAGGATTCTTAGGGCAGTGAAACTATTCTGTATGATACCATATGGTGGATACATGTCATTATATATTTGTCTGAACCCATATAATGCACAATACCAAGAGTGAACCCTAACATAAACTATTGACTTTGGGTGATGATTTGTCAATGTACATTCATCAGTAATAACAAATGTACCACTCTGGTGGGGGATGCTGATAATAGGGGAGGTTATGCATTTGTGGTGGCAGGGGGTATGTGGGAAATCCCTGTACCTTTTGCCCAGTACTGCTGTGAACCAAAACAGATCTAAAAATAAGTTCTATTAAAAAATTTGGAAGATAAATTTTCGATGTTAAAAGCTCACAAGGTATTATTGTATATCCGAGACATACAATAAACTCTTGCAAATCAACAGTAAATATTTGGATTATACCACAAATAACTTGGGAAAGGCTATAAGTAGGCAAATCATAAAAGGGGAATTTAAAATGGTTAACAGACATGTAAAAGTTGATTTCAACTCTATTTGTCAGTAGACAATTACAAATTAAAACAGCAATGTACACTGTTTTTAAAGTACATCAACAATAATGGATAAATACCAGAAAGTCTGAGAAAACCAAATATTAGCAAAAATGAAAAACATATGAAACCTCATACCCACCCAACTTGTGGGAGATAGACTGATACCAATATTCTGTTGAGTAAACTGAATTAGTAAACATAAGCATACACAAAGTTTATTACTCAATCCCGCTCCCAGATTAATATCCAAGTATAATATATGCATATACCCATAAAAGGTCTCATGTAAAGACACACATCACCGCACTCCTTGTGGAAGTAAGTGGCAACTTAGGTTTCCATTATTTGGGGAAATAAGTAAAATTTAGTGGGTACATAGTATAGAATAGTACTATGCATCAATCAGAAGTGATGAACTAAAGGTCAAATAGCAACATAATTGATCTTTGAAATATATTATTCTTTTAAAAACCAAACTATAAAACAGTGATAATTATTGTAAATAACATTTAACTGTAAAGCATGCAAATATAAACCAGTTACAAAGAAAGAGTGGTGTTAAAGCAAGTGCCTAAAAGGAGAAAGAGAAGAATGGAAGTGAAAATTAAGGAAGGCAGGAAGAAAAGGAAAAAGAAAACAGAAGTGTAATAAAACCAAAGTAGGGTCTAACAACGATGACATTGTACCATGGACTGAAATGTATGATTGAGTTAACCCGCTGCGTTTGATGTTCAGAAAACCCACACAGAAACAGATAAACAAATGAAAGGTCATATATGAGAACTTACACGAAGAAAGAACTGATAAAATTTGAACCATCCCTGTGCCTTAAAAATGCTAGTTGCTAAAGATGACACTCAAGATTTGAGCCTGAGTGGCAGAACAGATGATTGATTTATGGAAAGAAAAATAATTGGAGTCTATTATAATGCTTGTATTGGATATCAGGAATTCACTAAAGATAATTTTCTGTATTATAGGTGAAGAAAACACCTTTATCATTATATTCATCACAATGATGTGAATTTACTAAATGGAATTTCTTCAAAGGTAAGAAACTACTATTTTTCTTTGCTTCTCAAGTGCCTAGCATGGTGTCCGGCAATATGAAGCACTCAAGAAGTGTTCATTGAACTGAATATAAGTTTCAAAGTCATTTGTTGTGCTTATTTTATCTGTTGGTATAACATTAAAATAATGGATCCATATTTGTGCACAGAACAATGGCAATAGTTTGTCCATACTCACACAACACTAGTACATCTGGTTGTAAAGATGAGAAATGCAAAGAAACTGCCACATAATGTGGCGTTTTTGTTGTTTTGTTTTGATTTTGGTTCTATGTGATTCAGCTAAACTAAATGATGGCTGTGAACAGAGCCCAGATTTTCTGACTATTGGTGCCTGCTGAGAATGTCAGATCAGTATGTACTCAAATAGCAGTTCCAACACTACAGAGTTGAAGAACCCCTTTTTTAAACCTCTATTTACTTTCTTGAAATATGAGCATAATTGATAGTAAATGAGAAAAGTGACCAAAGATAGTGATAAACTCTTCCTGAGCTAGTGGAGGACTTTTATACTTTGCAATTGAGGGGCTGCATGCTGTCCAGCTTTTAGGTGCTCTGAACCAAAAATGAACCACCATAAAGGATATAAGAGTTTTCTATTCCACTTGCATAACTGCTGGATTATCTATGACCTTCAAGTATGTGGGAAACAAAATTGCTATGGATTGTTAATGACCACAGACCTCGGATTACACAGAGCAAAAGAATTTAAATTTTTGTCATCTTATGCTAATAGTAAAGTGATATACATTTGTTTAAAGTTTTAATGCTTTGTGACAGGAATTCACACCTATAAGCTTCTTTATCTTTACAACAACCCAATTACAAAGAAAATAGTCATTTTATGCCCACTAGCCAAATGGGTAAACTAAGTGACAAGGAAATTAAATAGTTTTCTTCAAGTCACACAACGAATTAGGGACAGTGCTTTGGCTGGAAACTGGATTTCCTGGTATAATTCTCTACCTATAAAACATCATCTAACCATCCTTTCTCTCTGAATATTGAATATAAAGAAAGAGTAAAAATAGAATTGCTCCTATATGTTTGCATCAGCTTCTGGTTTTCACAGGCCTGCAAACTGCTTCAATATGGATAAATTTTCAAACTCATTCTGAGTTTTTCCTAAATCTGTTGCATGCTTATGGAACTCAATCTGTTCTTTTTAAAAAAAACCAATTTATTATGGTATGATTGACATACACAAACTTGTACATATTTGATGTATACAACTTGATGAGTTTGGAGATAAATATACATTTATGAAACCATCACCACAGTCTATACCATAAGGATATATACCACCTTCAAAAGTTTCCTCCCACCCTGTTCATTTATTATTATTTTTGTGATAAGAACATATAATGTAAGATCTATTTTCTTAGCAAATGTTTAAGTATACAATATAGTATTTTTAACTATAGGAACTATGCTGTATAGCAGATCTCTCAGACTTGTTCATCGTACATAACAGAAGTTTTGTAACCTGTGACTAATACCTCTCTATATCTTCCTCCCCCCACAACCTGACAACCACCATTCTACTCTCTGCTTCAATGAGTATGGCTATTTTAGATTCCTCATATAAGTGGTATCATATAGTATTTGTAATTCTGTGTCTGGCTTATTTCACTTAGCATAATGTCCTCCAGGTTCATCTGTGTTGCCACAAATGTTAGGATTTCCTTTCTTTATAAGACTGAATAATATTTATATCACTTTTCTTTATCCATTCATTCATCAATGGACATTTAGGTTGCTTCAACGTCTTGACTATTGTGAATAATGTTGATCCCTTTGGATATATACACAAAAGTGATATTGCTGGATTAAATGGTAGCTTATTTTTTGAGGAACTTCCATACTGTTTTCCAAGGCATCTGCACCATTTTGCATTCCCACCAACAGCGTACAAGTGTTTCCTTTTCCCTGCATCCTTACCAACACTTGTTATCTTTTATTCTATTGATAAAATTTTGTCATCTTTTGTTTAGCCATGTTAATTGATATGAGATGATATCTCATTGTGGTTTTGATTTGCAGTTCCCTGATGATTAGTGATGCTGCCTGTCTTTTCATACACCTGTTGGCCATTTGGATGTCTTCTTTGGAGAAATGTTTATTCAGTTCCTTTGCCTATATTTTATCAGGTTATTATTATTGTTATTACTGCTATTGATTTGTATGAATTCCTTATATATTTTGAATATTAACCCTTTTTCAGATATGTGGTTTGCAAATATGTTCTCCCATTCTGTAGGTTGCCTTTTTTTTTGTCTGTGCAGAAGCTCTTCAGTTCGAAGTAGTTCCACTTTACTTTTCCTTTTGTTGCTTATGTTTTTGGTGTCATATCCAAGAAATTATTGCCAAGACCAATGTCAAGAATCTTTTCCACTGTTTTCTTCTAGTAGTTTTATAGTTTCAGGTCTTATGTTTAAATCTTTAATCTATGTTGAGTTATTTTCTGTGTATGGTGTAAGATAAGTGCTAATTCCATTCTTTTGCATGTGGATATACAGTTTTCCCAACAATTTATTGAAGACACTATCTTTTCCACATTGTATATTCTTGGCCCTTTGTCAAAGATCAGTTTTACTGTACATAGGTAGGTTTATATCTGGGCTCACCATTCAATAAAATTGGTCCTTATGTCCATTTTCATGCCAGTACCATACTGGTTTGATTACTGTAGCTTTGTAATATATTTTAAAATCAGGAAGTGTGATGCCTTCAACTTTGTTTTCTTGCTCAAAATTGCTTTGACTATTTAATGTCTTCTGTGGTTTAATATGAATTTTATAATTGTTTTTCGACTTCTGTAAAAAGTGCCATTGGAATTTTGATAGGGATTGCACTGAATCTGTAGATCACTTTGGGTAGTATGGACATTTTAATAATATTAATTCTTCTAATCCATGAACATGTGGTGTCTTTCCATTTATTTGTGTCTGCTTTAATTTCTTTTGTTTGTGTTTTATGGTTGTCGGTGTACAAGTCTCTCATTTCCTTGGTTAAATTTTCTCCAAAGTATTTTATTCCTTTTATGCTACTGTAAATTTAATTGTTTTCTTAATTTTCTTTTCAGATAGTTCATTTCTGGTGTATAGAAATGCAACTGATTTTTATGTGTTGATGTTGTATATCCTGCAACTTTACTGAATTAATTTATTAGTCGTGTGTGTGTACATGCATGGAGTCTTTAGGATTTTCTACATATAAGATCATGTCATTGACAGAGATAATTTTACTTGTTCCTTTCCAATTTAGAGCATCAATCTGTTCTTCTGATCATCTTAATAATGTTGCTTTATTAGGTTATAGCTAAATATTTATCTGTTTCTGAGAAGCTAATTGAATCCTCATAGCAACCCTAGGAGGGAAGTTCTATTATCTCACCTTTACAGTTGAAAAAGCTGAGGCATAGGAAAAATTAAATAAATTTCCCAATGCTTACAGTGAGTAATAGAAAATTCAGATTCAAATACAATCAATTACCTCCAGAACCTGCTTAGTCACTACACTATCAGGTATGAAAGTACATTATAAACTTATTTTAATTAAAACATTTTGCTATTGGTACAGGACTTGTCAAGTTTATCGATCAAGGAAAAAAGAGGTCAGTAATAGAGGTTTGCTTGTCAAAATACATGAAGTTGAGTATGTAATAAAGGTGCCTTTAAAATCAACAGAATGGTACTGGGACAAATAGCTATCCATATGGGAAAAATTATATTTATTCCTAGGACGAAGTATTCAAAAACTTAAATTCCAAATAGATTAAAGACTCAAATATTTAAAAATTCATAAAATGAATTAAAATGCATATGATATATTTATGTCCTTTAATTAGGGAAAGTATTCTTAAGATACAAAAATTAAGAGTCAAAGTAGAGACTGATGAATTTAACTACATTAAATTTAAGGTTTTTTTTAAACAAAAGATACCACAAGGAAAGTTTAAAAAGACAACTGAGAGAGCTGAAGAAAATACCTGAAATGTGTAATGAACAAATATTCTTATCGAGAAATTAGAAACTACAAACTAAGGAGACATGCAAATAACACAATAGAAAGTGCGCATTTATAAAGGATGAAAATGGTTAATAAACGAATGCTCAGCTTCATTAGAAATCAGGGAAATGAACTTTCCACATCAAGAGATACCATTTGTAATCCATTGATTGGCAAAAATTATATAACTTGATCATATAAAACATTAGCAAAAGTAGAAGAAACAGATTATGATATCTGACCCATTTCTAAAACCTGTCTAGGGAATTCCCTGGCAGTCCAGTAGTTGGGACTCCATGCTTTCACTGCTGAGAGCCCAAGTCTGATCCCTGGTTGGGGAAGTAGGATCCCACAAGCCACAAGACATGGCTAAAAAACAAACAAAAAACCTGTCTATACTATACCCTTAAGATCGTCCAAATTTGCCCACTTCTCCTCATCTTCATTACATCAAACGTAGGCTAAATTACGAATATATCTTACCTGGGTGTAGGCTACATAACATCCTACAGACAGATGTCCTATTTTCTTCTCTTATCTCTCAACAAGTCATTCTCTATTCCGGGTCCAAAGTAATCATTTTTTAAAACACATGATTATCACTCCCCTTCCTTAAAATCTTTGAATGACTTTGTTTCATTTAGGAAAAAAATTCAAACTCTTTATCATGGTTTTCAAGGCCCTATGGGATCTCTAGCCTGTCTACTTTTTCAACTTCATCTTATACTACCCTTATCCTTGCATATTATGCTTCAAATACACTGGATTTTCTCTTTCTAGAACAAGCCAAGCTTGTCACAATCTCAGGGTCTTTGCATCTTCTGTTTCCTTTGCCTGGAATAATATCTTTTTCCTTCTTATTTGGTCTCTGGCCCAAATGTCATTTCCTAAACTAGGTCTTATCTAAACACTTTATATAATGTTAATCCCCACCACTGCTATCCGTATTATATCAGTACTTATTGCTACTTAATATAATGCTAATTATATACTGATTTGCTTATTTAGTTTCCTTTTTCAAATAAAAATTTAATCATAAACAAAACATCTCAATCTTCTTTTTAGCATACATAGTACCTGAAATATCATAAAAATTCAATATTTTTTTCAAATGAATAAACTGTTGATGGGAATATAACTTGATACATCCCCTTTAAAGATAAATTTTACATAAAAATATACATATTCTACCACTTAGGAATTATATTTCTCAGTGTCTAGCCAAGACAAAGGTAAGTACAAAGAATATAGGTTCAAAAATGCTTATTTCACCATTGTTCACAATAGTGAAATATTTAGGGAAAATTTCAATGTTCATCAATTAAAGAATGGCTAAACACTCTATGATATATGTGCAATAAAGTTGTCTCAGCTCTAGCCATTCCATTCACATTCTAGTCAAGAGAAAGGAGTAAGGAACTGAGGAAGGATCTGCCCCCTCCCCAAAAGGATACTTCTTAAAAATCACATGTAACACTTCTGTTTATGTCCTATTGGCCAGAAATTAATCATAAGACCATACTTGACAGCAAGGGTGACTGAGATGTGTCATTATTTTCCAGATGACCATATGCCCAGCTAATGACCAAAGTTTGTTTTATTAAGGGAAAAAAGATGGTACAGTTGGGGGAACGATTAGCCACCTCTACCACAGAACAATTTTAGCATAAGCATGTGCATTGTGGTATCCTATGCAACATGAGAAATCCAGGAAGGAGGGAAGGAGGGAGGGAGGGAGGGAGAGGGAGAGGGAGGGAGGGAGAGGGAGAGAGGGAGAGAGAGAGAGAGAGAGAGAGAGAGAGAGAGTGAGTGAGAGTGAGGGAGAGGGAGAGGGAGAGAGAGGGCATGCAAACACACAGGCTCATAGTATTGAAAGCAAATGAAGAATTCACTAAAGAACATCCATGATAAAGGATGGCTTCATGGGTGTGCAACCTGTGTCATACAATATCATGATATCAGAAGGACTCCATAATTAGTTTAATTCTCTGATGTCACCATTGTGAAATTCCTAACTTTTTAATAAAGGATTCTGCATTTTCATTTTGTACTGGCACCCACAAATTAAGCAGCTGGTCCTGTCCAAGACACAGATTTTCCCCTTAAGAGTTTAGCTGGTATAGATGTGATTCAGGACTTGAATTTCCTTTAACTGTTCACTTCACTTAGATTATAGAAATATCTTTTGTATAAAAATAATGTGAGTTAAGGGCCAAATATATTGAATTTTGAAGTAAAGAAACTTCAAATGACAGTATGACATTAATAACTAAGGCAACAGGAATCCTGAGGGGATCTTGTAAGGGAGCAAAGAGAAAATACACAATGCCAGTAGAGTGAAAACAAATACATGACAGTGTTTAATGGACTTCCACCAAAATATCTTCCCTAAGAATAAAGCTAAAATTGCCTGTCTTAAAGCAGGGCAATAAATGTAGAACCAGAACTCTTCCCAGCCAGAAAATGAGTTTCCTAGTTTTCTTGCAAAAGAAACTTTGTAATATTTGTTGTTGTCAGATCTCTTACCCACATCCTTTGATTACTTCTCTTTTACTTTGATGGTCTTGTCATCAGGCTCTCCCTCCCTCTCATCCTGCATCTTAATTGAGCAGAGACAGCAGAGAAGACCTTCACTTGATTGGTGTTTCAGTTGCAAGTGACTGAGTGGACATTTCTTCTTACTTACCTTCCATTACCTAATTTCTAGTTTTTGATTCTCTCAGGAAGAATGTATCCTTATGAACTAGGCTTGGGATTTAATTCAGAGTGACCTCAGAATTTTAAAAATAGAAATTTACCTATTAGTTAAAGATTGGGTAACTTTGATTAATGTGAATACACTATTGAGTATCTAAAAATAGTAACTAGTTATAAATCTTTCTTGACAAATTAGAAATGGAATTTTCAGTGGATATATATGCTTATACAAACATTACTATATATAGTAACTAAAACAATAATAAACACGTATTCAGGCAGGCCTTGAGCTAAGTGTTCCTAAAACCCTAGGGTAAGTATTATTACTATCCTTACTTTTCACATTAAGTAACTGAGACTCATGTAAAGATATGATATAGCATGCTTAAAGCCATATTGACTACCAAAATTCAAAAGACAGAGACTCAGGTACATGCTTTTCAATAAATGAAGGCAGAGGCTGTGGAGTTTCACCTTCAAGTATTCAGAGTGTAGACTGTTTTCACATGACAGGTGCTCAAGAAATACATGCTGAATTACGACCATATTGTACAAAACTTCTGGAGAAACCGTTCACATTGTTGCAAAGAGAAGTGCAACACAACAGCAATATGTAACACTGAATTTTAGGACTAAGTCATAGAAGAGGGCCACCTGACACCTAGGAATATCAGCCCACACTGGACAGTCAGATAAGTAAAAAAATAAAGTTCAGTTGTGTCTAAGGAAATATTGAGATTTATTTATCCCAGCATCTAGTTGTATGTTATCTATTACAGAATAATATATTAAATTATTTTTATTCAAACGAGAGTAAAATCTGAGACAGTAAACCTATACTCAAAGGAAAACCAATAGCCATGAATTAATTTATTAGAAAAGAAAAAACACTGAAAATAGATGAAGACATGACAAAAGCATCCATTTAAAGTAGGTAGAAAAAGAACAACAAAATAAATAAACCATTACCAATTGAAAGGTAATAATAAATATGGAAAAAGATGAAATAGCAAACAACCAAAATGCATAGTATTCATAATCAATGTACACTTCAGTGGTATTAAGTACATTCAGTTTTATACAACCATCACCACCATCCATCTCCAGAATTTTTCTCTTCCCAAAATGAAACTCTGTACCCATTAAACCACAACTCCTCATTCCCTCCTCCCCTACACCCTGACGACCACCATTCTTTGTCTCTATGAATTTGACTACTCTGGATACCTCATATAAATGGAATATATATGGAATCATAAAATACCTATCCTTTTGTGAATGGCTCATTTCACTTAGCACAATGTCTTTAAGGGTCATCAATATTGTAGCATGTATCAGAATTTTCTTCCTATTTAAGGCTAAATAATATTCTATTGTATGTATATACCATAGTTTGTTTATCCATTCATCCATCAATGGACATTTGGGTTGCTTCTACCTTTTGGCTATTGTGAATAATACTGTTATGAACACAGTTTTAAAACTATCTGTTTGAGTTTCTGCCTTCAGTTCTCTGGGATATATACCCAGTAGTGCAACTCCTGGATAATATGATAATTCTATGTACCATAAGCTGTTATTAAAGGTCCAATAAAGAGATAAAGCTCTAAGAAAAGTAGATAGAAGATAAAATTAATATTAGGGACCAGAAAGGAAATATAATCATATGTATAGAATATATTAAAAATGATAATAAATGTTATACACAATTTATACCAATAAATTTGAGTTTAAAAATTTAAAGAAATAGGACAGAGAACCAAGATGGCGGAGTAGAAGGGCGTGCTCTCACTCCCTCTCGTGAGAACACAAAAACCACTGCTAGCTGCTGGACAGTCATTGACAGGAAGACACTGGAACTCACTGAAAAAGATACCCCACATGCAAAGACAAAGGAGAAGCCACAATGAGATGGTAGGAGGGGTGCTATCACAGTAAAATCAAATCCCATAACTGGTGGGTGGGTGACTCACAGACTGGAGAACACTTATACCACAGAAGTCCACCCACTGGAGTGAAGGTTCTGAGCCCCACATCAGGCTTCCCAACCTGGGGGTCCAGCAACAGCAGGAGGAATTCCTAGAGAATCAGACTTTGAAGCCTAGTGGGAATTGATTGAAGGACATTGACAGAACTGGGGAAAACAGAGACTCCACTCTTGGAGGGCACACACAAAATAGTGTGCGCATCGGGACTCAGGGGAAGGAGCAGTGACCCCAGGGTAGACTGAACCAGACCTACCTGCTAGTGTTGGAGAGTCTCCTGCAGAGGCGGGGGGTGGATGTGGCTCACCATGGGGACAAAGACACTGGCAGCAGAAGTTCTGGGAGGTACTACTTTGTGTGAGCCCTCCCAGAGTCTGCTATTAGCCCCAGCAAAGAGCCCAGGTAGGCTCCAGTGCTGAGTTGCCTCAGGCCAAACAACCAACAGGAAGGGAACCCAGCACCACCCATCAGCAGTCAAGTGGATTAAAGTTTTACTGAGCTCTGCACACCAGAGCAACAATCAGCTCTACCCACCACCAGTCCCTCCCATCAAGCCTCTTAGATAGCCTCATCCACCAGAGGGCAGACAGCAGAAGAAAGAAAAACTACAAATCTGCAGCCTGTGCAACAAAAACCACATTCACAGAAAGACAGACAAGGTGAAAGGGCACAGGGCTTTGTACCAGATGAAGGAAAAAGAAAACCCCAGAAAAACAACTAAATGAAGTGGAGATAGGCAACCTTCCAGAAAAAGAATTCAGAATAATGATAGAAAAGATGATCCAGAAAAAAAAAAAAAAAAGATGATCCAGGACCTCGGAAAAAGAATGGAGTCAAAGATCGAGAAGATGCAAGAAATGTTTAACAAAGACCTAGAATAATTAAAGAACAAACAAACAGAGATGAATAATACAATAACTGAAATGAAAACGACACTACAAGGAATCAATAGCAGACTAACTGAGGCAGAAGAACGGATAAGTAACCTGGAAGACAGAATGGTGGAATTCACTGTGGTGGAACAGACTAAAGAAAAAAGAATGAAAAGAAATGAAGACAGTCTAAGAGACCTCTGGGACAACATTAAATGCAACAACATTCGCATTATAGAGGTCCCAGAAGGAGAAGAGAGAGATAAAGGAGAAGAGAAAATATTTGAAGAGATTATAGTTGAAAACTTCCCTTACGTTGGAGAGGAAATAGTCAATCAACTCCAGGAAGTGCAGAGAGTCCCATACAGGATAAACCCAAGAAGAAACACGCCAAGACACATAGTAATCAAATTGGCAAAAATTAAAGACAAAGAAAAATTATTGAAAGCAGCAAGGGAAAAGCGACAAATAACATACAAGGGAATACCCATAAGGTAAACAGCTGATTTCTCATCAGAAACTCTACAAGCCAGAAGAGAGTGGCATGATATACTTAAAGTAATGAAAGGGAAGAACCTACAACCAAGATTACTATACCTGGCAAGGATCTCATACAGATTTGATGGAGAAATCAAAAGCTTTACAGACAAGCAAAAGCTAAGAGAATTCAGCACCACCAAACCAGCTCTACAACAAATGCTAAAGGAACTTCTCTAAGTGGGAAACACAAGAGAAGAAAATGACCTACAAAAACAAACCCAAAACAATTAAGAAAGTGGTCACAGGAACATACATATCGATAATTACCTTAAACGTGAATGGATTAAATGCTCCAACCAAAAGACACAAGCTTGCTGAATGGATACAAAAACAAGACCCATATATATGCTGTCTACAGGACACCCACTTCAGACCTAGAGACAGATACAGACTAAACGTGAGGGGATGGAAAAATATATTCCATGCAAATGGAAATCAAAAGAAAGCTGGAGTAGCTATACTCATATCATGAAAAAAAGACTTTAAAATAAAGAATGTTACAAGAGACAAGGAAGGACACTACATAATGAACAAGGGATCAATCCAAGAAGAAGATATAACGATTATAAATATATATGCACCCAACATTGGAGCACCTCAATACATAAGGCAACTGCTAACAGCTATAAAAGAGGAAATCGACAGTAACACAATAATAGTGAGGAACTTTAACACCTCACTTACACCAATGGACAGATCATCCAAAATGAAAATAAATACGGAAACAGAAGCTTTAAATGACACAATAGACCAGATAGATTTAATGGATATTTATAGGACATTCCATTCAAAAACAGCAGATTAAACTTTCTTCTCAAGTGTGCACAGAACGTTCTCCAGGATAGATCACATCTAGTGTCACAAATGATGCCTCAGTAAATTTAAGAGAATTGAAATCATATCAAGCATCTTTACTGAAGACAACGCTATGAGATTAGAAATGAATTACAGGGGAAAAAAACGTAAAAAACACAAACACATGGAGGCTAAACAATACATTACTAAATACCAGAGGTCACTGAAGAAATCAAAGAGGAAATCAAAAAATACATAGAAACAAATGACAATGAAAACACGATGATCCAAAACCTATGGGATGCAGCAAAAGCAGTTCTAAGAGGGAACTTTATAGCTATACAAGCCTACCTCAAGAAACAAGAAAAATCTCAACTAAACAATCTAACCATACACCTTAAAGAACTAGAGAAAGAAGAACAAACAAAACCCAAAGTTAGTAGAAGGAAAGAAATCATAAAGATCAGAGCAGAAATAAATAAAATAGAAACAAAGAAAACAATACCAAGGATCAATAAAACTAAAAGCTGGTTCTTAGAGAAGATAAACAAAATTGATAAACCATTAGCCAGACTCATCAAGAAAAAGAAGGAGAAGACTCAAGTCAATAAAATGAGCAATGAAAAAGGAGAAGTTACAACAGACACCACAGAAATACAGAGCATCCCAAGAGACTACTAAAAGCAACTCTATGCGAATAAAATGGACAACCTGGAAGAAATGGACACGTTCTTATAACCTTCCAAGACTGAACCAGGAAGAAAGAGAAAATATGAACAGACCAATCACAAGTAATGAAATTGAAACTGTGATTAAAAATCTTCCAACAAACAAAAGAACAGGGCCAGATGGCTTCACAGGAAAATTCCATCAAACATTTAGAGAAGAGCTAACACACATCCTTCTCAAACTCTTACAAAAAATTGCAGAAGAAGAAATATACCCAAACTCATTCTATCAGGCCACCATCATGCTGATACCAAAAGCAGACAAAGACACTACACAAAAGAAAATTACAGAACAATATCACTGATGAATATAGATGCAAAAATCCTCAACAAAATACTAGCAAACAGAATCCAACAACACATTAAAAGGATCATACACCACGATCAAGTGGGATTTATCCCAGGGATGCAAGGATTCTTCAATATATGCAAATCAAATCAATGTGATACACCATATTAACAAATTGAAGAATAAAAACTATATGATCATCTCAATAGATGCAGAAAAAGCTTTTGACAAAATTCAACACCCATTTATGATAAAAACTCTCCAGAAAGTGGGCATAGAGGGAACCTACCTCAACATAATAAAGGCCATATATGACAAACCCACAGCAAACATCATTCTCAATGGTGAAAAACTGAAAGCATTTCCTCTAAGATCAGGAACAAGAAAAGGATGTCCACTCTCACCACTAATATTCAACATAGTTTTGGAATTCCTAGCTACGGCGATCAGAGAAGGAATAGAAATAAAAGGAATACAAACTGAAAAAGAAGAAGTAAAACTGTCACTGTTTGCAGATGACATGATACTATACATAGACAATCCTAAAAATGCCACCAGAAAACTACTAGAGCAAATCAATGAATCTGGAAAAGTTGCAGAATACAAAATTAATGCACAGAAATCTCTTGCATTCCTATACACTAATGATGAAAAATCTGAAAGAGAAATTATGGAAACACTCCCATTTACCATTGCAACAAAAAGAATAAAATACCTA
Source organism: Mesoplodon densirostris (assembly GCF_025265405.1). NCBI lineage: Eukaryota > Metazoa > Chordata > Mammalia > Artiodactyla > Ziphiidae > Mesoplodon > Mesoplodon densirostris. The sequence goes on along the minus strand of NC_082681.1, from coordinate 30,444,037 downwards.
GGAATATACCTACCTAAGGAGGCAAAAGACCTGTATGCAGAAAACTATAAGACACTGATGAAAGAAATTAAAGATGATACCAACAGATGGAGAGATATACCATGTTCTTGGATTGGAAGAATCAACATTGTGAAAATGACTATACTACCCAAAGCAATCTACAGATACAACACAATCCCTATCAAATTACGAATGGCATTTTTTACGGAACTAGAACAAATCACCTTAAAATTTGTATGGAGACACAAATGACCCCAAATAGCCAAAGCAGTCTTGAGGGGAAAAAAAACTGAGCTGGAGGAATCAGACTCCCTGACTTCAGACTATACTACAAAGCTACAGTAATCAACAAAGTTGGTACTGGCACAAACGCAAAAACATAGATCAATGGAACAGGATAAAAAACTCAGAGATAAACCCACACACCTATAGTCAACTAATCTATGAAATAGGAGGCAAAGATATACAATGGAGAAAAGGCAGTCTCTTCAATAATTGGTGCTGGGAAAACTGGACAGCTACATGTAAAAGAATGAAATAAGAACATTCCCAAACACCACACACAAAAATAAACTCAAAATTGATTTGAGACTTAAATGTAAGACCGGACACTATAAAACTCTTAGAGGAAAACCTAGGCAGAACACTCTTTGACATAAATCACAGCAGGATCTTTTTTGATCCACCTCCTAGAGTAATGGAAAAAAAACACAAAAAACAAATGGGACCTAACGAAACTTCAAAGCCTTTGCACAGCAAAGGAAACCATAAACAAGACGAAAACACAACTGTCAGAATGGGAGAAAATATTTGCAAACGAATCAATGGACAAAGGATTAATCTCCAAAATATATAAACAGCTCATGCAGCTCAATATTAAAGAAACAAACAACCCAATCCAAAAATGGGTAGAAGACATAAACAGACATTTCTCCAAAGAAGACACACAGATGGCCAAGAAGCATATGAAAAGCTGCTCAACATCACTAATTATTAGAGAAATGCAAATCAAAACTACACTGAGGGACTTCCGGGTAAGATGGCGGAAGAGTAAGACGCGGAGATCACCTTCCTCCCCACGGATACACCAGAAATACAGCTACACGTGGAACAACTCCTACAGAACACCTACTGAACGCTGGCAGAAGACCCCAGACCTCCCAAAAGGCAAGAAACTCCCCACATACCTGGGCAGGGCAAGGCGGAGAGATTCCCGCACAGAGGACCGGTGCCGAGCGGCACACACCAGCCCGAGAGGATTGTCTGCTCCCACGCCGGGGTGGGCGGCGCTGGAGCTGAGGCTCGGGCTTCGGTCAGAGCGCAGGGAGAGGACTGGAGCTGGCGGTGAGAACTCAGCCTGAAGGGGGCTAATGTGCCACAGCTAGCCGGGAGGGAATCCAGGAAAACTCTGGAGCTGCCGAAGAGGCAGGAGACTTTTTCTTCCCTCTTGGTTTCCTGGTGCGCGAGGAGAGGGGATTAAGAGCGCCGCGTAAAGGAGCTCCAGAGATGGGCGCGAGTCGCGGCTGAAAGCACGGAGCCCAGAGACGGGCGTGGGATGCTGGGGCTGCTGCTGCCGCCGCCAAGAAGCCTGTGTGCGAGCGCAGGTCACTGTCCACACCGCCCTTCCGGGAGCCTGTGCAGCCTGCCACTGCCGGGGTCCCGGGATCCAGGGGCGGCTTCCCTGGGAGAACGCACGGCGCGCCTCGGGCTGGTGCAACGTCACGCCGACCTCTGCCGCTGCAGGCTCGCCCCGCACTCCGTCCCCCTCCCTCCCGCCCGGCCTGAGTGAGCCAGAGTCCCCGAAGAGGCTGCTCCTTTAACCCTGTCCTGTCTGAGTGAAGAACAGATGCCCTCCGGCTACCTACATGCAGAGGCGGGGCCAAATCCAAAGCTGAGACCCAGGAGCTGTGAGAACAAAGAAGAGAAAGGGAAACCTCTCCCAGCAGCCTCAGAAGCAGCGGATTAAAGCTCCACAATCAACTTGATGTACCCTGCACCTGTGGAAGACATGAATAGACAACAAATCATCCCAAATTGAGGAGCCAGGAGTCAGTGCTGTGCCGCTGAGGTGGGAGAGCCAACTTCAGGACACTGGTCCACAAGAGACCTCCCAGCTCCACATAATATCAAACGGCGAAAATCTTCCAGAGATCTCCATCTCAACACCAGCACCCAGCTTCACTCAACGACCAGCAAGCTATAGTGCTGGACACCCTATGCCAAACAACTAGCAAGACAGGAACACAACGCCACCCATTAGCAGAGAGGTGGCCTAAAATCATAAAAAGTCCGCAGACACCCCAAAACACACCACCACACGTGGACCTGCCCACCAGAAAGACAAGATCCAGCCTCATCCACCAGAACACAGACAGTAGTCCCCTCAACCAAGAAGCCTACACAACCCACTAAACCAACCTTAGCCACTGGGGACAGACACCAAAAACAACGGGAACTACGAACCTGCAGCCTGCAAAAAGGAGACCCCAAACACAGTAACATAAGCAAAATGAGAAGACAAAAACACACAGCAGGAGAAGGAGCAAGATAAAAACCCACCAGACCTAACAAATGAAGAGGTAATAGGAAGTCTACCTGAAAAAGAATTCAGAATAATGATGGTAAAGATGATCCAAAACCTTGGAAATAGAATAGACAAAATGCAAGAAACAGTTAACAAGGACCTAGAAGAACTAAAGATGAATCAAGCATCGATTAAAAACACAATAAATGAAATAAAAAATACTCTAGATGGGATCAATAGCAGAATAACTGAGGCAGAAGAACGGATAAGTGAGGTGGAAGATAAAATAGTGGAAATAACTGCTGCAGAGCAAAATAAAGAAAAAAGAATGAAAAGAACAGAGGACAGTCTCAGAGACCTCTGGGACAACATTAAACGCACCAACATTCGAATTATAGGGGTTCCAGAAGAAGAAGAGAAAAAGAAAGGGACTGAGAAAATATTTGAAGAGATTATAGTTGAAAACTTCCCTAATATGGGAAAGGAAATAGTTAATCAAGTCCAGGAGGCACAGAGAGTCCGATACAGAATAAATCCAAGGAGAAATACACCAAGAAACATATTAATCAAACTGTCGAAAATTAAACACAAATAAATCATATTAAAAGCAGCAAGGCAAAAACAACAAATAACACACAAGGGAATCCCCATCAGGATAACAGCTGATCTCTCAGCAGAAACTCTACAAGCCAGAAGGGAGTGGCAGGACATAATTAAAGTGATGAAGGAGAGAAACCTGCAGCCAAGATTACTCTACCCAGCAAGGATCTCATTCAGATTTGATGGAGAAATTAAAACCTTTACAGACAAGCAAAAGCTGAGAGAGTTCAACACCACCAAACCAGCTTTACAACAATTGCTAAAGGAACTTCTCTAGGCAAGAAACACAACAGAAGGAATATACCTACAATAACGAACCCAAAGCAATTAAGGAAATGGGAATAGGAACATACATATCAATAATTACCTTAAATGTAAATGGACTAAATGCTCCCACCAAAAGACACAGAGTGGCTGAATGGATACAAAAACAAGACCTATATATATGCTGTCTACAAGAGACCCACTTCAGATCTAGAGACACATACAGATTGAAAGTAAGGGGATGGAAAAAGATATTCCATGCAAATGGAAATCAAAAGAAAGCTGGAGTAGCAATTCTTATATCAGACAAAATAGACTTTAAAATAAAGACTATTAGAAGAGACAAAGAAGGACACTACATAATGATCAAGGGATCGATCCAAGAAGAAGATATAACAATTGTAAATATTTATGCACCCAACATAGGAGCACCTCAATACATAAGGCAAATACTAACAGCCATAAAAGGGGAAATCGACAGTAACACAATCATCGTAGGGGACTTTAACACCCCACTTTCACCAATGGACAGATCGTCCAAAATGAAAATAAATAAGGAAACACAAGCTTTAAATGATACATTAAACAAGATGGACTTAGTTGATATTTATAGGACATTTCATCCAAAAACAACAGAATACACATTTTTCTCAAGTGCTCATGGAACATTCTCCAGGATAGATCATATCTTGGGTCACAAATCAAGCCTTGGTAAATTTAAGAAAATTGAAATTGTATCAAGTATCTTTTCCGACCACAATGCTATGAGACTAGACATCAATTACAGGAAAAGATCTGTAAAAAATACAAACACATGGAAGCTAAACAATACACTACTCAATAACGAAGTGATCACTGAAGAAATCAGAGAGGAAATTAAAAAATACCTAGAAACAAATGACAATGGAGACACGACAACCCAAAACCTATGGGATGCAGCAAAAGCAGTTCTAAGGGGGAAGTTTATAGCAATACAATCCCACCTTAAGAAACAGGAAACATTTCGAGTAAACAACCTGACCCTGCACCTAAAGCAATTAGAGAAAGAAGAACAAAAAAACCCCAAAGCTAGCAGAAGGAAAGAAATCATAAAGATCAGATCAGAAATAAATGAAAAAGAAATGAAGGAAACGATAGCAAAGATCAACCAAACTAAAAGCTGGTTCTTTGAGAAGATAAACAAAATTGACAAGCCATTAGCCAGACTCATCAAGAAAAGAGGGGGGAAGACTCAAATCAATAGAATTAGAAATGAAAAAGGAGAAGTAACAACTGACACTGCAGAAATACAAAAGATCATGAGAGATTACTACAAGCAACTCTATGCCAATAAAATGGACAACCTGGAAGAAATGGACAAATTCTTAGAAACGCACAACCTGCCAAGAGTGACTCAGGAAGAAACAGAAAATATGAATAGACCAATTACAAGCACTGAAATTGAAACTGTGATTAAAAATCTTCCATCAAACAAAAGCCCAGGACCAGATGGCTTCACAGGCGAATTCTATCAAACATTTAGAGAAGAGCTAACACCCATCCTTCTCAAACTCTTCCAAACAATTTCAGAGGAAGGAACACTCCCAAACTCATTCTACGAGGCCACCATCACCTTGATACCAAAACCAGGCAAGGATGTCACAAAGAAAGAAAACTACAGGCCAATATCACTGATGAACATAGATGCAAAAATCCTCAACAAAATACTAGCAAACAGAATCCAACAGCACATTAAAAGGATCATACACCATGATCAAGTGGGGTTTATCCCAGGAATGCAAGGATTCTTCAATATACGCAAATCAATCAATGTGATACACCATATTAACAAGTTGAAGGAGAAAAACCATATGATCATCTCAATAGATGCAGAGAAAGCTTTCGACAAAATTCAACACCCATTTATGATAAAAACCCTGCAGAAAGTAGGCATAGAGGGAACTTTCCTCAACATAATAAAGGCCATATATGACAAACCCACAGCCAACATTGTCCTCAATGGTGAAAAACTGAAACCATTTCCACTAAGATCAGGAACAAGACAAGGTTGCCCACTCTCACCACTCTTATTCAACCTAGTTTTGGAAGTTTTAGCCACAGCAATCAGAGAAGAAAAGGAAATAAAAGGAATCCAAATTGGAAAAGAAGAAGTAAAGCTGTCATTGTTTGCAGATGACATGATACTATACATAGAGAATCCTAAAGATGCTACCGAAAAACTACTAGAGCTAATCAATGAATTTGGTAAAGTAGCAGGTTACAAAATTAATGTACAGAAATCTCTGGCATTCCTGTACACTAATGATGAAAAATCTGAAAATGAAATCAAGAAAACTCTCCCATTTACCACTGCAACAAAAAGAATAAAATATCTAGGAATAAACCTACCTAAGGAGACAAAAGACCTGTATGCAGAAAATTATAAGACACTGATGAAAGAAATTAAAGATGATACAAACAGATGGAGAGATATACCATGCTCCTGGATTGGAAGAATCAATATTGTGAAAATGACTCTACTACCCAAAGCAATCTACAGATTCAATGCAATCCCTATCAAACTACCACTGGCATTTTTCACAGAACTAGAACAAAAAATTTCAAAATTTGGAAAAACAAAAGACCCCGAATAGCCAAAGCAATCTTGAGAACGAAAAAAGGAGCTGGAGGAATCAGGCTCCCTGACTTCAGACTATACTACAAAGCTACAGTAATTAAGACAGTGTGGTACTGGCATAAAAACAGAAAGATAGATCCGTGGATCAGGATAAAAAGCCCAGAGATAAACCCACGCACATATGGCCAACTTATCTTTGATAAAGGAGGCAGGAATGTACAGTGGAGAAAGGACAGCCTCTTCAATAAGTGGTGCTGGGAAAACTGGACAGGGACATGTAAAAGTATGAGATTAGATCATTCCCTAACACCATACACAAAAATAAGCTCAAAATGGATTAAAGACTTAAATGTAAGGCCAGAAACTATCAAACTCTTAGAGGAAAACATAGGTAGAACACTCTATGACATAAATCACAGCAAGATCCTTTTGGACCCACCTCCTAGAGAAATGGAAATAAAAACAAAGATAAACACATGGGACCTAATGAAACTTCAAAGCTTTTGCACAGCAAAGGAAACCATAAACAAGACCAAAAGATAACCCTCAGAATGGGAGAAAATATTTGCAAATGAAGCAACTGACAAAGGATTAATCTCCAAAATTTATAAACAGCTCATGCAGCTCAATAGCAAAAAAACAAACAACCCAATCCAAAAATGGGCAGAAGACTTAAATAGGCATTTCTCCAAAGAAGATATACAGACTGCCAACAAACACATGAAAGAATGCGCAACATCATTAATCATTAGAGAAATGCAAATCAAAACTACAATGAGATATCATCTCACACCAGTCAGAATGGCCATCATCAAGAAATCTAGAAACAATAAATGCTGGAGAGGGTGTGGAGAAAAGGGAACACTCTTGCACTGCTGGTGGGAATGTGAATTGGTACAGCCACTATGGAGAACAGTATGGAGGTTCCTTAAAAAACTAAAAATAGAACTACCATATGATCCAGCAATCCCACTACTAGGCATATACCCTGAGAAAACCATAATTCAAAAAGAGACATGTACCAAAATGTTCATTGCAGCTCTATTCACAATAGCCCGGAGCTGGAAACAACCTAAGTGTCCATCATCGGATGAATGGATAAAGAAGATGTGGCACATATATACAATGGAATATTACTCAGCCATAAAAAGAAACGAAACTGAGCTATTTGTAATGAGGTGGATAGACCTAGAGTCTGTCATACAGAGTGAAGTAAGTCAGAAAGAGAAAGACAAATACCGTATGCTAACACATATATATGGAATATAAGAAAAAAAAATGTCATGAAGAACCTAGGGGTAAAACGGGAATAAAGACACAGACCTACTTGAGAATGGACTTGAGGATATGGGGAGGGGGAAGGGTAAGCTGTGACAAAGCGAAAGAGAGGCATGGACATATATACACTACCAAACGTAGGGTAGATAGATAGTGGGAAGCAGCCGCAGAGCACAGGGAGATCAGCTCGGTGCTTTGTGACTGCCTGGAGGGGAGGGATGGGGAGGGTGGGAGGGAGGGAGATGCATGAGGGAGGGGATGTGGGAACAGATGTATATGTATGACTGATTCACTTTGTTATAAAGCAGAAACTAATAAAAAATGGAAAAAAAAATAAAGTGATGAAGGATAAAAACATGCAACCAAAATTACTCTACCCAGCAAGGATCTCATCCAGATTTGATGGAGAAATTAAAACGTTTACAGACAAGCAAAAGCTGAGAGAGTTCAGCACCACCAAACCAGCTTTACAACAAATGCAAAAGGAACTTCTCTAGGCAAGAAACACAACAGAAGGAAAAGAACTACAATAACGAACCCAAAACAATTAAGAAAATGGGAATAGGAACATACATATCGATAATTACCTTAAATGTAAATGGACTAAATGCTCCCACCAAAAGACACAGACTGGCTGAATGGATACAAAAACAAGACCCATATATATGCTGTCTACAAGAGACCCACTTCAGACCTAGAGACACATACAGACTGAAAGTAAGGGGATGGAAAAAGATATTCCATGGAAATGGAAACCAAAAGAAAGCTGGAGTAGCAATTCTCATATCAGACAAAATAGACTTTAAAATAAAGACTACTAGAAGAGACAAAGAAGGACACTACATAATGATCAAGGGATCAATCCAAGAAGAAGATATAACAATTGTAAATATTTATGCACCAAACATAGGAGCACCTCAATACATAAGGGAAATATTTTTTTTTTTTTTTTTTGCTGTACGCGGGCCTCTCACTGCTGTGGCCTCTCCCGTTGCGGAGCACAGGCTCCGGACACACAGGCTCCGCGGCCATGACTCACGGGCCCAGCCGCTCTGCGGCATGTGGGATCCTCCGGGACAGGGGCACGAACCCGTGTCCCCTGCATCGACAGGCGGACTCTCAACCACTGCGCCACCAGGGAAGCCCCATAAGGGAAATATTGACAGCCATAAAAGAAGAAATCGACAGTAACACAATCATAGTAGGGGACTTTAACACCCCACTTTCACCAATGGACAGGTCATCCAAAATGAAAATAAATAAGGAAACACAAGCTTTAAATGATACATTAAACAAGATGGACTTAATTGATATTTATAGGACATTCCATCCAAAAACAACAGAATACACATTTTTCTCAAGTGCTCATGGAACATTCTCCAGGATAGATCATATCTTGGGTCACAAATCAAGCCTTGGTAAATTTAAGAAAATTGAAATTGTATCAAGTATCTTTTCCGACCACAATGCTATGAGACTAGATATCAATTACAGGAAAAGAGCTGTAAAACATACAAACACATGGAGGCTAAACAATACACTACTTAATAACGAAGTGATCACTGAAGAAATCAAAGAGGAAATTAAAAAATACCTAGAAACAAATGACAATGGAGACACGATGACCCAAAACCTATGGGATGCAGCAAAAGCAATTCTAAGAGGGAAGTTTATAGCAATACAATCCCACCTTAAGAAACAGGAAACATCTCGAATAAACAACCTAACCTTGCACCTAAAGCAATTAGAGAAAGAAGAACAAAAACATCCCAAAGTTAGCAGAAGGAAAGAAATCATAAAGATCAGATCAGAAATAAATGAAAAAGAAATGAAGGAAACGATAGCAAAGATCAATAAAACTAAAAGCTGGTTCTTTGAGAAGATAAACAAAATTGATAAACCATTAGCCAGACTCATCAAGAAAAAAAGGGAGAAGACTCAAATCAATAGAATTAGAAATGAAAAAGGAGAAGTAACAACTGACACTGCAGAAATACAAAAGATCATGAGAGATTACTATAAGCAACTCTATGCCAATAAAATGGACAACCTGGAAGAAATGGACAAATTCTTAGAAATGCACAACCTGCCAAGACTGAATCAGGAAGAAATAGAAAATATGAACAGACCAATCACAAGCACTGAAATTGAAACTGTGATCAAAAATCTTCCAACAAACAAAAGCCCAGGACCAGATGGCTTCACAGGCGAATTCTATCAAGCATTTAGAGAAGAGCTAACACCTATCCTTCTCAAACTCTTCCAACATATAGCAGAGGGAGGAACACTCCCAAACTCATTCTACGAGGCCACCATCACCTTGATACCAAAACCAGACAAGGATGTCACAAAGAAAGAAAACTACAGGCCAATATCACTGATGAACATAGATGCAAAAATCCTCAACAAAATACTAGCAAACAGAATCCAACAGCACATTAAAAGGATCATACACCATGATCAATTGGGGTTTATTCCAGGAATGCAAGGATTCTTCAATATACGCAAATCAATCAACGTGATACACCATATTAACAAACTGAAGGAGAAAAACCATATGATCATCTCAATAGATGCAGAGAAAGCTTTTGACAAAATTCAAAACCCATTTATGATAAAAACCCTGCAGAAAGTAGGCATAGAGGGAACTTTTCTCAACATAATAAAGGCCATATATGACAAACCCACAGCCAGCATCGTCCTCAATGGTGAAAAATTGAAACCACTTCCACTAAGATCAGGAACAAGACAAGGTTGCCCACTCTCACCACTCTTATTCTACCTAGTTTTGGAAGTTTTAGCCACAGCAATCAGAGAAGAAAAGGAAATAAAAGGAATCCAAATGGGAAAAGAAGAAGTAAAGCTGTCACTGTTTGCAGATGACATGATACTATACATAGAGAATCCTAAAGATGCTACCAGAAAACTACTAGAGCTAATCAATGAATTTGGTAAAGTTGCAGGATACAAAATTAATGCACAGAAATCTCTGGCATTCCTATATACTAATGATGAAAAATCTGAAAGTGAAATCAAGGAAACACTCCCATTTACCATTGCAACAAAAAGAATAAAATATCTAGGAATAAACCTACCTAAGGAGACAAAAGACCTGTATGCAGAAAATTATAAGACACTGATGAAAGAAATTAAAGATGATACAAATAGATGGAGAGATGTACCATGTTCTTGGATTGGAAGAATCAACATTGTGAAAATGACTCTACTACCCAAAGCAATCTACAGATTCAATGCAATCCCTATCACTACCAATGGCATTTTTCACAGAGCTAGAACAAAAAATTTCACAATTTGTATGGAAACACAAAAGACCCCGAATAGCCAAAGCAATCTTGAGAACGAAAAATGGAGCTGGAGGAATCAGGCTCCCTGACTTCAGACTATACTACAAAGCTACAGTAATCAAGACAGTATGGTAATGGCACAAAAACAGAAAGATAGATCAATGGAACAGGATAGAAAGCCCAGAGATAAACCCACACACATATGGTCACCTTATCTTTGATAAAGGAGGCAGGAATGTACAGTGGAGAAAGGACAGCCTCTTCAATAAGTGGTGCTGGGAAAACTGGACAGGGACATGTAAAAGTATGAGATTAGATCACTCCCTAACACCATACACAAAAATAAGCTCAAAATGGATTAAAGACCTAAATGTAAGGCCAGACACTATCAAACTCCTAGAGGAAAACATAGGCAGAACACTCTATGACATAAATCACAGCAAGATCCTTTTTGACCCACCTCCTAGAGAAATGGAAATAAAGACAAAAATAAACACATGGGACCTAATGAGACTTAAAAGCTTTTGCACAGCAAAGGAAACCATAAACAAGACCAAAAGACAACCCTCAGAATGGGAGAAAATATTTGCAAATGAAGCAACTGACAAAGGATTAATCTCCAAAATTTATAAACAGCTCATGCAGCTCAATAGCAAAAAAACAAACAACCCAATCCAAAAATGGGCAGAAGACCTAAATAGACATTTCTCCACAGAAGATATACAGACAGCCAACAAACACATGAAAGGATGCTCAACATCTTTACTCATTAGAGAAATGCAAATCAAAACTACAATGAGATATCATCTCACACCAGTCAGAATGGCCATCATCAAAAAATCTAGAAACAATAAATGCTGGAGAGGGTGTGGAGAAAAGGGAACCCTCTTGCACTGCTGGTGGGAATGTGAATTGGGACAGCCACTATGGAGAACAGTATGGAGGTTCCTTAAAAAACTACAAATAGAACTACCATATGACCCAGCAATCCCACTATTGGGCATATACCCTGAGAAAATCATAATTCAAAAAGAGACATGTACCACAATGTTCATAGCAGCCCTATTTACAATAGCCCGGAAATGGAAACAACCTAAGTGTCCATCATCGGATGAATGGGTAAAGAAGATGTGGCACATATATACAATGGAATGTTACTCAGCCATAAAAAGAAATGAAATTGAGCTATTTGTAATGAGGTGGATGGACCTAGAGTCTGTCATACAGAGTGAAGTAAGTCAGAAAGAGAAAGACAAATACTGTATGCTGACACATATATATGGAATTTAAGAAAAAAAAATGTCATCAAGAACCTAGGAGTAAGACAGGAATAAAGACACAGACCTACTAGAGCATGGACTTGAGGATATGGGGAGGGGGAAGGGTAAGCTGTGACAAAGTGAAAGAGCGGCATGGACATATATACACTACCAAACGTAAGGTAGATAGCTAGTGGGAAGCAGCCGCATAGCACAGGGAGATCAGCTCGGTGCTTTGTGACTGCCTGGAGGGGGGGGATAGGGAGGGTGGGAGGGAGATGCAAAAGGGAGGTGATATGAGAACATATGTATATGTATAACTGATTAAATTTGTAAAAGAAAAAAAAGAAAAAAAATTTAAATATAGACTACCAAAAAAAAAAAAATACTACACTGAGGTATCACCTCACACCAGTTAGAATGGGCATCATCAGAAAATCTACAAACAATAAATGCTGGAGAGGGTGTGGAGAAAAGGGAACCCTCTTGCACTGCTGGTGGGAATGTAAATTGATACAGACACCATGGAGAACAGTATGGAAGTTCCTTAAAAAACAAAAAATAGCATTACCATATGACTCAGAAATCCCACTACTGGGCATATACCAAGAGAAAACCATAATTCAAAAAGACACATCCCACATCTTCTTTATCCATTCATCTGATGATGGACACTTAGGTTGCTTCCATCTCCTGGCTATTGTAAATAGAACTGAAATGAACATTTTGGTACATGACTCTTTTTGAATTATGGTTATCTCAGGGTATATGCCCAGTAGTGGGAATTGCTGGGTCGTATGGTAGTTCTATTTATAGTTTTTTAAGGAACCTCCATACTGTGGCACATATGTACAATGGAATATTACTCAGCCATAAAAAGAGTGTTATTTGTAGTGAGGTGGATGGACCTAGAGTCTGTCATACAGAGTGAAGTAAGTCAAAATGGAAAAATAAATACTGTATGCTAACACATATATATGGAGTCTAGGAGAAAAACAATGTCATGAAGAACCTAGGGTTAAGATGGGAATAAAGACACAGACCTACTAGAGAATGGACTAGAGGATATGGGGAAGGGTAAGGGTAAGCTGTGACAATGTGAGAGAGTGGCATGGACATATATACACTACCAAACATAAAATAGATACCTAGTGGGAAGCAGCCGCATAGCACAGGGAAATCAGCTAGGTGCATTTCGACCACCTAGAGGGGTGGGATAGGGAGGGTGGGAGGGAGGGAGATGCAAGATGGAAGAGATATGGGAACATATGTATATGTATAACTGATTCACTTTGTTAGAAAGCAGAAACTAATACAGTATTGTAAAGCAATTATACTCCCATAAAGATGTTAAAAAAAAAAGACACATGCACCCCAATATTCATTGCAGCACTGTTTACAATAGCCAGGTCATGGAAGCAACCTAAACGCCCACTGACAGATGAATGGATAAAGAAGTTGGTACATATATACAATGGAATATTACTGAGCCATAAAAAAGAATGAAATTGAGTCATTTGTTGAGACATGGATGGATTTAAAGACTGTCATATAGAGTGAAGTCAGAAAGAGAAAAACAAATATCATATATTAACGCATGTATGTGGAACCTAGAAAAATGGCACAGATGAACCGGTTTGCAGGCCAGAAGTTGTGACACAGATGTAGAGAAGAAATTTATGGACACCAAGGGGGGAAAACTGTGGTGGGGTGGCGATGGTGGTGTGCTGAATTGGGCTATTGTGATTGACATGTATACACTGATGTTTATAAAATTGATGACTCATAAGTTGATGACTAATAAGAACCTGCAGTATAAACAAACAAACAAAAAAACTAATACTAAACTTTCTTTGGGTTAGTTGTATGGAAATATGTTAATATAAATATTTCAGACATTACATGAAATTTCTAAAAATCATATGTTCTGGTATAATGTTATAAGTCATAATTCTAGTTATTACTTAAAATGTATATTTTAGAAATAACTATATTTCCTTGTCAACTGCATTATTATGAACTTTCATCAAATCTTTAACCCTGGTCATTTTTAAGTCTTTTGTCATTTACAGACAGTTCTGGGTTTACTCTGATGCTTTTGCAAAAATGTTGCTAGAAAAGGGTTTCATCTTCAAGGAATTCATGGAAAAGACTCTGAGAAGTACAGCTTTCTGGTAACTGACTTTACTGCTGAATGGAATGAATAAGCATTTTCAGAACTCTAATGGAAAACTGATGAATTCATAAAAGTGCTCACAAAAGATCAAGATAAAAAAATTAATTACATGGGACTGAGTGAACTGATGAGGATGATTATAATTTTTGTGACTTTCTGTTTGTATTAAAAAAAATCCCACATGGACTTAGAGGCAAAAAATACACACATCAATTTTCACTGCAAAGTAAAGGAGCTGTTACAGTGGAGGATTACTGGACTGAACGTCAATATTATGACATAGAAAAAAATATATATGTATGTGTCATCTTGGGCATATTACTTAACTTCTTGTCTCATATGTAAAATGGGATAGTAGTAGTACTGTTGGGAAATTATGTGAGATAGTATATGTAATGTAGGGCAGTTAGAATGGTATATGGTTCAACCAAAGGCTATATATGTGTTTGCTTTCTTCATGGTATTTTATTGTGTATATGCAATATAATTAATTTAGCTACTTTCCCATTGATCAATGTATAGCATTTTCAAAAACTCTGCTATTCCAATGTTGTTGTCAATATCCTTACATATCCATTACAATTGGCAAAAAAAAGTATTTAAAGAAGTATATACAGAGATACACACACAAACACACACGTGCAGAAAGGAAGACAGAAAATAGAACACAGAAGTAATTGAGTCAAAGATTTACCACTGGCTCTACCCACCACCAGTACTTCCCATCAGGAAGCTTGCAGAAGCCTCTTAGATAGCCTCATCCACCAGAGGGCAGAAAGCAGAAGCAAGAAGAACTACAATCCTGCAGCCTGTGGAACAAAAACCATATTCACAGAAAGATACACAAGATGAAAAGGCAGAGGGCTATGTACCAGACAAAGGAACAAGATAAAACCCCAGAAAAACAATTAAATGAAGTGGAGATAGGCAACCATCCCAAAAAAGAATTCAGAATATGAATGATGATCCAGAACCTTGGAAAAAGAATGGAGGCAAAGATGGAGAAGAAGCAAGAAATGTCTGACAAAGACCTAGAAGAATTAAAGAACAAACAAACAGAGATGAATACAATAACTGAAATAAAAAATACACTAGAAGTAATCAATAACTGAGGGAGAAGAACAGATAAGTGACCTGGAAGACAGAATGGTGGAAATCTCTGCCGTGGAAAAGAATAAAGAAAAAAGAATGAAAAGAAATGAAGACAGCCTAAGAGACCTCAGGGAAAACATTCAATGCACCAACATCTACATTATAGGGGTCTCAGAAGGAGAAGAGAGAGAGAAAGGACCGAGAAAATATTTGAAGAGAATATAGTCAACAGCTTCCCTAACATGGGAAAGGAAATAGCCACCCAAGTCCAGGAAGCACAGAGAGTCCCAGGCAGGATAAACCCAAGGACAAATATGCAGAGACACATAGTAATCAAACTGAAAAAATTAAAGACAAAGTAAAATTATTATAAGCAACAATGGAAAAACAACAAATAACATAAAAGGGAACTCCCATAAGGTTAACAGCTGATTTCTCAGCAGAAATTCTACAAGCCAGAAGGGAGTGGCACAATATACTTAAAGTGACGAAAGGGAAGAACCAACAACCAAGATTACTCTACCTTGCAAGGATCTCATTCAGATTTGATGGAGAAATCAAAAGCTTTACAAACAATCAAAAGCTTTACAAATAAGCAAAAGCTAAGAGAATGCAGCACCACAAAAAGAGGTCTACAACAAATGCTAAAGGAACTTCTCTAAGTGGGAAACACAAGAGAAGAAAAGGACCTACAATAACGAACCCAAAGCAATTAAGAAAATGGTAACAGCAACATACATATCAATAATTACCTTAACTGTGAATGGACTAAATGCTCCAACCAAAAGACACAAGCTTGCTGAATGGATACAAAAACGAGACCCAGGGCCTCCCTGGTGGCACAGTGGTTGAGAGTCCGCCTGCCGATGCAGGGGATACGGGTTCGTGCCCCGGTCTGGGAGGATCCCATATGCCGCGGAGCGGCTGGGCCCGTGAGCCATGGCCACTGGGCCTGCGCATCCGGAGCCTGTGCTCCGCAACGGGAGAGGCCACAACAGTGAGAGGCCCACATAACGCAAAAAGGGGAAAAAAAAAAAAAAAAACGAGACCCATATATATGCTGTCTACAAGAGACCCACTTCAGACCTAGGGACACATAGAGCCTGAAAATGAGGGGATGGAAAAAGATATTCCATGCAAATGGAAATCAAAAGAAAGCTGGAGTAGCTATACTCATATCAGGTAAAATAGACTTTAAAATAAAGAATGTTACAAGAGACAAGGAAGTACACAACACATTGGTCAAGTGATCAAGAGGAAGACATAACAACTATAAATATATATGCACACAACATAGGAGCACCTCAATACATAAGGCAACTGCTGACAGCTATAAAAGAGGAAATCGACAGTAACACAGTAATAGTGGCAGACTTTGACACCTCACTTACACCAATGGACAGATTATCCAGGCAAAAAATTAATAAGGAAACACAAGCTTTAAACGACACAATAGACCAGATAGATTTAAGTGATATTTATGGGACATTCCATTCAAAAACAGCAGATTACACTTTCTTCTCAAGTGCACGTGGAACATTCTCCAGGATAGATCACATCTTGGGTCACAAATCAAGCCTAGGTAAATTTACGAAAAATGAAATCATATCAAGGCATCTTTTCTGACCCCATCTCTATGAGATTAGAAATCAATTACAGGGAAAAAATGTAAAAAACACAAACACATGGAGGCTAAACAATACATTACTAAATAACCAAGAGATCACTGAAGAAATCAAAGAGGAAATCAAAAAGTACATAGAGACAAATGACAATGAAAACACGATGATCAACACCTATGGGATGCAGCAAAAGCAGTTCTAAGAGGGAAGTTTATAGCAATACAATCCTACCTCAAGAAACAAAAAAATCTCAAATAAACAATCTAACCTTATGCCTAAAGGAACTAGAGAAAGAAGAACAAACAAAACCCAGAGTTAGTAGAAGGAAAGAAATCATAAAGACCAGAGCAGAAATAAATGAAATAGAAACAAACAAAACAATAGCAAAGATCAATAAAACTAAAAGCTGGTTCCTTGAGAAGATAAACAGAATTGATAAACCTTTACCAGACTCATCAAGAAAAAGAGGGAGAGGACTCAATTCAATAAAATTAGACATGAAAAAGGAGAAGTTACAACAGACACCGCAGAAATACAAAGCATCATACGAGACTACTACAAGCAACTCCATGCCAAGAAGATGGACAACCTGGAAAAACTGGACAAATTCTTAGAATGGTATAATCTTCCAAGACTGAGCCAGGAACAAATAGAAAATATGAACAGACCAATCACAAGTAACGAAATTTAAATTGTGATTAAAAATTGTCCAACAAACAAAAGTCCTTGTCCAGACAGCTTCACAGGTGAATTCTATCACACACTTAGAGAAGAGCTAATACCCATCCTTCTCAAACTCTTCCAAAACTTTGCAGAGGAAGGAAAACTCCCAAACTCATTCTACAAGGCCACAACCACCCTAATACCAAAACCAGACAAAGATACTACAAAAAAAGAAAATTACAGACCAATATCACTGATGAATATAGATGCAAAAATCCTCAAAAAAACACTAGTAAACAGAATCCAACAACACATTAAAAGGATCATACACCACGATCAAGTGGGATTTATCCCAGGGATGCGAGGATTATTCAATATATGCAAACCAATCAATGTGATACACCATATTAACAAGTTGAAGAATAAAAACCATATGATCATCTCAATAGATGCAGAAAAAGCTTTTGACAAAATTCAACACCCATTTATGATAAAAATTCTCCAGAAAATGGGCATAGAGGGAACCCACCTCAGCAAAATAAAGGCCATGTATGACAAACCCACAGCAAAATCATTCTCAATGGTGTAAAACTGAAAGCATTCCCTCTAAGATCAGGAACAAGACAAGGATGTCCTCACTCACCACTATTATTCAACATAGTTCTGTAGGTCCTAGCCACGGCAATCAGAGAAGAAAACGAAATAAAAGGAATACAAATTGGAAAAGAAGAAGTAAAACTGTCACGCTTTGTAGATGACATGATACTATACATAGATAATCCTACAGATGCCACCAGAAAAATACTAGAGCTAATCAGTGAATTTGGTAAAGTTGCAGGATAAAAAATTTATGCACAGAAATCTCTTGCATTCCTATACATTAACAATGAAGGATCAGAAAGAGAAATTAAGGAAACAATCCCATTCACCACTGCAATATAATGAATTAAATACCTAGGAGTAAACCTACCTAAGGAGACGAAAGACGTGTACTCAGAAAACTATAAGACACATATGAAAGAAATCAACAATGACACAAACATATGGAGAGATATAAACACGTTCTTGGATTGGAAGTATAAATATTGTGAAAATGACTATACTACCTAAAGCAATCTACAGATTCAATGCAATCCCTATCAAACTACCAATGGCATTTTATACAGAGCTAGAACAAAAAATATCAAAATTTGTATGGAGATGCAAAAGACCCCGAATAGATAAAGCAATCTTGAGAAAGAAAAACAGAGCTGGAGGAATCAGACTCTGACTGCAGATTATACTAAAAAGCTACAGTAATCAACACAAGATGGTACTGGTACAAAATCAGAACTATAGATCAATGGAATAGGATAGAAAGCCCAGAGATAAACCCACACACCTATGGTCAACTAATCTATGACAAAGGAGGCAAGGATATACAATGGAGAAAAGACAGTCTCTTCAATAAGTGGTGCTGGGAAAACTGGAGAGCTATATGTAAAAGAATGAAATTAGAACACTCCCTAACACCATACACAAAAATAAACTCAAAATGGATTAAAGACCTAAGTGTAAGCCCAGACACTATCAAACCCTTAGAGGAAAACATAGGCAGAACACTCTTTGACATAAATCACAGCAAGATCCTTTTTGACCCACCTCCTAGAGAAATGGAAATAAAAACAAAAATAAACAAAAATAAACAAATGGGACCTAATGAAACTTCAAAGCTTTTTCAGAGCAAAGGAAACTATAAGCAAGACGAAAAGACAACCCTCAGAATGGGAGAAAATATTTGTAAACGAATCAACGGACAAAGGATTAATCTCCAAAATATATAAACAGCTCATGCAGCTCAATATTAAAAAAACAAACAACCCAATCCAAAAATGGGTAGAAGACCTAAGTAGACATTTCTCCAAAGAAGACATACAGATGGCCAAGAGACACATGAAAAGCTGCTCAACATCACTAGTTATTAGAGAAATGAAAAAGCACAACTACAATGTGCTGTCACTTCACACCAGTTAGAATGGGCATCATCAAAAATTCTACAAACAACAAATGCTGGAGAAGGTGTGGAGAAAAGGGAACCCTCTTGCACTCTTGGTGGGAATATAAATTGATACAGCCACTATGGAAAACTGTATGGAGTTTCCTTAAAAAACTAAAAATAGTATTACCATACGACCCAGCAATCCCACTGTTGGGCATATACCCTGAGAAAACCATAATTCAAAAAGACACATGCACCCCAATGTTCACTGCAGCACTATTTACAATAGCCAGGTCATGGAAGCAACCTAAATGCCCATCAACAAATGGATGGGTAAAGTAGATGTGATATATATATAGATGGAATATTACTCAGCCATAAAAAGGAACGAAATTGGGTCATTTGTAGAGACGTGGATGGACCTAAAGACTGTCATACAGAGTGAAGTAAGTCAGAAAGAGAAAAACTAATATCGTATATTAACGCATACATGTGGAATCTAGCAAAATGGTACTGATGAACTGGTTTGCAAGGCCGAAATAGAGACACAGATTTAGAGAATAAACGTATGGACCCCAAGGGGGCAAAGCAGTGGAGGGGGTGGTGGTGGGATGAACTGGGGATTGGTATTAACATATATACTCAAATATGCATAAAACAGATAACTAATAAGGACCTGCTGTATAAAAAAATAATAAGATAAAATTTAAAAAAAAGATTTACCACTAAATATATAGCAGTTCCAGATTGTCTTATAGGTGAACATTATTAAAACACAGAATTCTCTGTGTTTCAACATTCTGTCTGATTATATAACAAGAGTTATAGCCACCATCTCATACTATAAAATAGATAAAATCTTAATAACCGAAGATAGTTCAAGCATATTTATAATCTATATATTTTTTCTTGACTTATTTTATAGGCTAAAATTTATGAATATTAGAAACATAAAATGATAATTATTTATAATCAATATGACTGTTTCTTTAGAACATTCAAGTAAATGAACTGAAAAAAACGTTAGACTAATAAGGAGATCAAGTAGTTATCCAAATACAAAATCTACATACAAAAATTAATAGTATTGCTTTATAATATCAGTAACCATTTAGAAAATGTCATGAAAATGATCCCATTTCCAATTAAAACCAGTATATAAAATATATTTGGAATTTTAACTTAGACCAGAATAAATGAAAACATGTACCATGATTCTGGTTAGGAAGACACAACATTGAAAACACCTTATAAAATGTATGTGAAAGATAATTTGAATGAGAATAGCAAAGACGGAGGAAGAGAAGTAAGAAGGAAGTAATTCCCTGTGAAAACAGACTATGTTAACTTATTAAAGAGAATGATGTAATAATGACTTACAGATAAGGAGCTATAGGTCAATAGAACAAACTAGAGATTCCAGAAACAGACCAACATATGTATGGAAAGTGAGTATATTGTAAAGGTACGAAGGAACCTGTCAATAACTATTGCCTGGCTACTGGCTATAAATTTAGAGGAGGAAAAAGCAAATACATGCATACATTTCAAATGAACAAAAATAGACTTGAAATAATAAGTTAGGGCTAGAAATAAATACAAAAACAACACTGATTTTAAAAATCATGAACAGGTTAGAGAAGGACTTCTTGAGACACAAAAGCAAGAAACACAAAGGAAAGTTCTGACAGTGCTTTCTATATGCAAATTTAAAAATTATTATTCTAAAAAATCCATAGGTAAAAATAAATGGCAAATTCAGAGAAAAATATTTGCAGATAAAAATATTTGTTTCATATAATAATAAAAAATATTTTACAAATAAAGAAAAAGGGATAAACAACTCTATAGATGAGAGAAGAAGAAATATGAATGGGCAAGTCACAGAGATAAAAATGGTGGTAAAACATATGAAAAATAATATTTCTCACTATGAGGAAAACACAACTTAAAATAACATTGAGAAGAGTGTACTTCTGGAATGGTGGCATGAGGAGATATTTTTACCCTATGCCTAGTGAATAAAACATAACTGGTGAAAATTATAAAAAGAAAAATTTTTTAATCTCTTAAAATTGCCCTTAGAGCATACAGTTAACTTATTTGACTTATAGTTTCTATATTTGACAAAAACATTCATTCAAGAAATTCTACTAAATTTCTGTAAGAACACTGAAAATCTGTTGCATTTCAGCTAATACCTACACCCTCCCTCCCTATTCCCCCAGCACAGTGTAATGGAAGCTCTCAAACAAATGAGTGCAAGGTAAAACAAAGAGCTCTCTAGGGCTCTTTCAGCAATAAAACAAGATTCAGCAATAATACAGAGTCCTAGGGATTCCTGGTGGTGCAGTGGTTGAGAGTCTGCCTGCCGATGCAGGGGACATGGGTTCGTGCCCCGGTCCGGGAAGATCCCACATGCCACGAGCAGCAGGGCCCATGAGCCATGGCCGCTGAGCCTGCGCGTCTGGAGCCTGTGCTCCATGATGGGAGAGGCCACAGCAGTGAGAGGCCCCCGTACCACAAAAAAAAAAAAGAAAAAGAAAAAAAAAGCTCTCTAACTGCCCCTCAGTTCCCAATCTAGGAGTATGGTATCTCCCTTGGAGGGGCAGGCTGCCAGTATTCCTGATTTCTCAAAGTTCTATGTTGCAGAATCTGTTTTTCTGAGCAAGTGCAGCTGAGAGGTTTCAGCTCCTTTTCTCTAACCAACTACCACTCATAGAGTAGAAGTTGCACTCTAGTTATGGCAGGCTGAGAAAACTGGTCCCCAATTACCTGTGCCCAGCTCACTTGTAGAACACTGATTTCACACCAGGAGAAGCAAGTTAAGAAGACCAAAGTCTATCATCTTAACCCAGTGCCCCAGTCAAAGATAAAAGGTATCACTCCAAGAGAAGCAGATCACTGTTCTTGCCCCCAGCCATGGAGTACTGGTACAGAGATTGTACCCAGTGAGAGAGGCAGGCTTTAAGAACACAGAGGGTCACAACAACTGACAGTATTTGTAACAGAGAGTGCAGAACTTCAAGCCAAATGACAAGGTTGAAAATAATGGAGATTTTGGTTCTGAGCAGTTAAGAGGCAACTGAGAACTGTGTGCAAACAACAAGCAAAACAGCAAACCAACTATAATTTTACCAGAGAGAACCAGGGAATGAGAAAGATAAGAAGAGTCCAAAACAAGCCTCAAAGATTGGCCTTAAAGACTATCTGTGAAGGGATCTAGATTAAACTGGATCAGACTGTGGAATAATTGTGTACCAGAGCACTATCCAAAAAAACAGCAATTTGTTACAATTAGTGGCAGTTAAGAGATGAGTGTGATACCAATAAAGACAAACCAGCTAGAAAGTTAACAGGGAGATCAGGGAAAGAGAGAGTCAGAGAGCCATGCAGAAACTCAAGTCATCCCTGGAGGAGGGAGGAGAGGTCAGCATAACTGTGCATATGCCCATAAGCTCTCTGAGGAGTGACATCAGAGGCTGCACATTGCAGAAGAAATAGACTTTCCTGAAGGCTGTCACTGAATAAACAAACAAGAAAATAACAAAATCAGCAAGCTTCTGGAGGTAGATGAGTGGGATCAGTATCCAGAGTTGTTGCTACAATATACTATCTAAAAAGCCCAATTTTCAATAAAATTTATGAGAAATACAAAGAAACAGGAAAGTGTGACTCATACACAGATCATACTCAGGCAACAAAAACTGCCTGTGAGCGGGCCCAGATGTATGACAACATATAATATCAAAGTTGCCATTATAAATATATTCACATAACTAAAGGAACGCGTGCTTTAAGAAAAAAAGGAAGGTATGACAATGTCTCATCAAATAGAGAATATCAATAAAGATAAAGAAATTATATAAAGAACCAAATGAAAATTATGGAGTTGAAATGTACAACACTTAAATAAAAAGTCAATAGAGACACTCAACAGTAGATTTAAGCTGAATTAAGTATACCTTGGTGAACCTGAAGACATAAGTAGAAACTAAACAATCTGAAGGAGAGAAAAAATAAAGGAAAATGAACAGAACCTCAGAAAAAATGTAGAATGCCATTAAACACATGAAGATATGTGTAAGAGGATTACCAGACATAGAAGAAAGAGAAAGTGGAAGAAAAATACGTGAAGAAATAATGGCTAAAAACTTACTAAATTTGATTTTAAAATGTACACATCCAAGAAGCTCAACAAATTATAAGCAGGATAAAAACAGTTATCCACATTCAGACAAATCGTTATCAAGATATGTAAAGATAAAGAGAAAATCTTGGGGTTTTTATTGAAGTATAGTTGATTTACAATATTACATTAGTTGCAGGTGTACAGTATAGTGATTCAGTATTTTTTACAGTTTATACTCCATTAAAATTTATTTTAAAATAATGCCTATAACTCCCTGTGCTATATAATATATCCTTGTTGCTTATCTATTTTATATATAGTAGTTTGTATCTCTTTTTTTTTTTTTTTTTTTTTTCGGTATGCGGGCCTCTCACTGTTGTGGCCTCCCCCGTTGCGGAGCACAGGCTCCGGACGCGCAGGCTCCGGACGCGCAGGCTCAGCGGCCATGGCTCACGGGCCAAGCCGCTCCGCGGCATATGGGATCCTCCCAGACCGGGGCACGAACCCGTATCCCCTGCATCGGCAGGCGGACTCTCAACCACTTGCGCCACCAGGGAGGCCCAGTAGTTTGTATCTCTTAATACCCTACCCCAAACAGGCCTCTCCCCTCATGCTTCTCCTCACTGGTAACCACTAGTTATGGGTCTGTTTCTGTTTTATTTTGTTTGTAAATATACATTTATATGTACTGTTTTTCAGATTCCACATATAAGTGATATACACTTATTGTGTTGTCATTTTCCTTGATGTACACAGTGAATACCTTAGCAAGGAACTATAAAATACAAAAAAGACCCAATTAGAACGGAAAAATTCAATAGCTGAAATATAAAACAAACTAGAAGGCAAGAATAGCAGACTAAGTGATACAGAAGAACACATCAGTGATCTGGAAGACAGAATAATGGAAATTACCCAATCAGAAGCAAAAATAAAAACAAATTTTAAAAAATAAAAACAATTTAAGAGATTTCGGGGATAACATTTAGTATACCAATGTTCACATTATAGGGATACAGAAGGAGAAGAAGAGAGAAGGGGTTAAAAAATGTATTTGAGGAAATTAAGGTTACAGACTTCCCATACATGAAGAAAGAAACAGAAGCATAGAGGGTCCCAAACAAGATGAACCCAAACAGACCGACACCAAGACATAAAATGAAAATGGCAAAAGTTAAAGAGAGAATTGGGAAGGCAGCAAGAGAAATACAAAGAGTCATATACAAGGGAACCTCCATAAGGCTATCAACTGATTTTTCTGCAGAAACTTTGCAGGCCAAAAGGGAGTGACATGGTATATTCAAGTACTGAAAGGGGAAAACCTGCAACCTAGGATTCTCTACCCAGCAAGATTATCATTTAGAATAAAAATAGAAAGAACTTCTCAGAGGAGCAAAAACTAAAAGAATTCATCAATACTAAGCCTACCCTAAGAGAAATGTAGAAAGATCTTCTCTAAATGAACAAGAAGTGAGAATATTTAGGAAAGAGAAAATCCCACCAGGAAAAGCAAATGTATAGTAAGGACTAAGGATCAACCACTTAAGTCGATACAAAGATTAAAAGACAAAAAATTGTAAAAAGAACTATAACTAAAATAAACAGTTAAGGGATAAGCTTGAAGATGTAAAATATGACATCAAAAACACAAAATGTGGGGGAGGGGAATAAAAAATGTAGATCTTATGTGTTTGAATTTAAATGACTACTAGTTTAAAACAAGTAGATGTAATTTTGGATCAACATATATGAACTCATGGTAACCACACACCAAAAACCTACAATAGATACACAAAAACCCAAAAGAAACAAACACAAGCATACTATAAAAGAAAATCATCAAACCACAAAAGGAAAAACAAAATGAAGAAACAAACAGAGAAGAACTAGAGAAACAACCAGAAAACAAGTCATAAAGTGGCAATAACTGCATACCTATCAAGAATTATTTTAAATGTCAATGGGCTAAATGTTCCAATCAAAAGACATATGGTGGCTGACTGGATAAAGAAAAAACAAGACAATTCTATCTGCTGTCTACAAGAGACTCACTTCAGAGCTAAAGACAGAGACTGAAAGTGAGGTGATGGAAAAAGATTTCATGTAAATGGAAATGACAAGAAAGCAGAAGTAGCAATACTCATATAAGACAAAAAAGACTTTAAAACAAAGGCTGTAACAAAAAGGAAAATCTTGGAAGCAGCAGGGGAAAAAAAGACACTTTACATACTAGGGAAGCACAAAAATATTAAGAGCAAACGTTCGATTTTAAAAAAATGGAGGCCAGAAGGCAGTGAGATGACATTCAGCATGCTAAGAGAAAAATAAACTGTCAACCAGGAATCATATATCTAGCAAAACCATCTTTCAAAAATGAAGAGAAGGTAAAGTTGATCATAGATAAGCAAAAATTGACAGTTTTTGTTCTTGTTTTTGTTTTTTTGCTGGCAAACCCACTTCAGGCTGAAACAAACATCAGACAACAGCTCAAATCCATTTGAAAAAATTACGTGTCATTATAGGTAATTATTTTGGAAAAAAAGATAATATAATTATATGTATCCCTCTCCTTCCTTGTCTCAACTAATTTAAAAATTAATTGTATAAGCCCAGAACCAGATGGCTTCACAGGCGAATTCTATCAAACATTTAGAGCTAACACCTATCCTTCTCAAACTCTTCCAAAATATAGCAAAGGGAAGAAAACTCCCAAACTCATTCTATGAGGCCACCATCACCCTGATATGAAAACAAGACAAAGATGTCACAAAGAAAGAAAACTACAGGCCAATATCACTGATGAACATAGATGCCAAAATCCTCAACAGAATACTAGCAAACAGAATCCAACAGCACATTAAAAGGATCACACACCATGATCAAGTGGGGTTTATTCCAGGGATGCAAGGATTCTTCAATATATGCAAATCAATCAACATGGTACACCATATTAACAAATTGAAGGAGAAAAACCATATGATCATCTCAATAGATGCAGAGAAAGCTTTTGATAAAATTCAACACCCATTTACAATAAAAACCCTGCAGAAAGCAGGCATAGAGGGAACTTTCCTCAACATAATAAAGGCCATATATGACAAACCCACAGCCAACATCATCCTCAATGGTGAAAACCTGAAAGCATTTCCACTAAGATGAGGAACAAGACAAGGTTGCCCACTCTCACCACTCTTATTCAACATAGTTTTGGAAGTTTTAGCCACAGCAATCAGAGAAGAAAAAAAAATGAAAGGAATCCAAATCGGAAAAGAAGAAGTAAAGCTGTCAATGTTTGCAGATGACATGATATTATACATAGAGAATCCCAAAGATGATACCAGAAAACTTCTAGACCTAATCAATGAATTTGGTAAAGTGGCAGGATACAAAATTAATGCACAGAAATCTCTGGCATTCCTATACACTAATGATGAAAAATCTGAAAGTGAAATCAAGAAAACACTCCCATTTACCACTGCAACAAAAACTATAAAATATCTAGGAATAAACCTACCTAAGGAGACAAAAGACCTGTATGCAGAAAATTATAAGACCCTGATGAAAGAAATTAAAGATGATACAAATAGATGGAGAGATATACCATGTTCTTGGATTAGAAGAATCAACATTGTGAAAATGACTCTACTACCCAATGCAGTCTACAGATTCAATGCAATCCCTATCAAACTACCACTGGCATTTTTCACAGAACTAGAAAAAAAATTCACAATTTGTATGGAAACACAAAAGACCCCGAATAGCCAAAGCAATCTTGAGAACGAAAAATGGAGCTGGAGGAATCAGGCTCCCTGACTTCAGACTATACTACAAAGCTACAGTAAACAGGACAGTATCTTACAGGCACAAAAACAGAAAGATAGATCAATGGAACAGGATAGAAAGCCCAGAGATAAACCCACACACATATGGTCACCTTATCTTTGATAAAGGAGGCAAGAATATACAGTGGAGAAAAGAGAGCCTCTTCAATAAGTGGTGCTGGGAAAACGGGACAGCTACATGGAAAAGAATGATATTAGAACACTCCCTAACACCATACACAAAAATAAGCTCAAAATGGATTAAAGATCTAAATGTAAGGCCAGAAACTATCAAACTCTTCGAGGAAATCATAGGCAGAACACTCTATGACATAAATCACAGCAAGATCCTTTTTGACCCACCTCCCAGAGAAATGGAAACAAAAACAAAAATAAACAAATGGGACCTAATGAAACTTCAAAGCTTTTGCACAGCAAAGGAAACCATACACAAGACCAAAAGACAACCCTCAAAATAGGAGAAAATGAGTGACTTCCGGGTAAGATGGCTGAAGAGTAAGACGCGGAGATCACCGTCCTCCCCACGGATACACCAGAAATACAGCTACACGTGGAACAACTCCTACAGAACACCTACTGAACGCTGGCAGAAGACCCCAGACCTCCCAAAAGGCAAGAAACTCCCCACATACCTGGGTAGGGCAAAGTGGAGAGATTCCCGCACAGAAGATCGGTGCCGAGCAGCACTCACCAGCCCGAGAGGCTTGTCTGCTCGCCCCGGCGGCGCTGGAAGCTGAAGCTCGGGCTTTGGTCAGAGCGCAGGGAGAGGACTGGGGCTGGCGGCGAGAACTCAGCCGGAAGGGGCTAATGAGCCACAGCTAGCCGGCATGCAGTCCGGGAAAACTCTGGAGCTGCCGAAGAGGCAAGAGACTTTTTCTTCCCTCTTGGTTTCCTGGTGCGCGAGGAGAGGGGATTAAGGGCGCTGCTTAAAGGGGCTCCACAGACGGGCGCGAGTCACGACTGAAAGCGCGGAGCCCAGTGACGGGTGTGGGACGCTGGGGCAGGTGCTGCCGCCGCCGGGAGGCCTGTGTGCGAGCGCAGGTCACTGTCCACACCGCCCTTACGGGAGCCTGTGCAGCCCGCCACTGCCGGGGTCCCGGGATCAAGGGGAGGCTTCCCTGGGAGAACGCACGATGCGCGTCGGGCTGGTGCAATGTCACGCCGACCTCTGCTACTGCAGGCTCGCCCCGCACTCCGTGCCCCTCCCTCCCGCCCAGCCTGAGTGAGCCAGAGTCCCCGAAGAGGCTGCTCCTTTAACCCTGTCCTGTCTGAGCGAAGAACAGACGCCCTCCGGCGACCTACACGCAGAGGCGGGGCCAAATCCAAAGCTGAGACACAGGAGCTGTGAGAACAAAGAAGAGAAAGGGAAACCTCTCCCAGCAGCCTCAGAAGCAGCGGATTAAAGCTCCACAATCAACTTGATCTACCCTGCATCTGTGGAATACATGAATGGACAACAAATCACCCCAAATGGAGGAGCCAGGAGTCAGTGCTGTGCCTCTGAGGTGGGAGAGCCAACTTCAGGACACTGGTCCACAAGAGACCTCCCAGCTCCACATAATATCAAACGGCGAAAATCTTCCAGAGATCTCCATCTCAACAGCAGCACCCAGCTTCACTCAACGACCAGCAAGCTACACTGCTGGACACCCTATGCCAAACAACTAGCAAGACAGGAACACAACGCCACCCATTAGCAGAGAGGTGGCCTAAAATCATAAAAAGTCCGCAGACACCCCAAAACACACCACCAGACGTGGACCTGCCCACCAGAAAGACAAGATCCAGCCTCACCCACCAGAACACAGGCACTAGTCCCCTCCACCAGGAAGCCTACACAACCCACTAAACCAACCTTAGCCACTGGGGACAGACACCAAAAACAACGGGAACTACGAACCTGCAGCCTGCAAAAAGGAGACCCCAACCACAGTAACATAAGCAAAATGAGAAGACAGAAAAACACACAGCAGGAGAAGGAGCAAGATAAAAACCCACCAGACCTAACAAATGAAGAGGTAATAGGCAGTCTTCCTGAAAAAGAATTCAGAATAATGATGGTAAAGATGATCCAAGATTCTATTTCCAAGATCCAAAATCTTGGAAATAGAATAGACAAAATGCAAGAAACAGTTAACAAGGACCTAGAAGAACTAAAGATGAATCAAGCATCGATTAAAAACACAATAAATGAAATAAAAAATACTCTAGATGGGATCAATAGCAGAATAACTGAGGCAGAAGAACGGATAAGTGAGGTGGAAGATAAAATAGTGGAAATAACTGCTGCAGAGCAAAATAAAGAAAAAAGAATGAAAAGAACAGAGGACAGTCTCAGAGACCTCTGGGACAACATTAAATGCACCAACATTCGAATTATAGGGGTTCCAGAAGAAGAAGAGAAAAAGAAAGGGACTGAGAAAATATTTGAAGAGATTATAGTTGAAAACTTCCCTAATATGGGAAAGGAAATAGTTAATCAAGTCCAGGAGGCACAGAGAGTCCCATACAGAATAAATCCAAGGAGAATTATGCCAAGACACATATTAATCAAACTGTCAAAAATTAAACACAAAGAAATCCTATTAAAAGCAGCAAGGCAAAAACAACAAATAACACACAAGGGAATCCCCATCAGGATAACAGCTGATCTCTCAGCAGAAACTCGACAAGCCAGAAGGGAGTGGCAGGACATAATTAAAGTGATGAAGGAGAAAAACCTGCAACCAAGATTACTCTACCCAGCAAGGATCTCATTCAGATTTGATGGAGAAATTAAAACGTTTACAAACAAGCAAAAGCTGAGAGAGTTCAGCACCACCAAACGAGCTTTACAACAAATGCTAAAGGAACTTCTCTAGGCAAGAAACACAACAGAAGGAATATACCTACAATAACGAACCCAAAACAATTAAGAAAATGGGAATAGGAACATACATATCGATAATTACCTTAAATGTAAATGGACTAAATGCTCCCACCAAAAGACACAGATTGGCTGAATGGATACAAAAACAAGACCCATATATATGCTGTCTACAAGAGACCCACTTCAGACCTAGAGACACATACAGACTGAAAGTAAGGGGATGGAAAATGATATTCCATGAAAATGGAAACCAAAAGAAAGCTGGAGTAGCAATTCTCATATCAGACAAAATAGACTTTAAAATAAAGACTACTAGAAGAGACAAAGAAGGACACTACATAATGATCAAGGGATCGATCCAAGAAGAAGATATAACAATTGTAAATATTTATGCACCAAACATAGGAGCACCTCAATACATAAGGCAAATACTAACAGCCATAAAAGGAGAAATCGACAGTAACACACTCATAGTAGGGGACTTTAACACCCCACTTTCACCAATGGACAGATCATCCAAAATGAAAATAAATAAGGAAACACAAGCTTTAAATGATACATTAAACAAGATGGACTTAATTGATATTTATAGGACATTCCATCCAAAAACAACAGAATACACATTTTTCTCAAGTGCTCATGGAACATTCTCCAGGACAGATCATATCTTGGGTCACAAATCAAGCCTTGATAAATTAAAGAAAATTGAAATTGTATCAAGTATCTTTTCTGACCACAATGCTATGAGACTAGATATCAATTACAGGAAAAGAGCTGTAAAAAATACAAACACATGGAGGCTAAACAATACACTACTTAATAAAAAGTGATTACGGAAGAAATCAAAGGGGAAATTAAAAAATACCTAGAAACAAATGACAATGGAGACACGAAGACCCAAAACCTATGGGATGCAGCAAAAGCAGTTCTAAGAGGGAAGTTTATAGCAATACAATCCCACCTTAAGAAACAGGAAACATCTCGAATAAACAACCTAACCTTGCACCTAAAGCAATTAGAGAAAGAAGAACAAAAACATCCCAAAGTTAGGAGAAGGAAAGAAATCATAAAAATCAGATCAGAAATAAATGAAAAAGAAATGAAGGAAATGATAGCAAAGATCAATAAAACTAAAAGCTGGTTCTTTTAGAAGATAAACAAAATTGATAAACCATTAGCCAGACTCATCAAGAAAAAAAGGGAGAAGACTCAAATCAATAGAATTAGAAATGAAAAAGGAGAAGTAACAACTGACACTGCAGAAATACAAAAGATCATGAGAGATTACTACAAGCAACTCTATGCCAATAAAATGGACAACCTGGAAGAAATGGACAAATTCTTAGAAATGCACAACCTGCCAAGACTGAATCAGGAAGAAATAGAAAATATGAACAGAGCAATCACAAGCACTGAAATTGAAACTGTGATTAAAAATCTTCCATCAAACAAAAGCCCAGGACCAGATGGCTTCACAGGTGAATTCTATCAAGCATTTAGAGAAGAGCTAACACCTATCCTTCTCAAACTCTTCCAAAATACAGCAGAGGGAGGAACACTCCCAAACTCATTGTACGAGGCCACCATCACCCTGATACCAAAACCAGACAAGGATGTCACAAAGAAAGAAAACTACAGGCCAATATCACTGATGAACATAGATGCAAAAATCCTCAAAAAAATACTAGCAAACAGAATCCAACAGCACATTAAAAGGATCATACACCATGATCAAGTGGGGTTTATTCCAGGAATGCAAGGATTCTTCAATATACACAAATCAGTCAATGTGATACACCATATTAACAAATTGAAGGAGAAAAACCATATGATCATCTCAGTAGATGCAGAGAAAGCTTTCGACAAAGTTCAACACCAATTTATGATAAAAACCCTGCAGAAAGTAGGCATAGAGGGAACTTTCCTCAACATAATAAAGGCCATATATGACAAACCCACAGGCAGCATCGTCCTCAATGGTGAAAAACTGAAACCATTTCCACTAAGATCAGGAACAAGACAAGGTTGCCCACTCTCACCACTCTTATTCAACATAGTTTTGGAAGTTCTGGCCACAGCAATCAGAGAAGAAAAGGAAATAAAAGGAATCCAAATCGGAAAAGAAGAAGTAAAGCTGTCAATGTTTGCAGATGACATGATACTATACATAGAGAATCCTAAAGATGCTACCAGAAAACTACTAGAGCCAATCAATGAATTTGGTAAAGTAACAGGATACAAAATTAATGCACAGAAATCTCTGGCATTCCTATATACTAATGATGAAAAATCTGAAAGTGAAATCAAGGAAACACTCCCATTTACCATTGCAACAAAAAGAATAAAATATCTAGGAATAAACCTACCTAAGGAGACAAAAGACCTGTATGCAGAAAATTATAAGACACTGATGAAAGAAATTAAAGATGATACAAATAGATGGAGAGATGTACCATGTTCTTGGATTGGAAGAATCAACATTGTGAAAATGACTCTACTACCCAAAGCAATCTACAGATTCAATGCAATCCCTATCAAACTACCACTGGCATTTTTCACAGAACTAGAGCAAAAAATTTCACAATTTGTATGGAAACACAAAAGACCCCAAACAGCCAAAGCAATCTTGAGAAAGAAAAATGGAGCTGGAGGAATCAGGCTCCCTGACTTCAGACTATACTACAAAGCTACAGTAATCAAGACAGTATGGTACTGGCACAAAAACAGAAAGATAGATCAATGGAACAGGATAGAAAGCCCAGAGATAAACCCACACACATATGGTCACCTTATCTTTGATAAAGGAGGCAGGAATGTACAGTGGAGAAAGGACAGTCTCTTCAATAAGTGATGCTGGGAAAACTGGATAGGGACATGTAAAAGTATGAGATTAGATCACTCCCTAACACCATACACAAAAATAAGCTCAAAATGGATTAAAGACCTAAGTGTAAGGCCAGACACTATCAAACTCTTAGAGGAAAACATAGGCAGAACACTCTATGACATAAATCACAGCAAGATCCTTTTTGACCCACCTCCTAGAGAAATGGAAATAAAGACAAAAATAAACACATGGGACCTAATGAAACTTCAAAGCTTTTGCACAGCAAAGGAAACCATAAACAAGACCAAAAGACAACCCTCAGAATGGGAGAAAATATTTGCAAATGAAGCAACTGACAAAGGATTAATCTCCAATATTTATAAGCAGCTCATGCAGCTCAATAACAAAAAAAAACAAACAACCCAATCCAAAAATGGGCAGAAGACCTAAATAGACATTTCTCCACAGAAGATATACAGACTGCCAACAAACACATGAAAGGATGCTCAACATCTTTGCTCATTAGAGAAATGCAAATCAAAACTACAATGAGATATCATCTCACACTGGTCAGAATGCCCATCATCAAGAAATCTAGAAACAATAAATGCTGGAGAGGGTGTGGAGAAATAGGAACACTCTTGCACTGCTGGTGGGCATGTAAATTGATACAGCCACTATGGAGAACAGTATGGAGGTTCATTAAAAAACTATAAATAGAACTACCATACGACCCAGCAATCCCACTACTGGGCATATACCCTGAGAAAACCATAATTCAAAAAGAGTCATGTACCAAAATGTTCATTCCAGCTCTATTTACAATAGCCAGGAGATGGAAACAACCTAAGTGTCCATCATCGGATGAATGGATAAAGAAGATATGGCACATATATACAATGGAATACTACTCAACCATAAAAAGAAACGAAATTGAGTTATTTGTAGTGAGGTGGATGGACCTAGAGTCTGTCTATACAGAGTGAAGTAAGTCAGAAAGAGAAAAACAAATACCGTATACTCTCACATATATATGGAATCTAAGAAAAAAAAGTCATGAAGAACCTAGGGGTAAGACGGGAATAAAGACACAGACCTACTGGAGAATGGACTTGAGGATATGGGGAGGGGGAAGGGGAAGCTGTGCAAAGTGAGAGAGTGGCATGGACATATATACACTACCAAATGTAAAATAGATAGCTAGTGGGAAGCAGCCGCATAGCACAGGGAGATCAGCTCGGTGCTTTGTGACCACCTAGAGGGGTGGGATAGGGACGGTGGGAGGGAGGGAGACGCAAGAGGGAAGAGATATAGGAACATATGTATATGTATAACTGATTCACTTTGTTAAAAGCAGAAACTAACACATCATTGTAAAGCAATTATACTCCAATAATGATGTTAAAAAAATTAATTGTATAAAACAATTTGTATATAATTGCATTATTGAGCCATAATTTATAGGGATATAAGATCTTTGACAATAATGGCCCAATGGAGATCGGTAAGAATAAAGTTATATTGGAGTAAGGAAATGATAATACATGGTAATATGATTCCACAGAGAGAAATAAAACAGAATTTAAACATTCTTCTTAATTGCACATGGAATATTCTCCAGGATAGACAGCATGTTAGGCAAAAAAACAAGTCTTAACAAATTCAAGATGACTGAAATTGATGAAAGTATCTTTTATAATCACAATGGAATGAAACTAGAAATCAATAGCACAAGGCATATTAGGGCTCTCATAACAAATATTATATACTAACAACAGAAATTCATTTTATCACAGTTCTCGAGGCTGGAATTCTGAGATCAGGGTGCCAGCCTTGAAGGTTCTGGTCAGGACCCTCTTCCTGGCTCAAAGATGGACTCTTTCTGGTTGAGTTCTCACAAGACAGAAAGAGAGAGAGAAAAAGCTCTCTGCTGTCTCTTACTAGAATGGCATTAATCCCACCATGAATAACCCACTCTCATGATCTTATGTGTAATATATCTAATGATTTCCCAAAGGCCACATCTCCAAATACCAACACATTGGGGGTTAGGGCTTCATACACAAATTTGGGGGAGACAGTATTTAGTCCATAGTATTCCAACCCTGGCCCACAAAAACCATGACCTTCTTGCATGCAAAATGTCTTCATTCTGTGATATTGTGATTTATAATAAGAAATATATTTTTGGTCTTTATCCCTGTTTCTGGCATAGAGCTTCTAAAACCCTTGGAATTTCTTATATGATGAGAACCATAAATGTGTCTTTTGTTTTGTTAATGAGGTGACTTTTAGACCCCACCTAAGGATGGGGGCTGGTTGCCAGGAGAACCAATTATGTGATTAGAAGGTTAGAACTTTCAGTCCCACCTCCTGATTTTCCAGGAGGGGAGAAGACCTTGAGGTTGAATCAGTCGCCATTGGCCAATGATTTATTCAGTCATGACTACGTAATGAAGCCTCCATAAAAACCCCAAAGAATAACCTTTTGGTCCCATTAAGAGAGCTTCTGTGTGAGGGGAGCAGAACACTTCTGCATATCACATGCCAGACCCCAAGCTCCATAAGGACAGAGCTCCTCTGTTCAGGACCTCACTCTATGTAGCTGGTCATCTGGCTGTTGATTCATGTCCTTTATTATGCTTTTATAATAAGTTGGCAATCTGGTGAGTAAATGGGTTTTCCTAAATTCTGTGAGCCATTCTAGCAAATTAATTGAACTCAAAGAGGGGTTGTGGGAGCCTCTGAAGCTGGTTGGTTAGAAGCTCAGGTACCAATCTGGGCTGGAGACTGGCATCTACAGTGGAGGGTGGTCTTGTAGGACTTAGTCCTTTACCTGTGGAATCTGATTCTATCTCTGGGTAGATAGTGGCAGAATTAACTTGATTTCTCAGACACCCTGTTGGCATCTGAGAATTGTTTGTTGATGTGGGGAAACCTCCATACAGACATGTTGAAATTAGGTCCAGGAACACTTTTCATATTCCATCCCAAAGCCCAAGGAACCTTTAAATTTTTCCAGCATCAACTCTAAAGTCTGAAGTCAAAGTATCACCTAAGTATCATCAAACCAGATACGGATTAAGACTTAAGGTATGATTTATCCTGAGGCAATATTCCTCTTCAGCTATGAACCTATGAAATCAGACAGATTATGTGCTTCCAAAATACAATGGAGGGACAACATATGTAAACATTCCTATCCCAAAAGGGAGAATTTGGAAGAAAGGTGTGATGGATGCTAAGCAAGGTCAAAACCTAGCAAACTAAATTCCATTAGATTGTAAAGCTCAGGAACAATCCTCTTTGGCTTGATGTCCCACCTTCCAAGTCCACTTGGGTGGCAGCATCACCTCACAGCTCTAGGAAGGGGTCTCATACTCTAAAGTGCTGCCAGACTAGTGTCTTGTTGGGTAGTCCTGCCATCAAGTCTCCACTGGGTGGTCCTGCCTTTCTGACTCTGCCTGGCAGTCTCACTCTTAAGGCTCAAGATGGAGGCCATCCTTTCTAGCCTGTTCAAACTGAAGCAGTGGCATTGATGACCCCTGAATCATCTTCAGGGTTATTTTTCCCTCTTCTTGAAAATTAGTGTATGTACACAGCTGAATAGCTCTATTGCTCCATCCAATCCAATCCAAGAAGACTGACACCTTCCTTCACTTTATTCCATCTCCATCTCCTGCAGTTCAAACTGTCAGTGTTTCTGTTCATATGATTCCATAAGCTCTTTATTGAGTGATAGTCCAGCCTAACCTTTGGTGTTCTCTTCAGAACATGATTTCTCATATTTTGCAATATGAATAGGCTGAAAATTTTCCAGATCTTCAAGTTCTGGTTCCTTTTTCTTACCAATTCCTTCTTCAATTCATCTTTCTCCTTTTGCATTTTACTATAAACATTCAAGAGGAATCAAGTTCATCCTTCAATGCTTTGCTTAAATATCTCCTCAGCTAGATATCCAGTTTCAATGCTTGCAAATTCTATCCTCCACAAACACTAGAACACAATTAAGCCAAATTATTTGCCACTTAATAACAAGGATCACCTTTCCTCCAATATCCAATAACACTGTCCTCGTTTCCATCTAATACCTTACCAGAATCACCCCTAATGTCCATATTTCTAGCACAGACTTCAAATCTCTTCCATCCTCTACCCATTACCCAGTTCCAAAACTGCTTCCATGTGTTTAGGTATATTACAGCAGCACTCCACTCTTGGTATCAAAATCTGTGTTAGTTAGTTTGGCTGCCACAACAAATGCTATAGACAGTGTGGCTTTAAAAAGAGAAATTTATTTTCTCACAGTTCTGGAGGGTGGTTGTCTAAGATCAGAGTGCCAGCAAGGTCAGGTTCTAATGAGAGCTCTCATCCTGGCTTTTACCAGGATGGCCATCTACTCTTTGTGTCCCCACATGGCAGAGAGAAAGGGAGAGCAAGCTTCCTGTTATCTCTTATAAGGGTACTGATCCCATCATGAGGGTCTCACCCTCATGAACTAATCTAAACCTAATTATCTCCCAAAGGCCCCACTTCTAAATACTACCACTTTGGGGGTAAGGCCTTCAACATATGAAACAGAGGGGGGACGATTAAGTCCAAAGATCAAAGAAAACTGGAAAATCCACAATTATGTGGAAATTAAATAGTACACTCTTAAAATTCCAATAGCTCAAAGAAGAAGTCAAAAGAGAAATTAGAAAACATTTTGAGAAAAATGAAAATGAAAACACAACATTCCAAAACTTGTCAGTTGCAGTGAAAGCAGTGCTAAGAATGCTTAGAGGTGTAAGTTTGTACATTAAAAAAGAAGAAAGATCTCAAATGAACAAGTAAATTTACATTTCAAGAAACCAGAAAAAGAAGAAACTGAACCAAAAGCTAGCAGAAGGAGGTAAATAATAAATATTAGAGGAGAGACAAATGAAATAGAGAATAGAAAAAACAATAGACAAAAATCAACAAAAATAAGAGTAGGTTTTTTGAAAAGGTGAAAAAAATTGACAAAATTTAGGTAAACAAAAAAAGAGAGAATACTGAGAGCAAAATGATAAATGAAAGGGGGAATAACTGATGCTGCAGAAATAAAAAAGGATTATAAGAATACTATGGGGCCTCCCTGGTGGCGCGGTGGTTGGGAGTCCGCCTGCTGGTGCAGGGGATGTGGGTCCGTGCCCCGGTCTGGGGGGATCCCATATGCCGCGGAGCGGCTGGGCCCGTGAGCCATAGCCGCTGGGCCTGCGCATCCAGAGCCTGTGCTCCGCGGCGGGAGAGGCCACGGCAGTGAGAGGCCCGCATACCGCAAAAAGAAAAAAAAAAAAAAAAAAAAAAAGAATACTATGAACAAACATATGCCAACAAACTGGACAGCCCAGAAAAAAGTAGATAAATTCACAGAAATATACAACAAGACTGAATCGCAAAGAAATAAAAAATCTGAACAGACCAACAATGAGTAGCTACTTTGAATTACTAATAAAAAGCCTCCCTAAAAAGGAAAGCCCAGCACCAGAATGTGCCAATGGAGAATTGTACTAAACATGTAGACAGTAATTTACACCAATCTTCCTGAAACTCTTCCCAAAAGTTGAAGAAGGAACACTTCCTAACTCATTCTATGAGACCAGCCAGCCAAAGACACTACTATATATATATAGACATACATATATATATAAATATATATATAAATATATATACGTATGTATATATAGAGCATATCAAAACCAGACAAAGATACTACAGTAGTGTGAAACTGCAGACCAATAGCCCTGATGAATTTTGATGCAAAAATCCTCAACAGAACACTAGCAAACCAAACTGCATAGCACATTAAAAAGATTATGCACCATGATCAAATGGGATTTATTTTGAAATGCAAGGATGGTTCAACATATGAAAATCAATGTAGTACACCACATTAAGAAAACAAAGGGCAAAAACACCATGATCACCTCAATTGAAGCAGAAAAGGCATTTGAAATAATTCAACACACTTTCACAATAAAAACACTGAACAAATTAGGAAAAGACATAAACTACCTTAACATAATAAAGGCCATTTATGAAAAGTCCATAGCAAACTTCATACTCAATAGTGAAAGACTAAAGGCTTTTCCTCTAAGACCAGGAACAAGGCAGTGATGCCCACGCTTGCCACTTCTATTCAAGATAGTATTGGATAGTATTCCCAATAGCAAAGAGGTAGGACCAACCCAAATGTCCATTAAAAGATGAATGGAAAAAGAAACATTGTATACATATGCAGTACAATATTACTCAGCTTTAGAAATGAAGGATATCTTGTTGCATACTATTACATGGATGAAACTTGAGGAAATTTTGTTAAGTGAAATAAGCCAGTCACAAAAAGACAAATACTATATAATTTTACTTATATGAGGTATGCAATATAGTCAAATTCATAGAATCAAAAAGTAGAATAGTGGTTCCCAGGAGCTGGAGAAAGGGTGAAAAAAAAAAGGAAATGCTGTTTAATGCATATAGATTTTTAGATTTGCAAGTTTAAAAGTTCTGGAGATTTTTTTTTCACAAGAATGTGAATATTCCTAATACAACTGAACAGTATACTTAAAAATTAAAATGGTAAGTATTATGTCATGTATTCTTTGCCACAATAAAATTTTTAATTAAAAAACAATTGAAAATAAGGTAAATATAATAAAGTCTATAAATACGTACTTGCTCTCCTTTCTCGCATTTTTAAAATACCTGAATACATATACATTTAGAATAAAACAATATATTTTAGCTTTTAACATATATGGATGTAACATGTATAACAATAACAGCACAATAGAAGGGTAAAAGGTGAATAAAGGTATATAGGAGTAAACTTTCCATGTATCAATGGAATTAGGTTAATATAAATGTGAAGTAGATTCTGATGTTAACACATATGTAAGTCCTAGAGTAACCACAAAGAAAACACATTTTGAAATACTGAAAAAAATATTAAAGGAATTAAAATGTTATACTAGAAAAAGTTCACTTAATGCAATGAAAGATGAAAAGGAGGAACAGTGGAACCAAAAGACATGAGATATATAGAAATAAAATATGAAATGGTAAATGTATGTCCAAACATTAATAATAACATTCAGTTAAAATGAGTTAAATGATCCAATCCAAAGGAATAGAAAGCTGAAGAGTGATTTCCCCAAAATGGAAGAGCAGGAGACCCCAGCCTCCATATCCCTCACAAAGATCAACAATAAGACAGCTATCCATGAAGAAAAACAGCTCTGTGAGAGCTCAGAAATCTACCTAAGCAACTTCTGCAAGACTGTGTGTGGGGGGGAACACCTGAGAATTAACTATACAA
This sequence comes from Mesoplodon densirostris, assembly GCF_025265405.1. Taxonomy (NCBI): domain Eukaryota; kingdom Metazoa; phylum Chordata; class Mammalia; order Artiodactyla; family Ziphiidae; genus Mesoplodon; species Mesoplodon densirostris. Next base: position 30,403,647 of record NC_082681.1, on the reverse strand, counting down.
AAAGGGAAGGAAGAACAGCTTCATTTTGTCTGCCTCATCCCATCCCTGAGACCAACACTGCTCAGCACCAATAGGGAACTCCCCATCTAGAAACAGCTCCCCTCACCAGGAAAGGGAGAGCAGAGTGAATGGCCAGCTTCCCAGCCAATTGGGGCATTACACGAAGGACTTCCTTCAGTTTCACCCCACCCAGAGACCAGCAAAGCTGAGATATATAGAGATAGCTAGGAATAAGGAAGCAGAGCAGAGGATACCAGTATCAGCCATGCAGTGGGATTGACTACTATTCCCAGTGACCTGCACTGCAGAGGATCCCAGCAGCTTTCTCCATTGAAGAAACAGCCAACACAACCACCACAGAACCCCTGCAAATTTCACTAGTTTTCACCCCACAGGTATTCGTGTTCTCAGCTGCCAGCCACCTGAGTCCTTTCCTACTCCCTCCTCCACACCAGAAAGCAAGATATGCACCAATAGCTAGCCAGACCTCTCCGGCTCTATGAGTTCAAGATGCCAGCCTAGACCCATAGAGATGCTCCCCCACCAAAATGTCTGTGCTTGGGTCAGATGTGAAACTGCACACCAGCAGCTTGATGCCCATTACCAACCTCCACTGCTTAATGTGCACTGTGATGAGATCCTGCGGCCAAAAAAGGGCATCCTGTTACTGGCCTACACCACTAGACTCACCAGCAGGTAGCCCCTCCAGCTGTGTACCTGTATGCCCCCAGCCCAACTCCAGACACCAGCTTCCACTGTTCTGTGCCTGTGGCAAGACCCTGCAGCCACCATAGTGCATACCAGAAGCCAGGGCCCCCACAGCTGCTTGTGGGTCTGGCTCTGTCTCCTGTAACTGTCTTACATCTCTGGGCTCACTTGCAGCTGTCTCCTGTAGTTGTGAACCTGAACATCTCAGGCCTGACTCTCCTCACTGGCCTCCATTGCCTTATGTGCCTTATGTGTGCCCATGGCCAGTAGTGCACACGGACAACCAAGGCACACACAGTTGCTCTGGGGGCCAGATTCAACCCTACTTCCTTCACTGGCCTACACCACTGGGCTCACCTGTAGCTAGCTCCTCAAGTTATGCACCTGCACACCCCCAGCCTGATTAACTTTGTTTGCCTCCACTGCCATGCATGTGCCCATGGGGAGACCCTGCAGCCCCAGGAGTGCATGCTGATAGCCAGGGCCCCAAAACTCCTTGTGGGCCTGGCTCAAACCCCTGTCTCTGGTCACTGACCTGCTCTTCTGGGCTTGCTTGCAACTAGCCACTTCAGCTGTATACCTGCACCCTGCTGGCCCAACTCCTGTAACCAGCTTGCACTGCTGTGCACACACCTGTGGCAAGACCCTGTAGCCACAAGGGTGCATGCTGATGGCCAGGGCCCCTGCAGCTGCCAGTTCATCCACAGTTGGCCCTGGCTTCCACTACTATGTGTGTCTCTGTAACTGCCGCTGTACCTGCCACTACACAGACATCTACAGCTGACTCCCCAGCCAACTGTGTGCATACCACTGGCTCCAGACTTAGCTGCTGTCTGCCCTGGTTGCTGGCTGATGCATCTGGTGGCAATCACTGAATACCTCCTGCAGCACTTACCAAGACCACTCAGTTGTTGATACTGTGCACACTAACACACTGAACTAAGACATCATGCCCCTCTGGTCCTGGAGAGGTTATACCTGCACTTGGTACCCTGTGCCACTAAACCTGGAGTCACAGCATACTCTAGTGTCCCTCAACTGCAGGTGAATGTCTTTCCTTACCAAAGTCAATCCATAATGATTGGAAGGGGAGACTGCTTCTTCAAATGTGCCTACATCTACACAAAGCTATGAAAGTATCACAAAGAATCAGGGAAACACGACACCACCAAAGGAACCCAGTCAACTTTTAGTAACTGGTCCAAAGAAATAGAGATACAGGAATTGCCTAACAAAGAATTCAAAATAATTGTTCTAAAGATACTCAGAGAGCTACAAAAGAACAGAAATAAATAATTTAATGAAATCAGGAAAACAATACAAGAACAAAATAACAAGTTAAACACAGAAATGGAAAGCATAAACAGGAATCAAACAGAAATTTTGGAGCTAAAGAATACAATGACTGGGCTTCCCTGGTGGCGCAGCGGTTGAGAGCCCACCTGCCGATGCAGGGGACACGGGTTCGTGCCCCGGTCCGGGAAGATCCCACATGCCACAGACTGGCTGGGCCCGTGAGCCATGGCCACTGAGCCTTCCTGTCCGGAGCCTGTGCTCCGCAACGGGAGAGGCCACAACCTCTCCCATATGTGAGAGGCCCGCGTACCACACACACACACACAAAAAATACAATGACTAACTGAAAAATTCAATACAGAGCTTCTACATCTGACCGGGCCAGGCAGAATTTTTAATATTTTTGTCTTTTTTATATTAGAGTTAAAAGTAATTTATGTACCAATATTCAAGTTTACAGTACTTTGAATTTGACTATATAATTACCTTTACAGTAAGTTTTATACTTTCACATGTTTTCATGTAGCTTATGAGTGTCCTTTGATTTCAACTTGAACTACATTTATCATTTCTTGCAGGGCAGGTCTTAGTGGTGATGAACTCCCTGAGCTTTTGTTTATTTGGGGATGTCTTTATGTTTCCTCATTTTAGAAGGACACTTTTGCTGGGTATAATCATCTATTTCCCTTTCAGTATTTTGAATATATCATCCCATTCTGTCCCAGCCTGCAAGGTTTCTGCTGTGAAATCACTCATAACCTTATGAAGGTCCCCTTGTATGTGATGAGTCCCTTTTTTCTTGTTGTTTTCAAAATCCTCTTTGTCTTTGTCTTTTGACAATTTCATTATGTGTCTTGTTGAAGAGCTCTTTATGTTCAGCCTAGCTGGGGTCCTTTGGGGATCTTGGATTGGGATGTTCATTTCTCGCCCCAGATTTGGAAAGTTTCCTGTCATTTTTTAAAATAAGCTTTCTGCCCCTTTCTCTTTCTCTGCTCCTTCAGCAACTCCTATATTGCATATATTGATTCTCATTTGTTTTCTATTTCTTCCTCTGACTGAATAATTTCAAATGATGTGGCTTTGAGCTTGCTGATTCTTTCTTCTGTTTGACTGTGTATGCTTTGAAGCTCTCTATTGAATTTTTCAGTTTTGTCATTATGTTCATCAGCTTCAAAATTTATTTGGTTCTTTTTAATAATTTCTTTCTTGAACTTCTCATTTTGTTTATATACTGTTTTCCTGATTCTGTTTTCTAACTCTGTTTCTTGTAACTCATTGAGCTTCTTCAAGATAATTATCTTGAATTCTTTTTCAGGCAGTTCTTAGATTTCCATTTCTTTAGAGTCAGTTACTGGTGCTTAATATTTTTCCTTTGATGATTTCATGTTTCCCTGATTCTCTGTGATCCTTGTAGCCTTGCATTGGTGGTATTGCACATTTGAAGAAGTAGGCATGTTTTCCATTCTTTATGGACTGGCTTTGGCAGGAAAATCCTTTCACCAGTCAGCCTAGCCAGACATTCTGGGCAGGCTGGCTGGAATGGTCCATGGGTAGGCCTTCTGCTGGAATCTGTGTGTCGACAGGCCTGGTGCCTGGATCCTCAAGAGCCAGCCTGGCACTCAGGTTTGCAGCAGCAAGCCTCATTCCTGGGTCTTGGAGCCTAGGCCCATGGGGGCCAGCCTATTTCTATGATCTACTTGGATTGGTCTGGAACCTGGGTCTGATAGGGTGGGCCTGGAGCCTGGTTCCACAGGTGTGGACCTGGACCATGGGTCCTGGAACCTGTGTCCATGAGGATCAGTCTGATTCCATGATCTACAGGGGTTGGTCTGGAGCCTGAGTCCATGGGAGAAGGCCTAGAGCCTGGGTCTGCAAGAGTGGGCCTAAACACTGGGTTTGTAGGTGCCAACCTGGCATTGAAGCAGACCTAGAGCTTGAGTCCACTGAGGCAGGCCTGTCTCAAAGTATTTTTTGATTTCACTTGTAAATTCTTCTTGACCCACTGGTTGTTTAAAGAGTATATTATTTAATTTCCATATATTTGTGAACATCCAGCCATCTTTCTGTTGTTGATTTCTAGTTTCATTTCATCATGGTCAGATAATAACTTTGAATGACTTCAATATTTTAATTATACTGAGACTTGTTTTATTGCCTAACAGAGGATCTATCCTGGAAAACATTCCATGTACATTTGAGAATATGTATATCTTGCTGTTGGGTGGTGTTCTCTGTATACATTTTTTTGACCTAATTTTTATATTGTTATCTGGATATTCTAATTATTAACTAAAGCTGTTTAGTTATTCTAGCCATTATTAAAAATGGGGTGTTAATGTTTCCAACTATCATTATAGACTGTATTTGTCCCTTCAAATCTGTCAATTATTTGTTTTAAACGTTTGGGTATCTGTTCTTTGGTACATATATGTTTACAAATGTATTTCTTGAAGGGTTGAAACTTTTATCAATATGTAATGTCCTTCTTTTTTTCTTGTAGCAGTTTTTGGGTTAAAGTATTTTTGTCTGATATTAGTATACCTACCTCAGCTCACTTTTGGTTACTATGTGCATGGCATATATTTAATCCATCCTTTCATTTTCATTTCATTATCCATCCTACCCATTTTCCATTTGCGTCTCTGGGTATAAAATGAGTCTCTTGTAGACAGCATATAGTTGAGTCATTCTTTCCATTCTAATAATCTCTGCTTTTAATTAGAGAGTTTAATCCTTTTACATGTAATTATCAGTAAGGAAGGACTTTTGCCATTTTCTTATTTCTTTTCTATATATCATGAACATTTTTAGTTCCTCAATTCCTTCATTACCTTCTTTTATGATTAATCACTGTTTCTTATTGTACCATTTTGATTTCCTCTACTATTTTTCCATATATATTTTTTCCTTAGTAATTTTCTTGGGTGTTACAGTTAACATCTTACCTTTAAGTTTTTAATTGATGCCAATTTTGATTCAGTATTGTACAATAACTCTGCTCCTTTACACCTCTATCCCTCCTTTACGTTGTTATTGTCATAAATTATATCTTTATACACTGTATGTACATTAGCATATCTTTATTGTTTTATGCCTTTGTCTTTTAACTCATTTAGGAAAATACAAAGAGGAATTATAAAAAATATGCAATACAACTGGCTTTCATATTTAATTGTGTGGCTACCTTTAACACTGTTCTTTATCTTGTCATGTGTATTTGCATTACTTTATAGTGTTTATTTCATTTTGGCCTGGAGAACTCCCTTTAGCATTTCATTAGGGCAAATGTATTAATGACAAACTCTTTAGCTTTTGTTTATCTGGGAATGTCTTAATTTCTGCTTCATTTTTCAATGGTAGTTTTGCCAGATATTAATTTTGGGTTGAGCAGTTTTTTTTTTCCTATAGCACTTTTAATATATCATCTCACTGCCTTCTGGACTTCATGTTTTCTAAAGAGAAATCACCATGATTTTACTAAAGATACCTTGTACATGATGAGTCACTTCTTTCTTGATGCTTTCAAAATCTTCTCTTTGTGTTTTGCTTTCAAAAATTTGACTAATGTGTTTCAGTGTGATCTCCGAATTTATACTACTTGGAGCTCATTGAGCCTCTTGTCTGTTTTAATTTATATCTTTTATCAAATTTAGCAATGTAAGAGTCATATATCCCCTACAGAGGACCCAATCCAACTGGATAAGGGAGCTTCAAGCTGTGCTTATCCAATCACCAATATAATAGAATATAAACATCAGCACCATAGCACCTATCAACAATCATCTTGAGGGGCAAAGTGCAGTCAATAATTGTCCTGATTTTGAAATACTTTTGGAAACTCTAAAATCTTTATGAGTATAGATGCCTCTGGCAACAAACTTGTACTAAACAAACCTCTTAGATTATATGTACAAACTGCTTCACACAAGCTTTGTTGTCCGGTTATTACTTAACTAAATATTCCACTTCTGTCCTCCAAGCAATACCTAACTCATATTTCACACCCTGTATGTAAAAGCTCTAGCTACAAAATGCCATAAGAATCTTTTGCTTTTTCTGTGTACTTATATTCCCCATGATGAGTGATACCCAATTGGGAAATCCCTACAAACTGCCTTCATTTATTCTTTAGCTTTACTATCTGTATAAATCTCGTTTCCTTAATCAGACTGCAAGCTGGAACTGTTCCCAAGTTCTCTTATATCAAACACAGAATCTAGAAATTAGTAGGCAGTTTACAGTCTTGTTATAGTATAACATTATCTATAATCTATAAATTTTTCTATAACTATTATATAGTTATAGAAAAAATTATCCTGCTAAGACACTGATTTGCTTCTACAATCCAGATTGCTTTTAGTCATCTACCAGACCTGAAGCTGAGAATAACAATGACTTTTCTTCTATTACCTTGCTACTGTGTTGCCACAGGGATACATGTTTTAAACAGATTTCTCCTTTTTACTTAACACCTAGTTAATTTCAGATCATCTGCAAAAAAATTCTCAGTTCTCCAAAGGGTCTCCTTCCATAAATTCTGATTTTCCAACAATTGGGGATTTATTTTGAAGTGAATTATTAAAGATTTTCACCGAGGGAACATTCTCTTTGTCTTTTGCTTCAGTGATCTCTGCCTAGAAAGACTTCATATGGGGAAAGTGAAAGTTTAATTGGCAATGAGCTTAAAATCATTGAATATTAAATCTAGGTAACATTTTCACCAATATTGTTTACCTACTGGAAATGGTAAAATTGATAAATCAGCTAGAACAGCATGTTACAGTAGCAAGAACCATATACTCTAGTAGTGTGATAGGACTGGTTTGAGCACAAACTCTAACATCTTTTTAGTTTATTTATGCAAAGAAAGTTGTAGAGTTGTTTACTAACAGTCTTTTAGATAAAAATTTGGAGAAGTTAAAGTACTTAACTACAAAATATTTGTTGCCTTACTTGTAAAATGAGGATGATAATAATCCCTACCTCACTGAGTTATAGAGAAGATTAAATGAAATGATTTGTGCAATGGCTTCTAGCACACAGTTTGCCACATAATCAATTCTCAATAAACATTAAAAGGAAAGGGATAATAAAAACTAATCCCCTTACTTCAAAGTTGAAGTAAATGATTCTCAGAGAGATAAACTAACTTGTTTGAAGTTTCAAAGTTAGTAAGGGGGCAGTCTTAGAGCTGGAGGCCAATCAGTCAATAAATATTTAGTAAGTTAAAGTATACTTTCTTATATGAAAAACTTCATCTGTAAAATTTATTTCTCAATTTAGATGAACTGCTTATTATTCACATTTGTGACAGGACTGCCATGAATGTCCATTTACATTTTTACCTGTTTATCACTAGGGTAAAATTAAAACAACAACAACAAAAGTTACTGCAAGTTTTTGTCCCATTGCTTTCCTGTGCAAGGCTGCCTAATATTTTAACCTAAGTTTTAAAAAGATATTCCACTCATAATTCATCCTTTCAAGCATATTAAAGGAATTTAAGGGGCTTCCCAGGTGGCGCAGTGGTTGAGAGTCCGCCTGCCGATGCAGAGGATGTGGGTTCGTGCCCTGGTCTGGGAGGATCCCACATGCCGTGGAGCGGCTGGGCCTGTGAGCCATGGCCGCTGAGCCTGCATGTCTGGAACCTGTGCTCTGCAATGGGAGAGGCCACAGCAGTGAGAGGCCCGCATAACGCAAAAAAAAAAAAAAAAAAAAAAAAAGAATTTAAGATTTTTCAAAATACATTCTTTTTTAATGAAAATAAATGATTTTTTTCTTACCATTTCCCCATGTGTACATTCTAGCTACATGAACGTGTGAATGCATGGAAGGGACACATTGTTTCATTAATTTTTTTCATTTTTCCTTTCTCTTGATCTATTTATTTTTTAAATTTTATTTATTTATTTACTTATTTATTTATGGCTGAGCTGGGTCTTTGTTGCTGGGCACAGGCTTTCTCTAGTTACGGCGAGCAGGGGCTACTCTTGATTGCGGTGGCTTCTCTTGTTGTGGAGCATGGGCTCTAGGCATGCGGGCTTCAACAGTTGTGGCTCATAGGCTCTAGAGTGCAGGCTCAGTAGTTGTGATGCACGGGCTTAGTTGCTCCGTGGCATGTGGGATCTTCCCAGACCAGTGCTCAAACCCGTGTCCCCTGCATTGGCAGGCGGATTCCTAACCACTGCACCACCAGGGAAGTCCTCTTTTGATTTATTTTTATTGCTTTATTATTCTGATCGTTTCTACATTCTTTGCTCTTAAAAAACTGTTTTTTCCACAATTATAAAATGAGTTAAGACAACAAGGAAAGGAAGTCTTCTATGCTCACTATTCAGTACTGCAATAAATGTACAAGGAAAATCGATGACATCTGGTTTCAATTTTGACATATAAGGAGCTTGGAAGTAGCCCAATTCCTCCTAACAAGTAAAAAAGCTGAATTGAAAAATCAACAACTCCTCTTAGATCCATAAGTGACATAAGGTCACAGGACAAACCATGGCACCCAATATTGGAGAGACAACAGGCAAACCCAGAGAATCACACTCACCAGTGCAAAACCCACAAGCAGAAATCCCTGTGGGAACCAGTGCTGGGGTAGGAAAACATGAACCATAATTGAAAAATTGCTGGAGGCCCAGTGTAGGCAAGTCTGAGAAATAAAAGCTCCAAGAAAATCCAGTCATTGGAGGAGGCGCACACTTTTATGAGTTCTACCTCTAGGAGCTTAACCAGGTTCTCACAGCAAATATCAGTGAAAAATCCCCTCAGGCTTCTGTGAGGGAGAGGGGAAAAGGATCCATTTTAAAACACAACACAGCATTCTGGTTTCCTAAACAAGTTCTGTCCTCAGCAGAAACAATATAATCAGAACTTAACTTACTGGGGCTTTAACCTAACTTAACTGACCAAGGGGAAGGTAAATACCCAACTTGAGCCACCTCTGGCCTTCTACATGGGGGAAGGGAAATACTCAGCTCCTGCATTTTCCAGCCATCCTGTCTCAACTAAGAGAAAGGGAGAAAACTGAGAAGCATGTTTGATATTTATAGTACAGAGGAACAGGCTCACTAAAAGACTGAGACCTAATCATAGGACTATAGAACTTCCCCTCTCCACACACCTTACCACCACAATAGTAAAGGCTATATACAGCAGTTCCTTTTAATCTAGTACATGTCCAGATATCAAGAAAAAAATTACAAGCCACACTAAAAGGCAAAAAACACACTTTTAAAGGACAGAGCAAGCATTGGGACTAAAATCAGATATAGCAGGGCTATGATTAATATGCTGAGAGCTCTAATGAATAAAATGCACAACATGCAAGAATAAATGGGCAAAGTAATTAGAGTGATGGCAATTCTAAGAACCAAAAAAGAAATGGTAGAGACAAAAACCCACTATAACAGAAATGAAGAATGCCTTTGATGGGCTTATTAGTAGACTGGACATAGCTGCTGAGGAAATAATCTCTGAGCTTGAGAGTATCTCAATAGAAAACTCCAAACTGAAAGTCAAGGAGGAAAAATACTGAAAGAAACAAAACAGAATATCTAATAATTTTGGGTCGACTAAAAAAGGTGTAACACACATGTAATGGGAATACCAGAAAGAGAAGAAAGAGAAAAAGAAACAGAAGAAATATTTGAATCAATGACTGAGAATTTCCTGAATTTGATGTCAGACACCAAACCATAGATCCAGGAAACTCAAAAAACATCAAGCAGGAGAAAATGTTTATAAAACTACATCAAGCCATGTTCAAACTTCAGAAAATCAAAGGCAAAGAAAAAATCCTGAAAGAAGCCACAGGAAAAAAATTATAAAGGATCATAGATAAGAATTATATCTGACTTTTACTCAGAAACCATGCAAGTAAGAAGAGATTGCAGTAAAACATTGAAAGTGTTGAGAGAAAAAAAACAACACTGACCTAGAATTCTGTACCACATGAAATTATCCTTCGAAAGTCAAATAGAAATCAAGACATTCTCAAGCAAAGATTGAGGGAATTTGTTGCCAGTACATCTACCTTGCAAGAAATGCTCAAAAAATTTTTTAGAGAAAACAAAATGATATAGGTCTGAAACTTGGGCATACATTAAGAAAGGAAGAGCATCAGAGAAGGAAATAAGTGAAGGTAAAATTAAAACTTTTTGTTTTTTCATTCATAATTGATCTGACAGATGACAGTTTGTTCAAAATAATAACAGCAATGTATTTAATTATGTATGCTTAACGTATATGCTTATACACTATATGTGAAGTGAAATAAATGACAGCAATGATACAAGGGATGGAAGGGAAGAATTAGGATTATTTTGTTATTCTAAGGCACTCACACTACTTCACTCTGAACATCAAGAGCCTAAATATATCCATAGGAGATAAATCATTAGAGAAGACCAAAAAAAAAAAAAAGACTCAACTATATGTTGTCTACAAGAAACCCACTTTAAATATAAAAACGCATACAGATTAATAGTAAATGAATAGAGAAAGATGTACTATGCTAACACTAATTGAAAGAAAGTGGGAGTAGCTATGTTAATTTCAGATAGAGGAAGCAAAGTTATTAGGAATAAAGAGGGATATTGCATAATGATAAAGGAGTCAGTTCTCCAAGAAGACATAACAATCCTTTAATGTGTATGTGCATAATAGCAGAGCATCAAAATACTTGAAGCAAAAATTTATAGAACTGTAAGAAATAAATTAATCCTCTATTATAGTTGGAAACTGCACATCCCTCTATCAGAAATGGAAAGATGCAGCAGGCAGAATATTTGTAAGGACATAGTTGAATTAAAAAACACCATCAACTGGATATAATTGGCATCTACAGACTACTTTATCTAACAACAGCAGAATACATGTTTTTCTCAAACTCATAGGAGCATTCACCATGATAGACCATATTATGGGCTATTAAACATACCTTAGCATATTTAAAAGAATAGAAGTCATACAAAGTCTGCTCTCAGACCAATGATTAAGGAAATTAATAATAGAAAGATAGTTGGGAAATCCCAACATACTTGGAGCTTAAACAAAACACTTCTAAATAACACATGAGTCAAAGAAGACATTTTAAGAGAATTTAAAAAATAGTTTGAACTAAGTGAAAATAGAAACAGAACTTATCCAAATTTGTGAGATACAGTGAAAGTAGTGCTTAGAGGGAGATATATAGCATTGAATGTATATATTAGAAAAGAAGAAAAATTTAAAATGAATTATCTAAGTTTCCACCTTAGAAAACTAGAAAAAGAATAGCAAAAAATCAAACAGAAAATAATTATAAAAATGAGAGCAGAAATCAATGAAATTGAAAATAGGAACTCAATAGAGAAAAACCAATGAAATAAAAAATGAGTTCTTCAGAAGGATCAATGAAATAAAGCCTCTAGCAAAGCTAACTAAGAAAAAAAGAGATAGGACATAAATTAGTAATATCAGAAATGAAAGAGGGGATATCACTACACAGCCCATGACATTTAAAGGATAATAAAGGAATATTATGAACAAGTCTGTGTCTACAAATTTGGTAAGCTAGGTGAAAGGTATTGAGTTCCTCAAAGATACAATCTGCCAAAACTCACACAAAAAGGAATACAAAATCTGAACAGATCTCTTAAATAAATTGAATCAATAATTAATTACTTTCCAAAACAGAAAGGACCAGGCCCAGATGGGTTCACTGGTGAATTCTACCAAACATTCAGGGAAGAAATTACACCAATTTTATACATTCTTTTCCAGAAGATGGAAGCAGAGAGAATACTTCCTATCTCATTCTATGAGGCCAAGATTAGCCCCGTACCAAAATCAGAAAAAGACATTATAAGAAAAGAAAACTACAGGCCAGAATCTCTCAAGAATGTAGATGGAAAAGTCATTAAAAAATAAGCACATCAAATCCAACAATGTATAAAAAAATTATACATCAAGACTAAGTGGGATTTATCCCAGGCAGGCAAGTTGGTTCGACATTTGAAAATCAAATACTGTAAATCCATCACATTAACAGTCTAAAGAAAAATTACATGCTCATATCAATGGATGCAGACAAACATTTGACAAAATCCAATATCCACTCAAGATAAAAATTCTCAGTAAACTATGAATAGAGGGGAACTTCCTCAAAATGATAAAAATATCTACAAAAATCCATACCTAACGACATACTTAATGGTGTGAAACTTGAATCTTTCCCACTAAGATCAGGAACAGGCAAAGATGTCCTCTTTTACCACTTGTTTTCAACTTCATACTGGAAGCTTAGCTAATACAATAAGTAAAGGAAATTAAAAGTATACAGATTTGATAGGAAAAAATAAAACTGTCCTTGTTTACAGATGACGTGACTGTATATGTAGAAAGGCAAAAAAACCTCCTGGAGCTAATAAACAATATAGTAAAATTGCAGGATACGAAAGTCAATCGTTTCCCTAAATACCAGCAATGATGGAATTTGAAATTAAAACACAATGCCACTTACGTTAGCCTCTCGCCCCAAAAATGAAATACTTAAGTATAAAACTAATGAAAGATATATAAGATCTATATGAGGATAACAATAAAACTCTGATGAGATAAACCAAAGAATAAATAAATGCAGAGATATTCCATGTTCAGGGACAGGAAGGCTCAGTAGTGTCAAGATGACAGTTTTTCCCAACTTGATCTATTGATTCAATACAATCCCAGTAACGATACTGTCAAGTTATTTTGTTGATATTGACAAACTGATTCTAAAGTTGATATAGAGAGGCAAAAGACTCAGAACAGTCACCACAATATTGAAAGAGAACAGAGTTGGAAGAATGACACTACCTGACTTCAAAACTTATTATAAAACTACAGTAATCAAGAGAGTGTTGTGTTGATGAAAGAATAGAGAAGTAGATTAATGGAACTGAATAGAGAGCTCAGAAATAGACCAACATACATATAATCAACTGATATTTGACAAAAGAACAAAGATATTACAATGGAAAAAGTATTTTTTCTCCCAGTTTTATTGAGAAGAAAGTCTTTTCAACAAATGGTGCTGGAAAAACTGAGCGTCTAAATGCAAAAAATAATCTAGACACAGACCTTACTACCTTCGCAAATATTAACTCAATGGATCACAGACATATAAGTATAATGCAAAACTATAAAACTCCTGGAAAAAATAAAACATAGGAGAAACTTTAGATGACCTGAAGGTTGATGGTGACTTTCTGATATAATACCAAAGATATGATCTTTGAAAGAAATATTTGGCAAGCTGCACTTAATTAAAAGTAAATGTCTTTTAGGTTGCTGCCATATCTTGGCTATTGTAAACAGTGCTGCAGTGAACATTGGGGTGCCTGTATACTTTCAAACCAAGTTTTTCTCCAGATATATGCCCAGGAGTAGGATTGCTGGATCAAATGGTAGCTCTATTTTTTGTCTTTTAAGGAACCTCCATATGTCCACTGAAAGATGAAGGGATAAAGAAGATGTGGTACCTATATACAATGGAATATTACTCAGCAATTCAAAAAGAATGAAATAATACCATTTGCAGCAACATGGATGGACCTGGAGATTTTCATACTAAGCGAAGTAAGTCAAACAGAAAAAGACAAATATCATATGATATCACTTATAATCAGAATCTAAAATAATTGATACAAATGAACTTATTTATAAAATAGAAAGAATCACAGACATAGAGAACAAACTTATGGTTACCCAGTGGGAAGCTTGCATGGGAGGGATAGATTGGGAGTTTAGGATTGACGTGTACACACTGCTATATTTATTTATTTATTTTTTAGCATTTCAAAATATTTTTAATGTTTATAATTTATAAACAAACTACCTCTAAATAGGGACTGAGGCAGCTTGCAATAAAGCCACACATAAAGCAGAATGATATTTTTAAGTCATAGAAATTAGAAATCTTCGAGAGAAAAGGAGACTAATTCTTCAGGAACTATGGTAAGAGGAATATTGTTCTCTTTTTTTAATTAGTTTCTGCTTTATAACAAAGTGAATCAGTCATACATATACATCTGTTCCCACATCCCTTCCCTCTGGCGTCTCTCTCCTTCCCACCCTCCTTATCCCACCCCTCCAGGCAGTCAAAAAGCACCGAGCTCATCTCCCTGTGCTATGTGGCTGCTTCCCACTATCTATCTACCTTACGTTTGGTACTGTATATATCTCCATGCCTCTCTTTCACTTTGTCACAGCTTACCCTTCCCCCTCCCCATATCCTCAAGACCATTCTCAAGTAGGTCTGTGTCTTTATTCCTGGTTTACCCCTAGGTTCTTCATGACATTTTTTTTCTTAAATTCCATATATATGTGTTAGCATACGGTATTTGTCTTTCTCTTTCTGACTTACTTCACTCTGTATAACAGACTCTAGGTCTATCCACCTCATTACAAATAGCTCAGTTTTGTTTCTTTTTATGGCTGAGTAATATTCCATTGTATATATGTTCCACATCTTCTTTATCCATTCATCCGATGATGGACACTTAGGTTGTTTCCAGCTCTGTTGCAGCTCTGTGAATAGAGCTGCAATGAACATTTTGGTACATGTCTCTTTTTGAATTATGGTTTTCTCAGGGTATATGCCTAGTAGTGAGATTGCTGGGTCATATGGTAGCTCTATTTGTAGTTTTTTAAGGAACCTCCATACTGTTCTCCATAGTGGCTGTACCAATTCACATTCCCACCAGCAGTGCAAGAGGGTTCCCTTTTCTCCACACCCTCTCCAGCATTTATTGTTTCTAGATTTCTTGATGATGGCCATTCTGACTGGTGTGAGATGATATCTCATTGTAGTTTTGATTTGCATTTCTCTAATAACTAATGATGTTGAGCATTCTTTCATGTGTTTGTTGGCAGTCTGTATATCTTCTTTGGAGAAATGCCTATTTAAGTCTTCTGCCCATTTTTGGATTGGGTTGTTTGTTTTTTTGCTATTGAGCTGCATGAGCTGTTTATAAATTTTGGAGATTAATCCGTTGTCAGTTGCTTCATTTGCAAATATTTTCTCCCATTCTGAGGGTTGTCTTTTGGTCTTGTTTATGGTTTCCTTTGCTGTGCAAAAGCTTTGAAGTTTCATTAGGTCCCATTTGTTTATCTTTGTTTTTATTTCCATTTCTCTAGGAGGTGGGTCCAAAAGGATCTTGCTGTGATTTATGTCATAGAGTGTTCTGCCTATGTTTTCCTCTAAGAGTTTGATAGTGTCTGGCCTTACATTTAGGTCTTTAATCCATTTTGAGCTTATTTTTGTGTATGGTGTTAGGGAATGATCTAATCTCATACTTTTACATGTCCCTGTCCAGTTTTCCCAGCACCACTTATTGAAGAGGCTGTCCTTTCTCCACTGTACATTCCTGCCTCCTTTATCAAATATAAG
This sequence comes from Mesoplodon densirostris, assembly GCF_025265405.1. Classification (NCBI taxonomy): domain Eukaryota; kingdom Metazoa; phylum Chordata; class Mammalia; order Artiodactyla; family Ziphiidae; genus Mesoplodon; species Mesoplodon densirostris. The sequence goes on along the minus strand of NC_082681.1, from coordinate 30,388,226 downwards.
TTGACCATATGTGTGTGGGTTTATCTCTGGGCTTTCTATCATGTTCCATTGATCTATCTTTCTGTTTTTGTGCCAGTACCACACTGTCTTGATTACTGTAGCTTTGTAGTATAGTCTGAAGTCAGGGAGCCTGATTCCTCCAGCTCCGTTTTTCGTTCTCAAGATTGCTTTGGCTATTTGGGGTCTTTTGTTTTTCCAAACAAATTTTGAAATTTTTTGTTCTAGTTCTCTGAAAAATGCCAGTGGTAGTTTGATAGGGATTGCATTGAATCTGTAGATTGCTTTGGGTAGTAGAGTCATTTTCACAATATTGATTCTTCCAATCCAGGAATATGGTATATCTCTCCATCTATTTGTATCATGTTTAATTTCTTTCATCAGTGTCTTATAATTTTCTGCATACAGGTCTTTTGTCTCCTTAGGTAGGTTTATTCCTAGATATTTATTCTTTTTATTGCAATGGTAAATGGGAGTGTTTTCTTGATTTCATTTTCAGATTTTTCATCATTAGTGTACAGGAATGCCAGAGATTTCTGTGCATTAATTTTTTATCCTGCTACCTTACCAAATTCATTGATTAGCTCTAGTAGTTTTCTGGTAGCATCTTTAGGATTCTCAATGTATAGTATCATGTCATCTTCAAACAGTGACAACTTTACTTCTTCTTTTCCAATTTGGATTCCTTTTATTTCCTTTTCTTCTCTGATTGCTGTGGCTAAAACTTCCAAAACTAAGTTGAATAAGAGTGGTGAGAGTGGGCAGCCTTGTCTTGTTCCTGATCTTAGTGGAAATGGTTTCAGTTTTTCACCACTGAGGATGATGTTGGCTGTGGGTTTGTCATATATGGCCTTTATTATGTTGAGGAAAGTTCCCTCTACGCCTACTTTCTGCAGGGCTTTTATCATAAATCGGTGTTGAATTATGTCGAAAGCTTTCTCTGCATCTATTGAGATGATAATATGGTTTTTCTCCTTCAATTTGTTAATATGGTGTATCACATTGATTGATTTGCGTATATTGAAGAATCCTTGCATTCCTGGAATAAACCCCACTTGATCATGGTGTATGATCCTTTTAATGTGCTGTTGGATTCTGTTTGCTAGTATTTTGTTGAGGATTTTTGCATCTATGTTCATCAGTGATATTGGCCTGTAGTTTTCTTTCTTTGTGACATCCTTGCCTGGTTTTGGTATCAAGGTGATGTTGGCCTCGTAGAATGAGTTTGAGTGTGCTCCTCCCTCTGCTATATTTTGGAAGAGTTTGAGAAGGATAGGTGTTAGCTCTTCTCTAAATGCTTGATAGAATTCACCTGTGAAGCCATCTGGTCCTGGGCTTTTGTTTGTTGGAAGATTTTTAATCACAGTTTCAATTTCAGTGCTTGTGATTGGTCTATTCATATTTTCTATTTCTTCCTGATTCAGTCTTGGCAGGTTGTGCATTTCTAAGAATTTGTCCATTTCTTCCAGGTTGTCCATTGTATTGGCATAGAGTTTCTTGTAGTAATCTCTCATGATCTTTTGTATTTCTGCAATGTCAGTTGTTACTTCTCCTTTTTCATTTCTAATTCTATTGATTTGAGTCTTCTCCCTTTTTTTCTTGATGAGTCTGGCTAATGGTTTATCAATTTTGTTTATCTTCTCAAAGAACCAGATTTTAGTTTTATTGGTCTTTGCTATCGTTTCCTTCATTTCTTTTTCATTTATTTCTGATCTGATCTGTATGATTTCTTTCCTTCTGCTAACTTTGGGGGTTTTTTGTTCTTCTTTCTCTAATTGCTTTAGGTGCATGGTCAGGTTGTTTACTCGAGATGTTTCCTGTTTCTTAAGGTGGGATTGTATTGCTATAAAATTCCCCCTTAGAACTGCTTTTGCTGCGTCCCATAGGTTTTGGGTCATCGTTTCTCCATTGTCATTTGTTTCTAGGTATTTTTTTATTTCCTCTTTGATTTCTTCAGTGATCACTTTGTTATTCAGTAGTGTATTGTTTAGCCTCCATGTGTTTGTATGTTTTACAGCTCTTTTCCTGTAATTGATATCTAGTCTCATAGCATTGTGGTCGGAAAAGATACTTGATACAATTTCAATTTTCTTAAATTTACCAAGGCTTGATTTGTGACCCAACATATGATCTATCCTGGAGAATGTTCCATGAGTGCTTGAGAAAAATCACACTGCTATATTTAAAAGAGATAACCAGGGGACCTTCGAGATGGTGGAGGATAACACGTGGAGATCACCTTCCTCCCAACAAATACATCAAAAATACATCTATATGTGGAACAACTCCTACAGAACACCTACTGAATGCTGGCAGAAGCCCTCAGACATCCCAAAAGTCAAGAAACTCCGTATGTACCTGGGTAAGGCAAAAGAAAACAGGAAAAACAGAGACAAAAGAATAAGGATGGGACCTGCATCTCTGGGAGGTAGCTGTGAAGGTGGAAACATGTTCACACACGAGGAAGCCCCTTCACTGGTGGAGACAGGGTGTGGACGGGGGGGAAGCTTTAGCGTCATGGAGGAGAGTACAGCAATAGGGGTGCAGAGGGCAAAGCAGAGAGATTCCCAAACAGAGGATCAGTGCTGACCAGCACGTACCAGCCTGAGAGACTTATCTGCTCGCCCACTGGGGTGGGTGGGGGCTGGAAGCTGAGGCTCGGGCTTCAGAGGTGAGACCCCAAGGAGAGGACTGGGGTTGGCTGCATGAACACAGTCTGAAGGGGGCTAGTGTGACACAGCTAGCCGGGAGGAAGTCCGGGAAAAAGTCTGGAGCTGCCGAAGAGGTAAGAGACCACTGTTTCGTGGTGCCCGAGAAGAGGGGATTCAGAGCACTGCCTAAATGAGCGCAAGAGATAGGCGTGAGCCATGGCTATCAGCGTGGACACCAGAGACGGGCATGAAACACTAAGGCTGCTGCTGCAGCCACCAAGAAGCCTGTGTACAAGCACAGGTCACTATCCACACCTCCCCTCCTGGAAGCCTGTGCAGCCCACCACTGCCAAGGTCCCATGATCCAGGGACAAGTTCCCCGGGAGAACACATGGCGTGCTTCAGGCTGCTGCAACATCATGACAGCCTCTGCTGCCGCAGTCTTGCCCCGCACTCCGTACCGCTCCCTCACCCCCAGCCTGAGTGAGCCAGAGCCCCCTAATCAGCCACTCCTTTAACCCCCTCCTGTCTGGATGAAGAACAGATGCCAGAGGGTGACCTACATGCAGAGGTGGGGCCAAATCCAAAGCTGAACACCAGGAGCTGTGCAAACAAAGAAGAGAAAGGGAAATTTCTCTGTGCAGGCTCAGGAGCAGTGGATTAAATCTCCACAATTAACTTGATGTACCCTGCATCTGTGGAATACCTGAATAGACAAAGAATCATCCCAAAATTGAGGCAGTGGACTTTGTGAGCAACTGTAGACTTGGGGTTTGCTTTCTGCATCTAATTTTTGGTCTTATGTTTATCTTAGCTTAGCATTTAGAGTTTACTATCATTAGTAGATTTGTTTCTTGATTTCGTTGCTCTCTTCCTTTTTTTTGTTTATATATACATATATATAATTTCTTCATTTTTCTCTTTTTGTGAGTATGTATGGGTATGCTTCTTTGTGTGATTCTGTCTCTATAGCTATGCTTTCACCATTTGTCCTATGGTTCTCTCTGTCAATATTTTTCTTTTTCTTTAGTATAATTTTTAGTGCTTGTTATCATTGGTGGATTTGTTTTCTGGTTTGGTTGCTCTCTAATTTCTTCCTTTTTTATTACTTGTTAATTTTTTTATTTGTAAGAATATTTTTTTATTCTTTATTTTAATAACTTTATTTTATAATATTTTATTTTATTTTATTTTATTTATTTTTTCTCCCTTTTCTTCTGAGCCGTGTGGCTGACAGGTTCTTGGTGTTCCAGCAGCGTGTCAGGCCTGAGCCTCTTAGATGGGAGATATGACTTCACGATATTGGTCTACCAGAGAACTCCAGGCCCAAAGTAATATCAAATGACAAAAGCTCTCCTGCAGAACTCCATCTCAACACTAAGACCCAGCTCTATTCAACGATCAGGAAGCTACAGTGCTGGACACCCTACGCCAAACAATTAGCAAGACAGGAACACAACCCAACCCATTAGAAGAAAGGCTTCTAAAATCATAATTAGTTCACATACAACCCAAAACACACCACCGGATTCGTTCCTGCCCATAAGAAAGACAAGATCTAGCCTCATCCACCAGAACACAGGCACCAGTCCCCTCCACCAGGAAGCTGACACAACCCACTGAGCCAAATTTACCCACTGGGGGTAAAAACAATGGGAACTATGAACCAGCAGCCTGCGAAAATGAGACCCCCAAACACACTAAGTTAAGCAAAATGAGAAGACAGAGAAACATGCAGCAAGTGAAGGAACAAGGTAAAAACCATGAGACCAAATAAATGAAGAGGAAATAGGCAGTCTACTTGAAAAAGAATTCATAGTAATGATAGTAAAGATGATCCAAAATCTTGTAAATACAATCGAGAAAATACAAGAAACGTTTAACAAGGACCTGGAAGAATTAAAGAGCAAACAAACGATGAGGAACACAATATACGAAATTAAAAATTCTCTAGAAGGAATCGATAGCAGAATAACTGAGGCAGAAAAATAGATAGGTGACCTGGAAGATAAAACAGTAGAAAACAACTGCAGAGCAAAATAAAGAAAAAAAAATGAAAAGAATTGAGGACAGTGTCAGAGAAATCTGGGACAAAAATAAATGCACCAACATTCGAATTATAGGAGTCCCAGAAGAAGAAGAGAAAAAAAAGGGACTGAGAAAATATGTGAAGAGATTATAGTTAAAAATTTACATAACATGGGAAAGGAAATAGTCAATCAAGTCCAGGAAGTGCAGAGAGTCCCATCTAGGATAAATCCAAGAAGAAACACATCAAGACACATATTAATCAAACAATCCAAAATTAACATCAAAGGTAAAATATTAAAAGCAGCAAGGGAAAAGCAACAAATAATGTACAAGGGAATCCCCATAAGGTTAACAGCTGATCTCTCAGCAGAAACTCTGCAAGCCAGAAGGGAGTGGCATGACATATTTAAAGTGATGAAAGGGAAAAACTTACAACCAAGGTTACTCTACCCAACAAGGATCTCATTCAAATTTGATGGAGAAATCAAAACGTTTAGAGACAAGCAAACGCTAAGAGAATTCAGCACCACCAAACCAGCTCTACAACAAATGCTAAAGGAACTTCTCTAAGTGGGAAACACAAGAGAAGGAAAAGACCTACAAAAACAAACCCAAAACAATTAAGAAAATGGTAATAGCAACATACATAATGATAATTACCTTAAATGTAAATGGATTAAATGCTCCCACCAAAAGACACAGACTGGCAGAATGGATACAAAAACAAGACCCATATATATGCTGTCTATAACAGACCCATTTCAGACCTAGGGACACATACAGACAGAAAGTGAGGGGATGGAAATATATTCCATGCAAATGGAAATCAAAAGAAAGCTAGAGTAGCAATTCTCATACCAGACGAAATAGACTTTAACATAAAGACAATTACAAGAGACAAAAAAGGACACTACATAATGATCAAGGGATCAATCCAAGAAGAAGATATAAGAATTATAGATATTTATGCACCCAACATAGGAGCACCTCATTACATAAGGCAAATGCTAAGAGCCATAAAAGGGGAAATCGATAGTAACACAATAATAGTAGGGGACTTTAACACCCCACTTTAACCAAAGGACAGATGACCCAAAATGAAAATAAATAAGGAAACACAAGCTTTAAATGACACATTAAACAACATGTACTTAATTTATATTTATAGGACATTCCATCCAAAAACAACAGAATACACTTTCTTCTTAAATGCTCATGGAACATTCTCAAGGATAGATAATATTTTGGGTCACATATCAAGCCTTTGTAAACTGAAGAAAACTGAAATCGTATGAAGTATCTTTTCTGACCACAATGCTATGGGACTAGATATCAATTACAGGAAAAAATCTGTAAAAAGTACAAACACATGGAGGCTAAACAATACACTACTGAATAAGCAAGAGATTACTGAAGAAATCAAAGAGGAAATCAGAAAATACCTAGAAACAAATGACAGTGAAAACACAACGACCAAAACCTATGGGATGCAGCAAAAGCAGTTCTAAGGGGGAAGTTTATAGCAATAAAATCCTACCTCAAGAAACAAGAAACATCTCAAATAAACAACCTAACCTTACACCTAATGCAATGAGAGAAAGAAGAACAAAAAAACCCCAAAGTTAGCAGAAGGAAAGAAATCATAAAGATCAGATCAGAAATAAATGAAAAAGAAATGAAGGAAATGAAAGCAAAGATCAATAAAACTACAAGCTGGTTCTTTGAGAAGATAAGCAAAATTGATAAACCATTAGCCAGACTCATCAAGAAAAAGAGGGAGAAGACTCAAATCAATAGAATTAGAAATGAAAAAGGAGAAGTAACAACTGACACTGCAGAAATACAAAAGATCATGAGAGATTACTACAAGCAACTCTATGCCAATAAAATGGATGACCTGGAAGAAATGGGAAATTCTTAGAAAAGCACAACCTTCTGAGACTAAAACAGGAAGAAATAGAATATATAAACAGACCAATCACAAGCACTGAAATTGAAACTGTGATTAAAAATCTTCCAACAAACAAAAGCCCAGGACCAGATGGCTTCACAGGCAAATTCTATCAAACATTTAGAAAAGAGCTAACACCTATGCTTCTGAAAATCTTCCAAAATATAACAGAGGCAGGAACACTCCCAAACTCATTCTATGAGGCCACCATCACCCTGATACCAAAACCAGACAAAGATGTCACAAAAAAGAAAACTACAGGCCAATATTACTGATGAACATAGATGCAAAAATCCTCAACAAAACACTAGCAAACAGAATCCAACAGTTCATTAAAAGGATCATACACCATGATCAATTGGGGTTTATCCCAGGAATGCAAGGATTCTTCAATATACACCAATCAATCAGTGTGATATACCATATTAACAAACTGAAGGATAAAAACCATATGCTCATCTCAATACATGAAGAAAAAGCTTTTGACAAAATTCAGCACAGATGTATGATAAAAACCCTCCAGAATGTAGGCATAGGAGGAACTTACCTCAACATAATAAAGGCCATGTATGACAAACCGACAGTGAACGTCGTTTTTAATGGTGAAAAACTGAAACTTTTTCCACTAAGATCAGGATCAAGAAAAGGGTGTCCACTTTCACCACTATTATTCAACATAGGTTTGGAAGTTTTAGCCATAGCACTCCGAGAAGAAGAAATAAACGGAATCCAAATTGGAAAAGAAGAAGTAAAAGTGTCACTGTTTGCAGATGACATGATACTATACATAGAGAATCCTAAAGATGTTACTAGAGCTAATCAATGAATTTGGTAGACTGGAAGGATACAAAATTAATGCACAGAAATCTGTTGCATTTCTGCACACTAACAATGAAAAGTCTGAAAGAGAAATTAAGGAAACACTCCCATTTACCATTGCAACAAAAAGAATAAATATCTAGGAATAAACCTACCTAAGGAGACAAAACACCTGTATGCAGAAAACTCTAAGACACCGACGAAAGAAACTAAAGATGATACAAACAGATGGAGCAATATACCATGTTCTTGGATTGGAAGAATCAACATTGTGAAAATGACTATACTAACCAAAGCAATCTACAGATTCAACACAATCCCTATCAAACTACCAATGGCATTTTTCACAGAACTAGAACAAAAAAATTTTCAATTTGTATAGAAACACAGAAGACCCCAAATAGTCAAAGCAATCTTGAGAAAGAAAAATGGAGTTGGAGGGATCAGGCTCTCTGACTTCAAACTATACTCCAAAGCTACAGTAATCAAGACAGTATGGTACTGGCACAAAAACAGAAATATAGATCAATGGAACAGGATTGAAAGCCCAGAGGTAAACCCACGCACATATGGCCACCTTATCTTTAAATAAGGAGGCAAGAATATACATTGGAGAAAAGACAGCCTCTTCAATAAGTGGTGCTGGGAAAATTGGACAGCTACATGTAAAAGAATGAAATTAGAACACTCACTAACACCATACACAAAAATAAACTCAAAATGGATTAAAGACCTAAATATAAGGCCAGACTCTATAAATCTCTTAGAGGAAAACATAGGCAGAACATTCTATGACATAAAATACAGCAAGATCCTTTTTGACCCACCTCCTAGAGAAATGGAAATAAAAACAAAAATAAACAAATGGCACATAATGAAACTTAAAAGCTTTTTCACAGCGAAGGAAACCATAAACAAGATGAAAAGACAACCCTCAGAATAGGAGAAAATATTTGCAAATGAAGCAACTGACAAGGATTCATCTCCAAAATATACAGGCAGCTCATTCAGCTCAATATAAAAAAAAAAGAACCAACACAATCCAAAATTGGAGAGAAAACCTAAATAGACAATTCTGCAAAGAAGATATATAGGTTGACAACAAACACATGAAACATCACTAATAATTAAAGAAATGCAAATCAAAACTACAATGAGGTATCACCTCACACTGGTCAGAATGGCCATCATCAAAACATCTACAAACAATAAATGCTGGAGAGCGTGTGGAGAAAAGGGAACCCTCTTGCACTGTTGGTGGGAATATAAATCGATATAGCCACTATGGAGAACACTATGGAGGTTCCTTAAAAAACTAAAAATAGAAGTACCAAATGACCCAGAAATCCCACTACTGGACATATACCCTGATTAAACCGTAATTCAAAATGAGTCATGTACCACATGTTCATTGCAGCTCTATTTACAATAGTCAGGACATGGAAGCAACCTAAGTGTCCATCGACAGATGAATGGATAAAGAAGGTGTTGCACATATATACAATGGAATATTACTCAGCCATAGAAAGAAAGGAACTTGAGTTATTTGTAGTGAGGTGGATGGACCTAGAGACTGTCATACAGAGTGAAGTAAGTCAAAAGTATAAAAACTAATACTGTATGCTAAAAGATATATATGGAATATAAAGAACAAGAAAAGTTCTGAAGAACCTAGGGGCAGGACAGTAATAAAGATGCAGACAGAGAATGGACTTGAGGACATGGGGAGGGGGAAGGGTAAGCTGGGACAAATTGAGAGAGTGCCATGGACATATATACACTACCAAATGTAAAACAGATAGCTAGTGGGAAGCAGATGCATAGCACAGGGAGATCAGCTTGGTGCTTTGTGTCCACCTAGAGGGGTGGGATAGGGATGGTGGGAGTGAGACGCAAGAGGGAGGAGATATGGGGATATGTGTATATGTAAAGCTGATTCACTTTGTTATACAGCAGAAACCAGCACATCATTGTAAAACAATTATACTCCAATAAAGATGTTTTAAAAAAAAAGGGATGAGAAGATAAGCTCTCTGATAAAAAAATTTTTTAATAAAATAAAATTGATAACCAACAAGGACCTACTCTATAGCCCATGGAACTCTGCTCAATGTTCTGTAATAACCTAAATGGGAAAAGAATTTGTAAAATAATAGATATATGTATGTGTATAACTGAATCACTTTGTTGTAAACCTAAAAGTAACACAACATTGTTAATCAACTATACACAAATATAAAATAAAATGTTTTTTAAAAAGTAAATGTCTTATTCATAGTAGTAACACAAAATATGAAGTACATATACCAAGAAGAATTATGGAAGAATATTTGGAAGAAAAATATCCCAAAGACACAAAAGAAGATTTGAACAATTTAGATATATAATGTATACTTTTGGCATTCAGAAGTTTGTTGTTGCCAAAAATTTCATTTTTTGTTTGATTCCCAAGCAGTCTTGAATAGCCATTGTATATAATTGGTTGGGGAATAAAATTTATTTTATCTATTGGATTAAACTACCAGTAGCCAGTATTTTTATCCCAATATAGATACGATATTGTCTGTTCATAATTACATGTACATTTTATGGAAAACTTATAATAGTGCTTTAAAAAATATTTTCTTAAATATCATGGAACCATTATGCTATTTATTTATTTGCAAAATTATGTTCTGTTTACACTACTGAATCCTGCTTTTTTCTTAAAAGTTTATTTTGAGCATGATCAAAAATCATTAAATACTATTTGAAAATACTCACCATGTTAAATAGTCTTTGAAAATATTTACTACGTTAAATATCTGCAGCCAATGAAGGTACCACAATGCACTTAACCATTTTTCTCTCTCATCTAGCATTTTTTCCTCAACCAGGCTATCACCCCTACCAAGGCACATCTGTTGTCAAGACCACTGGTGACCTCCAATGTTGCCATATACAGTAGTCTCTGCTCTGCTTCAACTTTCTCAACCTATAAGCACCATTCAACAAAGTTGGCCACTCACTTCCTAACTTCTACCTCCAAAATATATCTGGAATTTGTTCACTTCCATTAGTCTGCATTAGCGCCCTGGTCTAAGGCATTAATTTTCACCTAGACCAGTGTAATAAGCTTTCAAAATAATTATTCTGCTTCTTATTTTGTTCACTATAATCCATTATCCAAGAAGCAGCAAAAGTGAGCTTTTAAAATGTAATCAGTTTATGTTATATTCTTTTCAAGATCCTTCAATAGCTTCTCAACACATTTAGAATAAAGTTCAAATTCCTTAGAGGTTCTACAAGGTCCTATGTAAGTCTTCCTCTTTTTAGTTGATTGCATAGAACTAGGTGTCTTTCTATTGTTCAAATATGCTAAGTCTTTTTCTGTCTTGGAGTTTTACTTCAGTAGAGAAAACTCTTCCCTCAGATCTCAATTTAAATGTCATCACCTAACTATCTAAAGTAGTCCCCAGTTTCTCTCCATAAACTCATCATAATTTTCTTCATTATAGTCCTTATCAGTACTTGGTTTGCTTTTTCTTTTTCTTTCTTTCTTTTTTTTTTTATTTATTGCCTGTCTCCCTCCAATAAAATGTAAAGTCTTTGAGAGAAATGATTTTGTGTGTCTCATTACTACTACATTCCCAGGGTCTCAGACAGTGTCTGGCATGTTGTGGCTGATGAATAAATAATTGTGAATAAATTTATGAATGAATAAATGAATGATATTTTGGTATTTTGAATTATTTTCAATTATTATGATTGTGCTTCCATTAATATTTTATATATAAACATTTTCCTATTTTTAAGAGATAGGCAAGATTCCTAGAAAAAAAATGTTTCAATGGGTACATGTATGAGGGCTCAGAATGTGTTCAAAACTTATTTTCAGAAAGATTGTAATAATTTTTACTTTTATAAGCAGCATATGAAAGTGCTCATTTCCACTAGTATTATTACCATTTATTAATCCATTATAATTTCAGAGGCAAAATGTTGTACTATTGATGCTTTAATTTGCAATTATATGATTACTGAAAAGATTGAACAAATACATTTATACTTTATATACTTTTAATATAGTTCAGTGAATTAGCTGTTTATATCCTTTGCCCATTTAATTTTACTTAGGTATATCTTATAGTAGTTATATCCAGAATCTAGAATCAAGCATCTATAATCAGATTGCATGAGTTTCAAATTCTATCACTACAGTTTAGCCATGAGTCCTTGGGAAAGGTATTTGACCTCTCTGTGCCTTAGTTTACCCATATATAAAATGGTGATAATAGTAGCTACCTCATAGGACTGTCATGAGAATTAAATGTGTCACTATAGGTAAAAAACAAAAATACAAAGAAAGAAAGAAACTAAGAATGGTACAAAAATATTGGCCTTTGACCTCTATCTTATACTGTACACAAAAATCAACTAAAAATGGATTAAAGACTTAAGCACAAAACCTGAAACCATAAAATTCCTAGAAGAAAACATGGGGAAAAGCTCTTTGGCATTGCTCTTGGCAATGATTTTTTGGATTTGACACTGAAAACAAAGGCAACAAAAGGAAAAATAAACAAGTGTTTTGGCACAACAAAGTAAACTATCAACAAAATGAAATTAGAGAAAGTATTTGCAAACTGTATATCTGATAAGGGGTTAATGTTCAAAAAATGTAAGGAACACTTACAATTCAATGGCAAAACCACAAATAACCCAATTTAAAAATGGGCAAAGGACCTGGATTGGTATTTTTCCAAAGAAAACATACAAATGGCCAATAGGTATATGAAAAGAAATACTCAACATCACTAATCATTAGGGATATACATGTCAAAACCACGAGATAGCACCACACACCTGTTAGGGTGTCTATTATCAAAAAAACAAGAGATAACAAATGTTGGTGAGGATGTGAAGAAAAGAGAACCCTTGGGAATGTTAGTGTAAATGTATTTTGGTAAAGCAATTATGGAAAACAGTATGGAGGTTCCTCAAATAATTAAAGATAGAACTACCATATGATCCAGCAATCCCACTTCTGGGTATATGTCCAAAGGAAAAGAAATTACTTTCTCAAAGAGATGTCTGTACTCTCATGTTCATTGCAGCATTGTTCAGAATAGCCAAGATATGGAAACAAACTAAATGTCTGTTGACTGATGAATGGATAAAGAAAATGTGATACACACACACACATGCACGTGCATATGCACACACACAAACACATAAACACAACTGAATATTCTTCAGACTTAAAAAAGAAGGAAATTCTGGCATTTGTGACCTGGAAGACATTATACCAAGTGTAATACACCAGTCAGAGAGGGACAAATACTGTATGATATCATTTACATGTAGGCTACTGGTACAAGTTGGTGGACTGAGCACATATATTTACCTCTTTTTTTTTTTTTGCTGAAGACTCATTGAAATTAGAGGAGAAATAATGATTGTTAATGAAAATATGTATGAGCTCTCTATATTTTTAGATATCATTGGACAGAAGATCTTAATGAATTTCAAAAAATTTAAAATATAATTAAATCATTTAGACCATATCAGAGTAAGTGTCTAATCCAGAAACTGACAAAGGGTAAGACAAAAGTAGAGGTGGAATTGTTTATTCCTTGGAGGCAAAACCACATAGATGTTCTGAAATTAAACTCAGTACTGTGAAGATTAAGAAAGAGTAGTTAGGGGCCATAAGTAATGGTAAATGAGTGAAGTGTTATCCACAGAAAATCAGTGTGGGATACTTAGGGAGTTTGGGATTGACATGCACACACTGCTATATTTAAAATGGATAACCAACAAGGACCTACTGTATAGCACATGGAACTCTGCTCAATATTATATAAAAACCTAAATGGGAAAAGAATTTGAAAAAGAATAGATACATGTATTTGTATAACTGAATCACTTTGCTGTACACCTGAAACTAACACAGTATTGTTAATCAACTAGACTCCAATATAACATAAAAAGTTAAAAAAAACCCACTAGTTTAATAAGAAAAAAAATGAAAATCAGTGTGAATTAACTTATGCCACAATTTCCTTTGTATGTCATATACAAACACTCAGAATATAACTGGAGATTTAATCTATAAATAATTTCCACCTGTGGAAAGCTAGAGCTCCTAGCATTGGTGTTGACAACCCAGAGAAACAACCTTCCTTGTCCTAGCATTTGTGTTTGAGGTATGTGTGTTCTGCCTGCTAGATTCATATATATACACACAGTAAAATGAATCCTGTCAGTTGATGTGATCTGCTGATATTCAAAGAGCTCAGCCTTAGCTCTTCCATTGCAGAAATCTGTTAGGCAAAACTAGACTTCACAAATGCAAAGGAAACCCATCCAGTTACTTATGTAAGAAAACCTGTTCCTTTATTCCTAAATACAAATTGACAACAAAGAAATAACTAGATGCTTGAAAAAATATCTAGTGGCACAAAAGAGAACCAAAGTAAACAAATGAAATTATTGACTCTAGGGAAAATGAAAATACATGAAGTTGTCAAAAAATACACACACACAATTATAAATACTGTAACTTTCAAGAAGATATTGCACATATAACTTAATATGGTATGTTAAGAAAGAATCAAGGAATAACTCAGAATACTTTGAACTTAAATATATGGTATTGGGCTTCCCTGGTGGCGCAGTGGTTGAGAGTCCGCCTGCCAATGCAGGGGACACGGGTTTGTGCCCCGGTCCGGGAAGATCCCACATGCCTCGGAGCAGCTGGGCCAGTGAGCCATGGCCGCTGAGCCTGTGCGCCCAGAGCCTGTGCTCCACAACGGGAGAGGCCACAACAGTGAGAGGCCCGCGTACCGCAAAAAAAAAAAAAAAAAATATATATATATATATAAATATATATATATATATATATATATATATATATGGTATCAAATATTAAAAAGGGGGTATGAAAGATGGAGTCAAGGGTATTTCCCAGAATAAAAATGAAAGTTTACAAAGAGATAGAGAATATGAGAATAAAGATAATATATACTTAGAATCAAGTCAGGAGGTCCAGTATCTAGTAAGGGAGTCACAGAAGGTTAATAAAATAGAAAGGAAGAAATTCTAAAGAAATAAAGAAAAATTACCAGACCTGAAGGAAGACATGTGCCTTCAAATTGAAAAGGCCCATTGAGTGCCAAGCAGTACGCATGAAAAATAAAAACATACCTAAACACAATATTGTTTGTGTTTTTTACAGTAATTACAGTAGACTAAGTACAAAGAAATCCTAAAAATTTCTTAAGGAGAAAAAAATGTTCTACTGCAAAGAAACAATAATTAGACTAGCCTATGATTCCCATATGGGTAAAAATGGATTGCAGCAGATATTATAGCATGCCTTCAACATCTTTAGCAAAATTATACTGAATCATAAATTAACCATGATAAATAAAGCCATTTTCAGACATTCAAGTACTCATAAAGTTTACTATTCACTTACCATTTATAAAATATCTGTGAATGAACTTTTGTAATAACAGTACAAATAATCTAAGAAAAAAGAAATATTGGTAATATTTCAAAAACTGGAAAATGAGATAATAAAAATACAGTTTTCAATAGAATCAAAAGCATGAAATATTTAGGACTAAATAAAGTGAAAGACACGCAAGACCTCTGTACTGAAAAGTAGCAAGCACCACTGACACAAATTATAGGAGATCTGACATAAATTAAGAGCTAAATCATGCTCATAGATTGGAAGATTTAATGTTTTTAAGCTGTCATTCTCCACAAATCAATCTGTAGATGTAAAATAAGATGTCCGTCGTAATGCCAGCAAATTATATTTTAAAAACTGATTCTAAAATGTATATGAAAATGCAAAAAACAGAATTGCCGAAACTCTTAAAAAAGTATAAGGTTGGGTTACTTGGAACTTCAAAACTTATAAAAATACAGTAATCAAAACAGAGTGATACTGGCAAAAGGATAGACAACTTGATTAATAAAACAGAACAATATATGGCACTGGAACAATTGTATATGTGGAAAATTAACCCATTTCTCATACTATATACAAAATTTAAATAAAGGTGGTTTATGAATCTAAATATAACATCTAAAAGTAGAAAGCTTTTAGGAGATAACATAAGGGAATACCTTTATTGCCTTGGGGTTAGCAAAAAGGACTAACCATAAAATATATGATAAATTGGATTTCAACAAACTTTTGCTTATAAAAATATCATTATGAAAATGTATAGTCATGATAGTGTTATAAAATATGTGCCATGCATGTATCTCACAAAGACTTTATCCAGAATATATAAAAAGTCCTACAATTCAATAATAAAAAGACAGTAAATAGATAACAGTCTTGAACAGACATTTCGCAAAAGAAGATATATGAAAGCACAATAAGTATAGAGGCATCTCATTGTCTTTTCAGTTTAAAATTTCCTAATGACTAATAATGATAAGCATGTTTTTATGTGCTTATTTGACATTCTTCTATCTTCTTTGGTAAAGCGTCTGCTCAAATATTTTGCTGTTTTTAAAAATTGTCATGTGTGTCATATAAAGTGAATTCCTTATATCTTCTGAATATAAATCTTTTATCAGATGTTCTGCAACTATTTTCTCCCTGTGGCTTGTATTTTCATTTCCTTAACATCTTTCAAAGGGCAGAAGTTTTTAGTTTTGATGAAGTCCAATTTATAATTATTTTCTTTTGTAATTGCTTTTTGTGTCCTCTCAGAAATCTTCACTTAATCTCAACTCACAGATTTTCTCCTGTTTTTTTCAAGAAGGCTTAAAATTTTTTTTTGCCTTCTCACGTGATCCTTTTTGTGTTAATGTTTGTATATTTGTATGTGTATGAAGTAATGATCAAGGTTCATGGTTATTCAATGAATATCCAAATATTCCAGCACCATTTGTTGAAGACTATCCCTTACCTCACTGAATTTTATTTGTTGCAAATCAATTGGCTGTACAATGTGTAGGTCTACTGTGGAACTCTCTCTTTTTTCCATTAAGCTATATATCTATTCTTACACCAATACCACACTGTCTCAATTACTTTACTTTAGAGTAACTTTTAGAAAGTAATTAGTGGGAGTCCTCCAGCTCTATTATTTTTCAAAAAAATTTTTTACTATTTTATGTTCTTTTTTATTTCTCTCTAATTTTTTGACTCCAGTTGCCAATTTCCACCAAAATCCTTCTGGAGTGACATCAGCAAGATGGCAGAATAGGAGGTCCTTGGCATTATTTCCCCTCACAGAAAGACTAGCAACTTTCCACAGATAAGAACACCTTTGTGAAAATCCCAGAACCCAGGGGTGAAGGTGAATCATCCCCTTGACCACACAAAAAAAACCCCAAAACAAACAACAAACAAACAAACAAACAAAAAACAAGAAAAGCTGCATTAGAAGGATAAGAGGAGCAGTTTCACTTTGACCATGTCACCCCTTCCCCAGGCCAACACAGAGCCACACAGAGAAGGTTCCCCTGGGACTATGGTTTTACCAGTGGGGAAAAGAGAGCCTGAGGCAGACATACAGCTTCTCCAATTTTCCGGGAAGCTTCCTGGGAGGCCAATTCTGTCTCACATCACAGGGAATACTAGGGTAATCAGCAGGACTAGACTGCCAGGGGTCAGCGAGAAATAAAGAAAGGGGCAGGGCTCAAGCGACCAGTGCAGGGATCTTGGCAGATCAGGTTCCTGATGGTAGCAGCACCAGACCAGAGAGCTGAGCTCACTCACAATGCTAAGCCAGTGGTTCCATTCGGCTAAGGAGCATGATGATCAGCAGTTCTTCCTGGCTTGGGTACCCAGAAGTCTGGCCCAGCCAGAGCCCATAATATGGCCCTGCCTGAGTAAACCAGTGCCTCTGCTCAAATGTGAGCATAGCCTCTGGCCCCAGCTGAACAGGGAGCCCAGCCAACAATCTAGCCCAAGTGTGCAGCATAGCCAGTGGCCTGCCCAATCAATGGAGCCCAGCCTGCAGTCCTAACCAGCTGTGGAACACTGCCTGCAGCAGCACCTGACCATGAAACCCAGGCTGAGGCCCCCTCCAACTGTGAAGCACAGCTTGAGATCCTCTACAGTGGTGGAGCCAACCCTGAAGCCCAACCTGAATGCAGTCTGACCAATGGCACTACCTGGCCAGGGAGCACAGCCTGCAGCCCTGCCCAACCATGGAATATAATTAGTGGCACCACTCAGCTAAAGAGCCCACCCAATGACCCTTCCCAACCTCAGAACATGAACCTTCCCCTCTGAAAGTACCAGACAGCAAGCCCCTCCTGTCTGCTACCAGCTGGCCCACCCATCCAGAGTCAGCTGTGCTGACTCGTGAAAGTCTTTCCCTGCTGAAATGAGTCTGGAAAAGCTGGAAGGGGCAACTGCTTCCTCAAATGCTCAGGCTTCTCTAATAATTCAAGTGTGAGAAAACAAGGATGTCACTATCAGTGTTATCGGGATAGGGAAGTAGCTCAGGACATTTGGGAGAGAAAATTATGATGTCAGTTTTTACATGTTAAATTGGCTTCCAGTAGATATTTATATGGAAATGTAGAGCAGGCAATGGGAAAGGTGGGCTGATAGCTCAAGAGAGATTTTAAGAGTGAAGACAAAATTTGGGGTCCAAAACTACTTAAAAGTTGATTAGAAGAAATATTTGACATGGGTATCAGTTAAGTCCAAGGAATTCTACAAAACTACTAAGGAGATCTTATTTCATCACAATAAGAAACATCTCTTTTATAATATTTTGTTTTAAACTCTTAGATTTATGTAATTGTTTAAAATTTCAACCAAATATTATATATTTAATCTCACATGAAATTAACCTCACCATTATTCCATTTTGATTCCTTCTCAGCAAACCTGTTGGTACTTCACAATCCACTATGTTACTTTTCCTTCTACCCAGTTATTTGTCCAATCCCTATCTCATGACTTTCTGCTGTCTACTACTGATCCTAACTGATTCCTCTTTTCTCTTTTTAGCTGTCTCTAAGCTAGGTCAGAATTCATTATACATTTATATCCTTGACTGAGATTATAGGAAAGCATCATCTTACTTATCAACCATATCTTCTATTGCTTCTCAGTCTGAATATTTTGTTTCTAGGAAGGCAATTTGCCATTAGTGGCTCAAGAGTAACTTGTGCAAATTGGAGAAGCTTTTCTTTTATTCATTATTGTTTCATCTGCCTAGAACACACTATTCTTTTTTTCTTCCTATTTAAACCCACCCTACAATTATGGTTGAAGTCCAGCCACATTTATGAAGCATTTTCCTTACCACCCTAGCCAATCCTGATCTTATCTTTTCTCAATTCGTTGTTTTAACAAGTTTTCACAGTTAATCATATATTGTCTCATTTTTCTCTTTAGTCATTCTATGTGTTCACTGTGTACACAAGTTTGTAAGTTCTCTGGTGT
Source organism: Mesoplodon densirostris (assembly GCF_025265405.1). Classification (NCBI taxonomy): domain Eukaryota; kingdom Metazoa; phylum Chordata; class Mammalia; order Artiodactyla; family Ziphiidae; genus Mesoplodon; species Mesoplodon densirostris. The sequence goes on along the minus strand of NC_082681.1, from coordinate 30,369,355 downwards.
AAGAATCACTGCTTTTATAATTTGCTTAGCCCATCAAGAAGCGATAAACACACTTGTTGTTATACATATTTTCTTAAGAAAAAGGTAATAAATATATTAGATTTTTAAGTGGAAATTATTCCCATCATTCTTTAAACATTTTTTTCTGATTTTTAAGCTTGATAAATTTTTGTTCTGCCCCTTTTCAATAATAAAATTCCCTTCTCAATGAAGTATTTCTAGACCACTCAAGTTCACACTGATCTTTCTTAACTCCTAGTTAATAAGGATAGTAGATGATCAATAATTAGAATGTATTTTCCAGGGTGCATTCTAGTTGCTTTACATTCATAATATACATTTTGCAATTGAGTTGGGAGAATGTGAAATGCCTTTCCTTATTTCAGTAAGAATCTGAGACCTAAGAATTTTTAATGACACACATAAAATAAAATATATAGAAAGTGGTAAATTTAGGATTCGAATTCAGGACTGTGTTGCTCCAAAACCCAAGATCCTTTAACTGTTTCCCAACTTATAACACTTTTTAAAAAACATCTTTTTAACACTCATAATACAGCAGTCACTATGCTCAGCATCATGGTGATAGTCTAATAAGATAATCCTTGCCCTCACTTTGCTCACAGTCTATTGCAGGAATTACACAGATGCACATATGCATCAGTTTTAATTAAAGCTTCATATGTGTGTTTTGGAGGTTGGGAGGCAGAGCTGAAGAGCTATGCTGTGAATGAACTATACATAAATAAGTGACCCAAATTGTCAACTGAAACACTAGTATTCTGGTATGAAAGGGCTTGGTGTTAATCCTCTGTGGAATTTGGGAAGCAGGAAAATCAGCTTGATGGAAGAAGCATATTTATTGTATCTTGACCCTCCTTTGGGACCTGTAATATGCTTTCTGGTTGAAATAAAGCTCTTGTGAAAGAATCAAGCTATGTTATTTAATATCACTGTTAAGTCCTTGAAGTAGTTTCACACAAGTTGATGTACTTGATTGAAATGTTTTAGTTTAATTTTTTTTAAATTACAGAATGAGATGATTTGTGAAAGAAGAGAAAGTCACAGTCATCAATAATGTGGCACCCTCAGGAACGATGAAGACATTTTAGGTTTGGAAATTGTATTTTTAACCAACAAAGACAAACAACTGTCATCAGTAACTATAGAATTTACTTTGCAAATAGCTCAAGTTGTCTCTTTGACAGTTGCTGGTGTGTGAGCATATAGTCAATCCATGTGTCCTGTTTTCTCTCCTTCCCTGGCATACAAAAGGCTGTGAGATGGCATGTCCTAGGTTGCTCTCACTATAAATTCTCTTCCTCTCTTTGAAACTGTTTTCATGTTTCTGTGATTTCTTTTGGGAAGCCTATGATGTGGGAACAGGATAAGTTTATCCACCCATACATAGTGAATACATCTCTTGTATCAGCCCTGTGTTTTATTCACCCTGTAATTCATTCAACACTCCAACATTCATTCATTCATTTTTCATTCAATCATTGTTAGCACGTTCTATGTAACAGAAACCATATTAGGCGTGGATAATGCAAAATTGAATGAGACATGTTCCATATCCTCAAGCAAATGACTATTTGGAAGAGGAATATTATATTTGTAACCTTAAAATTACAATAATTCCTCAGCTCATGAGTACAAAGTAAGGTCAGCAAAATCAATGCAATGTGTTATCTTACTATGATCATCTTTGTTTAATTTTAGGAAATTATTTACCACTCTTAAATTCCGTCTGTCCTCTAGTATCTCAGAAAAATTCAAGGGAGGGTCTATTTGTGCACCCAAGTCAGTCCTGGCCAATGCTTGTGCTCTTGCCACCGATATATTCTAAATTATAAATCCCACTACTCCTCTCAGGCTATTTCAGAGCTGACAATTTGCTCTAAGCTATGATCACAATGCACTTTTTGGCCTACTGCTGAACCACTGCTCCTTACATTGTGTTAAACGTTCACTGATATGTCATTCAAGCTAACGCCCCTATCTTGCATAGGTCTGCTACTCTTGCACCAAAAGTATGTAAAAAGATAACTTCACCCAACTTCCTTCAAGGCTATATTCTCATAGTAGGCATGATAGCATAATATCTTGGGTTCAAGAGGGTTTGTATTTTTAAATTTTAAATACCCATTTCTTTCCAAGGCCTGCACACACCAGATGTCAGGATCATGGTAGGTTTGGGTAAGAGCCATAATTCTATTTCTGGTAGGTTTAGGTAAAAGGCTTCAACTGTGTCCAGAACTACTACTCACATTTGAAAATCAGAGTCTGTTGTTGAGTCATGTGAGAATTCTATCACTTGGGGTCAATATTTTTTCCTGGAATTTGACTATTTTCACCCTTCTCATCTCAGTTCTAATTCAACTTAACATGCCCATATATGTCTAAACAGCCATACATGGTTTATGCAATTCAGTGAAAGTAAATAAAAAGGTAAGTATGTTATTTAACTCCATATACATGACATAAGCATATCTCAGTTCTAGTCAATCCAGGGCATCTTCTGCAAATAACCATGTAAGTGTAATAAAGTGTTAAGAATAGCTTGATAGAGAACAAAATGGAACGGAGATGATATAAATTCTATGGTATGGGATGAGGTATAACAGAAAGTCAACATAGAAGAACTGATCTGGAAGATGCATGTTGAATGACTTCAGTAGAACATGAAGAGAAGTGAAAGGTAGCATATTATAGGTAGAGGAAGCAATTTGAGCAAAGGCATAGGTTATTGAAAAAATATGCTATGTTCAGTCATCTGTGAGTTGTTCATTATAGACAGAGCAAAAGAGAGGATGACAAGACTTTAGATGTGATGAGTTTGAGGTAACTGGGGAGCATCCAGGGGGAGAAAAGCAACAGGCAGTTGAAGCTTAGGATATAAGCCTTGGCTCAATATAGAGACTTATTAGTCATAAGCATATGTGTGGCAACTGACGCCATGGGAGTGAATACTCAGGAAGAACATTTGGATTAAAAAAAAGTGTGGTAAGAATGAAACCCTGCCAAAATCCAACATTTCAGGGGAAACACATTAGTTACAATTTGCTTGAAAAGGCAGGATCCTTCCCAAAGTCAACAAGATAGGAGAGGTTTTTGCTATAAGGATACAGTGATAATGCAGAACTAAGGACTAAAATCTTAGCCAAACATCATAAGGGATGATAACTGGAAACCTATTAGGTACTAGGGTTTCTTTCTCTGCTCTCCAAGGCTGCAGTCTCCTGTCTCTCTGAATGCAGGCTTCATTAGTATCTCCTGAATTTTCTGCTTTCACACACACACATGAAACATATACAATACCCCAATACTGGACTTGGATCACTTCCAAATTCAAGTATCCAACAAAAACTCAAGTTTCAATTTAAGGCAACGCCTCATTGGCTTGTTTCAGATCAAACCTCCTGCTGTGATTGATAGACAAAACACACATACACATATATTTACACATAGAAATATTTGTTTGAACACACTGGAGAGGTACCAAGGCTGGAGAGATACCAAGGCAGCAATAACTTGTGGAACTAAGATTCTAGACAGAAAGTCCATAGAGGAGAGTCCACCATTTGCATCTGCTTTTCTACTGATTTGCTGATTTGAAAATGGCAGCTAATCAATTGAGAAGCTGACCAGACATTTCAGGTATGTCTTGGGGTTGCAGGAGAAGCACTGGAGTCCAGGGCTTACCAAAGAGGAGGAAACGGAGAAAACACTGCAGGCTTTCAAATGAGATGCTGATAAATTACACCTTAGGTATAAAGGATAACCTACAACAAAGGCCAATGTTCCCAAAGACTAGAATCTAACTTTTAATCACCTCCATCCCTGATTTGATTAAGCTGATCTACCCTCAAATCCCTGTGAGAAGCATGAATAAATCATTTCTTGTGGAAGATAATATCAAGCAGAACCTCAAAGTACCTCCGCAAACTATTACATACAGTGTCAGATTATCTATCAAAATAACAAGGTCTAAACATGATAATAAAATGACCAAATACAATAGAGAAAAAAACAATAGAAACAGACTGATAGATGATCCAGATATGATACTGAAGGCTTTAACATATGTCTCCACACACTATGGCCTATAGAACAAATCCAGCCTGCTGCCTGATTTTGTAAGTAACTTTTATTGGAAAATAACCATGCCCATTTGTTTACATAGTGTCTGTAGTCATTTTCATGCTAAAATGGCACAGTTAAGTAATTGCAACAGAGATCATATGTCCATCAAAGCTGAAAATACTTAGTATATGTCCTTTACAATAAGTTTGCCAACCACTGTTTCAAATGAAATTTGATTAATATATCCAAGAAATTAAGTAAGAAGATTGAAATTATTGGCAGAGAACCACAAACATGAAAAATACTAGAATAGGAAATTTAAAACTGAAAAAATACAATAACTGAAATTAAATCTCAAAGAACAGGTTTAACAGAGTCAACACAGCTGAAGAGATAATTAGATTAACTTGAAGATAGCACATAAGAAAATATATAGACTGAAACATGGAGAACAAAAGCATGGAAAACAGAAAAGAGCTGAAATACACATGAAAAAGAGCAAAAAACCCAATCATTTATGTAACTGACATCACACAACGATTAAAGAGAGATAAAGCACAAGCAGTATTTGAAGAAATAACAGCTAAAAAATTTCTCAAACTGTTAGTAGTGGCTTGGTGTGTATCAGTGAGAGCAGTCGGGAGAGCCAACATTTCCCCACAGTTTTGATAGGTTGTGTTTTCACTGTTGTTTATTTCTACATAGTAAATTTAGTTCACGTGCATCTTTAACATGAAACTTATTTAGAAACAAGAGTGTAGATTTTTTAAAAATCCCTAATGTGTAGATTGGTTTGGGTTCTTCATTTCTAATTTTACTGCATCATGATTCACAAATGTGCCCTGTGTGAGATCTGCTTTGGAGCAAAAATGTTGCAAAGTCTCGTGGCCAAATTACATGGAAAAGGTTTGGAGGTGTATCAAGTATTTGAATAGAATATTTGTTTTTCTGTTGAGCATACAGTTTACATATATTTTAAAAGAAGTTTGTTAGTTACAATATTCAAATAACTATATACTGGCTTATAATTCAAGTGTGGATTTGTCCATTTATTTTTTAATTTCTATTGTTTTTTGCTTTCTATACTTTAAAGTTTTGTTAAAAGATGTATAGAAGTCACGACTATTACACAGACCTGGTATATTGTTTATCAATATGAAGTAGGTCTCTTTCCTCCTTAAATATATTTTAAATTCTAGCTTGCTTTATATTAACATTGTGACATCTGATTTATTGTTACTGTTTTCTTGGCCTGTGTGTTCTTATTTCTGAAATGTCAGTCATTTTCACCTTTTTGGATTTAGTTGTGTTTCTTTTCATCATCACATAGCTATATTTTATTTTTGGAAGTTCAGTCTGTGTCCAAGTCTTCTAAAGGGCAATTATTGATATAGATGGTTCATAGATATATAGATACATAGAAGGAAGGATAGATATAGATACATTTTTGTATTTGTTTTCTTTTTTTCTTCTCCTCTATTTTGTTATATTGATTGTGATTTCACTATTCCTTTTCATTTCTAAATGTATACATATATATTGCTTTATATGAAATCAATATTTAGGCTTTAATTCAAAGAAACTAAAAGAGCAGTAAAATAAATTGAAATAAAGTAAAAAAAATCAAAATAAATAATAAAATATTTTAAAATATTTTTTAAATGATAGCTGAATGCTCAACAGAAACAACAGAAGTTATCTTCAAATTGACTAAAGAAAATAACTTCCAACCCAGAATTCCACACCTGGGGAAAATATCCTTCATGAATGAAGACAAATTAAAGATATTTTCAGACTAATAAAACTGAGAGAACTTATCAGCAGACCTGCACTAAAGGAAAGGTTAAAGTGAGTTCTTTAAGCAGAAAAAAAAATCCTATATGGAAGTGTTGAGAAACAAGAAGTAATAAAGAGCAAAGAAAAGAGTAAATATGTGGGTAAATATAAATGAATACTGATCATATGATATATATTATGTTATATATGATATATATGTTATATGTGGCATATATCATATAAAGCATATATATGTATTAAAGTACGCCAAATAGCACAAGAGGAAAAGTAAAACTGATTTATAGTGCTCATGGTCCAGAAAGTGGTAAATATACTAATTTATATTACACTAAAGTAAGCTAAGGATGCATACTGTAATCTCCTGGGTACCACCAAAAGAACAGGAAAAGAATGTACAACTTGCAGTCTAATCAAGGAGTAAAGTGAAAAAATGAAATGATTAATTCAAAATAATTATTTTTATCATTAGAAAACCAATAGTAATAAAGTAAATAAACCCCAAAACAGTAGTAATTACATTAAATTTAAGTGAAATACATACTCCAATTGAAAGACAAATATTATCAGAATATACTAAAGTGCTGAGCACAAACCTTGGGCAACTTCTCAGTCTCTCAACAGCATCATTTTGTGTCCCTCTGAGCTGTAATACTGCCTGTGTTGAAACACTCTCCACTTCCATATTTTGGATGAAATAACAGACTTTTCAACAGAGGATCTAGCTTACTGCACAGGGATCAGATGATGTAGTTTCAAAGTGCAGGTTGTTCCTCTACATACAAAGCCCTTCAACAATAGGAATTGAGAGGGTCTGAGCAGATAAATTATTCTCCTTCTTCCACTCCATACAATACTTTAAGCTGCAGTTTCTCCTTGAAATACTTCTAGAACTGTCCTGCATAAGTGAACAAGTTTGTTGACAATTTTCTGTGCCTCTTGATGGTTTGTTTAGAAGTGATGACCAGCATCATAACACATTAAACAGCGTCACTTTACATTTTTACTTGTCTTGGTTTCTCATTTTTCCTTAAAATCACTGTCCTAGATTATACCTAAGATTGGTAAACGTAAATGAAAGAGACAAATTCCTGGGAAAACACCATTGAAAGAAACTGACACAAGAATAAATAAATGTTCTGAATAGACATACACCTAAAATAAAGACACTGAATCCAGATTTTAAAACCTTCTTATGAAAACAATTCTAGGCAATTCACTAGTGAATTCTATTAAACATTTAAGGTAAAATTAAAACCAATATTATATAAACTCTTAGAAGAGAAAAAGAGGGGATACTACTCACTTCATTTTAGGAGGCCAGTTTAACTTTGCTACTAGAATATGAAAATGGTATCATAGGAAAATAAAATTACAAGCTTACCTTTCTTGTCTGCAAACCCACAAAATATTACCAAACTGAATCTAGTGATATATAAAAAAGGTAATATATCATCTATTTGGATCTGTTACAGAAATGTTAATATAAGGTTAGTTTAACATCCAAAATGAATCAAACATTCAGTTGGGTATTGTAAACAGTGCTTCAATGAACACTGGGGTTCATGTATCCTTTCAAATCATGTTTTTCTCCAGATATATGACCAGGAGTGGGATTGCTGGATCATATGATAGCTCTAGTTTTAGTTTTTTAAGCAACCCCCATACTGTTCTCCATAGTGGCTGCACCAATTTATATTCCCACCAACAGATGAATAGATAAAGAAGATATGGTATATACATACAATGCAATATTACTCAGCCATTAAAAAGAATGAAATAATGCCATTTGCAGCAACATGGATGGAGCTGGAGATTATCATACTAAGTGAAGTAAGTCAGACAGAGAAAGACAAATATCATATGATATTGCTTATATGTGGAATCTAAAAAAAAATTATACAAATGGGGCTTCCCTGGAGGGCCAGTGGTTAAGAATCCACCTTCCAATGCAGGGGACGCAGGTTCGTTGCCTGGTCAGGGAACTAAGATCCCACGTGCCATGGGACAACTAAGCCCGTGAGCTGCAACTACTGAGCTCGTGCACTCTAGAGCCCATGCGCCATAACTGGAGAGATCCCACATGCCTCAATGAAGATCCTGTGTGCCACAACTAAGACCCAATGCAGCCAAATAAATAAATAAATAAATATTTTTTAAATGATACCCATGACCTTATTTACGAAACAGAAACAGACTCACAGACTTAGAGAATGAACTTATGGTTATGGGGGCGGGGGGAAGGGTGGAGGGAGGGTTATATTGGGAGTTTGGGATTGACATGTACACACTGCTATATTTAAAACAGATAGCCAACAAGGACATACTGTAAAAAAATAATAATAAAAATTAAACAACTTTTAAATGAATCAAAGTCACTTCCCACATAAACCAAAGTCAAAAATGTATTTTGAAAGATGTATTCAAAAAGTAATTGATAAAATTCAATGTTTAGTAATGTCCATCAGCAAAGTGAAATAGTAGGGAACTGTCTTAATCTGATAAAGGATATTTACAGAAAGTTACAACAAACATCACACTTAATTTTGAAATATTCTAAGTTTTCCTGTTGAGATCAGTAATGACACAAGAAAACCAAGTATAAACACCTCCATTTAAAATTGTGCTAAAGTTCTTAGCCAGTGCAGTAAGGCATTGAAAAACAAAAGCTGTAGAGACTGAAATGGGAAGAAATAAAACTAACATTATTTGCAGAAAACAGCAGTACATACATAGAAAAATTGAAGAAATCAACAGATAAGTATCAGATTTAATAGGTGAATTTGGCAAGGTCTTTAAGATACATTATCAACACAAGAAAAATCAATTGTGTTTCTATATAACAGCAACAGGTAATAAGAAAATAACAATTTTAAAACAATACCATTTATGATAACATCGAGGCACCAAATAGCTAAGAATAAGTCCAATAAAAAATTAGAAAGACCTCTGCACAGAAAACTCTAAAACGTTACTGAGGGAAAAATTTAAAAACAACAGTAAGTGGAGGGACTAATTATATTCATGGATTTGAATACTCAATATTGTCAAGTTGCTGATTCTCCTAAAATGTATGTATAGTTTCAATGTTTTCTTTATAAAAACTCCAGTAGGATTCTTGTGGAATTTGACACTCTCATTCTCAATTATTTAAAGAAATGCAAAGGGCAAAATAGGCAGAAAATCATAAAGAAGAATAAAGATGGTGGAATCACATTACGAAATGTTAAGACTCATTATAAACTTGTAGTCAGTTAGACACTGTGGTGTAAGCACCAGGATATTAAATAGACAAATGGAACAGGAGAGAAATCCAGAAATAATCCTTCACATATAAGGGCACTTGTTTAATGACAAAGGTGGCATAAAAGATCATGGGGAAATGAAGATCTTTGGAATAAATGGTGCCAGATCACTGGATAGCCATGTGAAAATAATGAAATGACTCTTACTTCATATTACATGTAAAACTCAACCCCAGGTTGATTGAAGATTATTTTATTAAGGTAAAATAATTGAAGTTCTAAAAGTTGTCATAGGAGAATATCTTCATGATTTGGGAACAAGGAAAGGGCTCATAAAGAGGACATGAATATCTCTAAACTAAAAACTTGATTAATTGGACTATATTAAAATTGAGGACTTACATTAACCAAAATGCACCATAAAGAAAGGGAAAAGTCAAACCACACAATAGGGGAAGACAGTTGTAATACGTATAATCAACAAAGAACTCATATCTATAACATTAAAAGAATTCCTACAAGTCTTTAGGAAAAAAGATGAACAAGTCAATAAAAAATGAGCAAAAGACTTGTGCAAAAGGATAAACAAATGAAAATGAGATTAATTTACTTTATAATCAGGGAAATTTAAAACCATAATGATATCCTATTAGGCTTAGAGAGGAAAGGCTAAAATGAAAACATCGGACAATATAAAGTATTAGTAATGGTGTGGAGCAACCGAAATTCTCCTATAATGCTGGTAGGAAAGCAAACTGACACATCCACTTTGGAAAACTCTTCAGCGACATCTCTTAAAACTGAACATATACTTATCCGATAGCCCCATAATTATCCTCCTAAATGTGGATAAAATTGAATTGTGTATATATGTGCACAAATAGATATGTACAGAATGTCCAGAGAAACATTCTTCATGATAGCTCCAAACTGGAAGCAACCCAAATGTCAACAGTAGAATGGATACGTTTTGGCATATTTATCATACAGTAGAAAACACTGCATCAATGAAAATTAAAGAAGTTCAGTTACAGAACAACATGGAATCTCACAGACATAATACTAAGTGAAACAGGGCAAACACCAAAGAGATATTTAGTTAGAGAAACTTCAAAAATAGATAAAACCAATGTATAATGTTAGAAACTGAAATGGCATTTGTCTTTGGAGGGGTGGCAAGGAATTGTGACTGGCAGTGGGTAAAAAGATAGCTTTTGAGTTGTTGCTAATGTTCTGTTACATGAATGTGAAAATGCATCAAGTAAACACTTGGGATGTGTGCACTATTCTCTATACATGTTAACTATGATTTGAAAAGCTATTAATTCTCAAGAAAGGAGGTTTTAATTGGCTTAAATTTACCCATATGTCAACCCTGATCCAGTCAGCTGAGGTCACTGTGTTGGAGTCATATACCTGCTCCTCATTTATCAGGGGCTGTGGGATGACACGCTTTGATAAGGGGGTGCAGGTGGGGCTATGAATGAGGGGAAATAGTCAGGAAAATGGCATGTGTCTGTCTTACAGGTAACCCAAGAAGGGTCAGTTACAAATAAGCATCAAAAACATGAACCTGAAAAACAGATTGAGAAGGAATCGTAATAACATCAGGAGAAACAGGAGGGGAAAGTTCATTTGAAAATACAAGTGGAGGGCTTCCCTGGTGGCGCAGTGGTTGAGAGTCCGCCTGCCAATGCAGGGGACACGGATTCGTGCCCCAGTCTGGGAAGATCCCACGTGCTGCAGAGCGGCTGGGCCCGTGAGCCATGGCCGCTGAGCCTGAGCATCCGGAGCCTGTGCTCCGCAATGGGAGAGGCCACAACAGTGAGAGGCCCGTGTACCGCAAAAAGAAAAAAAAAAAAAAAAATACAAGTGGATAGTGTTTCAAAAACAGCAAAGTGTTGAATAGAGTAAAAAGCTGCCACAAGCTCAAATAAGATAACAATTGAAAGGAGTAAGTCAATTATGGGTCTCTGGTGACCTTTGTGATGAAAGTTTCGGTGGTATGAGAGGGGCAGAAACCTGAGTGCAAGCAAAAGCCTGACTGCAGTAGGATGAAGAATAAATGAGAGCCCTTGACAATTTCATGAAGGCTATGGACCTTCTTGCCAGAAAGATGCATATGCACACATACACATAAAAAATTTTCTCCACTTCAAGGGGTCCATGTAACTCTTGGATCCCATTTATCAATCCCACTTGAAGAAAGCAGAGTGTACAATATTCTTATGAGGATATTGGTTATGAAGAGGTGAGACAGCAGTAACTAGCGCAGGCAAAATATTGGGAAAGGCTTGAGTTTTTAATGTGTTTTGTTTTAATGGGAGACTTTGAGCATAGTTAAATTTTGGAAAGAGTGTAAATAAAAAGGAAGAGGTTGTAAACACATGAGATAGAGAAAATAACTGAAGGATCAAGATTACTATTATGAAGAAGAGCGGAAGGGATAAAAACAAGACCAAAGGAAGAGGCAATAAACAGAAAGATCACCTCTTCTTCTGAGATTGGAGGGAATGATTTGATGGCAGGTGCAGCTATAAATAAACTTATAGGATACAGGATCAGGAAATTGTGTAACTTCATTGCCATTTGCCTCAATTTTCTTTATGAAGAAAGAAAAGGTATCTACAGAATGGTGGGCAAGAATATAGAGACTGAAGAGATTTACTTTAAGATTCATTCAGATAATTTCCTTGATATTTATCCCAAATGTTTTCATTGAGCAAATGATTTGAGAACCATGTTTCAGGCAAAACTAAGACATACTCCTTGCCTTGGAAGAATTCATTGTATAAATTAATAATAGAACAAGTTCCCTCACATGATATTGTGGCTGCTTGTAATACCAGGGTGCGAAGGATTATGAAGCTTGACCTCAGCTCAATAGGAAGGCGTATCTATCACAAGAAAGGGGAATGCCACATATGTACCATCCCTTTTACATGTGCAGCAGTTTATTACCTGCAGAGTACTAAAAACACATGCTCACTTATAATAACCTATGAGGTGAGTAGTTCACGCATTATCTCAATGTTATTTCAATTTGAATCACTTTTGAAATAACTTGCATAAGTGTACATCTTTTGTAAAGTAAGATTTCCTGCTTTGCCCTAAATGTACCTCTTTCTAAGCAAAAGAACCCTCTAGTTCTAGCACTCTTTGTCTTGATTCTACAGATTTTAATCAGACATTTGAATCTCACTCAGTCTTTCCAGACTGAAGAAGTCTCATCATTTGGCTCTCCTGTATACAATCCTTGCACTCCTTTTTATGAATGATTTATATAATAATAAGAATATTAAAAACAAGTAAGTACTTATTCATGCATGCATGGGCGGAACTTAGCACTTAATAAATGTAGGCCACTCTAATTATAAATTTTACTAAAAACTTTTGCTCCCTTGTCTATTGTTTTTCTTTCCAGTGCTCCTTCCTCTTCTTACTCCCCTTTAATCACTGAATTCCTTTGCTGTAGACCTTTCCTGCAGACTTCTATAAGCAGTACTTTAGTTGTCCACCTTTCCATGATTTCATTCAGGGTCGGAAGATATCCTGTATTAGATTAGTATGCATCCAAATAACCCCCAAAATAAGCCATATGATTTCAAAGTGTAGTTATTCTATCTAGTGAGAGTATCATCCTAAGATTTTTGAAATGGTACATCATAGTACAAAGAAAAGTGTTCAAATGGTGAGAGTCTGGTGGTCTGGATTCTAATTCCTAATCTACTATTAATTCTGTGTGTACTTGGGCAAGTCACCTAATCAATTCAAGTGCGTTTCATCAATAGCAATACATATTTGAGAGATGGAAGGGGTTTAGAATGTGTCAAGATAGTGTCTAAAATTGGGCACCAAGATCCTAGATTTATATATAACCTAGACACGGAGAACTGAATAAAATATATTCAATTGCTCCTCTTTGATTCATCCTCCAAATAACTCAGAATTGAGAGTCAACTGGATTCCAATTTGAGTTCTACTATTAGTTATCTGTAGTTTCTTGAAAAATCAAAAGCTCTTTGGGTCACAACCTTATAATGTGAATATTATAGAAATTGGAAGGAAAAGTTAAAGGAATTACCAGGAGGAAATCTCAGAAGAGGACAAGTAAATAAACTGAATCAGCTCATTGCCCGACTTACTGATACTATGAAATTCTCAAAAGACTGGTGGCAACTTAACAAATCAGCATCGTTACTTTATACCTAGAATCGTTAATGGAACCAGATGTTTGTATGAGCCTGAGCATGTTCAGTGAATTATCTTTCTAGAGGCACACTATTAAGGGAGTAAAAATCTAATCAGATGCCTGTTTGAGAATGTGTGGTTAGTTGGATGATTTGAATATTTGGTGGCACTGAAGTAAGACAGCCTGATGTGCTCTGTCCACAAAAGGCAAACATTTACTATGGTTAATACCTTTCTTTACGTCTTGCTCGGTCCTAGGAACCAACGTTTCTGTAAGGTGACTTCATTTTTATTCTCTGGTCCATAATGTGTTTTTTTCTTATCATATCTCTCAGAGGGCAACCTGATTTCCAAATTCTTGGAAAGCACCACACTGTTTCTACCCTTTATTACAGGGATATTAAAACCTGCCCTCACAGAATTGCTGTAATTTTCATGTAAGGTAATGTATTTTGCAGCACTTAATCTTGTTTAAGGCCACTGTTATAATAATGTTATGTATTTTGGTATTTGGTATTGAAGGAAAACAAACAAAATAGGAGACAATATTCTTTCCCTAAAAGAGCTTAGTATTTTGGAAAATGATAGATTTACATGCATAAATTAACAATAATAATAATTACTGTTAATATTTACTAAGTTCTCAGCCCTTTCCATGCTAAGTACTTTATATTTCATCTTCACAACAACTGTCTGAGAAAGGTACTCTTATTATTCTTCTTTTACAAATGAGGAAAAATAAACCTAAATGGATTAAGTAATCTTCATAAGGTCATACAGCTAGTTAAGTGATAGAGCAATGGTTTTAACCTAAATAATCTGATTCTAGAAAAGAGAGTCAAAGCTTGTGTTTGGGAGTCAGGGAAAACTTCTTTTTAAGATAGAATAGTGGTATTAAATTATTGGCCTATTAACTACTGCAAAGAAGAAAGTGACAACACTAGATTTTGCCCTACAAGATTGTGAAGTAATTGGTATTGCGTTTTTTAAACATGAAAAGGTAAAGCCATTTCTAACTCAAAAATGTTTTTAAAAAGAATTTCCAACTTTAGTTTCAGTCCAGATTCTGCTTAGTTTGCTCTGTGACAGTTATGCTATTTTTACCCTTCAAACTTACAAACTTCCAATTACTGATTACAAGTAAGAAAAAACTTGTTGATGGCTTCAGACAAGTGCCCAACATGTGTCCTAAATGTTTACACTTAATGTATTTGGAAACTGTCATCTCTGCCTTCATACGACTAAAATATATTTTCCTTGTGATAATGTTACTTGTTACAACTAAATAATATTTAAATAATTGAAATTACTTTTTTCTGATCAAATTTTTAGAAGGGCCACTGCCAAGAGGACTTTTTTTTTAACAGGTGAATGGTATGAGGGAAATGTATTAGATACCTTCTTTCTTGGGCCACCTTAGAACAACAACCATAAACTCTGTAGCCAAGAGGATAGAAATTGTGACAGATTTATTCCTGTTTCAGTCTTTATTCAACTATAAACTCTTTTTAGGGCAGAGTCATGTCAGTTATATTACTCTGCTTCCTAAAACATCTAATGCAGCACTAGGTGCAAAGTAATGATTCAATAAATATATACTGCACAGAAATATGGAGATAGAATAGTGGAGTTTTTGTAATTATTTTACCTGTCTCCCCACGTGCAAAGAGAAAAATTAAGTTGTCATTGCTAATTTTTGCATATTTTATATATGTAAAAATGGACTGAGGTACAATCAACATAGCTCTAGAAAGTCCACACTTTGAACATTTCCTCTCTAGTTGAACCTAGAGCAATAAGAGTTAGAATATAAAAAGAGAAAAATTCAACTGTAGTTGACATCAAAAACAAGATTAATCTTTCTGTGGACAAGAAATGGAATAGAAATGCAAATTGGTGTCAGACTGAAACTACAGGACTTCTGGGGTTTGGGTTCAAAAGCAGCGGGGACAATTGGTTGGCTCCTGTGAATGCCATAGAGTAAGGAGTGTCTTAGCACAAATTAGGATGGAAATAGCCTACCTACTTGAAACTTGGGGCCATGTTGGGGCTGTCCTGCTTGTTAATATAAGTGAAAAATGCTCATATGGACTGATGCCTAGGACTATATATATATACGTATATATATATATATATATATATATATATATATATATATATATGTGTATATATATATATATATATGTATATATATATATATATATATATTTTTATTATTTTTTTTTTTTTGCAGTACGCAGGCCTCTCACTGTTGTGGCCTCTCCCATTGTGGAGCACAGGCTCCGGACACGCAGGCTCAGCGGCCATGGCTCACGGGCCCAGCCACTCCGCAGCATGTGGGATCTTCCCGGACTGGGGCACGAACCCGCGTCCCCTGCATCGGCAGGCGGACTCTCAACCACTGCGCCACCAGGGAAGCCCTAGGACTATAATTTATTTTATTTTGTTATTATTATTATTATTTTTGGCCGCAGGTATGCGGGATCTTAGTTCCCCGACCAGGGACCAAACCCGTGCCCCTTGCAGTGGAAGCACGAAGTCCTAAACACTGGACCACCAGGGAAGCCCTAGGACTACAATTTATTAAATGTGGAGTACTTAGGGATAGGGAAGACACATGTATAACTTTGACTATTCTTTGTGATCTCCCCAATATCACCATAGGGCAGGAGCCCTGTACTACCAACATATGATCTGGTTCTAGACTGTAGTCCATAAAAGCACATAAAGACAACTGGAAATTTTCTAAATAAACAGAGTTGAGGATAGAGGGGATGGGGTGGCTGGGGGCGGGAATGGGGGGCTGAGAGAGAGAAAGATAATTATGAAAGAGAGACTGCAATACAAAATTTTAAAATTCATGAAGATGATTGAGGTCTCCCCCACACAAAAAAGAATATTATTTCATTGTTGAATAAATAAAACTAATAGAACAATTTGGAAGAATTTTCAAAATAAATATATTCAGGACGTTCAAAGAAATAAATGAAGAAATGATATCTTTACATTAAAACTATTAATTTTCATCCTTTGTTTAAATAAATGCATTAAAAGTTGTATATATACCTCTAAGTGCCTCTTTATCTGAAACCCACAAATTTTGGTAGGTAGAACTTTCAATGCCATTTGTTTCTCAATATTCTGTCATTTCTAAGTGTTTTCCTCTTTAAACTATGAGTTATATAGGAGTATAATTTTGAGTGTCCAAATATATGAAGTTTTAAACTATCTTTTTATAGTTAACTTCTACTGTCATTGTATTTTTTTCAGAGAAGGTGGTCTTCATATTGATTTTGGAAATGTCAGGAATTATTTGCAACCTAGTAAGTCACCAATCTTTATAAATGTCCCATGTGCTCAGAAAGAATGCATATTCTGCCTTTATTGGGTGAATGATTCTATACATATCCATTAATTCAAGCCTGATAATTTTGTTGCTCAAATATCCTATATCCTTATTAATATTTTGTCTCCTTGATCAATCAGTTTTAGGGCAAAAATGTGTTAAAATATTCTACCTTGACTATGGGTTTGTCAATTTCTCCTGAAAATTTTGTCTCCTTTTTTGTTTTGTAATGAGGTAAAATTCCATAACATAAAATTAATCATGTAAAAGTATACAATTTAGTAGCATTTAATACACCCAAACATTATACAACTATCAGAACTATCTAGTTCCAAAACATTTTTATCACCTAAAAGGAAACCTTGTACCTATTAAGCAGTCACTGTCCTCCCCCAAGTTCCTGACAAATGTTAGTCTGTTTTCTGAATCTATGAATTTACCTATTCTGGATGTTTTATATAAATGGAATCATACAATATGTGGCCTTTTCTGTCTGGCTTCTTTCACTTAGCATAAAGTTTTGGAGGTTCATCCACATTGTAACATGCCTCAGTACTTCAATCCTTTTTTGACTGAATAATTGTCCTTTGTATGCATATACCACATTTAGTTTATCCATTCATCCACTAATAGACATTTGGGTTGTTTCCACCTTTTGGCTATTGTGAATAATGGTACTATATACATCCATGTACGAGTTTTTGTTTGAATACCTGTTTTCAATTCTTTTGTATATACATCTGAGATTAGAATTATTAGGTCAGATGATATCTCTATGTTTAACTGCTAAATGAACTGTCAAGCTAATTTCCACAGTGGCTGAATCATTTTACATTCCCATCAGCAATGTAGGAGAATTTCGTTTTCTTCACATTTTCACCAACGCTTGTTATTTTCCATTTTTTAGTTATAGCCATCCTAGTGGGTATGAAGTGGAATCTCATTGTAGTTTTGATTTGCATTTCTCTGTCTAATGATGTTAGGAATCTTTCCATGTGCTTATTGGACATCTGTATATCTTCTTTGGAGAAATGCCTATTCCAGTCTTTGCCCATTTTAAAATTGGGTTTTTTTTTTTTGTTGTTACTGAATTATAAGAGTTTCTTCTATATTCTGGATTCTACACCCTTATCTGATATAAGATTTTCAAATATTCTCTCCCATTCTATATGATGTTTTTTCACTTTCTTGATAATGTTCTTTGATGCAGAAAGGTTTTTATTTTGATGAAGTTCAAATTACCTATTTCTTTTATTTTGCTGCTTGTGCTTTTGGTGTTGTATCCAAAACTCCAAAATCTAAAGTCATAAATATATATAAGGTTGATTGTTCCTCTTCATATAGTGTCTCTTCTATTAATGCTCATTTCCTTGCATTCTACTCTTTGTGATGTGCATAGTGTTTCATAAGCTTTATTTTAGTTAGTATTTACTAACTATACTTTTTATCCATTTATTAATATTCACCTTTTATAAGTGATTTTGTTTCAGTATGTCATTTTAAGTGATGTAGGGCTGAATATCTGAAAATGTTATTATTTTGCCTTCATGCTTGTATGTTAGTTTAGCTGAGTATGGAATTAATCTATATTTTCTTTCTGTTAGCTTTTTAAGCCTTCACTTAATGGTCTTTCTTCAGTCTTACTGCAATACTTCTAGGTACCAGTTCATCTTCAATTATGATACTTAGTAATTGAAGGACACTCATATTTTTCTTCATTTCTGGGAAAATTTTTACTATTATATTTTCAAATACTACTTTACACTGTATTTTTTTCTGAACTTCTCTTAGACATATGTTGAGATCTCTCAATCTAACCTACATGTATTTTATGTATATTTTCATATTTTTCCCTTTGTATTTTTGAACAGCATTCTGAGTGAATTCTTCAGTATTCTCTTCCAAGTCACTGTATCCAATCTACAGTTTAACCTACCTAATTAGATTTCACAACTGTAGCCAGTCTACCAGTTTAAACCACCTAATTAGTTTTGTTTTACTTCAATAATTATATTTATTATCAAGATTTCTATTCTTCATTACTACCTATTTTAGTTTCATTTCTGTTTTATCAGTTATTTTTCTTTTTCAATTGATATGTCTATATTATCTCTCTGAGCATGCAACCAATACGTTCTATTATCTTATTTTGAATATTTAATAAAATTGATTTCATTAGGTTATTTATGTGATTTGTGACTTATTTTTACACACACTCATTTTGAATGAGAGGTTATTTGTTTATGTTTTTCCCTTTCTATATCCCTCTCTCTCTTGTTACACATCTCATGCCTCCACATGCCCACCAGACCTTCAATGCAGAACCATTCTTATAATCTTTTAAAATTCCCAGTCTTGCAGTGATATTGAAAATATTTCAAATTCCATAAATATACCAATGGAGATCTTGGTTCACTTCCTGGTCTTTATCCATTCCCTAGACCCACAGCTTCTTATAAAGCAGCATTCCCAGGTAGAATGGCAACAATAAGCCTCTTAGCATCTTTTCAAGTGAGAGGGGGCCCCACTTCAGGTCTTGGCTACAGGCAGTATGACTGGCTGTGGTATACATTTCTCAGCTGCAGGACTTTATTTTTTCATTATCCTGCAGGAGCCCAGCTCTCATAGGTCTGTGGATTTAGCCTCATTCTACTTTGTGTCTCCATTCCATTTCTGCTCATGAGGACATTTATTTTACTGACAAGCACAACTATGTTTTTTATTTCAGTTTTTGCATGTTATCTTTGCTATTTGTTTGATGAAGAAAGGCTATATCACAGAATAAACTTGTGGAGGCTTTTTAACCAGATGTTCTTTATTTACTCTTTAACCTGTTTCCAGCTGATTTCCACCTCCATCATTTCACTGAAAGTGCCCTTATCAAGGTAACTGAAGGCTTTTATGCTGCTCAAAGCAATAAACATTGTTCTGTCTTCATCTTAACCTCTCAGCAGCATTCAACAAATTTTACCATTCCTTGCTTCTTACAACAAATTTTACCGTTCCTTCCTTCTTCCTTCTTAAGGAAACTCCCTTAGTTTTCACCACATATATGCCTGATTTTCTACTATCTCACTAGCTACTCCTCTGTTTTGGCTCCTCCTTCTCTGATAGACCTCTATCATGTCAGTTCCTTAAGATACGATTCTGGGTTTTCTTCTCTTTCCTATCTACACTCTCTCTAGAAGTTTTCAATAATTTACACAGTATCAATTACTAATTATATGGAGATTAGTTCATAAATATATATCTCCAAACCTACACATTTCTCCTGGGTTCAATACACATACATAGTATTGTATTTTAATATCTATTATATGTCTCACAGATATCTCAGAGGATGTTAACACTAAACTTTTGATTTCCCCCCAAACGTGTTCCTTTCCCAGACTTACTCATCTCAGAAAACAACATCAGCATTCAATTATTTTCTCAAATCAGAAAATTTGGAGTCATCTTTGTTTCTATCCTTTTTCTCATATTCTACACACATACATACACATACATGTATATACATATAAACCACCAGAAAATCCTGGTGATACAACCTCTAAAATGTTTCTGAATCCATCTACTTTTCTCCATACCTGCTGTCACACTTTGGTACAGGCTCATCTCTTATCTGGCTTGCCATGATAGACTTCAAATTGGTCTCCCATTTCTATTTCCACCAGCCCATAACAATCCATTTGTATACTTTGTATACAAAGTACCAGAGTGATCTTTTTTAGTGTAACAATATAAACCTTCAATTGTTTTCAAATTCACTAAGAATAAAATTTAAACTCCTTACCATGACATACAAACCCTGAATGACTTTGCCCTTAACTCTCCAGTTTTACTTAGCACCACTCCCTCCCTCATTCATTATGTCCTATATACAATGGCCTTCTTTTAGTTCCTAAGAGAAAACTACCTCAGGGCTTCTGCGCTAGCTCTACAATCTTCCTTCAAAGGTTTTTTAACAAGTTATTTGCAGGACTGCTTCTTGTCATTCAGGTCTCAGTTTATATGTCACCTCTACACAGAGCCCCTTCATGACCATTTAAAACAATGTCCCCTCATTATTCTCTGACAAAAAGGCTCTGCTTCTTTCCTAGCACTTATTGAAGGTTGCTATTATTGACTTTGGATATTTATTTATTTAGAGAATATTACAAGCTTGTTCTTAGTTACTACTGGATACATACTGATCACTAGCACTAAAATATCTAACACCTCCTCTAGTTTGAAAGCAAAATGGTTAGTGACCTGCCACATATCACTCAGATGGAAAAGGATAAGCCTATGGGTAAGCACCATGTGACTGTTCAAACCCATGTTCATATTCTAAGAGGAGACGTATACCCACTTTCCCGGGAAGTCTTTCCTGAGAAGTCTTCCAGGAAAGTGGGAGTATCTCCTTGCAAACAGACCAAAGAGAATATCCACTTTACATTCCTTTTATCAAGGACTATGTTCCACAGAGAAGACTATTCTCATTAAAAATTTTCATACCACTGAACATTAGTGTCTGCATTAACAAATGTAGCATGCATGGCTAGATTAATCATTATCTACTAAGTTTTATTTGGGAAAAATGCCCTTTGGACTCAAGACTGTGCTTATATAACTTCTATTTTTACACACACACTTACACTACAACTGACATCTCTAAGAACTAAACTCAAATTCCTCTTCCCCCTCTAATAGGTCCTAACAAAAACTTAATGGTACTTAACCTAGTCAATGACTTCCCAACATTTTGAGTACTGTGATTAAAGTACCTGGCACACATGGCTTGAAGGTCAGTCAGTATCAGCCTGTGAGCTGTGCAAGAGATACAGAACAAA
Source organism: Mesoplodon densirostris (assembly GCF_025265405.1). Taxonomy (NCBI): domain Eukaryota; kingdom Metazoa; phylum Chordata; class Mammalia; order Artiodactyla; family Ziphiidae; genus Mesoplodon; species Mesoplodon densirostris. The sequence goes on along the minus strand of NC_082681.1, from coordinate 30,347,861 downwards.
GGTCTACATATGGACACTTTGGGTTTAACTGTCCTTTGAATAACATTTCAATGGCAATTGAATGTTGCAGCTGTTTTTAATCAACTTAGTACTGAGATCTCTTGAGAATGTATGATATGTAACTGCTGCTGAATTTTCTATTCAAGCTGGTATAAATCAGGTTGGGTTCTTTTAAAACTAGTATGTTCTCTAAGGGCAAAATATGAATAAAAAGATTTATTCAAACTGCCTATGATTTGGGAACACCGTTATTCATGAATTCCTTCTCTCTCATCTTTCTGTTTGAAGAAACAAGTTACTTAAGACAAGTTTCCATGTAGCTAAAAATGTTACTAAAGTGCTATCTGTAGTATGCTCAGTTTCCCAATTGAAGAGATGACTTAACTGAGTCAAATACATTCTCTCAACTGGTCCTTTCTGTCATCAAAAGCTAGAATTTGCCATATACATGGGGTGGGGGGTGGGATAAATAAAAATGTATAATGTGACTGAGCCTGTATATGACCAAGCCCTCCCTAGATCATTGAAAGAAAGAAAATGGTGCTCACCCAATAGAAGCTTCCAAAGCAGGTCTGAAGGAGAATACTTAAATTTTCTGAAAATCTCATATATATGGGTTATCTGTATGATTTAATGGCACTTGGAATCTTACTGGTTATATCACTCTTATCACAAAAAACAGAACTTATAAATCCTTTATTCTGTCTGGTAGTGAGCCTCTGCTGAAGTTTCAAAATTTACATTTCAGTATAACTCTAACTTTTTTTTTTTTTTTTGCAGTACGCAGGCCTCTCACTGTCGTGGCCTCTCCTGTTGCGGAGCACAGGCTCTGGACGCGCAGGCTCAGCGGCCATGGCTCATGGGCCCAGCCGCTCTGCGGCATGTGGGATCTTCCCAGACCGGGGCATGAACCCGTGTCCCCTGCATCGGCAGGTGGACTCTCAACCACTGCGCCACCAGGGAAGCCCAACTCTAACTTTTTGATGGGCACTCATGTCTTCCCTCTTGGTACATAGTAACTCATGTCTATCTAGGATTTCTCATTCCAGTCTTCAAATCCTTCTCTCACAGCTCCTTATGTTTTTGATCTTTCATGTTGTGTATAAAAGTATCCCTTTTCTATGCCACATTCACTATTACCTAGAGCTCTTCTGAGGAAAATTCGTTGTTTATTTACATATTCTGTAACTTAAGCCAAAAGAATGAATAAGGCAATGATTCTAGATACCTACAGACTAGTCAAGGAGGTATAACTAGATCTTTAGATGATATTGATTCTATTCATAGGAAGATGTTTATTGAGCCTTTACTACTTTCATGTAAAAGTACATATTAAAATGAAGCATTTAGTTTCTTATGGATTCTGTCAAATTTTCTCATTTTAATCAAAAGCAGGACATGTGCTATAATGTGCTATAGATTTTTAATGATAAACTATGATTTTCAAACCACATAATCAGAGGAGTGTTAATAAGGAGTGTGGCATTTGACCAGATTTTGAAGAATGAACAGTATTTCACCGTTTGGAGATTGCAGGTTGAAGATATCCAAGGTGGGACAAAGGATATAAAAAATAGAAATGACATAAAGTTTTAAGTCTTAGGAAATGATGAATAGTTCAATTTGAGTGGAGCATAATGTGGTTATATGAGGGATGATGGGAAAAAAGAATCTGGAAAACCAGGATAAAGAGTTTAGACATTATTTATTGAATATTCTTGAGGAAAAGGCTTAATATAGGTTCAGGATTGTGCTAAGTTATTGATTACATTACCTTTTAAATCAATAAAACAATCTGTGAGTAAATATTATTACTCTAAGGGACCAAAACTAGCCACCTCAAAATTTCTCTTTGGCATGTGGATTATTTTGATCTGAAAATAATCAAGGCCCCAAAGAATCAGTACTAAACTTTGACCTTTCCGCTAACTGCCTAAAAGAATTTTAGATAGAGGGCCTATTCCTGGAATAGAGCTATCACCAGAGATATCAGCAAAGAATATGGGCCAAGTGTGGTAGGTGGCAACAGGGCCTAGAGGTCAGAGGCCACTTCTCTGTGTGGCACAGCAAACTTTTGTTTACCAGACATTTGCTTTTCCATCTCCATGTGAACTGCCTTCCTCCCCTTTGTGGTCTCAAACCACTACTCAGAATATCTTCTTTTGTTCTTTTGTCTTTAGCTGAAGATGGTATTTAAGGTAAGGGTTTCAGCTATTTTGGTGAGTTATCAGTTTTCCTGGGTCTCTCCCACGTATCCATGTTATTAACCTTCTGTGTGATTTTCTCCTGTTAACTGTCTTATGTCAATTTAATTCTTAGACCAGCCAGAAGAACCTAGAGGGGTAGAGGAAAATTTCTTCCTCCCCAACATTACCATTTAGAATATAATGTAATGAAAGCTAAGAGAGGTAAAGTAACTTCTATAGCATCACATATCTATGAGAGGAAAGGCTGAACTCAAACCAGGTGTGTCTGACTCCAAAGCTGCAGTTCTTTATGACTATACTCTATAACCTCCCTAAGCTTTCAGAAGATTAATGCATCCTTCCTACAAACATAAGACTAAAGTGAACATGAAGCAAATACAAGGAATTTATTTGGGAAAGTATTACAATTGACCCTTAAACAATGTGGAGGGTTAAGGGGTGCCAACCCAATGGGCAGTCGAAGATCTGTAAATAACTTTACAGTTGGCTGGCACTCTGTATCCACAGTTCTGCATCTGCCAAGTCAACAGTGTGAATTGTATAGTACTGTAGTATGTATTTATTGAAAAAAACTGCATATAAATGGACCCACACAGTTCTAGATGCTGAAAAAGAAGTAGCAAGAGACTGAGAATCTCCTGAGAGCACAGTCTTATGGAACCCCTACAAATTAATGTATTTAACCTCTAGGGAACGCACTCTCCCTCCCCCAACCCCAGTTCTCAGAGTGAGGATCCTGAAGAGATCCTCTCCTGGCTCTAGCTGTGGGAGAGGAACAGTGATCAGCCTGAAATACTCCCAGAGTGTTCTCCACAACAAAAGACCTGCTTTCCTAGGGAAAAGATTTTCTAAGAGCCTTATCCCAGTTGGCAGAAGGGCATTCCTCATTCCAGCCCCCTCTAGCCTTCCTGTCTCACCAAAGGGCAATGTAGGGGGAAGCAGTACCACTGAAAAAAACACTTGTGAATAGACAACTGCTCAATAAAACACTGAAAATGAATCAAAAGAGTACAGAAGGTTGTCCCTCTCCAACACCTTACCACCACACCAACAGGGCTTAGAGGAAAATTTGTAGCATTCAAAGAATATATTACAAAAAAAAATCTAAACTCAAAAACCTAACATTCCACCTTAGAAAACTAGAGAATAAAAGCAATTTAAACCCAAAGAAAGTAGAAAAATAAAATTATAAAAATTAGAGCAGAAATCAATGAAATTGAAAATAGGAAAATAAAAAAAAAGAACAAAACCAAATCCAGTGTAAAAAAATCAATAAAATTGATAAAATTCTAGCCAAGCTAACCAAGAATAAAAAGGAATAGATACAGTTACCAACTGAAAAGGTGAATCAGAGATCATCACTATTGATCCTATGACTTTAAAAGGATAATAAAGAAATACTGTGAATAACTCCATGACCATAAATTTGATCATTTAGATGAAATAGATGAATTCCTTAAAAGATAACAAAGTATCACCCAAACACCTACCATCAATTAATCTATGACAAAAGGGGCAAGAATATATAATGGAGAAAAGACAGCCTCTTCAATAACTGGTACTGGGAAAGCTTAACAGCTACATGTAAATCAAAGAAATTAGAACACTGCCTCATACCATTTACAAAAATAAACTCAAAATGGTTTAAATACCTAAATATAAGACATTACACCATAAAAATCCTAGAAGAGAACATAGGAAAAACATTATCTGATATAAATTGTACAAAGATTTTCTTAGGTCAGTCTCCCAAGGCAAAAGAAATAAAAGCAAAGATAAACAAATGGAACCTAATCAAATTTTTTTTTTTTTTTTTTTTTTTTTTTTTTTTTTTTTTGCTGTACGTGGGCCTCTCACTGTTATGGCCTCTCCCGTTGCGGAGCACAGGCTCCGGACGCGGCTCAGCGGCCATGGCTCATGGGCCCACCCGCTCCGCGGCATGTGGGATCTTCCCAGACCAGGGCACGAACCCATGTCCCCTGCATCGGCAGGCGGACTCTCAACCACTGCGCCACCAGGGAAGCCCTCTAATCAAATTTTAAAGATTTTTTTTTCTGCGTTACGCGGGCCTCTCACTGTTGTGGCCTCTCCCGTTGCAGAGCACAGGCTCTAGACGTGCAGGATCACGGGCCCAGCCACTCTGTGGCATGTGGGATCTTCCCGGACTGGGGCACAAACCTGTGTCCCCTGCATCGGCAGGCAGACTCTCAACCACTGCGCCACCAGGGAAGCCCAAATTTAAAAGATTTTTGTACAGCAAAGGAAACCATCAACAAAACAAAAAGACAACCTATGGAATGGAAGAAAATATTAGCAAATGATGCAGCTGACAAGGGGTTAATATTAAAAACATACAAACAGCTCATACAACTCAATGTCAAAAAATCAACCCAATCTGGGCCTCCCTGGTGGCGCAGTGGTTGAGAGTCCGCCTGCCGATGCAGGGGATACGGGTTCGTGCCCCGGTCTGGGAGGATCCCATATGCCGCGGAGCGGCTGGGCCCGTGAGCCATGGCCGCTGGGCCTGCGCGTCCGGAGCCTGTGCTCCGCAACGGGAGAGGCCACAACAGTGAGAGGCCCGCGTACCGCAAAAAGAAAAAAAAAAAATCAACCCAATCAAAAACAGGGCAGAAAATCTATATAGACATTTCTCCAAAGAAGACATACAGATGGCCAAAAGGCATATGAAAAGATGCTCAACATTACTGATTATTAGAGAAATGCAAATCAAAACCACAATGAGGTATCACCTCACTCCAGTCAGAATGACTATCATCAAAAAGTGTACAAATAATAAATGCTGGAGAGGGTGTGTAGAAAAGGGAACCCTCCTACACTGTTGGTGGGAATGTCAGTTGGTACAACCATTATGTAGAATGGTATGGAGGCTCTTTTAAAAACTAAAAATAGAGCTACCGTATGACCCAACAATCCCACTCCTGGGTATATATCTGGAAAAGATGAAAACTCTAATTTGAAAAGATCCATGTACCCCAATGTTCATAGCAGCACTATTTACAATAACCAAGACATAGGAGCAACCTAAATGTCCATCAACAGATGAATAAAGAAGATGTGGCATATATATACAATGGAATATTACTCAGCCATAAAAAATGAAATATTGCTATCTGCAGTAACATGGATGGATCTAGATAATATTATACTTAGTGAAGTAAGTCAGAGTAAGGCAAATATTATATGATACCACTTATATGTGGAATCTAAAAAAATAATACAAATAAATATATATATGAAACAGAAATGGACTCACAAACATAGAAAACAAACTTATGGTACCAAAGTGGAAAGAGAGTAGGGGGTGGATAAATTAGGAGTCTAGGATTAACAGGTACAAACTACTAAACATAAAATAGATAAGCAACAATGATTATATAGCACAGGGAACTATATTCAATATCTTGTAATAACTTATAATAGAGAATAATCTGAAAAAATATACATATGTAACTGAATCACTTTGCTGTATACCTGAAACTAACACAATATTGTAAATCAACTATACTTCAATTTATAAAATATACAAAGTGTCAAAACTCATATAAGGAGAAATATACCATCTGTCAAGCTTATATCTATTAAGGAAACTGAATCAATAATTAATAACTTCCCAAAGGAGAAAGTACCAAGCCCAGATAGCTTCACTGGTGAATACTACTGAAATCGAGCATGACCCTGCAGAGCCATCCTGGGCACAAAAGCCCCTGTGTGTTCCCCATTTCTTTTTTTTAGAAAAAGGTTTTAGTCTCCTAGGCCTTCCCTGAGTTCCAAAGAGAAGACTCAAGCAGTTGCTAATTTGGGAAGTAAGAGAATGCAGAAGAAAAGGAAAAGCAGTTAAGCAAGAAAAGTAATGACAGCTTAAACAAGATTCAGCAACGAAACAGAGTCCTAGGGCTTCCCTGGTGGTGCAGTGATTGAGAGTCCACCTGCCAATGCAGGGGACATGGGTTCATGCCCCGGTCCAGGAAAATCCCACATGCCGTGGAGCGGCTGGGCCCGTGAGCCATGGCCACTGAGCCTGCACGTCCAGAGCCTGTGCTCCACAATGGGAGAGGCCACAACAGTGAGAGGCCCACGTACCGCAAAAAAAAAAAAAAAAAGATCAGTGGTAACCAGGCATTTGGGGGGAGGGAAGGATGAATAGGTTCAGCACAGAGGATATTAAACTATTCTGTATGATACTACAATGGTGAACACATACAGTGAGAGGCCCGCGTACTGCAAACAAAACAAAGCAAAACAAAACAGAGTCCTAGTTCCTCCTCAAGCAACATACATTAACAATCTGACGCATATCCTTGAGTTGTAATGCATAAACTAAGATCCCTGCCTAGGTGGAGGATTATGACTACGTGCTGACCAAAAGCATGTAGATCCCAGACTGCCTGTAACCAGAAGGTTGACGATTAAGATTCCTGAAACACCACCCTGTTACCTCACCACCAACCAATCAGAAGAAGCCATGCACCTTGTAGCCATCCCAAATGACCTTGCAGTCATCCCAAATGTTTCCTTTAAAAACCGTTCCCTGAAAGCCATCAGGGAATTTGAGTCTTTTGAGCATGCCCCTCTTTCTTGCTTGGTGCCTTGCAAATAAATGCGATACTTTCCTTCACCACAACCCGTGTCAGTAGATTGGCTTTGCTGTGCAGCAGTTGAGTGGTCCAAGTTCGGTTCAGTAACACTACCAAATACTTAAGGAGGAAATGATATCAAGTCTTCACAATATCTTGTAGAAGACAGAAGCAATGAGAACATTTCATAATTTTCTATGAGGTATTACTTTAATTCTAAAACCAGGCTAAACACATAATAAGAAAGGAAAACTATAGGCTAACATCTGCTATGATCAGAGTTACAAAACTCCTCAACAAATACTAGCCAATAGAATCCAATAATGAATAAAGATAATTATATACCATGAACAAGTAGGATGTATTTTAGACAAGACAAAAAGAAAAAGAAAGTGTACATAAACACTGTACACAAGCACTACATTCTAGTTGCTAAAGTTATTTCCCATGGGAGTATAGGTTAACAATTCTGATAGTAATATTCATGTACTGTAATCAATTCAGTAAGTAGACGATGAATGGTGGGAACTAAATTTCTCACTGTTGCAGTGGGAAGCTACAGACAAGCAATCAGAGACTAGTATGATCTATGTGACAATGAATTAGAGTTGGTGCCATTAGTATAAACTTATGTTTAGCTTAGTATAACTTAGTATAACTACAGATGGATGATATAGATAAATGATAAATGATGATATAGATAAATGGGTGTATATATGTGTATTAGTATACATACATATATTTTCTAGCTCTGTTCACCAAGAGGGCCTAGTAGCAAGGAGCATACCTAGCATCCAGATCTTGGTTTCTAATACCACTCCCCAATAAAAGGAAGCAGGGGTCCTTAGAGAAATGGCTGATTCTAGTACTAGGGCAGTGAATATAACAGATGAGTGTGGAAAAGTGTGCCAGAAAGTAAGGAAATGCTAAAATAAATACATATATACATACATACATATGTATGAGACTATGCCAAAAGGACATACATAGGAGCCAACTGAAAGACCGCCTTATGGCGAAAACTGGAAAAATTTGAGCAATAAGGTAGTATTAGAATATAACCCAAAGTACAGAACAAATATCCACAAGTCTATACCATTATAAATATAGAGCAAATACATCATTGCTAATTATTAGAGAAATGCAAATCAAAACTGCAATGAGGTACAATCTCATACCAGTCAGAATGGCCATGATTAAAAAGTCTACAAAGAACAAATGCTGGAGGGGGTGTGGAGAAAAGGGAACCTTTCTACGCTGTTGGTAGGAATGTAAATTGGTGCAGCCACTATGGAAAACAGTATGGAGGTTCCTCAAAAAACTAAAAATAGGGTTGCCATATGATCCAGCAATCCCACTCCTGGGCATATATCCAGACAAAACTATAATTCAAAAAGATACATGCACTCCAATGTTCATAGCAGCAGTATTAGAAAGCCAAGACATGGAAACAACCTAAATGTCCATCAACAGATGAATGGATAAAGAAGATATGGTGTATATATCTATCTACATATATAGACAGACATATACATATATATACACACATACATAATACAATGGAATATTACTCAGCCATAAAAAAGAATGAAATAATGCCATTTGCCGCAACGTGGATGTACCTAGAGATTATCATACCAAGTGAAGTAAGTCAGAAAGAGAAAGACAAATATCATGTGATATCACTTATATGTGGAATTTAAAATACAACAGAAATGAACATATCTATGAAAGAGAAACAGACTCAAAGGTACAGAGAACAGACTGATGGTGCCAAGGGGGAGGGGGGTGGGGAGGGATGGAGTGGGAGTTTGGGATTAGCAGATGCAAACTATTATATATAGGATGGATAAACAACAAGGTCCTACTGTATAGCACAGGGAACTATATTCAGTATCCTGTGACAAACCATAATGGAAAAGAATATGAAAAAGAATATGTATATGTATAACTGAATCACTTTTCTGTATAGCAGAAATTGACACAACATTGTAAATCAACTATATTTCAAGAAAATTGAAAAATATATAGAGAGCAAATAAATAAATAAATAAGGGAAAACAGAAAAATCTAACGTGCAGAAGAAGTTCAAGTAATTTATGCACATACTTTGCCTTTAAGGAACTGAAGCATAACTCCCCACTCCTTAAGTGTGATCTATGCATAGTTACAGGCTTCTAAACAATACAGTATGGAAAAGGAGAAAAAAGAGTAACTTTATAGTAGAGAAAACTGATAAATACTACCTCAGCCTGGTGATCAAGTTCAATATCAATAGTCATAAATCATGTTGATAGTATTTCTATTGATATGTGATAAGAAGGCCCTTTACCTCTGTGGTCTTCCTGCCCAAATACTATCACCTCAATCTAAGCAGGAGAAAAGTATCAGAAAATCCCAACAGAGATACAATCTATAAAATATTTGACCAGTACTCTTCAAAACTGTGAAGATCATCAAAAACAAGCAAAGTCTGAGAAACTGTCACAGTCTAGAGGAGCCTGAATGGCATGATGACTAAATGTACTGTATTATCATGGATGGGATCCTGGAATAGAAAAATAGGCGTTAGGTAAAAACTAGTAACATTTGAATAAAATGTGGACACTAGTGAATAATAATGTTTCAATATTGTTCATTAATTGTAAGAAATTGATTGTGAGATGTTAATAATCAGGGAAACTGGATGTGGAGTTGATGGGAATTCTGTGTACTATCTTTAAATTTTTTTTTCTGTAAGTAGAAAACTCTTCTAAAATTAAAAAAAGTAAAAATGTGTGACAATTCATTCTGTTAGTGATGCTGTGGGGAAGTAAGCACTCATACATATGGCTCCACATTCTATCTATCAAAAATATACACGTGTGTATCATTCAAACTATCAATCCCACTTCTAGGACTTCACCTAGGACACTTAGGTTGTTTCCATATCTTGGCTATTGTAAATAATGTTGCACTGAACATGGGGGTGCATATATGTTTTCAAGTTACTGCTTTCATTTTCTTCAGGTAATTACCCAGAAGTGGAATTGCTGGATCATACGGTAGTTCTATTTTTAATTTTTGAGGACCCCCCCAATACTATTTTGCATAGTGGCTGCACCAATTTACAATCCCACAACAGTGCACAAGGCTTCCCTTTTCTCCATATCCTCATCAACAAGTTATTTCTTGTCTTTTCGAAAATTGCCATTCTAACAGGCATGAGGTAATATCGCATTGTGGCTTTGATTTGCATTTCCCTGATTAGTGATGTTGAGCATCTTTGCATGTATCTGTTGGCCATCTCTATGTCTTCTTTGGAAAAATGTGTATTAATATCCACTGCCCATTTTTAATCAGGATGTTTGTCTTTTTGCCATTGAGTTGTGTGAGTTCTTTATACATTTTGAATATTAATCCCTTATCAGATACATGATTTACAAATATTTTCTCTCATTCATTAGGCTGCCTTTTCATTTTCTCAATGGTTTCCTTTGCTGTACAGAAGCTCTTTGGTTTGATGCAGTCCCACCTGTTCATGTTTGCTTTTGTTGCCTTTGTTTTTAGTGTCAAATCCAAAATATAATCATTGCCAAGACTGATGTTAAGAAGCTAGACTGATGTTAAGAAGCCTATGTTTCCCCCTAGGAGTTTTATGGTATCAGGTCTTACATTTGAGTCTTTAATCCATTTTGAGTTAATTTTTGTGTTTGGTAGAAAGTAGTGGTCCAGTTTCATTCTTTTGCATGTGGCTGTCCAGTTTTCCCAACACCATTTATTGAAGACACTGTCCTTTTCCCATTGTATATTCTTTGTTCCTTTGCCATAAATTAATTGACCATATATGAGTGGATTTGGGGGTTTCCTATTCTGTTCCATTGATCTATGTGTCTTTTTTCAGTGCCAGTCCCATACTGTTTTGAGTAGTATAGCTTCGTGTTATACAGAAGTCAGGACTAGTAATACCTGCAGCTTTGTTCTTCTTTCTCAAGAGAGCTTTGGCTATTTGGGGACTTTTGTGGTTCCATAAAAACAATCCTAAAATTGTTCTATTTCTGTGAAAAATGCCATTGGAATTTTGATAAGGATTGTATTGAATGTGTATATTTTTTGGGTAGCATGGACATTTTAACATTAATCCTTCTAATCCATGAGCACAGAATATCTTTCCATTTATTTGTGTCTTCTTCAATTTCTTTCATCAACGTCTTATGGTTTTCAGTGTATAGGTCTTTCACCTCCTTGGTTAAGTTTATCCCTATAAATTTTATTCTTTTTGATGCAATTGTAAATAGGATTGTTTTCTTAATTTCATTTTTGATAGTTCATTGTTAGTGTATAGAAATGCAACAGATTTCTGTGTATTGATTTTGTAACCTGTAATATTACTGAATTCATTTATTAGTTTTAACAGTTCTTTGGTGGACTCTTTATTGACTTTTTTCTTATGCATTGACATCTCTCCAATTGTAACTTTCTTAGTTAAGAAAACATTTCTTATATAGAGTTTATATTTTCTATCACATCTATTACAGTGCTGTGGACATAACCTATATCCAGCAGAAGACTGAAAATATGTAAACAACTATATTTTCAACTTGGACCTTGTGATAGCCCTACTCCTGGATTTTGCTTAGTTCTTCCCCAATTTTCAAAGCAGATCAGAGAGGTACATGAGTTCCCCACAGGGACTGTTTGATTCCCAAGGGAGTTCAGAGAGACAAAATGTTTGCACAGCTACCCCTGCATTTTCTAACAGTGAATTAATTATATGAGTCAAATCCTTCTTCATGGGACAGCTTTCTCTAGTCCATGAGTCCATGAGACAATAAGAACTTCTTTTTAACATTATCCTAAGAATAATGAAATTAGGAAAGGAAGCCACTTTTCAAAAATCCAAAATTTCACTCCAATTTGGATTACTCACTATTTTGAATTATCCACATCACCCTTCCTTGTCACTATTAGAGAGTATCAAAGACGTAGTTATACCTTAAGTGCCAAGTTATACCTTAAGTGCCACTTATACCTTAAGTGGCACTTAAGGTTGTGGACTAAAGACAGCAACTAGGTTGTGGACTAGAGACAGCAAATGCTCTTATCAGAAAATGCTCTTATCAGAAAAGGACAGTTTGAACTACTGCTTTTCTCCAGAGTCCAGGTTTAATTCCAACCTAACAGCTGCACTGCAGTCCATGAAATATTTACATTGTTTCTTGCTAAAATATATACATTATTTACCATATCATCTATTAAATATTTACCACCTTTCCAAATATGCCATGTATTGCACTCCACTGCTCTTGTTTCTCTTAGCACTAAAATAGAAAGGGCCAAGCCCTGCGGAAGCCTGGAGAAAGTGGCTGTGACAAAGAAGAAATGCTGAGGAGGAAAAATGTAAAGAGAAGCAGAAGGCAGTTATTTGGAAAACAGCTCTATGTTATATAGTCACTATTTTCTCAACTTTCCCTCCCTCTAGCTAGGATAATCATTTCTCTTACTTAGAAAAGATGCTTATCTTTCCAATAATTTATATATATATAGAAACTATTCTGGAAATAAGCTGTATTATCCTCAGGAATCATGCTCTAGGGTGGACAGATATGTAAAATTGTTAAGAAACACTTATGGTGACATCAGGAGTCAAGACACCAGCCCACTCTATTCAGAACTCTTCCCTACTGGAAATAGTGACATGTATTCAACTCTCCCTAAGCAATATGATATTTCACTCTCTTGGAAACAGGAAAACTATTAATAGATGTGTTGTCAATAGGAGATATAGATATATCTTGTGATCAGCAAAAGATGCCAAACTATTAAACCTGTTGATGCTCTGAGGAATATTTTTTTAAAAAGAACTAATTGGTTCCTACCTGAAAACTTTAACTTGTTCATTGTTCTTTAAATTGTTCATTGTCCCCAAAGTAGGCATCTTAGAGATTTCTAATTATCTACCGATTAATTATGCATTCTCCTATTCCACTGAAATTAACATAATATTGATTTTTAGAGGGACACACTGACATCCACTTAAAAGACTATATTTCCCAGCCTTTCTCACACTTGGAAGGTGGCATAGGACTAAGTTCTCACCAGTGAAGGGTAAATGGAAGTGTTATGTGGGACTTCCAGAGGTCTCTTTATAAGCAATGGGGCACATGGTTCTCTTCCTTTCTTCCTTCATCCTGCTGCTTTAAACCTGTAGGTGATGACTAGAGCACCAGTAGCTATCTTGAACCATAATGATGAAGGCCATACCATAGGAATCAAATATCAAATAGCTAGACTAGTCTGGGTCTTTGATAACCATGGAACTGCTGTACCAGCCCTTAACTACCAACCTCAGCACTTTTTCTCCATGATGAATAACTCAGTGTCATACTTAAGCCACTCTGTTTTAGGTTTCTACTATACGTTGCCAGACTTAATATATACTAACACAGCTAGGTTCATGCACTACTCTCTCAACCATTTCAACCTACAGGCAGTGGGTACCTTTATGTATGTCTATCTGCTATCAAAACTTTTTCTGAGAGCAATTACTCATATCTTAGTGGTGCAAGTAGAGCTCTGTGGATTATTTCAGTCATAATTAGCTGTCCACTCTGCATGAAAGATTGTCTTTGTTCCTGTTCATCTGAAGTCAGAGAATAGCCTTCTACAGTAATTATGAACATCCTAACTTGTTTTTCCTACAATTTAGATTGGACTGGCTTAAAATGGGTTAGTGCTAATATGCTGAAACATATTATTGATGCCTATATCCTTGGAGCTGTCAAGGCCTTGCTGGTTAATTTTCATTTGTTGGATTGAGTAGTTATTTGCAATTACTGTGCAGATATAAATGCATCAACATATTTGACTTATATACAACAATTAAATTCCTTAAGCCTCATTCATTTCACATATAAAATTGTTTGAAAATTTCCTTAAATTGCACTTCAGGTCAACAAACATTTCTTGAATGCTTACCATATGTTAGGAAATGAAAAGCAAACTGATCTGAGATTCAAGTCCAAAGCTCATAAATGTAATTTCTAGAGGGAGAGGAGGAGTGCAGACAAGTTTGGGTGAAGCATTTGAATTAAAATTTTCCTTAAATGAATGGGTGCTATAATTGTATTCTTGTCTTAAATGTAGTAATCTGTGGCATCAATACCTCTTTTAAGATCTAGATTTTCCATTTTGCCTTGCTGACACACATTGAATCACCTCATATTGCAGCTGGGATTTCCTGAAATCTCTACTTTCTAACATTAATCTCCAATGTGCATTGCAGGTGTTTTTATAGGAAGGATATTCTTTAAAATTGTCTTGAATAGATCATAAAAGCTTTTGATTGAAACTGATGGTTTTATAAACTCTTTACTGTATAAGACTTTATTTCTAAACCAGCAACTTCTCCAGAAAAATTAGGTGAATGGCATTGACCTTGACTATTTCAATATTTAAGGCAAAAAGGTCTATTTTATACCATAAATAATCTAGATGATTGCCTGAATTATCCTCTTTACAAGGATGGACAGAGCAAAAGTGTTCTTAAGGCTGTATTCACAAATGGTATACTGTTCTGTAGTTAAACCAAATGCTTCAATATGAAACAGAATGATAGTCAAGAATATTAGCAAGGGATGGCACTGTCTGTAGGTTTTTAAGTCCAATGCAATTTTATTTGGTTTTGTTTAGCCTAGTTTGTCTCTTTAGACTGAGTAAGTCAGCTCTGTGCCCACTTCAGTGGGAAGCTGGTCTCTATGTTTTCACTTAAGCCACTTTTGTGATCTGCTAATGTACAGACTTGATAGTTTCTGGGCTCCCCATTGACTTCTTGGGAATGGGGACCAGCTATCAAACCACTGCATGAGGATGGTAGGGATTACAAGCCTACCTTATATATGTGAGCACTGTTCTATTCTGGAACGCTTAATTGCATAAGATAATAAGCTAATTGTTAAGAATAAGGAATTTTGAACCAACTCTAAAACCCAGTCCAGTATGAACTGTAGAGATGATTTGCTCTATTCTCAGCCTGAGCTTTGTTTTTGTTGGTTTTTTAAAAAAATGAAGTATGAAACTGTGAATTACTTTATTTTAAACTTGATGAAACTGTTTACATTAGAGCAAAAGGCTATATATTATTGACGTTCCATGAACCAAAATCAGACTGCACTATCAATGGATTCCCTAAAGTAAACTTCCATTTCATGTGATTCACGTTTCTAATTCTGAGAGGATTTAAAAATAAATTTGGGGAATTATTCAGACTTTAAGAGGTATTTATCAAACAGGGTCTCAAAAATTTAATGTCTAAAATGCACCTGAATGGTCATACTCCTAAGATGAGTAACCTGTTTCTTTTTATGTCCTTATTTGTTGTGTCTCTGTAGTTCCCCTTCTCCGCATGAGTGTACTTTCAACTGAAACTATTTACAGTGTTTTGGAGAAGATCAGATCAGAGAGAGCTAAGGTTCAAGGTTTTAATGGAGATCTTGTTCAGAATGACTTTTTTTTTTACATCTTTATTGGAGTATAATTACTTTACAATGGTGTGTTAGTTTCTGCTTTATAACAAAGTGAATCAGTTATACATATACATATGTTCCCATATCTCTTCCCTCTTGCGTCTCCCTCCCTCCCACCCTCCCTATCCTACCCCTCTAGGTGGTCACAAAGCACTGAGCTGATCTCCCTGTGCTATGCGGCTGCTTCCCACTATCTATCTATTTTACATTTGGTAGTGTATATATGTCCATGCCACTCTCTCGCTTTGTCACAGCTTACCCTTCTCCCTCCCCATATCCTCAAGTCCATTCTCTAGTAGGTCTGTGTCTTTATTCCTGTTTTACCCCTAGGTTCTTCATGACATTTTTTTTCTTAAATTCCATATATATGTGTTAGCATACGGTATTTGTCTTTCTCTTTCTGACTTATTTCACTCTGTATGACAGACTCTAGGTCCATCCACCTCATTACAAATAGCTGAATTTCATTTCTTTTTATGGCTGAGTAATATTCCATTTACTGATGTTTTCGTGCTTGAGATTAGAAAAGAGGGAAATCAAAGGACAATTCTTTTTATAAAACTAATTTTCGGGCCTCCCTGGTGGCGCAGTGGTTGAGAGTCCGCCTGCCGATGCAGGGGATACGGGTTCGTGCCCCGGTCTGGGAGGATCCCATATGCCGCGGAGCGGCTGGGCCCGTGAGCCATGGCCGCTGGGCCTGCGCATCCGGAGCCTGTGCTCCGCAACGGGAGAGGCCACAACAGTGAGAGGCCCGCATACCGCAAAAAAAAAAAAAAAAAAAAAAAAAAACTAATTTTCTTCAATTCTATCCCATCTAGAAATCTTCTCAGTTCACTAATTTTAGACAATTTTAAATATATTTCCTAAATTGGTGTTTAGGAATTAAATATTTATACGCAAAAGAATTTTAAAAAAGAGACTATATAGAGAACAGGAACAAAATTAAAACTCAAGCTTTAGCAGTTCATCCATTAGGAACAAACTGATTTTGGAAAGAAAAATGAAATCAAATGATATTTAAAAGTATAAGAACAGGTCCATTTCACCAGAGAAATAAACCACTCTGGCATTCAACCAATTCCACAGGCTTCCTTGGGGGCTAAGTTCTTTGTGCACATCAGTGAAAGAATCAGTATTTGAGACACGAACTAACTTTTTGGCAGACATTGAAAAAGGCACCAAACGGTCTTTGCCTTTGCTGTGATCAACTGTGAAATGAAAACCTACCACTTAAATCACTTCTGCAACTTAATTCGTTCTCTGTGAATACAGTACAGAAAAAGTCCCAGTGGCCTCTGGCCCATGGAATTTTTCTTAAAATAAAGTCAACAATGTGAAGTTTCCATGGTTGGAACATCTTCCCAACCTGTAAGTATACTGGATATTTCAACTGTAGTTTGAAATTTAGTATATCAGTAATATGAAATTAAGTATATCTGGTCTGCACAGTGGCAACCTCATTTAAGTCCCAGTTCTACCACTAATGAGCTGTGTGGCCTTGGTCAAGTCATTTCTCCTTTATGACCTTCATTTTCATCACCTATAGAGGAAAAAATTAAACTGGTTCTAAATGTCCCTTTCAGCTTTAAGGGTCTATGAACCCGACTAATTTTTCACTATATAAAATCTGGCAGGATTTAGTTTTGGATTTAAAATGTCTGCCCCTCCTTCCCCCAACCAATTTTCTACTATCAACCATAATTTTGAAAAAGGATTTAGCTACTGATCTATAAGGAAGGGCCAGATTTACATATCCAAGGAGTAGGCACCTGCCTTCATAGGTGAATATGCTCTAAGGCTCTCTACAATGGAGCAAGCCTCCAAAACACCTCATATTTGCCTTTCTTTGTCTTGTGCTAATTTTGCCTTAATGCAACCTAATTCTTAGGGATAGGGCTCTAAAGTATGAGATCCTTTATTGAAAGCAAGCATAGTTGCAATTTGGGCTTGCAACCATGATAAAGGAGTATACTTGGTTATTACACAAAACTATGGACTCTATAGCAGAACAACTGTCATAAGAAAGGTGAAAAGTCTACTTGTGAAGGTGAATGTGGTCATTGGACTAGGAGACATTGTGTATACTTCTAGTTGATGGAAGCCTCTGCAAACTACATTTGATATCAGACAATCGAGGAAGTCTAACTGTCTGGGGAAAAGCAGGTGAGGGTATTTAGGTTGATCAAAAATTCATAATTGATAAAATGCGGTACAAAATCACTGGAGCACCAAAATCTTGATGAAAAATGTCATTACTTCCTTAAACCAAGATTTTTAGTCAGTTTATTGACATATAGAGATATATAGAATATATTCCATGTTACCTTCAGATAAATAATTAGTTTTGTATATATATTTGTGAGAAAATAGGATTCAATTAATAGAAATCCATTTAATGCATCCCTCATTACCCAAGTACCTCTGTTCTGTCTAAAGTAGATAATTTTATCTCAAAGAAACATCTCAGGAGTTCAACTGCATTTTAAGATTAGGTAGTTCCTTTGTAGGGAAGTTGTTGGAGTCTCTCATTTCTTACTAACACTATTTTTAGGACCCTGTTCTTACTAAGACTTGTTAGTCTCTTACTATTACTAATGTGCCTCATTTCTTACTAGGACTCTATTCTTTTCCCAATATAACCTAAAGGTATTTGATATTTCCTTGTACTTTTTTGTCTATGTTCCCTAAGTGTTTGATGTGCTAGGTTCTCCCACTAGGTGGGAACAAGACTTGATTTCAACTGACAGACACTGACAAAAATTATTAATTCTTCATGAGAAGCCAAAGTTAGGCAAATATGCACCAACTGTTCTATAGCTTTGCAAACAGAAAAAGAATCAACCATATTAAAGAGTACACAGTGCTGTGGGGGCAACATAAACCCACTCAGTGATCCAAAATATGGTTTTTCCCATCCATCCTCATTTCCTGTTGGCTTCAGTGCCGGATGTTTTAGAATTTCAAGCATCGTGACATCCTCCAAATAGCTGCATAAGGCATATGTTGGGGTGTGTGTGTGTGTGCGTGTGTGTGTGTACATGCATGGATGTCTTGGAGAGATTCTCCTCTTTCAATCCCTACACTCAAGTCTGAGAATATAGAATCTGAAAGCAGTAGAAAGGAGTTTTGTCTGAATTCAGGTAAAGGTGGGTTTGAATTTACCTATCAGTCCTCATCTGTGTGAACTCAATTAGATCACCAAATGTGGTGCCTCAGTTTTTTCATCTATAGAAGGGGGATAGTAATAGTTCCAATTTCATAGGGTTGTGTGAGAATGAAAATTAATGCAAAGCACCTAGCACAGTGCCTTCCACCAAAGAAAGAAAATAGTAAATAGTAATTGTGATATCAAAGACCCTTAAAGTTTTGGAAGGTTTTGGAGCGACTCCATAAATAAGGAGAAAATACAAACAAATGGTATTTTCCTTATGGATTCAGTATGTACTATGTGCTGGAGTTTACATTACTAGCACATACTAACTGGGAAAGCCAATGTACTGCTTAAAAACATGATCTATGCAATCATACAGCTTGGAGTTGAAATCCTGGCTCTTTCAGCTGGTAAATTTGGACAAGTTATCTAATATCACTGAACTCTCAGATTTTTGCCAGAACAATAGTGGTTATAACAGCTCCTATCTCACTGCGTTGTGAGCACTAAATGAGCACTA
The DNA here is from genome assembly GCF_025265405.1 of Mesoplodon densirostris. Taxonomy (NCBI): domain Eukaryota; kingdom Metazoa; phylum Chordata; class Mammalia; order Artiodactyla; family Ziphiidae; genus Mesoplodon; species Mesoplodon densirostris. The sequence continues at coordinate 30,328,884 of NC_082681.1, read as the reverse complement.
AATTAGCACTAAATTCATATTAAGCCATTTGGAACAGTGCATAATATATAGTAAGCATGCAATAGATGGCAGCTATTGTCATTATTGTCATGGTGTTGCTCAACAAATAATGATAATAGTAGAAGGAATTTTAAAGATCATCTGGTCCATAAATTGAAAACCATCCTTTTACATATGGGCTAAATTAGTCCAAAGAAGGGAAGTGACCAGACCAAGGTCGATCATTTAGTTAGTGGCAATACTGTGTATGGAATCTAGGTTCTTTGCCCCATAGTTAGTACTATTTGCACTCTATTGGAGATGCTTGTAGATATAGTAGTACAAGGAAGATTTTCCAAGCAGCCTTCATGGGTTGCTTGATCATAAATTCAGCCCCTACACCACTACTTGGGACTTTTTTAAATGCTATATCATCTTTATTATTCCCTGTCATGAGAAGTGGAATATGACATGTTCTCCATCCTAAGTACCAGTTAAATGCTCCTATTTTCAGGTGGATGCTCTGCTCAGAGGTCATTTCTAAAGCTTTCAACATCACAACTGTGATCATTGGTTTTATCCTCCCCATTCTCCTATCCCTTGCTGTAACATCACCAACAAACAATTATGTTTATGGAGACATAGCCTTAGATTTAACATGCATTTATTATGAATTCTCATATAAACTCCTTTTGGTTTCTCTCACCTCCTCTCTCTTTCTCTAATAGTTCCTTTTATTTTTTATAGTTCAAATTAAAATCTGTGGCCATAAAAGCCATCATCATTCATTCTTTAAAGACCAGGCTTCAGAAATTATTTGACTATATTCCCCAAATTCCAACTTGGAATTGTTTATTTTTCATTTTTAGGTTAAAAAATCAGATTCAATAAACACAAAGATCCCAAAACAGAATTTAAATGATGGGAAAAAATAGAAGTTCCTCTTAGAATCTTAGAGTTGGAAGAATTCTCAGAAATCATTAGTTCTACCTCTTACTCAGTAAATAATACTTCTTTGCCCTCCCCATATAATAGTCATTGAGCTTCATATGTTAAGAATCATAACAGCTGAGGTTGATCAAGATGGTAGAGAGGGAGGACATGGAACTTGCCTCCCCTCACAAACACATAAAAACATATCTAAGGGCTTCCCTGGTGGCGTAGTGCTTGAGAGTCCACCTGCCGATGCAGGGGACACGGGTTCATGCCCCGGTCTGGGAGGATCCCACATGCCGTGGAGCGGCTGGGCCCGTGAGCCATGGCCACTGGGCCTGTGCATCCAGAGCCTGTGCTCTGTAACGGGAGGGGCCACAACAGTGAGAGGCCCGTGTACCACAAAAAAAAAAAAAAAAAAAAAAAAAAAAATATATATATATATATATATATATATATATATATATATAAGTGGAACAGTTTTCATTGAAAACTAACTGGAAACTGGCAGAACAACAAGGGCTGTAAGAAGGATCTACACATTATCTGGTAGGTAGGGAATAAAAGCGATCAGGTTGGGATGTATGCCGCTGGGAGGGGACTCAGAGGAAAAGGGAGAATACATGGGTAGAGACCTACCCTGGAGAGGGAATGGTGAGAGCCAAAGATTAGGCACCACAGTTCTGAGGTCCTACACAGGGGAGACAAGCCCCCTTGGCTGGCTGGGCCACTGGGACTAACAGGAAGCTGTGGGAAGTCTGGACTCAGCTCATGAGGAGCATGTGTGTGCTAGGTAACCCCTGAGGCAGGGTAGATAGAGGTCTGCTCTAGATGCTGCCAGGCTTTTTGCGACTGCCTCAACCAAGCCAAGGAAACACTCCAGCCCTGCTTACTCCAGTTCACAGTCCAGCACTGAATCTAGGGCTGGCATAACCAGTGTGAAACTTGGCTGTGGGACGCAGAGGCAACACAGTCTTGGAGTGGAGCTGGCTGGGGCATTGGCAGCCACTGCTGGCACTTACTCAAGCAGCACTTCAGGAGCATCTTACAACTCTGACGGCCACTTCACCGCAACTCACACCCCAACATATGCTGAGAGTCCATGCAGACCCCAGCTTCCCTGTGGTGTGGCTCCACAACAGGTTGTGGGTAGTGGAGGCTGGGTGCAGTGATTGGCTGTGAGGAACAAAGGGGACTTGCACCTGAAGCTGCATCTGAGTGTAGCGAGGGAAACAAATGCTGGAGACTGCAAGGTAGTGCATGACAGACAGCTCAGACATCTGTCTGCAGCTGACATGAGCTAAGAGACCACATGGAGCACCCTTGCTTCAGCACTCCCCCTCTCTGGGGCAAGTGTCCTGGTGTGGGGAGAGGGTAAAACACACACTTAAAGGGAAGAGAGCCAGCTTGAGTCTGACCCTCAGGGCTTCTGCTCCAGCAACATGGGATCAGACCCAGCCCCAATCGGGTGGTGACAGTCACTGAACAAAGGGGAAGTCCCACCTCACACCTGAGAACAGCTCTACCCTTTCATCTCCAGCCTCACCCCCTGACATGGTGATACCTGCCAGCACACCCTGAGAAAAGACATGACTGGTATTTACATCAAACCTGGCTCTCCCACTAAAGGCACTGGAAAAACTCAGTCTGTATAGAAACACACCCACATGACAGAGACCCTTCAAGACCACAACAGGTAATTGTTTCACCTAAATTCAAAGAAGCAGAGAAAGTTAAGCAAATGAAAAGGCAGAGGAATTGGTCTCAAATGAAAGAGCAAGAGAAAAACCTTGAAAAACTAAATAATGAAACAAGTAACTTACCAGACTAAGTATTCAAAACATTAGTAATAAGAATGTTAACTGAATTAGGAAATAGATGAACACAGTGAAAATTTTTACAGGGAACTAGAATATAAAAAAGTTCCAATCAGAAGTGAAGAATTCAATAAGTGAAAAAAAACACACACACACACGAAGGAATGAATAGAAGACTAAATGATACAGAAGAATACGTAAGTGATCTGGAAGATAAAATAATGGAAATCACCTAATCAGAACAGCAACAAGAAAAACAAATTTAATAAATGAGAACAGTTTAAGAGATCTCTAGAACAACAATAATCATAAAAACATTCACATTATATGGGTCTCAGAGGACGAGAGAGAGAAAGAAGGGAATTGAAAATGTATTTGAGGAAATTATGACTGAAAACTTCCCAAATGTGAAGAAGGAAACAGATATCCAGGTACAAAAAGCAGAGAGGGTCCCAAACAAGATGAACCCAAACAGACCCACAAAAAGACATATGATAACAAAAATGGCAAAAATTAAAGATAAAGGGAGAATTGTAAAGGCAGCAAGAGAAAAATAAAGAGCCACATACAAGGGAGCCCCCATAAAGTTATCAGCTGATTTTTCTGCTGAAACTTTGCAGGCCAGAAGTGAGTGGCATGATATATTCAAAGTGCTGAAAGAGAAAATGTGAAACCTTGGATACTCTACAGAGCAAGACTATCATTTAGAATCAAAGGACAGGTAAAGAACTTCTCAGAGAAGCAAAACCTAAGACAGTTGATCAATACTAAACCTACCCTAAATAAAATGCTAAAAGATCTTCTCTAAGTGGAAAAGAAGTAAGAATCTATAGGAAAGGGAAAAATCCCACTAGAAAAGGCAAATATATAGTAAGGACTGAGGATCAACCTCTTAAATAAGCAACTACAAAGATTAAAAGACAAATTGTAAAAGCAACTATAACTACAACAGTTAAGAGATAAACATGAAGATGTAAAATATGACATCAAAAACACAAAATGTGGGGGAGGGGAGTAAAAAATGAAGATCTTTTCAAATGTGTCTGAACTTAAATGGCTATCAGTTTAAAATGTGTAGATATAATTATATGGCAACATATATGAACCCCATGGTAACCACAAATCAAAAACCTACAATAGATACACACAAACTAAAAAGAAAGGAACACAAGCATAATACTAAAGAAAACCATCAACCTGCAAGGGAGGAAAGAATGAAGAATAAATAAATAGAAGAACTACAAAAACAACCAGAAAACAATAAAATTGCAATAAGTATATACCTATCAATAATTACTTTAAATGTCAATAAACTAAATGCTCCAATCAAAAGGCATAGGATAGCTAATTGGACAAAAAACCAAGACCCATCTATGTGCCATCCACAAGAGACTCACTTCAGAACTAAGACACACACAGACTGAAAGTAAGGGGATGGAAAAAGATATTTCATGTAAATAGAAATGACAAGAAAGTAGGAGTAGGGACTTCCCTGGTGGCACAGTGGTTAAGAATCCGCCTGCCAATGCAGGGGACACAGGTTCAAGCCCTGGTTCGGGAAGATCCCACATGCCGTGGAGCAGCTAAGCCCGTGTGCCACAACTACTGAGCCTGCACTCTAGAGCCCATGAGCCACAACTACTGAGCCTGCGTGCCACAACTACTGAAGCCCATGTGCTGAGAGCTGGTGCTCCGCAACAAGAGAAGCTACTGCAATGAGAAGCCCACGCACCGCAATGAAAATAGCTCCCACTCGCTGCAACTAGAGAAAGCCCACACACAGCAATTAAGATGCAACACAGCCAAAAAAAAAAAATAAATAAATAGATTTATATATTAAAAAAAAGTGGGAGTAGCAATGCTCATATCAAACAAAATAGACTTTAAAACAAAGACTATAGCAAAAGACAAAGATGGGCATTATATAATGATAAAGGGATCAATACAATGAGAGTATATTATACTTCTTAACATATATGTAACCAATACAGGAGCAGCTAAAATATAAAGCAAATACTAACAGACATAAAGGGAAAAATTGACAATAATACAATAAGAGTAGGGGACTTTTAACACTCCAGTACATCAAAGGACAGAACATCCAGACAGAAAGTCAATAAGGCAACAGTGGTCTTAAATGACACAACAGACCAAATGAACCTAATAGGTATATACAGGTCATGACATCAAAAAACAACAGAATAGGGCTTCCCTGGTGGCGCAGTGGTTGAGAGTCCGCCTGCCGATGCAGGGGACACGGGTTCGTGCCCCGGTCTGGGAAGATCCCACATGCCGCGGAGCGGCTGGGCCCGTGAGCCATGGCTGCTGAGCCTGTGCGTCCGGAGCCTGTGCTCCACAATGGGAGAGGCCACAACAGTGAGAGACCCGCATACCGCAAAAAAAAAAAAAAAAAAAAAACAAACCAGAATACACATTCTTTCCAAGTGCACATGGAGCATTCTCCAGGACAGTGTAAAAGTCAAAAACTTTAAAATTTTTACATGGCAAAATAGGAAAATACCTTTACAATTGTAGAGTAGGAAAGGATTTCATTAACTAAAGCTACAACAAAACTAAAGAAAATGTTTGGTGAATCTGACTTCATTAACATTAACACTATGGTGTTCATCAAAAGACACGACAAAAATTAAGAAGGAAAAATGTGCCACAACTGGACAGATGTATTTGCAATCTGTATCACTGAAAAAAAAATTAGTATCCAGATTAACACTTACAAAATAATTTTTTAAATAGAAAAATGGACACAAACATAAATCAAAAACAAAACCGGTCAATTAAAATATGGAAAGATACCCAACTGCATTACTAATCAGAAAAAGGAAAAGTAAAGTCATAATAAAAGCTGGTTTTGCATGTAAGGAGCTTAGAAGATGTCACCCCACCCCAACAACAAGTAAAAAGCTGAACCAACTGAAAAATCAACAATTCTTGGATTTGTAAAAGAGGAGAGTACAGAGGAGAAACCACTGCCCCCAAGACTGGAGAGACAGACTGGGGAATAAAGGGTGTTGTCACTTACCTGAGCAGAGACTCACTAGCAGAAACACCAGTGGGAACCAGTGCCAGGGTAGAAAAGCCTGAGCTGTAATTGCTGAATTGACAGAGCTCAGAGTGAACAACTCTGAGTGTTAAAAACTCCAGGGGAACCCAGTCATATGGGGGCCCCCACAATATTTTGATATTTATCTCTAGGAGCTTAACCAGGTTCCCACAGTAAATATTGGAGAAAAATCCCCTCATGCATCTGGCAGGAGGAGGAATAAAAGGAACCATTTTGAAATAAGCCAGAGCACCTTTGTTCTTCTTAACAAGGCCTGCCCTCAGGAGAAACTAGTTAACCAGAACCTAACCTGCTAGGGTATTAATCAGAACTTAACTGACCTGGGGGAAAAGGAATTCTGTGGGAGAAGTGAAATATCCAACTCTAGCCTGATCTAGTCATCCTGTCCACCTGAGAAGGTAGAAAAAACAAGAAACACTTCTGAAGTTCACAATCCAGAGATACAGGCTCATGAAAAGACTGAGACCTAATCACTCAACAATAAGAAAATAAACAACTACACTTAAAATCAACCAAAGACTTTAAAAGACTCTATCAGAGAAGGTATAAAGATGGCAAGTAAGTGTATGAGAAGATGCTTCACATTATATGCCATCAGGGAAATGCAAATTAAAACAAGATACCACTATATACATATTAGAATGGCCAAAATCTAGAACACTGACAACACCAAATGCTGGTGAGGATGTGGAGCAACAGGAACTCTCATTCCTCACTGGTGGGAATGCATAATAGTATAGCCACTTTGGAAGACATTTTGATGGTTTATTACAAAACTAGACATACTCCTACTATATGATCCAAGAATCACACTCCTTGGTATTTACCCAAAGGAGTTGAAAACTTATTTCCACACAAAAATCTGAACACAGATGTTTATAGCAACTTTATTCATAATTGCCAAAACTTGGTAGCAACCAAGATGTCCTTCAGTAGGTAAATGAATGAAATTTGGTACATCCAGACAATTGAATATTATTCAGTGCTAAAAAGAAATGACCTATCAAGCCATAAAATAAATGGAAGAAATTTAAATGCATGTTACTACGTGAAAGAGGCCAATCTGAAAAGGCTACATACTTTATGATTCCAACTAGTCAATATATGACATTCTGGAAAAGACAAAACTACAGAGACAGTAAAAAGGCAGGTGTTTGCCTGGGGTGAAAGGAGGGGAGAAATGAACAGATGGAGCACAGAGGATTCTCAGGGCAGTGTAATGAAACCATAATGATGGATACATGTCATTATACATTTCTCCAAACCCACAGTATGTACACCACCAAGAGTGAACCATAATGTAAACTATAGACTTTAGGTGATTATGTGTCCATGTAAAATAATCAACTGTAATAAATGTACCACTCTGGTGGTGGTTGTTGATAATGAGGGAAGCTATGCATGTGTGGGGACAGGACGCTATGAATCTAAAACTGCTCTAAAAAAGTAAAGTCTTAATACAAAAAAAGTTAAACATAGTGAAATTTTTTTTAAAAAAGAATCATAGCAGCAAGGATTTTAGACGTTATGTCATTCATTTGCTAGATGAGGGGGCAGAGGGCAAGAGTTGGAAAAATCCACTCCTCCAGCCTTCTAGTTAATTCCTCTAGATTAAAAAAATAGGCAAAACAATGCTCTTCTTCAATTGAATTTTTCTTTGAGGATTAAAGCATAATAAATGGTTTGGGTTTCCTTCCCTTTCATGAATTGATTGTGTTTCTGCAACATTTGCTAATTCTATCAAAGGTCTAGGACAAGATAGTAACAGGGTGAGGGTGAAGTCATATGTTGATAAGATGGAGGGAAGGAAAAGAAGGAATATTTAAAGATGTAAACTTTGAGAATTTATATTTCCCAAAGGAAAACAACAACTATTAGGATAAATGTTTTGTTCCAATCACTTCTCTTGGTTAGCTATGACTCCACAGCAATGCTATCCTAGAACTTTCTGTGATTACAAAAATGTTTTATTTCTTGGGCTTCCCTGGTGGTGCAGTGTTTAAGAATCCACTTGCCAACGCAGGGGACACGGGTTCGAGCCCTGGTCCGGAAAGATCCTACATGCAGTGGAGCAAATAAGCCCATGCACCACAACTACTACTGAGCCCGCATGCTGCAACTACTGAAGCCCGTGCACCTAGAGCCTGTGCTCTGCAGCAAGAGAAGCCACCACAATGAGCAGCCTGTGCACCGCAACGAAGAGTAGCTCCCACTCACCGCAACTAGAGAAAGCCCCTGTGCAGAAGACACAACACAACCAAAAATAAATAAAATTTAAAAAAATGTTTTATTTCTGTGTTGTCCAAAATGGTAGGCATTAGCTACCTGTGGTTTATTGAGCACTGGAAATATGACTAGTTTGACAGAGGGACTGAATTTTAAATTTTATTTAATTTTAAGTAGTCACATGTGGCTACCATGCTGGAAAGAGCAGCTCTAGAGCCTAATAACAACAACGTTCTCATTCAGCTGGAGAGTCCTCCGTTTTATTTCAAGAAATTGCTCCTGAAGAAGGAACACATCTTTTACTGACACATCTTATGGTGAAAAAAAAATCCCAAATGCTATCTCTGAGTTACCACAATATCTTAAACAAGATTTTTTCCTCTCTGACAATAGTTCTTATCCCCCTGCAGTATAAACTGTAGTATAAGTTGCATGATAGTATGATGTAGATTCATGTCTAAGTGCAAGACATACTAAGCCTACTCTGGCTTTTCTTGCAATATTTCTTTTCTGTGGTGAGGACTCTATCTGATCTATGTCACAGAACTGTTGTGAACACCTATAGAGATAACTGATATACAATAATTTTAAATAAAGTGTTGTGAAAAGGTAAAGCAGGAATTATCCACATTTGATAGATGAGGAAACTGAAGCCTAGTAGGTAAAGTGACAGGCCACACTGACCTAGAAGTGGTAGAGCCTGGATGAGAACACAGGCCTCCTGAATTCTTTCTTCTCTGGGGGATTTACAATTAATAATTTCATGTATTGCAATAAAGAGTGATCTTGTACATCCCATCCCCGTGCCAGAGCCAGGAGGGTAGTGGGAGAGGAAGGATGATGCTTACAAGTTACAAAAATAACATAGTTCAAATGAATATTATAATTTTCAGTTGCTGGTTTGGGCACTATAGAACCACAGTTCAATTCAAGAATTTCCTTGCCTACTAACACAAGGTGTTCTAATGTCACTTTGAAATGATTTCTTCAATCAAATTCCTGATGTTGTTTTATGTCATTGGACAGATGTGTTGCCCCATCGTATCTGTGCCTAAAATCTGCTAAATCTGCTTTAAAATGTCACCCAGCATACCACAGATCCTATATCCCATTGTTAAAGTGGTTGACCAAATTCTTAAACAGATTTTTTTTCAGGATTGTTGTCTTTCCTGCTCAGATACAATTCAAGCCAAATGAATGCATACTTCTATGACTAACCAATGAGGAAGTACATCTTGGAATTAACAGATTAGGCACACAAAGACTGGGTGCCAACCAGAGTTCCCGTCCCTCCTCATCCCCACCACCACTTAAGAAACCAAGTTGAAACTTTGCAAAACTCCTAGACACAGCTCTTGGGTATCTTCTTAAGTCCATAAACTTGGTTAAGTGGTCTGGAACAAACAAATCCAGCCCATATGGAAAATTTTAGGGAAGAAGTCTCCTTAGTGAGTCTTTTCCTTTTTTTAATAGAGTTATTTATTTATTTATTTTTGGCTGTGTTGGGTCTTCGTTGCTGCACGTGGGCTTCCTCTACTTGTGGTGAGTGGGGGCTATTTTTTGTTCCAGTGCATGGGCTTCTCATTGCAATGGCTTCTCTTGTTGCGGAGCACAGGCTCTAGGTGCGCAGGCTTCAGTAGTTGCAGCACATGGGTTCAGTAGTTGCAGTGTGTGGGCTCAGTAGTTGCAACATATGGGCTCTAGGGTGCATGGGCTTCAGTAGCTGTGGTGTGTGGACTCAGTAGTTGTGGCTTGCAGGACCTAGAGCGCAGGCTCAGTAGTTGTGGCACATGGGCTTAGTTGCTTCGCAGCATGTGGGATCTTCCTGGACCAGGGCTCGAACCCATATCCCCTGCATTGGCAGGCAGATTCTTAACCACTGTGCCACCGGGGAAGTCCCATCCTTAATGAGTCTTGACTTATCCCATAGAGCTTTGCTCTAGCATGAAAGCAAGAACCACTTTACACTTTAAAAGATTTTTCCCCCTTATTTTTATGTAGCACATTGCTGAAGTATCATTAACAGATAATTGTGCTACTATTGGGGAAAATTTGTTGACAACAGAATAAGTGCTCAAACATTCCCTTTACTATCTGGTTCCACATGTCTTCACTAGGATGAATTTTTGTACCTTGAAACACACCTTAATTTGTTATTTATATAAATCCTATATTTTGTGGGCTTGCCATGCCATTGTCTAACTGACTACCTCTATCACCAGCCAGGCAACATATTTCATTGCAATATTTCTGAAAAGGATGTCCTGTTGGACACCCACATCAAAATCACCTGAGGTGGCAAATTCATAAAATGCAGATTCTTGAACCTTAACCCAGATCATGCTTATGCATAGTACAGGTAAAGAGCCATTGCTTTAGTGAAAGCCTGTTCTTCACAGGACAATCTTCTAGATCTAGGGCAAATGAAAAGAACAATAGAAAAGCATAATTCCTTAGATACCTGAGAAGTTATAGTCATATGACCATGACTTAAAACTATATCTGGGGGAGACCTTCAAGATGGCAGAGGAGTAAGACGTGGAGATCACCTTCCTCCCAACAAATACATCAGAAATATACCTACATGTGGAACAATTCCTATAGAACATGTACTGAATGCTGGCAGAAGACCTCAAACTTCCCGAAAGGCAAGAAACTCCCCACGTACCTGGGTAGGGCAAAAGAAAAAAGAAAAAACAGAGACAGAAGAATAGGGACAGGACCTGAACCTCAGGGAGGGAGCTGTGAAGGAGGAAAAGTTTCCACATACTAGGAAGCCCCTCCACTGGAAGAGATGGAAGGTGGCAGGGGGGAAGCTTTGGAGCTGAGGAGAGCTCAGGTACAGGAGTGCAGAGGGCAAAGAGGAGAGATTCTCGCATAAAGGATCACTGCTGACCAGCACTCACAAGCCTGAGAGACTTGTCTGCTCACCCACTGGGACGGGCAGGGGCTGGGAGCTGAGGATCCGGCTTTGGGGGTCAGATCCCAGGGAGAGGACTGGGGTTGGCTGCGTGAACACAGCATGAACGGGGCTAGTGGGCCACAGTTACCCGGAAGGGAGTCCAGGAAAAAGTATGGAGCTACCTAAGAGGCAAGAGACCATTGTTTCAGGGTGTGCGAGGAGAGGGGATTCAGGGCACCGCCTAACCTAGCTCCAGAGGTGGGCGCAAGCCATGGCTATCAGCGTGGACACCAAAGATGGGCATGAAATGCTAAGGCTGCTGCTGCAGCCACCAAAAAGCCTGTGTGCAAGCACAGGTCATTACCCACACCTCCCCTGAGAGCCTGTGCAGCCCGCCACTGCCAGGGTCCAGAGATGCAGGGACAATTTCCCTGGGAGAACACACGGTGTGCCTCAAGCTGGTGCAAGGTCAGGTCGGCCTCTGCTGCTGCAGGCTTGCCCTGCATTCCATACCCCTCCCTCCCCACAGCCTGAGTGAGCCAGAGCCCCCTAATCAGCTGCTCCTTTAACCGGGTCCTGTCTGGGTGGGAAAAGATGCCCTCAGGCGACCTACATGCAGAGGCAGGGCCAAATCCAAAGCTTACCCCCAGGAGCTGTGCGAACAAAGAAAAAAAGGGAAATTTCTCCCAGCAGTCTCAGGAGCAGCAGATTAAATCTCCACAATCAACGTGATATACCCTGCATCTGTAGAATACCTGAATAGACAATGAATCATCCCAAAATTGAGGCAGTGGACTTTAGGAGCAACTGTAGACTTGGGGTTTGCTCTATGCGACTGACTGGTTTCCGGTTTTATGTTTATATTAGTTTACTACTTTGAGTTTATTATCATTGGTAGATTTGTTTATTGATTTGGTTGCTCTCTTCCTTTTTTCTTTTTATTTATAGATCTATATTTTCTTTCCCTTTTCTCTTTTTGTGAGTGTGTATGTGTATGCTTCTTTATGTGATTTTGTCTGTATAGCTTTGCTTTTACCATTTGTCCTAGGGTTCTGTCTGTTCATTTTTCGTTTTTTTTTTAGTATGGTTTTTAGCGTTCGTTATCATTGGTGGATTTGTTCTTTGGTTTGGTTGCTCTCTACTTTCTTTCTTTTTTTCTTTTTTTAATTACTTTTTAATGTTCAATTTTTAATGTTTATTTTAATAACTATTTCTTTTTATTTTCTTCTTTCTTTATTTTTTTCTCCTGAGCCACGTGGTTGACAGGGTCTTGGTGCTCCGGTGGGGTGTCAGGCCTGTGCCTCTGAAGTGGGAGAGCCAAGTTCAGGACATAGGTCCACCAGAGATCTCCTGGCTTAACGTAATATCAAATGGCAAAAGCTCTCCCAGAGATCTCCACCTCAATGCTAAGACGCAGCTCCACTCAATAACCAGCAAGCCACAGTGCTGAACACCCTATGTCAAACAAATAGCAAGATAGGAACACAATCCCACCCATTAGCAGAGAGGCTGCCTAAAATCATAATAAGGTCACAGACACGCCAAAACACACCACCGGAAGCAGTCCTGTGCACCAGAAAAAGATCAGCCTCATCCACCAGAACACAGGCACTAATCCCCTCCACTAGGAAGCCTACACAACCCACTGAATTAACTTTACCCACTGGGGGCACACACCAAAAACAATGGGAAATATGAACCAGCAGCCTGCAAGTAGGTGACCCCAAACACACTAAGTTAAGCAAAATGAGAAGACAGAAAAACACACAGCAGATGAAGGAGCAACATAAAAACCCATAAAACCAAACAAATGAGGAGGAAATAGGCAGTCTACCTGAAAAAGAATTCAGAGTAATGATAGTGAAGATTATTCAAAATCGTGGAAGTAGAATGGAGAAAATACAAGAAACGTTTAACAAAGACCGGGAAGAACTAAAGAGCAAACAAACAATGATGAACAACACAATAAATGAAACTGAAAATTCTGCAGAAGGAATCAATAGCAGAATAACTGAGGCAGAAGAACAGATAAGTGACCTGGAAGATAAAATAGTGGAGATAACTACTTCAAAGCAGAATAAAGAAAAAAGAATGAAAAGAAATGAGGACAGTCTCAGACATCTGGGACAATAAACGCACCAACATTTGAATTACAGGGGTCCCAGAAGAAGAAAAAATGAAAGGGACTGAGAAAATATTTGAAGAGATTATAGTTGAAAACTTCCCTAATATGGGAAAGGAAATAGTCAATCAAGTCCAGGAAGCACAGAGAGTGCCATACAGGATAAGTCCAAGGAGAAACATGCCAAGACACATATTAATCAAATTATCAAAAATTAAATACAAAAAAAATTAAAAGCAGCAAGGGAAAGACAACAAATAACATACAAGGAAATCTCCATAAGGTTAACAGCTGATCTCTCAGCAGAAACTCTGCAAGCCAGAAGGGAGTGGCAAGACATATTTAAAGTGATGAAAGGGAAAAACCTACAACCAGGATTACTCTACCCAGCAAGGATCTCATTCAGATTTGACAGAGAAATTAAAACCCTTAGAGACAAAAAAAGAAAAGAGAATTCAGCACCCCAAACCAGCCTTACAACAAATGCTAAAGGAACTTCTCTAGTCAGGAAACACAAGACAAGGAAAAGACCTAAAATAACAAACCCAAACAATTAAGTAAATGTTAATAAGAACATACATATTGATAATTACCTTACATGTAAATGGATTAAATGCTCCCACCAAAAGACATGAACTGGTTTAATGGATACAAAAATAAGACCCACATATATGCTATCTACAAGAGACCCACTTCAGACCTAGGGACACATACAGAGTGAAAGTGAGGGGATGGAAAAAGATATTCCATGCAAATGGAAATCAAAAGAAAGCTGGAGTAACAATTCTCATGTCAGACAAAACAGACTTAAAAAAAAGACTATTACAAGACACAAAGAAGGACACTACATAATGAACAAGGGATCAATGCAAGAAGAAGATACAACAGTTATAAATATTTATGCACCCAACATAGCAGCACCTCAATACATAAGGCAAATGCTAGCAGTCATAATAGGGGAAAACGACAGTAACACAATCATAGTAGGGGATTTTGACACCCCACTGCCACCAATGGACAGATCATCCAAAATGAAAATAAATAAGGAAACAAAGGCTTTAAAAAATACATTAAAGAAGATGGACTTAATTGGTATTTATAGGACATTCCATCCAAAAACAACAGAATACACTTTCTTCTCAAGTGCTCAGGGAACATTCTCCAGGATAGATCATATCTTGGGTCACAAATGAAGCCTTTATAAATTTAAGAAAACTGAAATCATATCAAGTATGTTTTCTGATGACAATGCTATGAGATTAGATAACAATTACACGAAGAAATCTGTAAAAAATACAAACACATGGAGGCTAAACAATACACTACTTAATAACCAAGAGATCACTGAAGAAATCAAAGAGGAAATTTAAAAAGTAGTTAGAAACAAATGAAAATGAAAACACGATGACCCAAAACCTATGGGATGCAGCAAGAGCAATTATAAGACGGAAGTTTACAGCAATACAATCCTACCTTAAGAAACAAGAAACATCTCAAATAAACAACCTAACCTTACACATAAAGCAATTAGAGAAAGAAAACAAAAAAAAAAACAAAGTTAGCAGAAGGAAAGAAATCATAAAGGTCAGATCAGAAATTAATGAAAAAGAAATGACGGAAATGATAGCAAAGATCAATGAAACTAAAATCTGGTTCTCTGAGAAGGTAAACAAAATTGATAAACCATTAGCCAGACTCTTCAAGAAAAAAAAGGGAGAAGACTCAAATCAATAGAATTAGAAATGAAAAAGGAGAAGTAACAACTGACACTGCAGAAATACAAAAGATCATGAGAGATTACTACAAGCAACTCTATGCCAATAAAATGGACAACCTGGAAGAAATGGACAAATTCTTAGAAAAGCACAACCTTCTGAGACTGAACCAGGAAGAAATAGAAAATATAAACAGACCAATCCCAAGCAGTGAAATTGAGACTGTGATTAAAACCCTTCCAACAAACAAAAGCCCAGGAACAGATGGCTTCACAGGAAAATTCTATCAAATATTTATAGAAGAGCTAACACCTATCCTTCTCAAACTCTTCCAAACATAGCAGAAGGAGGAACACTCAAAAACTTATTCTACAAGGCCACCATCACCCTAATATCAAAACCAGACAAAGATGTCACAAAGAAAGACAACTACAGGTCATTACCACTGATGAACATAGCTGTAAAAATCCTCAACAAAATACTAGCAAACAGAATCCAGCATCACATTAAAAGGATCATACATCATGATCAAGTGGGGTTTATCCCAGGAATGCAAGGATTCTTCAATATATGCAAATCAATCAATGTGATACACGATATAAACAAACTGAAGAATAAAAACCATATGATCATCTCAATAGATGCAGAAAAAGCTTTTGACGAAATTCAACACCCATTTATGATAAAAACCCTCCAGAAAGTTGGCAAAGAGGGAACTTACCTCAACATATTGAAGGCCATATGTGACAAACCCATGGCCAATATTGTTCTCAGTGGTGAAAAACTAAAACCATTTCTTCTAAGATCAGGAACAAGAGAAGGTTGTCCACCCTCACCATTCTTATTCAACATAGTCTTGGAAGTGTTAGCCACAGCAGTCAGAGAAGAAAAAGAAATAAAAGAATCCAAATCAAAAAAGAAGTAAAGCTGTCACAGTTTGCAGATGACATGGTACTATATATAGAGAATCCTAAAAATGCTATCAGAAAACAACTAGAGCTAATCCATGAATGTGGTAAAGTAGCAGGATAAAAAAATAATGCACAGAAATCTCTTGCATTCCTATACACTAATGATGAAAAATATGAAAGAGAAATTAAGGAAACACTCCCATTTATCACTGAAACAAAAAGAATAAAATACCTAGGAATAAACCTACCTAAGTAGACAAAGACCTGTATTCAGAAAACTATAAGACACTGATGAAAGAAATTAAAGATGATACAAACAGATGGAGAGATATACCATGTTCTTGGATTGGAAGAATCAACACTGTGAAAATGACTATATTACCCAAAGCAATCTACAGATTCAGCGCAATCCTTTTTTTTTTTTTTTTTTTTTTGCTGTACGCGGGCCTCTCACTGCTGTGGCCTCTCCCGTTGCGGAGCACAGGCTCCGGACACACAGGCTCCGCGGCCATGGCTCGCGGGCCCAGCTGCTCCGCGGCATGTGGGATCCTCCGGGATCGGGGCACGAACCCGTGTCCCCTGCATCGGCAGGCGGACTCTCAACCACTGCGCCACCAGGGAGGCCCAGCGCAATCCTTTTTAAAGAACCAATGGCACTTTTCACAGAACTAGAACAAAAAATTGCACAATCTGTATGCAAACACAAAAGACCCCGAATAGCCAAAGCAAACTTGAGAAAGAAAAACGGAGCTGGAGGAATCAGGCTTCTGGACTTTAGACTACACTACAATGCTGCAGTAATGAAGACAGTATGGTACTGGCACAGAAACAGAAATATAGATCAATGGAACAGGATAGAAAGCCCAGAGACAAACTCACGCACATATGGTCACCTTATCTTTGATAAAGGAGAGAAGAATATACAATGGAGAAAAGACAGCCTCTTCAATAATGGTGCTAGGAAAACTGGGCAGCTACATGTAAAAGAATGGAATTAGAATACTCCCTAACACCATAAACAAACATAGACTCAAAATGGATTAAAGACCTAAATGTAAGGCCAGAAACTATCAAACTCTTAGAGGAAAACATAGGCAGAACACTCTATGACATAAATCACAGCAAGATCCTTTTGGACCCACCTCCTAGAGAAATGGAAATAAAAATGAAAATAAACAAATGGGACCTAATGAAACTTAAAAGCTTTTGCCCAGCAAAGGAAACCATAAACAAGACCAAAAGACAACCCTCAGAATGGGAGAAAATATTTTCAAATGAAGCACTGGCAAAGGATTTATCTCCAATATTTACAAGCAGCTCATGCAGCTCAATATCAAAAAAACAAACAACCTAATCCAAAAATGGGCAGAAGACCTAAATAGACATTTTTCCAAATAAGTTATACAGATTGTCAACAAACACATGAATGAATGCTCAACATGAGTAATCATTAGAGAAATACAAATCAAAACTACAATGAGGTATCACCTCACACATGTCAGAATGGACATCATCAAAAAAATCTACAAACAATAAATTCTGGAGAGGGTTTGGATGAAAAGGAACCCTCTTGCACTGTTGGTGGGAATATAAATTGATACAGGCACTATGGAGAACACTGTTGAGGTTCCTTAAAAAACTAAAAATAGAGCTACCATACAATCCAGCAATCACACTACTGGGTATATACCCTGAGAAAACCATAATTCAAAAGGAGTCATGTACCACAATGTTCATTGCAGCTCTATTTACAATAGCCAGGACATGGAAGCAATCTATGTGTCCACTGACAGTTGACTGGATAAAGAAGATGTGGCACATATATACAATGGAATATTACTCAGCTATAAAATGAAACGAAATTGAGTTATTTGTAGTAACATGGATGGACCTAGAGACTGACATACAGAGTGAAGTAAGTCAGAAAGAGAAAAATAAATACCATATGCTAAGACATATATATGGAATCTAAAAAAAAAGTTTCTGAAGAACCTACGGGCAGGACAGGAATAAAGATGCAGACATAGAGAATGGACTTGAGGACACGTGGAGGGGAAAGGGTAAGCTGAGACAAAGTGAGAGAGTGGCATGGACTTATATACACTACCAAATGTAAAACAGATAGCTAGTGGGAAGCAGCCACATAGCACAGGGAGATCAGCTCGGTGCTTTGTGTCCACCTAGAGGGGTGGGATAGGGAGGGTGGGAGGGAGGGAGATGCAAGAGGGAAGAGATAGGGGAACATATGTATATGTATAACTGATTCACTTTGTTATAAAGCAGAAACTAACATACCATTGTAAAGCAAGTATACTCCAATAAAGATGTTAGAAAAAACAAAACTATATCTGATTTTCATATTTAATTTCCAGAAGTAACCAAATAACCAGAAGAAAGTGAGAAAAGTTGTGGCAGAGAAAAATCTTCTTATCTATGACAAGTGTATAATATCTCTATACAGCTAATCCAACTTATTGCTACACAAATTATCATAAACATTCCACACCCAGACTACTATGCTGAAATAGTAGACAATTTTTCATGGCCAGTACAGCACTAGTAATTTCATAAATTAAAGAAAACACTACCAGGTACCCACTATGTAAAAATTGCCAGGTGTGGCACTGTAGTTCTAGGCTGAGTCCTAATAAGGTGTTGGTGAGAAAGGGTTTGTGTTTTATGCTTAATATTTGCCTGAAATTAGATTACCATAAACTAAACATTTGTCTATTAACTCTATACCCTATTTTTTAGGAATTGCTATTCCAACAGGGCCAGGACAGACAAGATTAATATATTAGTATGTGCCTTTGTCTGTATATATGTGTGTGTGTCTGTGTATGTGTTAGTGTATCTGTAGCAAAGTAAGGTTAACAGATGCCTGAATCTTAATAAGATGCTAAATGTATTTTTAAACATTCCCCTATGGAGTTTGCATAAGTCTGATTTCTGATAGTTCAGAAGCAAATAAATCCAATGATTACAATGTTCTATATGGTTGTGAAGCAACACATGTAAAACCAATTTACCTCTCATCATTTCAAGTGTTTATAAGCAGGAATAATTTTGAAAGAAGTTAACATGTGCCTATATATATATGTTATAAATAAAATTCCAGTTAGTTTCTTAAAATTAAACATATTTACTCTGCCTTGTAATTTGAATGCTTGATGTACTTGGTGCAGGAAAAATAATCAAGCCTACTTCAATCCAGAATAAGACTCAGCTCAGCTTGGACAAGGAAATAAGATGACTATCTCCATATCTGGAAGTATAATAGTCCCCCCTAATCCACAGTTTCACTTTCTGTGGTTTCAGTTACCTACAGGCAACCATGGTCCAAAAATATTAAATGGAAAATTCTAGAAATAAACAATTCATAAGTTTTAAATTGTATGCCGTTCTGTGTAGCGTGATGAAATCTCATGCTTTCCTGCTCTATCTTGCCTGGACGTGAATTATCCCTTTGTCCAGTGTATCCTGCCCGCTAGTCATTTAGTAGTAGCCATCTCCGTTATGAGGTCAACTGTCATGGTATCACAGTGCCTGTGCTCAAGTAACCCGTATTTTACTTAATAATGGCCTCAAAGCTCAAGAGGAGTGATGCTGGCAATTCGGATTTGCCAAAAAAAAGCCATAAAGTGCTTCCTTTAAGTGAAATGGTGAAAGTTCTTGAATTAATAAGGAAAGAAAAAAAATTGTATTCTGACGTTGCTAAGATCTACAGTAAGAACAAATATTCTATCCATGTAATTGTGAAGAAAGAAAATAAATTCATGCTAGTTTTGCTGCCACACTACAAACTGCCAAAGTAATGGCCACCATGCATGATAAGAGTTTTGTTAACACAGAAAAGACGTTAAGTGTATACAATAAGATATTTTGAGAGAGAGAGAGACCACATTCACATAACTTTTATTACAGTATATTATTATAACTGACCTATTTTATTATTATTGTTCATTTCTTACTGTGTTTAATTTATAAGTTAAATTTTATCATAAGTATGTATCATAGAAAATAACAGTATATATAGGGTTCAATATTATTCAAGGTTTCAAGCATCTACTGAGGATGGATAAGAGGGGATTACTGTATCCATGCTTATGGGTATCTTTATACAACAGTACTTATTTTCAACAGAGACAGAGGACAGTTCTAGCCAAGATGGGTGATGTGGAAGTAGACTTTATTCTACCTATCAATGATCCCCCAATCTAGTTGGGAAGATAAACTAATTCTTAGGGCAAAAATGTGATGTCTACAGGGCCAATTATAAGCAAATGGAAATTCATATAATGTGTACCATATATAACTCCTAGGGAAAGCACCGATACAAATGCTAAGTGTCTGAAGGGGTTAACCTAGAAGGGCTTCCTGAAAGCCCTACCAGAAACTTATTAACTGTAAGCTAAGTAATGAGGATATAGTAGTGAACAAGTTAAATATAAGTTCTGCCCTCACAGACTTCAGTGGAGCAGACAGACACTAAATAAATAAAACAGGTGTGGAGAATACTGCAAATAGGAAGTACAGGTGCTACGGTGGTTCTAACTCAGTATTGATGCCAGGGAAGGCCTCCCTGAGGAGCTGAAGGCCCTGAGGCACAAGTGAACATAATGTGTCCAAGGAACTGACAGAAAAGCAGTCAGACTGGAACAAAGAGTTTGAGGTAGAAATTCCAAAAAAAAAAAAAAGAGAGAGACCACAGAGGTGCATGAATTGAAGTGGGAAGGCGATTTAAGATTAAACCTTGCATCTTAAAGTGAAAATTAAATCTGCAAAATGGAATTAAATGGAATTTTTCTTATTCAGTGACCTAGAAATAAATGCAGATGTCAAGGTTTTTCCCTTCATCCTCTTTTACTCTAATAGGTTATTTGTGTAAGAGAAACTGGATCCATCAGTGATGCATCAAAGAAATATATATGAAAGAACTGTGGGGCTTCCCTGGTGGCACAGTGGTTGAGAGTCCGCCTGCCGATGCAGGGGACACGGGTTCGTGCCCCGGTCCGGGAAGATCCCACGTGCCGCGGAGTGGCTGGGCCCATGAGCCATGGCTGCTGAGCCTGCGCGTCCGGAGCCTGTGCTCCGCAACGGGAGAGGCCACAACAGTGAGAGGCCCGCTTACCGCAAAAAAAAAAAAAAAAAAAAAAAAAAAGAACTGTGAACATTAACTAATCTCTAGATTTTTAGATACTTAAATTTGAACATGGTTTCAATCTGATCTGAAAGTTGTTTCAGGGTTGGCCAGATTGTTTGTTTATTACATTATTGCTCTTACTTCAAATTATAAAATTTCCAAATTTTCAGACCCAGGTTGCAAATACAGTCATATAAAACCATTTAAAGATTTAATGAATAAAATGTCAGTGTTTTAAGACACACAGTGTAATGTAACGTCACTCACGTTTCAAGATCATTTAGCAAAGACATGAAAGCTGAACTGTAAAGACTCACACAGGCTGACATAATCACATACAACTGACACTAGTGTATATATGTCAAGCTACTCTACTTCGCTCCAGCTTCCTGCTCCCACCCCGTGTCCTCAAGTCCATTCTCTATGTCACATCTTTATTCCTGCCCTGCAACTAGGTTCAGTACCATTTTTTTTTAGATTCCATATATATATGCGTTAGCATATGGTATTTGTTTTTCTCTTTCTGACTTACTTCACTCTGTATGACAGACTCTTGGTCCATCCACCTCACTGCAAATAACTCAATTTCATTTCTTTTGATGGCTGAGTAATATTCCATTGTATATGTGTGCCACATGTTCTTTATCCATTCATCTGTTGGTGGACATTTACGTTGGTTCCACATCCTGGCTATTGTAAATAGTGCTGCAACACACACTGTGGTACATGTCTATTTTTGAATTATGGTTTTCTCAGGGTCTGTTGTTTCATTTGCAAATATTCCCTCCCATTCTGAGGGTTGTCTTTTTGTCTTATTTATGGTTTCCTTTGCTGTGCAAAAGCTTTGAAGTTTAATTAAGCCCCATTTGTTTATATTTTTTATTTCCATTACTCTAGGAGGTGGGTCGTAAAAGATCTTGCTGTGGTTTATGTCTAAGAGTGTTTTTTCCTATGTTTCCTCTAAGAGTTTTATAGTGTTTGGTCTTACATTTAGGTCTTTAATCCATTTGGAGTTTATTTTTGTGTATGGTGTTTTTTAGGTAGGCCACAACAGTGAGAGGCCCATGTACAGCAAAAAAAAAAAATATATATATATATATATAGATATATAGATATAGATATAGATAGATAGATAGATAGATAGATAGATGAATCAACAACCATAAGGTACAACCCTACCACAATAGTAAAAAAGAGGAGCAGGGAAAAGAAAAAAAAAGGGGGGGGAGGCTTTGGCTGTGGAAGTCAGGGCCTAAGTAGGGGCGAGGTTTGGTGGCGGGCGAGGCCTATGCTCAGGACCCACAGGGCTGGAAAAGGCCCTGGGGGCTGTGGGGGGTGGGGCTTAGGCTCAACAGAACAGAAGGGGCCCAGGCATGGCCCCCACACCTGGTCTCAGAGGGCAGGGGACCTTATCTGGTAGCCCAGCAGGTTTCCTGGGCTCAAGTGGTGTGGCAAACACCCTCCGCTCCTCTCCAGCTCATCCAGGATGGCTCCTCCCACCTGCCTCTCCTGATGTCCTCAGCCTCTCTCCTATGCCCCCAGGACCAATGTGGCCAGGGGGAGAGGGGGCCCTTGGAAGGCAGGAGACCAGCCTGGGAGCTCAGTAAGCTCCCAGGGCCCAAGTGGGCAGGGCAAACGCCCTCCGCTCCTCTCCTGCTCCTCCTGGAGGGCCCCTTCCGCCTGCCTCTCCTGATCTCCCTTACCTCAGGGGCACCGATCCTGTTTGGCCTCCACTCCTCATCCCCCCTCAGGCCCCCCATGTCCTCCCAGTTCTCTTGGGGGTTCCTCCCATCTCCTTGGGCATCAGGGTCCCCCACCAGCAGCTGGCAGGTGCCCTAGTTGTGGGGAGACACTAACTTGGCATCTTTCCACACTGCCACTTTGACTCCGCCCCTCTACAGTGAGATTCTAATACACACTTATTAGAATAGCAAAAATTTTTAAAGTATACCCGTACCAAGTGTTGATAGTTATGTGAAGGAGCTAGAATTCTCATATACTGCTGATAACTTTGTAAAATGGTACAACCACTTTGTCTGGCAGTTTTCTAAAAAGTTAAACATACTCCTATAATATGATTTAATCATTTTACTCCTATACTCCTAAGTACTACCCAAGAGAAACTAGAGTGTGTATCCATGCAAACATTTGTACATGAATATTCATGGTAGCTTTGTGGGTAATAGCCATAGACTGGAAACAACCCAAATGTCCATCAATAGGTGATTGGATGAATTTTTGGTATATCCATAGAGTGGAATACTACTCATTAATAAAAAGAAGTAAACTATTGATACACATAATAACACTGATGAATCTCAAAATAAATTTGCTGAGTGAAAAAGGCCAGGCAAAAAGAGTGCATACTTCAGTTTACTTCAATAAAGCTTTAAACACTTCATGTAAATGGTGCACACTATTCCATATTATGTCATTTCATTATAAGAATTAACATATTTTAAATTATTTGCCACTGGGTACAATTCATGTTCAAAATAATTTCCTATGCTTCTCCTTTGATTTTATGTTCCCTTTGCAATGTTGCTGCATGCATCCAATTTGAGAACCACATTTTTACAAAGCAATATTCTGTCATATCAGAAAGTAACCCCCTTGAAGGTAGGAACTGGTTGTGTTTTATCTTTTTATTCTTAGCCTCAAGCACATTGACTGATACACAGTACAAATTCAATGAATGTTATTTGAACAGACTAGACTCTCTGATACTGTGTCTCCTCTTTCTTACATACGTCACATTGAATGAATTGAATGACAACCATAAACTCATTCTAATGGTATTGGAGCTATGGATGTAAAACTGGAAGACATATTTTCCTCCTTGGGTTTATCTCCACTCCATTATTTACTTCATTTCTCCATCTGCAATGCTCTTAGACACTTCCTCCCAAATTCAGACATGGAAAAATCTCAGATTATCTTAGGTTCAAATCTCTTCTCTGATACTTAACGGCAATTTGCTTGATTTCTCTGAGTCTCAGTGTCTTCATTATAGAGATAATAATACCTATTTCTAGGGTTGTATGTGAAGTTCATGAGTTGAGACCCACAAAGTCCTGAGCCATAGTAAACAGTCAACAAGTGCTAATTTACGCCCCCCCACCCCCAGGGAAATTTTTCCATCCAGTGCTTCATCTCTTCTGGACTCTGTGAGTGACAAAGATTAGTAAACAAGTGCCTGATATTTAAATAACTTTTCCCAGAGAATGAAATTCTTGTTCAGAATTATAGAGTGGGAAAATAAAACATTATGGCAGATTTTTTGTAATATATGAAGTTAGAGGGGTGGGGACACAGATGAGAACATTTTTTTCTACTTTAGACTTACTCTATTTAGACATATGTTCATTCTACCTACGCTCAAAGCTGGCTTTGATCTCTGCACATGTCTCAGGCTCAAAGTCCTGTTTCTTGCCCTATAACCCTTCACCCCAAACACCTCTTTTTCTACTATTAGTACAGCCCAGACCTGATTATTATGCTTAAATAGAAATGTATTTGCTGTACTATTTCTACTGCAAAGAAATGACTTTTCCTGAGCCTAATGTTGAGTTTCCCGACACATACAGGTGTTCTAGTCCTTAAGAGTTTATCTTTCATTTCATCTGGAGGACGGAAGGAAGGGAGGGAGGGAGGGAGGGAGGGAGGGAGGGAGGGAGGAAGGAAGGAAGGAAGGAAGGAAGATTTTTCTGTTCATTAGCAAGTTCAGGAGATACCATATGGAATAGTATGAAAAGTTGTAAGAGACTTTTTTAAAAATAAGCAAAAAAAAGAGTAGATAAAAGGATCCTTCAGCCACTCTCCCAACCCTATAACTATGTTTAAGCCCACACCATGGCAAACAGCTGGAACAATAATTACAACTAAAATCATTTGACCACTTACTATCTACCCATACTAGCCTAAGCACTATACATGTAATGATCCATTTGATTCCCACAACAACTGTCTGCACTAGGTACTGTTACCATTCTCATTCGACAGAAGAGAAAACAGAAAATGAGGGTCACAGGGGTTAAGACAGATACATAACATCACATTACTAGGTTGAAGCAGATCAAGGAATTGAGCTTACTTAAGAATCTACACTCTTAACCCATATAGTTGAACAATATATTTAATTACAGTAATATTTCAATTAATCAGAACTCTACTAACTGAAGCCCTTATGTAAATGTCTCTTCTTTTTTTTTTTTTTTTTTTTTTTTTTTTTTTGCTGTATGCGGGCCTCTCACTGTTGTGGCCTCTCCCGTTGCGGAGCACAGGCTCCGGATGCGCAGGCCCAGCGGCCATGGCTCACGGGCCCAGCCGCTCCGCGGCATATGGGATCCTCCCAGACCGGGGCACGAACCCGTATCCCCTGCATCGGCAGGCGGACTCTCAACCACTGCGCCACCAGGGAGGCCCCTAAATGTCTCTTCTTTTAGGAGAAAGAGGTACATTGTAAAATTAAAGCTCATGTTGTATGCTTTGTTTAAGCAAAAATTTCTAGAAAATGATCCTCTTGTCCTGCAAGATCCTTAGTCAACAAACAAAGATTTTGTGGTTACTAGACTTTACTTACTAACAGAATAAAATAGACTTTGATACTTCAGAAAAATATCCACTAAGAGTAAAATAAACACATTTTTGTTCTTATTTCTAACCCTCAGGTCACTAGAATATTCAATTAACCAGAAGCACCCTTTTTATGCAGTCTGAGGTTTTCTGTATCCTGATATTTCTTCTACTTAACTAGATGTTAGATGCCAGGTAGGCAAAATATCTGGCTTATCTAACAGTATTTTCCAGTGTTTATCTGAATGAATAATACAGCTGACAACTTTCCTTCAGAAATAAGGTATGGTAAGTGTGCTATATAATGAAACATACATGTTGTATTTATAATGAAATAATATGTAAAATGAAATAAAACACCTGTGGAGATAATGGATAAAATGGTCACTATTGAATAGGGGCTGTTGCTTGCTAATGCATCCTGCAATTTTTGATATTTAAATTCTCATAAACAGAAAAGAGAGATTATTGCTCATCTACTGATCAAAATTCTGAAGCTCAAATCAAAGATTTAAAAATATTCAGAGGACGTTTCCATAAGAGAATTACTCAGTGTGATGTAAAATATAGTTTAATAAACACACAATGTAATAATGTAACTGGTGACACTTGAGTACTGAAGTGTAAACAAGTACTAAAATTGGGCTTTTAAAGTCCAAAGTCTTGATGAGATGATTCACAATTGGCACTGGAACTAATAAGAAAATTGTGGAAAGGCAACATTATCAACTTGAAATATATTCACTTGCCTTTCCAAGACCTTTAGTATCAAACAAAGTGTAGTCTAGATGGTGACAAAATAGCCGATATGTAGTCTGGAATTGACTTTGCAAAAACATCAGGCAAGATGGTTTTTCCTAACACTCACACACACAAACACATGTAGTTCACCTATAAAATCATCTCACAAAACAAAAAGTCTCATATAATGAGCTAAAATAATCTGCTGTGAGATTAAGAAGTTGGGCTTGGGAAATTCTCATATATGCTCATCTCTTCACATAGTCTAGTATCTCTTAGAAAATCACTGGGCCACATTTTTCTTAGCAGGTATCAGTTGGTCACATATGTTAGTACTATATTTCACTCTTTCTCTCCCTTCACCTTTGTTTTTCCCCATGCTGCTTTTATTTTATCCAAAAATGGTAGTTTGCATAAAGATTCAGGGAAAAGATCATCCAGATTCATTTTTCTTAAGGTTGTGTAAGTATCAAAGTCATCGTAAGAACAAAAGGAAATATACAACATAAGAAGCCAGACTTTTGTATACGATGTATGTGTATAAAGGAGGCCACAAGTTTTCAGATACATATGTGTGTAGATTCAGAGAAGCAATGCCATAAAACCACCTACCAATTCTGTGTCATTTACTTCCCCATATTCTTTTTGAATATATTACTTTTCAATGGACAGATGCAGGTGACACTTTTGGTTAAAAAAATTCAGATAAACACTTGCATGGTCACAGAGATTTTCAGGTCAAATTTTATCCACTAGTACTTGAGTGCCTGCTTTGTGTCTCCAGTGAAGTGTCGATCACACATTCATTCAAAAATACTCATCTAGTCCAGTTTTTCATGCTCTAATTGCTACTATTGTCTGTTTTAACATCTATTCTATTCTGCGATATTAGAAACCATTGAATTGTATACTTCAAGTAGGTGAGTTGTAGTTATCTGAAATATATCTCAATAAAGGTGTTATTTCAAAATCTATTCTGTGACCATTATAGCCACTGTTTATTGAGCATTTATCATATAATAAGTGCTTTGCATATGTTAAATATTTTAATGTGACACTCATGAACAATGTGACATTCACAACTCCAGTTTCACAAAGAAACTGAGGCTTAGAAACATTAAGTAATTTGCCTAAGGATACATAGCTAATAAGTGATGGACTCAGGATTCCACTTGGGTCTGTTGGACTCCAAAGTCCTTATTCTTTTCACATCACCAGGCTGCCTCTGTGCCTATCTACCTACCTAACATAAGTAAACTGGTCCTGATGATTTCTTAAGTTGCTTAGAGATAAAATGTTTTATCTTTTAAACAATTTTTCCAATTCCTTTGATGACTCTAGCTTTCTGTTTATAGCTAGGGATCTGGAGGAAGACTAGTAACTTAGCAAAGTCCTGATCTCCCTGGTTCTGGGAGATGGATTCCAATCCACTCGTCAAGAATGGGATATCAAGTCACACAGTAACACTCAATAAGCATTTTTCACTTAAGCCTCATAAAGGTCAAAGCAGAAAAATTTCTGACTCAACTGCTTCTGTGGAACTTGACTTGTTAGGTGTCTTTTTCCCCCTGGATGCTGCTTTTCTCACCAGCTTGATTCATCTTGAAAACTATGTTTTTCTAGATATACACCTTATTTTGTTTTAAGCTAGGAATTTGGGGATTCATAAAGGATGGTATCTGCTGGAAGGTTTGACTAGATAACTGTTCAGGGACTTTTCAACACTGAGATACTACTGTGGATACATATCAATGATCCCTGATAGCACCCAGTCACGAAGTCAAATTACCAAGGTTTCCTGTCCATACACAAAAGGGGGAAAAGGCAAGGGAACTCAAAGGCCTCAAGTCAAATATCTGATTGCCACTGGGGATGGTACCAACAATAAAAGACATAGGAAATTAAAGTGACTTTCAAACTTTACTCTCAAATTAAAGTTATTTGCAAATCTATTACTGAGCTACACTAATCCAAGCCAAACATTCCCTCTTACTTAAGCTACTATCACAGTTTCCTACTTGAACTACTATTTATCTTGGTCTCCTATAGTCCATTCTTCTTGAGACAGGAAGACAAGAGCACAGCCATTTTGGAAAAGGACCAGGGAACAACCTTGGGCAAAACAGGCCTTGCAAGCTAAAAAAAACAAAGGCCCTTGGGGGCCTGAGTCCCAGAGACAAAAACCAGGCTTGCAGGAATAAAAAAAATTAACTTTATCTCTGTTACAGTAATGAGTATGCCTAGTTGCCACAAGACAAGAAGCTCAACTCTAAATTTTAACCTCATCTGTTCCTGTGTTTTCTTGCGGAAAATTCTCATGCATTCTTTTCCTCTCACAGAAGCACTTCCTGACAGCCAACATGGAGCCACCTGCTCTTGATCAAAGAAGTTTGACAATTTCTGGAAATTATCAGTGATCATGAGGCAAACCCTCCCTTTTGTTGTAAAAGCAACTTGCCCCTTCTACTGGGGAGCTGGCACTTTTTTTTCTGCCTTCTCCCTTGTGCACAAGCTATCTCTTTTAGTACAAAGCTTTGCTTGCCTAAGAGTCTTGTGGAAGCGATATTCATTTCCATGGTATTACTGTCCAAGAATCTGGAAAGGGCCCAGTAACATTCTCACAGCATTAACCACAGTTAGAGCATCTTCCTGGATTATCTAACAGAAACAAGTTCAAAGCAGCACTTTTGATTTCTACCTCCCCACAACCTGTCCCTACTGCAGTCTTCCCCATTTCAGAAAATGCCACTACTATGCAACTGCTGATACCAGAAATCTGGATGTCATAGATTACCACCCAACAACTAGTCCATTAGTAAGTCAAGGGGATTTTACTCCAAAATATATCCAGCATTCAGCCATTGCTCTCCTCCCCCACCACTATCATCCTAATCTAGGGCACTAGTTCTTTCATCTGGGATAGCCTCCAAACTGGTCTCCCTGCTCCATTTGCACCATCCCCCCATAGTCAGTGATATTTTTTGAACTTACATCATTGTCCTCTCATGATTAAAATCATTCGAAGACTGTCATTTCTATTACAATGAAACCTAAACTTCTCATCTTCATCTTTAGGTCCCTGCATGTTCTGGCCCTTATTTACCTCCCCAAATTAATCTCACCTCTCCCACTTACTACACTTACTCAGCCTCTCACCCTCCTACTTGCCAGGCTCCAGACACATTAAAAACTCCTCTGTTCTTAGAACAAGCATCCAATGTACTTCAGGGACTTGTACATTCTCTCCGATATGACTGGCATGTTCATCTCTCAACTCTTTGCATTACTAGTTCTTTTTAATCTAACTGGTCCCAGTTTATATGACATCTCAGAGATTTCCCTGACTATTCTATTTAAGTAGCATTCTCTGCTATTGATAATTTATTTTGAAGCACATGTCACTTGTCACTATTAAAACTTCACATTTACTTGTGTGAAAATTTGATTAGCACCTGCTCCCCCCACCTCCCATCCACACACACCAGAATATAATTGCCATGACTCTTTGGCTTACCATTACATCCACAGTTTTTAGCCCAAAGCCTAGAACAGAGTAGGTCTTCAATTAATATATTTTGAAATAAATACATTGCTGATATATTCAGCCTACCACAGGGAAAATGTACCATGATGAGGCCGGGGGCAGGGGAGATTGAGAATAGAAGGTCCAGACAAGTAACCTCTGTGAAGTCATCTAGCTGAGTTTCTAGAATTCTCTTCTCTAGGAGGACACATCTTACTCATCAACTTCCTCAGGTGCCAATAATCTTTTGGGCCTACCAGATTCTGTTACTTCTAGGTAATTCAAGCTGAGGATGCACAACTGAATCTTTATAAGAAGACATGATTAAAAGTTATCTAATTAATATTTTGTAACATATTTATCCTCTAAACCCCCATTATTCTTCTCAGCCACAGTGATGCTTAGCAAGAACAAAAGCTCAAGAAACAGCAGGTATAAATCACAGACACACCTGAGGATGTAGGCCTGTTTCTATAAAACAAGATTTCAACAGCCTAAAGGGTCCTGGAGCACATGGCAATGGATTCCCTGGTGAACATTAATTACTGAATCAAGTCCCACCATTGTTTACCCTAATTTAGGAAATAAACAGAATTCAGGAATTCAGAAAGGAAGACCTATCTGTATCACTAAATACCCCCAAATACAGAATATTTTCAAATATATATTTTGTTATTTAGAGTCTACATTAACTTGATTAGAGACCTCTTTTCATAGGCAAGATTTATAATAATACATGAAACATAATTGATATTTGAATGAGATAGGTAGAAGCCAGATCACAGTGTGACTTACATGCCATGCTCAAAGGTTATATTTTCTCTGAAAGTTATAGGCCATAGCTGAAGGATTTCAAGTAGAGAAATGATGAGATCAAATTTTAGATCATGTTTTATATAAAGCTCAGTTTGGGAGCAGTGAGAAAAGTGAACTGGAGAGGGAAGAACAGTAGCAGGGAAAGTCTTTGGAGGCTATTCCCATATTATTGTTGAAAAATGAGTAATGCCTGAAATTGTGCTAGCAGGAATGGAAGGGAGGGGATATATTTAAATGATATTTATGATGCAGAATCAACTGAAACTCCATAGTAAGGAGGTTGGATGTCGGAGATGAGAAAAGGGGACAAGGCAAAGGTCCCGTCTAGGTTTCCCATTTGGGAAAGTAGCTGGATGGCAGGTTCATTTCTTCATACATGAAGGCAACAGGAGGAGGAGTAGGTTTGGGTAGGAAGATCATTTTGGATATATTTAATCTCTGATGCCTGTGAAATATAACAGAGGAAAATAGTACATGCTATTTGAATTGTATTACAATTTTTCCCTTGTAACTTTCCCCCATTGAATTATAGGATTATAGTCTCCCACAAAGTCCAATACAAAGCCAGACACTGAACAGGTGCTCAAATATCATTGTTGGCTTGATTAAATTTGCATACATCCTACCTCAGGCCACCCACAATGGCCACCTGGGCAAGGAGAATGGGAAGGAAGGGGGTGTTCTCGAGCCTGACAGAGCAGGGCTGTAGTCTGCAAATTACCCCTGCTGTCAGCTAAGTTCCTTGAGCTGCTAAGCAGATGCCTGGAGAGAAGATGGGCCTAAACCATTTGCAGAGGCGGCTTGGTTGTCATGACTGCGAATTGTGATGCAGCAGAGCTGCGTTTCCTAAGCTCCCTCACTTATTTCCTTCTCTGGAACTGTGCTATGGCCAAGACACATCTGTGGTCCTGAAAGAAAAATGAGTCGAGTAGAGACGAAGGAACTAGCTATTTCTTCACTGGAAATTTAAATAATAGGCAAAGCAGCTCTTCAATGCTGTACCCAATTACAGCACAGCCCAATCAGCTGCCATTTGTTGGAGTAAATGGACTATTTAGGGTGTATTTTAAAATAGGGCTTGCATCTCCTACTAAGATGATTTTTACCGTACAATAGTGCCATATTGTTGCTGTATTTAAAGTACTCATTTTGAGTGTGCAGGGACTGTGACAGCAACTTGGGAAAAACTTTTCCACTTAACACTTTATTACATGTCCTCCATAAGGGTGAATGCCCATTTTGCTATCTTAACAGGCAAATGGATTCATCCACAAGCAGTTAACCTGATTTTTCCACTTTACACTCCATTAGAAATATGTTGCCTAGGTCAGCATCATCCCCACTGCCATTCCAGGGTTCTTGACACTGAAGGTGGTCTTTCCACAGAAAACAGATGTACTTTAATGGCTTGGCCTTTGAGACCCAAGAGATAGCTTTGGTGACCCAATGAAAAACTGCAAAGAATGAGAACCACAGCAGAAGAAAGGCAATATCTATTTTGGACTGGTTGGGCAATTTTTCACTCCCAGGAGCTGCATCTTTACCTAGGCATGATTGAGTCCCATTTATAGGATCCAAAAGGCTCCGGATCAGGCTGTGAGCCTTGGAGGGGATGTGCAGAGACTTAAATCCTAGCCCTGTTTCTGATGCTAACTAGTTGGGAAACCTTGGACAAGTTATTTTCTCTCTCTAGATGTCAGTTTTCCCACCTGAAAAATTATAAGGCAAGGAATGATGGTCTCCATGTTTCCCCTGGAAGGATCATAAATTCTATTCCTAATCCTATGCTTAGGCAGATGCTTATATTTGTTGACTTACCTTTTCACTTTCTGTAAGGAGGATGGGAGGTGGAAGGAAAAACCTATCCCTCACCTCAGCCCCACCATATCCCTAACCCCTCAAGGTTGTCTGATCTGGTTAATTGCCAGATCTGTTACTTCTGTGTTATTGAGCATATTTCCCTAGTATTCCTGCTCAGCAAAAAGTTTGCGAGGCCACATGAATACTGTTTTCTATAGTACTCTTTCTAAAAGGAGGCAAAGTGGAGGCTATCTGTAAATGAAGATGGGAGTCCTGGTGGCTAGACTTCCTTAAGAGCTAAAAATAAAATCAGCTGGTTTGAAGTGCCTTACCCTCCAGTGCCTTCTGCTCTCTAAATGAGAAAATCACTTAATATAGTGGTTGGGAGGATTTGCCTTGAATTTAAATGACAGCATTCAGGTTCATTCTGACACTCTAAAACATCAATACTTTTAATGCATGCTTTTAAAAATTCATACACAGCTTTTAAACACGTTTTTAAGGAATAGCTCTAATAGTGACAATATGCATTCAATTATTTGGTTGTAGAATGCCTAAATATTAAGTCTTGAGAAGTTCTTACTAAGTCAATAATCTTTTGACATTTCAGGAATCTCAGATATTTAAGCTGTTTTAAAAGATAACTCTATATTTTTTTCTCCTCTATTTCAGTTACCCAGACCCAAGAACATTAGCCCAGAGTGTTCTAATTGCTTAGCTTACAGAGCTATCATGGCGGCCAATCAGTGTTATGTTATAGAAAATAAAACGCTCTTATGTCTTTGGAAAGGCAATTTCAAGTTTTTTCATGGTACAATTTTTTGCATTATATGTTCATGTTATTTTTGATAACAATTTGATTTAAATAATATTGCCTGCTGTAGAATACAACATGGATTTCGAATGCCAGACTGCTCGACTCTGGATTAATTCCCTCATTCCATGATAACCCATTTCCTGCCTGCTTAGAGAGCATTTTTAAATATCTTCATTTAGCTTTCTGTTGAAGAAGGA
This sequence comes from Mesoplodon densirostris, assembly GCF_025265405.1. Classification (NCBI taxonomy): domain Eukaryota; kingdom Metazoa; phylum Chordata; class Mammalia; order Artiodactyla; family Ziphiidae; genus Mesoplodon; species Mesoplodon densirostris. Next base: position 30,295,585 of record NC_082681.1, on the reverse strand, counting down.
AGAGGGGAATGGGGTAAAGGGAGAACTCAAAGAGAGAGAGCTCCTTAACAAAAAAGGTTGTTGGAGGGGGAGAAAAGAACAAGAAGATTTAAACTGTAATATGAAATGGAAGGGCTTTGAAAATAAGAGGCAAAGCATTTCAATTTTCTTCTGGTCTATAGAAAATCAACCAAAATGTAAAATGACATTGAGTCTAGGCAGGAAGGAAGATTATCAAAAGTATTGCATGTAGGTATACATGTATTAGTAAGAAATTGACCTGCTATATTCAGATGAAAACTTGGAGCTCCATGGGGGAAGGGACTTCAGATACATGCTAATCATTTGCCTGAGCCCATGAAAGAATTCCCAAGGCAGCGCTTCTTTAGGGTTTGCAAATGTCTCCCCTACCCTCTACTTTGAAAGAAACACCAAATTCTCTCTAGCTCAGGAAGCAGCTAGATTACAGGAAGCAGCCAACAGCTTAGCTTCAGTGTCTTGGCCACAAATTAATGTCTATTTAATAGATACATATTTAAAGAACATAAAATATCCAGGAGACCATAGACACAAGCCTCATTTACAAAATTCATCTTAGTTTGGGGCCCTGGGGATTAGGACAGTGGTGAAGGGATTCGTGGGTGCTAATGACTATAACCTAGAAAGCAATCTGGCTGGAAAAAGCATCAGGCTAGAAAAAGGAGAGGTTTCTTCTTTCCTTCCTTTCTAGGTTATTTTGCGTTCAGATTCCATTAGACCCCCTATTGATGAGAGAGCTCTGATATTAATTATCTTGAGAAGCTGGTTGCACAATTCTCTACTCCTTTCATCTTATTCTAATATTATCATCATTTCTGAAGGCTTGTCATGCTGTTCTGTGCCACAACTTCAAGCACTTAATGTTTTGTAAACTTAAACGCAGCAAAGGAGTTTCTAATAGAAGAAATCTTAGGCTTCAAGTTCAAGGGTTATATGAAAAAAAACTGTGTCCTCAAATTCTTTCTTTTGCCAGCTTGAATGCTGGTATTTGGGATTTCCTAAAAATCAGACCCATTGGTACTGGCTGCAAGAAAGTATCTGTACCTAGTTCCTGTTGTCATGTAAGAAGGCAAGAGAAAAGGTGGGTACCTTGGAAAGAGGGTGAATAGAAGTTGTGGAAAAGATAGAGAACATCAATAGGCAAGTCTGAGTGAACAATTAGAGAGATGAGGTCCTCAAAACCAAGACATTGGCAGTTGATGCATGTTGCAGGTCCTCAAACTGAGATTTTTCCCCCTTCCTTTCTTCACCCTGCTAGCCCTAAAATACATTCCTCTCGCCAAATAAAAATTTCCTTTCCACCAGGCTCTTGTTTCAGGAACAAAAAGGAAAAGGACCTGGTATCCTCACTAATCTGAAATAACTATATAATGCCTGAATTTGCGATGTAAATTGTGCATTTATAAAATCTCTAAAGATGGTATTTCATATATTGATGTGTGGATTGGGGGACTTGGGAAGGTTAGTGGAAAGATTTCCTGCTACTCTTCATATTCAGTTCTTATTCTGCCTATATGTGATAGCAGCTTTGTTGCAGGCCAAGTAGTTTCTGAAAATGACAAGTCCATGATAAATTCTATTTGCCAAGCTGAATTATAGAGTGTGGAATGGGGTATATGATGGGACTAAGCCCTTAATTGATTTTCCACTACATAAACTATTTCTCCCTGATTTCTTTTCCATGGAATTTATAAAATGGATTTATAAAATCCCAGATGCTTTTGCTTTTTCTCCTATTTAATTTTCCATTTTGATTCCTAGAAGCCAGCAAATGGCTCTAGGATATAGCTTCCAGGAGTTTTTAACTTCAACCCCCTCCCAGGAAAAAAAGAAGAAGGAAAAAAAGAAGAAAAATAATAAGAAAAGAAAAAGAACATAGCTGTATTTTCTATGAAAAACAAATCCATTCATATGTGTATTATGTATATAATTTTTTAAAGTCAATCCTTCTCTGACCTAAGACACTAGCAAATTAATCTTATTGTGGGTAATAAGGATATTTCATCTGTTCAGTTGTTTGAATTGAACATAGTTGATTATTTCCATTTATCTATTTTGAGGTTCTGCCATTCAAAAAGATATGACAAGATGGAATGAAATATTAATACAAAAAAGGAAGATTCACAGATGTGAGCCTGCTTTTAAATCATCATTTTTTCCCACGTTGCCCAAGTATATCAACAATCATTTTCTTTACTTTCCCACTGCACTCTTCACCCCTCCTCCTTCCTCATATATACCTTACTACTACTTCTTATCTTGACCCATACTTTGCAAGCAGTTCACATATTTAGAACATTTTTTGTCTAAATATAACGGTTAGTCTGTACACGGTGTGGCTATTGGGAATTATTTCTCTACAGGGAGATCTGTTGCTCTTCCTCCTGGAAGGGGAAATTTTCACATAGACCTTTATATGTCATAAGAAAGTCAATGCTCTTACATGCTCCTTTAGTCTCTAAAGTAATGAATCTGTTTCCAATCAGCAATATAAAATAATAGCCTTCCACCCCTCATTTTTTAAAGTATGACCTCCAAATTATGTGCCATCCAGTTGAGAGAAGTAATTTTCAGGAAAGTTATAGAGAGGTACTACTTAGTCCCTCCTATCCTCTACAGACTTGTAGTGGTCATTCATTATTTGCTCCCTTGCTTTCATTCTCCCATCCTAACAGGACTTGAATTTCTCAGTCACAAGATTTGGGTGGGATTGACTCCACTTCCAGATATATCTCCAAGAGGACCTTAACTGACTTAAGCCAATTAGTGTATCCTCTCCCTCTAGAGATAATATTTTTGGCCCAGAGATGAACATATGAAAAAATTGAACTATTTATATTTGAAGAAACACTTGCTGAGGGTTTCTGAAAAAGAAAATTTCCTCTCACTTCAATGAAGATACATAAAAAGAAGTTCTCTCTCACACACTAAATATGAACAAAGAAGCTTATAAACTGAGGAGCTACAGTCAGCCATCTTTAGATACAGAATGAGTCAGTTTTAGAATGACGGTGACATCATGGAATGAAAAGTAGAGAGTCAGAAATAAAAGAGATAGCCCTTTGTTGTTGACCTGCTAGATCAGTCCTTGCCTGAAGCATAACCTACCTCAAGAATATAAGATATGTGCAAATAATGTGTCTTCATTTTTATCTATTTACTTGTTTAATAGATCTTTATTGGAGTATAATTGCTTCACAATACCATGTTAGTTTCTGTTGGACAACAAAGCGAATCAGCCATACGCATACACATGTCCCCATATCCCCACCCTCTCGAGCCTCCTTCCCATTCTCCTTATCCCACCCCTTTAGGTCATCGCAAAGCACTGAGCCGATCTCCCTGTGCTATGCTGCTGCTTCCAACCAGCTATTTTATATTTAGTAGTGTATATATGTTAATGCTACTCTAACTTCACCCCAGCCTTGCCCTCCCACCCCATGTCATCAAGTCCATTCTCTATGTCTACCTCTTTATTCCTGCCCTGCAACTAGGTTCATCAGTACCATTTTTTTTTTCAGATTCCATATATATGCGTTAGCATACAGTATTTCTCTTTCTGACTTACTTAACACTGTATGACAGACTCTAGGTCCATCCACCTCACTACAAATAACTCAATTTCATTTCTTTTTATGGCTGAGTAATATTCCATCATATATATGTGCCACATCTTCATACATTCATCTGTTGATGAACATCTAAGTTGGTTCCATGTCCTGGCTATTGTAAATAGTACTGCAATGAACACTGTGGTACATGACTCTTTTTGAATTATGTTTTTCTCAGGGTATATACCCAGCAGTGGGATTGCTGGGTCATATGGTAGTTCTATTTGTAGTTTTTTAAGGAACCTCCATACTGTTTTCCATAGTGGTTGTATCAATTCACATTCCCACCAACAGTGTAGGAGGGTTCCCTTTTCACCACACCTCTTCCAGCATTTATTGCTTCTAGCTTTTTTGATAATGGCCATTCTGACCGGCATGAGGTGATACCTCATTGTAGTTTTGATTTGCATTTCTCTAATAGTGATGTTGACCATCTTTTCATGTGCCTCTTGGCCATCTGTATGTCTTCCTTGGTGAAATGTCTCTTTAGGTCTTCTGCCCACTTTTTAAATGGATTTTTTTTTGATATTGAGCTCAATGAGCTGTCTGTATATTTTGGAGATTAATACTTTGTCTGTTGTTTAATTTGCAAATATCGTTTCCCATTCTGAGGGTTGACTTTTTCTCTTGTTTATGGTTTCCTTTGTTGTGCAAAAACGTTTAAGTTTAATTAAGTCCCATTTGTTTATTTTTGTTTTTATTTCTGTTACACTATGAGGTGGGTCACAAAAGATCTTGCTGTGGTTTATGTCAAAGAGTGTTTTTCCTATGTTTTCCTCTAAAAGTTTTATAGTGTCTAGTCTTACATTTAAGTCTTTAATCCATTTGGAGTTTATTTTTATGTATGGTGTTAGGTAGTGTTCTAATTTCATTCTTTTACATGTAGCTGTCCAATTTTCCCAGCACCACTTATTGAAGAGACTGTCTTTTCTCCATTGTATGTGCTTGCCTCCTTTGTTGTAAATTAGGTGCCCATATGTGTGTGGGTTTATCTCTGTGCATTCTATCCTGTATCACTGATCTATAGTTCTGTTTTTGTGCTAGTACCATACTGTCTTGATTACTGTAGCTTTGTGGTATAGCTTGAAGTCAGCGAGCCTGATTCCTCCAACTCCATTTTTCTTTCTCAAGATTGCTTTGGTGATTCAGGATCTTCTGTGTTTCCATACGAATTGTAAGAATTTTTGTTCTAATTCTGTGAAGAATGCCATTGGTAGGGATTTGATAGGGATTGCATTGAATCTGTAGATTGCTTTGGGTAGTAGAGTCATTATCACAATATTGATTCTTCCAGTCCAAGAACATGGTAGATTTCTCCATCTGTTAATGTCATCTTTGATTTCTTTCATAAGTGTTTTATAGTTTTCTGAGTAGAAGTCTTTTGCCTCCTTAGGCAGCTGTATTCCTAGGTATTTTATTCTTTTTGTTGCAATGGTAAATGGGAGTGCTTCCTTAATTTCTCTTTCTGATTTTTCATTGTTGGTGTATAGGAATGCTCGAGATTTCTGTGCATTAATTTTGTATCCTGCAACCTTACCAAATTCATTGATTAGTTCTAGTACATTTCTGGTGGCATCTTTAGGATTTTCTATGTATAGTATGATGTCATCTGCAAAGAGTGACAGTTTTACTTCTTCTTTTCCAATTCGTATTCCTTTTCTTTTTCTTCTCTGATTGCCGTGGCTAGGACTTCCAAAACTATGTTGAATAAGAGAGGCAAGAGTGGACCTCCTTGTCTTGTTCCTGATCCTAGTGGAAATGCTTTCAGATTTTCACCACTGAGTATGATGCTTGCTGTGGTTTGTCATATATGGCCTTTATTATGTTGTGGTAGGTTCCCTCTATGCCAATTTTCTGGAGAGTGTTTATCAGAAATTGGTGTTGAATTTTGTCAAAAACTTTTTCTACATCTATTGAGATGATCATATAGTCTTTATTCCTTAATTTGTTAATGTAGTGTATCACACTGATTAATTTGTGTATATTGAAGAATCCTTGCATCCCTGAGATAAGTCCTACTTGATCATTGTGCATGATCCTTTTAATGTGCTGTTGGATTCTGTTTGCTAGTATTTTGTTCAGGAGTTTTGCATCTATGTTCATCAGTGATATTGGTCTACAATTTTCTTTTTTGTGATATCTTTTTCTGGTTTTTGTATCAGGGTGATGGTGGCTTCGTAGAATGAATTTGGGAGCGTTCCTCCCTCTGCTATATTTTGGAAGAGTTTGTGAAGGATCAGTGTTAGCCCTTCTCTAAATGTTTGATATAATTCGCTTGTGAAGCCATCTGGTCCTGGACTTTTGTTTGTTGGTAGATTTTTAATTATGGTTTCAATTTCATTACTTGTGATAAGTTTGTTTATATTTTCTAATTCTTCCTGGTTCAGTCTTAGAAAATTGTACTTTTCCAAGAATTTGTCCATTTCCTCGTGGTTGTCCATTTTATTGGCATATAGTTGTAGTAGTCTCTAATAATCCTTTGTATTTCTGCAGTGTCTGTTGTGATTTCTCCTTTTTCATTTCTAATTTTATTGATTTGCATCCTCTCCCTCTTTTTCTTGATGAGTCTAAGGGTTTATCAATTTTATCTTTTCAAAGAACCAGCTTTTAGTTTTATTGATCTTTGCTACTGTTTGCTTTATTTCTATTTCATTTATTTCTGCTCTGTTCTTTATGATTCCTTTCCTTCTACTGACTTTGGGTTTTCTTTGTTCTTCTTTCTCTAGTTGTTTTAAGTGTAGGGTTAGATCGTTTATTTGAGATTTTTCTTGTTTCTTGGTGTAGGATTGTATTGTTATAAACTTCCCTCTTAGAACTGCTTTTGCTGCCTTCCATAGGTTTTGGGTCATCTTGTTTTCATTGTCATTTGTTTCAATGTGTTTTTTAACTTCTTCTTTGATTTCTTCAGTTATCTCTTGGTTAGTTAGTAGTACACTGTTTAGCCTCCATATATTTGTGATTTTTACAGTTTTTTTCCTGTAATTGATTTCCAATCTCACAGCATTGTGGTCAGAAAAGATACTTGGTATGATCTGAATTTTCCTAAATTTTCTGAGGCTTGCTTTGTGACCCAAGAAGTAATCTATCCTGGGGAATGTTCCATGTGCACTTGAGAAGAAAGTGTATTCTGCCACTTTTGGGTGGAATGTTCTATAAATATCTATTAGATCTGTTCTGTTCTGTCATTTAAAGCTTGTGTTTCCTTATTTATTTTCTGTTTGAATGATCTGTCCATTGGTGTAAGTGGGGTGTTATAGTCCCCTACTATTATTGTGTTACTGTCAATTTCTCCTTTCATGGCTGTTAGCATTTGCCTTATGTATTGGGGTGCTACTATGTTGGGTGCATAAACATTTATAATTGTTATATCTTCTTCATGGATTGTTCCTTTGATCATTATGTAGTGTCCCTCCTTATCTCTTGTAACCATCTTTATTTTAAAGTCTACTTTATCTCATATGAGTATTGCTACTCCAGCTTTCTTTTGATTTCCACTTGCATGGAATATCTTTTTCCATCCCTTCACTTTCAGTCTGTATGTGTCCCTAGGTCTGAAATGGGTCTCTTGTAGACAGCATATATATATATGGGTCTCGTTTTTGTATCCATTCAGCCAATCTGTATCTTTTGGTTGGGACATTTAATCCATTTACATTCAAGGTTATTATCGATATGCATGTTCCCATTACCGTTTTCTTAATTGTTTTGTGTTTGTTTTTGTGGGTCTTTTTCTTCTCTTGTGTTTCCTGCTTAGAGAATTTTCTTCAAGATTTGCTGTAAAGCTGGTTTGGTGGGGAATTCTCTTAGCTTTTGTTTGTCTGAAAAGCTTTTGACTTCTCCATAGAATCTAAATGAGATCCTTGCTGGGTAGAGTAATCTTGGTTGTAAATTTATCTCTTTCATCACTTTAAGTGTATCCTGCCACTCCCTTCTGTCGTGCAGAGCTTCCACTGAAAAATCAGCTGATAACCTTATGGAGATTCCTCTGTATATTATGTTTTGTTTTTCCCTTGCTGCTTTTAATATTTTTTCTTTGAATTTAATTTTTGTTAGTTTGGTTAATATGTGTCTTGGTGTGTTTTTCCTAGGGTTTATCCTGTATGGGACTCTTTGTGCTTCCTGGACTTGGTTGACTATTTCCTTTCCCATGTTGGGGAAGTTTTCCACTATAATCTCTTCAAATATTTTCTCAGACCCTTTCTTTTTCTCTTATTCTGGGACACCTATAATTTGAATGTTGGTGTGTTTAGTGTTGTCCCAGAGGTCTCTGAGATTGTCTTCAATTCTTTTCATTCTTTTCATTTTATTCTGCTTCTCGGCAGTTATTTCTACCATTTTGTCTTCCAGCTCACTTATTCGTTCTTCTGCCTCTATTACCCTGTTACTGATTCCTTCTAGTGTATTTTTCATTTCAATTATTGTGTTGTTCATCTCTGTTTGTTCTTTAGTTTTTCTAGATCTTTGTTAAACATTTCTTTTATTTTCTCAGTCCATGCTTGCATTCTATTTCCGAGATTCTGGATCATATTTACTATCATTGCTCTGAATTCTTTTCAGGTAGATTGCCTATTTCCTCTTCATTTATTTGGTCTTGTAGGTTTTTACCTTTCTGCTTCATCTGTGACATATTTTTTTGCCATCTCATTTTGTTTTTCTTAATGAGTGGGATTGTGTTCCTGTTTTACTGGTTGTTAGGCCTGAGGCTTCCAACACTGGAGTTTGTAGGCTACTGGGTAGAGCTGGGTCTTGGTGCTGAGATGAGGAACTCTGTGAGACCTCACTCCTATGAATATTCCCTGGGGCCTGAGGTTCTCTGTTAGTCCTGTTTTGAACTTGGAGCTCCCACCACCGGAGCTTCCCCCCAACCCCGGGCTCATGAATCAATATCCTGCAAGCCATGTTGGGTGGCAAAAAAAAGAGAAAAATAAGTAAAAAATAAAATTAGACTAGGAAACTAACAGATATGTTTGAAAGAATCTAAAAATAAAAATATAGATGAATCAGCAACCAGAAGGTACATCAGGACCACAATACTAAAAAAGAGGAGGAGGGGAAGGAAAAAAAAAGGGGGAGGGAGGCCTTGGCTGTGTAGAGCAGGGCCTAAGCAAGGGTGAGATTTGGGTGGTGGGAGGGGCCAATGCTCAGGACCCACAGGGCTGAAAAAGGGCCTGGGGGCTGTGGGGGGGTGGGGCTTAGGCTCAAGGAACAGAAGGGGCTCAGGCAATTCCCCCACACTGGTCTCAGAGGGTAGGAGACCCCACCTAGGAGCCTAGCAGGCTTCCTGGGCTCAAGTGGGAGGGGCAAACACCCTCCTCTCCTCTCCTGCTCCTCCGGTCTGGGGTCTGGGAGGGCCCCTCCCACCTGCCTCTCCTGATCTCCTCAGTCCCCATCCTATGTCCCCAGGACCAATGTGGCTGGTGGGGGAGAGGGCGGGGGAAGGGGGGTCTTGGAGGGCAGGGGACCAGCCTGGGAGCTCAGCAGGCTCCAGTGCCCGAATGGGTGGGGCAAATGCCCTCATCTCCTCTCCTGCTTCTCCCACAGGGCTGATCTCACCTGCCTCTCCTGATCTCCCCAGGCTCCCTCCTATTCGCCCAAGGACCCATGCAGCCTGGAGGGGGCTTGGAGGGAAGGGGATCTGCCTGGGATCTCAGCAGGCTCCCCGGGCCCCAGTGGGCGGGGCAATTGCCCTCCGCTCCTCTCCCGTTCTTCTGTATGGCCCCTCCCTCCTGCCACTCCTGATCTCCCTGGCCTCCCTCCTATGACCCCAGGACCCATGAGGCCTGGATTGGGGGGAAGCAGCTTGGGAGCTCAGCAGGCTCCCCTGCCCAAGTGGGCCAGGCGATTGCCCTCCGCTCCTCTCCTGCTCTTCCTGGAGAATCCCTCCTGCCTGCCTCTCCTGATCTCCCTGGCCTCAGGGGCACTGATCCTGTCTGGCCTCCACTTCTCTTCCCCTTCGGTCCCCCTACATCCTACCGGTTCACTTTTGGGTTCCTTCCGTCTCCTTGGTGGTCAGAGTCCCCAACCAGTGGCCGGCAGATGCCTTAGTTGTGGGGAGATGCTAACTCCACGTCTTCCCACACCGCCATCTTGACTTCCCCCCCATGTCCTCAATTTTAAACCAGTGAGAACATGCTGTTCTTATTGTTGTTTTTACTTCTAACTGAAAGCAAAATAGCTGAAACAGTACTCTAAGATGAATTATGGAAAAAACTTGAAACAGAAACATGGTAACTATACAAACTTTGCTCCTACACAATCACCTCCACTGAGATTAATTTTCATGTTATGAACACAACCTTTATCAAGGGTTATTTTAAAAATATAATATGAAGATCCTTCTACATTTACTATTAAAATGTCCCCAAGGACATCACTTCTTTTATTATTCATTCATCTTCATATTGGGTCCCACATGAGGGTTCTTTTAAAGCTTAACAGCACAATAATCCATATTTTTGAAAGATTGTTATATAATCTCTTGTCTCATAATCTGAACTATGTCATTCATCAGATTTCTCTTTGTATACTAATAAGATCTGAGACAAATAAGAGTAATGTTACAGTATCTTAACAGTGTCCCCTGCTTCCAACTTTAATCTGCTTTAACTTATACTCAACATAGCAGCCAGAGTTGTCTTTTTAAAGTGTAATTTCAGATCATGTCACCCCTCTGTGCCAAGCTCTCCAATGGGGGCTTCACTTGTGCTTAGTGTGCAAAAAATAAAACAAAACAACAACAAAAAAACCTCAAGAGAACAATACTGAGGAAAGGCTGAATAATTACAAAACAATAATGTTTCTTTATGACTTTTTTTCTTTTACTTATTTTTTTCCACACACACACACACTGTATTTTATTTTTACAAGAGATAAATAGACTGACACCAAGCATTGCTTTTTTAACAATTTATTTATTTTTGGCTGCGTTGGGTCTTTGTTGCTGCACATGGTCTTTCTCTTGTTGAGGTGAGCAGGGGCTACTCTTCATTGTGGTGCACGGGCTCCTCATTGTGGTGGCTTCTCCTGTTGTGGAGCATGGGCTCTAGGCACGTGGGCTTCAGTAGTTGTGGCACGCGGGCTCAATAGCTGTGACTCACGGGCTCTAGAGTGCAGGCTCAGCAGTTGTGGCACACGGGCTTAGCTGTTCTGCGGCATGTGGTATCCTCCTGGACCAGGGCTCGAACCTGTATCCCTTGCATTGGCAGGCAGATTCTTAACCACTGTGCCACCAGAGAAGTCCCTAATGATGTTTCTTGAGCCCATCAGAGAGCTGAGGTCTTAAGGCAGGAGACTGAGAGAATATTCTCTCTGTGGTACAGGGCATGCAGGAGATAATTGGATTCCATTCAGGGACCACATAAAACAGCATCTCCTTCCATGGACCTTCTCTTATATGAAGCAAAGTCCCTAAGCCACTTGGGAGGGGCAGAGAAACACTCCTGTTCCCAGGGTTCAAGCAAAGATCAACTGCTTTGGGAGAAAGGTAGACACTAACCACTCTTTCTCTGGGGAAGGGTAGGAAACATTCCTACTTCAAGAACACAAGAAAAGATATGTTATTTCTGGGAAAAGGAACAAACAAAAACTCTATGCTCCCGAGGGAGGGACAGGGAACACTCTTGGATCCAGGATCTTATACCAATATAAGACAGAGGGGAAGAAATTTTTTCCTACTCAAAACCTTCCACAGATACAAGGCAGAGTTTAGCTGACAAATGAGGTGGGGAAGCAATGATGAGAAACACGGACCCCTAAAGTCCAGATGCACAGGTCATGCTAAAGACTGAGGCTAGACCCGGAGAACCCAGAGAAACCCCTGTCCCTCTGACAAGCCTAGAATTGACTAACAAGCAACAGAAGACTGCCTGTTTCCTTTCATTGGTGGAGGGAAAAGTGCTTGGAGAGAGATCCTTTCTTTGGAATAGAGGGTGGAGTACAAACACTGAGGAAAACCCTCCAGAAGTCCAGTCCTCATTCTTAACACAAGGTAAAAGCAGTACACTGCTATTTAATGCTTATGGTTTGCTGAAGGTAAAGATAGCAATAAGTAAACCAAACCAGCTCAATTCCTGACTATACTGACCTAACATCCTATCAAGAAAATTTATTTTTCCAGTAAAGAAACAATGACCCTTGTTAAATTCAGATAATTTATTACTTACATACAACAACTGAAAGAGCAGCCAAAGGTGCCAGCTCCCTGTTTTCCTTGTCCCACAGGACAATAATGACATAAAAATTCAGATGGCTGCAACACAAATGGCAAGATATAGCCTGTGCCACAGTGAACCTAATTAGTCTTATATCCTATAGCTTTACCATGAAGAGGGCAAAACAGAAAGCTTAATACCTCATCAGAACCTGGGAGGCAATGAGAAACAGTCTCATGACAGCCTCCTAGGAAGATCGGGAGGCAAGTGGGAAATGACCTAGTAGCAGTTACTCACAAGTTTCTTTTGCTATCATGTTTCAGAAGAATCACAGAGCATTTGGCACAGAAATAGAGCAGCTGCAGTTAAACCTTGGCTATGTGGCCTATGTGAGAAAGTGCAAGGTCATCAGGACACTAGCACAGAGCTGTTCCTCAGTACACCCCACACAAACAGCTTAAGAGAAGGAAAGACATGTCCATTTCTGGGAATAAATGATATTTATATCATTCTTTACTGTTCCTAAATACAATATCCATAACTAGAAAAAAACCAACCTTTTGTCAAGAAATAATTCAAACAGCAGAATGTGATTCAAAGATGACACAAAAGTTGCAACTATAAGACAAGTTATTTTTTTAAATCTATCATTCACAAATAAAATAGAAATTCAGAGATTCTCAGATAAACTAAAGCTGAGGAGTTTGTCACTAGTGGACCTGCTCTAAAAATGCTAAAAAGATATCTCCAGGCTTATATGAAAGGGCATTAGACATTAACACAAAGACATATGAAAAAATACAATAGTAAAGGTAGCTGGACAGTTAAATATAAAAGCTAGTAATACTGCATATTTGGTTGGTGCTATTTTTTCCTGCATGATTTCAAAATCAAATGCACAAAACAACAATTATAAAGCTATGCTACTAAGCATGCAAGGTATAAAAATGTAATTTGTGACAATAACAACATAAAGGGAGGTAAGGAGGTGTAAAAGAGTAGATGTATACTATTGAATCAAAGCTGGCATCAATTCAAACTTCATTGTTATAAAGCGAAGATGTTCCCTTCTCTTCTCACAATTGCCGGTTTTGATATCACATTTATGTGTGAATGATTTCCTCACTTTACTGTCTGTTTGCTTTTACCAGTGAACTTTCCCATTCATAATTTTCTTGTTTCTAGTTGTGGACTTTTCTTTTTCCCCTAGAGAAGTTCCTTTAGCATTTGTTGTAAAGCTTGTTTGGTGGCACTGAATTCTCTTACTTTTGCTTGTCTGTAAAGTTTTTGATTTCTCCCTCAAACCTGAATGAGAGCCTTGTTGGGTAGAATATTCTGGGTTGTAGGTTTTTCCCTTTCATCACTTTAAATATATCATGTCACTCCCTTTGGGCCTGCAGAGTTTCTGCTGAAAAATCAGCTGATATGGTTATGGGGATTCCCTTGTATGTTATTTGTTGCTTTCTGCTTGTTGCTTTTAATATTTTCTCTTTAATTTTTGTCAATTTGATTAATATGTCTATTGGCATCTTCCCCCTTGGGTTTATCCTGTATGGGACTCTCTGTGATTCCTGAACTTGACTGAGTGTTTCCTTTCCCATATTAAGGAAGTTCTTGGCTATTATCTCTTCAAATATCTTCTCAGGCCCTTTTGCTCTCTCTTCTCCTTCTAGGACACCTATGATGTGAATGTTGGTGCAATTAATGTTGTCCCAGAGGTCTGTTAGACTCTCCTCATTTATTTTAATTCTTATTTCTTTATTTGGTTCCACAGCAGTGATTTCCACATATCTGTCTGCCAAATCACTTATTTATTCTTCTGCCTCATTTATTGTGCTATTGATTTCTTCTAGTGTATTTTTCATTTCAGTTATTGTATTGTTCATCTCTGTTTCTGTGTTCTTTAAGTCTTCTAGGTCTTTGTTAAATATTTCTTGTATCTTCTTGGTCTGTGCCTCCATTCTTTTTCTGAGATCTTGGATCATCGTTACAATCCCATTTACTATCGCATCAAAAAGAATAAAATACCTAGGAATAAAACTACCTAAGGAGACAGAAGACCTGCACTCTGAAAACTATAAGACACTGATGAAAGAAATGGAAGATAACACAAACAGATGGAAAGACATTCTATGTTCTTGGACTGGAAGAATCAATATTGTCAAAATGAATATACTACTCAAGGCAATCTACAGATTCAATATAATCCCTATCAAATTACCAATGGCATTTTTCACAGACATAAAACAAAAAAATTTTTAATTTGTATGGAAACATAAGTCCCTGAATAGCAGAAGCAATCCTGAGAAACAAAAACAGAACTGGAGGAATCAGGCTCCCTGACTTTGGACTATTCTACAAAGCTACAGTAGTCAAAACAGTATATTACTGACACAAAAATAGAAATATAGATCAATGGAACAGGATAGAAAGCCCAGAAATAAACCCACACACCTTTGGTCAATTAATTTACAACAAAGGAGAAAAGAATATATAATGAAGAAAAGACAGTCTCTTCAATAAGTGGTGCTGGGAAAACTGGACAGCTACACACAAAAGAATGAAATTGGAACATTCTTTAACATCATACACAAAAATAAACTCAAAATGGATTAAAGACCTAAATGTACAGCTGGATACTATAAAACTGTTAAAGGAAAACAAAGGCAGAACACTCTTTGACATAAATTGCAGCAATATCTTTTCTGATCCACCTCCTAGACTAATGAAAATAAAAACAAAAATAAACAAAAGGGCACTAATTAAACTGAAAAGCTTCTGCACAGCAAAGGAAACCATAAACAAAATGAAAAGACAACTCACAGAATGGGAGAAAATATTTGCAAATGAAGCGAACAACAAGTGATTAATCTCCAAAGTATACAAACAGCTCATGCAGCTCAATATCAAAAAACCAAACCCAATCAAAAAATGGGCAGAAGTTCTAAACAAACATTTCTCTAAAGAAGTTATACAGATTGCCGACAAACACATGAAAGGATCCTTAACATCACTAATCATTAGAGAAATGCAAATCAAAAGTAGAATGAGGTATCACCTCACACCAGTCAGAATGGCCATCATCAAAAAATCTACAAACAATAAATGCTAGAGAGGGTGTGGAGAAAAGGGAACCCTCTTGCACTGTTGGTGGGAATGTAAATTGATACAGCCACTATGGAGAACAGTATGGAGGTTCCTTAAAAAACTACAAATAGAACTACCATATGACCCAGCAATCCCACTACTGGGCATATACCCTGAGAAAACCATAATTCAAAAAGAGTCATGCACCACAATGTTCATTGCAACTCTATTTACAATTGCCAGGATATGGAAGCAACCTAAGTGTCCATTGACAGATGAATGGATAAAGATGTAGCACATATATACAATGGAATATTACTCAACCATAAAAAGAAATGAAACTGAGTTATTTGTAGTGAGGCAGATGGACCTCGAGACTGTCATAGAGAGTGAAGTCAGTCAGAAAGAGAAAAACAAATACTGCATTCTAACACATGTATACGGAATCTAAAAAAAAAAAAAAAAAAAAAAAACATTGGTTCTGAAGAACCTACGGGCAAGATAGGAATAAAGATGCAGACATAGAGAATGGACTTGAGGACATGGGGAGGGGGAAGGGTAATCTGGTATGAAGTGAAAGAGTAGCATGGACATATGTACAGTACCAAATGTAAAATAGATAGCTAGTGGGAAGCAGCTGCATAGCACAGGGAGATCAGCTCAGTGCTTTGTGTCCACCTAGAGGGGTGGGATAGGGAGGGTGGGAGGGAGATTGATGTGGGGATATATGTATATGTATAGCTGATTCACTTTGTTATACAGCAGAAACTAACACACCATTGTAAAACAATTATACTCCAATAAAGATGTTAAAAAAAAGAGAGACAAGGAAAATAATAATAAAAGGTAGAAAGGAAGAAGTAAAACTATATGCCCAGATGATGTGGTCTTTAATATAGAAAACCCCAAATAATCAACACTAGAGCTAACAAACTAAGTGTGCAAATTTGCAAGTTCCAAAATCAACACCCCCAAATCAGATTTGTTTCTATACACTATCCGTGAACAATCTTAAGATGTAATTTAAAAAGCAATTTCATTTACTATAGCATCTAAAAGAATAAAATACCTAGGAATAAATTTAACCAAAGAGGTGAAACATATATATGCTGAAACTACAAAACACGGCTAAAAGAAATTAAAGAAGACCTAATTAGATGGAAGATATCCTGTGCTCTCGGATTGGGAAACTTAACATTGTTAAGATTTCAACACCATCCCAATTGATCTACAGATTGAACACTATCCCTATCAAAATTCTAACAGATTTATTTTCCAGAAAAGGAAAAGGTAATCCTAAAATTTATACAGAATTACAAGGGGTCCAAACAACCAGAACAACTTGCAAAAAGAAAAATACAGGAGGACTCAAACTTCCTGATTTTAAAATTTATTACAAAGCTGCAGTAATCAAAATGGTGTTGTGCTAGCATAAGGATACAAGCCATGGAGAGTCAATAAATAACTCCCTTATACCTACGGCCAGTTGAGTTTTGATAAGTGTGCCAAGTCCATCCAATAGAGAAAGAATAGTCTTTTCAACACATGGTGCTAGAACAACTGGATTTCCACAAGCAAAAAAGTAAAGTTGGGCCCTTACTTCACACAATATATAAAAATTAACTCAAGATAGGCTAAATTCATAAATATAAGACCTAAACCATAAAACTCTTAGAGGAAACATAGGAGTAAATCTTCATGACCTTGCATTCTTAACTATGACACTAAAAGCATGAGTAACAAAATAGATAAATTAGACTTCAGAAAAATGTAAAACTTTTGTGCATCAAAGAACATTATTGAGAAAGTGAAAATACAACCTATAAAATGGAAGAAAATATTTGAAAATCCAACATTTGATGTTTGATATTGAGAATACATAAAGAACTCTTACAACTCAACAACAAAATGGCAAACAACCCAATTAAAAAATGGTCAAAGGACTTGAATAGACATTTCTCTGAAAAAGATATCCATATGGACAACAAGCACATGAAAAGCTGCACAACATCATTAGTCATTAGGTAAATGCAAATGAAAAACACAATGAGATACCACAACACACCTAATAGGGTGGCTATAGTAAAAAGCAAACAGAAAATAACAAGTGCTGGTGAGGAAGTGGAGAAATTGGAACCCTTATGTATTACTAATGTGTATGTTAAAACAAACAAACAAACAAATTATGAAGCAGTCTGTCGGTACATCAAAAAGTTAAATAGAATTATCATATGAGCCAGCATTTCCATTCTTAAGTATATACCCAAAAGAATTCAAACAGGGAATCAAAATGATATTTGTATGCTAATGTGCATTGCAGCATTATTCACAATAGCCAAAAGGTAGAAAGAATCCAAATGTGCAGATGAATGGATAAACAAAAATGTGGTATTTACATACAATGGAATATTATACGGCCACAAAAAGGAATGAAGTTCTGATACAAGCTATAACATGGTTGAACCTTGAAAACATTATGCTAAATGCAATTAGACACAAAAGGAAAAATATTGTATGATTCCACTTTCATGAAATGTCTAGGATCAGCAAATTCATAGAGACAGAAAGTAGATTTGAGTTTACCAGGAGCTAGGGGGAAGGGGGCAGGGAACAGATAGTTATTGCTTAATGGGTACAGATTTTCTATTTGGGAGGATGAAAATATGGGGAAGATAGCAGGAAAACTGCCAAACACTTGGAAACTAAACTACACACTTCTAAGTAATCCAAGGGTCAAAAAGGAATTCTCAAGGAAAGTAAAGAGAAACTACATTGAACTAAATGAATATAATGTACAACAAAGCAAATTTTGTGGGAAACAGCTGAAGCAAGGTTGAGAGGAAATTTTATAGCACTAAATTCATACATTAGGAAAAAAAGAAAACATCTCAAATAAATAGTATAGTAACATAATCCCACCCAAAGAACCTAGAAAAAGAGGATCAAAATAATATCAAAGCAATCAGAATGAAGGAAATAATAAAGATAAAAGTAGAATCAATGAAATTAAAAAGAAGAAAACAATAGAGAAAGCCAACAAGGCAAAGAGCTGGTTCTTTGAAAAGATTAGTGAAATTGACAAACCTCTAGCAAGAATGACAAAGATAAAATAACCCATGGTCAAAATGGAAACACAAGAGATGGTAGAATGTATTTGAAATTAAATGGAAACAAAATCACAACATATCAAAATTTGTGGGACACAGCAGAAGCAGTGCTGAAAATGAAACTTACAGAATTAAATGCTTGTGTTAGTAAAAAAAAAAAGGCCTAAAATAAATAAGCTAATATTCTCCCTTAAGAAATTAGGAAAAGAAGAACAATTCCACAGAAGGCATGTTGAATGAAGAAATTAAGGAAGGTAAGGGCAGAAATCAATAAAATTTAAAATAGAATCAATGAAACTAAATGGTGATTATTCTAAAAGATAAAGGTATACCTCTAATCAAATTGATGTAGGCAAAAGAAAGAGTAAAGACAAATTACCAATATCAGAAAAGAAATAGCAGACATCACTACACATGCTCCAGGAATTAAAAGCATAATAAGTAAATATGAAGAAAAATTCTATGCCAATGAATTTAATAATTTAAATAAGATGGAAATAATCCTTGTAAGTCACAAATTACCAGAAGTCACTGAAGAAGAAATTGATTACCTGAACAAACATATTTAGTAAACAAATCAAATTTTTAGTTAAAATCTTTTGCACAGACAAAAGTCCAGGCCTAAATGATTTCACTGTCAAATTCTATTAGACATTTGAGGAAAAACTAACACCAGCATTAAAATAATTATTTTACAAAATAGAGAAGGGGGAACATTTCCAAATCATTTTATGAGGCCAAAATTACTCTGATATCAAAATGTGACAAAGATATTACAAGAAAAGGTAGCTAGAGACCAACATCCCTTATGAACTTTGACACAAAAAAATCCTTAACAATATATTAGCAAATCAAATCCAGCAATATATATGAAGCATAATACTTTCTTATATATGACCAAGAGGTCATATCATTTACAGTCATACCTTGTTTTATTGCACTTCACAGATACTCCATTTTTTACAAATTGAAGGTTGTGGCAACCCTGCCTTGAGCAAGTCTATCAGCATTTGCTCACTTCATGTCTCTGTTTCACATTTTGGTAATTCTCGCAATATTTCAAACTTTTTCATTATTATTGTATTTGTTGTGGTGATCTGTGATCAGTGACCTTTGATGTTAATACTATAATTGTTTTGGGGTACCACAAACTGTGCCGATATAAGAGAGCAGACTTAATCGATAAATGTTGTGTGTACTCTGTCTGCTCTGACGACAGGCTGTTCCCCATCTCTCTCTCTCTCTCCTTGGGCCTCCCTATCCCGAGACACAACAATATTGAAATTAGGCCTATTAGTAATGTTATAATAGCCTCTAAGTGTTCAAGTGAAAGAAAGAGTTGCACAATTCTCAGTTTAAATTAAAAGGTGGAAGTGATTAAGCTTAGTGAGAAAGCATGTCAAAAGGTGAGACAGGCCAAGAGCTAGGCCTCTTGCACCAGTTAGCCAAGTTGGGAGTGCAAAGGAAAATTCTTGATGGAAATTAAAAGTGCTATTACAATGAACATGTAAGTGATAAGAAAGCAAAACAGCCATATTGCTGATATGGTATAAGAAGTTTTAATGGTCTGGATAGAAAATCAAACCAGCTACAACATTCCCTTAAGCTCAATCCAGAGCAAGGCCCTAACTCTCTTCAATCCTATGAAAGCTGAGAAAGATAAGGAATCTGTAGAAGAATGTTTGAAGCCAGCAGAGGTTGGTTCATAAGGTTTAAGGAAAGAAGCCATCTCCATAACATAAAAGTGCAAGGTGAAGCAGCAAGTGCTGATGTAGAAACTGCAGCAAGTCATCCAGACCAATGAGCTAAGTAATGAAGGTGGGTACACTAAACAACAGATTTTCAATGTAGGCAAAACAGTCTTCTATTGGAAGAAGATTCCAGCTAGGACTTTCATAGCTAGAGAGGATAAGTCGATGCCTGGCTTCAAAGCTTCAAAGGACAGGCTGACTCTCTTGGTAGGGGCTAATGCAGCTGGTGGTTTGAAGATGAAGCTAATGCTCATTTAGCATTCTGAAAATCCTAGGGCCCTTAATTATGCTAAGTCGACTCTGCCTGTTCTCTATAAAAGGAACAACAAAGCCCTGATGATGACACATCTATTTACAACATGGTTTACTGAATATTTTAAGCCCACCGTTGAGACTTGCTGCTCAGAAACAAAGATTTCTTTCAGAATATCCCTGCTCATTGACAGTGCACGTGTCATCTGAGACCTCTGATGGAGATGTACAGTAAGATTAGTGTTGTCTTCATGCCTGTTAACACAACATCCATTCTGCAGCCCATGGATCAAGGAGTCATCAAATCTTATTGTTTAAGAAATACATTTTGTGAGGCTATAGTTGCCTTAGATAGTGATTCCTCTGATGGATCTGGGAAAAGTAAATTGAATACCTTCTGGAAGGGATTCACCATTCTAGATGCCATTAAGAACATTCATGAGTCATGGAAGAATTCAAAATATCAACATTCACAGGAGTTTGGAAGAAGTTGATTCCAACTCTCATGGATGAGTTTGAGGGCTTCAAGACTTCAGTGAAGGAACTCATTGCAGATGTAGTAAAAATAGCAAGAGAACTAGAATTAGAACTGGAGCCTAAAGATGTAACTGAATTGCTGCAATCTCATGATAAAACTTGAATGGATGAGGAGTTGCTTCTTACGAATGAGCAAAGAAAGTGGTTTCTTGAGATGGAATCCACTTCTAGTGAAGATTGTTGAAATGACAAAAAAGGATTTAGAATATTACATAAACTTAGTTGATAAAGCAGCAGCAAGATTTGAGAGGATTGACTCTAATTTTAAAAGAAGTTCTACTATGTGTAAAATGCAATTAAACAGCACCATGTGCTACAGATGAAATGTTCGTGAAAGGAAGAATCAGTTGATATGGCAAATTTCATTGTTGTTTTATTTAAGAAATTGCCACAGACACCCCAACCTTCAGATACCACCACCCTGATCAGTCAGCAGCCATCAACATCAAGGCAAGACCCTCCACCAGCAAAAAGATTATGACTTGCTAAAGGCTCAGATGATGGTTAGCAATTTTAGCAATAAAATATTTTAAAATTAAGGTATGTATATTGTTTTTTAAGATATACTGCTATTGCACACTTAATAGAGTACAGTATAGTATAAACATAACTTTTATATGCACTGACAAACCAAAAAAGTTGTGAGTTGCGTTATTGTGATATTAGCTTTATTGCAGTTGTCTGGAGTCAAACCTGCAATATCGCCAAGGTAGATAGAAATGACCTGTATATAGAAATGACCAAGTAGGATGTATTACAGGAATACCAGGTTGTTTCAACATTGGAAAATCAACCAACATGATTCAGAATATCAACAAGCAAAAATAAAAAGTATATATGAGAATTTCAATAGATGTAGAAAAAACATTTGATAAAATTGAACATCTATTCAAAAATTCTCAGTAAATTAGGAATGTATAGAAATTTCCTCAACGTGAAAAAAGGTATGTATGAAATATCAACAGCCTACATTGAACTTCATGGAAAAAGACTGAATGTTTTCCCCTTCAGATCAGAAACAAGACAAGGATGTTCACTCTTATCACTTGTACTTGTCATGATACTGTAGGTCCTAGCCCGTGCAATCAGGTAGAAAAAAAATAATATAAAAGGCATCTAGATTTGAAAAGAAGAAATTAAACTGCCTTTATTCTCAGATGACATGACTGTCTATTTAGAAAATTACAAAGAGTCTTTCAACAAAAGCTATCATATCTGAGAGGAAAGATTTTGAACCTCATAGGATGCAAGGTCAATATACCAAAATCAATTGAAATTCTCTATACCAGCAATGAAAGTTGCAAATTAAAATGAAGAAAATAGCACCCATTTATAATGGTATCAAACTATGAAATACTTGTGAATAAATAAATACTCATAAATACTCTAACAAAATAAGTGCAGTGTTTGTACGCTAAAAGGTCCAAAACATTTGTAAGAAATTTAGAAAGCCCTATGCAAGTGGAGCTATATACTGAAGTCACAAATTAGAAAAAACAATATGTCAATTCTTCTCAAATGGTCTATAGAATCAAAGTATTCCCAATCAAAATTCCAATAGGCTTTTTTCCATAAAAAGTTATGACACTAACTACAAACTTTATATGGAAAATCAAAGAACCTGTAATAGCCCAAACAACTTTTAAAAAGAACTAATTCAAGAACTCTTACAACTTAATTTCAAGGTTTACAAGTCTATAGTTATTAAGTCCATGTGACACTGATATAAGTATAGACATATAGATCTATAAAACAGAACAGAAAATCTAGAAATAGACCCATACATGTATATTTTCAATTGATTTTTTGACACATGTGCCAAGACAATTCACTGGATAAAGGATAGTCTTTTTTTAAAATGGCACTAGAAAATTTATGCATAAATAAATAAATAATATATCACCTTGATCACAATATCTGCAAAAATTAAATAAAAATAGGGACTTCCCTGATGGTCCAGTGGTAAAGAATCCGCCTTCCAGGCCTCCCTGGTGGCGTAGTGGTTGAGAGTCCGCCTGCCGATGCAGGGGATACGGGTTCGTGCCCCGGTCTGGGAGGATCCCATATGCCGCAGAGCGGCTGGGCCCGTGAGCCATGGCCGCTGGGCCTGCGCATCCGGAGCCTGTGCTCCGCAACGGGAGAGGCCACAACAGTGAGAGGCCCGCATACCACAAAAAAAAAAAAAAAAAAAAAAAAAAGAATCCGCCTTCCAGTGCAAGGGATGCAGTTCAACCCCTGGTTGGGAAACTAAGATCCCACATACCATGGGGCAGCTAAGTCTGCGTACCACAACTATTGAGCTCGCGCACCTAAACAAGAGAGACCACACACCACAACTACAGAGCCCACGCGCCCTGGAGCCCTGTGCACCACAACTAGAAGAGAAAAACCTGCATGCCACAACTAGAGAGAAACCCAAGCAGGCTGCACGCCATAACGAAAAAGATCCCGCATGCCTCAATAAAGATCCTGTGTGCCGCAACTAAGACCCAACATGGCCAAAAATAAATAAATAAAATAAAAATATATTATAACCTAAATATAAAACATAAAACTATATATGTATAGCTGATTCAGTTTGTTATACAGCAGAAACTAACACACCATTGTAAAGCAATTGTACTCCAATAAAGATGTCAAAAATACCATAAAACTATAAATCTTCTAAAAGAAACCGTACAAAAATATTTCTGATCTTGACTATATAAATATTTCATAGATAACATACAAGAAATACAAACTATAAAAGGAAAAATTGATAAATTAGAGTCAAAATTTAAAAGTGCTGCATTTCAAAAGACAACTTCATAAAAATTGAAAGGTAAGCCGCAGACAAGGAGAAAATATTTTCCAAATACATATCAGATAAAGGACTTGTATCCAGAATATAAAAAGGACACCTACAACTCAATAATAATGAGGCAAATGGCGGAATTTAAAATGAGCAAAATTTGAACAGATGATTCATGAAAGAAGAGATAAAGATGGTGTAAAAACATATGAAAAGATGGTCAATATCACAAACCATTAGAGAAAAGTAAATTAAAACTATTACACACTTAATAGATTATCTAATTTTTAAAAACTGTAAATAATCAAGTGCTGACAGGGATGAAGAATAAATTGAGCTCTCATACACTGCTGGTGAGGATGGAAACTATACAGACATTTTAGAAAATATTTTGGCACTTTCTTCTAAAATTAAACATATACTTATTATATGACCCTGCTGCTTCAATCCTAGTAATTTACCCTCGAGAAATGAAAACATATGTCTAACACAACCACCTTTACACAAATGTTCATAGCAGCTTCATAATAGCTTCATAATAACCAAAACCTGGAAACAATCCAAATATTCATCACAGGTAATCGGCTAAAGAAAAACTGTGATATAGTTACACAATGAGAACTATTTAGAAATAAAGAAGAATGAACTACTAATACACACAATGGCACAGAAGAACCTCAAAAGCATTATTCTAATTATAAGAAGCTAGACACAAAATTATATAACTAGGTATATATATTTCTATATAACTATAACTATATATAGTTTTATATATACACACATATAGTTTTATATATATATATATATACCTATATTTATATACATACACACACACATGCACACACACACACAGAGACAGTTCCATTCTGGAAAAGGTGACATTTTCGAGTCAGAAATCAAATTAGTGTCTGCCAGGGACTGGGAGTGGAGCTCCAGATTTCACTTAAAATAAAAGCCAGTGTCCTTACAGTGGCCTGAAAGGATTTACGCAATCTGACATCTCCATTACCTCTCTGACTTCATCACCTACTCCATCACTTACTTTATCTCAGCCACACTGGCCTCTCCTCGCTATATTCCTCAAACACACTAAGTACACTGCCATTTTAGGGCTTTTGCATTGGCTATATCCTCTGCCTAGAAGACTGTTTTCCAAGTTACCTGGCTTGTTTACTTCCTCAAATCTTCACTCAAATTTTACCTTCTCAAGGAGGGCTACCCTGACCACCCTGTTTAATTCTGACTCCTCCTTTCCACACACTCCAGGTACTTGTCATCTTCTAACATATTAAATAACTTACTAATTTTGTTTATTCTTGTTTGTCTCCCTCTCTAGAATGAACATCATGAGGGTAGAGATCTTTGACTGATTTGTCTACTGGTTTGTCCCAAGCACATAAAACAGTGGGAGTTTGGTGTATAGTAGGCTGAGATATTAAATAGGTGAATATTATAAAAAATGAAAATGATGAATTATATTAGTTATAAGAAAATTATTGCTTCCTCTTCCTTTTTATGGCCTGGAATTTTTATTGCAATTTGGTTTATCTTACGTTAAGGAACTATGTAACCTATGGCAGTTGGTTATATATATATATATTCATATTTATAGTTACAGTTATACGGAAACTCAAATGCCTTCTGAAAAAAGAGTCTAGGTATAATACACAGTGAAAATGGTAGATAAACCACTTCAGCAAATTTGCTTCCTGATTCATTTCTTACAATAAGCCTTCCTTAACTATTTCCATCCCACCCTGATTATACTTTTGCTCATATCTCTTCATCACGCTATTTCTAGTTTACTCAATTGCTTAAGTTGTCTAGTTCACTGACTGCCAAACCTGGCTGGTAATCAGGGTCATTGAAGAAACTTTTAAAAAATACAGATGTCTGGACTCTACCTCAAGCACATTGAACAATGATCATTAGGCAGAGAAACCTGAAATCCGTATTTTAAAGTATTTATCTGGGTGATTTGGATAATCACCCAGAGTTAGGACAAACTTTTCTAAATGATTCCTGAACACGAGTCATAACTCCACAGCCAGATTCTAAGTTCCTAAAATGCTGTAATGAGGTTTCCTGTGTCCACCACTAGATGGAACAGATAATAGGATCCTTAAAATGTGGGTGCTTGAGGATTGGAACTAGTTAATCTTGTCCATGATGTTTCTTCTCATGGCAAGAGTAAATCTTCCCGTTTTTATTGACATAAACAAAAATTTCATAGTCCCTCATGGCTTGCCCGCTGGGCTCTGAGGTTGAAACTACATCCTCTAAACTGTCTTGGTCAAACTTCTTTTTAAACAGTGATTACCATGAGGTTTTTGTTTATTATGCTAATCAAACTCACAGATGATCCAAAGATAGAATCCTATCATACACTGAATGACATATGAGATCCAAAATTCCCCAGACATGTTAAAATGTTCAGCCACAACCCAAATAGTGCTATTTGACAGAGACTGATGTAGTCATTACATTATACTCCAATCTACTTTTAGGAGTCTCTCCTGAAAATAATCAGAATTAGGAAAAAATAAAAAATTAAAATTAATTTTAATTAATTAATTTGTGCTGACTGGGTGACAGCCTTTATTGTGGGACAGTGAGGGGCTTGAGGGCCTTTATTGTGAATGAGAATGACAGCACTTCAGAAAAGCCTGAAGCAAATTCTTTGACAGGTTATATAGTCACATACAAAAGTATTCTTGCTGCTGTCACACATCATCATTTTTAAATTTTTAAATTTTTTTTCATCTTTATTGGAGTATAATTGCTTTACAATGTTGTGTGATTTTTCCTTTGTGCTTTCTTATATAAGTTTTTTCCCATCAGGTAAAAACTTCCTTATATTTTATGATAGATGTTACTATATATAGCTCTTTAATTCTTATGGAACTTATTTTGTTCTGTGAGATGAAGGTATAATAGCACTTTTTTCAAATAGATAATACTGATACATTGCCCCAGCATATTACCTAAGTGTCTCAGTGTCAGCATTATTTAACATTTAAAACAGAAAAATTGAAAATATAAAATCTATCAAGAGGGAAACTACTAAATGCTACTCGATGGCAAATACAAATTATTGCCAGTAAAGGACATATGATTACCACTTTTGAAGTATTTTAAGGGCACGGAAACATTCTTTAACATAATGTTAAGTAAAAAAATCAGAACATAGAAATATTCATACATGTCTTAGCCCTTTCAGCCTTCTATGACAAAATACACAGACTGAGTAGCTTATAAACAACATACATTTATTGCTCATAATTATAGAGGTTGGAAGTCCAAAATCAGGGTGCCAGCATGGTCAGATGAGGGCCTGCTTCCAGGCTTCAGACTTCTCATTGTATCCTCACATGGGGAAAAGGGTGAGGGGTCTCTTTGGAGTCTCTTACATAAGAACACTAATCGCATTTATGAGGTCTCTACTCTTATGACCTAAGGACCTCCCAAAGGCCCCATCTCCTAATACCATCACATTGGGCATTAGGATGTCAACATGTAAATTTTTTGGGGGGACACAAAAATTCAGACCATAGCAATATAGTAAAACTTCCATTATTTAAATATCAAAAGTGGAAGGCAATACACCAAAAAATCAACAATTATTTTATATTTATATATATATATATATATATATATATAAAATAATATAACATATTATATACCCACACACCTATGGTCAATTAACCGATGATAAAGGAGGCAAGAATATATAATGGAGAAAAACAGTCTCTTGAATAAATGGTGCTGGAAAAACCAGATAGCCACATGTAAAAGAATGAAATTAGAACATTCTCTAACACCATACACAAAAATAAACTCAAAATGGATCAAAGACCTAAATGTAAGGCTGGATAATATAAAACTCTTAAAGGAAAACAAAGGCAGAACACTCTTTAACATAAATTGCAGCAATATCTTTTTGGATCCACCTCCTAGAGTAATGAAAATAAAAATAAAAATAAACAAATGGGACCTAATTAAACTAAAAAGCTGTTGCACAGCAAAGGAAACCATAAACAAAATGAAAAGACAACCCACCGAATGGGAGAAAATATTTACAAACAAAGTGACCAACAAGGGATTAATCACCAAAATATACAAACAGCTCATGCAGCTCAATATCAAAAAAACAAACAACCCAATCAAAAATTGGGCAGAAGATCTAAATAGACATTTTTCCAAAGAAGACATACGGATGGCCAAAAAGCAAATGAAAAGATGCTCAACATCGCTAATTATTAGAGAAATGCAAATCAAAACTACAATAAGGTATCACGTCACACCAGTCAGAATGGCCATCATCAAAAAGTCTATAAACAATAAATGCTAGAGAGGGTGTGGAGAAAAGGGAACCATCCTACACTGTTGGTGGGAATGTAAATTGGTACAACCACTATGGAGAACACTGGAGATTCCTTAAAAAAATAAGAATAGAACTACCATATGATCCAGAAATACCACTCTTGGGCATATATCTGGAGAAAACCATAATTCAAAAAGATACATGCACCCCAATGTTCATTGCAGCACTGTTTACAATAGCCAAGACATTGAAGCAGCCTAAATGTCCATCAACAGATGAGTAGCTTAAGAAAATGTGGTACATTTTTACAATGGAATATTACTCAGCCATAAAAAAGAATGAAATAGTGCCATTTGCAGCAACATGGATGGACTGAGAGATTATCCTACTAAGTGAAGTAAGTCAGACAAAGACAAATATCATACGAAATCACTTATATGTGAAATCTAGAAAAATGATACAAAATGACTTATTTACAAAACAGAAAAAGACTCACAGATTTAGAAATCAAATTTAGGTTACAAAGGGGAAAGGTGGTGGGGAGGGATAAATTAGGAGTTTGGGATGAACATATACACACTACTGTATATAAAATAGATAATCAACAAGGACCTACTGTATAGCACAGGGAACTCTACTCATTATTCTGCAATAACCTATATGGGAAAAGAATCTGAAAAAGAATGGATATATGTATATGTATAATTGAATCACTTTGCTATATACCTGAAATTAACAAAACATTGTAAATCGACTGTACTCCAACATAAAATAAAAATTAAGTTAAATATATCTATATATATTTGGATTACATGTTTTCCTTTGTATATGTTCTACATTTTACAAGCTACATTGAGTAGCATGCATTGCTTACACAGATTTTAGATATCTAGAAAAAGCAACTTTCTAATAACAGCCCAAAGCAAATCAAACTGGATAGGGACTCATGAGAAAAAGATAAGTTTTATTTGACATAAGATTGATATAAAAGAATTACCAATGTGAACTATTATCCAGGCACCTACATTAACAGAAACTTAGTATCCTATTCATGCTAGCAAAAGTCTGACACTTTTCTGTAATGGCTGGTCAACAAAGATTACACTGAATTTGGTTCTGGATACTGTATTTTAAAGAGTATTGACAAACTAGAAAGCACTCAGAAAACGTTTACCAGAGTAGTTAGGATTTTTTTTTTTTTTTTTTGGTACGTAAAATGGTTAAAAGATCCAAGGATGCCAATCAGGACAAAACTAAGAGGGAAGTTCATTTTCAAATATATGAAGACTGTCTTAGACAAGAGGCAGTTTCTGTCACCCAAAAACAAAAACAAAAACAAGATAGAACTGAAACTAAAGTTAGAAAAACAAATTTCACTGCAAAGTTCTCTAAGTTAGAGAAACAAATTTGTCTCATCTTGAGACAGAAACTATATAGTCACCTATCAGGATCACTATAGAAAGGTTTTTTGCTTTAAGTGGCAAGGTAGATTGGATAACCCAAGTTTTTTATTTCAACCTTGAGATTCTCCTACTCTAAGATTCTCTGATTACCTTCACTCAGGAAAACATACTTTTCTATACCATTTACTATCATCCAAAACATGAAAAATTCAAATTGGACTTATTTATACAGCATTTAAATCTGCTTTTAGGCTAAGAATTGTAATGTTCATACGATGAAAAATATGTACACTGATACTATAAGAGCTTCCAAAACAGCAAAAAATTATATTAAAAGTGTTTTTAAATTTTATAATGAAAAGCTCTGGAGAGTCATTCAGATAATGGTATTTCAATTACTATAAGAGATATTATTATGATACTGTTCATATGATATTAATAGTGCTCTATACATGATGGAAAATATGAATTACAGACAAAATTCAAAGTACAATAGCATCACCATGGTATCAAAGGCCATCATTGCTCTCATAATTCATAGAGAGAAAATATCATTATGATTTAAGAATTAAATGTCATTCAAACTTTTTTATTATGATAAAATATGTGTAATTATACTTTTTGAAAGGCATTCAATCTAATGGCATTAGAGAATATAAAGCAAAACAAGGGTTCTAGCAATGAGAATTTGAGTTATTTGTCAATTTGCCATAAAACTTCTGTGCTCAGATCAAAACTATGTCTGTTTTGTCAATGTGTAGCCCAGATGACATGCTCATTTTGAGTCATCTCACTTGAACTCCCTAAGAGCATTACCGAATACCAATGGATACCTGGGCAATCACAGGATGGCTGGATGTAGCCAAGTCCAGCATTGTGAAAACAGGAGCTCTGATATCCTGACTAGGCTAAATAGGACACATTAATCCATTCATTAATCATTAACTAAGTTCCTAATATTTGACATCTAGACCTTAAAGATGGTACATAGATGTTATCCCTGCACTTAAGTACTCTGCAGCTTCACCAACACTATAAGGATGTAGAGAAAAAGAAACGTTTGTGCACTGTTGCTGGGAATGCAACTTGTTATGGAAAACAGCATGGAGAGTCCTCAAGAAATTAAAAATAGAATTACCACACTATACAGCAATACCACTCCTGGGTATTTATCCAAAGAAAATGAAGACACTAATCCAAAAAGATATATGCACCCCAATGTTCACTGGAGCATTATTTACAATAACCAAGATATGGAGACAACCTAAGTGTCCAATGACAGATGTATAAAGAAGTTGGAAAAAAGAAAGATGTGATATGTATGTATATGTGTGTGTGTATATATATGCATATATGTGTGTATATATACATATATATATATATGTAAAATGGAATATTATTCAGCCATAAAAAGAATGAAATCTTGCCATCTGCAACACATGGATGGACCTGGAAGGTATTATCCTAAGTGAAATAAGTCAGAGAAAGATAAATACTGTATGATATCATTTATATCTGGAATCTAAAAACTAATACCAATGAATGTATATAGCAAAATAGACATAGACTCACAGGCATAAAAAACAAACTAGTGGTCACCAGAGGGTAGAGGAAAGCAGGGAGGGACAAAATAAGGGTATGGGATTAAGATATACAAACTACTATACATAAAACAGATAAAGAACAAGGATATATTGTACAGCACAGGGAATTATAGCCATTATTTTGTAATAACTTTTAATGGAACTGACTACATAGAATCTAAAAAACAAAATAAATGAACACATATAACAAAACAGAAAAGGACTCACAGATGTGGAGAACAGGCTAGTGGTTGCCAGAAGGGAGGAGGGCAGGGGAATATGCAAAATAAGTGAAGGAGATTAAGAGGTACACACTACCAGTTGTAAATAAATAAGTCACAGAGATGTAATGTACAGCACAGGGAACACAGTCAATAATATTGTAACAACTTCGTATGGTGCATAATCTATAAAAATATCAGATCAGGGGCTTCCCTGGTGGCGCAGCAGTTGGGAGTCCGCCTGCTGATACAGGGGACACGGGTTCGAGCCCTGGTCCGAGAAGATCCCACATGCCACGGAGCAACTAAGCCCACGCACCACAACTACTGAGCTTGCACTCTAGAGCCTGCGAGCCACAACTACTGAGCCTGTGTGCCACAACTACTGAAACCCGCGTGCCTAGAGCCCATGCTCCGCGACAAGAGAAGCCACCACAATGAGAAGCCCACGCACTGCAACAAAGAGTAGCCCCCGCTCGCTGCAACTAGAGAAAGCCCGCGCGCAGCAATGAAGACCCAACACAGCCAAAAATAAATAAAAATAAAATAAATAAATGTATTAAAAAATATATTTAAAAAATAAATAAAATAGGGCTTCCCTGGTGGCGCAGTGGTTGGGAGTCCGCCTGCCGATGCAGGGGACGCGGGTTCGTGCCCCGGTCCAGGAAGATCCCACATGCCGCGGAGCGGCTGGGCCTGTGAGCCATGGCCGCTGAGCCTGCGCATCCGGAGCCTGTGCTCCACAACAGGAGAGGCCACAACAGTGAGAGGCCCGCATACCACAAAAAAAAAGAAAAAAAAAGAAAAATATCAAATCACTCTACCATACACCTGAAGCTAAGATAATACTGTAAGACGGTGGGGAAGGGGAAGGTGGGATGAATTGGGAGATTAGGATTGACATATATACACTACCATGTGTAAAATAGCTAATGGGAACCTGCTTATAGAACAGGGAACTCAGCTCAGTGCTCTGTGATGACCTAGATGGGTGGGATGAGCGGGGGTGGGAGGGAGGTCCAAGAGGGAGGGGATATATGTATACATATAGCTCATTCACTTTGTTGTACAGCAGAAACTAACACAACACTGTAAAGCAATTATACTCCAATAAAAAGATAATATTTCTAGTCAACTATACTTCAATTTAAAGAAAGATTCATGTACAAATATATAATACAGGGTACAAGGTGACGAAAACCATAAAAGAGGGGAAATTAAGGTATTTTGGGAGATCAGAGGGGGGAAATATTGCTTTTGGAAAGAAAGAATGTAAAGGAAATGGTATTTGAGTTAAGCCTAAAAAAAGATATTTAGGATTCAGATAAGGAGAGATAGGAGAACAGGAGAGGAAGATATTCTAGAAGAGGGAGAATAGCACACACGCGCGCACACACACACACACACACACTCACACAGGACTGTTAAGAAGTCGAAAGCATATTTAGTAACCATGAGTAGTGTTGCATAGCTGAAGTGAATTGCTGAAAGGAATGTACTGAGAGATAAGGCTGGAAAGATAAGTTGAGAGCTGACTTTAGGGGAGGAGGGGCTTAGAGTGCATTGTTAAACAAATCGAAAATTGTTTGGTACTGAGAAGCTTCTAAGGGATTGGACAACTAGTGAAAATAGGATGCCTCACCTCTCAGAAACGGTTTCACTGTATGCCTGACAGGAGGGGTAGATGGGCAAATGTTCTTTCATAGGCTTCTAAGCACTTCTGACTGGCTTCAGGTCCTATCTAAGTACAGCCTTGAATATTGAGGGAGTTCAGGGTCTAACTAGAGTGTACCTAAGCTCTGTGCTGAGAAGAAATCTAGTTTGCTTCCTTCTCTCAAGACCCCAGCACTTTTACTTGACATTGCCATGTACAATGATTATTGAGTGGAACGGTGTGTGTGAACTCAGGGAGAGGAAAATAACATTAGTATCAGATTAAGTATGATGGGTAGAAAGGAAATCTTCAAACAAAAGAATTTATAATACTGTATGGTTTTGAATAATGTGCTTTGTCTTATCCATGATTGTTTCCCTTAATGAATATAGGTAGCTGGCAGCTTCCTATATTTCAATTCAGGATTGAAAATAAGGCTGAGATCTAACTTTACCTCAGTTATCAAACACGTAGTCAGTTTCTGCTTGAACCAAGTTCCACATTTGACATCTGTGGATAAGACTCCTCACCAGAGATGTTGGAATTGAAGTGGTAATATATAGAAAGGCTATGACACATTAACCTCAGAGATAACATAGGCAATAAATAATGGTAATATAATTACAAGGCAAGAAGCAGGTTGATTACCTTTAACAAATACATATTGAGCACTTAGCTTCCTACCTAGCATAGACTGTAAGGTACAGCAATCGATGGGATGTTGATAAAGTGACCATATAATTTATGGTTGAAACCAGAACACTTTTGAGGGAAAAGGGGGTCACTGTTAAGTTATAATGGAATAACAAGTGGTAAACAAGAGCTGCCCTGAGAAAAATGAGATGTATGGTCATTCTAGATTTTTAAGATATGGTTTGTAGCTTGACGGAATTGACACATCAAAAACTCTTAGTGTACAAAGTGGCATAAGACCAAACCCAAAATGATGTGAGTTGGGAAAAAATAAGAGTTTTGAGAAGGAACTATAATAATTAGAAAGTAAGATTTGAAATTTGAATAGATGAGAAACTTTTGAGTAGGCCAAGACATCAAAGGCTGTAATTAAAAGTGGAAAGGTAGAAGTGAAGTGGATGTAAGAGGGAGCCTGAGGAAGTATGCCTGACCTAAGTCTATGCTCATTTTAGTGGAATGGATATCTGAATAGAATTTTTTTAAAGGATGACTCCATTGCCTCCCTTACTTCTCCTGTAAGAAGTGATTTCCCTCTTTACAAAACCAACTCCGATTATGGATTTCATGCATGTCAAGCTCAAACAGGCAGGGATATGATTATATCAGAAAGTAGTATGCAGCGTGTGCACTTTAAAATTACTAGGAGAATAATAGTTTGCAATCTTTTGGTAAATCAGTAAGCTTTTCCACCTCTATCATTCCCTCCCAGCATGGCAGGAAAAGTGCAAACCTCATCCCTTTGGAAAGAAGATGACTGATGAAATATTAATAAATATTACTAACAAAGTAAGCACTATGACTAAGGTTGTGAGAGCCATGGGATCTAAATGGTGAACAAATTTATTCAGCAAAAGGGCAAGTTACTCAGATGTTTTAAAGCAGATGACACCACCTCTATAAACTGCAGGGGCCTTTGGGAATGAGGCAGAATGGGGGTGTAGGAGGAGGGGACATTTGAAAGAAGGGAGTTATTTACTTGCATTAAATAGAAGGCAAAAAGAAAGGGGAATTTCGGCGAAAAGCTCACAGCACATACATACAGTACCATGGAGGCTTTTATTTCCTCTCCAAATTGTTACATTTCCCTCGTCTTGCCTTTTTGACCATGACAGGAATTGATTTAATCCATACATTTTCCTCAGCACAAGGCTGCAGTGCTGAGGCTTTTAGATCATATGCATACGTGACTGGCTAAAGTAGATTTTTTTATTTAAAAAAATCAAATAGTGAGACTTGGATGTTTCCAGTGATTGGTGAAACAATGTAACTCAGACAATTTTACCCATTTTCATGGATTTTTGTTTTAGATTCTGTTAGCTTGGGCTACTATAACAAAATACAATTACTGGGTAGCTTAAATGACAGACATTTATTTTCCCACAATTCTAGAGGCTGGAAGTCTGAGATCAGGGTACTAGCACAGTCTAGTTCTGGTGAGAGCCCTCTTCCTGACTTGCAGACAGCCATCTCCTCACTGTGTGCTCACATGGTCTTTCCTTGGTACATGCATGTGGATAGAGGGAGCTCTGATGTCTTTCTCTTCTTATAAGGACACCTATTCGATTATGGGGTACCACCCTCATGACCTCATCTAAACGTAATCACCTCCCAAAGGCCCCACCCCAAATATCATCACATTGGTGGTTATGGCTTCACCATATGAATTTGGGGGGCACACAAACAGTCCATAACAGAGACTTAGCTGGTGACACTCTTGGTGAAAGGCCAGAAGGAATCATTGTCTCTTACATGTAGAATCAACACATGTCCCATCTTCCCCAACCTTCCCTGAACTCAAGGGTTATTTATCCTGCCTAGGCAGAGAGAGACTGAGATTGGAAGAGAAAGGGAAAGAGGGAGGGAAGAGTGCGAGACAGCAAGAGAGCAAGCGAGTGAGTTAGCTCTAAGCAGGGTAGCAATCATGTTCAACAAGCTGAGGGACTTGTATGTAATAGGGATGTCCAAAGCAGCCACTGCATGTCTTGTCTGGTAACCCCTCAAGCTCTGCAACAAAGGCTTAGATGTGAGGGATGGCTACATATGCATCTGTGGTGTCTTAGTTCATTCTGGGCTGCTACAACAAAGATACCAGACGAGGGGCTTATAAACAACATAAACTTATTTCTCACAGTTCTATAGGCTGGGAAGTCCAAGATCATGGCACTGGCAGATTTGCTGTGTGGTGAGAGCCTGCTTCCCGGTTCACAGATGGCATCTTCTTGCTGTGTCCTCACATGACAGAAGGGGTGAGGGAGCTCTCTGGGCTCCCTTTTATAAGGCACTACTCCCATTTGCATGGTTTAATCACCTTCCAAAGGTCCCATCTCCTAATACCATCACACTGGGGATTAGGTTTCAACATATGAATTTTGGTGGGGAATAATCATTCAGTCATGTGGTATTCAAGCTGTGCTGTTGGTACCTTCCTTCTTTACCTCTAAGAAGTCCTCTCCTTTTCATTATTCCAACTCCACCATATAATAAATAGGCCATGAGCCAAAGGAGAGATTCTTCAAATGAGTAAATTTCAACATTATTAGGGAGATAAAATTGGAGAGCAAACAGTAATCGGGAGCTACACCTATTTTTATAAGTGAGGAATTTGAAGCCTAGTGAGGCCTTCAGTGACTTATTCAAGGTCAAGAAATGAGCTACCAAGGAAACACAAAGAATAATCGAGGTCTCCTGAATCCTAACAGATTTCCTTTCTTCAAAAGCATACGGCTGACCTGAAAGCTTAAAAGACTCCTAGGGCCTCCTTTGATAGGTATTCTCCTATAGGCTAGAAAGGTTACTAAGGTCATTTTTATTAAGGAAAAGAAATTAAAGAAAGATAAGACTGCTGCTATTTCTCAAAGATTTGTAGTTCAGTTATATCTGTCACAGTGAATAACTCATAGAACAAGGGACACAGGTGAGAGTCCAGAGGGTAGATTGAGGCCATCCTGAATTCAAATTTTTCAAAGGAAAAAGAGAAGTTTCATTACTATTTTAAAGGATGTTAGAGGATTGTTGTGGTACTGTTGCATGGTACCAGTAGACTAAGAAAGCCAAAATCATAGGCATTCTTTATGACTCTTGAGAGTTTAGTAAGGAGGGAGACCCAGGGAAGCAAGGTAAAAGTTTGCACTACAAAAAACCAACTGAGCTTCATTGTAAAATAATTAATTGCTATTAGTAAACACATTAAATAGATATGTTGAAAATTCTATTGCTTTTACATAAAACCATGAGCCTTCCAGAGAACCTTTCATTCAATTAAACTATTGACTTGGGTTGGGACCCTGCTAAGTTAGGCAGTTCATATACATTGGCAAAATCCAAGTACTGTTTTTCTTTTACTGACAAACACTAAAAACTAATGAACGAAGGGGAACACAGGTTCCTACAAACAGGAAGAATGTCAACATCAGAGGTGTACACATGCCCCTAATTAATTAATTTAATAATTATTTCCCTCTGGTTAAGGATATTAAGTCAAATCTGGTGTTTATAAAATAATAAGATAGAGGTATACAAAATATAAAACCTAGTCTCAACACACACAAGAATATTAGACTTCCAGCAACTTCAACCTGGAAACTAGAAATAGACAAACAAAAAATTAAACCTGAGGTAGTTCACATAAATCCCAGGAATTAAATAAAGCCCAAGTATTTTGTCCCATAGAAGAACTATTTCATCCTTTGCTCAGATTCATATATCTATATATAGATATCTATGTATCTTTGTATAGAAGAAAATAAATGTATCTCATTCTCCAATCTATAGAAGATTAGAAGTATCAAATCAGAAGCTACAAGCAAGTAAAGAAAGTTGTCATTTCAGGCTGACATACCACAAAGAAAAAAGACATACATTCTTTTTTTTTTACTTTTCAATTTTTTGACTATTAAACAAGGCTATATATTTTTAATTAATTAATTAAATTATTAATTAATTAATTAATTTATTGGCTGCCTTGGGTCTTCGTTGCTGCACCCGGGCTTTCTCTAGTTGCGGTGAGCGGGGGCTACTCTTTGTTGCGGTGCACGAGCTTCTCATTGCAGTGGCTTCTCTTGTTGCGGAGTATGGGCTCTAGGTGTGCAGGCTTCAGTAGTTGTGGCTCACAGGCTTAGCAGCTGTGGCTCGCAGGTTCTAGAGGACAGGCTCAGTATCTGTTGTGCACAAGCTTAGCTGCTCTGCGGCATGTGGGATCTTCCTGGACCAGGGATCAAACCCATGTCCCCTGCACTGACAGGCAGATTCTTAACCACTGGACCACCAAGGAAGTCCTGACATACATTCTTATAATAAGCGAGAGGATAAAACTCCTAAGACTATACCCAAGCAATTTAAAACACTGAAATTTGGGGCTCTTTGGAGTATGGATGACATACATCAATAAATACCAAGGACATGATAATGTGTTACATGGCCTGATGTTTGACAGTCATATTGATCTGTTTCTTCAGTCATCAAGCAAAATTTTTTATATTATGTTGATCTTATTACCTTGGATATGAATTTACATAAAATATAATTTATTACTTGCTGCTTTGCTAAACATTTCAGTTCTTAAAGAGGCAACTTTAAGGTTTTTTGAAAATTAACATTTTTAGAATACCTCTGTTGATGATGCTAGATTAAAAGAAAATTACCATGTGTATATGTGTGTGAGAGAAGAAATGTGGATTCTTAGTATGCAGAAAGAAATATGACTTGGGTGCCTGGATAAACAGAACCAGGACCATTCCTTGGTTGTGGGGTGGGCAGCCTGGGTAAATAATTTTTGTGGGGCCCCTGACTGTATAAACAACTTAATTTTAAAACATATTAGAAAATCAGTGGGCCCATATGACATACAGTGGTTTACTGATGAAGATTTAGAATACTGGATAAAAAATATTTAGAATCATGGATAGAGAAGGGATACTTTTGTATTAGTTTACTATACAAAAAATGCACATGAAGAATGTTAAGTCATGCCCAGGCACTATTTCTTTCTGCTCAAGTCCCAAAACAACCTTTTTGTGTATTTTATTGTTAAATGGGCCATTTCTAGCTAATTTTATATCTTTCACCATAAAAAAACAATACTGGTATTATTCACAATAACATGGCTCTTCACAACCAGTTTATTATAAAATAATATAGATCTCTTGCCTCTGCAGTTTCCTAATGCCATTTATTTAATGCTGATTACACCATTACTCGTAGCACTACATCATCCATCCTGCCTTTTGTGAATACTGGCTTATACTGACTCTTTAAAGTTGTTACTGTGCTCTTTTGATGATGACCACAAATTCAAGTCTTGCCCAGAGTATGCAGTGAAATGTGAGCAATAATTTCTTTTCTGGTCATGTTAAATTTATCATTCAGAATTTTACAGTATAAATATAGAAACACATCTTTCAATCATGTCTTCTTTTTTTTTGCTTGTTTTTTTTGTTTTTTTATTTTATTTTTTTTATTAGTTTCTGCTTTATAACAAAGTGAATCAGTCATACATATACATCTGTTCCCACATCCCTTCCCTCTTGCGTCTCCCTCCCTCCCACCCTCCCTATCCCACCCCTCCAGTCTTCAGGCCATAATCACCACCAAATAAAATCCATCAGAAAATCCTTAAAAGTCTCCCCCAAAATACATATATCCAAAGTTTAACCACTCTTCTCTGTCTCAACTTCTGCAATCCTAATCCAAGCCACCAACACTTCTCATTTAGGATACAGGCACTCAATACCACATAGCACGCTTCTTCAATTCTACTTCTGTTCCTTTATATTCTTTCTTACACAGCAGTCAGAGTCATATTCTTGAAACACACCAAGCCACATCCTTGCTTAAAACAGTGTAATGAAATTCAAATTCTTAACAATGTACAAAAGAAAGGCCTTCATGATCTGCCCTTGCCTACCTCTCTAACTTCTCTCCCCCCGCCCCCCACACTATGCTCTATACATATTTATTATACAAACCACTACAGGGCCTTTGTACTCTCCACAAATCAATCTCTAGCATAATCCCTTTTCTTTTCTTCATAGCACTCATAACTTACTGAAATTATCTTGCTTATTAAACTGCTTACTGGGTGTTTCTTTTCCTTTCCACTAGATGTAAGGTCCATGAAATCAGATATGTTATCTGTCATGCCCACTGGTAGTATTCCCTGTGAATAGTGGTCAAGTTGCGATTAGAACCTAGATTGAAAGACTCAGGCCAATTCTTCCTTCCAAGGCTTAAAATCTATTTAGAGAGACATGAAACACATTAAGAGTAATGCAGTACAGTCCTCATTTAGGTACTGATTACTTGAAATAGACTAAAAGTGATAAAAGATGGCAGAAAAGACTAAAATTAGTATAGCCAAGAGTCTTAAAGGTAGATATTACAGAGGAGGTAGATTAAGTCCCTTCATCTCAGAGACCCCAGACAAATATAAAAGTTAAAAGTAAAATATACATGTGTGGAATCACTACTTTGTATCTGGAGAAAATTTACTCTGTATCAATAACTCAAGTAAAAACCTCCCAGATTTTGATTCTTGCCATATATAACATTTTTACTCATTGCTGATCTATGTTTCCAGGGGGAAAAATCACAATCCAAGTACTTATATTCTAAACTTTATCAATTTGCAAAAAAGAGCACTTCAAAAATAGATTTTCTTCTTCCCACCGGACTCCCAGAAGTAATTGTGAACTAGGGAGTGACCCTGGATAACTTCAGTCTCCAATATATGGCAATTAAAATATGGTCTTAATTATACTGAAATTCGTGAGAAAGGGCCATGAAATTTTAGGGAGAAAATGATGCTGTCATTAACATGCAAACCAGTCCTGTGGTTTGCACCAGCCTGTGCAAAAGACATATGCTGCAGATGCATAGAGAATGAGTTATCAGTTGGATTGTGTGGGCTGCTTACAACAGGAGACAGAGTTGTAAAGATCTAAGAGAACTTTTTATAAATCTGATCAGGCAAGAAAGACCATAGAAGTAATAGAATAAACTGTTCTGGGGTACATGCTGCCAGAAACAAAGACCCAAGACAAGGGCAGAAAAGATGAGAGAGAGGGGAAAAAAAAAAGATTCCTGGGCCCAGACTCAGATTGACAGAGGCAAAGACAATGGGAGAGGCCATATACTTGCACTAAGAAAACTGAGAATTATAAGATCTTTCTTGGGATTTGGCTCAGAATATATCAAAGTTTCTCATGAGGTACATATGCTGGATTGTACATTCACATGAATTATATGTGCTGAAAATTTCAAATCTTAGGTGGTAGGAACAATGATTAATTCACTGTCCTGAAAAAAGAAAGGGAACCTATTCTTGAAGTCTTCAGGCTGCTTGGGGTGATGACTGTGGGATGAAGTGTGCCATCTCACCAGACAAAGCCTTGTCTGACTTCCCACACTAGGACAGCACATGTACTGAGGTATTTTTAAACAAATATATTGGAGTGTTTTATACTATTTTAAATATAACATAATAAGCATGCATCCCTTTTATAAAGAAGAAAATGCTAAATATCCATAATCTCATGCCCAGAGATAAGCACTAAAAATTGGTATATTTCTTTCCATTCTTTTTTGTTCCTGGTTACAAATATACCCTGTATCATCCAATTTGGAGTACAAAGTAAGTTGCATCTCTTCTGATATTCAAAGTAATATAAGTCTGAATCTCATCCCACAAATTTCAATCAGTCCTTTTGTTCTCTTAGTCATTTCTTTCCCCAATATTCCTCAGAATTCCTATTCTGAGGGCACAATATTTCCACTGACTACTTGATCCATACTACATACAATGAAAGGCAGGTAATTTTCCAAATGGAAAACAAATTGCTATTATAAAAGGTAAATGAATACTGAGTGGCCAGTGGGTGGCCAAAACAAATGTGTACTGTATTTCCATGGGTTCTCAAGAAAAAGGGACTCTGAATTTCAAGTATTTTCGGGGTATCACACAGAGGCTGCAGCTTTCATCTGAAGAACTGTAAAATACAAATAAAACAAATACTAAGCACATTTTAGCCTCTCCTTTGGCCTCTTTTGGGGTACATTCTTTAAGTATATTTTTCCTCCTCCTGATTTTAATTATTTTCTTAAACTACGATTTAAAAGTAAACTAGGGCTTGAGCTAGTCTCCTTTCAGATGGCTTTTTGAATCATTAACCACCTTAGTTTGCATTTGGTTTTGACCATTCACTCATTTCCATGGTGATTTAGAAGAGCAGTTGAAAGGAAGCAGAAAACAGATAAAAATCTGTCCTCTTAAGCAAGAATAGGGATGAGGACAGAAAGCAGGAAAGTAGACTTACATAAGTGTCATTCAGGATATGTGACCCATTATGTTGATAATAATCAAGGCACTTTACTGGCTGCTGCTTCTACTTATGCTAATGATGCCACTATTGAACTACCAGGCTCTGAAGGAAGTAAAGTGGCATACGTAGGACAAGTGCCAAATCTTCAAATGGTATGATGGATTGGGGATGCATTATAGACTTCTGGCAGGATTTAGAGCATCTTCACATTTAGAGTATATACCCAGCTGGTGACCATCTCATGTTAATACTTTTGAGTTTGGGGTGTACCAAATCCAGCCAGTCTAGAGCAAAATTGTGAAATCAGTAACATATAATTGCAGAGTCCCCCATCTTTGCTTCCATATATTCACCCTCCCTTGTGGTGTGCCAAAGACCTTAATAATGTCCTCATAATAATTGGGGTTCCTTGCTGTGGTACAGTGTTGGAACTAAGTATGTCCCATACTCTTGAATTTTCCTCATTTCTTTCTTCCCTTACAAACATTTCTATCCAGATTTCATTCTCTGTGATCCTCTAAGATAATGGAAGACATTTCCATGAAAATGGAGGAATGCTACATGACAACATTTTGATAGGGGTGTTTAATATCTAGCCCAATCATCTTCAACTATTTCTTAATCTCAGAACACTTTGCTCAAATAACATTTTACAGATTTGCTAGTACTATGAATGTGGACTGCCCAGGTTTAATTGAAAAATTTGTAATAATTTTTATGGACTGGGAAATTTTTCTGATTAAAAAAGTAACACATGATCTTTGCAAAAGAAAAAGGGGGTGGGGACTTCCCTGGTGGCGCAGTGGTTAAGAATCCGCCTGCCAATGCAGGGGACATGGGTTCGAGCCCTGGTCTGGGAAGATCCCACATGCCATGGAGCAACTAAGCCCATGTGCCACAACTACTGAGCCTGTGCTCTAGAGCCTGCGAGCCACAACTACTGAAGCCCACATGCCTAGAGTCCATGCCCCACAAGAGAAGCCACTGCAATGAGAAGCCCACGCACCGCAATGAAGAGTAGCCCCCACTCGACACAACTAGAGAAAGCCCATGCACAGCAATGAAGACCCAACACAGCCACAAATAAATAAATAAACTTATTTTTTAAAAAAAAGAAAAAGGGGGTGGAATGCATAAAGTATAAGGAAGAAAATGAAGATGATCCATATCTCGTCACCTGAAGGTAGCCAGTATTAACATTTTGGTATATATTCTTCAAAACTACATAGCTTGGATGAAGAAGCTACAGCTGAAACTCACATGAATGCAGTAGAGAGTAACTGAATAATACAATTAAAGCATCCAGCATTATGCCTGGCACACAGAAGACTTCAAATAAATGTAACTATAGCTTGTCAATTTCACATTTTATATCTCATTTGATTCCCCATGCCATTGCCCTGTTGTAAATGAAATCAACAGTGTCACAAACTGAATGTTTGTGTCCTCACAAAATTCATATGTTGAAATTCTTATCCCCAGTGTGATG
This sequence comes from Mesoplodon densirostris, assembly GCF_025265405.1. Taxonomy (NCBI): domain Eukaryota; kingdom Metazoa; phylum Chordata; class Mammalia; order Artiodactyla; family Ziphiidae; genus Mesoplodon; species Mesoplodon densirostris. Next base: position 30,252,599 of record NC_082681.1, on the reverse strand, counting down.
ATATTTTAGGAGGTGGGGCCTTTGGGATGTGATTAGGTCATGAGGGTGGAGCCCTCATGAATGGGATTAGTGGCCTTATAAATGAGACCCAGCGAGCTCTCTGGTCCTTTCCTCCATGTGAGGACACAGTGAGAAAACAGCATCTATGAACCAGGAAGCAGACTCTCACCAGACACTGAACCTGCCAGCACCTTGATCTTGGACTTCCCAGTGTACAGAACTGTGAGAAATAAATATTTGTTGTTTAAACTACCCAGTCTATGGTGGTTTTGTTATAGCATTCCGAACAGACTAAGACAAGCAGTATTAGCATTATTTTTCTCTAGGTAATTCTTGTTAAGAATAGAGATTTCAGGCCCCAAATACCTGAAAAATTTCAATTCAGTAGATCTGAGCAGGAAACTGGAATTTTGTATGTGCCAATAGTTCAACAAGTTAGTCTAGTGCACAGTCAGATTTGTGAAACTCTGCTTTATGGATATCACTCAGTGAGCATTCAAAGGGCATGCCCCAAACCTTCTCCTGAGAATACTGACAAAAGTTCAAAACGACTCATTGCAAGGTAGGTGTTGGTGATTCTGAGCCATCTTGATGCAGAACCTTGAGAATCTTTGTCCTACACCTACAATGACTTTTTGTTATGTGCTTATGTCCTAGTATGTGCTCTATTGTCTTCAACTTGTGTGTTGTCCCCAATTCATGCTCTTTACTAGCAGCCCCAGGAGAGCAAATTTGCATTCTTGATATCTTTACTTAGCATAATGTGTTGCACCCAGCCACAGATCAGTCAATATTATTGACTCACCAAATGAGGAATTTGAAGCAATCAGTCAATATTACATTAGTCCTAAGGGAAAAGAATGTGGAATGCACTTGTTTTGAACAACCTCCATTTGCCCATTTTTGTTGGAACAACCATTCCCCTCTGGGCAGAGTGAGGAACAGCTCCCTCCATCCTCTATCCAATTCATCTTTCTCCAGCCCCTCCTGACTACAGTCCCTAAGTCACTGGCTGACATTTTTAAAAAACTAGTATAATGTGAGCTATTGCAAAAATTCACAGAAATGTGCCTAAAAATTTAATCTGGTCTATTCTTGGTAGGACTCTGGTTAACTCACCAGAGAAGTTCTTTTACTACTCTCTTCTAGAAGCTCTGAAATATGTCCAGAACTTCCTTAAGCTGCCTCTTTCTTCACAGTAGTTGTTAGTGTGGTCTCTAGAACCAAACTGCCTAGAGCAGAATGTATAGACTTACACTCACCGTTTAACTTTGGGGAAGGTTGTTACCTTCTCTATGCATCAGTTTTCTCATCTGTTAAAAAAAAAAGGGGGGGCTTCCCTGGTGGCACAGTGGTTGAGAGTCCACCTGCCGATGCAGGGGACATGGGTTCGTGCCCCGGTCCGGGAAGATCCCACATGCTGCAGAGCGGCTAGGCCCGTGAGCCATGGCCGCTGAGCCTGCACGTCCGGAGCCTGTGCTCCGCAACAGGAGAGGCCACAGCAGTGAGAGGCCCGCGTACCGCCAAAAAAAAAAAAAGTGGGGGGCATACTATCAGTATCCATCCCACAGTGTTTCTGTGAGAATTAAACTTTATAATGCTCATAAAGAACTTAGCACTGTGACTGACACATGTTAATCACTCTGCAAATGTTAAGAGAGGATGGTGTTACCACTGGCAGTGGCAGAACTGTGAGAAGTATGCCAGTGTCAGGACCACGGGAACCAAGAAATCACATACAGCTGTTCTGACAACAGAGGCCAGAGTGGGGAACAGGTACTAAATCTGGGGCACCAAAAGTCCAAACACTGAAAGGGAAGCCTGATAAAGAGGTGAGGGTCTGGCTTTGCCATGAGGTCCTTACAACTTTCAGCAAGGACTCACTGGTGCAAGCAGTAAATTATTACTCCTGGCCAGGTGGAAGTGTTTCCTTCCGAAGATGTTTTGTAAGAAATTCTGGATTGCTGGTGTTTAACTGATAAAAATCACTTATTGACTTCATTTGATTTTTTTTGCCCCCAGAGTAGCAAACTGGTACATTAAATAGCTAATTAGCTTTCCTTATTTGTATGTGAAAGGAGAGAAGGCTACAATAAACCCATGGTAGAATTGTAGGGATTGTATCAACCCCACCACTGTCCTGGGTCATTGCCACTATGCAGCATCTCTGTTGACAACAGCTCTGTTACACAGTCTAAAAGGAATAGAGGTGGCAGCAAATAATATCAACCATGGATCTTCCAGGTTGCATCCTTACACTCTCCACAACACAAATAGATCCCCTCCTCCATCTTTGAAAGCATCACAAAGAAGGATGTGTTAACTGACCTTATTGTAGTAACCATTTCACAAAATATACATGTATCAAATCGTCACATCGTACACCTTAAATTTACACAATGTTATATGTCAATTATATCTCAATAAAGCTGGAAATAAAGAGCTGTATCATAGATAGTCAGTGAGGCTCTCAGCTTCAAGGACCCCTTTTCCCTTCAGGCTGGACCAGAACCTACTTTTCAGTGGGAATTTGTGAAGGTACATTTTCTCCCTATTTTACTCTGGAAGCAAAAATATTGAATAACATTGTAAATGTTGGAAACTACAGTGTTGAAGTGTGTAACTTTTGTCCTGTACAGCAAACCTTCGTAACCCTGACCACTCACTGTTGTCTATGCTAGAATCAGAGCCCAGGAAGAGTTCTGGACAACTATATAATCTTTCCACTAGGCAGAGCATTTTATCTTTGCCTGTCTTCCTGCCCTAGTAATGTGGACTAGATTAGACTCTGTTCACCTCTCCCCAGGTAAAGGCACTGGGAACCTTGCAGCTCCATTAATAATTTATCTTCATCCTACTTCTCTCCCACTCCTTTCCTCACTGCTGCCAATGTACCCTATAAATTCTCTTCTCCGTGATGTTACTTATGCTATTTCCTCCCCCAGAAATGCACTCCCTCCTCTTCCCTGCCTCTTCGAGTTCTACTCATCTTTCAACACCCAGCTCAACTTCTACCTCACTAATTAAGCCTCTTCTGCTGGTTCTAGCACACATTCGCACACTGGTCTTAATTTTTTCTGAGTTGATAGATATGATAGTGTAAATCAGTCACTAAGTTAAGTGCTTTTAGTTTTTAAAAAAGATGTATATATGTCACTAGTGGTAATGTTTTATACACACACACACACACACACACACACACAATTCTGGTCTTTCTGGCATGAGTTAAAGGTTCTAGAAGGCAATTTTATATTTGATACGTCTTTTGTATTTCCCACAGCATTTTTCACAGATGCTCTAAACATATAAAGACTTACAACCCCCCTGGTATCCTCAATTATTCATATTCAGATTATCGTTCTCCAGTACCTACTATAAGTCTGATTTCTTCTCCTAATAAATATCTAACACACATTTTCTTTCCAATTTTTAAAAAGAGGAAAAATAGAAGAAAAACGGTAATATTACATTTAAAACAATTAAAAGAAAAAAATAAAAAGAAGAATAGAAAAGAAAAACAAGTTGCAAACATTCCTTATTATTACTTCTTTGGCAGCAAAACTGATTCTAGACCAGACTTACTGGTCTTGTGACTGAACCCTAATCAGAGCAGAACCTGCTGTTCTGATTATGTTTGGCTCAGCAAATGAGATAAAAAGTAATGAATTAGCACCTACTGGGAGCTTTCCAGACTCCAAATGTTCTATGTGTATTTACTTCTTCAAGCAACAATCCTATGAAGAGAATTTTATCCCCATTTCATAGACAAGGAAAGAGAGACCCAGAAAGGTTAAGCAACTTGCTCTTATATGTAGTAAGTAGGTTGCAGAGACAGAATTGGAACCCTGATCTGGCTTTATTCCAGTGCCCATATTCATAATTATTATGCTATGTGGTCTCTGTTTCTCTGGGCTGGCTGAAAGCTCAACTGGATGTATTTATTTCCTGTATCTAATCAGGGCTGGGGAAGGCAAGATCTTAACAGGGTTATGTGATTCCAATGTATTTAATACTACTTTAACATGATGGTAAAAGTTACTGTAGATGAGGCATCATGTATGGCATAAAAATTATGGACTTTGAAGTCAGACATGCTGGTTTACAGACCCTAACTCTGCCACTAATTAATTGTGTGACACTAGGCAAGTCACTTAACCTCCTTCAGACTCAGTTTCTTTTCACATCTGAAAAATAAAGGAAATGAACTAGGTGATGTGTAAGGTCCCTTCTAACTCTAATACAATATCGAAATTATTACTCTAAAATAAAAGAGACAGTTGCTTAAGGATCTTCAATTAAACAAACCAAAGGAAAAATCTGGGTCAATAGATTTAAATATATGTGTTAAGCTAAATTTAGTGTTCCAGCAGAAAATTTTGTCTTGCAAGTTAATACAGAAATCAGTGTGAATGGTAAAGTTTTCCTAACTTAAAGAGGAAAGCATCTCGTTATAATGTCACCAAAACAAAGCCAGTAGTTAAAAAGGCCAGAAATGTTATAGGAATCCACATTTACATCTTCAGTAAATGAGGTTATGGTATACAGAGTGAAGTAAGTCAGAAAGAGAAAGACAAATACTGTATGCTGACACATATATATGGAATTTAAGAAAAAAATGCCATGAAGAACATAGGGGTAAGACAGGAATAAAGACACAGACCTACTAGAGAATGGACTTGAGGATATGGGGAGGGGGAAGGGTAAGCTGTGACAAAGTGAAAGAGCAGCATGGACATATATACACTACCAAACGTAAGGTAGATAGCTAGTGGGAAGCAGCCACATAGCACAGGGAGATCAGCTCGCTACTTTGTGACCGCCTGGAGGGGTGGGATAGGGAGTGTGGGAGGGAGACGCAAAAGGGAGGGGATATGGGAACATATGTATATGTATAACTGATTAAATTTGTTATAAAGCAAAAAATAAAAAAAAATAAAATAAAATAAATGAGGTTATGGTATAGAAAGTACAGTATCTCTACATGTCTCAGAAGTTTGAGCTGAGAATGCTTCATGAATAAAACATTAGGTCATAATGTGCACTCTAGTGTTTCACCCTTCCTCACCCTCCCAACTCAAGAAAAGCATTTTGTCTAAACCTCTTTGTGTTGATTCTGGCTGTTTATTTACATTTATTTTGTCTGAGCATTTAGCCTCTCTGGGAACAAAGCTCCTCAGGAAGAAAAAATAATTTATAGCCTGATGCCTTAAAATATGATTTAATGTGACTTCTTTTGTAGTTTGATACCCGCAGTAAACCTAAATCACACTGCTTTCTCAGTGGTTAAAATATTAAGTCACAATGTTTTGGTAACTGCTGCCCTAATATTTGATGGGGTAAAATGAAGATTGGGGATCCATGGATAGGAAGAATAAGTCCATCTGTCTGCATTTGATTCATGACTGATTAGAAGTTGTTACCACTACTCAATATATTTCACTTTAAAGGATCTCAGGTTTAAATTCGTGAATGACAGGAGATTCTAATTGGGCAATTTCATAAAATGTGAATACTATCTGACATACAAAGGCACATGGGACGGAGCCAAGCAAAAAATGAATTCGTGCTGTCCCACTCCCTTGGTGCCTTATTTAAATACAGGTTTTCAATGTGTTTAAAGGTGACATGTTTATGAGCATGTTTGTATGCATGGGTATAAAAGTAAAAGAGAAAAGGAAGAAGTAGGAGAAGGAGAGGAAAAAGGGGAGAGAGATAGAGAGGGGACCAAAAATAGCATCTATTAGATTCTGGTGCAAAGCATGTCCAATATGAGATTAGCTCCAGGGCTGTGGCAGATATTGTTTTTTATTTACCCCATAGCCATTTACTCCACTTCCTTCTGAAATATTTTGTTTGCTAAAATGTTCCTAGGCCCAGGAAGTAAATCATGATAGGTCTAAGCCAGTTATGGCAATCCAGTTCCCCTTTCCCAGTGAATGGACTAGTCGGGGACATATGATACAATTCTGGCTAATACAATACAAAAAAAATTCTGCTGGGAGCTTCTAGAAAAGATTTTCCTCCCCTAGAATCTCTCAGCAAGCTTAGATCTATCATGGTTCATCTCCTGGCACTGGGCATATTTTAGCTTTTACAAAATCCAGCCTTTTGTTTTCCTGTGTTCCTTTCTGCTTTGAACATTCTCATATAAGGACATGCTGCTTAGAGCTATTTCAGTCACCTAATGACCACAAGGAAAGGACAAAAAAGAATTACAGAGATGCCTATCCAGTGCCCTGACGTCATCATTCTGTTGAATTAATCCTAGCATCAACTTCCTCCAGATTTCCCCTTTAGAGAACACTAAATGTTCTTATGGTTGAAGCCACTGTTAGCCTGTTTTTCTGTTACTTGTGCCATAAACATCCTCAATAATACAGAAACCTGCCCAGAAATGTGAACCACTTCTAAATAGTTGGAGTAAAATCAGATAGTCAATGTCTATTATATTGGAGAACATATAAACTTCCAAATCTGGCTCTGCTTCATAAGTTATCTCAAACTTCAGCTCAGCTTTAAAGTGTTCCCACTCTTGATCATGTTGTCCTCTGTCTTTCCAGACCACTCCAAAGTAGTGACCACACACTGTGGCACTTGACTATATAGAGATTTGTGTTATTTCTATCTTTTAAATTCATGTCATATCTCCAAAAAGACCGTAAACACCTTGAGGGAAGTGTTTGGCTCTTATAACCAACACAGCACCTAGGTAGGAGAGTAAAGCTTCTACTTGTTGAATTGAATTATAGCCCTCTTCTCTGTCTTACTTATGCTAGAGATGCTGAAACTCAATTTTTCCCTTCACGATGGATGCTAGTGGGAGCATGATCCTTTGCATCAGGTTCTGGAAGGACAGTCTTCTGCTCCATTACCCATTCCCTTTCATGTAAGTAGGTGATAATGAATAACATTATCACAAATGGAAGTATTTTTATTATCTCAGGCCTCTGATTTTCCAAAGTCAATCTGTCATTTTTGTAACTCATGTCATTTTTGTATACAACAGTCCAAGCAGCTTGAGAATGTAATTAAAGAAGGGGCATATCAGTGGATATTTTAATGATCCAAACAATGGCATAGCAACTCTGTCAATTTAAAAGTCTTGACTAAACTCACCAATTATTCCAACTAATAGCAGGGCCCTGAGGATTATGAAGACACTCATCCTTCTGAGTAGTTGCTTGTACTTTTCCTTGGCCTTAGGCCATAGGTTAATTAAGCAATTATGCAGGTATTAAAATAAATAAATAAGAAACACGTATACAGTTTCTACAGGTTACAACACTGTCTGAGTCTAACAAAATGTGAAGTCAGAATCAAGCATTTTTAGTGTCCTGGTTGACTCATAAAACTTTTATTTCCCTAAAAACATCCAGCTTTTGCAACTATATAGATAACCCCAAATCTGTATCTTCAACTGAAACACTGGATTTTTGGCCTCCCACATAAGTAGATATTCTTGCTTTCTATTTCTATTACTATAAACCAGGTACAAGTTTTTCTGCCAAATCATCAGCAAACTAAAGTGGACTCATGTGAGAAATGATGTATCCTCCTCAACAGTAGATGGCTTGAGTACATGACTTCTAAAGGGCCTTCATTTTACTTGTGATTCTTTCCTATCCATTCCATTCCTTTCACTGTGGTCATTATATTTTATGTGATAGAGTCAAAGATACTATCTTTCTTTGAGCAATTCTAAGATGAATGTCAGGAAAAACAGGCAATTAGAATTTTAGCACCTGCACAATTCAGTTCCAAAGTACTTTAAACAACAGTGCTAAATTCGCTATAGAAAAGCAAATGTTTATCTTAAATATGGTTTAATCCTCTTTTCCAGGAAGCTTACGTAACAAAAAATACAGCTGGAGGCTATAGTGACCCATTTATAACCATAGTTGGATTTGTTACTAGGGAACCTGTCAAAATCAGCTTAGTTTGTTTGAATGGCTCATTCTGGCTCTCTGTGCCTTTCTTCTCATTTGATTTTAGGAGCTCAAACTGGTTTAGTTATGCCAGCCGGGGGGAAATGGTTTTCTTTGACTTTGCCAAATTGGCAGGACTAGAATAAATGCAATAGATGGCTATCCACATATTGCGATGTTTCAGGGGTTGTTCATTTGTTTCTTCCTCTCCACAGTGCTCTCTTTACTGGGAGGGACGGCTTTGGATTCCCTCCCCAACCTTGTCACTCTGGGATAAAAAATCCTACAATAAGCTATATATTACATGTAAATATCTCTCTGTCTTAGGGAATAAATCAATGTGTTAGACTGATTATGTGTGACTAGCAGAAGGGAAAGGAAGGTAGGTTAGTGAGTGTGAGAGAATCAAATGCCAGCAAACAACCAAAATTTAGGTAGCCAAACTTTGCTTCCTGCTTAGAAGGAGGCAAGGCTGGAGTCAAATTAGCCATGGCTAATATTGCTTTCATCTTTGTTCTTCAGAATTTGGTACCATTACACTCCTTGCTCATGATTCATTCCCTTATTTATTAAACAGGGTCATCCAAAGACAACTTGCTGTATTAGTTTTCTATTGTTGTGTTATAAATTACCACAAATTTACAGGCTTAAAACAACCTTCATTTTATAACCCAGTTCTGTAGGTCAGAGGTTCAGGCAGACTTGACTAGGTTCTCTATTCTGGGTCTCACAAGGCTGAAATCCAAGATGTATTGGACAGAATGGGCTCTTATCTAAGGTGTATGGGAAAAAACTCACCTCCAAGCTCATTTTTCAGTCCCTTGTGGTTGTGGACTAAGTTCCCATTTCCTTGAAGACTCGGATGGGGTGACTCCCAGCTCTCTCTGATTCTCTCACATGCTCCCCTCCATTTCAAAGTCAGCAGCAATAGGTACTTGGAAACTCTCTGGCTTCCTCTTTGGCGACCAGTCTGAGAAGACTCTGCTTTTAAAGGAAGAGATCACGTGATTAGATTAGGCACATCCAGATAATCTCCCTTTTGCTATATAATTTGCAAATTATATAAATTTGCACATCCTATGTAATCCAGGGAGTAACACCAGGAAACTGTCATCTATTGCTGATGAGAATGCTGAGTAATACAGTGACTTTGGAAAACACTTGGCAGTGTTTGCCAAGGGACTGGAAAAAGCTTGGCAGTTTTCTACAAAGCTAAACATAAACTTACCATCTGATCCGGTACTCATATTCCTAGGTATTTACCCAACTGATTTGAAAACTTATGTCTAAAGAAAACCTCTACATGAATGTTTACAGCAGGTTTATTAATAATTAAATTCTGACAGAAACCAAGATGTACTTCAATAGGTGAATGAATAAGCAAACTCTGGTATATCCATACAATGGAATACTATTTAGTGATAAGCAGAAATGTACTATCAATCCACAGAACAATATGAATGAACCTTGAATGCATATTGCCAAGTGAAAGAAGCCTGTCTGAAAAGGCTTCATACTGTATAACTTCATTTACATGACATCCTGGACAGTAAACAAATTGGTGGTCATCAGGGGTTTATGCAGGTGTGAGAATCAAATAGTTGAAGCACAGGGTACCATTTAAGACAGTGAAACTATTCTGAATGGTATTTTAATGCTAGATACACGACACTGTGCATTTGTCAAAACCCATAGAGCTTTACAACACAAAGAGTAAACCTTAATGTATACAAAATTAAAAAATAAGAGGGTAGGGATACAAGGAAGGAATGCACACTATAAGAGAATCTAACTGTATTACAAATTGTATTACAAATACGACAACCTCACTGAAGGCAGTAGGGGAAAAAGTGCTGACCTAAGTAACTTTGAAAATGAGTTAAGTCTGTAAGACTAAAAGCAAAGGGAACTGTACATAACCACTGTATTCTACTTAGTAAAGTTTTGTCCCATGTGAGTAAAGACTAGCAATTCTAACAGTGTTATACATATATACTTAGACTGAATGATTAAGGAAATGGATGGTGGATAGCAAGAACAGGGTTTTTCACTGTTGCAGAAGTTTACAAATAAGCAACAGGAGGAGGCTAGAATGATGTATGTGGTAAAAGATTATAGTTAGACACATAAATATGAAATCACATTTAGTTTAATACAGATAAAGATGATTACACCTAGAAATATTTATAGTCATGTGTATATATACAGCACAGTATACACACATTTATTTCCTTGCAATGTTAGCAAAGAGGACCTATAAGTGATTAACCCCAGCAATGAGCATAGCTAGTATCAAGATTTTGGTTTCTGTGGAAATAACTAAAGACCAACCAAATGAGAATTGGCAGAGGTTATTTACTGAGAGCGTGCTGGGGAACCAGGCCCATCACTTGCATTTTGGCACAGACTCAAAGGCAGGCATAGGAGTAGCAAAGCTTTATATGAGAAAAAAGGGAAAGCTTCAGCTATACCCTGACTGGAGGCTGTTGTCATGGGGAAGCTACATGTAGGCAGGCTAACTAGAAGTAAAGTACCCTATGTGATTAGTTAAGTGTGCATAGCCATAGTTGGCTCTCTCTGGACAGTTCTAAGTTGGAAGCAGGGACAAAAATTAGGGACGTTTTCATTAATAAAAGCAGTTATTAATCAAGTCCTGGCCATTTTCGGCCAATTGTTACAGGGGTTACTGTTTGCCTTCCTGAGATGTTTTCTAGAGATAGTGGTCTGACTTCCCACAAGTCTAACTTTTGGATAGGCTGGCTTCTGGGCTGGTTACTGTAGATAATGGGTTGCTTTGGGGGGTTGGTTGCTAGAGGTCAGAGTTCCATTTTTATATATGGTCTGGTATTTCTTTGTATACTAAGTCTATAATTTTTAATACCATTCTATAATAAAAAGAACTAAAGCTCCTTGGACAAATGACTGATTATAGGACTGGGGCAGGAAATACACAAAACGAGCCTGGAGCATATTTTAGTGCTAGAAAGGGAATGATGAGGAGGACAATGATGAGGAAGAGAGGGATGAAGATGATGATGATATTCCCATAATGATGATATTTTGTCAAAGGGACACAGCCATCTGTAGCAGCTTCCAATGGCTAAAGTTGAAACAACTTGAGCAAAATAAATATTTGATAAAAATAAGTATTGGATTATAACTCAAAGTATAGAATAGATATCCATGAGTCTATACTGATATATATGATTGAATAAGCAAATAAGTGGGGGGAATAGACAAAACTTATAGGCAAAATATGAAAAGATTTATGTAGGTACTCTTTTCCAAGCATATAGAACATAATTCCCACTCCTCAAGTGTGGGTTGTACATAATGACTTCCTTCCAAAGAGTATAGCATGGAAAAGGGCAGAGGAAGGCAAAGAACTTTACACTGTAGAAAGATGACAAATACTACTTCAGCCAGATGATCAAGCTTGACATCAGCAGTCATAAATCATGTACCCTTGATATGATCTGATAAGAATGGCAATTTACCTCTCTGGTTTTTGTCCCCAAAACATATAACCTCAATTTAACAATAAGAAGAACACTGCACAAATCCCAATTAAGGAAATTCTACAAACTACCTGACCAATATTCCTCAAAACTGTCAAAGTCATCAAAAACAAGGAAAGTCTGAGATTGTCACAACCAAGAAGAGCTTAAGGAGACATGATGATTAAATGTAATGTGGGATCCTGTATAGGAGCCTGCGATGACAAAAGGGACATTAGAAAAAAATGAAGAAATCTTGAACAAAGTAAGGACTTTAGTTAATAATAATGCATCCATATTGGTTCAGTAGTTATGATAAATGTACTATACTAATATAAGATGTTAAAAATAAGGGATATTAGGCATGGGATATATGAGAACTCTCTGTACTATATTTACAACTTTTCTGTAAATTGAAAGCTATTCTAAAATAAAAAGTTTAATCCCACTTACACCAATGGACAGATCACCCAAAATGAAAATAATGAAACACAAGCTTTAAATGACAAATTAAACAAGATGGACTTAACTGATATTTATAGAACATTCCCTCCCAAAACAACACAATACACTTTCTTCTCAAGTGCCCGTAGAACATTCTCCAGTATAGACCATATCTTGGGTCACAAATCAAGCCTTGATAAATTTAAGAAAATTGAAATCATATGAAATATATCTTCCACCCACAACAATATGGGACTAGATAACAATTACAGGAAAAAATGTAAAAAATACAAACACATGGAGGCTAAATAATACAATACTAAATGACCAAGAGATTACTGAGGAAATCAAAAAATACCTAGAAACAAATGACAATGAAAACACGAAGACCCAAAACCTATCAGATGCAGCAAAAGCAGTTCTAAGAGGGAAGTTTATAGAAATACAATCCTACCTCAAGAAACAAGAAACAACTCAAATAAACAACCTAACCTTACACCTAAAGCAATTAGAGAAAGAAGAACAAACCCCCCCCCCAAAATTTGCAGAAGGAAAGAAAACATAAAGATCAGATCAGAAAAAAACAAAAAAGAAATGAAGGAAACAATAGCAAAGATCAATAAAAATAAATGTGGTTCTTTGAGACGATAAACAAAGTTTATAAACTATTAGCCAGACTCATCAAGAAAAAAAAGAAGACTCACATCAATAGAATTAGAAATGAAAAAGGAGAAGTAAAAACTGACACTGCAGAAATACAAAAGAGATTACTACAAGCAAATATATGCCAATAAAATAGACAACCTGGAAGAAATGGAAAAATTCTTAGAAAAACACAACCTTCCGAGACTGAACCAGGAAGAAATAGAAAATATGAACAGACCAATCACAAGCACTGAAATTGAAACTGTGATTTAAAATCTTCCAACAAGCAAAAGCCCAGAACCAGATGGCTTCACAGGTGAATTCCATCAAACATTTAGAGAAGAGCTAACACCTATCCTTCTCAAACTCTTCCAAAATATAACAGAGGGAGGAACACTCCCAAACTCATTCTACGAAGCCACCATCACCCTGATACCAAAACCAGACAAAGATGTCACAAAAAAAGAAAACTACAGGCCAATATCACTGATGAACACAGATGCAAAAATCCTCAACAAAATACTAGCAAAGAGAATTCAACAGCACATTAAAAGGATCACACATCATGATCAAGTGGGGTTTATCCCAGGAATGCAAGGATTCTTCAATGTACGCAAATAGGTCAATGTGATAAACCATATTAACAAACTGAAGGAGAAAAACCATATGATCATCTCAATAGATGCAGGAAAAGGTTTTGACAAAATTCAACATCCATTTATGATAAAAACACTCAGGAAAGTGGGCATAGAGGGAACTTGCCTCAACATAATAAAGGCCATATATGACAAACTCACAGCCCAAATCATTCTCAATGGTGAAAAACTGAAACCATTTCCTCTAAGATCAGGAACAAGACAAGGTTGTCCACTCCCACTGCTATTATTCAACATAGTTTTGGAATTTTTAGCCACAGCAATCAGAGAAGAAAAAGAAATAAAAGGAATCCAAATTGGAAAAGAAGTAAAACTGTCACTGTTTGCAGATGACATGATACTATACATAGAGAATCCTAAAGATGCTACCAGAAAACTACTAGAGCTAATCAATGAATTTGGTACATTAGCAGGATATAAAATTAGTGCACAGAAATCTCTTGCATTCCTATACACTAATGATGAAAAATCTGAAAGAGAAATTAAGGAAACACTCCCATTTACCACTGCAACAAAAAGAATAAAATACCTAGGAATAAACCTACCTAAGGAGACAAAAGACCTGTATGCAGAAAAATATAAGACACTGATGAAAGAAATTAAAGATGATACAAACAGATGGAGCAATATACCATGTTCTTGGATTGGAAGAATCAACATTGTGAAAATGACTATACTACCCAAAGGAATCGACAGATTCAGTGCAATCCCTATCAAACTACAAATGGCATTTTTCACAGAATTAGAACAAAAAATTTCACAATTTGGAAACACAAAAGACCCTGAATAGCCAAAGCAATCTTGAGAAAGAAAAATGCAGCTGGAGAAATCAGGCTCCCTGACTTCAGACTGTACTACAAAGTTACAGTCATCAAGTCAGTATGGTACTGGCAAAAAAACAGAAATATAGATCAGTGGAACAGGATCGAAAGCCCAGAGATAAACCCACGCACATATAGTCACCTTCTCTTTAATAAAGGAGACAAGAGTATACAATGGAGAAAAGACAGCCTCTTCAATAAGTGGTGCTTGGGAAACAGGACAGCTACATGTAAAAAATGAAATTAGAATACTCCCTACCATCATACATAAAAATAAACTCAAAATGGATTAAAGACCTAAATGTAAGATCAGACACTGTAAAACTCTCAGAGGAAAACATAGGCAGAACACTCTATGACATAAATCACAGTAAGAGCCTTTTTGACCCACCTCCTAGAGAAATGGAAATAAAAACAAAAATAAACAAATGGGACCTAATGAAACTTAAAAGCTTTTGCACAGCAAAGGAAACCCTCAGACAAAAGACAACCCTCAGAATGGGAGAAAGTATTTGCCAACGAAGCAACTGACAAAGGATTAATCTCCAAAATATACAAGCAGCTCATGCAGCTCAATATCCAAAAAAACAAACAACCCAATCCAAAAATGGGCAGAAGACCTAAATAGCATTTCTCCAAAGAGATTATCCAGACTGCCAACAAACAGATGAAAGGATGCTCAACATCACTAATCATTAGAGAAATGCAAATCAAAGCTACAACGAGGTATCACCTCACACTGGTCAGAATGGCCATCATCAAAATATCTACAAACAATAAATGCTGGAGAGGGCATGGAGAAAAGGGAACCCTCTTGCACTGTTGGTGGGAATGTAAATTGGTACAGCCACTATGGAGAACAGTATGGAGGTTCCTTAAAAAACTACAAATAGAACTACGGTATCACCCAGAAATCTCACTACTGGGCATATACCCTGAGAAAACCATAATTCAAAAAGAGTCATGCACCACAATGTTCATTGCAGCTCTATTTATAATAGCCAGGACATGGAAGCAACCTAAGTGTCCATCAACAGATGAATGGAGAAAGAAGATGTGGCACATATATACGATGGAATGTTACTCAGCCATAAAAAGAAACAAAAGTGATTTATTTGTAGTGAGGTGGATGGTCCTAGAGTCTGTCATACAGAGTGAAGTAAGTCAGAAAGAGAAAAACAAATACCATATGCTAACACATATATATGGAATCTAGAAAAAAAAAAGGTTCTGATGAACCTAGGGGCAGGACAGAAATACAGAGGCAGATGTAGATAATGGACTTGAGGATATGGGGAGGGGGAAGGGTAAGCTGGGACGAAGTGAGAGAGTGGCATGGACATATATACACTACCAAACGTAAAATAGCTAGCTAGTGGGAAGCAGCCGCAGAGCACAGGGAGATCAGCTCGGTGCTTTGTGACCACCTAGAGGGGTGGGATAGGGAGGGTGGGAGGGAGACGTAAGAGGGAAGGGACATGGGGATATATTTATATATATAGCTGATTAACTTTGTTATACAGCAGAAACTAACACAACATTGTAAATCAGTTATATTCCAATAAAGATGTTTAAATAAATAAATACAAATAAAATTAAAAGTTTATTTAAAAACACACTGTGGACTATATTGTGAGGACAAACAAAACAGCTTGCTGGCCTCTAGAATGCTATCTCGTTTATAACAGGATCTCTGAGAAAGCAGAAACTGTTGGATTCCTAGGGCCAGCAGGAGCTTAGATACTACAGAGTGGGTCTGCTGAATACCTGACGCAAGGGAGATGAATAAAACCCTTTGGGAGTGGCCCCATCCACTGCTGAGGTAAGACTGAGCAGTATGCCGAGTGACCTTAAGGTGGGAGGGGGTGGGGGAAAGAGAGGTTTTTTTATTACTATAGTGCATAGCAGTCTAGCAGACTACTTCTAAAGCAGTTCAGACGTGACAGGAAGCTGCCTTTGGAGCCTTGTAGAGTACATTATGTGGGTGCTGGTCAATGAGGAACTGTACCTTGCAGGGGACTACATCTGGCAGATTGAACTTGGAGTTTTGCAAACAGAAATTTAAAATATTAGCTTTAGAGTTAAAATGCCACAGAATGAAAGAAGATGGATTTGAGGGAGGCCATTCCCATATTGCCATTAACTGAGAAAAAATATATATATATAGCTCTGTCTTGATTGATAATTTGGGGATAAAAATGGTAAACCAGTATAAATTATTTTTGTGGACCAGAAAGAATGCATAATTCTTAAGAATATTTTTTCTGGGATACACCCAGGATAAGTGCCTAGTGGGGAAACAGACACAGTGAGGGGAGGAAGGAGAGACCTGACAGGAAAATTAACCAACCTCACCTTTTTGGGATTAAGTCCTCCTCATAGAAATCAGTCTCATAAAAACGGTGTACGGGAAAGCCCAGCATCAACTTCTGGTCTGATCTTTTCAGCCCAGTTCCACTCTGGGCTGATAGCCAGACTGTTTTAAATCAATTGACTGTGGATTAAAGTGGAACTAGGCTTGTGGATTGTTTGAGACCAATAGGAAGTGTTTTATTATTCCATAAGTCAGAGTACCTTTGTACAGTGCTTTATGATTATGTTTTTTGGGAAAAAATTCCATTTCATATACATTATTTCACTTTGATTTTGAACCTTACAGCTGCAAGACGTAGAAAGCAATGTTTATGATGTTCATTACAAAAAGATGGGAAGACTGAGAAGAGATTTAGTAATTAGTTTAAGGTAACACAAATAGAAAGTTATGAACACAGACTTTAACTTAGCTTGCTTTTTTTTTTTTTTTTTTCGGTACGCGGGCCTCTCACTGTTGTGGCCTCTCCCGTTGCGGAGCACAGGCTCCAGACGCGCAGGCTCAGTGGCCATGGTTCACGGGCCCAGCCGCTCCGTGGCATGTGGGATCTTCCCGGACCAGAGCACGAACCCACGTCCCCTGCATCGGCAGGCAGATTCTCAACCACTGCGCCACCAGGGAAGCCCTAACTTAGCTTTTTTGACTCTCTGGCCCAGTTCTCTTTTCACTCTGCCATGCTGCCTTTTATACACTTCCTAGGGCCTGATTCTGACTGGTTTCACCCACATTCCAAGCTACCTTAAAGTTTCAGAGAAGATTTTGGGTGAATACACAATGCAGCCAACAGTGATCCTCTATGTAATTGGAACTGAAATAGGAGGGAAATCATCTAGGCTATAGGCATGAAATGACACCTGAGTGCTTCCTCCTCTCAGCACTTCCTGTTACTTGAAGCAGCTCATAGCATCTCTGTCTATTGAGACCACTTTTGGGGCACTGGCTGACAATTTGTCACAAGGATCTGGGTAAGATGCAGTTTTAACCAAAAATGTCAGTGATATAAGGACATTTTTTTCGTACTGTCACCCCTGAAAGAGTTGCAGCATAAGCTAAGTCATTGCTCAGATTCCAAATCAGGAGATTTGGCATCAGGAAGACTTAGCCAAACCAGGATAATCAGTTCAGCATTTGAGTATTTTATCAATTAGACACCAATGATCTGGCTTTCAGGACATTCATGGATTTTTGCTTAATTTATACCTATGCTTTAAATGGACATTTTGTATCATGGAAGGTGAGGGTAAGGAGATGGTGAGGGGAGGCACAACCCCTGTAACTGGAGGTAGCACAAATTATCCCAATTACCAAATGGTTCCAGAACTCTTCTTTCCTTTGTCAAATGAGGGGAATGATGGCTGAATACAATAGGATAGCAGGGGCATCAGCCCCAGCACTTAGAGTAAAACAACATTAAAACAAAGCCCAGGTCTGGAGTGACCGATTTTATCACTATTGTTGTTATTTATGTATTTAGTTCCAGATATTATAAGTGTCTAATGTGGCCACCCAACAGCAAGGCTGTCTAACCACCCAAATGATTTGATCTACTTAAATCAAACTACATTCAAAAGGAATGTAAAAACACTGACTGAAAGACTGCCCTCACTATTCTAACACAGAGCCTGAAACCTCCATCCTGTCATGCATGTAGAGCCATAGATGCAATATTCAATCAATCATCCATAAGAATTTTATTGAGAACAAACCATATGATAGGAATTACTCATAGGATATGAAGATTCAGAGATGAACAAACCTTGGCTCTTCCCTTTGAGGAGCTGACCTAATAACTCTGAAGTAAAGCAAGTAAAAAGACTATTAAAAATCATAATAGAGAAGTAAGTCCTATGAGATTGCAGAGTCAAGGCCCCTAGTTCAGTAGGAGACACTCAGGGAAGGCTTCTTGGGGGAAGTGACATCTAAGCTATATTTTAAAGGACAAATAAGCAGGTAGAGTGGAGAAAATTGGGAGAGACATCCCTACCGGAGGAAAAGTGTAAAGGCTCAGATGTATTAGAGCAAATGGTTCATTGAGGAGCTGAAAGTAGTTCAGCACAGCTAAGGAAAGGCATGACGTAATGTAATAATGACAGATGAGGATGGAAAGGTAAACAGGAGTCAAGTTAGAAAAGGCCTTGTGGACCATGCTAAAGAGTTTGCACTCTCTCTAAAACTGTCTATATGTACTGAATGATTTTAGATAGGACAATGCATTAAAATTGGGTTCACAGCATTATGTTATCTGAAAGGGCCTCCATATTAGCATCAGTGATTTCTAGGCAGGAGCTAGTCACTAAAGGAATGAGAACAGAATTAGGGACGGCAGGTCCAGGTCAGGTACAATGAATACTAACCAGGATTGAATAATGGGAAATCGTGTTTATTGTTGGACTTCGGATACACAGGCTCCTGTCTTTAGAGTAGAACTCATTCCTCCCAATGGTATGTCCCCCCCTCTCTGTTTGTGCCACTGAAACCAAGCAGGACCTTGTGGGGCTCCTGAGAACAAAAGTCTTTCTGTGTCTCCCATTTCTTGTTTGCAGGAAATAGGCTTCATTCAGCCTCCATGACCTTCCCTGAGATCCAAAGGGCAGGTTCAAACAGTTGCTAATCAGGGAAGGGAAGAACAATCAAGAAACAATAGTGCAGGGCTTCCCTGGTGGCGCAGTGGTTGAGAGTCTGCCTGCCGATGCAGGAGACACGGATTCGTGCCCCGGTCCGGGAAGATACCACATGCCATGGAGCAGCTGGGCCCGTGAGCCATGGCTGCTGAGCCTGTGCATCCGGAGCCTGTGCTCCGCAACGGGAGAGGCCACAACAGTGAGGGGCCCGCGTGCTGCCAAAAAAAAAAAAAAAAAAAAAAAAAAAGAAACAATAGTGCAGACTTGGGGCAGGGTTCTTGTTCCTCTTCAAGGGATATACATAGTATCTCTGAGTTCTTCTGCAGAACTAAAACCCCCACCAAATGGAAGATGTTAAGTACTTGATGAAGCATTCTTCTTTCTAGAGAGAAGGCCACAGTTTGATAACCTCAAGAACAACAGGATGTTCCCTGGATTAGAGGAATGCAGACCTTGCAGGCACACTGATTCTTATCAACATCCCTGACTATAAAACTCTCACAAAGCCCCCTCCGAGGTTGGGACACACAGTTTTGAGGGCATTAGCCTGCTGTGGCCCCCTTTGCCTAGCAGAGCAATAAAGCTATTCTTTTCTACTTCACCCAAAACTCTGCCTCTGAGATTCAATTCTGTACTGGTGCATGGAGGCCAAATTTCAGCTACACC
Organism: Mesoplodon densirostris; assembly: GCF_025265405.1. NCBI lineage: Eukaryota > Metazoa > Chordata > Mammalia > Artiodactyla > Ziphiidae > Mesoplodon > Mesoplodon densirostris. Next base: position 30,232,953 of record NC_082681.1, on the reverse strand, counting down.
ACCTTCTTTCTTTCTCTACTTTAAGTTCTGATAACAAGAAAGCAGGACCTCATAAATGAGAACTTAACCAGACATATTTATTACCCCTATGCTAATATAGACTGATATTAAAAAGTAAATTACTCATAATGCCAGCTTGGCTCTACCTTAGAGTTACACTGATCCAATTAGCTGCTTTCTCAGTTACACGTTGGATTAATTACCTAGAAAGACAGCTGCTTTTAGTAAAAATGTAGTATCTCACATACAGAGCTTAAATATATCCCATGAGACAGAGTAGAGCCCTATTTGGGCATAGGTGTGTAAAGTATGTTTACTCTCCAACCTTTATATTTAATTAGCAATCAGCAGGGCATAACCAGTGACAGAACCTCTTCTAGGCCCCCTGTCAGCCATTGACACAGCCTTTGGGCCATAGTCAGGCTGAAAATAATATCACTTGCATTAATATTTAATTCTGATTTCCATCTGGAAGAGCTATAAAAACTGCTGAGGGTTAGCAATTGTAGGAAGGAAGAAAAGAGCTCAGGTTTCAAATGTACTAAAAGTGGCCCTGATTTGGGAGCAATGGTGTGCCAGTGTTCAGGAAAATTGCAGATGAATTATTTGAGTGAGGGCATTTTCTACCTAAATTAGCTAAGAAAGACTGTAGCATAAACACAATATTTTATATATTGCTTGCCATGGCTTGCTGCCACTCTTTCACATTTTAAGAAAAAGATCTCCATCTTCTAATAAAGGGCATCAGAAAAGCAATGAATGGTAATCAAGCGCTTAAAAATAGTTGGACTGGTGCCTCTTTGAGGTGCCATGGCAAAACTTGTACCTGGAACCAATTCTTTCAGTACCTCAATAGGTGACCTTGGGAAAGTTTCTTAAAATCTCCATAGAACTTTTTTCTTCACCTATGAAATTTTGAAATGATTTAAAGATGAGATAATAAATATTAAAATGTTAAATATATACACACACACAACATGTTGTTGAGGATTTGATTATAAGTGAATCATTGAATGAATCATAAAACTTGAAAGCTGGAAGAGATCTTAATGCTCATAAATTCAACCCACTCCTTTTATAGATAAGAAATTTGAATCCATAGAGGGAGACTGACTTGCCCAATGTCAATTTTCCACTAAGAATTACCTCTCACTCAGTTTGACTCCCACTTATGACTTTGTTTCATGTTAGTTAGAAAAGGGATAGGTAAGACAAACCTAGTAGGAGAAAAATGAGGCAGAGAGAGCAATACTTTGGAGCCTGGACGACAGAGAAGAGTGCTAGCAGTTAGAAATTATGTTGGCACTCAGTGTTCTACTAATGATGTTACAGTTAAGGAACCTAAGATGATCAGAGCTTTAACCCAGACCACTGCCAACCCCTCCCTAAAATAGTCACATGCAACAAGGAACAGTGACAATGGAAGGTAAAGTCATATTTGCTGGGACTTTGGCCACAAACCCCACTACAGAAAATCCTAATGAGTTGGGCTAGACCACACATAGAATGCTGCCTTTTACATGATAGTTAAGCTTTTGACCAAATCAGACCATGTGTTCTGCTCTATAGAATTTGGTCACTTCCTAACACCTCCACTGCTACCACTCTGGCTGAAGCCACTATCGCCTCATACAAGAGTCATTGCAGTAGCCTCTTAACTGATCTCTTTGCTTCCACTCTTGTCTTTATAATCTATTCTCAAAAAATGGTCAGTGATTCTGTTAAAATGTAAGTCAGATTATCTTGTGTTCCTACTTAAAACCCTCTAACTCATCCCAGTGGCAGTTAAAGCCTATCACAAAACCTCCTTCCCTGTTATCTCTGACTCATCTCCTGCTACTCTCCATCTCAATCACTGCTCCAGTCACAATGGCTTCTGTGCTGTTCCTTGAACTACACCAAACACATTGGCTTCTCAGGACCTTTTCATTTGTTGTTTCCCCTGTCTGGAGTGCTCTTCCTCCAGACATGTGCTTACTTCACAAGGATTTCTACTCAAATGCCGCTTAGAGAGGTCTTTTTTGATCTCTATAAAAATAGTAATATTCACCCACCCTTTCAGTCTCTAGTTCTCCCTTATCCTGCTGTATTGTTCTCTACTTCACTTCTTACCATCTTTCTGCCTCCCCCACTAGAATGCAAGTGTCATAAGGCCAGAGAGTTCAGTGTTTTTGTTTTGTTTTGATTTGTTTTGATTTTTCTTCACAATGTATCTTAATGCTTAAAACAAAGTCTGGAATACAGTAGACACACAATAAATACTTGTTGAACATATTAATGATTGAATAGGCACTTAAAAATGCCACATATATTTATGTGACAGGCACTATGCTAAGTACATTGCATTCATTGTCTCCCTTAATTCTTACACATACAGAAGTATAACTAGGAAGATACTGTTCATTATCTCCCTTCTGGATGAGAAACCTGAGAGGTTAAATAATTTGTACAAGGTCGCTAGTTGTAGCACAGCCAGAATTCATTAAAATCCAAGTGATGAAACCGAGTCCACCTAAAACTGATACCAAGCAGGACCCTGTGGGGCTCCTGGGCACAAAAGCCTTTCTGTGTCCCCTGTTTCTTGATTACAGGGAGTAGGCTTCATTCAGCCTCCATGACCTTCCCTGCGTTCCAATGAGCAGGTTCAAAACAGTTGCTAATTAGGGAAGGGAGGGGATGTGGAGACAAGAGAGGAGCAGTCAAGAGAAACAATAGTGCAGCCTTGGGGCAGGGTCCTGGTTCTCCCTCAAGGGAAACACATAACAATATCTTTGAGCTGTTTTGCAGATACTGACACCCCTACCAGGTGGGAGAAGTTAACTGTATGCTGCCCATAAGCACGGAGACCCCAGACCTGTTGGAACCAGAAGGTTGATGATGCTGATTCCCGATTACCTCACCACCAACCCATCAGAAGAATGTCCATGAGCTAATCATGTCCTCTTTGAAGAATTACTATAAAACTCCCCACTAACCCCCTCCAGGTCGGAACACACAGTTTTGAGGGCATTAGCCTGCTGTGGCCCCCTTTGCCTGGCAAAGTGATAAAGCTATTCTTTCCTACTTCACCCAAAACTCTATTCAAGATTTAATTCACTGTTAGGATAGAGAGGCCGAATTTGGCTTCAAAAGCAAGTTCCTTTGCTGAGTTTATATTAACCTCTCTATCCAAAATGTTATTCCCTTTCTTGTTCAACGACTGCTCAAGGTTGAGAAGTATCAAGAAAAGGGGGGGGGGGGACTGAAACTTAGTAGGACCCTGTGGGGCCCTCCCAGGCACAAGAGCCTTTCTGTGTCCCCGTTTATTGTTTGTAGGTAAAAGGCTTTCAGCCTCTTAGACCTTCCCTGAGTTCTATAGGGCAGCTTTGAACAGTTACTAATCATGGGAGTGAGAGAATGCATAAAGAAACAATAGTGCAGGGTCCTGGTTCCTCCTCAAGGGATATACATAACAATCTGATACGTATCTCTGAGTTCTTCTACAGGAACTAAGCCCCCCACCCAGGTGGAGGATGGCAACTTCAGGCTGAGCACATGCAATGTGGACCCCAGACTGGTTGGAACCAGAAGATTGATGATCGAGATTCCTGGAACACCACCCTGTTACCTCACTGCCAACAATCTGTGGAAGGTTACACACCCTGCAGCCCTCCCCCCAAATTTTGCCTATAAAAACTCTTCCCTGAAAGCCATCAGGGAATTTGGGTCTTTTGAGTACAAGCTGCCCATTCACCTTGCACGGCCCCTGCAATAAACCTTTCTCTGCTTCAAACTCCAACATTTTGGTTTCTTTGGCCTCACTGTGCATCTAGCACATGAACTTGGGTTCAACAACACAAGTATGGCTCACTCCCAAAGCCCATTAACTTAACTACCATGAAATACTGCCTTTTTAGTTCCAATCTGAACCTGAATTTACTTGCCCTTTCTCTCTTCTTTCTAAACCTGTTTTATGGGAATAATTGACACTGTATAATATGCCACTATCCAGGAAAGTCTCTCCCTGCCTACTGAATATCAGGCTAGTAAGTGATGGGATTCCAAGCAGGACACCATTCAGTTTCAACAAATGACTCTGAATGCTGATGAGCTGTCATGAAAAAGGGCACAAGTGGTGGGAATGTTCTGTACACTGAGGCCTGCCCAGCAGACTGGCCCCATGTGATTTTAGTGCTTATCTGAAGCTCAGCATACCAGACAGCTGTTGAATATCCTGGGAGTTGGAACACAAACAGCCACATAAAACACTGGATCTTGGCCATAAATTTCAAATCCTCATATCAAGCTGTCACCTCATTGAACATAATACTTGTATCAGTCCATGTGTGCCTGTTGACAATAATATTTTCTTAAGGAAGAAAACAGGCAAGAAATTATCTAATCCAGACAAGTCACCCATAAACCCTAGGAAGAAGATGTGAATTTATTTGTATCTGGAGCTTTATATAAAACATTGGGGGTCATAAAATGACTGTTGCACACAATAATAATTACATATTTATTGATCCTGCCCTTGACAGTGTCCAAAGTGATTTTATGTACATTATCTCAGTTTAAGCTTTTAACAGCTGCCTGAGGAATGCAGATGAAGAAACCAAGTTCCTGGGTGTGATGGCTAGTAAGTGGCACAGCCTGAACGAGATCTGTACCCAGATCTTCTAACTCCCAGTCCAGTGTTCTCTTCTCCATATCACACAACATTCCTAGTAATTTCTTTGTGGAAACTCTGCATTCATTATACCCAGGCATATTCAAGTCTGGCAATCACCATGTTCTACCAAAGTTTTCTCCATAGACACGACATAGGTACACTCTTAACTGGAACCATAGAAGTAGTACTGCAAATCTCCTTGCCCCCTTCCACCAGTCTGAGTTAAGACCTTATGTATCCCTATTTTGTTTAGTCATTAGAGGAGAGCCACATGGAAGAGAGTAACTCCATATTATTAATTGATATAACCAGCTAGCTTCAGTATCCTAGCACTATCTTAAAGAATGGGCCATTGGACAGATTCATTTTAATGGGAAAAAGCGCATCAAAAGGGGGAGAGACAGGTCAGCTTTGAATACAGAGCACCAGCCAAAGAGCCTAGGTATCCGGAGGACAATATGGGAACACACAATACCTGGAGTAGGAAAGAATGTGTGGCGGGATGAGGGCTGAGGGGAGTGAAGAACATGAGAGGTGGAAAGAAAAAGAGTTTAGGAGTTTAAACCATGACTGACCAATTTTGCTTTGGGCTACCTTTGATGGAAAAAAAAGTTCTATCTGAAGCAAAACTAATAAAAATGAGTTTGCAAAGATAAAATATTGTTTGTAAATAGTACAAAAACAGAAAAGAAGCAAAAAAAAAGCCTTAGCTGTCCAATGTACTCCATTACATTATCCAGAGAAGATGGAACTGGTTTTCTAGAAAGCTAATGAGCTACTAAATGGAGGGTGTGAACTGCAAATGATGCCAATCAGGACAAACTTATGGTTACTAAGGGGGAAAGGGGGGGAGGGATAAATTGGGAGACTGGGATTAGCATATACACAATACCATACATAAATTAGATAACTAATAAGAACCTACTGTATAGTACAGGGAACTCTACTCAATACTCTGTAATGACATATATGGGAAAAGAATCTAAAAAAGAGTGGATAGGGACTTGTCTGGCGGTCCAGTGGTTAAGACTCTGCACTTCCAATGGAGGGGGCATGGGTTCGATTCCTGGTCGGGGAACTAAGATCCTGCGTGCCGCACAGTGCAGCCAAAAAATAAAAATTAAAATAAATAAATAAAAGAGTGGATATATGTTGTTAAAAAATGGGAAACTATGCTGCATGCTATGCCAGCTTTTTCGCTGAATCCCTGAGTTAAATTATGTAAATAGTAAGCAGTTTGTAAGAAAGCACTAAAACCTCAAGGGTTACAAATGATAACAAAAAAAGTATTACAGGCAGTGGTTATCTTCTTTAATTCTTTAAGTGTTCCATGGTAGTAACCAGAATTTGATCAATAATTGTTGTAAGTAAAGTAAAAAAAGAAACAAGAACTGTTTATTGATATTCATTTAAAGAAGCTTTTTTAGAACATTTTGAATAACACGTTTCTACTGTGTAATATTTTAGCTCTGTTCTTGCGATACATATGGAATTCTATTCTGAAATGAAATATATTTACCAGTGAATTAGGAGAGGATGTTAAGATAAGTGGTACCACTAAACACACTAATCACAAACCTTCTAGTTATCCACCATGTCCAAATGTCTTTGAAATTGGAACCTTTAGAAGACATGTATTGTTCCCTTTAGTTTCAAACAGAAATAACTTCTGTGAAGTTTGTCATAGGCCAGTTTTCACAAAGAACACCTTCGAGAGCTGGTATAGCATATAGGTTTCTTTTCATCTGCCAATTTCAATTGTTTTGTGGTGGCCATGTGCATTACTGCTAAGAATTCTAAGGCTACTTCCAGGCTCAGCCAGAAAGAATCCCATGATTAATTTATCCTGTCCATGGTTGAAGGAAAAGGGAAGTGGAACTACAAGTATCAAATATTCGCTACCTCTTCTCTAGAGACTATTTTATCCTCTTAATTTTGATGACTAAAATTTGGGTAGCTTCTGCTAGCAGGTAGTGATAATTTCTGACAGAGTAATGCAGTCTGCCCTTTCACTTTCCTTAGGGGTGCATAAGTGAGAGATGTGAAAGATAAATCATTGCCCTATTATATAAAAAAATAACACAATTTGATACCTAGGTTTCACAATCCTTAAGGAAATATATGACTGGAGCAAGATTAAAAGAAATAGAAAATATATGTACAAGGCAATTTGTCAGTCTTATTAAAATAAGCTACATTGATATGTTTCGTAACTAAACCTTGATTCTTCTTTTTTTTTGAATTTATTTATTTGTATTTATTTCTTTATTTATTTATTTATTATTAGTTTCTGTTTTATAACAAAGTGAATCAGTCATACATATACATCTGTTCCCACATCCCTTCCCTCATGCATCTCCCTCCCTCCCACCCTCCCCATCCCACCCCTCCAGGCGGTCACAAAGCACCGAGCTGATCTCCCTGTGCTCTGCGGCTGCTTCCCACTATCTATCTACCTTACGTTTGGTAGTGTATATATGTCCATGGCTCTCTTTCGTTTTGTCACAGCTTACCCTTCCCCCTCCCCATATCCTCAAGACCATTCTCAAGTAGGTCTGTGTCTTTATTCCCGTTTTACCCCTAGGTTCTTCATGACATTTTTTTTAAATTCCATATATATGTGTTAGCATATGGTATTTGTCTTTCTCTTTCTGACTTACTTCACTCTGTATGACAGACTCTAGGTCTATCCACCTCATTACAAATAGCTCAGTTTCGTTTCTTTTTATGGCTGAGTAATATTCCATTGTATATATGTGCCACATCTTCTTTATCCATTCATCCGATGATGGACACTTAGGTTGTTTCCAGCTCCGGGCTATTGTGAATAGAGCTGCAATGAACATTTTGGTACATGTCTCTTTTTGAATTATGTAAACCTTGATTCTTGTTTGGATTTATGGAAATATTCTAAATTCTTTCTCAATGTGATTTTTAGGCCCTGTAAAGTGGCTTCTAGGCCTAGTCATTTATGGGAGCAAAAGCAAGCAGTTTGTAACGTTGATGCTAAAGCTCCACATCCACTGTCTTCCACTGCAGTTATTGAGTACACTGTGGTTTGCCTGACTCTTCACACTGTCCTTAGATGATTACCTCTCAATATTGTGATTTTCAGTAAAATCTTAAACTGCTTTTCCCTATTTCCTCCATTCCTTAGTTTGCCCTGTATGGGTCCTTGAAGCTGAAGTGAGTCTCTTATAGGCAGCATATAGTAGGGTCCTGTTTTGTTAATCCATTAAGGCACTTCATGGTTTTCGAATGGAAAATATAATCCATTCACATTTAAAGTAATTATTGATAGGCAAGAACTTACTGCTGCAATGTTGTTAATTGTTTTCTGTCTATTTGGCAATTCCTTTGTTCCTTTCTTCCTCTCTTGCTGTCTCCCTTTGTGATTTGATGATTACCTATAGTGATACACTTTAATTCTACTCTATCTTGTGTGTATCTACTATAGACTTTTGTTTTGTCGTTACCTTGATGCTGACTTTGAAACATCTCATAAATATAACAGTCTATTTTTACCAAATAACAGCTTAACTTTTATTGCATACAAAAGTCTACTCTTTTATTCTCCCCTCACACTTTTATATTTTTGATATCACAACTTGCATCTTTTTATAGTGTATCCATTAACAAATTATTATAGCTATAGCTATTTCTGATACCTTTGTCCTTCAACCTTTACAATAGAGTTAATTGGATAACAGACCACCATATTAGATTATTCTGAATCTGACTATATATTTGCCTTTACTAGTGTGTTCTTTATTTTCATATGTTTTTATGTTACTAGTTAGTGTCCTTTAGTTTCTGCCTGAAGAACTACTTTCAGCATTTCTTTTAAGCCAGGCCTAGTAGTGGTAAACTCTCTCAGTTTCTGTTTGGGAAAATCTTTATGTCACCTTCATTTCTGAAGGACAACTTTGCTGGGTAAAGCATTCTTGGTTGGCAGTTTATTTCTTTCAGCACTTTGAACAGATCATCCCATTCTCTCCTGGTCTGCAAGGTCTCTGCTGAGAAATCTACTGATAACCTTATGGGGGTTCCCTTGTATAAGAGAATTTCTTTTCTCTTGCTGCTTTTATAATTCTCTTTGTCTTTGATTTTACATACTTTTTATTATGATGTGTCTTGGAGAAGATCATTTTGGATTGAAGTTTTGTGGTGACTTATTAGCTTCATGAACTTAGATGCTCAAATCTCTCCCTAGTTTTGGGAGGTTCTCAGCCATTATTTCTTTAAATAATTTCTTTGTTCCTCTCTTTTTCTAGAACTCCAATAATAGAGGCTGGGGTCTTCTATTCTGCCATCTTGGTGACATCACTCTCCTGGCACTAGTTTTAATTCATACTTGAAGATCTAACTGGACACCATCTTGCCCAGGTGGAGCCAAGAAAATTGTTTACCATCTTCATCTCTACTATCTTTCTTCAGTATAGATACTTATGTACAATTTGAAGATGCAAATGGGCATTGCTGGTTGAAAGTACTAAGAGACTTTGAAAAATAATTGTGCATACACACTGTTTCTAATCACTCTCCTTTCATTCTCTCCAGAATCTAGTCCAGTTGGACTTTCTCCATCCTTACTCTGCCAAAAATGCTATTGATAACGTTCCCATTGACCTTTGCCTTACTAAATACAATGGTTAATTTTTATGTATCATCTTACCTAATCCATCACTCACCTCTTCCAGGAAAAAAAAACCTGTTTCTTTGTTTTATTGAAGTATAGTTGATTTACAATGTTGTGTTTGCTTCTGGTGTACAGCAGAGTGATTCAGTTTTATATATATATATTTTTATTATGGGTTATTACAAGATATTGAATATAGTTCCCTGTGCTATACAGTAGGTCCTTGCTATTTATCTATTTTATATATAGTACCTGCTAATCCCAAACTCCTAATTTATCCCTCCCCTCCCTTTCCCCTTTGGTAACTGTGTTTGTTTTCTATGTCAGAGTCCATTTCTGTTTTGTAAATAAGCCCATTTATATCATATTTTAGATTCTACATATAAGTGATATCATATATTTGTTTTCCTCTGTCTGACTGACTTCACTTAGTGTGATAATCTCTAGGTCCATCCATGTTGCTGCAAATGGCATTATTTAATTATTCTTTATGGCTGAGTAATATTCCAGTGTGTGTGTGTGTATACACATACATATGTATGTGTATACCACATACCACATCTTCTTTATCCGTTCCTCTGTTGATGGACATTTAGGTTGCTTCCATGTTTTGGCTGTTGTAAATAGTGCTGCTATGAACATTGGGGTGCATGTATCTTTCCGAATTAGAGTTTGCTCCAGATATATGCCCAGGAGTGGGATTTCAGGATCATATGGTAACTCTATTTTAGTTTTTTAAGGAACCTCCATACTGTTCTCCCTAGTGGCTGCACCAATTTACATTCCCAGCACCAGTGTAGGAGGGTTCCCTTCTCTCCACACCCTCTCTAGTATTTGTTTCTGGACTTTTTAATGATGGACATTCTGACTGGTGTGAGGTGGTACCTCACTGTAGTTTTGATTTTCATTTCTCTGATAATTAGCAATGTTGAGCATCTTTTAATGTGCTTATTAAAATTGTTCTTGTAAACAATTTTCTGTAAAATTGTTCTGTAAAAACTTGTTTTTTACTTCGTTTCTGACACCACATTCTCCTATTTCACTGACCACTCATCTTCAGTTCCCTTTGCTAGTTTTTCCTTGTGGAAGAGACTGGTTAGATGTTTATTAAACACATTTCCTTTACTTCCTTGGCACACACTTCCAGTACATTTCCAAGCCGCCCCCCCCCCAACACCCAGTTCATTGTAGCTACGTGACTGCTAATGGAAAGGTAGTACAACTTATATGTTCATATTTCAAACCTGGCCCATAAAGTTCTCCTACTCACAGTCCTCCAAATTCATTCTTTTTCTACCAGCCTGATGAAACATGATGACATTTAATGCTGTAATTGTGACCACCTGGGAAGCCAGGTAATTAAGGATAGTGGAAACATGAGTTAGGTCACTGCAGAAAAGTACTCCCTCCATCAGTAGCACTCCTTCTGGAATTTACTTAAGAAAGATATAAACATCTGTTTTCTTAAGACATTTAACAAATGCTTGTTAGAACAACTAATGTTTACTAACTAATATGTGCTTTGTTTTTCTGACCTCTTAATGTTACACTGCCCCAAGCACTAGTCCATGCATCTCTTATCTTTTCTATATATATTTTTCTCCTTTGATGATCTCATCCAGACTATATGCTAATGATTCATAAGTTTACATCTCTAGCCTAGACCTCTCCCCTAAAATTATACCTATACAAACAATTGTTTACCTGACATCTCTATTTGAATGTAATACTTAATATGTCCAAAACTGAACCCATGGTCATCCCCCCAAAACTTGTTCCTTACACACTTCCCCATTTCAGTTGTTGGCCATTGCTTCCTTCTACTCACAAGGCCAAAATCTTTGGATTTCTCCTTGACCCATCTCTTTCTTAACAGCCTCACATTAAATTTGTTGGAAAATCCTCATGTTTCTGCCTTCAAAATATATCCATAATTCAAGCACTTCTCACCACCTCCATCAGTACTACCTTAGTTTCAAAATCTTCATCTCTCACCTGACTTACAGCAGTATATTCCTAATTGGTCTCACAGCTTCCTCTTTTACTTCCCTTTAGTTTATTCATCACACAACAGGGTGATCCTCTTAAAATATAAATTATATACTATCACTCCCTTGCTTAGAAACCTCCAGTACCCTATGATCTCATCCATGTTAAAGGCCAATATCCTCACAATGGCCTGTAAGTCTACTTAATCTGACCTTTGATCTTTTCTCCTATATTGCCTGCCTTGCCTGCTCTTCTACAACCACATTGACCTCCTCACTGTTCCCTGAACATACCAGCCACGCTCCTACTTCAAGCCCCTTGGTGCTTCCTATTCTCATTGCCTAAATTTCATTCCCAAGATATCAGAACAGTTAATCTCCTCAGCTCCTTTAGGTCTTTACTCAAATGCATCCTTCTCAGCTAGGTCAATCCTCACCACTCTAGGTAAAAATGTAAACACCCCAACTCACTCTACACATACTCTCTGATTTATTTTGCTCCATATCACTTATCACCAACTAATGTACTATATATTTTACTTACTAGTTATTTTGTTATGTTCCACAAACTAGAAAGTAAACTCCATGAGAAAAGGATGCTTTTTCAGTGTTATACTCCCAGCACCAAGCACAAGCACATAGGAGGTTCACAATAAATATGAGTTAAATGGGTGCATTTTACCTCACTGCTCTCTTCAGTTCTCTTGATTGGAATTGAGCAGATCTTCATCCACTATCCACAGGTCCTTGTAGCAAATGGCAAGGGAAGAAACCATCTCCCAACAGTACCAGTCGACTGTTTCCATGGCAGATATGAATCCTCCAGCCACTCACCAAGGTGCCTTAAAACAGCTAATTCCCATGCCACTGGAGTTGTTCTCCATCACATAGCTGCATTATTGTGCTACTCAGGTTGTGGCTGAAAGCTCTGTCCCCAGGGTCCCTTGGCCTGGCAGAATCCATCTCCACTGACTTCTATTCAATATCCTGCCAGCTATTTGAGCTTCTGTTACTATAGTAAAGGCTGATAAATAGCTATTATCTCCTTGGCATTGCAGGGATTTTTTTTCCTTCCTTCCTTCCTGAAATGCACCTGATTTGTTTTTATAGCAAATTCTTGGGAGGGAGGAGATTCTCTGCTTTCTTTAATTGTTCTCACTTTCATTACCTCTATCTCTATTGTGCTGAAATCTGTAAGTCACTTGTCTGCATCTACTTCCAGAGTTTGATCACTCTCTCTCTGCTTGTGGTCTGCTTTGTCCTAGAGCTATGGGCCACCAGCACATATTATCACTTTCTTGAGTGTTAAATAATTTGAGTAAATATTTTTATAAAACAGAATAACTTTATGATATTTAGGATGATCACGTTAGAGTTGTAAGTACATTTAGAGAAGTCACTTTTTCCAACACATTCAGTTTCCAAATGGGGAAACTGAGTCCCAGAGAATCTGAGTGACAGTAGTTACTTAGCATTTGCAAAGTGCTTTCACAAATATCTCCATATCTCCATGGAGAAATAATTATTATTCCCATTTTACATGTAAGAAAACTGGAAACTGGGGCTCTGAAAGGTTGAGTTCCAAATGACACACACAGCACAGGCAGGACTATGTGCTATCCTATGCTCTTCCCATTATACCCTGCTGCTTCCTACACACACCTCAGGAAAAAAAAGTGCTAAGCTCTTAACTTTGTGGGATGTAAAGGGGGATAAAGAAGAGTTGTACAGGGAACATGTTGACCCACAGTTAAACTGATTATTCTTGGCAAGAACAGTCTACTTCTATATCTTTGTCACTGCTCTTCTGACAGCTAGTGTAGTGCTGTTAAGTTGCTGAGGGCATAGATGACACAAAGCTTTGTTTAGACTCAAACTAGCATGGGTGAGTCCACTGGTCCTTAAAGGAGACCTTATCCCCATGCAGCTTCAGCACTGCCACTTGGCAGACACAAGTAATTGCCAAGGCCATGCTTAGTAAGTCTTTGTGGGTAAGTAACAAACATTAGACTAGTTGTCTCTACTCTCTGAATTCTTAGGTCAAAAGGAATACACCATATTCCCTCACTTAAATTTTCCTTCTTTTTCTCAGATGTTTTATTGTTAATACTAAGAGGCAGCAAGTTTAAGTTGTAAAGTATGTCTGTATGTGTCTATGTGTTCCACTAATGATGGTAAACTGGCATAGCTTGAGTTCAGGTATAAAGTCTTCCCAGCCAGTATGTTATTCTACTCATGGCAAAACCCTCCTTCAGCATAGAGTCTTCAACAACTTGGTAAGAATACCTGAAGTGCTGTCAACAGTGGTTAAGGTCTCTATAGATCTCTATTCAGCCAAGTAGATTTAATGCAACACAATTTCCTTTTTTCACTTATTCTTATCTAGATTCTAGAAGTTCCAGATACCTTTTGGGGACATATGAAAGGTGCTATTGTTCAACTGTATATTTATTAAAGGTACAATATTTGGCCTGGGATATGGAAATCAAGCAATTATCTTACACAGTTATACGAATTCTATATTTTGCCTTTCCAAGCAATGCCTTTGCCTTATTCATCATTTTCATCTGCGAACAAATGTAATCAACACACAACATCTTATCTAGAGGCAGTGGGATAGAAGGAGATAACAAGACTTGAGTACTAGCTCTGTCTTATACTAAGCTGTTTCATACTCAGTTGTGCCTCAGGAACTTTATCTGTATAATGAGATTAATACCCCCCCAAAAGTGTGTAGCTGTATCATATTTACCCAAACATAAGGTATTTTTTATTTAATTAGCATTTTTTCTAAATTAAAAACATAAATAGAAATAACCACAAAGATGAACTGACTTATTATTCTTCCCTTCTGAAGCAATGACTAATATTAGATCTTCAGCCAAAAATATATCTATCATGCTGGTTGCAGCACTTTGGGGGATAGGAAAAGTCAGGGCCACAGGAACCAGAAAGTTTGGGTAACTATCATCACAGAAAATTTCCAAGAAGGAAATGAGAACTGTTCAGGTATGCATCATATATTCAGCTATCGATTTGTGAAAACAACTTTCTAACAGGCCTTCCTGCCCCACCATTCCATTTTCCACACTATTACTGGAGGAATCATTTAAAAATGCAACCACAAAAAAATATAGATTACTGTCACTCCCTTGCTTAAAACTTAAATTGTTCAGTGGACTCATACTGCATTTTGGATTTGGATAAAGTCCAAATTTCTTAATATGACCTAAATAAACCTGCATGATCTAAAACCTGACTGATCTTCCAGCCTCAACTAATACCTTTCCCCAACAACACTAAATATATTAAAACTTCTGCTTGCATACATTGTTCTCTCTGCTTGAAACACTCTTCCCAGTGAGCACCCACCCCTCCATGCCCTCCCCACCTACACACTCATCCTATTTCTCTCTTTAGCTTGATAGTTAATACTCATCCTTCAAGTCTCAGCTTAGATGTTCAAAACTCTCTAGACTATGTTAGGTAGCCCTATAATATAGTCTCATGACATCCTGTAAATTCCATATCACAATGTATTGCAACTGCTTGATTTAAATTTTTAGTCTACTTTGCTGGACTATGAGCTCCTTAAAGGCAGGGAATGTTTTTCATTCACTATTATAAGCAGTTTAACATAGTAGCTATCAGTGCAAACTCTGAAATAACTGCCTGGCTCCACCACTTTGACCTTGGGCAGATTAATTGACCTGTCAGTGTCTCAGTTTTCTCATTTATAAAGTGAGATAATAATAA
This sequence comes from Mesoplodon densirostris, assembly GCF_025265405.1. Taxonomy (NCBI): domain Eukaryota; kingdom Metazoa; phylum Chordata; class Mammalia; order Artiodactyla; family Ziphiidae; genus Mesoplodon; species Mesoplodon densirostris. Next base: position 30,217,919 of record NC_082681.1, on the reverse strand, counting down.
AATAGCTATCTCAAATGGTTGCTGGGATGATTACGAGTTAATACATGTAATGTACTTAAAATGGTGCTAGGTACCTAATAAGTGCTCAATACACATTAATTGCTATTTGTTTTTATCCACAGTGCCTAACATGATGCCTGGCACATAGCACATGCTCAATAAATGGCTAATGAATGAGTGAATAAGGAGTAGAATCAGGTAGGTCTTATTGCCAACCAGCAAGCTCTGTGAGCGTCAGACACAACCTATCCTTCTCATAATTGAATTCTTAATGCCTAACACAGTTTCAAGCATCATGTTCTGCTTCAGTCCCTATAAAGGATATGAACTCATGAGATGAAGAACTCTGAATCTGTGTATATGTTTATTATAGTTACTTAAAATTCCATTCAAAACTTCAATAAACAAATTTCCAAATTCAAATAGAAATGTAGAACCCAAATCTTTCCCTGTAAATCACTGTACTAGATATTTTATTATCATTAGGGAAGGACTCACATTATAGTTGGTTCTCAGTGAAATTAACCAGCAGTTATACTCATACAAAAATAAAGGGGAAGGAAAAAAAAGAGAAGCCCTCACAAAATTCCTTTCTACCTTTAGAAACATTAAAGCCATTACTGTCAAAGTGCTGCTTTTAAGAGAATACCCCCACTAATTAGTACAAGTTGACCATTATGGAAAATGGCCTTGAAAATTGGATTTGAACTTCCTAGCTGAGCCAGTAGTGCTCAGAGGACGATTGAGCAGCACTGTTCTTGCCTGCACAGGCATACATGGGAAAGATGCACAATCCTTGACACAGCCTAGTAGGGTTTGCATCCTAGTGCTACAACTTTTTAACCCCGAAATCCTGAGCAAGTTATTTGACTTCTCTATGCCTCTGTGGTTTCATCTGCAAAATGGTAATGAGATTAACATCACACTACACAATTTCTGTAAGTATTAAATATGACCATGTACATAGAGTGCATAGCATAGTGCCTGGCACACAGAAATGGTAGATATTTTTATCATTATGGGCTTTAACCCTTGACATCTCAATTTGTTGGCTGGATCATTTGAGCAGGAGTACAGTAGTCATTTCCCAATGTAAACAGTACCTTGGTGACCTTTTGCAGGAGAGTCTGTAAAAGTAGCATAGAGTCTCTTATAATCACCAGATTTGAGTAGAATATTAGAGGCTTGGCTCTTCAACTTTATAGCTCTTTGAGCTTGGCCAAATTACTTATAAGCTCTTTGTGACTTAGTTTCCTCTTGCATAAAATGGAAACAGTAGTAGTATCTAGCTCACAGGGTTGTTGTGAGGATTAAATGAAATTGTTTATCATAGCCCTTAATAAGAAACCCAACTCATTGTACAAACTTAACAAATGTTAGGAATGATAATGACATAAAAGGTTCATCCCTAGCCCTTGAAATCTCCTTGATAGGGGCAGGAAGTGCGGAGACAGCCTGAAGGGGCTGGAGTGTGGTCCAAGCCACAACTGAGGGTGTGCAGGAAGGAGTCTGGGTCTGCCACTGAAGCCTCATTGTTAAGGTGTGCATTTGAAGGGAAGGGCGGGGCCTGCCATAGCAGCCTCATTCTCAGCCTGCTTACAGCAAGCGCAGTTCAACCTCTAATAGCTCTGGAAGCCTGCAAGCACTAGAGTGTTGCCCACATACGGAGGTGGGGCTGAAATCTGGGCTGATCCCCACGGGGGCTGCATGACTTCAGAAGCAGGATTAAAAGCTGAGCCATCACAAAACAGACTTCCGGGGAAGATGGTGGAAGAGTAAGACGCGGAGATCACCTTCCTCCCCACAGATACACCAGAAATACAGCTACACGTGGAACAACTCCGACAAAACACCTACTGTACGTTGGCAGAAGACCTCAGACCTCCCAAAAGGTAAGAAACTCCCCACATACCTGGGTAGGGCAAAGCAGAGAGACTCCCGCACAGAGGATCGGTGCCAACCGGCACTCACCAGCCCGAGAGGATTGTCTGCTGCCCACTGGGGTGGGCGGTGCTGGGAGCTGAGGCTCGGGCTTCAGTCAGAGCGCAGGGAGAGGACTGGGGTTGGCGGCGTTAACACAGCCTGAAGGGGCTAATGTGCCACAGCTAGCTGGGAGGGAGTCCGGGAAAAAGTGTGGACCTGCCAAAGAGGCCAGAGACTTTTTCTTCCCTCTTTGTTTCCTGGTGCGCGAGGAGAGGGGATTAAGAGTGCTGCTTGGAGGAGCTCCAGAGACGGGCGCGAGCCGCAGCTGAAAGCGCGGACCCCAGAGATGGGCGGGGGACGCAGGGGCTGCTGCCGCCGCCGCGAGGCCTGTGTGCGAGCGCAGGTCACTGTCCACGACCCCCTTCCGGGGAGCCTGTGCAGCCCGTCACTGCTGGGGTACCGGGATCCAGGGATGGCTTCCCTGGGAGAACGCACGGCGCTCCTCGGGCTGGTGCAACGTCACGCCGACCTCTGCCGCTGCAGGCTCCACCCACACTCCGTGCCCCTCCCTGCCCCCCGGCCTGAGTGAGCCAGAGTCCCCAAAGCGGCTGCTCCTTTAACCCTGTCCTGTCTGAGCGAAGAACAGACACCCTCCGGCGACCTACACGGAGAGGTGGGGCCAAATCCAAAGCTGAGACACGGGAGCTGTGAGAACAAAGAAAAGAAAGGGAAATCTCTCCCAGCAGCCTCAGAAGCAGAGGATTAAACCTCCACAATCAACTTGATGTACCCTGCATCTGTGGAATACATGAATAGACAACGAATCACCCCAAATGGAGGAGCCAGGAGTCAGTGCTGTGCCTCTGAGGTGGGAGAGCCAACTTCAGGACACTGGTCCACAAGAGACCTCCCAGCTCCACATAATATCAAATGGCGAAAATCTTCCAGAGATCTCCATCTCAACACCAGCACCCAGCTTCACTCAACGACCAGCAAGCTACAGTGCTGGACACCCTATGCCAAACAACTAGCAAGACAGGAACACAACGCCACCCATTAGCAGAGAGGTGGCCTAAAATCATAAAAAGTCCACAAACACCCCAAAATACACCACCAGACGTGGACCTGTCCACCAGAAAGACAAGATCAAGACTCATCCACCAGAACACAGGCACTAGTCCCCTCCACCAGGAAGCCTACACAACCCACTGAACCAACCTTAGCCACTGGGGACAGACACCAAAAACAACGGGAACTACGAACCTGCAGCCTGCAAAAAGGAGACCCCAAACACAGTAACATAAGCAAAATGAGAAGACAGAAAAACACACAGCAGGAGAAGGAGCAAGATAAAAACCCACCAGACCTAACTAATAAAGAGGTAATAGGCAGTCTACCTGAAAAAGAATTCAGAATAATGATAGTAAAGATGATCCAAGATTCTATTTCCAAGATCCAAAATCTTGGAAATAGAATAGACAAAATGCAAGAAACAGTTAACAAGGACCTAGAAGAACTAAAGATGAATCAAGCATCGATTAAAAACACAATAAATGAAATAAAAAATACTCTAGATGGGATCAATAGCAGAATAACTGAGGCAGAAGAATGGATAAGTGACCTGGAAGATAAAATAGTGGAAATAACTGATGCAGAGCAAAATAAAGAAAAAAGAATGAAAAGAACAGAGGACAGTCTCAGAGACCTCTGGGACAACATTAAATGCACCAACATTCGAATTATAGGGGTTCCAGAAGAAGAAGAGAAAAAGAAAGGGACTGAGAAAATATTTGAAGAGATTATAGTTGAAAACTTCCCTAATATGGGAAAGGAAATAGTTAATCAAGTCCAGGAGGCACAGAGAGTCCCATACAGAATAAATCCAAGGAGAAATACGCCAAGACACATATTAATCAAACTGTCAAAAATTAAACACAAAGAAATCATATTAAAAGCAGGAAGGGAAAAACAACAAATAACACACAAGGGAATCCCCATCAGGTTAACAGCTGATCTCTCAGCAGAAACACTTCAAGCCAGAAGGGACTGGCAGGACATATTTAAAGTGATGAAGGAGAAAAACCTACAACCAAGATTACTCTACCCAGAATGGATCTCATTCAGATTTGATGGAGAAATTAAAACCTTTACAGACAAGCAAAGGCTGAGAGAGTTCAGCACCACCAAACCAGCTTTACAACAAATGCTAAAGGAACTTCTCTAGGCAAGAAACACAAGAGAAGGAAAAGACCTACAATAACGAACCCAAAACAATTAAGGAAATGGGAATAGGAACATACATATCCATAATTACCTTAAATGTAAATGGACTAAATGCTCCCACCAAAAGACACAGATTGGCTGAATGGATACAAAAACAAGACCCATATATATGCTGTCTACAAGAGACCCACTTCAGACCTAGAGACACATACAGATTGAAAGTAAGGGGATGGAAAAAGGTATTCCATGCAAATGGAAATCAAAAGAAAGCTGGAGTAGCAATTCTTATATCAGACAAAATAGACTTGAAAATAAAGACTATTAGAAGAGACAAAGAAGGACACTACATAATGATCAAGCAATCGATCCAAGAAGAAGATATAAGAATTGTATATATTTATGCACCCAACATAGGAGCACCTCAATACATAAGGCAAATACTAACAGCCATAAAAGGGGAAATCGACAGTAACACACTCATAAGTAGGGGAATTTAACACCCCACTTTCACCAATGGACAGATCATCCAAAATGAAAATAAATAAGGAAACACAAGCTTTAAATGATACATTAAACAAGATGGACTTAGTTGATATTTATAGGACATTCCATCCAAAAACAACAGAATACACATTTTTCTCAAGTGCTCATGGAACATTCTCCAGGATAGATCATATCTTGGGTCACAAATCAAGCCTTGGTAAAATTAAGAAAATTGAAATTTTATCAAGTATCTTTTCTGACCACAATGCTATGAGACTAGACATCAATTACAGGAAAAGATCTGTAAAAAATACAAACACATGGAGGCTAAACAATACACTACTCAATAACGAAGTGATCACTGAAGAAATCAAAAAGGAAATGAAAAATACCTAGAAACAAATGACAATGGAGACACGACGACCCAAAACCTATGGGACGCAGCAAAAGCAGTTCTAAGGGGGAAGTTTATAGCAATACAATCCCACCTTAAGAAACAGGAAACATCTCGAGTAAACAACTTGACCCTGCACCTAAAGCAATTAGAGAAAGAAGAACAAAAAACCCCAAAGTAAGCAGAAGGAAAGAAATCATAAAGATCAGATCAGAAATAAATGAAAAAGAAATGAAGGAAACGATAGCAAAGATCAATAAAACTAAAAGCTGGTTCTTTGAGAAGATAAACAAAATTGACAAACCATTAGCCAGACTCATCAAGAAAAAAAGGGAGAAGACTCAAATCAATAGAATTAGATATAAAAAAGGAGAAGTAACAACTGACACTGCAGAAATACAAAAGATCATGAGAGATTACTACAAGCAACTCTATGCCAATAAAATGGACAACCTGGAAGAAATGGACAAATTCTTAGAAATGCACAACCTGGCAAGACTGAATCAGGAAGATATAGCAAATATGAATAGACCAATCACAAGCACTGAAATTGAAACTGTGATTAAAAATCTTCCAACAGGGCTTCCCTGGTGGCGCAGTGGTTGAGAGTCCAACTGCCAATGCAGGGGACACGGGTTCGTGCCCCGGTCCGGGAAGATCCCACATGCCGCGGAGAGGCTGGGCCCGTGAGGCATGGCCGCGGAGCCTGCGCATCAAGAACCTGTGCTCCGCAGTGGGAGAGGCTACAGCAGTGAGAGGCCCGCGTACCGCAAAAAAAAAAAAAAAAAAAAAAAAAAAATCTTCCAAAAACAAAAGCCCAGGACCAGATGGCTTCACAGGCGAATTCTATCAAACATTTAGAGAAGAGCTAACACCTATCCTTCTCAAACTCTTCCAAAATATAGCAGAGGGAGGAGCACTCCCAAACTCATTCTACGATGCCACCACCACCTTGATACCAAAACCAGGCAAGGATATCACAAAGAAAGAAAACTACAGGCCAATATCACTGATGAACATAGATGCAAAAATCCTCAACAAAATACTGGCAAACAGAATCCAACAGCACATTAAAAGGATCATACACCATGATCAAGTGGGGTTTATTCCAGGAATGCAAGGATTCTTCAATATATGCAAATCAATCAACGTGATACACCATATTAACAAATTGAAGAAGAAAAACCACATGATCATCTCAATAGATGCAGAGAAAGCTTTCGACAAAATTCAACACCCATTTATGATAAAAACCCTGCAGAAAATAGGCATAGAGGGAACTTTCCTCAACATAATAAAGGCCATATATGACAAACCCACAGCCAACATCGTCCTCAATGGTGAAAAACTGAAACCATTTCCACTAAGATCAGGAACAAGACAAGGCTGCCCACTCTCACCACTCTTATTCAACTTAGTTTTGGAAGTTTTAGCCTCAGCAATCAGAGAAGAAAATGAAATAAAAGGAATCCAAATTGGAAAAGAAGAAGTAAAGCTGTCACTGTTTGCAGATGACATGATACTATACATAGAGAATCCTAAAGATGCTACCAGAAAACTACTAGAGCTAATCAATGAATTTGGTAATGTAGCAGGATACAAAATTAATGCACAGAAATCTCTCACATTCCTATACACTAATGATGAAAAATCTGAAAATGAAATCAAGAAAACACTCCCACTTACGACTGCAACAAAAATAATAAAATATCTAGGAATAAACCTACCTAAGGAGACAAAAGACCTGTATGCAGAAAATTATAAGACACTGATGAAAGAAATTAAAGATGATACAAATAGATGGAGAGATATACCATGCTCCTGGATTGGAAGAATCAATATTGTGAAAATGACTCTACTACCCAAAGCAATCTACAGATTCAATGCAATCCCTATCAAACTACCACTGGCATTTTTCACAGAACTAGAACAAAAAATTTCAAAATTTGTTTGGAAAAACAAAAGACCCCGAATAGCCAAAGCAATCTTGAGAACGAAAAACGTAGCTGGAGGAATCAGGCGTCCTGACTTCAGACTATACTACAAAGCTACAGTAATCAAGACAATGTGGTACTGGCACAAAAACAGAAAGATAGGGCCTCCCTGGTGGCGCAGTGGTTAAGAGTCCGCCTGCCGATGCAGGGGATACGGGTTCGTGCCCCGGTCTGGGAGGATCCCATATGCCGCGGAGCGGCTGGGCCCGTGAGCCATGGCCGCTGGGCCTGCGCATCCGGAGCCTGTGCTCCGCAACGGGAGAGGCCACAACAGTGAGAGGCCCGCATACCACAAAAAGAAAAAAAAAAAAGAAAAAAAAAAACAGAAAGATACATCAATGGAACAGGATAGAAAGCCCAGAGATAAACCCACAAACATATGGTCAACTTATCTTTGATAAAGGAGGCAGGAATGTACAGTGGAGAAAGGACAGCCTCTTCAATAAGTAGTGCTGGGAAAACTGGACAGGGATATGTAAAATATGAGATTAGATCATTCCCTAACACCATACACCAAAATAAGCTCAAATGGATTAAAGACCTAAATGTAAGGCCAGACACTATCAAACTCTTAGAGGAAAACATAGGCAGAACACTCTATGACATAAATCACAGCAAGATCCTTTTGGACCCACCTCCTAGAGAAATGGAACTAAAAACAAAGATAAACAAATGGGACCTAATGAATCTTCAAAGCTTTTGCACAGCAAAGGAAACCATAAACAAGACCAAAAGACAACCCTCAGAATGGGAGAAAGTATTTGAAAATGAAGCAACTGACAAAGGATTAATCTCCAAAATTTATAAGCAGCTCATGCAGCTCAATAGCAAAAAAACAAACAACCCAATCCAAAAATGGGCCCAAGACTTAAATAGGCATTTCTCCAAAGAAGATATACAGACTGCCAACAAACACACGAAAGAATGCTCAACATCATTAATCATTAGAGACTTGCAAATCAAAACTACAATGAGATATCATCTCACACCAGTCAGAATGGCCATCATCAAGAAATCTAGAAACAATAAATGCTGGAGAGGGTGTGGAGAAAAGGGAACCCTCTTGCACTGCTGGTGGGAATGTGAATTGGTACAGCCACTATGGAGAACAGTATGGAGGTTCCTTAAAAAACTAAAAATAGAACTACCATATGACCCAGCAATCCCACTACTAGGCATATACCCTGAGAAAACCATAATTCAAAAAGAGACATGTACCAAAATGTTCATTGCAGCTCTATTCACAATAGCCCAGAGCTGGAACCAACCTAAGTGTCCATCATCGGATGAATGGATAAAGAAGATGTGGCACATATATACAATGGAATATTACTCAGCCATAAAAAGAAACGAAACTGAGCTATTTGTAATGAGGCGGATAGACCTAGAGTCTGTCATACAGAGTGAAGTAAGTCAGAAAGAGAAAGACAAATACCGTATGCTAACACATATATATGGAATTTAAGAAAAAAATGTCATGAAGAACCTAGGGGTAAACCAGGAATAAAGACACAGACCTACTTGAGAATGGAGTTGAAGATATGGGGAAGGGTAAGGGTAAGCTGTGACAAAGCGAAAGAGAGGCATGGACATATAAACAGTACCAAACGTAAGGTAGATAGATAGTGGGAAGCAGCCGCAGAGCACAGGGAGATCAGCTTGGTGCTTTGTGACCGCCTGGAGGGGTGGGATAGGGAGGGTGGGAGGGAGGGAGATGCATGAGGGAAGGGATGTGGGAACAGATGTATATGTATGACTGATTCACTTTGTTATAAAGCAGAAACTAATTTTAAAAAAAGCTGAGCCATGTCCCAGCCGCTGTGTGATCTGAGAATTTATACACTGCAGGAGGCTCTGTATACTCGGTGTCTGCAGGATATCCAAGTGCATTACTGGTGGTTCAATGGCTGGGGTAGAAAGATGACACAATTAAATGCAAAGATATACTGTACTCCTGGATGTGAAGAATCAATATTGTTAAAATGGCCATACTACCCAAAGCAATCTACAGATTTAATGTGATCCCTATCAAATTACCCATGCCATTTTTCACAGTACTAGAAAAAATTATCCTAAAATTTATATGGAACCATGAAAGACCCAGAATTGCAAAAGCAATCCTGAGGAGAAAGTGTAATACAAAGCTGGAAGCACAACCCTCCCAGACTTCAGATAGTACTACAAAGCTACAGTAATCAATACAGCATGGTATTGGCACAAAAACAGACATATGGATCAATGAAAGAGAATAGAGACCACAGAAATAAACCCACACACCTATAGTCAATTAATCTTCCACAAAGGAGACAACATTATACAATGGAGAAAAGACAGTCTCTTCAGCAAGTGGTGTTGGGAAAGCTGGACAGCCACATGTAAATCAAGGAAGTTAGAACACACCTTCTCACCATACACAAAGATAAACTCAAAATTGCTTAAAGACTTATAAAATATAAGACATGATGCCATAAACCTCCTAGAAGAGTACAAAGGCAAAACATTCCCTGACATAAATCACAGCATTGTTTCCTTAGGTCAGTCTCCCAAGGCAATAGAAATAAAAGCAAAAATAAACAAATGGGACCTAATCAAACATATAAGCTTTTGCACAGTAAAGGAAACCATCAAAAACAAAAGACAACCTACAGACCAGGAGAAAATATTTGCAAACAATATGATGGACAAGGGCTTAATTTCCAAAATATACAAACAGCTCATAAAACTCAATAACAAAACAAAAAAACCAAACAACTCAATCAAAAACTGGGCAGAAGACCTAAATAGACATTTCTCCAAAGAAGACATACAGATGGCCAACAGGCTCATGAAAAGATGTTCACCATCGTTAATTACTAGCAAAATGCAAATCAAAATTATAGTGACGTACCACCTTACACTGGTCAGAATGGCCATCATTAAAAAGTGAGGTGGATGGACCTAGAGTCTGTCATACAGAGTGAAGTAAGTCAGAAAGAGAAAGACAAATACCGTATGCTAACACATATATATGGAATCTAAGGGGGAAAAAAAAGGTCATGAAGAACCTAGGGGTAAGATGGGAATAAAGACACAGACCTACTAGAGAATGGACTTGAGGATACGGGGAGGGGGAAGGGTAAGCTGTGACAAAATGAGAGAGTGGCATGGACATATATACACTACTAAATGTAAAATAGATAGCTAGGGGGAAGCAGCTGCATAGCACAGGGAGATCAGCTGGGTGCTTTGTGACCACCTAGAGGGGTGGGATAGGGAGGGTGGGAGGGAGGGAGATGCAAGAGGGAGGAGATATGGGAACATATGTATATGTATAACTGATTCCCTTTGTTATAAAGCAGAAACTAACACACCATTGTAAAGCAATTACACTCCAATAAAGATGTTAAAAAAAAAGTCTACAAATAATAAATGCTCAAGAGGGTATGGAAAAAAGGGAACCCTCCTACACTATTGGTGGGAATGTAAATTGGTGCAGCCACTATGGAGAACAGCATGGAGGTTCCTTAAAAAACTAAAAATAGAGTTACCATTTGATCCTAAAATCCCACTCCTGGGCATATATCTGGAGAAAACTCTAATTCGGAAAGATACATGCACCCCAATATTTATTGGGGCACAATTTACAATAGCCAAGACATGGAAAAAACCTAAATGTCCATCAACAGAGGAATGGATAAAGAAGATGTGGTGTATATATACACAATGGAATATTACTCAGCCATAAAAAAAAGAATGAAATAATGCCATTTGCAGCAACATGGATGGACCTAGAGATTATCACACTAAGTGAAGTCAGTCAGACAGAGGAAAACAAATATCATGTGATATCACTTATATGTAGAATCTAAAACATGATGTAAATGTACTTATTTACAAAACAGAAACAGACTCAGACATAGAAAACAAACTTATGATTACCAAAGGGGAAAGGGGGTGGGGGAGGGATAAATTAGGAGTTTGGGATTAGCAGATACAAACTACTATATATAAAATACAAAAATAGCAAGGACCTACAGTGTAGCACAGGGAAATATATTCAATAATGTGCAATAAACCATAATGAAAAAGAATATGAAAAAGTATATATATATATCACTTTGTTGTACACTAGAAACAAACACAACATTGTAAACCAAGTATACTTCAATTTCTTAAAAAGCTGAGAAAAAAAACCCCACACCAACTAAGATATTTAAAGAAAGTTATCCAAGACCACACATCTAAGAAATAGACTAAGAGAAAGGCAGAACTGTGATCTGAGCCCAGGTCTGTCTGACACCAAAGCCTAAATTCTTTTCACTACATCTTTAATCTGTCATTATGAATTTGTTTACTAGATTAGCTAGCTGTCATCAGTAAGAGAGAGGGCCTCCAAGGATTAGACAGAGGACAAGAAAGTTCAAGAAGGAAGGAGAACAAAAGAAAACAGCTCAAACATGGCTTGGCCTCAGGCCAGTCCTCTCAAAGGCTCTAGTCTCTGGCACTTTGCCTAGTTGTTTCAAGGTACACTGGTTTTGCCTGTGCTTTTTACCCTAGGTATACATTGATTTCCCAACCTATAAAAACTTACTCTAATCTCAATATTTTAATTTCCATAGCACTATGTGAAATGTTGACTTGTTCTTTGCTCTTCCCTTTTTTTAAAAAAATTCATATAGACCTTCCTTTCACCTTTTTATTACACAGCATTTTCCATTTCTCCCCCTATTGACCTGACTCTCTCCCAATATTTGCACTGCTGGTGATAACTGCACATCTGTATCTAGTAGATACTAGGGGGAAAAACACCCAGCATCACACAGGGGCAGAGGACACTATTTAAACACAGCTTATGGAAAAACTGTTTCTGTTTTTGTTTTGTTTTGTTACTATTTCATCTTTTTTTCCATCAGCACTATTACCACTGAGGAAGTTATTTCATTTACATTTCTTTTTTGCCCACTGGAGTTCAAGGTCCAGTTCTCCCTCCTTGCATTCTAGACGTGTAGGCTGATTTGTGACATCATGGTTTTAGGCAGACAGAAAACTGCAAAGTTATCTATACTAAATATATCTACAATAGAGAAGGTGTCAGAGCAAGGATGTGACTCAGGAATGCAGCATCAAGGAAACCTAAGTCCTTCTGAAAATTCTAGAGCCCTAGAAATTGGATAGCCGACTTGCTGAGGTACTTAGCATTACCTCTAGCACGTTTGAGAATCTCTGAAAATTCACACCAAACGATGTACTATTCTAAAGCACCTCCAGGAGAGAAGAAAACAAGACAGTCACATTTTAAGTCTGCTCAATTGTAGCTCTTGTCATACAGCCAAATCTTTCTTAAACCACTCTAGCAGCCCTCTCTAATAGCCCCCAACACACTTCTATTTAAAGTACAATTCAGACAAAGAAGAGGGTTCTGTTTATTTTTTGATCTTCAAATTTCTCCTTCCTCACCCATAGATCCCAATTGGTTAAGCTGAGTTAACAAGTAGGGAGATTAAAGAGACTAGGTGAGTGAACTGCTTTCAAATCTTGAGGAAAGTAGTCAGTCAGCCTGAGCATTTGCAATCTGGTATATCTAGATGCATAGCTATTCTAGATCAAGGTAGGACTTGAGAAAGAATCAATAAGGAAGACAAAGTTATTAAGAGATGCACTCATTGGGGTCCTGTTTACATTTCTATTACCAAGTGTAATGATATGTTCACTTGAATTTATGTACCCTTTCCGTTATAACAGCTAGTCATGACTATCATTTTTAAGAGTATGGATTTTACTAACAAACACAAGTGAATTGCATACTTCCATTTCCTGAGGAACATCTAACCTTAATCAATATTTTCACAGAATAATAGACCTGAAGAAGGTAGATATTATATAAGTAAAGTCTATAGAAATAGTTATTCTACACAAAAGAACTGTAAACAGGACCCTAATTGACCCTAAATTTGCTAGTAGTTGTCCCCTATTTCTGGACATTAGTCAAGTTCACTTTTAGCCAAGACAGCTTTTTAATGAAAACCACCAGATTAAAAGTCAAACACATCTTTCTGGCTGACTCAGCAGCCAACTTTTTTCAAGGACATAGCTAATCTCTTCTCTAGTATAAACTGAAAACTTGCCACCACACTTCCTCCACTGCCTTTCCACATCCATGCCCCAGCCTTTTGCTTTCTTTTCCCCATGCCAGAGCCAAACCCATTTTTTTTGGCCAACTTTACAGCCCTACTCTGAATCATGAAGATGAGGAGAAATGTTCCTATTGAGAGACCATGGCCAATGCTTTTTTGCCTCTGCCTGCAAGGAAGTTTCCAGAGGAAGCAGAGTTGCTCTTGGAATTTAAAAAAAAAAAGAGTCCAATGTGTATTGTTAGTCCAGAAATACCTAAGTGTGACCTCTTTTTTCCTTTATTCCACATTACCATCTCCATATCCAACCAAATGAAATTTAGTTCAATTTGTCAGTGTGCTAAGATGATGGAAACTCGTATATTATGAAATGGCGGCTGCAAAAATATTAAAGAAACATGAGCAAACAGTTTATATCCCTTCTATAGAGATTTTCCAAAAACATAAAGATAATTAACCTGTATACTTATATTCTTTATATGTTTTACCTTTTAATTTAAATTTTAAGCAATTTAAGTATTTTATTTCCCCTCCATGATCCATTCTTTAATGCTCTTTCTCACTAGATGACAGAGTGCAAGTGAGATTGCCACTGCTATTGCAACATATTCTGATTTAGGGATGTGAAATAGCTTTTCCATCCAGCTATACCTAGGCCAGCTTAAAACTTATTGATACCACTATTCAATAGTTATGTGATATGAGTGTAAGGGATCCCAGTCCTCAAACTCCTAATCAGCCTTCAAAATCCATTTTAAAAGATTATTTAATGATACTATCATTTCAACTTTTCTATAAACCTAAAACATTTCAAATTAAAAGATTAAAAACAAAAGAAAAAATGGACTAGAATATTTTTTATTACATTCTAGATGTTAGTCTAAATTGTATGGGAAAGCAGTTTTATTTATTATGGTCCAGACTGATGAGCAGAAACAGAGGGTGGGAGCAGACTCTGGTAAGTAACTGCAGTATGTGGTAAGGAGGTAGTGGAGAAGTGGGGTGGCAAGGTAACAGGTGTCCATATAAATGATCATCAAGTATCAAGGGGAGCAAGAATTCTCTGTTTGGGACTCATGGAGTGGGTTTGCCAGATATCAGACAAAAGAAAAGAGTAAGACACAGGTAGATTCTATGACTATTAATAAGCAGTCTGTATGTTACTAGCATCAACTTAGGGCCTTGTGTTAGTTTTTTATCACTGCTATAACAAAGTACCACAAACGTGGCTTAAAACAACAACCATTTATTACCTGACTGTTCTCTAGGACAAGAGGCCAGGTAGGCTCGGTTGGGCATTTTGCATAGGGTCTCCAAGGCCGAAATCAAGGTGCTGGCCAGTGACTTTTCTAGAGGCTCTAGAGGGGAATCTACTTCCAGAATCTTCCAGATTGTTGGCAGAACTCAGTTCTATGCAGCTATAGGACTGAGTTCTGATTTCCTTACTGGTTCTCAGCTGAGGGTTGTTCTCAGTTTGTCCATCTATACTCCCTGGCCCATGGCTCCTTTCATCTTCAAAGCCAGCAGTGGTGCAGTGTGTAGAAAACTTCTTATGCTTCATATATTTCTGACTTCCCTTTCTGCCTTCTTCCTCTGCTTTTAAGGGCTCATGTGATTACACTGTCCCATTCCACCTACTCTCAGATAATCCAGGATAATCTCCCTATTTTAAAATCAACTGATTGATAAATTAACTATGGCAAAGCCCATTTGGCCATATAAGGTAACATGTAAGATATATACACATTCTTGGGGATTATTGAGTGGAATCTTCTTGGAGGCAACCACAGGCTTCCAGCTTAGTTGCATCCTAAAGTCAGGTACTGTGCAGCCTCTGTCAGCATCAACCCTTCACCCTCACTAACACCTCACACACATGATCTTAATGGATCAGAAGTAAATGCAACCAACAGAACTCTGCCACACTCCATTTCCCATACTGCCACTGTATTCAGGAGGCAAACACTGAACATCAATTAAGCAAATTATCTTAAAGCATCCAAATTATGAAAGACTCTAAGAATGTATTTAACTGTAAATAACTATATCAATAGTTTCTTTTTCATACTACTCTTGAAGCAACGCTTATGGTGGGTGTGGAAAAGGACGCTTTCAAATAAAGCCTCTGTAGTGTTTCCAAAACTACGAACGGTCTTTGAGCTAAAGCCCTGTGCCATCAAAGGTGTGGGAGGGAGATATACATTGTTTAGCATTTCCCATAAACCTAAACACAAGTAACTACTTTCTTTACAGGAAAATTCAAAGATCAGGAGCTCACCCTGGAAGAGGACTAGGCTCTAAAATCCATTTGTCTAAAGAAACAAGCAAAAAACCTCTAGTCTAGCACTCTGAAATACCTCTGTAATTGATTTTTTCCTCTAGTTTTTATGAACTGACTATAGAATCTGACTACAAGGACAGCCTACCGACAGAATAAAAAAGTATTATAAACCATACACAAAACATAAGAAATCATAGCACTGTCCCCTCCAGGGATGTTCCAAAATCTAATCCCAACGATATCTGATCCACAAAGCTCAGCCATACAATTTCTGCATTTTGAAATGTAAATTGATTCAGTGAACCATTTAAATTTACTTTAACTGATTATTAATATTGCAATAAAGGGCTTAAGAATATGAAATTAAAATTTTTTTAACTCTCCTGTAGAGCAGCAATGTGTTCATTTGCAAGGGTTTTCCTATCAACAACTCCAATTGGCCTGTCCATGTGTATTTGATTATTAAGTAATGTGGTTTGTCAGGGGAAAGGGGCTTCATTACCATTGCAAATCATTCACTTGCAGGAAAACATTGTCTGCTCCATTTCCACAGCTGTTTTGTCTTAAATACCTACCCATTAATGCTCTGTATCTTAGCAGACATGTTTACTTAACTCAAGGAAACAATAGTTGTCTTAGAGGATTAAGGAGTATTTTCTTGGCTGTCATGGGAATATTATTTTTTCCCTCTGTGTGTGTGATTTTCATTCACTATCCAGTTTCCTCTATGTTGCTTTCTTTAACCCTAAATTCAGAAATGACTGTTTGATGTGCTGTATGCCATTTTACTCATAGTTAATATTTCTTCTCCCCCTAACACTTTCTGAACCTTCACATTTAAAGACAATGAATTTGCTATGCTTGTACTCTATAAATAGAGATGGTAAATCTTAATTATACTTTCAAATTGCAGTGTCTGTTTCCAGCTGTGCATATGAATGTTTCTGATCAGGATGTATGTTCCAGTATGTTTATTTTTAATCCCCAATTATATCCCTCACAAGCCAAAACCAAATGTGAAATGATCAACTTTTATTTGCAGACACGTGTCAACTGCTTGTTAATAGTTCCATCCTTGAACCTTTCTTGATATAGCTCTCGGAGAGTTTCCCCTTGCCTGTAGTCTGAGGAAACACATAGCCTGAAAGTTTTCTCACTGAAAGGTGGGTGTGCCTACTGTACTTCCCAAAGCTTACCAAGTGAGGTGCCTCAGCCTTGGCAGATGTGGGGCGTCTCCATATACTTCTCTGGATCTTCTCTCGAGAGTCATGATAGATTTTGAGAAAGCTGCACTATTTAAGGAGATTTAGATTTGAAAAGTGAGCCAGATGCACTCCCTTAGGCTATTAATAAGATTATCGGTAGATGGGTTACAACATGGATTTAAAACATCTTCTAATGTGGCTTCAAACTAATTAAAGGAAAAAATAACAAAAAATAAAACCCTACAATATAGCACCCAATGGAATAGTATGCTTAAAATCCATCCACGGTATTAGCTTATTTATTTCCTATTTTTCTCTATTCACCCACAGAGGCTAGGACCTACTTTTTTTTTCTCCACCCTGTATGCTATTTTGACTAAAGAAAGTGCATTTTGGATAATTAGATAATCCAAGGCTTTCAGCATTCTTGGGAAGACTCACAGAAGATAATAACTGGAACATGTAAGGCTTTACGAATGGTCCCACAGAGAGCACAGGGAGCAAAAAGAAACAAAGTAGTGGGTTTCACACTGAAAGACCAGTAAGCAAAGATGGTGCAAGTATGTATGATTATAAAGGGTATGGCCTTAGAGATTACCTATTGCCAGTATTATCTACACATGATATAAGACTACTAGGCCTTATTTGTGGACACACTGGGTAATTTATAAGAACTATTAGATAGCCTTTTTGCTAAATCGATACCAACTCAAGAGTTTTTAGTTGCAAATGTATATTGATGTTTTTTGATAAGGAGGGGGAAGTGTTAGTTGGTTAGTGGATGGTTGTGAGTAGAGGCTTCTCAACACTGAAGAGTTAACAGCAATCCCAGCATCAAAGTTAAGTTTACACAGATACAATAGTTATTACTCACTTACATTAATAAATCTCTTTTCCATTTGACAAACCCATGTCCTTTATAAGATCTGAATTTGTCCTTATAAAATCATAGTCATATTATAAAAAAACATGTCAAATTTCCAGACATTGAACCTTTTTTCGAAAATCCAAGATTTTGAGTATGCAAGAATGATACTTACTGAAAGTAATGCTTACATGGCAGTTCAAAAATGCTTCAAAGAGTCTAAAGGATGAGGGAGATATGGTCAGTGATTTGTGTTCAAATCTAACTATAGCTTTCTAATAGACACTTAAAATTTAACATTTCCAAAACTGAACACTTGATTCCCCTTCCTTCCAAAAAAAAAGAAACCCAATATTCAGTATTCCCCATATAAGTGAAGTGGCATCATTACCTCAAGCAAAGCCTAGACTTTATTATTGATCTCACTCACCATTTAACTCATCACCAAGTCCTGCCTACTCTACTCCAGAAGATAAATTGAGTCTGACCATTTGTCTTGATGCCTACCATCCAGTCCAAGCCACCATCATTTCTCACTTGGACTATTGCAACTGAATCCTAAATGTTCTGTTTCCATGTTTCGCTCCCTATATTCTAATTTCTATAGAATAAAAAGTAATATTTAAAAAATTCAATTCACATAGCACTCTTCTACTCAAAACGCACCAATGGCTTCCAGTTGCCATTGTACATAGAATAAAAAGAAACTTCATATTACTTAAGGCCTACAGACCTAATTTCTGCCTACTTCTTTAACCTCATTTTGTAACACTCCCCCTTCATTCACTACACTGCAACTACAATGGCCTTCTTTACATTTTCAAATGCCCGTGCATATTACAACTGTATAGCCTTTGCACATTTCCTTCCCAATGTCTTTAATCTTCCGCCTCATATTTTCACAGAGCTGGTTCTTTGTTGCCATTCCAGTCCAAGATTAAATATCACCTTCTCATATAAACCTACTCTGATCATTCAATCTAAAGTAGCTCCTTTCTTTTTCCTATTACATCCATTAACATATTTTTTTCTGCCTGCTAAAGAACAAAGGACATTCTCTCTCTGGTTAGCTGCTATATCCCCAGAGTCTAAACTATTGTTGGGCACATAGTAGGTACTCAAATATTTGTTGAATAAACACATACACTTTTGATTTAGTTCAATGCCACTATCATTTATTTTGTTTACTTGTTTTTGTTATTGCTTTGCTTTCTTTTTTCAAATCACACTAATACAGTCAAACTCATTTTTTTTAAAGTTCTTGTTTTCCCTTTAGGCCTATATACCTGGAACGGCTATATAATCTGGAGTGTGGAATAGGTAAGTAGTTGAGAAAGATGTCCATATATACATAGATAATATGTATTCTCCAAATGAAGCTACTTTTTTGTAATCTTTCTCAAAGATTTTCTCCTTTCATTGAGAACATGATTTTGCCTTGATCACTTTCAGCTGGTGATTTCATTTATGTGTGGAAATTCATTCCATTACAAACTCAGATTGTCCCTTCTAAGCCTGATTTAGAGTTTGGGGTTTCTGTAGAGATTAGAACCTTTAAGTAAAATGAATCATCTTAATATATGTGAGGACAAATTACCAACACCAGTATTAGGTAAGTAACAACTGTTTAACCTAAAGAAAGTTCTCTTTTTTGTAACTCAGTTTCCCCATCTGGAAATGGAGTTAGACTAGATGAACTCTAAGGTCCCATCTTTCTTCATCATTCTTTGCTATTACAAAGGCCTTCCCAGTCCCTGTGCAGGCTTTTATGTAAAATAGGTGTCCTGCTAATAATGAAAAAAAGGCAATGGTAGCAGTGGCTCAGCTAAGTAACTGCTTGTTAACATATATGCAGAAAGACTGTTGGATAGAATAAAGAGAAATATTTCCAAACAAGTAGAGAAAAGATTCAACAAATGGTGTTGAAACAACTGGGTAGCCACCTGGAAATAAGTTAAAGTTGGATCCCTACTTCATATCCCATCAAAAAATAAATTCCAGGGACTTCCCTGGTGGCAGAGTGGTTAAGAATCCACCTGCCAATGCAGGAGACACAGGTTCGAGCCCTGGTCCGGGAAAGATCCCACATGCCACGGAACAACTAAGCCCATGCGCCACAACTACTGAGCCTGCACTCTAGTGCCCATGCACTGCAACTACTGAGCCCACGCACTGCAACTACTGAAGTCCACGTGCCTAGAGCCCATGCTCCACAAGAGAAGCCACCACAATGAGAAGCCCACTCATTGCAACGAAGAGTAGCCCCCACTCGCCACAACTAGAGAAAGCCCGTGAGCAGCAACGAAGACCCAACGCAGCCAAAAATAAATAAATAAATTTATTAAAAAAATAAATTCCAAGTGGACTAAAGATTTAAATTTATGAAATTAAGTAATAAAATCATTAGGCAAAAAACCATGGGGGGACTGTTAAACCATAGAGTAGTAAAGGCCTGAGGTTGACAAAAAACCCAGAAGACATAGTTTAAAAGTCCAAATTTGAAAAAACTGATGGATACAACTAAATAAAATTCAAAAATATGAGTTAAAAATAAAGTCAAATGACAACAAACTGGGAAAACATTTATAATTCATATCAAAATTAAAGTACTAATTTCCTTATTATATAAAGAATCCCTAAACATCAGTAAGGAAATTAATAATAACCTAAAAGAAGGTGATAAAAATATATGAATAAACATTTCACAGAAATGAAAATACAAAGAGCTTTTAAATACATGAAATAAATGAAGTCTTATGATACACTATGCTGGTAAGGGTTTTGGAAAACATACATTCTGGTGGCAGTGTAAATTGGTGCAACCACGTATGAAGGGCAAGTCAGCTATAACCACAAAAATTACAAATACACACTGCATTAGTCAGGATTCTCTAGAGAAACAGAACCAATAGGAGACCACACACACACACACACACACACACACACACACACACACACACACACACACACACACACGAGATTTATTCTAACAAATTGGCTCATGCTACTGTGGAGGTTGAGAAATCCCATGATCTGCCATCTGTAAGCTGGAGATCCCGGAAACCAGGAAAGCTGGTGGTATAAATCCAGACCAAGTCCAAAGACTTGAGAACCAGGAGCACTGCTGGTGAAGTTCCCAGTAAAAGAGCAGGAGAAGATCTAGGTCTCACTTCCATTAGCCAGGCAGAGATAGAGAATTCAACCCTCCAACTTTTTTTTCTCTATTCGGGCCCTTAATGGATTGGTTGATTCCCACCCACATTGGGGGGGGGGTAATATGCTTTATTTAGTCTGCCAATTCAAATGCTAATCTCTCCTGTAAACACCCTCACAGACATACCTAGAAATAGTGTTTAACCAGATATCTGGGCATCCCTTGACCCAGTCAGGATGACACATAAAATTAATCTTCACACACATATATTTTGACCCACCAAATCAATTTATAAATATGTATCCTATAGAGATGCTCACCCATTTACACAATTAACTATGGAAAAGGATATTTATAGCAGCACACTTTGTAATACCTATTCAAAAAATAAATTATATTTTTAAAAGAGAGAAATGCTTGTTAGAAAATTCTCAGGCAAAACTGAAAATTATGATTCTTTCTCTGCTTCTGTTCTGCTTTATCCCTCCACTACTATCCCCTTCCCCAAGGCCTCCCTTCCTACACTCTGGACTCTGTCCTTTTCCCACACTTTTCCCTCAACAAATAGGCCTTTTGGCCCATTTGTTCAGGACATTTACAGAGGCCCAAGAGTCCTCTTTTTTTTCTTATTCTCACTAAAGTGTTAATGGCTGACAATTTGATCTATTACTCTTTCCAACTAAATTTTATTTTTAAACATAATCTTTGAACCAAAGGTAACAATTTAAAGTTTTTTACATTATGGAGGAGAGGGTGGTGCTCTATCCCTTCCCTGCCACCATCTCAAGTCAAATTGTGGTGAGGCACTATCATGAGCTTAACATGTATCACCTTGAATTTGAGTGTTGTCTGACGTGGGCCTAGAAAATATCTAAAAGTCAAAACATTGTGGCTAGAGGGACTTCCCTGGTGGTGCAGTGGATAAGACTCCATGCTCCCAATGCAGGGGACCGGGGTTAGATCCCTGGTCAGGGAACTAGATCCCATATGCCACAACTAAAGATCCCACATGTGGCAACAAAGACCCCTTGTGCCGCAACTAAGAGTCCACATGCCACAAATAAAGAGCCTATGTGTCACAACCAAGGAGCCTGCCTGCTGCAACTAAGACCCAGTGCAACCAAATAAATAAATTAAATTAAATAAAAATAGAGTGGCTAGAGAGTCTTAGTAGAGTACAAAGAGAAAGTACCACATTGAGAGTGATCTGCATTTTCACCAATGGCAGGGAAAAGTTGCATTTTCTTGTGGGCCATATGTGAATCCCACAAAAAGTAACCAGTTGTGAGCAATACTGTAAAAGGGTAATACTAAAGAAGGCTCCCTACCAGGTGTAAGGTGACCTCAGTTGGGATGCTGGATGTATCCTGCAAAAACTGTAACTGGACCTCCCCAGTTGGAGAATATCAGAGAAACCCACAAATGTACCCAAGAAGAAGAATTAGCACTTTGGATATTAGTCATACACAGAAGTCATTCATATCAGATGACATCAGCACTAGTCAAGTAAGTCCTTTTTGGTTCCTTGTGTGTGCTTTCCTCTACCATTTCAATCTTAGAGGAATGAGAGTCAGCATAGTAATTTGAGGTGGAGGGAGGAGGAAAAGAAGGAGGGACTACCACGCTCATCTCTTTCCCCTTTACTTCTCTATTCATTCTTACTCCCCATCTGTTGACTGGCATACGGTATTAAATCTTGGCTGTTGTGCTGGTTTCCTGTGCTTCTCCAATAATTCCTTTACTTTCTTTGTTCCTCAGCTGCTTCTTCTAGAAAATGGGAATAAAAGCACTGGTCTCTGCTTTTCCCTCTGCATTATGTAATACACAGACATGGTACTGTGCTCATTAGGAGTCTATAAAATATTTCAGAGACTCTGAAATTTCTTTTGACACTTCAGGGACAGAAACTTTGAATGTGTTACTACTACAGGTTCTATAAAACATTAACCCTTCTTCAAGATTATCCTTCTTTCCCAAAATAGGCAATCACTTGAATGAACTATACTCCTCAAATGAATTGAGCCAGATATATTGCAGTCTCTTGATACATTTATTCGCATTCACTTCTGTACTTTAACTGAAAAAAACGGGTCATTTCCCAGTAGACAATCATAATAAAAATAGTCCATCCTCAAATAACAAGTACATTCCGACACCAGACAAAATTAGTTTTTAAAGGAAACCCAATTATGGCCTTTATGGGTGTAAAGTTTCTGATTTCCTTATATTTTAATGTAGGTATAGTTATTTAACCTGCCATAGTAAGCACTGTTAATAACACACACATAATACAGTTGTCTTGGCATGGGGTTAGTATGAAAATATGTATTATTCTCCAGGCTTAGAGGAAGACATTTAATAAGAAGACATGAGCTAAAAACCACTGTAGCTTTACCCTGGTGTACAGGCAGGCTGTTTGTTTATTGGCAGGGTTCAGGTGCAACTGGAGGCCTTTTTTTCATTAGAAACTTAATTTCAGTCACATTCTCCCTATGAATACACAGGATATTATTCATTAATTAGGATGTAATTGTAAGGCACCGCAGTTATCTAACAAAGGTGTTAATTAGACCCTCTTTAAATTACAGTGATTACATTTACTTCCTTTGGTGACATGTTCTTGAGATGTAAATGGACCCTGACACCCATGTCTGGCTCTCTTTGTGAAAAGTGTACAAGCACAGCTACTTTCCCATTCTTTCTGCCCCAATTCATGTGGACGCAAACCTCCTTGGGGTGGGGGCTAGGATTTACTGAAGCTGTGAAATGAAAGGGCTCATGGCTTAGGGCTAATAAAATACCCTGTCAGCCACTGTAACCCTAGTAAATAGTATTCTAAGCCTCCTTATTTTCTATCCAACAAGGGAGCATAGCCACTAAAGAACCCCTTCCCATTCACTCAGAAGTACAAGGAGAAAGGATGGCCAGGTGTATAAAGAAGCTTGTCTTTGATTGAGAACACTTTGCTGTGCGTGCCTGCTTCCTTTGCCCCAACCCGCCATCTCTAAAATGTTGCATAATCTCATACTGTCCTTGCCCACTCATTGTGATCCTTTCTCTTGGCCTTCCTTTCCCAATTACCTCATGTTCCAACCATTCCTTCTCTTTTCTGTTCTTTGCCTCAGAGGGCTAAAATGATGGGCAATACCAACTATCACTCCATCTCTACCATCTCCAAAACATATTTCTTTTCCTAGGGTCTTCTGTGTCTCAACTCAAAGGAGTGATGCTAATTACAGTAATCATGTGCATTTATGGTAAACACAACCCACAACTCAGGAAGCTGCCTGCTTGTTTTATGCAAAAAGTACTACTGGGGTCTCTCATTCATTTTCTCTGCATCCCTAAAGAGGTTCTCTTCTTTTTTCATGTCTTTGCCTTCTTCGGTTGTAAAATGATGTTCATGAATTCCAACCCCAAAATGAAAAGCAATTATTAGGGAACAACAGAAGAGTTCTCAGAGACCATCTGAACTAGAAATGGCATAGGTTTCATCCCAGGGGCCAACTTTGTTCTATTGATACTGGCTGTCTGTTGTATAGTGTTAGAATTCTGAGGCCCTGCCTGGGTTCAATGGTAAAGAATATCATGACCGATAAGCATTCTCTACTGCTGGTGTGAAAATAGGATATGGAAGCCTGTGTGTCAGGCATTTTGTGTATTTTTTCTTTCCATTTTATACCGGGAATCTCTCAATAAATCTGCCATCTTTCTACATGATGAGGCACAAGCATGAGGAGATTTGAACACTTTGTAACTTAGAGATGGTACCAACAGATGAGTCATACGTTTTATTCCTCTCTTCTCCTCAAAATTGTGTTTCCAGGCACTTCAGAATTTATAACAATATCTCTAGTTGGGCAAATGTTACACCTAGGCAGTTTTGGAGATGGCTCGTAACAGTAGCCAAAACCCATATTCATGGAATTGCCATCATTAAAGTCACTTTTTTCCCATGAAAGCAGTGGAGATCTTATAACAAACTGTAACTATGGTTCATGCACAACAGAACACAGAAAGTTCTCATTAGCCACAGTCATTGACATTGGCGATAGTATCAGGTTAGCTTCTATCATCTACTGGCAGGCAAGACTAGGCCGTAGAGGGGGCAGGGTATTTTGTTGTAGAATAAAAATAAAATAGAAGTGTTAAAGTTTGGGCACAGCCCAGGAAATAGAGAACCTGGTATGGAAGAGCTGGCTTGAGAGGTCCAGGCACCAGAGATACTGGGACACAAAGAGGGAAAGTCAGACATCCCAATGTCAAATATTTTCTCCTCTACAGGTTGACTGTTCTGAAACAGGTAACACTCTATGTACTATGTATGTGTGTGTGTCTGTGAGAGAGAGACAGAGACACTCTGTCCAGATACGTAAAATAGTCCCAGAAGCAAGCATGAGTGGCCAAATCACAATGACTAATACAATTTAAAGAGTGACTATAACAATAGCCAGGACATGGAAGCAACCTAAATGTCTATCAACACAGGAATGGATAAAGAAGATGTGGTACATATATATAGTGGAATATTACTCAGCCATAAAAAGGAATGAAATTGAGTTATTTATAGAGACGTGAATGGACCTAGAGAGTGTCATACAGGGTGAAGTAAGTCAGAAAGAGAAAAGCAAATATCATATAATTACACATATATGTGGAATCTAGAAAAATGGTATAGATGATCTTAGTTGTGAAGCAAAAATAGAGACACAGATGTAGAGAACAAAAGTATAGATACCAAGGGGGAAGGGGGTGGGGTGGGAGGAATTGGGAGACTGGGATTGACACATATATATTATTGTTACTATGTATAAAATGGACAACTGATGGAAACATGCTGTATAGCACAGGTGCACTGTGGTAACCTAAATGGGAAGGAAGTCCAAAAGGGAGGGGATATCTGTATGTGTATGGCTGATTCATTTTGTTGTGCAGTGGAGGGTAACAACATTGTAAAGCAACCATACTCCAATAAAAATTAATTAAAAAAAAGAAAATCACAAAGGGGTCATATAATTAAAACCATATTTTGGCAATAAAAATAAAAAATAAAAGACATCCACTAGAAAATTTTAAGTTTTAAAAAACAGAGTGACTATAATTAGGAACTTTCAAATGGTAAGAAAGGAATGAATACAAAGTGACAGAGAAAAAGACAAAGGTATATCCCTTCACTAGGCAACTAGCCCGACTTTCAGTATCTTCCTGCCTTCTGGCTGCCACACCTAGAACTTTATTCCCAATAAATTCCTCCTAGGTTGCACTCCTTCCAATCAATAAATGTCTGTTCTGTGCTCCATTGTTTCTTTAAAAAAGTCCATGTATACCCAGATGCAAGTAATTGATGGTGGTCTAGTAATAATTGACTTAAGCCAATGTTCCACCAAAACTGGGCAAGTCTAAGGAGAAGACAGCTAGAAACAAGAAAGTCAACAATAATTTGAAAATGAGGGGCAAACCTAGTAGCCAAGATAGCAAAGATTGAAAATAAAAAGAGAGAGAATTGTGAATAAGAAACCAAAAGCCAAGCTCATAAAGAGCAAAAGCAAAGCTCTTCAATAAAGGTAAAGGTCCTCAAGGGTCTGAACATAAACAGACCACCCAGATAAAACTCTTCACACAGTGAAACCACGAAGAGACAAAAGTGAAAATTTATCCATGAATGTTTAGGTGGTGATGACAGTGGGAGCTAGATAAATGGGCAAGTAATAAGTGGTGACATCTTTCACCTAGGTACAGAGTCTACATGGAAAAATAGCCTCATTCTCTGAAGGCCCTCTTCAGTGCTTTCTCTCCTTCCTCATAACTGCTTTACAGAGCTATAGTAAATCTTTTAAAAGTCCTAAGCACTGGAAGGATTATGTGCTTTCTCTTCCATGCAATTCCAAATAAAAAATACTAAATCATTAAATAAGCATAAGTAAGGCCAACAAAGTTCTGATTTTGTCTTGATGACTAATTCAATACTTTTTTTAAAATATCAAATACCAAAATTTTCCTTAAAAATATTTTTGGTGTCATATGAATGTACATAGTTGCCTTATAAGGTAACCAGGCCTCCTTGTCTCTATTTCTTGTCGGTTATCTGCCCCCTTATTTCTCCTCTCATACAGGAGCATGAAATAGCTGCTGGATGCCCTGGGCTCTGTTTTCCCCACTTGGGAGGGGGAGGAGAAGGAGGAGGAAGGGGAGAGGGTTGAAAAAGTAGGAAGTGTTCAAGCCTAACAGAGCTGCTCTATATTATACAGCATTAGCTACAGCTTCTCCCATACTTGGTTGAGCTTCGGGTCAATCTAGTTCATAATATGTAGCAGCTGTGTTTCTGGAGTACAGCCTTCAGGGGTTAAGAATGCTTCAAAGGAGGTCACAAGCATGTTAACGATGGTTAGCAGCCATGCTAAGAAGATCATCAAGCAGAAGGCAGGTTTCTCCACTTCCATAAAAAACACAATCAAGTTCAGCTTCTGGGCTATGCTTTCTGAAGCCAGGCAAGCCCAGGTTCATGTTTCTACGGCAGTGATACCAAAGGCAGCAGCACTTACTCGCCCAGATACCTTTTCTTTTACGTTATAATTAAACTGGAAACTTACTGTTAAAAATTAAGATTATAATTTCTAGGGCTCATAATAGACTGAATTCTTTTCTGCCCTACTTACCCTATACTAGAATATTGGTTAAGAACATGGAGTTTGGAATCAATCAGGCTTTGATTTGGGAAACATGGGTAAATTATTTTAAATTCTTGTATCCAAATTGCTTCATCTTTTCTATGAACCTGGACCTCTTCTGGCATGTGCCATCTTAGTACAGCTGACCCATGAACAACACGGGTTTGAAATGCACAGGTCCACTTATATGTGGAATTGTTTTCAATAAATGCTACAGTACTACATGATCTGGTGTTGGTTGAATCGGCAGTGTGAAACCATGGATATGGAGGAACTGCGTATACAGAGGGTCGACTACAAATTATACACGGGTTTTCTGCTGTACAGAGGGTTGGTGCCCCTCTGTGCCCCTGTGTTGTTCAAGAGTCAACTGTAATTGCTACCATCATGTAACTAACAAATTGATCAAACCAGAAACCTAGGAATATTAGTCAGCTCAGGCTGCCATAACAAAGTACTACAGACTGGGTGGCTTAAATAATAGATATTTAGGGCTTCCCTGGTGGCACAGTGGTTGAGAGTCCGCCTGCCGATGCAGGGGACACGGGTTCATGCCCCGGGCCGGGAAGATCCCACAAGCTGTGGAGCGGCTGGGCCCGTGAGCCATGGCCACTGAGCCTGTAAGTCCGGAGCCTGTGCTCCACAACGGGAGATGCCACAGCAGTGAGAGGCCCACGTACCGCAAAAAAAAAAAAAATAATGGATATTTATATCTCACAGTTCTGGAGACTAAAAGTCTGATCAAAGTGCTAGCAGCTTGGGTTTCTCCTGAAGCCTCTTACCTTGCCTCGCAGGTGGCTACCTCCTCTCTGTGTCCTCGTCTGGGAGTGCCTCTATGCACACACATCCCTGGTAGCTACCTCTTCTTATGAGAGCAATCCTATTTGACCAGGACCCCACCCTTATGACTTCATTTAACCTTAATTAACTCCTTAAAGGAGCCTTACCTTCAAATATGCTCACGTTGGGGGTTAGGGCTTTAACCTATGAATTTGGGGGACATGGTATAGTTCACAACAGAGTAATTATTGACATTTATTCTACAAATTTAATGTATCACTAAGTCCTGTCCTTTATAACCAATTAAACTTCCCCTGAATCAAATTCATTCCACATCTACCACAACCGGGTGGTCTAAGCTGTCATGATCACCTTTCACCTGATTGAATATAATCATCTCCTAACTGGTCTCCATGCACCCACTCTCTTACTCCTCTAATATATTTACCAATCAGCCAGAATGATTGCTTCAAAACACACATTTGAACAGGTGATCCTCCTCTTTAAAATATTTCACTGGCCTCTCATGGCCCCAAATCCTTAACATACTTACCACATAATCTGGCCCTTCCTTAACTTTCCAACCTCCACGTCCGCCATGCTCCTGCTTATTCTTCCTGCTCCCACCACACTGGCCTACTTTCACAGCTTTCCAAAAGCCCATACTCTCTCCCCTACAAGCTTTTGCACATGCTAGCTCCCAACTCCCACTCACTCCCTCAGGGAAGTCTTCCTTGATCTTCATGACTAGGGCAATCCCTCTAATTATACAATTATACCTTCTTGTAGCCATTCTTTTTTTAACATGTTTATTGAGTATAATTGCTTTACAATGGTGTGTTAGTTTCTGCTTTATAACAAAGTGAATCAGCTATACATATACATATGTTCCCATATTTCTTCCCTCTTGCGTCTCCCTCCCTCCCACCCTCCCTATCCCACCCCTCTAGGTGGTCACAAAGCACCGAGCTGATCTCCCTGTGCTATGCGGCTGCCTCCCCCTAGCTATCTATTTTACATTTCGTAGTGTATATATGTCCATGCCACTCTCTCATTTTGTCCCAGCTTACCCTTCCCCCTCCCCGTGTCCTCAAGTCCATTCTCTAGTAGGTCTGTGTCTTTATTCCTGTCTTACCCCTAGGTTCTTCATGACATTTTTTTTTCTTAGATTCCATATATATGTGTCAGCATACGGTATTTGTTTTTCTCTTTCTGACTTCATTCTGTATGACAGACTCTAGGTCCATCCACCTCACTACAAATAACTCAATTTCGTTTCCTTTTATGGCTGAGTAATATTCCACTGTATATATGTGCCACATCTTCTTTATCCATTCATCTGTCAGTAGACACTTAGGTTGCTTCCATGTTCTGGCTATTGTAAATAGAGCTGCAATGAACATTGTGGTGCATGACTCTTTTT
Organism: Mesoplodon densirostris; assembly: GCF_025265405.1. Classification (NCBI taxonomy): domain Eukaryota; kingdom Metazoa; phylum Chordata; class Mammalia; order Artiodactyla; family Ziphiidae; genus Mesoplodon; species Mesoplodon densirostris. Next base: position 30,188,416 of record NC_082681.1, on the reverse strand, counting down.
GAATTATGGTTTTCTCAGGGTATATGCCCAGTAGTGGGACTGCTGGGTCGTATGGTAATTCTATTTTTAGTTTTTTAAGGAACCTCCATACTGTTCTCCATAGTGGCTGTATCAATTTACATTCCCACCAACAGTGCAAGAGTGTTCCCTTTTCTCCACACCCTCTCCAGCATTTATTGTTTCTAGATTTTTTGATGATGGTCATTCTGACTGGTGTGAGATGATAGACTTGTCACAGTTGCGATTTTAATTTATTTATGAGATTATTTGATTATTATCTGCTTCTCCCACTAGACTGTAAGCTCCTTCAAAGTCTGCTGTGAAGATTGAATGAGATAATGAATATAAAATACTTTATTCAGGACCTGGTTCCTAGTGCAAAATTGATTTTAGCTTTTATCACTATTATGGGAGTGCAGGGATTCTCAGCCATTGCATATATTCTATTAGTTAAGCTTAGTTTTCAACCTATATTCATCACCTGGTTTTTATCTTTTTTGAAATGCTACCACAGTATCTAGTCCATGGTTAGCTCTCAATAATTGTTTGCTAGTGAAACTGTGGGTAATCATTAGTTAAATCAATTTCACCTGTAACCTGCCGTTATTAATCTAGGTCATTTTAACTGTGGCCAAAAAGACTTGCGTGTCTTCCAAGCAGCATGTAGCCTTAACAATAAGATGTTTGCCTGAGTTGTTTTCTAGGAGCTTGGAGTCACCGGCATCTAGTTAGAGCTGAGCCGGTTAAGACTGGATAGGACTATCAACCCTCCAACTGGGCATGTGTGAGTTTCTGCATGGTGACCCTTTGAACGTGCAGAGCTGTAGCTTAGTTGCACCTGCACAGAAGCATGATTACCGCACCTTTTTCCAATCATCTCTCCCCATGCTCCCCACAGCTCAGACCACTGCCCTGTTTCTTTATTCCTTATCCCATAAGTACCTCCAGCCCCTTCTGAGAGGTAGATTTGAGATTTTTCTCTCGTCTTCATGCTTGGCTGCCTTGTGAATAAACCCTCTTTGCTGCAAACCTCAGAGTTACAGTACTTTTGCTTGCTGCGTGTCACGCAAAATGAACCTGGTTTGGTAACACTAGTATTGTTAAAATGCACTCTCTGATTCTCTTCTATGTACAGTTCTATGTTGGTCACTTACTAATTCTGTGACCTTAGGCAATTTGCCTAACTAGCCTGATGATAATGAGGCCTATTTGAGCCAGCTGCTATAAAAAGTAGCCAAATACAATGACCTGGAGAGAATGGGTGCTGAGATATATTATTTACCCTCTCTTTCATCCTACATAGAGGATTCATGCCTTCTTTCCTGTAGATCTGGAAAGCAAAAGGCATCTTAGAAAAAATATTTTATACTCAAACAAAACCACTGACTTTACTATAAGAGAGCTGATTTCAGACTCACTTTGGGAGTCAACACAATTCTATCTTTCTCAAGTGCCAGAAGAATATTCATAAATATACTTTCCCTTCAATGATGTGTCTAAAGGAGTGCCAACATGCGCTGCTTATTCCCTGGTGGAAACACTCAGGCCCAAATGAATTCACCTCGATTTCCAGCTTGCCTTTGTCTTTTCCGTGGTTGACAGCTGGACCTTTAAAACAGGCTGCAGATGGGCCTGCTTTAAGACAATAATATACCAAAAAATCCAAATTTCAAAACATCAATTTGGGAGTAATTATTCTCATTACTGGATTCTGTCTTAACAAAAAGATTAACCATAGGACAACTTTAAACAGTGATCTCCCCCAGTAAATTGAAGTATTCATTCACAGATTATTGACTGAAAGAGAAGACTTGGGGGTGACAGTAGTCAGCTGAGAGGCAAGAGCAAAATTACTTAAGTTGCAGCTGTAGGAACTGTTTCATGACAAAACAATTGTATGTAAAAAGTAAACAACTTTGACATTAGGAGCTTGTGGAGAAATGATTTACAAACCCTCCATTTGAATCAAAGAATATCAGAGCTGAGAGGGACCAAATACAGACACGCACACAAACATTGCAATTAGACCACCACATTAGAATTAGAAATTCACCTAGATTTTACTACTACTTCAGAACATCACTGCAACATGGCAAGTGCTGAAATGTGGGATGTGTGTTGCTCTGAAGGAGGAGGAAAATGAAGGAATTATGGCATCACTCAGCTCTCAGTTGCCTACCCGTTTTCTGACTTCCTCTTCACTGAGTCAAGCAGCATCCGATAGTGTAGTAGTTAAGACCACAGGTGGCCAACATTAGAATCCTCATTTACACATTGCTTACCACCTATGTGACCTTGGGTAAGTTATTTAACTTCATAACCTCAGTTTCCTCATCTTTAAAATAGGTATACAAATAGTATGTATACTATTTGTTACAAGGATTAAATCTATGTAAAGCACTTAGTAAAGCACTATCTGGCACATTGCAGATACTCAACAATAGATATTATTTATTAGTATTAAATACTCTGTATGTATTATAAATATTAAATACTAACTTCCTGAATGCTGCCAGAGTCACTCCACAAGTTAAATGCAATATATTTCCATAAAATGTCTCCAACACTGAGATTCAGTATTAAAGAAGGACATGGTCACAATAGAAATTTTTTTCTTCCTTGGGAAAGTTCATTTAGTAAATCAAAAGCAAAATGAATGGTAGTTACATAAAGGGAATGTTAAAAATTGAGAAAGGTGTATTCATACTGTCAAACAATGGAATATAAGACACTATGCAAAAGCTCTATGAAGGAATTGGAAATGATTTATCCATTGAGAAAGAATATTTAATAACATGGAAAGGTATGAACAATAGATAATTAAGTAAAACAAAGCAGGCAATAAAATAGTAAGCACAGTATGATCTATCCCACATACACAGACACATGCATTTTGTTTAATTTGGAAGAGACATACCAAATCATTAAAATAACTATATCTGAATGGGTGAATTGTGACTTTTAAAATTTTAATTTGTATTTTAGAAGTTTCTCTGCACAGACAAATCATCTGTTTGGTTGTTTCACTTCTATCTCCTCAAGCATCTGCCAAGTTCTCATTGAGGGTGGGAAGGAGAAAAGATTAAACATTAGATAGATGACTCCAATGTACCAGGCAAATATATATATATGTAATATATATATATACACATATTATAAACATACATATACACACACATATACATACACATATATACATGTGTATATCTGTATATGTACTACACATGCACACATACATGTATGTAAATTAAATTACACAATAACTTTGCAAATTGTGAACTATTATCCTGATTTTAAATATATCAAGAAGTTAAGTGACAGGAACAGGGACTGTGTCTCAGATTTCACATGCTAAATTTTAGAGTCTAGCCCAAAATTCAACAAACATTAACTGATCATCTGACAGTAGAAATAAACTAATCAGTTTCCAAACGTTATTTGAAACTTATCAGGGTATAACCTAGCCCATACTCACTCCATACATATGTAAAATTCAGTTATTTTC